>NC_092334.1:113765000-115195000 GCF_046630445.1 Rutidosis leptorrhynchoides
CATTTTGAATAGAATTATCATTTTTATATAAAATATTATTATTATTACAGTTAATATTAAAAAGTATCGTTATTATTAAAATTATCATGATTAGAATTATCATTTTATTATAATTAATATCATCATTAGTAAATAAATATTGTTATATTATTATTAGTAGAATAATAATAATTATTATTATTATTACAAAATAAATATTATCAATATTATTTAATCATATAAATATGTGATACAAAGATATTTTTACCACACGTAATATAATTACATTAATAATACATACCACTATATTTTTATGATATTGAGTGAACTGTATAAATTTTATTACTTGAGATATATAAAAGTATATTTTTATCATATATAAATTTTAATATAAATTTTTATTTATTAATAAACGACTTGTATTATTTACTCTAATAAAATATGATAAATATATTTAAATATATAAAATGACTATATTTAAGTTATATAATAAACATGTATAGATTTTGGAAGTCATTTTGGGTCAAGTTGACTTTTGTTGACTTTTGCATATTGGTCTCGAGCATTAGGATTGTGATACACTACGACTTGACCTAAATTGTTAGATAGATATTGACCAACATATAAATATATATACTTAATATAGGTTCGTAAATCCGAGGCCAACCCTGCACTTGTTCAATGCCGTCATATGAATAATTGCTACGAAATACAGTATCGTGAGTTTCATTACTCCCTTTTTAAATGCTTTTGTAATATATATTTTTGGGACTGAGAATACATGCGTTGCTTTTATAAATGTTTGACGAAATAGACACAAGTACTCAAAATTACATTCTATGGTTGGATTATTAGACTGAAAATCACCCCTTTAGCTTGTTAACCTAAGAATTAGGGAACAGTGCCCCTAATTGACGTGAATCCTAAATGTAGATCTACGGGAACTAACACCCCCCATTCTCGAATTTAGAATGCTTTAGTACTTCGAGTTATTATTATAAAGAAGAGAGGATTCTGTTTTGGGGATATTCTATATGCATCTTGTTAATGTCGGTTACCAGGTGTTCACCATATGAATGATTTTATCTTTATGCAGACGAGAGGATTCTGCTTATAAATATGAAATCTTGTGGTCGATTAAAATGATGAAAATGAATGATTATGAAAAACTAATGAACTCACCAACCTTTTGGTTGACACTTTTAAGCATGTTTATTCTCAGAAATGAAAGAAATCTCCCGCTGTGCATTTGCTCATTTTAAAGATATTACTTGGAGTCATTCGTGGCATATTTCAAAAGACGTTGCATTCGAGTCGTTGAGTTCAACAAGATTATTATTAAGTCATTTATAGCTTGGATATATTATGAAGTGGTATGCATGCCTGTCAACTTTCGATGTAATGAAAGTTTGTCTTTTAAAAACGAATGCAATCTTTGTAAAATGTATCATATAGAGGTCAATTACCTCGCAATGAAACCAATTATTATGTAACGTTTATAATCGATATGAACGGGGCATTTCAACCGTGTCCAATATCCAAAGCTACACTAGTGTTTTGTGATAACATTAGTGCAATTTATCTTGCTGGGAATTCCGTTCAACATCAACGCATGAAACATATTGAACTCGACATACATTTTGTTAGAGAAAAGGTTGCCAAAGGTCACGTGCGAATACTACATGTTCATACTCGTTATCAGATAGCGGATATTTTCACCAAGGGATTACCACACATTCTATTTGAAGAGTTTCGATCCAGTCTCGGGATTCGTTCCTCTCCGGCTTCGACTGCGGGGGAGTAATAGCCGTTATCTTTTATATATTTAGAATATGTTTGTATTCAATGTAATTACTAGATATGTTTAGTCAAGATATTGTAGAACCAATTCCCAAAATAAGTGGAATGGTTATTAGGGTTATAATTCTAGAGGTTTCTGTGAGGCTGTATATATACATATGTCATTGATAATAAAAAGGCACGACATTGTATTCTTATATGGTATCAGATTCTACACTGATCCCTCTTCTAAAAAATCTCTAATGTCACGTCTTCTTTTCTTTAAACCCTAACATCGCCATCTTCTATCAATGGCAGATAACCAACGCATTCATCCCGTTGTTACCATCAACAACATCCGAAACTTCATACCTATTCTACTCGAACTAAAGGATGGCAAGTACGAATCTTGGGCTGAACTTTTTCAGATCCATTGCTGATGATGCAGCGGAGGCGTACGAAATACTATTATTTTTAATACGGAATATGATACTAATTACACAAGTTTATATATTTAATTTACAGATGGGATATACCTAAACTCTGCTACAACACTATAGGCAGTGTACCTAATCGTAGAGTAGTATAGTTTTTAGTAAGTCCGGTTCGTTCCACAGGGAGACGGCTTATTTTACACTATATTTTAAACAACTATATTTGTACAAAATATAAATATATATATTACAATTATTATTATAAAAGGGGGTTTTACTGTTTAATGACTGGTTTATCGATTTTATATTTTAAGTGTAAAGATAAATGACGATAATTAAAGTGCGTAAAATAAATAACGTCATTTAAATGATGATATATAAAATTGCGATAATAAAATATGAAATAAAATAATTATGCTTATTTAAACTTCCGTAATCATGATGTTTGACGTTTTGATTTTAATTTATTACTCTGGGTTAATTGCCCTTTGTCCTGGTTTATTTGATACGTCTATCTAGTTTTTGTCCATAATAGTTCATCGGTCATAAATATAAAGTGCGAGTGTCCTCGTCAAATTACCCTTATACCCGAAGTCAAATATTCCAACTAATTAAGGATTTAAACTGTGATGCAGTTATCACTTTTGTCAACAATTACACCAGTTATCACTGTATGTAATCCACCCCTGTTTTGATTAGATATGAATATTAATTTACCCACTTGATCAGTTTGAATAATCAATTACCCAACCCGAATAATTAATTAAATTATTTTAATAGATTCCGTATGAACGTCACTAAATAGGACAACCATAATCATTATTAATTATTAGGTTAATTAATTTGAAGATAGGTTCGACAGACTCCAATGAGTTGTCACTCGATTAGACAATACCCCCATCTATTAATAGTCAATAGTCCAATTTCCACAAGTGTCGGTCTTTTGCCCAAACCCTAATTATGGTCCAAAGTTCAATAACCCCGTCTTAATATTTAGTCCAACATCACGATTACTTTGGCTCAAATAAGGATAATAATAACTTAGTTACGAGACATTAATTTAAAAAGGAGAACGTAACTTACAATGATTATTTATTGCGTAGCTTTACACGGACAGAATTTCGACTTTAAAACTCGTAAAATAACCGTGACGTTACCCAAACTAAACTAACATAAAACTAAACTATTATATATATATATATATATATATATATATATATATATATATATATATATATGTATATATATATATATATATGTATATATATATATGTATATATATATATATATATGTATATATATATATATATGTATATATATATATATATATATATATATATATATATATATATATTACAGAGGGATTTGAGTGTGTAGGTGTAAAGTGAACTCGAGTAGAAGCCTGGTATATATAGAACATTTTCTGATCCTGAAGCTCATGCACTCGCATGAGATTTTAGTGTATTTCCCATGCACTCGCATGGGCTCATGCAAGTGCATGGGGTTTTAGTGCATTTCTCATGCACTCGCATGGCCAGCTGGTCCAGCTCATTTTACTTTGTTTTCTAGTTTGTCAACATATATATATATATATATATATATATATATATATATATATATATATATATATATATATATATATATATATATAATTTATATTAATTATATGTATTATATTATATTCTTGTACATAGTTGACTTGTAATTTTAGGTCCGTTGACTTGCACGTTTACGCCTGGTTTATGTCTCAGTTCTGGATTTTTGAACCTCTTTTCGTATGCTTTAAAATCTTGTACTTTACGTTCCGCAACTTGCACTCTTGCAATCTTTAGACATAATTCATCAATAGATAGTATCACTTGGAGTGAAACTTGTATGTTTGAGAATTTTGAACGTTTTAGTCTTCAAATCTTCGTTTTCGTCTTCCGTCTTCGCACTTATTTATTTAAACGATTATAACTTAAAAATAGAACAATTATAAATAAAAACTTTACATATTGGAATGATATTGCTACTAAATATATGTTCGTTTTGAGCAATATCAAATATCCCCACACTTGAACGTTGCTTGTCCTCAAGCAATACAGAACTAGAAATAAAATCACACTTCACTCGAATCACTTTTTTATTCTCACACTTTATACATCAGTGATTTTGATACGGCGGTATGAACAATGATAGTAACAATATGGTTTACAGTCCCACATGACTATGAAAATTTAGATCCTTTAAGAAAATTGGATCTTTATGAAAACATTTGATCTTTTGAAAATTCATTCTAGCTTTTACCCTAGATAAGTTTTCAGGAATAACCCTTCACCGGTGTTTGCAAAATGTTTTTGTGGGTTTTGTGGGTTTTAGATTTTAAAATTTTAGCTCAAAACTTGCGGTTTTGTGTCATCCACTTGCTAACCTTGTATTAGGAAAGCACACGTCCAGTATACTTGCTCCGTATATTACCTTTCGGTAAACTACCGTCCGGTTGTAAAGGAAAGCATTGAACAAGCAACTGTTAAGGCAACATCTAATGACATGCAGATGTTCATGGTCCAAAAACGTGTCGGATGCAATTACTGAAAGGACCCGTTCATATACATTATAAACGATTCACAATAGTTGATTACATCACGAGGTATTTGACCTCTATATGATACATTTTACAAACATTGCATTCGTTTTTAAAAGACAAACTTTCTTTACATAAAAAATTGACGGCATGCATACCATTTCATATTACATCCAACTATAATTGACTTAATATTAATCTTGATGAACTCAACGACTCGAATGCAACGTCTTTCAAAGTATGTCATGAATGACTCCAAGTAATATCCTTAAAATGAGCTAATGCACAGCGGAAGATTTCTTTAATACCTGAGAATAAACATGCTTTAAAGTGTCAACCAAAAGGTTGGTGATTTCATTAGTTTAACATAATCAATCATTTTCGTAATAGTAATAGACCACAAGATTTCAGTTTCCATAAATATCCGTACACTCGCAAGTGTATAAAAGTATTCTATATGTTTTTGAGCTCTTCGGTAACCATACTTAACAATTAATGTGGCATATTCCCTTTATTATAAAATCTCCCTACACTGTACCAAGTGTAGTAAAAACGAAGTACTATGCAACCGTTTACGATACTAGAGCGACTAGCCTGGTTGGGGTTATCAAACCCGATAGATCTATCAATAGGATTCACGCTTACATGCTCTTACAACATGTAAATATCAGTTACCAAGCTATTAGGGAAAAATATGCAAAGTGGTACAACTCAACGTAGAATATGTTTTTAGTACTTGTGTCCATTTCGTAAAACAGTTAAAAAACAGCGCATGTATTCTCAGCCCAAAAATATATATAAAAAGGGAGTAATGAAACTCACAATACTATATTTCTTAGCAATTATGTATATGACGGCACTGAACAAATGCAGGGTTTGTCTCAAATTCACGAACCTATATTAAGTATATATATTTATATGTTGGTCAATATCTGTCTAACAATTTAGGTCAAGTCGTAGTGTATCACAATCCTAATGCTCGAGACCGACATGTAAAAGTCAACAAAAGTCAACTTAACCCAAAATGACTTTCAAAATCTATACATGTTTATTATATAACTTATATATAGTCGTTTTATATATTTAAATATATTTATCAGATTTTATTATACTAAATAATACAAGTCATTTATTAATAAATAAAAATTTATATTAAAATTCATATATGATAAAAATATACTTTTATATATCTCAAGTAATAAAATTTATAAAATTCACTTAATATCATAAAAATATAGTGGTATGTATTATTAATGTAATTATATTACGTGTGGTAAAAATATCTTTGTACGCATATTTATTTGATAAAATAATATTGATAATAATAATAATGATAAAAATAATAAAATGATAGTTTCAATAAAAATATTAATTTTTAGTAATAAAGATAATTTTAGTAATAACATCAACTGATAACAATTGTAATAATCGTTTTAATAATAATATTAAAATTAATGATAATTCAGTTGACCATATCTTTTAATCCGTTCATCGAAACTGCACGATTTCTAAATGAAAAGTTATTAATTTTTCGTCAGCTTTTCAACGACATGCATATCATATACCTTATCTCAGTAGCATATGTATCAAATTCGTGATTTATCATAAACTATTTAACGACAAAACTAAACATACAAACATGCATAATCATATATACTCGAGCACTAGTCAGGGATACACTATTAATATATAAAAGATAAGATATGAATGCTCACGTATCAATATTGTGATTCAATATTGCAGAAAAGTACGTAGACACAACGAAAATGATAAACGTTAGGTTGACCTCACGAGCAATACCCTCGAACAATACCCATAACCTCCATAGCTATAACCCATAATTTCCTTAGCTCTATCCCATTTGAAAACTTATTTTGAAATCGCCTGAACATAAATCCGTCGTAGTATTTTATGTATACTAATAATATCTTGAAATAATACTGAGTAAATATATATATGTAATTCGATTGAGAGAGTTTAGAGAAATATATTTTAAAGTTTCTATGAAATAATGAAACCTATTGAATTCTATTTATAATAAATTTTTGAATTATTAAAGTGAATTATTAAAGTATGAATTATTAAAGTGAATTATTAAAGTATGAATTATTAAAGTGAATTATTAAAGTATGAATTATTAAAATGAATTATTAAAGTTAAAGTAAAGTAAAAGTAAAGTAAAGGTAAAGTTAAAGTATAGTAAAATTATAAAACTATGTACGTATAATACGCGTATAAATATATATAATATTAATTTAAATTGTTATATATATTTAATAAAATAAAATATAAATATCGTTATCTTTATCATACTGGTTAAGTAATGAGTTGTCAAAAGTGGTTCTAGATATTTATAAAAGTTATATACATTTTAATAATAAAGTTCTTTTTAAACTGAAAACGTTTTTGTACGTTTGAAACTAAATCAAATAAATATGATAATTTTATTTTCCAAAAGTAAATATATTTAAGAATTATTTTGTTAAAAGGTTAAAATAATGGAAATCGTTATATCATAAAACATTTGAGAAAAGTAGAATTATATATATTCATAATAGGTTTCAAGTTTTTAAATTTCAGTCTGTTGGTGAAGCATGGGATAAAGTCCAAAGGTTAAATAAACGTATGAAATCATTTTAATGAAAAATGTCGAGTTACTTAACTTGTCGATATCCAACATCTAAGTTATTTACACTCCACGTTCTTACTTTCATATTAAATAAAATGAAAGTTAACATAGTTATATTATCAAGGTCACGAGGAAAATATTATAAAACATGACTTGGAAATTAAACAGGACTTTCCACTAACCCTTGTCTAGTTTCCGTTAATTGACACATTTGTTCTTACTTATAAATCACTTTACCATTTTCCAAATGTTGTCAAAAAGAATAGATTTCTTAAATCACAGTGGACCTCATAACATAGACCCGTAATCATATCATAATATATCTGATAATTCAATCATTTGATATTATCTCTTAATTCTGTCGATAAATATATCGAAACACATACTTTCATGTAAAGTATCATATATCTAATACTTTGTTAATGTTTTCAATTAATATTATATATTATATATACATATCTATATACACATAATTGTTCGTGAATCGTCGAACACGGTCAAAGGGTAATTGATTATATGAATGTAGTTCCAAAGTTTTTTTTGTTGATTCAACATTACAAATTCTGCTTATCGTGTCCAAAACATATAAAGGTTAAGTTTAAATTTGGTCAGAAATTTCCGGGTCGTCACAGTACCTACCCGTTAAAGAAATTTCGTCCCGAAATTTGATTGAGGTCGTCATGGCTAACCATAAAAATGTTTTCATGACGAATATGAGTTGATAAATAGAGTTTTATAATCATTGAGTAATATAGATAAAACAATTTGATTACGCGAAGAGTATAAGTGAAGCTATCACAAAAGAGTGAAATGAATAAATGCAGATTCGTTTTAACCAGTGACGTAGTCATGGTTGATTTCCGAATTTTAAGGAATATAGAGGAAATCTTCGTCATAAGATTTGGTTCTTCGATAATTAAGGAAATTAGAATCCTCTTTGGTTAAATGCGATGATCTGTCCTGATTGTTCTATCTGGTACTTCACTATAAATCCATCCTCTTCGTTTCCTTACAACTCACACCTTCTATATTTTCTCCCTCAACTCATATTTTAAAGTATTTGTCAATATGTTCCATCCAGTGTTGATTCTTGATATACTCCTCACTTTCATATCTGTCATTCTTCTTTTTCATCTGCCGCCGGAAGAATCTATTTACTTCTACTATACTCTTGGTTTCATAGTATTTTTAGTTCTCCCGTGTCTTTATATTGCTATATGCATCGATATATATAGTTTATAATTTCTGGGTTGTCATTGGGCTTTATATCTTCCTTTATATTTCCAAGTCCCTGCTTCTGTCTTCTATAATCATTGTCATCTACAGTTAATGCTCCATTCTATTTTCTGCGATTTATACTCCCATTTCTATTTCGGAGCTTCATTCTTTCGTTTTCTCTTCTTGCGATTAAGCACCGTATATAATTGTCCAGAATTCGTAGATATGAATTTCGGAATGAACATAGTTAATGTTTTAAGAAGAAAATTGTAATGGCACGATCTTAATTTGTCAAATTACCAGAATACCTCGGAAAAGACCGAATCATCAAGAAAAATATTTTCTTGATATGTTTAGAGGTTAAGTAGAATACAAGAGTCGTGTAACATGGCACATGATGACATTATGGTTTGTGAATCATCACATTCCATTTAGAAACTCAGCATGACTTACTGTAATATAATCACGTTGATCAAGTGTCATTATATTATACTAACTCATGCTTCAGTTCCCAACACTACTTCAAAAACATTCATATTTTACACTCGAAGGTTTCAGAATTTAGAAACTAAACAGTTTCTTTTCTGATGTAATACTGATATCGCGAAGAGATAAAAGATTTCAGTTAAGAATAGTTATGAAAATATCTTCAGAAATATGGAGGATATTTATAATGAAAGATATGATGATATCTTAGAATATTTAAGATAAGAGGATGATGAAGAATATCGTTCGTAAGGGTTTTAGAGTAAAGAGCAAGGTAATTGCTAAAGATTTCAGTAGACACTGAATCATTTGGATTCTTTGAAGGTAGATTTCATCTTTGTAATTTATCCACAGTCTCCTTCATAGTTTGCTCAATCCGTTTTCTAGTTCCAAACCTTCTCTTTTTCTGAGCTTTGCCAACACACTATTCTTTATTATCAAACTTTTGACTGTTAAGGTCGTTTATAGTTTTTGCTGCTTCATCAGCATTTTTCCAAAATTCGGAGAACTGGTTCGCAGTTTAGGGTGTTTTTCAGAAACTTCACATTCGAAGTATGTAAGTCTTGAAGATAGACATTGTATGTACACATATAACTGTTGGTGTATACATGCTACGAGATTTCAAAATACTGATTGCTGGTTCCCAGTAATTGGTATGAAAATTCTTGTTACAAGATGCTGATGAGTAAATGATGGGGTTTCGATAAATATAATGACTTTTTGGAAAGTCAAAGATCAGTGAAGTTGTTGGTAAGTTTATTGCTAATGTGGTGGGACATAAACGGTTCCCCGGTAACGATGGCGAAAGGGCAACGTATATATCAAGGTTATAATAAGGCTGTTTCGATTGAAAAGTTGAAGTTGACTTGCTGGAGCTGTGACAAAACTGTCTATTTTGAAAAGGAATTGAAAAATTATTTTAGCTAATAAATGCCAAAGGGTCTGACACGGATACGTGTTAAACTATGACTTTGGTTTCGAGGGTTTTTTTTTTTTATTAGGTACAAAACTGTGGGTAACATGTGGTTGGATCATCATCTCGATTGTTCATTATTTAAAGTGTCTTCAGGAATTTCGAAGGGTTTGAACACAGATTGTAATCGTTAATATACGTATGATGTTCTAGCTCAGTTTTGAAGTCAAAGTATAGTTTTGAAAGATATAAGAATTCTAAGAGTGATGATACCGGTTATGTCTTGAATTGAATTCTGTAATTTCAAAATCAGGGTATGTATTTGAACTTGAATGAGTATGGTTGTTTTGATTTCTATGAAAGAATGTATATTGTTGTGAAAGTAGTGAGTATAGTTGCTGATTTGCTGAACCAGAATCGAAGATTGTATAGTGTAAGATGTTAATTGTGAATTTATATATTTCTCGGGTATTACCTACCCGTTAAAAAAATTTCACAAATAATGTTTTGTACCAGAGAATTTTATTACAGTCTTTATGAAAATATATATATATTTTCTTCAGATGTAATACAGATTTGATGAGTTAATACTAAATTAAGCTCATTTGATCTTAGGCTGGAATTAGAAATGAATAATCTCTAACATTAGAGATTTCATAATCTTCACAGAGTATTTCACTACTGTAATTAATACTTCATTATACGCGTTGTTGATTAGTAATGATGTCCACGGTGATTCTTGAACTGTCAGAGCTTGTGATGTTATAGGTGCTACTAGTGCTGATGATGCTAACGGTACTGACGGTGCTGGTGATGCTAACGGTACTGTTGATGCTACTGATAGAACAAGTCTAGCTTGTAAATCACGCACCATTCTTCTCAGGGTTTCTATTTTGGTTTATTCATCTGATTTATGGTTAGGGCTAGAATAGATAATCTCTAAGACTTTGGAGATTACATAATCGCCGCGGAGTGTTTCTCCAATGAAGTTATGAATCAACACTTCATCGTTTGTTGTTGTTGGTATTCCTTGGTATCTACAGAGTGTATGACATTGGTGCTCGTGGGACAGATTGTAAAGTTGAGGTTTACGACGCGGTTGTGGTTGGGGTGGTAATGGTACTGTTGGCGATGATGATGGTGGTACTGGTTATGCTGCTGGTGCTGCTGCTAGTGTTTGTAACCTTTGCACCATATTCTCCAAAGCCACTATCCGAGCGCGAAGCTCGTTGACTTCTTCTATTACACCGGGGTGATTGTCGGTTCGGACGAAAGGATAAATATAATCTAGAATTTGGTATAGTATATAATCGTGACGAGATACTCTGGAAATGAGAGAGAAAATGGTGTTTCGGACAGGTTCGCCGGTAAGTGCTTCAGGTTCTTCGCCAAGAGGGAAATGTGGTGGATGGAAGAGATCACCTTCTTCTTGTCTCCAATGATTGAGGAGGCTACGAACCCATCCCCAATTCATCCAGAATAGATGATGGCTGATTGGTTGATCCATTCCAGTCACACTGCTTTCGGAGCTTAAGTGGGATTCCATTTCGGAATCCGAGGGACTTGAACTACTGATGAATTCCATTTTGTACGATTGAATAAAGGATTTTTCGATATGAAATGATTTTCCAGCTATCGAGTGGTATTCTAATTACATAGAATATCTATATATATAGAGCAAAAGGTTTCGTAAATTACGGAGGAATTTACGGATTATGTCAGGCAAAGTTTACAGTAACAGATATGCTAAGATATGAATTTTGTCTATACACTATTCATGCAATCAATGCAATAAGATGTGTCTAGACTAAGAATGATAAGCAGGTAATTTCCGACAAAAATGATGAGCAAAACTTTTGACATGCAGACACGGTCGAAGTCCAGACTCACTAATGCATCCTAACGACTATCAATTAGACACACTAATGCAGACCTGGTTCGCTAAGACCACCTCTCTGATACCAACTGAAAGGACCCGTTCATATACATTATAAACGATTCACAATAGTTGATTACATCGCGATGTATTTGACCTCTATATGATACATTTTACAAACATTGCATTCGTTTTTAAAAGACAAACTTTCTTTACATAAAAAATTGACGGCTTGTATACCATTTCATATTACATCAAACTATAATTGACTTAATATTAATCTTGATGAACTCAACGACTCGAATGCAACGTCTTTCAAAGTATGTCATGAATGACTCCAAGTAATATCCTTAAAATGAGCTAATGCACAGCGAAAGATTTCTTTAATACCTGAGAATAAACATGCTTTAAAGTGTCAACCAAAAGGTTGGTGAGTTCATTAGTTTATCATAATCAATCATTTCCATAATAGTAATAAACCACAAGATTTCTGTTTCCATAAATATCCGTACACTCGCAAGTGTATAAAAGTATTCTATAAGTTGTTGAGCGCTTCGGTAACCATACTTAACAATTAATGTGGCATATTCCCTTTATTATAAAATCTCCCTACACTGTACCAAGTGTAGTAAAAACGAAGTACTATGCAACCGTTTACGATACTAGAGCGACTAGCCCGGTTGGGGTTGTCAAACCCGATAGATCTATCAATAGGATTCGCGCTTACATGCTCTTACTGAAATGTCCCGTTCTTATTGATTAAAAACGTTCCATATTAATTGATTTCGTTGCGAGGTTTTGACCTCTATATGAGACGTTTTTCAAAGACTGCATTCATTTTAAAACAAACCATAACCTTTATTTCATCAATAAAGGTTTAAAAAGCTTTACGTAGATTATCAAATAATGATAATCTAAAATATCCTGTTTACACACGACCATTACATAATGGTTTACAATACAAATATGTTACAACAAAATAAGTTTCTTGAATGCAGTTTTTACACAATATCATACAAGCATGGACTCCGAATCTCGTCCTTATTTAAGTATGCGACAGCGGAAGCTCTTAATAATCACCTGAGAATAAACATGCTTAAAACGTCAACAAAAAATGTTGGTGAGTTATAGGTTTAACCTATATATATCAAATCGTAACAATAGACCACAAGATTTCATATTTCAATATACATCCCATACATAGAGATAAAAATCATTCATATGGTGAACACCTGGTAACCGACATTAACAAGATGCATATATAAGAATATCCCCATCATTCTGGGACACCCTTCGGATATGATATAAATTTCGAAGTACTAAAGCATCCGGTACTTTGGATGGGGTTTGTTAGGCCCAATAGATCTATCTTTAGGATTCGCTTCAATTAGGGTGTCTATTCCCTAATTCTTAGATTACCAGACTTAATAAAAAGGGGCATATTCGATTTCGATAATTCAACCATAGAATGTAGTTTCACGTACTTGTGTCTATTTTGTAAATCATTTATAAAACCTGCATGTATTCTCATCCCAAAAATATTAGATTTTAAAAGTGGGACTATAACTCACTTTCACAGATTTTTTACTTCGTCGGGAAGTAAGACTTTGCCACTGGTCGATTCACGAACCTATAACAAATATTTACATATATATCAAAGTATGTTCAAAATATATTTACAACACTTTTAATACATTTTGATGTTTTAAGTTTATTAAGTCAGCTGTCCTCGTTAGTAACCTACAACTAGTTGTCCACAGTTAGATGTACAGAAATAAATCGATATATATTATCTTGAATCAATCCACGACCCAGTGTATACATATCTCAGTATTGATCACAACTCAAACTATATATATTTTGGAATCAACCTCAACCCTGTATAGCTAACTCCAACATTCACATATAGAGTGTCTATGGTTGTTCCGAAATATATATAGATGTGTCGACATGATAGGTCGAAACATTGTATACGTGTCTATGGTATCTCAAGATTACATAATATACAATACAAGTTGATTAAGTTATGGTTGGAATAGATTTGTTACCAATTTTCACGTAGCTAAAATGAGTAGTTTTTACCAATTTTGTTTTGCTCGCCATTTCTTCGTTTCTAATCCGTTTTGAGAGATTTAAGCGGCCACGGTTTCGTATTGAACATGAATTTATGAAACTAAACAGAAAAGGTATAGGTTTATAGTTAGAAATACAAGTTACAAGTCATTTTTGAAAGAGGTAGTCATTTCCGTCGAAAGAACGACATCTTGATGACTGTTTTGAAAAACATACTTTCACTTTGAGTTTAACCATGATTTTTGGATATGGTTTCATGTTCATAAGAAAAATCATTTTCCCAGAAATATAGCTTTTAAATCAAAGTTTTTCATAGTTTTTAATTATCCAAACCAAAACAGCCCCCGGTTGTAACTACGACGGCGTAAATCCGGTTTTATGGTATTTATTGTGTTTCTGGGTTTTAAATCATTAAGTTAGCATATCATATAGATATAGATCATGTGTATAGTTTATTTTAAAAGTGTAGTTAGAAGGATTAACTTTATTTGCGAACAAGTTTAGAATTAACTAAACTATGTTCTAGTGATTACTAGTTTACCACTTCGAATATGATAGCTTTTTATGTATGAATCGAATGATGTTATGAACATCATTACTACCTTAAGTTCCTTGGATAAACTACTGGAAAAGAGAAAAATGGATCTAGCTTCAACGGATCCTTAGATGGCTCGAAGTTCTTGAAGCAGAATCATGACACGAAAACAAGTTCAAGTAAGATCATCACTTGAAATAAGATTGTTATAGTTATAGAAATTGAACCAAAGTTTGAATATGATTATTACCTTGTATTAGAATGATAACCTACTGTAAGAAACAAAGATTTCTTGAGATTGGATGATCACCTTACAAGATTGGAAGTGAGCTAGCAAACTTGAAAGTATTCTTGATTTTATGTAACTAGAACTTGTAGAATTTATGAAGAACACTTAGAACTTGAAGATAGAACTTGAGAGAGATCAATTAGATGAAGAAAATTGAAGAATGAAAGTGTTTGTAGGTGTTTTTGGCCGTTGGTATATGGATTAGATATAAAGGATATGTAATTTTGTTTTCATGTAAATAAGTCATGAATGATTACTCATATTTTTGTAATTTTATGAGATATTTCATGCTAGTTGCCAAATGATGGTTCCCACATGTGTTAGGTGACTCACATGGGTTGCTAATAGCTGATCATTGGAGTGTATATACCAATAGTACATACATCTAAAAGCTGTGTATTGTACGAGTACGAATACGGGTGCATACGAGTAGAATTGTTGATGAAACTGAACGAGGATGTAATTGTAAGCATTTTTGTTAAGTAGAAGTATTTTGATAAGTGTCTTGAAGTCTTTCAAAAGTGTATAAATACATATTAAAACACTACATGTATATACATTTTAACTGAGTCGTTAAGTCATCGTTAGTCGTTACATGTAAGTGTTGTTTTGAAACCTTTAGGTTAACGATCTTGTTAAATGTTGTTAACCCAATGTTTATAATATCAAATGAGATTTTAAATTATTATATTATCATGATATTATGATGTATGAATATCTCTTAATATGATATATGTACATTGAATGTCGTTACAACGATAATCGTTACATATATGTCTCGTTTAAAAATCATTAAGTTAGTAGTCTTGTTTTCACATATGTAGTTCATTGTTAATATACTTAATGATATGTTTACTTATCATAATATCATGTTAACTATATATATATATATATATATATATCCATATATATGTCATCATATAGTTTTTACAAGTTTTAACGTTCGTGAATCACCGGTTAACTTGGGTGGTCAATTGTCTATATGAAACCTATTTCAATTAATCAAGTCTTAACAAGTTTGATTGCTTAACATGTTGGAAACACTTAATCATGTAAATATTAATTTCATAATATAAATATATATAAACATGGAAAAGTTCGGGTCACTACAGTACCTACCCGTTAAATAAATTTCGTCCCGAAATTTTAAGCAGTAGGAAGTGTTGACGTATCTTCTGGAAATAAGTGCGGGTATTTCTTCTTCATCTGATCTTCTCGTTCCCAGGTGAACTCGGGTCCTCTATGAGCATTCCATCGAACCTTAACAATCGGTATCTTGTTTTGTTTAAGTCTCTTAACCTCACGATCCATTATTTCAATGGGTTCTTCAATGAATTCAAGTTTTTCATTGATTTAGATTTCTTCCAACGGAATAGTGAGATCTTCTTTAGCAAAACATTTCTTCAAATTCGAGACGTGGAAAGTGTTATGTACAGCCGTGAGTTGATCAGGTAACTCAAGTCGGTAAGCTACTGGTCCGACACGATCAATAATCTTGAATGGTCCAATATACCTTGGATTTAATTTACCTCGTTTACCAAATGGAACAACACCTTTCCAAGGTGCAACCTTAAGCATGACCATCTCTCTAATTTCAAATTCTATATCTTTTCTTTTAATGTCGGCGTAGCTCTTTTGTCGACTTTGGGCGGTTTTCAACCGTTGTTGAATTTGGATGATCTTCTCAGTAGTTTCTTGTATTATCTCCGAACCCGTAATCTGTCTATCCCCCACTTCATTCCAACAAATCAAAGACCTGCACTTTCTACCATAAAGTGCTTCAAACGGAACCATCTCAATGCTTGAATGGTAGCTATTGTTGTAGGAAAATTCTGCTAACGGTAGATGTCGATCCCAACTGTTTCCGAAATCAATAACACATGCTCGTAGCATGTCTTCAAGTGTTTGTATCGTCCTTTCACTCTGCCCATCAGTTTGTGGATGATAGGCAGTACTCATGTCTAGACGAGTTCCTAATACTTGCTGTAATGTCTGCCAGAATCTTGAAATAAATCTGCCATCCCTATCAGAGATAATAGAGATTGGTATTCCATGTCTGGAGACGACTTCCTTCAAATACAGTCGTGCTGACTTCTCCATCTTGTCATCTTCTCTTATTGACAGGAAGTGTGCTGATTTGGTGAGACGATCAACTATTACCCAAATAGTATCAAAACCACTTGCAGTCCTTGGCAATTTAGTGATAAAATCCATAGTAATGTTTTCCCATTTCCATTCCGGGATTTCGGGTTGTTGAAGTAGACCTGATGGTTTCTGATGCTCCGCTTTGACCTTAGAACACGTCAAACATTCCCCTACGTATTTAGCAACATCGGCTTTCATACCTGGCCACCAAAAATGTTTCTTGAGATCCTTGTACATCTTCCCCGTTCCAGGATGTATTGAGTATCTGGTTTTATGAGCTTCTCTAAGTACCATTTCTCTCATATCTCCAAATTTTGGTACCCAAATCCTTTCAGCCCTATACCGGGTTCCATCTTCCCGAATATTAAGATGCTTCTCCGATCCTTTAGGTATTTCATTCTTTAATTTTCCCTCTTTTAAAACTCCTTGTTGCGCCTCCTTTATTTAAGTAGTAAGGTTATTGTGAATCATTATATTCATAGATTTTACTCGAATGGGTTCTCTGTCCTTTCTACTCAAGGCGTCGGCTACCACATTTGCCTTCCCCGGGTGGTAACGAATCTCAAAGTCGTAATCATTCAACAATTCAATCCACCTACGCTGCCTCATGTTCAGTTGTTTCTGATTAAATATGTGTTGAAGACTTTTGTGGTCGGTATATATAATACTTTTGACCCCATATAAATAGTGCCTCCAAGTCTTTAATGCAAAAACAACCGCGCCTAATTCCAAATCATGCGTCGTATAATTTTGCTCGCGAATCTTCAATTGTCTAGACGCATAAGCAATTACCTTCGTTCGTTGCATTAATACACAACCGAGACCTTGCTTTGAGGCATCACAATATATCACAAAATCATCATTCCCTTCAGGCAATGACAATATAGGTTCCGTAGTTAGCTTTTTCTTCAATAACTGAAACGCCTTCTCTTGTTCATCCTTTCATTCAAATTTCTTCCCTTTATGCGTTGATGCAGTCAAGGGTTTTGCTATTTTGGAGAAATCTTGGATGAATCTTCTGTAGTAACCAGCCAATCCTAAAAATTGACGTATATGCTTCGGAGTTTTTGGGGTTTCCCACTTTTCAACGGTTTCGATCTTTACCGGGTCCACCTGGATACCTTCTTTGTTCACTATGTGACCGAGGAATTGAACTTCTTCCAACCAAAATGCACACTTTGAAAACTTAGCGTACAGTTTTTCTTTCCTCAATACTTCTAGCACTTTTCTCAAATGTTCTTCATGCTCTTAATCATTCTTTGAGTAAATAAGTATGTCATCGATGAAAAAAATGACAAACTTGTCAAGATATGGCCCACACACTCGGTTCATAAGGTCCATGAACACAGCTGGTGCGTTAGTCAATCCAAACGGCATAACCATAAACTCGTAATGACCATAACGCGTCCTAAAAGCAGTTTTTGGAATATCATCCTCCTTTACTCGCATTTGATGATATCCAGAACGTAAATCGATCTTCGAATAAACCGACGAGCCTTGTAGTTGATCAAATAAGTCGTCAATTCTCGGCAGTGGATAACGGTTTTTGATGGTAAGTTTTTTCAACTCTCTGTAGTCAATACACAACCTAAATGTACTATCTTTCTTCTTGACAAACAAAATAGGAGCTCCCCATGGTGATGTGCTTGGTCGAATGAAACCACGTTCTAATAGTTCTTGTAGTTGGCTTTGCAGTTCTTTTATCTCGCTGGGTGCGAGTCTGTAAGGAGCACGAGCTATTGGTGCAGCTCCTGGTACAAGGTCTATTTGAAATTCAACAGATCGATGTGGAGGTAGTCCCGGTAATTCTTTCGGAAATACATCGGGAAATTCTTTTGCGACAAAAACATCATTGATGCTCTTTTCTTCAGTTTGTACTTTCTCGACATGTGCTAGAACAGTATAGCAACCTTTTCTTATTAGTTTTTGTACCTTCAAATTACTAATAAGATGTAGCTTCGTGTTGCCCTTTTCTCCGTACACCATTAAGGGTTCTCCTTCTTCTCGTACAATGCGAATTGCATTTTTATAACATACGATCTCTGCTTTCACCTTCTTCAGCCAGTCCATGCCAACTATTACATCAAAACTCCCTAACTCTACTTGTATCAAATCAATCTTAAATATTTCGCTACCCAGTTTAATTTCTCGATTTCGGCACATATTATCTGCTGAAATTAATTTACCGTTTGCTAATTCGAGTAAAAATTTACTATCCAACGGCGTCAATGGACAACTTAATTTAGCACAAAAATCTCTACTCATATAGCTTCTATCCGCACCCGAATCAAATAAAACGTAAGCAGATTTATTGTCAATAAGAAACGTACCCGTAACAAGCTCCGGGTCTTCCTGTGCCTCTGCCGCATTAATATTGAAAACTCTTCCGCGGCCTTGTCCATTCGTGTTCTCCTGGTTCGGGCAATTTCTAATAATGTGGCCCGGTTTTCCACATTTATAACAAACTACATTGGCATAACTTGCTCCAACACTACTTGCTCCGCCATTAATCGTTCCGACACCATTTGTTCCTTTCGTTCTGTTAACCCCTGGTCCGTAGACCTCACACTTCGCCGCGCTATGACCATTTCTTTTACACTTGTTGCAAAATTTGGTGCAAAACCCCGAGTGATACTTTTCACACCTTTGGCATAGCTGCTTCTGATTGTTGTTATTGTTGCGGTTGTTATTGTTGTTAGGATGATTGTTGTAGTTGCTGTTGTTGTGGTTGTGGTTGTTGTTGTTGTTGTTGGGCCGTTTGTTGTAGTTGCGATTTATGTTGCGATTGTTGGGATAGTTATTGCGATTATTGTTGTAATTGTTGTTGTTGTTGTTGTTGTTGTTGTTGTTGTTGTTGTTGTTGTTGTTGTATTGGTGATTCTTATCACCGTTTTCCTCCCACTTTCTTTAGACTTGCTTCACATTGGCCTCTTCAGCCGTCTGTTCTTTAATTCTTTCCTCAATCTGGTTCACTAGTTTGTAAGCCATTCTACATGCTTGTTGTATGGAGGCGGGCTCGTGTGAACTTATATCTTCTTGGATTCTTTCCGATAATCCTTTCACAAACGCGTCGATCTTCTCTTCCTCATCTTCGAACTCTCCCGGACACAATGGGCACAATTTCGTGAATCGTCTTTCGTACGTGGTAATATCAAATCCTTGGGTTCGTAACCCTCTAAGTTCTGTCTTGAGCTTATTGACCTCGGTTCTGGGACGATACTTCTCGTTCATCAAGTGCTTGAATGCTGACCACGGTAGTGCGTAAGCATCATCTTGTCCCACTTGCTCTAGATAGGTATTCCACCATGTTAACGCAGTACCTGTGAAGGTATGCGTAGCGTACTTCACTTTGTCCTCTTCAGTACACTTACTTATGGAAAACACCGATTCAACCTTCTCGGTCCACTGTTTCAATCCGATCGGTCCTTCGGTTCCATCAAATTCTAAAGGTTTGCAGGCAGTGAATTCTTTGTAGGTGCATCCTACATGATTTTCTGTGCTGCTAGATCCAAGGTTATTGTTGGTATGTAGCGCAGCCTGTACTGCGGCTATGTTCGAAGCTAGAAAAGTACGGAATTCCACTTCACTCATATTCACGATGTGTCGAGTAGTTGGTGCCATTTCCTTCAAAATAGTCAAATGGAACAAGTTAATCATACAGAATATTAAGAGTAGTCAATAGTATCTCGTAGCATAATATGAACTCATTTATAAAAGCTTTTTCTTCATATTAGCATTTTATAAGTTTAAATTCGGGTAGTACCTACCCGTTAAGTTCATACTTAGTAGCTAATATACAATTCAACTACTATAATTCTATATGAAAAACTGATTATAATAATATTTCGCGTTCAAACTTTTACACAATATTTTACAAACTTACAATACCGCTTATTTTACATATAGCATGAAATATAGCACACAAAAAATTTGATACAAGATGGTTGTGAAGATAATTCAAGCTAGTACACAAGTCGTTCAGCAAAGGCAATAAAGACACGTAATTCATACGTCCAGAAACAAGCCATGCATTCTGGTTTTACTAGGACTACTTCCCATCCTTGGTCTTGTGGAACATAACCATTATGGCCATTGATAAGACATCGTGTTGTAACATCGTCAAAGGGACGAGGGTTACGTAATGTCCAACAGTCCCGTAACAATCTAAATACCTCATTTCTTACCCCAATTACCGACTCCGTCACTTGTGGGAACGTTTTGTTTAATAGTTGTAGCCCGATGTTCTTGTTCTTACTTTGGTGAGAAGCGAACATTACTAACCCGTAAGCATAACATGCTTCTTTATGTTGCATGTTAGCCGCTTTTTCTAAATCACGAAGTCCTATATTCGGATATATTGAGTCAAAATAATTTCTTAACCCGTTGCGTAAAATAGCATTTGGGTTCCCCGCAATATATGCGTCAAAGTAAACACATCGTAACTTATGGATTTCCCAATGTGATATCCCTCATCTTTCAAACGAAAGCCTTTTATAAACCAAGGCATTCTTGGAACGTTCTTCGAACGTCTTACAAACTGATCTCGCCTTAAATAGTTGTGCCGAGGAATTCTGACTGACTCTAGACAAGATTTCATCAATCATGTCTCCGGGTAGGTCTCTTAAAATATTGGATTGTCTATCCATTTTGTGTTTTTATACTATAAAATAGACAAGAGTTAGATTCATAAAAGAAATACTTATTAATACAAGCAATTTTTACATATATCATAAAGCATAAGCACACTATATTACATATATTACACCACACGAATACAACTATCTTATTCCGACTCGCTCGTTTCTCCTTCTTCGGTTTTGGTTCGTTTTGCCAAGTTTCTAGGGATATATGATGTTCCCCTAATACGAGCCGTCGTTTTCCACATTGGTTTAGAAAAACCTGGTGGTTTAGAGGTTCCCGGGTCATTGTTACAACTTAAGGACTTCGGGGGTTGACGATACATATAAAGTTCATCGGGGTTGGAATTAGATTTCTCTATTCTTATACCCTTTCCCTTATTATTTTCTTTTGTCTTTTTAAATTCAGTTGGGGTAATTTCTATAACATCATCGGAATTCTTGTCGGAATCCGATTCATCGGAGAATTGGTAATCCTCCCAATATTTTGCTTCCTTGGCCGAAACACCATTGACCATAATTAACCTTGGTCGGTTGGTTGAGGATTTTATTTTACTTAACCGTTCTATTATTTCCCCCACCGGTTCTATTTCTTCTTCCGGTTCCGATTCTTCTTCCGGTTCCGACTCTTCTTCCGGTTCCTCTTCGGGAACTTGTGAATCAGTCCACGAATCATTCCGATTTACATTTGACTCTTCATTATTATTAGGTGAGTCAATGGGACTTGTTCTAGAGGTAGACATCTATCACATAATATCAAACACGTTAAGAGATTAATATATCACATAATATTCACATGTTAAAAATATATAGTTTCCAACAAAATTTGTTAAGCAATCATTTTTCAAGTAAACACGGTCGAAGTCCAGACTCACTAATGAATCCTAACAAACTCGATAAGACACACTAATGCAAAATTCTGGTTCTCTAAGACCAACGCTCTGATACCAACTGAAATGTCCCGTTCTTATTGATTAAAAACGTTCCATATTAATTGATTTCGTTGCGAGGTTTTGACCTCTATATGAGACGTTTTTCAAAGACTGCATCCATTTTAAAACAAACCATAACCTTTATTTCATCAATAAAGGTTTAAAAAGCTTTACGTAGATTATCAAATAATGATAATCTAATATATCATGTTTACACACGACCATTACATAATGGTTTACAATACAAATATGTTACAACGAAATAAGTTTCTTGAATGCAGTTTTTACACAATATCATACAAGCATGGACTCCAAATCTCGTCCTTATTTAAGTATGCAACAGCGGAAGCTCTTAATAATCACCTGAGAATAAACATGCTTAAAACGTCAACAAAAAATGTTGGTGAGTTATAGGTTTAACCTATATATATCAAATCGTAACAATAGACCACAAGATTTCATATTTCAATATACATCCCATACATAGAGATAAAAATCATTCATATGGTGAACACCTGGTAACCGACATTAACAAGATGCATATATAAGAATATCCCCATCATTCTGGGACACCCTTCGGATATGATATAAATTTCGAAGTACTAAAGCATCCGGTACTTTGGATGGGGTTTGTTAGGCCCAATAGATCTATCTTTAGGATTCGCTTCAATTAGGGTGTCTGTTCCCTAATTCTTAGATTACCAGACTTAATAAAAAGGGGCATATTCGATTTCGATAATTCAACCATAGAATGTAGTTTCACGTACTTGTGTCTATTTTGTAAATCATTTATAAAACCTGCATGTATTCTCATCCCAAAAATATTAGATTTTAAAAGTGGGACTATAACTCACTTTCACAGATTTTTTACTTCGTCGGGAAGTAAGACTTTGCCACTGGTCGATTCACGAACCTATAACAAATATGTACATATATATCAAAGTATGTTCAAAATATATTTACAACACTTTTAATACATTTTGATGTTTTAAGTTTATTAAGTCAGCTGTCCTCGTTAGTAACCTACAACTAGTTGTCCACAGTTAGATGTACAGAAATAAATCGATATATATTATCTTGAATCAATCCACGACCCAGTGTATACATATCTCAGTATTGATCACAAATCAAACTATATATATTTTGGAATCAACCTCAACCCTGTATAGCTAACTCCAACATTCACATATAGAGTGTCTATGGTTGTTCCGAAATATATATAGATGTGTCGACATGATAGGTCAAAACATTGTATACGTGTCTATGGTATCTCAAGATTACATAATATACAATACAAGTTGATTAAGTTATGGTTGGAATAGATTTGTTACCAATTTTCACGTAGCTAAAATGAGTAGTTTTTACCAATTTTGTTTTGCTCGCCATTTCTTCGTTTCTAATCCGTTTTGAGTGATTTAAGTGGCCACGGTTTCGTATTGAACTTGACTTTATGAAACTAAACAGAAAAGGTATAGGTTTATAGTCGTAAATACAAGTTACAAGTCATTTTTGAAAGAGGTAGTCATTTCCATCGAAAGAACGACATCTTGATGACTGTTTTGAAAAACATACTTTCACTTTGAGTTTAGCCAATATTTTTGGATATGGTTTCATGTTCATAAGAAAAATCATTTTCCCAGAAGTATAGCTTTTAAATCAAAGTTTTTCATAGTTTTTAATTATCCAAACCAAAACAGCCCCCGGTTGTAACTACGACGGCGTAAATCCGGTTTTATGGTGTTTATCGTGTTTCCGGATTTTAAATCATTAAGTTAGCATATCATATAGATATAGATCATGTGTATAGTTGATTTTAAAAGTGTAGTTAGAAGGATTAACTTTATTTGCGAATAAGTTTAGAATTAACTAAACTATGTTCTAGTGATTACTAGTTTACCACTTCGAATATGATAGCTTTTTATGTATGAATCGAATGATGTTATGAACATCATTACTACCTTAAGTTCCTTGGATAAACCTACTGGAAAAGAGAAAAATGGATCTAGCTTCAACGGATCCTTGGATGGCTCGAAGTTCTGGAAGCAGAATCATGACACGAAAACAAGTTCAAGTAAGATCATCACTTGAAATAAGATTGTTATAGTTATAGAAATTGAACCAAAGTTTGAATATGATTATTACCTTGTATTAGAATGATAACCTACTGTAATAAACAAAGATTTCTTGAGGTTGGATGATCACCTTACAAGATTGGAAGTGAGCTAGCAAACTTGAAAGTATTCTTGATTTTATGTAACTAGAACTTGTAGAATTTATGAAGAACACTTAGAACTTGAAGATAGAACTTGAGAGAGATCAATTAGATGAAGAAAATTGAAGAATGAAAGTGTTTGTAGGTGTTTTTGTCCGTTGGTGTATGGATTAGATATAAAGGATATGTAATTTTGTTTTCATGTAAATAAGTCATGAATGATTACTCATATTTTTGTAATTTTATGAGATATTTCATGCTAGTTGCCAAATGATGGTTCCCACATGTGTTAGGTGACTCACATGGGTTGCTAATAGCTGATCATTGGAGTGTATATACCAATAGTACATACATCTAAAAGCTGTGTATTGTACGAGTACGAATACGGGTGCATACGAGTAGAATTGTTGATGAAACTGAACGAGGATGTAATTGTAAGCATTTTTGTTAAGTAGAAGTATTTTGATAAGTGTCTTGAAGTCTTTCAAAAGTGTATAAATACATATTAAAACACTACATGTATATACATTTTAACTGAGTCATTAAGTCATCGTTAGTCGTTACATGTAAGTGTTGTTTTGAAACCTTTAGGTTAACGATCTTGTTAAATGTTGTTAACCCAATGTTTATAATATCAAATGAGATTTTAAATTATTATATTATCATGATATTATGATGTATGAATATCTCTTAATATGATATATGTACATTGAATGTCGTTACAACGATAATCGTTACATATATGTCTCGTTTAAAAATCATTAAGTTAGTAGTCTTGTTTTTACATATGTAGTTCATTGTTAATATACTTAATGATATGTTTACTTATCATAATATCATGTTAACTATATATATATATATATATATATATATATATATATATATATATATATATATATATATATATATATATATATATATATATATATATATATATATATATATATATATATATATATATATATATATATATCCATATATATGTCATCATATAGTTTTTACAAGTTTTAACGTTCGTGAATCACCGGTTAACTTGGGTGGTCAATTGTCTATATGAAACCTATTTCAATTAATCAAGTCTTAACAAGTTTGATTGCTTAACATGTTAGAAACACTTAATCATGTAAATATTAATTTCATAATATATATATAAACATGGAAAAGTTCGGGTCACTACACTTACAACATGTAAATATCAGTTACCAAGCTATTAGGAAAAAATATGCAAAGTGGTACAACTCAACGTAGAATCGGTTTTTAGTACTTGTGTCCATTTCGTAAAACAGTTATAAAACAGCGCTTGTATTCTCAGCCCAAAAATATATATAAAAAGGGAGTAATGAAACTCACAATACTGTATTTTGTAGCAATTATGTATATGACGGCATTGAACAAGTGCAGGGTTTGTCTCGGATTCATGAACCTATATTAAGTATATATATTTATATGTTGGTCAATATCTGTCTAACAATTTAGGTCAAGTCGTAGTGTATCACAATCCTAATGCTCGAGACCGACATGCAAAAGTCAACAAAAGTCAACTTGACCCAAAATGACTTCCAAAATCTATACATGTTTATTATATAACTTATATATAGTTATTTTATATATTTAAATATATTTATCAGATCTTATTATACTAAATAATACAAGTCATTTATTAATAAATAAAAATTTATATTAAAATTCATATATGATAAAAATATAATTTTATATATCTCAAGTAATAAAATTTATAAATTCACTTAATATCATAAAAATATAGTGGTATGTATTATTAATGTAATTATATTACGTGTGATAAAAATATCTTTGTACGCATATTTATTTGATAAAATAATATTGATAATAATAATAATGATAAAAATAATAAAATGATAGTTTCAATAAAAAATATTAATTTTTAGTAATAAAGATAATTTTAGTAATAACATCAACTGATAACAATTATAATAATCGTTTTAATAATAATATTAAAATTAATGATAATTCAGTTGACCATATCTTTTAATCCGTTCATCGAAACCGCAAGATTTCTAAATGAAAAGTTATTAATTTTTCGTCAGCTTTTCAACGACATGCATATCATATACCTTATCTCAGTAGCATATGTATCAAATTCATGATTTATCATAAACTATTTAACGACGAAACTAAGCATACAAACATGCATAATCATATATACTCGAGCACTAGTCAGGGATACACTATTAATATATAAAAGATAAGATATGAATGCTCACGTATCAATGTTGTGATTCAATATTGCAGGAAAGTACGTAGATGCAACGAAAATGATAAATGTTAGGTTGACCTTACGAGCAATACCCTCGAACAATACCCATAACCTCCATAGCTATAACCCATAATTTCCTTAGCTCTATCCCGTTTGAAAACTTATTTTGAAATCGCCTGAACATAAGTCCGTCGTAGTATTTTATGTATACTAATAATGTCTTGAAATAATACTGAGTAAATATATATATGTAATTCGATTGAGAGAGTTTAGAGAAATATATTTCAAGTTTCTATGAAATAATGAAACCTATTGAATTCTATTTATAATAGATTTTTGAATTATTAAAGTGAATTATTAAAGTATAAATTATTAAAGTGAATTATTAAAGTATGAATTATTAAAGTATGAATTATTAAAGTGAATTATTAAAATATGAATTATTAAAGTTAAAGTAAAGTAAAAGTAAAGTAAATGTAAAGTTAAAGTATAGTAAAAGTATAAAACTATGTACGTATAATACGCGTATAAATATATATAATATTAATTTAAATCGTTATATATATTTAATAAAATAAAATATAAATATCGTTATCTTTAACATACTGGTTAAGTAATGAGTTGTCAAAAGTGGTTCTAGATATTTATAAAAGTTATATACGTTTTAATAATAAAGTTCTTTTTAAACTGAAAACATTTTTGTACGTTTGAAACTAAATCAAATAAATATGATAATTTTGTTTTCCAAAACTAAATATATTTAAGAATCATTTTGTTAAAAGGTTAAAATAATGGAAATCGTTATATCATAAAACATTTGAGAAAAGTAGAATTATATATATTCATAATAGGTTTCAAGTTTTTAAATTTCAGTCTGTTGGTGAAGCATGGGATAAAGTCCAAAGGTTAAATAAACGTATGAAATCATTTTAATAAAAAATGTCGAGTTACTTAACTTGTTGATATCTAACATCTAAGTTATTTACACTCCACATTCTTACTTTCATATTAAATAAAATGAAGGTTAACATAGTTATCTTATCAAGGTCACGAGGAAAATATTATAAAACATGACTTGGAAATTAAACAGGAATTTCCACTAACCCTTGTCTAGTTCCCGTTAATTGACACATTTGTTCTTACTTATAAATCACTTTACCATTTTCTGAATGTTGTCAAAAAGAATAGATTTCTTAAATCACAGTGGACCTCATAACATAGACCCGTAATCATATCATAATATATCTGATAATTCAATCATTTGATATTATCTCTTAATTCTGTCGATAAATATATCGAAACACATACGTTCATGTAAAGTATCATATATCTAATACTTTGTTAATGTTTTCAATTAATATTATATATTATATATACATATCTATATACACATAATTATTCGTGAATCGTCGAACAGGTCAAAGGGTAATTGATTACATGAATGTTGTTCCAAAGTTTTTTTTTATTCAACATTACAAATTCTGCTTATCGTGTCGGAAACATATAAAGGTTAAGTTTAAATTTGGTCAAAAATTTCTGGGTCGTCACAATTACTATCCTTTGTAGGAGAAATAGTAAAGATCACCCTATAATTTTTTAGTCTGGCACAAGGTCCTGTCTTCGACCATGCTATGCAACCACCGTTCTTATGGTTGACACCCGATTTGGTTCAGGTGACAGAATGAATTCTGATGAATTCTCGGGATTTTACGTTCAATGGTAATGAACGCATTGAAAATAGGTTTTCAGAAAATAAATCGGTTTTAATTTTGATCAAAATATTTTCTCGTTCAACCTCGAGTTTAGATATCATTAAATTCCATGAGTTTGTAATTCTCAATCTTTAAGGTCAATCTCAAGGATTGAGTAATATCAGGCTTAAAAGATGATTTTTGATCTTTAAGGAGATTATCCATTCTGGGGGTCTGATTCATTAGTCTTATCAAGCTAATTTGCACGACGCCCTCCCCATTTTACGAGACAGATCCTCTCATGGATAGGATAAGTCTGACCACTTGGCGACCCTGTTTGATGCTGAGGTCCGTGGATTTCCAGCTGATTTTCGAGAAAACTTTTCAACGTTTTTCGTAGACTCTACAACTGGTGTGGACGACCACTTCTTGACCTAAATCAAGAAGCGCGTATCTTTTTCGGAAGACTTTACTTCCTTTTAATGATGGAATTGATTCATCGTGTAGATCCATCTTTTCTTTCTATTTATTACAATATACCGGGTAAAAATGATTAATATAGTTCAAAACAAAAGCACCTGTAATAACTTTATAGAAACATGTGATAGATAGTTTTTAATTGAATAACTTGGTACATTTCCCCACACTTGGCTTTTTTCATGCGTCTTTTTATTTTTAATAAATAAATTCAAGCGTTTTAGGTTGTTTCTCAATTTATGACCTTTCCGAGGTAACGATAATTTCGGTATTAACACCTAGTTTTATCGTTCATAAATATGTATAAACAAGATTTTTAATTCATTTAGTTGAAATTTTTTCAAATTTTCATAAAATTTAGAAAATAAGCCAAGTATAAACCCGAGAGAATTTATAACTCTTTCCCACACTTGAGATCATGCAATGCCCTCATTTGCATGAAATCAGACTATAATTATAAATTCATGAGGGTGATTAGTGTAGAAAAGTGATTAAAGATACCATAGAATTGCAGGATGATAGATGGTGCACCTCATCGTTCATTTCTTCTGTTGTTTTATCACACATGTTTTTCTTTAAAAATGTTTGCTTTTTTGAACTGTTTGCTAATCTTTGAAAATGCACTTTTTACCCTTACTCATCGTGCATATTTATTTTTAACTAGTTATGCACTAACCCGAACCCCTAATTTAACGTTAAGTGGGGTTAGACTTCCCCACACTTGGCTGACGACATGTGAAGTCGGTAGAATAAGTTCCACGAATTAGAATAGTGAGCCAGTTATTTACATCTCGGGTGGTGTATAATATATCAATGGGTTTAAAGTTTAGACCCACTCGATCCTCACTACTTAATTCTTTTTTAAGTGTAGCTTTTAGTAAATGGATATGTCCCTTTTCTGGTTCTTGGTCAAATGGATCGTCATACACTGACATACATATTTCTTTAGGGTGGGCAATTCCTAACATTTCCTTCCGTTCATTCTTGGGATCAAAGTTTTCTCCTCTATTACCCAATTGGGTGAAATCTGAGGTGTCAATATCTATTACACCTCGTAGTTCATCTTCAGTAGATGACTTATCTATTGAGAATATTTCGGGATTGAAGCAAAATCTTCTTCTTTAACGGTCCTTATCGGTCCCACTACTTTGGTCTCGGGGGTAAAATTTTCAACGTTATCGTTTTCCAAGAGTACCAATTTGTCACCCTTACTTCTTCTTCATCCATTGATGGATCGATGATTTCGTCGGTAGAGGCTAATGTGTTGATATATTGTGAAATTGGTAAAACTGAATAAAAAGTATCATCGGGATAATTGGTGATTTCGGAGCTCTCGAATTCAACAAAATTCTATGACATGAGATTTTCTTGCACAATACTCCTCAGATCAATAGGTGTGTAGTCTGATAGAGTTTCAGCTTGCCTATTTGCAAACTCTCTCATTTGTTCATTTTGAGCGTTAAGTTCTTCGAGTTTGATTTTCATATAATCTAAAAAAAATTCAGACACATAATTTTCCTCGTCCTCTGGTTGTTGAGTTTGGATATATTCTTGGGAATAATCCCAATTTGAATTGTATTCCTCATAATCATTCCATTCAGGTTCCATGGGTGCATAATTTTCCATAGGAACATAATAATAACATTCCCATGTTGAATGATAATCTCCACAGATTTCACAACCAGTTATTGTTTCACCATTCGTGATCCAAGATTGACCGAACGAATTGTCATCAACACCCATTTGAGAGTATTGATGTAATTGATTTCGTATGTCAGAAAGAGTTTCCAAAATATTTTTGATATTTTCCATAATACGCTTATTACCAAATTTTAGCTACAATGTGGTGTATTTACTAATTATTCTATTAGTTATAAAACTAAAAATTATATAAGTTATCAAATTAATAGACTTTTCTACTTTTGCCCACGTTTTGAATAGCCAATAGATGCAGCAGGTAGCCAGGACCCTTTAAATCGGAAGTCCACAACTCGCCACTAACAAATCCAACTATTACTACGAACCAGAAAATTGGCGTCAATTAATTAAATCGCTTACAATAATTTTTCGTCGAAATTTAAAGAAAATAAAGAAAATTCTATGTCCTAAAAACTAGAGCGTAGAAATGAAAAAGAAAAAGCGCGTCGAAAAACAAGAAGTCGAAAAATAAAAGTCGAAAAACAAACTAAAACTTAGAAACTAAAATAGCGGATTAAAGCTTAGCGTCTAAAAACTTAAAACTAAAAGTTGCTACTAAAGTCTAAAAATTCTAAAGAAAAAGCGGCGTCGTAAAATTCTAAGGCTTCTCAAATCTAATTCTAAAGAAAAAATCTTAAGGGAAATTACGGCAAAAACTAAAAATCTTAAACTTAACTAAGGCGAAAAGAAACTAAAATTATAATTACGAACACTAAATTAAAAATTATAAACTAAATAATAAAATGTTATAAATTATAAAAAGATATAATCTAAAATGATAAAAATAAAATTTATATACAAATATTATTTTTATATTATTATTTTATAAATATATTAATTTATATAATTAATAATAATAATAAAACTTAATAAAACTAATTAAATTATAACTAAACTAAATAATACTATAATTAAACCTTAATTATATTAATTAATTAACTAACCCTAATTGATTTATATAATATAATAATAATTAACCCTAACCGTAATTAATGTGTACGAGGTTTCTTGCATGCCAGCTTAACTCATGAGATCGCATGGGATTATAGCTACCTGGTCATGCGATCGCATGGCCTGCTAGTCCAGAACATTTCTGGGCTTTTAACAGGCTCGGCCCATTTTTTTTTCATAATTATATTTTTACAAATATAAATTAAAAATATAGCGTTTCAGCGCTCCCCGACAGCGGCGCCAAAAACTTGATGATGCAGGGGAGGCGTACGAAATACTATTATTTTTAATACGGAATACGATACTAATTACACAAGTTTTATATATTTAATTTACAGATGGGATATACCTAAACTCTGCTACAACACTATAGGCAGTGTACCTAATCGTAGAGTAGTATAGTTTTTAGTAAGTCTGGTCCGTTCCACAGGGAGACGGCTTATTTTACACTATATTTTAAACAACTATATTCGTACAAAATATAAATATATATATTACAATTATTATTATAAAAGGGGGTTTTACCATTTAATGATTGGTTTGTCGATTTTATATTTTAAGCGTAAAGATAAATGACGATAATTAAAGTGCGTAAAATAAATAACGTCATTTAAATGATGATATATAAAATTGCGATAATAAAATATGAAATAAAATAATTATGCTTATTTAAACTTCCGTAATCATGATGTTTGACGTTTTGATTTTAATTTTTTACTCTGGGTTAATTGTCCTTTGTCCTGGTTTATTTGATACGTCTATCTGGTTTTTGTCCATAATAGTCCATCAATCATAAATATAAAGTGCGAGTGTCCTCGTCAAATTAACCTTATACCCGAAATCAAATATTCCAACTAATTAAGGATTCAAACTGTGACGCAGTTATCACTTTTGTCAATAATTAGACCAGTTATCACTATATGTAATCCACCCCTGTTTTGATTAGATATGAATATTAATTTACCCACTTGATCAGTTTGAATAATCAATTACCCAACCCGAATAATTAATTAAATGATTATAATAGATTTCGTATGAACGTCACTAAATAGGACAACCATAATCATTATTAATTATTAGGTTAATTAATTTAAAGATAGGTTCGACAGACTCCAATGAGTTGTCACTCAATTAGACAATATCCCCCATCTATTAATAGTCAATAGTCCAATTTCCACAAGTGTCGGTCTTTTGCCCAAACCCTAATTATGGTCCAAAGTTCAATAACCCCGTCTTAATATTTAGTCCAACATCACGATTACTTCGGCTCAAATAAGCATAATAATAACTTAGTTACGAGACATTAATTGAAAAAGGTGAACATAACTTACAATGATTATTTATCGCGTAGCTTTACACGGACAAAATTTTGACTTTAAAACCCGTAAAATAACCGTGACATTACCCAAACTAAACTAATATAAAACCAAACTATTATATATATGTCAGCGTATATATAATACTGGGTACTGTTCTCGTACCTGGATCTACTGCTCAAGAGGCATGGGAGCGCCTCAAAAATATTTTTCATGATAACAAGCATACCCGAGCCGTTTATCTCACTCATGAATTTACAAACACTCGTCTAGAAAGTTTTCCCAACATGTCAGCGTATTTTCAGGAGCTTAAAAACCTTGCTGATCAACTGTCTAACGTTGGTCCAAAGATCGATGATGATCGCCTTGTCCTTCAGTTAGTAACCAGCTTAAGTGAATCATATGACACAATCGCTTCACAAATTAATCACATGGATAAGCTTCCCACGTTTTACGAGGCTCGCTCAAAACTTATCCTTGAAGAAAGCCGAAAATCCAAACAGGCTTAACAATCGGCGACTAGTTCTGGCACCGCCTTGCTCTCTGTTACTCCCACAACGGCTATTAAACAACCTACCTCATCGAACCAGAATCAAGGTAACTGTCAGGGTAACAATGGTCAATATGGTCGCGGGCATAACTCTAATCGGGGTAATTACCGAGGTCGTTGTGGCTTTGGCCAAGGACGTGGTGGCCGGACCTATTCTAAACATCAACAAACAGGTCCTTATTCTGCTAATGGATCATATCAAGCTAATAGCTCTTTTCCTGCTAATGGGCCGAACTACACATGGCAGCCCAATAACAATTGGAACAATCAACAACAGTGGACTTCTCCTCCATGTCCATACCCATCAAATGCTTGGCCCAGGCCCGCATACAATCACGGATAGGCTGGTCTCTTAGGCCCAAGACCATAGAATCCAGGCTATGCGCAATCAGGAACATTCAATACTCCCACGGATATAGAGTCTGCCATGTACACGATGAGCTTTCATCCACCGGAAGGCAACAATTGGTACATGGACACTGGTGCATCATCTCATATGATAGGATCACAAGGTAACCTTTTGTCTTATTTACACTCGGGTCACCCAAAATATATTTTAGTTGGTAATGGCAATCGGATTCCAATAAATGGCTCTGGTCATTCCTACATTTCTTCCCCTAACAAACCGTTACTCTTATCCAATATTATTTATGCTCCATAACTTATTAAAAACCAAATTTCTGTACGTCACCTAACCACTGATAATAGTATTTCTATCTCTTTTGACCCTTTTGGTTTTACTGTGAAGGATTTTCTGAAGGGAACCACCATTCTACGATGTAATAGCACCGGCGATCTCTATCCACTCCACTCTTCCATGCTACGACAACTCTCATCTCCATCAACTTTTATTGCTTTAAGTCAAGATTTATGGCATCATCGCTTAGGTCATCCGGGTGGTGATATTTTAAAATCTCTTAGGAATAATGATTCGATTACTTGTAATCTGAACTCTAGAAATAAAGTTTGTCAATCATGTGTTTTTGGCAAACATATTAAACTACCGTTTTATGCATCTTATTCTTCTACTTGTTCTCCATTTGATATAATTCATAGTGATTTATGGACATCACCCGCTGTAAGTAGTAATGGTCACAAATATTATGTTTTGTTTCTTGATAACTTTACAAATTTCTTATGGACATTTCCCCTTGGACACAAATCACAAGTCCTATCCATCTTTAAAACCTTTCATGCACATGTACATACACAATTTCAAACAACCATAAAACAATTACAATGCGACAATGGTACCGAATATAATAACAATCTATTTCACTCATTTTGTGCACAACAAGGAATGTATTTTCGCTTCTCGTGTCCCTACACTTCCTCTCAAAATGGTAAAGCGGAATGCAAAATTCGCGCTATTAATAATATCATGCGAACCCTTCTCTCCCATTCTAACGTGCCTCCTCAATTTTGGCACCATGCTCTAGCTACGGCTACTTATCTCCATAACATTCTACCAAGCAAATTACTCAAAAACCTCTCCCCCACTCAAAAGTTATACAACCGTCTCCCATCATATACTCATCTTCGCATTTTTGGGTGCTTATGTTACCCACTCATACCTTCCGTCAAAATCAACAAACTTGAGTCTCGTTCCACTCCTTGCGTTTTCTTAGGATATCCCTCTAATCATCGTAGCTACAAGTGTTATTCTTTATCTACCCATAAGATAATAATTTCTCGTCATGTTATTTTTGACGAATCCATTTTTCCTTTTCAAAATCCCCAAGTCTCTACTAAACACACCTATACAAACTTCACTGATGACCCTAGTCCACTCGTATATTCTCCACAAATTGTCTCATCTACTATTCCCACATCTATTTCTCCAATCGACCCACTAAGCCCAATACCTCACACATTGAATGAGCCCAACTCGCCTTCTCATTCTAGCCCACTAGCATCTAATTCTACCCCCTCTGATGTACCAGACTCTATCTCACCTAGTTCTACTTCACCTACTATGGCTTCTAATGTGAACTCCTCCTCATCAAATAAGTTACCTACTGTCACCAACACGTCACCTACTACCTCACCACCTCCCATTCCTACTCATACTATTCAAACTCGAGGAATGTCCGGTATTTTCAAACCTAAAGTCCCATTTAATTTCTCCGCTACTACCACCCTTTCTCCTATACTTAACAACCCCAAAGATGCTCTTGCGGATCCCAGTTGGAACCGTGCCATGGCCGACAAATATAAGGCCTTAGTGGACAATAATACATGGGTCCTTGTTCCTCGTTTACCTAACATACAGGTTATTAGATCAATGTGGATCTTTCGACACAAGGTTAAATCTGATGGGTCCTTTAAGAGGTACAAGGCTTGCTTAGTCGATGATGGTCTCTCTCAACAACCGGAAAATGACTGCTTTGAGACATTCAGTTCAGTTATTAAACCTGCCACTATTCGAATGGTTCTTAGTATTGCGGTATCAAAATCTTGGCAAATTCGTCAACTTAACGTTAAAAATGATTTTTTACATGGTCATCTTAATGAAACGGTTTATATGTATCAACCTACAGGTTTTCGAGATCGCAACTATCTGATCATGTATGTTTGTTAAAGCGCTCTCTTTACGGTTTGAAGCAAGCTCCCCGGGCATGGTATTAACGATTTGCTAATTTTGCTTCTACTATTGGCTTCACCCATAGTCAATGTGACCATTTCCTTTTTATTTTTCACCAAGGACATGCATTGCTTATCTTTTACTATACGTTGACGATATTGTTTTAGTTACTTTAAATGACAGGTTGCGCCAACGACTTATGTCCATGTTTTCTCGTGAGTTTGCTATGAAGGATTTGGGACCTTTGAACTCATTTTTGGGTATCTCGGTTACACGTTTCCAAGACGGTTTATTTCTTAATCATCATGCCTATACTAAAGAGATTATCCAGCGTGCTGGTCTAGTAAACTGTAATCTCGCAACAACACCAGTTGATACATGTGGAAAAGTTAGTTCAAAATTTGGTAAACCGTACACTAATCCTACGAAATATCGAAGCTTAGCAGGTGCTTTACAATATTTGACCTTCACTCATCCGGATATTTCCTACGCGGTTCAGCAAGTCTGTCTTCATATGCATGACCAAAAGGAAACTCACATGTTTGCACTAAAAAGGATCGACCGTTATCTACAAGGTACTCCTACACTTGGATTGCACATACATAAATCACGCATGCCCTCACTGGTTGCTTTTACTGACGCTGATTGGGGTGGTTGTCCAGACATGAGACGTTCCACGTCGGGCTATTGTGTGTACTATGGTGATACTATTATTTCATGGTCTTCAAAACGTCAAGCCACTTTATCTCGATCAAGTGCGGAGGCTGAATACCGGGGTGTCGCAAATGTGGTGGCCGAATCATGTTGGCTTCGCAACCTCTTACTTGAGCTACCGTATCCAATACCCAAAGCTACACTAGTTTTTTGTGATAACATTAGTGCTATTTATCTTGCTGGGAATCCCGTTCAACATCAACGCATGAAACATATTGAACTCGACATACATTTTGTTAGAGAAAAGGTTGCCAAAGGTCACGTGCGAATACTTCATGTTCCTACTCGTTATCAGATAGCGGATATTTTCACCAAGGGATTGCCACACATTCTATTTGAAGAGTTTCGATCCAGTCTCGGGATTCGTTCCTCTCTGGCTTCGACTGCGGGGGAGTAATAGCCGATATCTTTTATATATTTAGAATATGTTTGTATTCAATGTAATTACTAGATATGTTTAGTCAAGATATTGTAAAACCAATTCCCAAAATAAGTGGAATGGTTATTAGGGTTATAATTCTAGAGGTTTCCATGAGGCTGTATGTATACATATGTCATTGATAATAAAAAGGCACGACATTGTATTCTTATATGCACCAATTCTCAAGACACATGTTAGTTTTTTCGTTATAATAGTAATTTCAACTTGATCAGCTATAAAAACGGGTCAGCTGAATTACAAGTCATAAGGCAACTTAGCTGCAATAATCATAATAACTCAGCTGAATTACAAGTCTTAAAGGGAAGAAAATATTCCCAACTTCATCATACCTATAGAGCTTACCTAACCATGTGTATGACATGTGTTGTAATTGTAGTGACCTGAACTTTTCCATGATTATATAGTAAATGAAAACTATATTTACATGATTAAATGTTTCCAACATGTTAAGCAATCAAACTTGTTAAGACTTGATTAATTGAAAAGAGTTTATGTAGATAATTGACCACCCAGTTGTCCGACGATTCACGAACGTTAAAACTTGTAAAAAATGACATGATATATATATATATATATATATATATATATATATATATATATATATATATATATATATATATATATAACATGATATTATGATGAGTAATTATCTCACCAAGTATATTAACAATGAGTTATATACATAAAATGAGACTATTGAATTAAGAAATTCGAAACGATATATATAACGACTATCGTTATAACAACGTCTTACTAAATATATATGTATCATATTAAGATATTAATTCACCATGTTTAACATGATAATTAAATATATCATTAAGTTTATTAACAATAAACTACATATGTAAAATAAGACTACTAACTTAAGGATTTGAAACAAGTTATATATACAACGATTATCATTGTAACGACATATATATATATATATATATATATGTATATATATATATATATATATATATATATATATATATATATATATATATATATATATATATATATCGTATTAAGATATACTCATACACCATGTTATCATGATAATATGATAATTTAACATCTCATTTGATATAATGAACAATGGGTTAACTACATTAAATGAGATCGTTAACTTAAAGGTTTCAAAACAACACTTACATGTAACGACTAACGGTAACTTAACGACTCAGTTAAAATGTATATACATGTAGTGTATTAAGATGTATTAATACACTTTTGGAAGACTTCAAGACACATATCAAAACACTCATACTTATCAAAGTTGGCCACAATTACATTCTCATTCGTTTTCATCAACAATTCTACTCGTATTCATCCGTTTCGTACTCGTACAATACCCAGCTTCTAGATGTATTTACTACTGGTATATACACTTCAATGATCAGCTCTTAGCAGCCTTAGTGAGTCACCTAAACATATGGGAACCATCATTTAACATCTAGCATGAAATATCTCACAAAATTACAAACTAATGGAGCCTATATGGAGACTCCAATATCACGTCCACCATCACTCACACAAACACTTTCATTTTTCAATTTTCTTGAATCAAATTAATCTCTCTCAAGTTTTCACTTGGTGTTCTAAGTGTTCTTCATCATTTTATTCATAATCTAGCTCAATCTAGTTAACCTAGATCATCATACCAAACAATCACTCAAGAACACTTCAACAACACTTCCAAGTTTACAAGATTACTTCCAAGCTTTCAAAATCATTCCAAGTAATCATCTAAGATCAAGAAACCTCTGTTATTTACAGTAGGTTATCATTCTAATTCAATGTAATATTCATATTCAAACTTTGATTCGATTTCTATAACTATAACTATCTTAATTCGAGTAGAAATCTTACTTGAATTTGTTTTCGTGTCATGATTCTACTTCAAGAACCTTCAAGCCATCCAAGATCCTTTAAAGCTAGATCATTTCTTTTCACTTCTAGTAGGTTTACCTACTATACTTGAGGTAGTAATGATGTTCATAACATCATTCGATTCATATATATATATAACTATCTTATTCGAAGATTTAAACTTGTAATCACTAGAACATAGTTTAGTTAATTCTAAACTTGTTCGCAAATAAAGTTAATCCTTCTAACTTAACTTTTAAAATCAACTAAACACATGTTCTATATCTATATGATATACTAACTTAATGATTTAAAACCTGGAAACACGAAGAACATCGTAAAATTGGACATACGCCGTCATAGTAAAACCGGGGGCTGTTTTGAGTTGGATAATTAAAAACTATGATAAACTTTGATTTAAAAGTTGTTCTTCTGGGAAAATTATATTTCATATGAACATGAAACTATATCCAAAAATCTTGGTTAAACTCAAAGTAAAAGTATGTTTTTCAAAATGGTCATCAAGACGTCGTTCTTTCGACTGAAATGACTACCTCTTACAAAAATGACTTGTAACCTATATTCCCGACTATAAACCTATATTTTTTCTGTTTAGATTATTAATATTTGGTTTAATATGAAACCATGGCAATTTTATTCACTCAAAACGGATTTAAAACGAAGAAATTATGGGTAAAACAAAATTGGATATTTTTGCTTGTTTTAGCTACGTGAAATTTGTAACAAATCTATACTAACCATAACTTAACTAACTTATATTGTATTATACGTGTATTCTAACATATATTATGTAATTTTGATAGACCATAGACACGTATATAATGTTTTGACATATCATACCGACGTCATCTATGTATATTATTTGGAATAACTGGAAGTCACTCTATATGCGGTAATGATCGAGTTAGCATATAAAGGGTCGAGGTTGATTCTAAAATAATATATATACCTTGAGTTGTGATCGAGTCTGAGACTTGTATACACTAGGTCATGGATTGATTTGAGAAAATATATTGATTTATGTACTACTAACTATGGACTACTAATTGCGGACTACTAACGTTGGACTGCTAACTTAACAACTTAAATCGTTAAAACGTAATAAAATATGTTGTGAATATATTTCGATCATACTTTAATATATATATATATATATATATATATATATATATATATATATATATATATATATATTTGTTATAGGTTCGTGAATCGACCAGTGGCCAAGTGTATTTTCCGACGAAGTGAAAATCTGTGAAAGTGAGTTATAGACCAATTTTTACTATCGAATATTTTGGGATGAGAATACATGCAGTTTTATAAATATTTTACAAAATAGGCACAAGTACTTGAAACTACATTATATGGTTGGATTATTATTACCGAATATCACCCTTTTTAGTCTGGTAATCTAAGAATTAGGGAACAGGAACCCAAATTGATGCGAATCCTAAAGATAGATCTATTGGGCCTAACAAACCCCATCCGGGTTACGGATGCTTTAGTACTTCGATTTTATCATGTCCGATGAGAGTCCCGGAATGATGGGGATATTCTAGATGCGTTTTTGTTAATGTCGGTTACCAGGTGTTCACCATATGAATGATTTTTAATTCACGGGTTACGCGTATTATTTTGTACACGGGTTACGTGTGCGGTTATAATTAAAATCTTATGGCCTATTATTATTATGATTTATGATAAATATTAAACCTATAACTCACCAACATTTTTGTTGACGTTTAAAGCATGTTTATTCTCAGGTGATTATTAAGAGCTTCCGCTGTTGCATGCTAAATAAAGACAGGAATTGGAGTCTGCATGCTTGTATAATATTGTTTAAAAACTGCATTCATGAACTTATTTTGATGTAACATATTATTATTGTAAACCATTATGTAATGGTCGTGTGTAAATGATATATTTTAGATTATCATTACTTGATAATCTACGAAATGCTTTTAAACCTTTATCGATATAATAAAGTGTTATGGTTTGTTTTAAAAACGAATGCAGTCTTTGAAAAACGTCTCATATAGAGGTCAAAACCTCGCAAAGAAACCAATTAATATGAAACGTTTATAATCGATATGAACAGGACATTTCAGTTGGTATCCGAGCGTTGGTCTTAGAGAACCAGAAATTTACATTAGTGTGTCTAACCGAGTCTGTTAGGATGCATTAGTGAGTCTGGACTTCGACCGTGTTTACTTTAAAAACGATTGCTTAACATTTTGTTGGAAACTATATACTTTTACATGTAAATATTATGTGGTATATTACTAATGTGTTAGTTAATGTGTGATAGATGTCTACTTCCAGTACCAATCCCATCGACTCACCTAATAACAATGAAGAGTCTAATATATTTTGGGAAGATTCACAAATTCCCAAAGAGGAACCGGAAGAAGAGGAACCAGAAGAAGAAGAACCGAAAGAAGAGGAACCGGAAGAAGAGGAACTGGAAGAAGAGGAACCGAAAGAAGAGGAACTGGAAGAAGAAGAGGTTCCGGAGGAAGAAATATTAATAACTACAGAAAAACGGTTAAATAAAAGAAAATCATCAACAAATGGACCAAAGTTAAAAATGGTTTGTGGTGTCTCCGCGGATGAGTAAAAATATTGGAAAAATTACCAATTTTCTGATGAATCGGATCCCGACGAGGATTCTGATGATGTTATAGAAATTACCCCGACCCAATTTAAAAAGGCGAAAGAAAATAATAAGGGAAAAGCTATCAAAATAGAGAAAACCGATCTCAAATCTGATGAACTCTATGTTAACATGAAGTACCCTGATGGGGTGTATCGTAAACACCCGTATTTCTTAAATTTTAACTATAACTCGGGAACATCTAAGCCACCAGGTTTTTCTAAACCATTTGTGAAAACAACGGCTCGTATTAGAGTAGCACCATGTATCCCTAGGAAATTAGCTAAATGAACCAAGTCCGAGGAGGAAGAAACAAGTGAGTCGGAATAAAGAATTGTAATCATGCTGTGTAATATATGTATTATAGTGTGCTTGTACTTTTATGTTATATGTAAAAATTGCTTGTATTGTTTGTTAATTATCTTTTACGAATCTAATCCTCGTCTATTTTACAGTATAAAAACACAAAATGGATGTTCAGGATAAACAACCGAATATTTTAGAAGACCTACCAGGGGATATGATTGATGAAATCTTGTCCAGAGTTGGTCAGAATTCATCGGCACAATTATTTATGGAGAGATTAGTTTGTAGAACATTTGAAATACGTTCCAAGCATGCCTTGGTTTATAAAAGGCTTTCCTTCGATATATGGTGTATATCACATTGGGGAGACCTTAAGTTACGCTGTGTTTTCTTTAAGGCATTGAGTACCGGAAACCCAAATGCAATTTTACGCTACGGGTTGAGAGCCTATTTTGACTCCACATATCCCAACATAGGACTTCATTCTTTAGAAAGAGCTTCAAACATGCAACTTAAAGAAGCATGTTATGTTTACGGGTTAGTGATGTTCGCTTCTCACCAAATTGAGAAAAAGAACATCGGATTGCAACTTCTAAATAAAACATTTCCACAAGTGACGGATATGGTAGTTGGGGTGAGAGATAAGGTTTTTAGATTGTTACGGGGCTGTTGGGCATTACGTAACCCCCGTCCTTTTGACGACGTTACAACATGCTACCTAGCCAACGGCCACAACGGTTATTTTCCACAAGACCAAGGATGGAAATAGTATTAGTAAAACCCGAATGCATGACTTGTTTCTAGACCTATGAATTACGTGTCTTTATTGCCTTTGCTAAACGACTTGCCTTGTATTAAAGTTATCGTGTGCTATATTTCATGCTATATGTAAAATAGCGGTATTGTAAGTTTGTAAAATATTGTATAAAAGTTTAAACGCGAAATATTATTATAATCAGTTTTTCATATAGAATTGTAGTAGTTGAATTGTATATTAGCTACTAAGTATGAACTTAACGGGTAGGTACTACCCGAATTAAAACTTATAAAACGCTAAAATGAAGAAAAAGTTTTTATAAATGAGTTCATATTATGCTACGAAATACTATTGACTACTCTTAATATTCTATATGATTAACTTAATTCTTTTGGCTATTTTTGAAGGAAATGGCACCGACTACTCGATATACCCTGAATATGAGCGAGGAAGACTTTCGTGTTTTCCTTGCTGCGAACATAGCCGTAGTGCAGGCTGCAAGGCAAAATAACAACAATAATTCTGAAACTAGCAATGGAACAAATTCCACAAGAAATCATGTAGGATGCTCCTACAAGGAATTCACTGCCTGTAAACCTCTGGAATTCGATGGAACCGAAGGACCAATCGGATTAAAACGGTGGACCGAGAAGGTCGAATTGGTGTTTGCCATAAGTAAATGTACTGAAGAAGACAAAGTGAAGTACGCTACGCATACCTTCACAGGTACTGCGTTAACATGGTGGAACACATATCTCGAGCAGGTGGGACAAGATGCTGCTTACGCACTACCGTGGTCAGCATTCAAACACATGATGAATGAGCAGTACCGTCCCAGAAACGAGGTCAATAAGCTCAAGGCAGAGCTTAGGGAATTACGAATACAAGGATTCGATGTTACCACATACGAACGACGATTCACAGAGTTGTGCCTATTGTGTCCGAGAGTGTTCGAAGATGAAGAAGAGCAAATCGACGAGTTTGTAAAAGGGTTACCAGAAAGGATCCAGGAGGATGTGAGTTCAAACGAGCCTACCTCCATACAAAAGGCAAGTAGAATGGCTCACAAACTCGTAAACCAGATTGAGGGAAGAATTAAAGAGCAGGCGACCGAGGAGGCCAAAATGAAGCAAGTCAAGAGAAAGTGGGAAGAAAACAGTGACAAGGGTCACCAATCCAACAACAACAACAATCGTTATAACAACCACAACAACCGCAACATTAACCGCAACAATAATCGCAATCCCAACAAGAACTACAATAACCCCCATAACAACTATAACAAACGTCCCAACAACAAGAATCCCAACAACTAACTCAATAACAAAATGGCAACCAAAATCAGAAAATTCCGTGCAAAAGGTGTGAAGGGTAACATCCGACTACTTACTGTTCGGTATCATGTACCAAGTGTAAAAGAAATGGTCATAGTGCGGCAAAGTGTGAAGTTTACGGACCAGGGGTTAATGGAACAGAAAATGCTGACATTACTTGTTTCGGATGCGGGAAAAAGGGCCATTACAAAAGTAAGTGTCCCAACCAGGGGAATAATAATGGTCAAGGCCGAGGAAGAGTTTTCAATATTAATGCAACAAAAGCGCAGGAAGACCCAGAGCTTGTTACGGGTACGTTTCTTATCGATGAAAACCTGCTTATGTTTTATTTGATTCGGGTGTGGATAGAAGCTATATGAGTAGAGATTTTTGTGCCAAATTAAGTTGTCCATTAACGCCTTTGGATAATAAATTTTTACTCGAATTAGCTAACGGTAAATTAATTACAGCAGATAAAATATGTCGGAATCGAGAAATTAAACGGGTTAGTGAAACGTTTAAGATTGATTTGATACCAGTAGAGTTAGGGAGTTTTGATGTGATAATTGGCATGGATTGGTTTAAAGAGGTGAAAGCAGAGATCGTTTGTTACAAAAATGCGATTCGCATTATGCGCGAAAAGAGAAAACCCTTAATGGTGTACGGAGAGAAGAGCAACGCGAAGTTAAATCTTATTAGTAATTTGAAGGCGCAAAAGCTAAAAAGAAAAGGTTGCTATGCCATTCTAGCACACGTTGAGAAAGTACAAACTGAAGAAAAGAACATCAATGATGTTCCAGTCGCAAAAGAATTTCCTGATGTATTTCCAAAAGAATTACCGGGACTACCACCACACCGATCCGTTGAATTTCAAATAGACCTTGTACCAGGAGCTGCACCAATAGCTCGTGCTTCATACAGACTCGCACCCAGAAAAATGAAGGAATTACAAAGCCAATTACAAGAACTTTTGGAGCGTGGTTTCATTCGACCAAGTACATCACCGTGGGGAGCTCCGGTGTTGTTTGTCAAAAAGAAGGATGGTACATTCAGGTTATGTATCGACTACCGAGAGTTGAACAAACTTACCATCAAGAACCATTATCCACTACCAAGAATCGACGACTTATTTAATCAGCTACAAGGCTCGTCGGTTTATTCAAAGATTGATTTACGTTTCGGGTATCATCAAATGCGGGTGAAGGAGGATGACATTCCAAAGACTGCTTTCAGAACGCGTTACGGTCATTATGAGTTTATGGTTATGCCGTTTAGATTAACTAACACACCAGCTGTGTTCATGGACCTCATGAACCTTGTGTGTGGGCCATATCTTGACAAGTTTGTCATTATTTTTGTCGATGACATACTTATTTACTCAAAGAATGATCAAGAGCACGAAGATCATTTGAGAAAAGTGCTAGAATTGTTGAAGAAGGAAAAATTGTACTCTAAGTTTTCAAAGTGTGCATTTTGGTTGGAAGAAGTTCAATTCCTCGGTCATGTAGTGAACAAGAAGGTATTCAGGTTGATCCGTCAAAGATTGGAACCGTTGAAAACTGGGAACCCCGAAAACTCCGAAGCATATATGCCAATTTTTAGGATTGACTGGTTACTACAAAAGATTCATCCAAGATTTTTCCAAAATAGCAAAACCCTTGACTGCATTAACACATAAAGGGAAGAAATTTGAATGGAAGGACGAGCAAGAGAAAGCGTTTCAATTGTTGAAGAAAAAGCTAACTACGGCACCTATATTGTCATTGCCTGAAGGGAATGATGATTTTGTGATTTATTGTGACGCCTCAAAGTAAGGCCTCGGTTGTGTATTAATGCAACGAACGAAGGTAATTTCTTATGCGTCCAGACAATTGAAGATTCACGAGCAAAATTATACGACTCACGATTTGGAATTGGGCGCTGTTGTTTTTGCATTAAAGATGTGGAGGCACTACTTATATGGGGTCAAAAGTATTATATATACCGACCACAAAAGTCTCCAACATATATTTAATCAGAAACAACTGAACATGAGATTGCGTAGGTGGATTGAGTTATTGAATGATTACGACTTTGAGATTCGTTACCACCCGGGGAAGGCAAATGTGGTAGCCGACGCCTTGAGCAGAAAGGACAGGGAACCTATTCGAGTAAAAGCTATGAATATAATTATTCATACTAACCTTACTACTCAAATAAAGGAGGCGCAACAGGGAGTTTTAAAAAAGGGAAATCTGAAGAATGAAATACCCAAAGGATCGGAGAAACATCTTAATATTCGAGAAGACGGAACCCGGTATAGGGCTGAAAGAATTTGGGTACCAAAGTTTGGAGATGTGAGAGAAATGGTAATTAGGGAAGCACATAAAACCAGATATTCAATACATCCCGGAGCGGGAAAAATGTACCAAGATCTTAAGAAACACTTTTGGTGGCCGGGTATGAAAGCCGATATTGCTACATACGTAGGAGAATGTTTAACTTGTTCTAAAGTCAAAGCTGAACATCAGAAACCATCAGGTCTACTTCAGCAACCTGAAATCCCGGAATGTGTAGCGACCCAACAAAATCGACATTGACGGCGCCGTCTACTTAGGTCCCGTTACGTGGTCATAAGTCTTTAAAACAACGTTTGACCAAAAGATATGTCGCATTCATTTCAAATGTAAAGATTGTTTCAAAGTTTACAAGAATAGTTCAACCACAGTTACGTTACAACGTTATAGGTACAAATGAAACTTATGCGACACAATTTAAAAGTAGCCAAAAGACACTCCATGTATGCATATATACTCGACATCCAATGCAAGTATCAAAATAATGAGTGGAAGCATGTATCACATATCGTTCAAAGACCTGAGAAAAACATAGAAATCTGTCAACGAAAACGTTGGTGAAATCATAGGTTTAAGTAAGTAAGTACAAGTGAACCACAAGACTTATAACATTGATATAATAGTAATACATTCTAAAAGTTAATATTCACGAGCACCCAATTATCAATGCTTAACATTCCTTCCATAGAACCCCATCACAATAGTGTTAGAACATACACTGTTTCACGAAAATATATTTCATTCGTAGACGGTAGCGAACCGCCTGAATGAGGGTTTGTCAAACCCATATGGATCCATACAACATAAGTTCTCGCTTATACTCGGCAAGTGTAACTAATGATAATCGAATTGAGGATTTTGTTCTAAACTCGTATGTAGAATGTTTGTTTTCCTGTACTTGTGTTCACTTAGTTAAAAAGAAACGTTTATGTTTTCTCATCTCAAATGTAAGTTCAAAAAGAGTAAAAGTGGGACTATGATCTCACCTTGAGTGCACGAGTAATAAAGTACTTCAACAAGTAAACGTATGCAAAGAACAATGCTAGTCTTGACCTAAACAATAGGTTGTATCAATAACGGTAAACACGATAGGTCAAAGATGTTCAATTAGTCCTATGGCTCGTTACGACTCGATTATGTAGCATGTGAATTAATTTGTCAAGTTTCATGTAAGATACAAGTATAGAAACAAGTTAGAAAGGTTACATAAGTATTCGGTTAAGTTTGATTAAAAGTCAAACTTGGTCGGGTCAAAGTCAATGAAAAAGTCAACACGTTCGGGTCGGGTCCCGAACCTTTTTTCTGAGATTTTTAATCATATTAGAGCATGTTAGAACAAGTTACATGTGAATCGGAGGTGCGTAGCATACATAGAATTAAAAGAAAAATGACCAAACCAAACAGAACCTGTCAGTTCATCTGGATGGCGTCCAGAATGGCTGGACGGTGTCCAGATGTGAAGGCCTGAACGGCGTCCCAATATTTGGATGGCGTCTAGTATTGAAGGACTGGACGGCGTCCCAATATCTGGACGGCGTCCAGATTAGTATCCAGGTTCTGCTTGCAGAATTTACATAAATGCACGAACCAAAACTCAAACAAACACAATTTATGATCCGCAAACAATCAAAACATGTATCTTATACCGTTGGGAAGGTAATTTGACGAGGAACGCAACTAAGCACATTTAATCAATCAATCTACCAATTACAACAACCAAAACCGCATTTAATGCTCATCATTAATCGCATCCAAGTTCATAATCTCATTTAATGATTCGGGCATCCAATTTACATGTATGATATGCCGTTTCGAAGTAATCAAGCATACAATCCAACTAAACACTTACCAACAACAATCCATGGCATTCAATGCATCAAAAGTTCACATTTAGTTCTATCAAACCCTAACCAACATCACCAAAATCAATAATCAAGTTTATGAAGTTTTCTAAAGCAACCTACACATCAAATTGAAGCTAGTGATGCTAGTAACACAATTAAAACATGAACTTTTAACATCTAACAACATATGATCATCCAAAACTCAAGAACAACACACCAAAATTCAAGTTCATGCTAGTTACTTCAAAATAACAAGATCGAGCATACAAATCATATATTCATATCAGACTTGAGCCATAGACACTAATTAACACTTTTATAAGTTAAAAACATCATGAACACAAAATCTAGTGATTTTAGAAAGTTACCCAAACTTGATGAAATCGGTATGGAATTGAAGAGGAAGTTGCAAGGATTCCAACTATGTAATTTGTTTTGTAAAACACTTGCTAGATCGGAAATAGATGATGATTCTTTGTTTGAGTGTGTTGAGAGAAAATGGAGGAAGTAACAAAGAAGGAGAAGATGAAGTGAATGGATGAGAGGAGTATGAATCCTTTGACCTAGTCACCATTTTGGCATTTTGGCAAGTTTAGTCCCTCAAGTTTGAATCGGGTGCGTGAATTACCTAAACGAGATATTTTAAAACGCGTATTAACGAAAGATGTTATAAACATATAACGAACTTTAAAATAGTTAAACGGAAAGTAAACAGAAAAAGGCAGGATATTACATTACCTACTCCTTAAAAGAAATTTCGTCCCGAAATTTAAGTAGGCGTAGTAGTCGTTGTTTCTTCCTCGGGATTTTGCGTTTCCGAATTCGCGAATAGATGAGAATACTTCCTTTGCATTTGATCTTGTCTTTCCCAAGTAAACTAAGGTCCCCTTTTGGCATTCCAACAGACCTTAACAATTGGAATTCGGCTTTGTTTTAACGTTTTGACGGAGGTGTCCACAATTTCAACCGGTTCCTCCACGAAATGAAGTTTGTCATCAATGGTAAGCTTATCGGGAGGGATGACGATATCGGGTTCGGCAAGGCACTTCTTCAAATTTGATACATGGAAAGTAGGATGAATGGAGCTCAGTTGAGGAGGAAGATCTAAATGATAAGCAACGGTTCCAACGCACTCCAAGATTTCGAAAGGACCAATGTACCGCAGATTTAGCTTTCCGATTTTCCCAAAACGGATTACACCTTTCCAAGGTGCGACTTTTAACATTACTCGATCACCGACTTGAAATTCAAGGTCGTTGCGCCGTTTGTCGGTATAGCTCTTTTGACGATTTCGGGCCGTCCTAAGCCTATCTCGGATTTGAACGATCTTCTCGTTGTTTCATGAATAAGTTTGGGTCCGGTGATTTGTTTGTTGCCTACTTCGGCCCAACAAAGAGGAGAATGACATTTTCGGCCATATAAAGCTTCGAATGGTGCGGCGTTAATACTCGCGTGATAACTATTGTTGTAGGATAATTCGGCGAGAGGCAAGTGCTTATCCCAAGCTTTTCCGAAATTGATAACGCAAGCTCGTAGCATGTCTTCCAAGATTTGAATTGTGCGTTTGCTTTGTCCGTCAGTTTGTGGATGATATGCGGTGATCATGTCTAAACGCGTTCCCAACGCTTCTTGTAAAGTACGCCAAAATCTAGAAACAAAACGGCCATCTCGGCCGGAGATAATCGATAAGGGTACACCGTGTCGGGCTACGATTTCTTTAATGTAAAGTTGTGCGAGTTTCTCCATGTTGTCGGTTTCCTTCATGGCTAGGAAGTGCGCGGATTTGGTGAGACGGTCAACAATAATCCAAATAGTATCATAACTGCCAACCGTCTTTGGTAGTTTGGTGATAAAATCCATCGTTATCCTTTCCCACTTCCATTGCGGGATTTCGGGTTGTTGAAGTAGTCCGGACGGTCTTTGATGTTCGGCTTTGACTTTGGAGCAAGTTAGGCACCTTCCAACATAAGTAGCAACGTCCCTCTTAATGTTCGGCCACCAATATTGTTCTTTGACGTCGTGGTACATCTTATTGGCACCGGGGTGAATCGAATATCTTGACTTATGGGCCTTGTCTAAAATAAGGCTTCGCAAGTCCCCATAACTAGGCACCCAAATTCTTCCGGCGAAATATCGAAGTCCGATTTCTTTAACTTCGAATCGAGAGGTGAGGACGTTCAAGTATTCGAGAGATATGTTTTCATCCTTGAGAGCCTCGTCTTAGGCTACACGAATTTGACTATTGAGGTTGGTGTGAATGGTGATGTTTAAAGCTCGGACACGAAGAGGCACCGCTCTTTCCTTTCGACTTAAGGCATCGGCTACTACGTTTGCCTTCCCGGGATGGTAACGAAGCTCACAATCGTAATCATTCAAAGTTTCAATCCACCGTCGTTCTCTCATGTTTAGTTGCTTTTGATCGAAGATGTGTTGAAGGCTTTTGTGATCGGTGAAGATAGTACTCTTGGTTCCATAAAGATAGTGTCTCCACATTTTAAGTGCAAAGACAACGGCTCCGAGTTCGAGATCATGTGTCGTGTAATTTCGTTCATAAATTTTTAGTTGTCGAGAGGCATAAGCAATGACTTTCTTCCTTTGCATCAATACACACCCAAAACCATGTTTCGAGGCATCGCAATATACAACGAAATCATCATTGCCTTCAGGAAGTGACAAGATAGGAGCGGTGGTTAGCTTTGTCTTCAAGATTTGAAAGGCGGATTCTTGCTCGGTCGCCCAAATGAATTTCTTTCCCTTGTGAGTTAATGCGGTTAGAGGACGTGCAACCAAAGAGAAGTTTTCGATGAATCTACGATAGTACCTGGCGAGACCCAAAAATTGACGAATGTGAGTAGGAGTAGTAGGAGTCTCCCATTTACTAATGGCTTCGATTTTTTATGGATCGACCTTAATAACTTGATCACTTACAACATGACCAAGAAATTGAACTTCCTTCAACCAAAATTCACACTTGGAGAATTTGGCATAAAGTCGTTCTTGTCTCAAGAGTTCAAGCACAAGTCGGAGATGTTGTCCGTGCTCTTCTTCATTTTTAGAATAGACCAAAATATCATCGATGAACACGATAACGAATTTGTCGAGGTATGGTTTGCACACGCGGTTCATAAGATCCATGAACATCGCCGGTGCGTTAGTGAGACCAAATGGCATTACAAGAAATTCGTAACTACCATAACGAGTCCGAAAAGCGGTTTTGGAGACATCTTCCCCCTTAACCCGTAATTGATGATAACCCAAGCGGAGATCGTTTTTCGAATATACACGAGATCCTTGTAGTTGATCAAAGAGGTCATCGATGTGTGGAAGAGGATATCGGTTCTTAACCGTCAATTTTTTTAGTTCACGATAGTCGATACACATTCGTAGGGATCCATTTTTCTTCTTAACGAATAAAATCGGAGCGCCCCATGGTGAATGGCTAGGTTGGATAAAACCACAGTCAAGTAGTTCTTAGATTTGACTTTGCAATTCTTGCATTTCGGATGGAGCAAGTCTATACGGTGCACGTGCTACGGGTGCGGCTCCCGAAATAAGATCGATTTGGAATTCAACCGGTCGATGAGGTGGAAGACCCGGCAATTCGTCGAGAAATACATCGGAAAAGTCACTAACAATTGGCACATCATCGATATGCTTCTCATCGGACTCGACTTTCTTAATGTGGGAAAGGATCGCAAAACAACTCTTACGGAGTAGTTTTCTAACTTTAAGGCACGAGACAAGGTTGAGTCCGGTGCAACTCTTATCGCCATAAACAATCAAAGGTTCACCATTCTCGATAGGAATTCGGATAGCGTTAAGATCGCAAAGGATGTGAGATTTCGTTTTGACTAACCAATTCATACCGATTATTACATCGAAGCTTCCTAGTTCCATGGGTATCAAGTCAATTTCAAACTCATTACCCAAAATGTTTAACGTACACCCCCGGTAATATATGTTGGCGCTTAGTAGGTTTCCGTTGGCCACTTCAATGGTATAAGTAGTATCTAGTGGAAGAGGTGGAGTGCTAAAAGAATGAGTTAAAGTCTTGGATACAAAGCATTTATCGGCACCCGAATCGAATAAACAAGTAACATAAGTGTTGTTGAGAAGAAACGTACCCGTGACTAATTCATTGTCATCTCGGGCTTCCTCGGTGTTGATGTTAAAAGCTCGGCCGCGCGTATTGGGGTTATCTTTCTTCTTCGGGCATGCATTTCTATAATGGCCCGTTTGGACACATTCGTAACAAGTGCCCGTCTTTAGTGCATTGGGCCCCTTTTGAGCGATGGGGGCGACACTTTTACATTCGTTGACCTTATGACCAATTCCTTGGCACCGATGGCAAATTAGCTTGCTACATTCGCCAAAGTGATGCTTGTTGCATTTGTTGTAAAGAGGTAGGTTTCCGGCATAACCCTTTTTGCCATCGGAGATGAAAGATTTCTTGTCAAAGTTGTTGTTGCTTGATTGGGGAGCTTCCCATTTTTTTTTTTTGTTACCCGACTTGTCCTCGGCTTTAGGTGCCGGTACTATGATTTCGTCCACCGTTTCTATCAATTTGCGAGCCATGTTCAAAGCTTCTTGATGATTAGTGGGCTTGGATGACATTACTCCGTGTTTGATGCTCTTTGGAAGACCATCCATGTAAAGTTCAACCCTTAAAGACTCGGGGTTCACAAGGTTTGGGCACATCAAGGCTAGTTCGGAAAATCGTTGATTATAAGCCTTGAGGTTGTTTTCGACCGCTTTTAGAGTTCTTAGCTCTTGTTCGAGCTTTCGGGTTTCCTCGCGCGGAAAGTATTCGGTGATCATCTTTCCTTTTAAATCGGACCAAGAGAGAGCGTGGGCTTCATCGGTACCCACCGATTGTATATAGGTGTTCCACCAAGTGAGAGTGACGCCGGTGAAAGTGTGAGTGGAGTACTTGACCTGGTCTTGGTCCCGACAACCGCTTATGCTAAAGACGGCTTCCATTTGCTCAAACCATCGGGTGAGCACAACCGGTCCCCCGGTTCCATCGAACGTGTGAGGTTTGCACCCCATGAAAGCTTTATAGGAGCATCCCTCGTTGGAATTACCGGCTCCATTGTTGTTGTTGTTGTTGTGGTTGTTGTTATTATTGTTGTTGGAAGAGTGATCGGCCATGGCCGCATCTACGGCGGTGGCTATCATGCGTTGTAGGGCTTGTTCGGGTGTTTCACGGTGTGGTACACAACGAGGAGGCATGGTTCCTTCAAAACACAAAAATACCGTTGATTAGTATTTTCCATAATACTAACCATGATATGGAATAAGAATAGAGAGAAAATTTTTCTTGACTCGCCTTAAATTCTTTATGTCATAATGTCGGAACGTTCATATGAGTCACCGTAATATAATCCCGAAAATTATATTACCCTGATTCATATGTGCATTCGACATTATTTCATATAGTCAAGGTGGCTTGTCAATTAAATTAAACAACGTGAGATTAAGATGAAATAAGAGTAGATATGAGTAGAAGCATTCGAGTATAAATGCACAAGTAGTCAAGTAATTCCGACTTCAAGTCTATATGCCGGTTGTAGTCTAGAATCACTAATGTACCCTATGACTCGGGGTCGACACCAATGAACTCTAAATCCCTACAACAAATGCTCTGATACCATCTGTAGCGACTCGACAAAATCGTCATTGACGGCGCCTTCTACTTAGGTCCCGTTACGTGGTCATAAGCCTTTAAAACAACGTTTGACCAAAAGTATGTCGCATTCATTTCAAAAGTAAAGATGTTTCAAGGTTTATAAAGTAGTTCGACAACTAGTTACATAACAAAGTTTAAAGTACAATTGAAACATATGAGACACAGTTTAAAAGTAGCCAAAAGACGCTCCATGTATGCATGTATACTCGACATCCAAGCAAGTATCAAAAGTAATGAGCGGATGCATGTATCACAAAACGTTCAAGGACCTGAGAAAAACATAGAAATCTGTCAACGAAAACGTTGGTGAAATCATAGGTTTAAGTAAGTAAGTACAAGTGAACCACAAGATTTGCAACATTGATATAATAGTAAAACATTCCAAAAGTTAATATTCACGAGCACTCAATTATCAATGCTTAACATTCCTTTCATAGAACCCCATCATAATAGTGTTAGAACATACGCGACCCGACAAAATCGTCATTGACGGCACCGTCTACTTAGGTCCCGTTATGTGGTCATAAGTCTTTAAAACAACATTTAACCAAAAGTATGTCGCATTCATTTCAAATGTAAAGATGTTTCAAGGTTTACAAAGTAGTTCGACCACTAGTTACATAACAACGTTTAAAGTACAATTGAAACTTATGCGACACAATTTAAAAGTAGCCAAAGGACGCTCCATGTATGCATGTATACTCGACATCCAAGCAAGTATCAAAAGTAATGAGCGGAAGCATGTATCACAAAACGTTCAAGGACCTGAGAAAAACATAGAAATCTGTCAACGAAAACGTTGGTGAAATCATAGGTTTAAGTAAGTAAGTACAAGTGAACCACAAGATTTGCAACATTGATATAATAGTAAAACATTCCAAAAGTTAATATTCACGAGCACCCAATTATCAATGCTTAACATTCCTTCCATAGAACCCCATCACAATAGTGTTAAAACATACACTGTTTCACGAAAATATATTTCATTCGTAGAAGGTAGCGAACTGCCTGAATGAGGGTTTGTTAAACCCATATGGATCCATACAACATAAGTTCTCGCTTACACCCGGCAAGTGTAACTAATGATAATCGAATTGAGGATTTTGTTCTAAACTCGTATGTAGAATGTTTGTTTTCCTGTACTTGTGTTCACTTAGTTACAAAGAAACGTTTATGTTTTCTCATCCCAAATGTAAGTTCAAAAAGAGTAAAAGTGAGACTATGATCTCACCTTGAGTGCACGAGTAATAAAGTACTTCAACAAGTAAACGTGTGCAAAGAACAATGCTAGTCTTGACCTAAACAATAGGTTGTATCAATAACGGTAAACACGATAGGTCAAAGATGTTCAATTAGTCATATGGCTCGTTACGACTCGATTATGTAGCATGTGAATCAATTTGTCAAGTTTTATGCAAGATACAAGTATAGAAACAAGTTATAAAGATTACATAAGTATTCGGTTAAGTTTGATTAAAAGTCAAACTTGGTCGGGTCAAAGTCAACGAAAAAGTCAACACATTGGGGTCGGGTCCCGAACTATTTTTCTGAGGTTTTTAATCATATTAGAGCATGTTAGAACAAGTTACATGTGAATCGGAGGTGCGTAGCATACTTAGAATTAAACGAAAAATGACCAAATCAAACAGAACCTGTCAGTTCATCTGGACGGCGTCCAGAATGGCTGGACGGCGTCCAGAAGTGAATGCCTGGACGGCGTCCCAATATCTGGATGGCGTCTAGTATTGAAGAACTGGACGGAATCCCAATATCTGGACGGCGTCCAGATTAGTATCTAGGTTCTGCTTGCAGAATTTACACAAGTGCACGAATCAAAACTCAAACAAACACAATTTATGATCCGCAAACAATCAAAACATGTATCTTATACCGTTGGGAAGGTAATTTGACGAGGAACGCAACTAAACACATTTCATCAATCAATCTACCAATTACAATAACCAAAACTGCATTTAATGCTCATCATTAATCGCATCCAAGTTCATAATCTCATTTCATGATTCGGGCATCCAATTTACATGTATGATATGCCGTTTAGAAGGTAATCAAGCATACAATCCAACTAAACACTTACCAACAACAATCCATGGCATTCAATGCATCAAAAGTTCACATTTAGTTCTATCAAACCCTAACCAACATCACCAAAATCAATAATCAAGTTTATGAAGTTTTCTAAAGCAACCTACACATCAAATTGAAGCTAGTGATGCTAGTAACACAATTAAAACATGAACTTTTAACACCTAACAACATATGATCATCCAAAACTCGAGAACAACACACCAAAATTCAAGTTCATGCTAGTTACTCCAAAACAACAAGATCGAGCATACAAATCATATATTCATGTCAGACTTGAGCCATAGACACTAATTAACACTTTTATAAGTTAAAAACATCAAGAACACAAAATCTAGTAATTTTAGAAAGTTACCCAAACTTGATGAAATCGGTATGGAATTGAAGAGGAAGTTGCAAGGATTCCAACTATGTAATTTGTTTTGTAAAACACTTGCTAGATCGGAAATAGATGATGATTCTTTGTTTGAGTGTGTTGAGAGAAAATGGAGGAAGTAACAAAGAAGGAGAAGATGAAGTGAATGGATGAGAGGAGTTTGACTCCTTTGACCTAGTCACCATTTTAACATTTTGGCAAGTTTAGTCCCTCAAGTTTGAATCGGGTGCGTGAATTACCTAAACGAGATATTTTAAAACGCGTATTAACAAAAGATGTTATAAACATATAACGGACTTTAAAATAGTTAAACGGAAAGTAAACGGAAAAAGGTGGGATGTTACAGAATGGAAATGGGAAAATATTACCATGGATTTCATTACTAAATTTCCAAGGACTGCAAGTGGTTATGATACTATTTGGGTAATAGTCGATCGTCTCACCAAGTCAGCACACTTCCTGCCAATGAGAGAAGATGACAAAATGGAGAAGTTAGCACGACTATACTTGAAGGAAGTCATCTCAAGACATGGAATACCAATCTCTATTATCTCTGATAGGGATGGTAGATTTGTTTCAAGGTTTTGGCAGAAGTTACAACAAGCATTGGGAACTCGTCTGGACATGATTACTGCCTATCATCCACAAACTGATGGACAGAGTAAAAGGACGATACAGACACTTGAAGACATGCTACGAGCATGTGTTATTGATTTTGGAAATGGTTGGGATCGACATCTACCGTTAGCAGAATTTTCCTACAAAAACAGTTATCACTCGAGTATTGAGATGGCGCCGTTTGAGGCACTTTATGGTAGAAAGTGCAGGTCTCTGATTTGTTGGAGTAAGGTGGGGGATAGACAAATCATGGGTCCAGAGATAATCCAAGAAACTACCGAGAAAATTATTCAAATTCAACAACGGTTGAAAACTGCCCAGAGTCGACAAAAGAGCTACGTAGACAGTAAAAGAAAAGATATTGAATTTGAAATTGGCGAAATGGTCATGCTTAAAGTATCACCCTGGAAAGGCGTTGTTCGTTTTGGAAAACTAAACCCGAGATACATTGGTCCATTCAAGATTCTTGATCGTGTCGGACCGGTAGCTTATCAACTTGAATTACCACAACAACTCGCCAATGTACATAATACTTTTCACGTCTCGAATCTGAAGAAATGCTTAGCCAAAGAAGATCTCACTATTCCTTTAGACGAAATTAAAATCAACGAAAAACTACAATTCGTTGAAGAACCCGTCGAGATAATGGATCGTGAGGTTAAAGGACTCAAGCAAAACAAGATACCAATCGTTAAAGTTCGATGGAATGCTCGTAGAGGACCCGAGTTCACATGGGAACATGAAGATCAGATGAAGAAGAAATACCCGCACTTATTTCCAGATGATGCGTCAACACCTCCAACTGCTTAAAATTTTGGGACGAAATTTATTTAACGGGTAGGTACTGTAGTGACCCGAACTTTTCCATGATTATATATTAAATGAAAACTATATTTACATGATTAAATGTTTCCAACATGTTAAGCAATCAAACTTGTTAAGACTTGATTAATTGAAATGAGTTTATGTAGACAATTGACCACCCAGTTGTCCGGCGATTCACGAACGTTAAAACTTGTAAAAAATGACATGATAATATATATATGGATATATATATATATATATATATATATATATATATATATATATATATATATATATATATATATATATATATATATATATATAACATGATATTATGATGAGTAATTATCTCACCAAGTATATTAACAATGAGTTATATACATAAAATGAGACTATTGAATTAAGAAATTCGAAACGATATATATAACGACTATCGTTATAACAACGTCTTACTAAATACATATGTATCATATTAAGATATTAATACACCATGTTTAACATGATAAAATGATAATTAAATATATCATTAAGTGTATTAACAATGAACTACATATGTAAAACAAGACTACTAACTTAAGGATTTGAAACAAGTTATATATACAATGATTATCGTTGTAACGACATTTTGATATATATATATATATATATATATATATATATATATATATATATATATATATATATATATATATATCGTATTAAGATATAATCATACACCATGTTATCATGATAATATGATAATTTAACATCTCATTTGATATAATGAACAATGGGTTAACTACATTAAATGAGATCGTTAACTTAAAGGTTTCAAAACAACACTTACATGTAACAACTAACGGTGACTTAACGACTCACTTAAAATGTATATACATGTAGTGTATTAAGATGTATTAATACACTTTTGGAAGACTTCAAGACACATATCAAAACACTCATACTTATCAAAGTTGGTCACAATTACATTCTCATTCGTTTTCATCAACAATTCTACTCATATTCATCCGTATTCGTACTCGTAAAATACCCAGCTTCTAGATGTATTTACTATTGCTATATACACTTCAATTATCAGCTCTTAGCAGCCTTAGTGAGTCACCTAAACATATGGGAACCATCATTTAACATCTAGCATGAAATATCTCACAAAATTACTAACTAATGGAGCCTATATGGAGACTCCAATATCACGTCCACCATCACTCACACAAACACTTTCATTTTTTAATTTTATTGAATCAAATTAATCTCTCTCAAGTTTTCTCTTGGTATTCTAAGTGTTCTCCATCATTTTCTTCATAATCTAGCTCAATCTAGTTAACCTAGATCATCATACCAAACAATCACTCAAGAACACTTCAACAACACTTCCAAGTTTACAAGATTACTTCCAAGCTTTCAAAACCATTCCAAGTAATCATCTAAGATCAAGAAACCTCTGTTATTTACAGTAGGTTATCATTCTAATTCAAGGTAATATTCATATTTAAACTTTGATTCAATTTCTATAACTATAACTATCTTAATTCGAGTAGAAATCTTACTTGAACTTGTTTTCGTGTCATGATTCTACTTCAAGAACTTTCAAGCCATCCAAGATCCTTTGAAGCTAGATCATTTCTTGTCACTTCCAGTAGGTTTACCTACTATACTTGAGGTAGTAATGATGTTCATAACATCATTCGATTCATATATATATAACTATCTTATTCGAAGATTTAAACTTGTAATTACTAGAACATAGTTTAGTTAATTCTAAACTTGTTCACAAATAAAGTTAATCCTTCTAACTTAACTTTTAAAATAAACTAAACACATGTTCTATATCTGTATGATATGCTAACTTAATGATTTAAAATCTGGAAACACGAAGAACACCGTAAAACCGGACATACACCGTCATAGTAAAATCGGTGGTTGTTTTGGGTTGGATAATTAAAAACTGTGATAAACTTTGATTTAAAAGTTGTTCTTCTGGGAAAATGATATTTCATATGAACATGAAGCTATATCCAAAAATCATGGTTAAACTCAAAGTAAAAGTATGTTTTTCAAAATGGTCATCAAGACGTCGTTCTTTCGACTGAAATGACTACCTCTTACAAAAATGACTTGTAACCTATATTTCCGACTATAAACCTATATTTTTTCTGTTTAGATTATTAATCTTTGGTTTGATATGAAACCATGGTAATTTTATTCACTCAAAACGGATTTAAAACGAAGAAATTATGGGTAAAACAAAATTGGATATTTTTGCTTGTTTTAGCTACGTGAAATTTGTAATAAATATATACTAACCATAACTTAACTAACTTATATTGTATTATACATGTATTCTAACATATATTATGTAATCTTGATAGACCATAGACATGTATACAATGTTTTGACCTATCATATCGACGTCATCTATATATTATTTGGAATAACCGTAAGTCACTCTATATGCGGTAATGATCGAGTTAGCATATAAAGGGTCGAGGTTGATTCTAAAATAATATATATACATTGAGTTGTGATCGAGTCTGAGACTTGTATACACTGGTTCGTGGATTGATTCGAGAAAATATATTGATTTATGTACTACTAACTGTGGACTACTAATTGTGGACTACTAACGTTGGACTGCTAACTTAACAACTTAAATCGTTAAAACGTAATAAAATATGTTGTGAATATATTTCGATCATACTTTTATATATATATATATATATATATATATATATATATATATATATATATATATATATATATATATATATATATATATATATATATATATATATATATATATATATATATATATATATATATTTGTTATAGGTTCGTGAATCGACCAGTGGCCAAGTGTTTTTTCCGACGAAGTGAAAATCTGTGAAAGTGAGTTATAGTCCCATTTTTACTATTGAATATTTTGGGATGAGAATACATGCAGTTTTATAAATATTTTACAAAATAGGCACAATTACTTGAAACTACATTCTATGGTTGGATTATTATTACCGAATATCACCTTTTTTAGTTTGGTAATCTAAGAATTAGAGAACAGAAACCCTAATTGACGCGAATCCTAAAGATAGATCTATTGGGCCTAACAAACCTCATCTGGATTACGGATGCTTTAGTACTTCGATTTTATCATGTCCGATGAGAGTCCCGGAATGATGGGGATATTCTAGATGCATTTTTGTTAATGTCGGTTACCAGATGTTCACCATATGAATGATTTTTAATACGCGGGTTACGCGTATTATTTTGTACACGGGTTACGTGTGCGGTTATAATTAAAATCTTGTGGCCTATTATTATTATGATTTATGATAAATATTAAACCTATAACTCACCAACATTTTTGTTGACGTTTAAAGCATGTTTATTCTCAGGTGATTATTAAGAGCTTCCGCTGTTGCATGCTAAATAAAGACAGGAATTGGAGTCTGCATGCTTGTATAATATTGTTTAAAAACTGCATTCAGGAACTTATTTTGATGTAACATATTATTATTGTAAACCATTATGTAATGGTCGTGTGTAAACGATATATTTTAGATTATCATTACTTGATAATCTACGAAATGCTTTTAAACCTTTATCGATATAATAAAGATTATGGTTAGTTTTAAAAACGAATGCAGTCTTTGAAAAACGTCTCATATAGAGGTCAAAACCTCGCAAAGAAACCAATTAATATGAAACGTTTATAATCGATATGAACGGGACATTTCAGTAATCAATCTAGTGCAACAAAAAAAATGTCCCAATGAAAGCAGGCAACTATCTTTTTGATGAAATGATGAAATTTTAAGTAGATGCACTAACAAAGTTGGAATTATTATATATAAGTTTACATAAAGGAAAGCAGTTGAATTAAGAGATCAACATCAGGTTGAAGATTTAAAGGTACTTCCAATAAGAAAGTAAAACAATATGGAAAAATCAAAAGGAAGCTATACAAGTAAAACACGGTAAAAATAATTTTCGAGAAACATTTCGATTTATTGGGAATCTTTGATCTTTGATATGCATTAAACTACGAGAACAGTGAAGATAGTTTCAACAGTAGTTGCGCCTTTAAGGGGAGTCCCAACGGCTCCGCCCACATTTCAGCTCACAGCTCCGCCCAGGTCCGCCCAGGTGGACTCCGATGGCAGCAAGGCGTCCAGCCCTCCGCCCACAGTGCCGCCCTGCAATTCGTCCCTGGTTCCGTGTTTTCTTGAAATATTTGAGGACGGGGATATTGTATAATTATGTGGTACTTTTAGCTTTTAAACATGTACATTTATTTAATTAAATGAAAGGAAGGAGTGTCATGGTTGGGAGTGTTTAGTCATGTGTTTAGTCCTGAGAAAGAAGTGGGAAAGAAGTGCTGATGTGGCGCTGAGGACTTAGATGGAGGAACTTCTCCATTGGAAGCGCTCTGATAGAAACAATGTAGATATGTAACTTTATTGGCAAAAGGACCCAAATCCATACCTGGTGTGTGACAAGATCGAGTAATATCCAACTTTCTTGTCAAAAGTGAGACTCGATATGCACCCATTTTGAAGCAATGTGTACCAGTGAGCTATTAGCCCATTGGGCGATATGTAACTTTATTGATATGGCTTTAAAGCCTAAAGTCAGATAACATATAAGATGTGGATGCTTATTTCTATGCAAACACTAAGATCACTCTTAACCATTACGGTCCGTCATGGGATCACTGACTGCCACATCATCGCCACATCAGCACCTCCTTCTCATCACTAACCCATCACTAAATTACTAACATCCATGACGGTCCGTCATCGTCACACCTTTATTTTTTTGATATTAAACTTATATATTTAGTAACTTATATATAACATTTAAATTCATAAAAATTAAAATTTTATTAATAAAAAAATATTACAAGGTCCTAAAAATAAAAAAATAAAAACCATTACAAATTCCTAAAAAAAAAAAGATTACAAATTCCTAAAAATAAAAAAACCTACGAATTCCTAAAAATAAAAAACATTACACGTTTAATACGACCCGATCGTATCATCACTCACGTACCCCTCGTTGGTGTGGGGTAGTTAGGCTGAGGACGAACGCAAAATTGTCGGGTCCAAATACCAATAAAATACAACTCGATTCGGTTGCATTTGAGTAAGGCTCTCCCGACAATTTCATGCCATTCTTTTTCGGTCGTGATAAACTCGAACTTATCGGTTTCTGGATCACACCAAGCAAAATCCGAGGCCTCGAAGTCAACATGTTCGCGTATGTAGTCGAACAAACGCCCCGCGTCCCAGTAGGTGATATCGAGTGACTCGAACGACTTTTTCTGCCCGTCCAAGTACATCTTCCAATCTTCGCTTAGTTGGCCTCCGTACCACACATCCATCGAACAAGTTAAACGCGCCATCTTGTGTATACGTTTGTAAATGAAATTGCAGTATGTTTGTGTTTGTGTTTATGTTTGTGTTTTGTGTTTGTAGTGAATATGTTTCACTTCTATATGCATGTATATATACTCCATATGTTCAGATATATCCGTTGCAAAAGCAATATAGCCGTTCGAAATTGCAGTAAACGTTCAAATGGTTCGTGCTTCATAATGTCTTTGCAACGAATATTGGGTTCGCGGTTTATCAACGGCGGACCCAAAAACATTTGCTAATATCGGCGCCCTTAGCCGACGGGACCAAGGGCGGGTGCGACCGCGGCACCACTACGAGCGGTCTAATAATCATCATATTTTATATTTGTAAAGGTACCTCTTCGATTGGTTCTAATTATTGCCTAGATATGCTACAATCCCAATATCAAATTAGCAACGAACGAAAGAATAGTATTCTAATCATATTTAAGAAACAGAATATATATATATATATATATATATATATATATATATATATATATATATATATATATATATATATATATATATATATATATATATATATATATATATATATATATATATATATATATATATATATATATATCAACCTCTAAATCATAAAAAATATATATATCAACTAAATTAAACCATATAAATTAAAATCCCAGCAGATATAGAATCACATATTCCTTCAATTACGAGAGATCTTGTGCTATTAGAGTTGTAAGAGCATCAGGGTGTCTGTCGTCGATCTCACCATCGACCATCGATGCCGGCCAAAACTGGATACCACCTCAGCTTCCCTCCCATCGTCGATTTCCATCGTCTCCCACCCGACGGTGGGTTTTTATTTCTTTTTCTTTTTTAATTATACTATTTTTTTATTGGACCACGACTAAAATCGACCCTGAAATAGATACCGAAATGGACACTGAATGAGACTCCACTTTAATCAATTTCAAAGTCCATTTTCGACACCGAAATGGACCTTGGCAAAGGGACTCGGACACCTTGTGCTCTAAAATGAGCTAATAATTATGCCTATACCGACTCCTAAAGGAGTTTTAACAGCAAAAAAGCATGTCATTACAAGGAGATACAGCCTCCTAATGCCAACCTCAAAAAATTGATGAAATGATAATGTTCCAACCTCAAAACATTTAATTATCAGAATCTACTAATACATCTTGAACATAAGATATATATTTTCTCCACTTGTTTACTCTCATAATACTGAAAAACTACAGGAAAAAATAAATAAAAAATACTCACTTGCAGGTGACATATTATGGGTCACAAGTCCTTTCTTTTTGTATTGAGGTAATTTAAAAATCAAGTTGCGGATTTTTAATTAAATGTTAAAAAATTCGCTTTAGTCGACTCTGATTTGAAAAATAGGAATATTCGATCTAATTACATAAAGATAGAGAAACGTGTATATTATATTATATTATTATACATATATCTATATCTATTAGAAAAAAGTTATGAATAGTAACTAGAGGTATTTTCGACTTCTCATTTTTTTTATTATTATTCTAATTAAATTTCACTGCACCAACAAAGACCCCACATTTTTTCAAATATTCAAATCGACCCCTCAAACAGGGGGTAAAGTGTCAAATAACCATTTTCATAAAAAATCTTAAATAAACTCCACCCAAATATTCAACGGGTCATATCTTCTCGCTCGCAACGAGTTAAATTTTTCCGATACCATTGTTAAACTCGAAATAATTTTAGGAACACAATGTCACTAACTATACGCAAAACGGACGCTTTTGAAAAAAGCTAAATATTTGGAGTACTTTTCATACACGTTGATTTTGCGTTAAATTTTTAAAAGTCGATAATTACATAGCTAAACGCGGAGATGGACATATATTGTTAATTTAAAATAACATTTAAATCTTTCACGGGTTATACTTTTTAGTTCGACTCGAGTTGCACTTCAACGACATCATTCTTTAGCCACGAAATAATTTTACAAAATAAACGCAATAAAATAATTTGAAAACCGAAACCCCGGCGCGAAGCGAGGGTTCAACAACTCATTAAATCCATTTATCAGATATCTTTGTGAAATGAGATATTTATTCCGTATATATTTTGATTTTTTTATTCCAAATTTGATTTGATGTAAGAGATAGTAATTGGAGAGCAGTTATGTGGATGTGAAGCCCAAAGGAGGGGTTAGAAATTTGGGTGAAAACAACTTCTTATTCAGTTGATTTGACTGATGTCATTGACTTCCAAAAGCAGAAGCTAGTTTGTGTGTATATATGCATATATGTACTCCCAGGACCAATAATAAGAATATATTACTGTATCATTGTATATATCATCCTCAATTTTTTGATAAATAAACAAATTAACAATGTATCCGATTTCCACCATGCATATTTTCAGTCTTCTTACGATGCTCGTTTTCATATTATCAAAATCAGGTGCTAATCATTTTAACAAATCATTAGAAGGAGAAGCTTTGGTAGCTACTCATTGGTGGGAAGATAAACTTGTTGGTACAGATCATTGTACTTGGTATGGAATCACTTGCAACAAAGCAGGAAGTGTTAAAGAGATATATGTTGACTATATGGGCAGTAATAAAGGTGTGAGAGACTTGGGAAGCCTACACTTTGCTTCATTACCGAACCTTCAAGTCCTTGAAATTGTAGACATTGGATTTGAAGGAAGTATTCCAGACCAGATTGGTTTGCTATCAAAGCTGGTTGAACTTTCACTTCGTGGGAATTGGCTCACAGGTAAAATACCAGCAGGTTTACTCGCCAATCTTACCCAATTAACACACCTTGATCTTAGTTTGAACAACTTTATGGGTTCAATCCCACCATCACTCACGAATCTTACCCAATTAAGATACCTTTATCTTAGTCGGAACAACTTTACTGGTCCAATCCCACCATCACTTACCAATCTTACCCAATTAACAGTCATTGATCTTAGTCAGAACAAGTTTACAGGTCCAATCCCAACATCGCTCACCAATCTTACCCAATTAACTGACCTTGATCTTAGTCAGAACAAGTTTACAGGTCCAATCCCGTCATCAATCACCAATCTTACCCAATTAACATTCCTTCATCTTAGTCAGAACAAGTTTACAGGTCCAATCCCGTCATCACTCACCAATCTTACCCAATTAACACACCTTCTTCTTAGTCAGAACAAGTTTACAGGTCCAATCCCATCATCACTTACCGATCTTACCCAATTAACATACCTTGATCTTAGTCGGAACAAGTTTACAGGTCCAATCCCACCATCACTTACCGATCTTACCCAATTAACAGACCTTGATCTTAGTCGGAATAAGTTTACAGGTCCAATCCCACCATCACTCACCAATCTTACCCAATTAACATACCTTGATCTTAGTAAGAACAATCTTACAGGTCCAATTCCACCATCACTCACCAATCTTACACAATTACAATACCTTAATCTTAGTCGGAACAACTTTACTGGTCCAATCCCACCATCCTTTGGCTCCATGACCAATCTTACGTCCCTCGACTTGAGCACAAATCAACTAAGTGCATCCATCCCAAAAGAACTAAGTCACTTGCAACATCTTTATTTGTTGGACCTGAGTGATTACAATCTTGATGGTCCCATTCCCTCAAGCTTTGGTAATCTAACCCAACTTAAGTTTTTAAACCTTAGCATAAATCACATTAGTGACTCCATTCCTCTAGAGTTAGCTAATTTAAAGATGTTAGAAAATTTCGACCTTCATCGTAATAGTCTTGTGGGTCCCGTTCCACCCGCATTCAGGGAGTTGTTAAGTCTTGGATATCTTGATTTTTCGTCAAACAAGTTGTCTGAAAATGTATTAACGTTTCAGTATCCTTGTTATCTATCTCATCTAGACCTCTCTATGAATCGTATAACTGGAACATTAACAAGACAGCTAGATGAGTGCTTTTCTATAGAGTTCTTGGACATTAGCAGTAATGGTGTATCTGGAGACATACCTTTGTTACACATTGAACATTTGACCCACATAAATCTGTCTCACAATCATCTCACCGGAGTAGTTCCTTCTTATCTAACATCCCCATGGATTGGCCAAAATATAGAGGTTGACTTATCGTTCAATGACTTAAGTGGACTATCATACAATAACTTCAGCCGGCAATTTACCCGCAACGAAAGTCACAATATTCATTTGGTTATTATTCTTCCTATTACTATTATCATTGGGTTCTGTTTCTTAGTGGCCTGTTATGCGTGCTACCGTCATCAGAGTAAGGCTAAAACAAACACAGTTCATCCAGAAATAGAAAAACATGGAAACATGTGCTCGATATTGAATTACGATGGAACAATTGCATATGAAGACTTCATCACAGCTACACAGGATTTTGACCTCAAATATTGTATCGGAACTGGTGGCTACGGTAGTGTTTACGAAGCAAAACTACCGAGTGGTAAGACTTTTGCTTTGAAAAAACTCCATCGGTTTGAAGCTAAGCAACCTGCACTCGACCAGAGTTTCAAGAACGAGATCGAATTGTTAACCAACCTAAGGCACAAAAACATTGTAAGGCTCTATGGTTTTTGTTTGCATAACAAATGCAACTTCCTTGTATACGAGTACATGGAAAAGGGGAGCCTTTTTTATGCATTGAATTGTAGTGAACTAGCCATTGAGTTAGATTGGATGAAGAGGGTGAACATTATCAAAGACGTGGCTCACGCTTTGGCATACATGCATCATGACTGCAACCCACCGATTGTTCACAGAGACATATCGAGCAACAACGTTCTTCTGAACTCAAAAATGGAAGGATTTGTTGCCGATTTTGGAGAAGCCAGATTGCTTGACCCTGATTCCTCCAACCAAACCGTGATTGCAGGAACCTTAGGATACATTGCTCCAGGTATATAATATTTAGTTTTACATATATTTATTAGTTGTTGAAACTTTGGTAACAAATTAATAGTTTGGTTTGGTGATACAGAACTTGCGTATACCATGATTGTGACCAAAAGATGTGACGTGTATAGTTTTGGAGTGGTAACACTCGAGACGATTTTTGGAAAGCATCCTGGAGATGTTCTGTCAACACTAAACAGTTCTGCCGGTGATGATTTATTATTGCAAGATTTACTCGATTCGCGACTGTCTCTTCCAACTGACCGCTTGATTCAAATGGAGATTGCTCGCGTTTATCAGGTTGCACGGGCCTGCATTCAAACAGATCCCAAATACCGGCCCACAATGAAAAGCATTTCACAGGAATTATCACGAGCGATCATTCGTTCGGGCTACTAATCTCCAGCTTCAAGATATGTATCTGCATATTGTTCTTCACAGTTTTATTGGGTAACAATGTATGTGTTGTATGAAATGATCCCACTAATATATATAATCAATGGCCTCAATAATATTCTTTATTACTTATAAATAATAATTATAATGTATGATTAACATGTTCTACATACTGAAAAGAATGTTCAACGATTGTATCCGGTACAGTACCACTACGATTCACCATCTGATTGGAACTATTTGGAAAAAGGGCGTAAATCTGTCCTTGACCCGGGTCTTTCGTCTGGGTCTGACCCGGTCAAGACTTCGCGTTGACCGTATTGATATTTCTGGTGCGGAAAGCTACTCCTACCGCCGGCCGGATAACTCGGTGAGGATTCTTCGTATTGCTGCCGGAATGTTTATACATGTAACCGGAGTTAGGTCCTGAAGAGTAGCTGTTGTTACTCATTTTTTAGCCTGAATATATTGAGCAAGATGTATAGTTTCGTTTTGAAATTGGGGGTACGTGTTCGTATTAATCAACTGATCATTAACAACTAGATGGAGGATTTTGGTAGAATCATTTTTATAGTTTCTGATTATCAGGACCAAATGGCAAGAAGACCCATTAATACAGCCCCAAGGAACAATGCAATATAAGAAACCACTTAAAGCCTTGCATAGCATCTCATTTCCTTGCTTAATACATTAGCAGCAATTAGATCAACTAAACCCATATAAACCAAAAAACCCTGCATATATGGAATCAAGTATTCCTTCAGTTAACAGAGCTCTTGGGCTATTAGAGTTGTAAAATGAGCTTATAATCATGCCTATAACAACTCCTAAAAGAGTTGTAACAGGAGGGAAAAAAAAAGAAAAAAAAACATGCCATTACAATGAAGTGACCCGAACTTTGCCTGGGAGATACAACCTCTTAGTGCAAGTCCTTCAAAGAATTTATGAAATGAAAATGCTCCAAGTAAGGGTGAAGGGTCTAATGGTAGATGGGTTTTGTGAAACGCCTAGTGAAAGTCCAATCATAATCTACTGTGATACGATCCTAACTTCATATGAACACCTCACTTAGGACTACATTGCCACGATATTGTTCTAAGATAAATAGATAATAAAATAAGTTACTCTTCTATATAAAAATCTCCCTTCTCACAACAACAATCTTTCCTATCAGCTTGCATTCTGATTCTTTGCAAACTACTTGAATAAAAACCTACCCTTAGTAATGCATATTGCCAGATTCTATCAGACACTATGAAAAGAAAAAAAAAAATGTTCACACAAGAAAGATACAAAAAATCAAGTTAACCCAAACCAATGTATCAAATTAAACTATATATAGCAAAATCATAATAACCTTTTTTTTTTTTTTTGATAAAATGGTGTTATTTTAATTAAATGTTGTTAGGACTTAAAATATGATGTATATTATGATAAGAATAAGTGATCTAAGTGTCTATTCCCTAGTTATAATTTTGAAAGAAAAGAAAGTGAGTGGGAAGAAAGTAATAAGTAAGTCCGTTCTCTAGTTTTCATTTAACAGGAAGGGAAGAGAAGGGGAGGGAGAATTTAGTCTGTGAAATTTCACAGTAATCTTTCCTTCCAAAATGGAAGGATATCATTTCCATCCTTTTCATCTCCTTCCATTTCATTTCTTTTCTTTTACGATAAAATTATGGAACACATCCTAAGTGGTGATACCATCAACACACTAATGTTAAATCTTCCGACACAATTACACACACCTTTATACCTTATGACTAAGGTTGTATTCTCGAGTTTTTCTTTTAGCGAAAAAGAGTGGAGAAGAAAGGGGATGAGAGTGTTTTACTATCCTTCCCAATCCGCCCAAATATGAGCGGAGAGTTTTGGTGACAAAATCTAAAGGTACTATCCTTCCTAATCTCTGTGTTTATATAGTGATTTTGCTTCAGCGTCTTCCAGAAATGATATCCAGATTACAATATCATGCTTACATTATTGGAAATACACTTGGTTTGTAATAGACAAAGTTTCATAAAACTTTTTGTTACTCATGCGTATTGTTGATGATGTATATGCGTATTTTTGTATTCGTTAGTTACTGTCAACTTGGACTTACGTTAACATTAATGTGTTCCACATGTACTTAAAAAGTAATTTTCTGAACTTTTGAACTACTAAATGATAACCCACCAATTTGAGGATTACCACCATGATTATTATAGTTTCAACGTTTAAACAACTAATAATAATTCAGGTTATACAGATATGCACAAGTTTAGTATTTTCTTTTTGGGCCCGACATGGCACTAATGGCATTTGGTACTTTTAATTTTTTGATTCATGAAGTCAAACGTTAATTTTGACATGTTTTATCAATTTAGCATAAAGATGAGCATTTATTTATGGTAACTGGTATCCCTGACCCGTTAGACAACCTGACCAATTACCACTACAATTTGGGTTTGATCTACCATCTTGCATTGATGATATGAGAAGACATGTACAAGAAATTTTCAAGATGATCCGACTACTCATGACAAACAAATGTTCTCTTCCACGCTAAGATGGAAGATTCTACAGGTTTGCAAGAAGTTTTTATACTCCGTAATATGTAATATATTGATAATTATCTACTGCTATTTCTATTTATACTAATATGTTCAAAGTATTTTTTATATTCAATCTAATTGCTTTCAAGTTTTAAGTTTTGTACTTATGTTTCTGGTTGAGTTGTTGTAGGTTGCAGAGATTTGGTGCTGAAGTTGGGTGCTGGTGAAGTGGCTGGCTCTAGTTGCAGTATCAGTTCTTAAAGCCTAGATGAAGGGGTCAAGCCATTTGCTAATCACATGTGTTCCTTTTTGGTCAATGTACCTGGTACGGGGGCCAAACTGTGAATACATATAGGTGGGAGGTAGTTTGGCTTGGCTTTTATTGTTAAGGGACCAATTCCGGCCCTTTGTTATTCTTGAGGGGTCATAGTGTAACCTTTTATGTTACAGGCTACATATACCCAATTTAGGGTTCCTGTTTTATCACTTTTCTTTTTCAATTCGTCTGTAATTCAAAATATCTCTCAAGTATTGTAATAGCAATCCAGTTAGGGTTGTTGATTTTGTTCATCTAGTTGATGAACATAGTTGTATTGTGAAAAAGGTTTATTGAATTGTTATTCAATTGAGTGTATCAATCTCATCTGTTTGTGTTTATGTTCAAAGATCTATTCTGGTTAATATTTTTACATGGTATCAGAGCGGGTTAACACTTGATTGTGTTCTTGAATCATTGTTCTGGCTATTGGTGGCTTACGGTTGTGATTCATCAAAGGTGTATTCAATCAATTGAAGTCAAAATTGGTGAAGAATTAGGGTTATAAACCCTAATTTTTGTTCGTGTTCTTGACTGCTTCATAGCTGTTCTTCATTCTTCCGCTGCAAAGAAGATATAGGGGCGTATCTAAACTCCTCTTTATCTTTTATTTTCTTTCTATCTTGTTTGTGATTAAATAATTCTTCCTGAATCGCCACAGCCCAACTCTTGACCGTGATTCAAGAAATCACTGGAAACCTGATCAAGTTGTGGCTTGATTTTTGAAAGGATTACTTAATCGTTTTTGTGTTTTTTGTTATTTTTTGTTATTTGTAATAATGGGTGATGATACTAAATCTAAAGCAAGTACCACACTTATAAGTAAACTGGATTTTGGAGATCCATTGTATCTTCATGCCAGTGATATTTCTAGTACACCTCTAATCACATTTAAACTAAAGGGTACAGAAAACTATAAATCTTGGGCTTGTGCTATGAAATTAGCCCTTCAAACTAAAAACAAAATGGGTTTTATAAATGGTACTCTAGAAAAGGATGAAGAAGATGATGTTTTAAGTAATCAATGGGATAGATGTAATGTTGTTGTTCTTTCATGGATTCTTGGATCTATTTCTGATGAATTGTATAGTGGTTAAATTTTTTCTGAAATTGCATCTGAAGTTTGGGATGAATTAAAAAAAACTTATGACAAAGTGGATGGTTCTGTTCTCTTCAATCTTTATCAAAAAATTAACTCAACCACACAATCTGGAACTCCTGTTTCAGATTATTATCATAAGCTAAACTCATTATGGAAACAGTATGATACTCTTGTTCAGTTACCAACTTGTGACCTCACAAGTTCTAAGAATTTTAAAGATCATACAAATTTAATAAAGTTAATGCAATTTTTAATGGGTTTGGATGATGTTTATCTGCCTATTAGAAGTAACATACTCATGAGAGATCCTTTGCCAACTGTTAAAACAGCATTCTCTATTATATCAAGAGAAGAATCACATAGGAACTCACATCACACTGATAAAAGGCTGTCAAATGAATCATCTTCTTTTAATGTCAATAACATAAAACCTAAAACCAATCTCTCATCTAATAATCAAAGGTGTGCTGAATGTGGAAGAGATAATCATCCAACAGAAAAGTGCTTTAAAATTGTTGGTTTTCCTACTAAAAGTGGAAATTTAAAATGTACCAAGTGTGGTATGACAAATCATACTATTGATAGGTGTTTTGAAGTCATTGGTTATCCTCCAAACTTAAAAAGAAAAGGGTTTAATAACAACTTTAAAGGAAATGCAAGTAAGGCTGTTAATGATAATCTTGGAAATACTAGTTCTTCTTCTGTGTCTTTAAGCAGTGATCAAATTATGAAGCTTCTAAGTCTGCTTGATGACAAATCAGGTTCAAAATCTGCTGGTCCAAGTGGTTCAGGTAGTTTTGTTAATTACAATGTCTTTTTCAATGAAAATTTTAAAAGGTTTTGTGTATCTAACATGTCAAATGGTGTTAGTAATGCACATTATGGTTGGATAGTGGACTCAGGAGCAAATCAACACATGACAAATTCTACATAGAATTTTGTCTCAAGTGTTGATGTTAGTGATATGAATTTAACTGTTAGACATCCTAATGGAACCCTTGCAAGAGTTACTTGCATTGGAAATCTTAAAATTAATGATAAAATTATTCTAAAAGATGTTTTAGTTATTCCAGATTATTGTGTCAGTCTTCTTTCAGTTTTTTGTCTAGTCAAAGATAATAAGTTGTTTGTTGGATTTGATGCCAACAATTGTCTAATTCAGGATTTGGAGTCCAGGGAGACTCTTGTGGCTGGTGAACAAAGTGATGATCTTTATTATCTAACTAAAAATGAAAAAGGTACTGCTGGTAACTCTAACATTAGCAGTCTTAATTCAATAACAAAAGATTTGTGGCATTGCAGGCTGGGTCATCCAGCTGAACAAGTTTTAATGAATTTAAATTTTTTAAAAATCAATAATAATGAAAAGAACACAAGCCCTTTGTAAGACCCAAATATTTATTGTACATAATGTATTTAAGGTGTACTATGTGTGTATGGAGTGTGCACAGCATGTAGGTGTTGCTTGCTCGACCGTCGAAGGAAACTGGACGTTGTTTGAGGTACAAGGTGTGTACGTACCTTTTCAACCTCAAATAAAGTTTGTGTTGATGTTTCAAAGCCTTACCATTGGAAAGAAAATCTTATTACGTTTCCAACGATATTTGATTCATCGAAAACGGAGCTACGGTCAAAAAGTTATGGCCAAAACGAGTTTCTGAAATCTGACCTGCAGGGTGGAGCGGCGCCCCACCTTTTGGCGCGGCGCGCCGATTGGGCCTGATGCGTTTTTTCAGCATTTTAAGTGTCTAAATGAAGGGTATTATGGTCCTTTCACTTGTGGACGGATTTGTGGCCTTAATATCAGTTTTAGATCCACTTTTGGATCATTTTGGCATCCATTCATCACTCCCAACTATCTAGAGAGAGAGAGAGTGATTCTAGAGAGAGATTGGAGGTTTTGGTGAAGAAGAAGCTCAAATTGTTCAAAGTCTCGGGTTTTAAAGTTGTCCCTTTCGTTCTTGGCTACGCGGTGATAGTATTGGTAAGCTCAAACTCCGAATTTCATTTGTTTGATTTGATATTCAAGTTAGGGTTTTGAGTTAATTAGTTGTAAAACCCTTTTAGATGATAAAATGGGTTTAGTGATGCTAATAATCTGGTTTATTGTAAATTGTTGGTGGATTTTGGGTTGGTGAACTAATTGGTCATGTTTAGAACTTGAAATTGAGTTTAATCACTTAAGTTAGTGATTATGGAAGTATTGAAACCCATTTAGGGTTACTTGGTTGACTAACTATGACTTTGGGTCAAATTAGAGTTTGGTGGTAATTATGACCCAATTGACGAGTTAATGAGGTTTATAAACTTAAAATGGATTAAGTTGGAGTATTAAACCGAGTTAAATGTGTTTTGGTGTCGAAACTTGTAAATGGTGAGATTTTGACCTTATGAGTCAAAATTAGGGTTTAAGTGTCAAAATGGGTATGACACGTGTTTAACACTTGAGTTCGGGTTTAATTGGCGTATTAGGACCATTCTCACTTGTGTTAGTGATTATTGGTTAGTTTTGGGCACGGTTTGAGCTTGGAAGTGCATTTGGGTCGAAATTGCACTAAGTGACGAATTGGGTTGATTTGTAAATCCACTCTAAGTGTATTGTTGTAATTGTGATAATGGAATAGGTACTTTCCATTAGCGAGTTGCGGATTACTTGGAAGCATTCTTCAAGACTTCAAGGTGAGTGATAATATCCTATGTGCATATGTATGTGTAGGATGGGTGCGGGTCGGGTGAAGTGATTCTCGGCTATAGAGCTCACTTCACATGTAGGTGGACTTGATGGACTTTTGCATGAGTTAAATTGGCACGGTTGTGCGTTTTGGTTGACCATCTTTGGCGAAGTACGCGTTCGCGTGTACACTATCACACGTGATTGTGATGTGGATGATATAACCCCAATGGCGAAGGGTTTTGAGTTGGAGAAGTGAATCGCGTGTAGTTCGGATTCACGATGACGCGTGTAGTTCGGTCATCTTATCAAAATGAATCTCGTGTAGTTCGGATTCATGGTGACTCGTGTAGTTCGGTCATCTTATCAAAATGAATCTCGTGTAGTTCGGATTCATGGTGACTCATGTAGTTCGGTCATCTTATCAAAATGAATCTCGTGTAGTTCGGATTCATGGTGACTCGTGTAGTTCGGTCATCTTATTGAGGTAGTAATCTCGTGTGGTTTCGGATTACTAAGGTTCGTGTAGTTCGGCCAACCTCGATGTTGTGAAGATAGTAATCTCGTGTGGTTTCGGATTACTAAGGCTCGTGTAGTTCGGCCAATCTTCATTGTGGTACTTGGTTCTCGGTATTGGGTTAAGGTGTTAACCTTGTTCGTTTATATTGTTATATATTAATGTATTGTTGTGTTGTAGCTAACCCTCCGGGTGTAGCTATTTGGCGTTGTTCACATCGTCGTTGGTGAACTTATATTGATGTTGTATCTTTAGCTCATTGCTTAGAGATCGTACGGTATGCTTAGTGTAGTGCTTTATATATGGATGCCTCGGTATGCGGTAATTGTTATTTTGTGGCGTGTCCATTTTATACATATATATGTATGTAGTATATTATCATTCACTAAGCGTTAGCTTACCCTCTCGTTGTTGACTCTTTTTATAGATTGCATGCGGATGGTGGCTCGGGTAAGCGCGAGGATTAGAGGACTTGCATAGTTTGCGTAGAAGGCTTGCTTTTGGATTTATTAGGATTGGGTAGTGTATCCCCAATCGCCATGCTCGGCTTTGTTTTGTATTAAAAGTCTTATGGCCGAAAATTGTATTTTGATACTTAAAGGGTAATTTGGGTCGATGTGGGCCCCGCTTCGTAAACATAATTTTATTAATAGAACGTGCTAGTTTTTATATATGGAACATGGGGTTAAAAGCGTTACGCCTAAATATGTCGGGAACTAGTCAAACATTTTCGCATTTAAAGACTTTCCGGACAGTCAGGTTTGGCGCGCCGCGCAGCCTATATGGCGCGCCGCGCCAGGTGGCAGTTCAGCAAAAAAAAAAAATTTTATTTTGTAAATTTAACGCGGTTTAATGCGGGTTGGTTTGGGTTGTTACAAGTGGTATCAGAGCATGGTCTAAGGGATTTAGGTGACTTGAGATAGGTGCCTAGACTTAGACTTTTGTGTGTGCGTAATTTGTTGCGGGACTTGTAGGATTACGGGTCAGGAACGGGTCTAGTTAGTGCCTCGTTTATAGGTTGACTAAAGTTTATATTAGTAATGCGGATATTATTAATATGCTTTTGTGTTGTGGTAATGATTCTCGCGTATGTTTGTATCGCGTAGAATTTTGGTTGTGCTTGTTTATATCATCGAGCGAGGCGGTCGTTGTACTAACGAGTCGATGCGGCGTGCGTGCGTAATAAGAACTTGCAGACCTTATTACGGGTGCAAATCGTGTCTAACAAGTGATGCACGACGAGTGTTTAGCAAGATGGGTCGGTGTTGTGCGTGTTTACTTATACGTTCGTGATCTAATCGTTTTGCATTCCTTAGAATGGCGACGGGAAGTGGGATCGATACGAACGACGCGGAGTTTAACGCTAGAGTTGCGGCCGCCGTTGCGGAGCAAATGCGTGGGTTGGAAGAAAGAATGGAAAGGAAGTATTCCGAACTTCAATGTAGTAGTGAAATGGAGCGTTATCTCAAAAGCTTCATGAGGACTAAACCCCCGATGTACGACGGAAAACCGGATCCTTTGGTAAGCACCACTTGGATTTCGGATGTCGAAGGGTGTTTTCGTACTATTGATTGCCCTCCCGAGAGGATGACGAGACTCGCTACGAGTTTGTTGCGGGGTAGGGCAAGGGATTGGTTGGATGGTAAGATTGATCTTGTCGGTGGTGAGACGTTTATGGCCTTATCGTGGGATGAGTTTAAGGAGGAATTCTTTGAGGAGTTCCGGACTTCGGCCGATTTGTGGGAATTGCGTAATGAGTTGCGAAATTTGCGACAAGGATCTATGGATTTGAGTACTCTTAAGACGACCTTTATGGCGAAGGCTCGTTTTTGTCCGGAGTATTTGGGGAATGATCGTTTGTTAATGGGGGATTTCTATCGGACCTTGAATGATGACTTGAAGGGTAAGATTAGTCGGGGTCAAGCGAAATCGTTTTCGGAATTATTCGACTTGGCTAGAGGTTTCGAGTCGTATTCACGATCGAAGAGGGGTGAATCTTCAAGTGAGAGAAGGGTTGTTTCTTATGGTGCTCCGAGTAAGAGGGCTAAGGGTCCGAGTGTGAGCACGGGTGGTACGCGAGCGGGTATGTCAGATTCTAGTACGGCTAGATGTTACAATTGTGGCGTGAGGGGTCACAAGTCTTGGGAATGTTCAATACCAAAGGGTGATGGTATGGTGTGCTTCAATTGCCAAAAAGAAGGACATCGTAAGTCGGAATGTCCCAAGTTAGCGGGGACGGGTGCGGCCAGGAGACGTTAAGGTACGTTTAATTTTGATAAATATGTCTTTTGATTATTTATTAAATGCCGTTTGAGTTTGAGTTGCGTGCCTTTGTTGTGCATGTTATGCTATGGGTGACGTTCCTAATGGAAGTACCCTATGTAGATGTTTGATTGACGGGCGAAGGGCGTAAGACTTGGTGCAACCAAGCATTCCTTAGTATTTGGGAAACGTTTCTTCCAAGCCACGGAAATGGTTTTGGTGTTTGGTTGTTAAGCGCGTGTTCGCTTTGATGTTGAAGTGACGAATCATGAGGTTCGTCGGTTGGTTGGAACCCTTGAGATCGAGTGTTTTAAATCTCGATGTGTGTTGGTAATGGAGTCTTTATGACGCGACATTAGGTGCCTCTTTTATACCTACTAGCGTGGTGTTCGACTCCGATTGTGTTGCGGTACACTTTTCGTACAAAGTGTTTAAGGGTTGGTTAAAATCCTTCGTGTGCTCAAGGTTGGAGCAAGATGTGGTAATGGGTCGTGTGAGCCCAATTGTTGGTAAAGTCTACCTGTGGTAGCATTGTGCGGTTGTACGAGTTGTGGATATGGAACGTGGTTCTAAGTGGGGGAGTTACACTCCCGCACGAGGAAGTTTTAGTGTGAGATTTCGGATGATGCTATTGGTAGATCCGGAAAATGTTGTCGAGACCTAGTTGGGTCGATTTGTGGTAGAGTACAATTTCGGATAAATTGTACTTATGGTTTGGATTTGAATCATCACCGAGGTGGTAACGTGGTAAATCTCGTTGAGAGATAATGGACGTGTTTGGCGAGCAAGGTGAAATCCTCCGGTTAAGGGAGGTGTGTGTCGGGTTCTCTTGTAGAGAATTATTGTTTGGTACCTATGTTTGGTATAGGTGGTTCTTGCTCGATTATGGTATGGTTGTTTGATGAAGCATGATCTTTAGGGTCCGCTGACTTCATCATGGGAATACGTGATTGGTGGAGCATGACTTTCGGGGTCCGCTGACTTCATCATGAGCGTGGTGTTATATCGGTGAAGCATGATCTTCGGGTCCGCTGACTTCATCCGGTGTTGTGATCGGTGAAGCATGATCTTCGGGTCCGCTGACTTCATCCGGTGTTGTGATTGGTGGAGCATGACCTTCGGGGTCCGCTGACTTCATCAAGGGAGTAGTGTTATGTCGGTATGGTGAAAAACTATCGGGAAATGCGAGTACCGGTGGGAAATGCGAGTACCATTCCTATGTTGAGAGTGTGAATCGCGTGTGGTTTCGGATTCACGATGACGCGTGTAGTTCGGTCATCTTATTGGAATGAATCTCGTGTAGTTCGGATTCATGGTGACTCGTGTAGTTCGGTCATCTTATTGAGGTAGTAATCTCGTGTGGTTTCGGATTACTAAGGCTCGTGTAGTTCGGCCAACCTCGATGTTGTGGAAGTGAATCTCGTGTAGTTCGGATTCACGAATGACTCGTGTGGTTTCGGTCATTGTATTGAGGAGTGAGTCTCGTGTAGTTCGGATTCACAATTGACTCGTGTAGTTCGGTCATTCCTCCGGGATAGTGACTCTCGTGTAGTTCGGATTCACTATGGCGCGTGTAGTTCGGCCATTCCCGATTGTTGTTGTGGTGAAGGTAGTGAGTCGCGTGTAGTTCGGATTCGCTAGGGCGCGTATGTTTTCGGCCAGCCTTCGTGTCGTGTGATCTATTGGTTGTTTGATACACCAATGGTAGGGTCGTAAGGACCATGTTGCAGGAACTATCGGTCGTTTTATACATCGATGGTGGGGTCGTGAGGACCATGTTGTGGGATTAGTGAGGCGATAGCCGTGTTTCGCTCACATGTTTGTTACGGGTGTGACGATGGTTGATTTCGTACACCTTGGGTTTTGCGTTTTCATAGTCGTTTTGGGCGCTATCGGTTCTAGCCGTTGGATTATGATGTTACGGTAGTTGCGTATTGGTCGTATTGCGCGCTACAAGGGATGTTTAGTGATTGGTGTTATCCGTAAGGATTCGTTTGGTTCGGTCTTCATCGTTTCGGGTTGTTGACCTTAGGTTGAGACTTGGTTACTTTAGCACGGTACTTGGTAATGGTACGCTAGAGGATTGATATCTCGGTTAGAGATGGGATGAGTTTCCCGATGTTAGGGAAGGAGCATGGTTTTAATGCTCGGATTGTGGATTTGAGAAAATCGTGGATGACGATTTAGTTGTTGAAGGCGATTCGTTAGGAAGAATTGCTTAGGAAGGTCGGATTGGGACTTATGTTGAGGACCGTGGAGTGTGGTCCGTTTGGTTAAGTGACGAGGATCACGAGGACGTGATCGATTCTAAGTGGGGGAGAGTTGTAAGACCCAAATATTTATTGTACATAATGTATTTAAGGTGTACTATGTGTGTATGGAGTGTGCACAGCATGTAGGTGTTGCTTGCTCGACCGTCGAAGGAAACTGGACGTTGTTTGAGGTACAAGGTGTGTACGTACCTTTTCAACCTCAAATAAAGTTTGTGTTGATGTTTCAAAGCCTTACCATTGGAAAGAAAATCTTATTACGTTTCCAACGATATTTGATTCATCGAAAACGGAGCTACGGTCAAAAAGTTATGGCCAAAACGAGTTTCTGAAATCTGACCTGCAGGGTGGAGCGGCGCCCCACCTTTTGGCGCGGCGCGCCGATTGGGCCTGATGCGTTTTTTCAGCATTTTAAGTGTCTAAATGAAGGGTATTATGGTCCTTTCACTTGTGGACGGATTTGTGGCCTTAATATCAGTTTAAGATCCACTTTTGGATCATTTTGGCATCCATTCATCACTCCCAACTATCTAGAGAGAGAGAGAGAGTGATTCTAGAGAGAGATTGGAGGTTTTGGTGAAGAAGAAGCTCAAATTGTTCAAAGTCTCGGGTTTTAAAGTTGTCCCTTTCGTTCTTGGCTACGCGGTGATAGTATTGGTAAGCTCAAACTCCGAATTTCATTTGTTTGATTTGATATTCAAGTTAGGGTTTTGAGTTAATTAGTTGTAAAACCCTTTTAGATGATAAAATGGGTTTAGTGATGCTAATAATCGGGTTTATTGTAAATTGTTGGTGGATTTTGGGTTGGTGAACTAATTGGTCATGTTTAGAACTTGAAATTGAGTTTAATCACTTAAGTTAGTGATTATGGAAGTATTGAAACCCATTTAGGGTTACTTGGTTGACTAACTATGACTTTGGGTCAAATTAGAGTTTGGTGGTAATTATGACCCAATTGACGAGTTAATGAGGTTTATAAACTTAAAATGGATTAAGTTGGAGTATTAAACCGAGTTAAATGTGTTTTGGTGTCGAAACTTGTAAATGGTGAGATTTTGACCTTATGAGTCAAAATTAGGGTTTAAGTGTCAAAATGGGTATGACACGTGTTTAACACTTGAGTTCGGGTTTAATTGGCGTATTAGGACCATTCTCACTTGTGTTAGTGATTATTGGTTAGTTTTGGGCACGGTTTGTGCTTGGAAGTGCATTTGGGTCGAAATTGCACTAAGTGACGAATTGGGTTGATTTGTAAATCCACTCTAAGTGTATTGTTGTAATTGTGATAATGGAATAGGTACTTTCCATTGGCGAGTTGCGGATTACTTGAAAGCATTCTTCAAGACTTCAAGGTGAGTGATAATATCCTATGTGCATATGTATGTGTAGGATGGGTGCGGGTCGGGTGAAGTGATTCTCGGCTATAGAGCTCACTTCACAAGTAGGTGGACTTGATGGACTTTTGCATGAGTCAAATTGGCACGGTTGTGCGTTTTGGTTGACCATCTTTGGCGAAGTACGCGTTCGCGTGTACACTATCACACGTGATTGTGATGTGGATGATATAACCCCAATGGCGAAGGGTTTTGAGTTGGAGAAGTGAATCGCGTGTAGTTCGGATTCACGATGACGCGTGTAGTTCGGTCATCTTATCAAAATGAATCTCGTGTAGTTCGGATTCATGGTGACTCGTGTAGTTCGGTCATCTTATCAAAATGAATCTCGTGTAGTTCGGATTCATGGTGACTCGTGTAGTTCGGTCATCTTATCAAAATGAATCTCGTGTAGTTCGGATTCATGGTGACTCGTGTAGTTCGGTCATCTTATTGAGGTAGTAATCTCGTGTGGTTTCGGATTACTAAGGCTCGTGTAGTTCGGCCAACCTTGATGTTGTGAAGATAGTAATCTCGTGTGGTTTCGGATTACTAAGGCTCGTGTAGTTCGGCCAATCTTCATTGTGGTACTTGGTTCTCGGTATTGGGTTAAGGTGTTAACCTTGTTCGTTTATATTGTTATATATTAATGTATTGTTGTGTTGTAGCTAACCCTCCGGGTGTAGCTATTTGGCGTTGTTCACATCGTCGTTGGTGAACTTATATTGATGTTGTATCTTTAGCTCATTGCTTAGAGATCGTACGGTATGCTTAGTGTAGTGCTTTATATATGGATGCCTCGGTATGCGGTAATTGTTATTTTGTGGCGTGTCCATTTTATACATATATATGTATGTAGTATATTATCATTCACTAAGCGTTAGCTTACCCTCTCGTTGTTGACTCTTTTTATAGATTGCATGCGGATGGTGGCTCGGGTAAGCGCGAGGATTAGAGGACTTGCATAGTTTGCGTAGAAGGCTTGCTTTTGGATTTATTAGGATTGGGTAGTGTATCCCCAATCGCCATGCTCGGCTTTGTTTTGTATTAAAAGTCTTATGGCCGAAAATTGTATTTTGATACTTAAAGGGTAATTTGGGTCGATGTGGGCCCCGCTTCGTAAACATAATTTTATTAATAGAACGTGCTAGTTTTTATATATGGAACATGGGGTTAAAAGCATTACGCCTAAATATGTCGGGAACTAGTCAAACATTTTCGCATTTAAAGACTTTCCGGACAGTCAGGTTTGGCGCGCCGCGCAGCCTATATGGCGCGCCGCGCCAGGTGGCAGTTCAGCAAAAAAAAAAATTTTATTTTGTAAATTTAACGCGGTTTAATGCGGGTTGGTTTGGGTTGTTACACCCTTGTGATATCTGTTACAAAGCTAAACAAACAAGAGAGGCTTTTCCTTTCAGTGAACATAAATCTAATCATTTGGGAGAATTAATACATCTAGATGTTTGGGGTCCATACAAAGTGCAAAGCTATAAAGGGTTCAAATTCTTTTTAACTATGGTTGATGATTATACCAGGGCTGTTTGGATATATCTGTTAAGGTCTAAAGAAGAAGTTTTTGATTGTTTTGAAAATTTAGTGTTACTTTTAAGGAATCGGTTTAAAAGTAATGTGAAAAACATTAGGTCTGACAATGGAACAAAGTTTATTAATTCAAAATTTAATAATTTCACTCAACAAAATCGTATTATACATCAAACAACTTGTGTGTATACTCCACAACAAAATGGAATTGTTGAAAGGAAACATAGGCACTTGTTAAATGTTGCAAGAGCCATTATGTTTCAAGGGGGGATTCCTTTGAGATTTTGGGATGAGTGCATTATGACTGCTGCATACTTAATTAACAGAACTCCTTCATCTGTTTTGAAAGAAAAATGTCCTTTTGAACTTGTTTATAATAGAGTTCCTTCTCTTTCCCATCTAAGGGTGTTTGGGTGTCTTGCTTTTGCAAATGTTTTAAATAATACAGATAAGTTTGCTGAAAGGTCTGAAAAGTGTGTCTTTTTAGGTTATTCTTCTACAAAAAAGGGATACAAGTTATATTGTTTAGATAGTAAAACTGTTTTTGTTTCAAGGGATGTAAAATTTTTTGAACATATCTTTCCTTTCACGCAAACAACTGTTAATTCTGAAAGTACAAATTTGAATCAATTAAATTTTTGGGATTACTCAAGTGATGAAAACCAAACAACCCTAAGTCCCAATGATGATGGGAAAGATAAAACCAGTGTTGGTGATGGCAGTAGTGGTCAAGAAGACTTGGATAGCTCTACTAGTAACATTGATACTGTTACACAAGAGCAAACCAAGCACTTGTCTCCTACAGCAACACCACATACTGAAAAATAATCCACCTGAGGGCATTAACCAAAAAGATAAAGACAATTCACAGACTTACTCATTTACACCTAGTGTTAGAAGATCACAAAGAGATATCTCTATGCCAAAGAAGTTTAGTGAATATGTTGTTGAAGGAAAAGTTAAGTATGGTTTAGAGAAAGTAATAAACTATTCTCATTTGTCTAAAGAGCATATGTGTTTTGTTGCTCAGTTGAATAAAAGTGTTGAACCTAGTACTCATTGGGAAGCTTCTAAAAGCAAGCATTGGGTTGAAGCCATGAATATGGAGATGGAAGCTCTTCATAGAAATGGTACTTGGGAGTTAACTGAACTTCCAAGTGACAGAAAACCTATTGGATGCAAATGGGTATATAGGATCAAGTATAAATCCAATGGTGAAATTGATAGGTATACGGCAAGGTTGGTTGCCAAAGGATTTAACCAAAGAGAAGGTATTGATTTTGATGAAACATTCTCACCTGTTGTCAAAATGATAACAGTGAGATGTTTAATCAATATTGCAGTTCAAAATTGTTGGGATTTATTTCAACTTGACATTAACAATGCCTTCCTTTATGGTGATCTTGATGAGTCTGTTTATATGTCATTACCTTTAGGGTATTATGACAAATCTGATAACAGAGTTTGTAAGCTTAAAAGATCTTTATATGGGCTTAAACAAGCCCCTAGTAAATGGAATGAAAAACTTACTTCTGCTCTTATTGAAAATGGTTTCTGTCAAAGTAAAAATGATTATTCACTCTTTATTAAGTCCAAGAAAGATGTTTTCATTGCTCTACTTGTTTATGCTGATGACATTGTTGTTACAGGCAATAATGTAGAGGAAATTAAAAAATTCAAAGAGTTTCTAAAATTTAAGTTTAACATTAAAGATCTAGGAATACTCAAGTATTTCCTTGGAATTGAGGTTATAAGAGATGATAATGAATTGGTTCTTTCTCAAAGAAAGTATACTCTTGATCTTCTTAGTGAATTTGGTCTTCTTGGTAGTAAACCTGGTAATACACCTATTGAACCAAATTTAAATTTTAATAATCTCCCTTCTGACTTACCTTTAAAAAATGTTACTGAGTACCAAAGATTGGTTGGAAAGTTAATATACTTAACTCTTACTAGACCTAACATATCTTACTCTGTTCATGTACTAAGTCAGTTTATGCGCTCTCCTAAAGTGTCACATTTAAAGTGTGCTTTAAGGGTCTTGAGATATCTTAAGTCAGCTCCTGGTAAAGGTGTTTGTATCATGAGAAGCAATGAAAGTAGCTTAACTGCTTTTGTTGACTCTGATTGGGGTAAAGATATTATGAAAAGAAAATCTATTACTGGTTATTGTCTTTTCTTAAATGGTTCTTTGCTTGGAAAAGCAAAAAGCAATCTACCATTTCAAGGTCTTCAGCAGAGGCTGAATACAGAGCCTTGGCTGATGCCACTTGTGAGGTTGTTTGGGTTTTAAAGTTACTTGATGAGTTACAAATAAAAAGCTCTATTCCAATTAAAGTTTTTGTTGATAATTCAGCTGCAATAAAAATTGCAGCCAATCCTGTATTTCATGAAAAAACTAAACACTTTGAGATAGATTTGCACTTTGTAAGAGATAAAATTAGTGCAGGTGTTATTATTACTGAAAAGATCAAATCTGAAAATAATATATCAGATATTTTTACTAAAGGGCTTTGTTCTTTTCAGCATAATCAATTGTGTACTAAACTGGGATTAAAAGATTATTTTGGCAATTAGATTGAGGAGGGGTGTTCAAAGTATTTTTTATATTCAATCTAATTGCTTTCAAGTTTTAAGTTTTGTACTTATGTTTCTGGTTGAGTTGTTGTAGGTTGCAGAGATTTGGTGCTGAAGCTGGGTGCTGGTGAAGTGGCTGGATCTAGTTTCTTAAAGCCTAGATAAAGGGGTCAAGCCATTTGCTAATCACATGTGTTCCTTTTTGGTCAATGCACCTGGTACGGGGGCCAAATTGTGAATACATATAGGTGGGAGGTAGTTTGGTTTGGCTTTTATTGTTAAGGGACCAATTTCGGCCCTTTGTTATTCTTGAGGGGTCATAGTGTAACCTTTTATGTTACAGGCTACATATACCCAATTTAGGGTTCCTGTTTTATCACTTTTCTTTTTCAATTTGTCTGTAATTCAAAATATCTCTCAAGTATTGTAATAGCAATCGAGTTAGGGTTGTTGATTTTGTTCATCTAGTTGATGAACATAGTTGTATTGTGAAAAAGGTTTATTGAATTGTTATTCAATTGAGTGTATCAATCTCATCTGTTAGTATTCCAGATCAGATTGGTTTGCTATCAAAGCTGGTTGAACTTTCACTTCGTGGGAATTGGCTCACAGGTAAAATACCAGCAGGTTTACTCGCCAATCTTACCCAATTAAGATACCTTGATCTTAGTTGGAACAACTTTACGGGTCCAATCCCACCATCACTCACCAATCTTACCCAATTAAGATACCTTGATCTTAGTCAGAACAACTTTATGAGTCCACTCCCAGCATCACTCACCAAACTTACCCGGTTAACAAACCTTGATCTTAGTCAGAATAAGTTTACAGGTCTAATCCCACCATCACTCACCAATCTTACCCAATTAACATACCTTCATCTTAGTCAGAACAATTTTATGGGTTCAATCCCACCATCACTCACCAATCTTACACAATTACAATACCTTGATCTTAGTCAGAATAAGTTTACAGGTCCAATCCCACCATCACCCACCAATCTTACCACCCATTTAAAACACCTTGATCTTAGTCGGAACAACTTTACGGGTCCAATCCCACCATCCTTTGGCTCCATGACCAATCTTACGTTCCTCGACTTGAGCACAAATCAACTGAGTGCATCCATTCCAACAGAAATAAGTTACTTGCAATATCTTCATTGGTTGGACCTGAGTGATAACAATCTTGATGGTCTCATACCCTCAAGCATTGGTAATCTAACCCAATTTTACACTTTAATCCTAGGCGTAAATTACATCAGTGGCTCCATTCCTCTATAGTTAGCTAATTTATACTACTTACAATATTTCGACCTTCATCATAATAGTCTTGTGGGTCCCATTCCTCCTGCATTTGGGGAGTTGTCAAGACTTGAATATCTTGATTTTTCATCAAACAAGTTGTCTGAAAATGTATTGACATTTCAATATCCTTGTTATCTATCTCATCTAGACCTCTCTATGAATCTTATAACCGGGACTCTTACAAGACAACTAAGTGAGTGCTTTTCTCTAAACTTCTTGGACATTAGCATTAATAGTATATCTGGAGAAATACCTTTGTTACACATTGAAGTTTTGAGCTACATCAATTTGTCTCATAATCATCTCACGGGAGTTGTTCCTTCTTATTTACGATTCTCGACTGAGCAATATTTAGATGTCGACTTAACATACAATGAATTCAGTGGACAATCTACCTGCAAAAAAAGTCATAACAATCATTTGGTTATTTTTCTTCCTATCATGGCTGGATTGTGTTTCATAGTGGCCTGTTATGCGTGCTACCGTCATCACAGAAAGGCTAAAACAAACAAATCTAACCAGAAACAGAAAAACATGGAGATGTGAGCTCGATACTGAATTACGATGGAACAATTGCATACGAAGACTTCATCACAGCTACAGAGGATTTTGACCTCAAATACTGCATTGGAACCGGTGGCTATGGTAGTGTTTATGAAGCAAAACTACCGAGCGGTAAGACTTTTTGATGTAGGAATAATTAAAGTTGGGCTCACACAGATCGGATCAAAGAGATATTGGGCTGTAAGGGTGGAACAGCCATGGGCCCAACAAAAGAGTCTGGTTTGGGGACTTGTAATCTACCGAGCTGGAATTGGATAACAATATGAAGAATTGAAAGTGGAAGTGGTCAAGGAATTTATTATTTAATAGTTTAAATTTTTATGTTTATCTTTATTTGAACTTATCCCTATCTTTTTAGTTGTGTCTAGCTATCTATTTAATGATCATATGGGATTATTCTGTACGTAGTTTTTTGATTATTATTTGAGTGAAATAAAATTAAACCGAGAAGGTTTTTGGTTATCTGAACCGAGAAGGTTCTCCACTGTTGATCCGAGAAGGATTAACTACTATCCATTCTTTATTTAGCCATCGATCCTTAAACTACGTTATGTGGTATCAAATTCCAGGCATGGCTAAACAAGATGAGATCGAGAAATTGAATTGCAAGATTCAAGAGTTGGAAGACATGAAAGATCTCTTGAAAAAAGTAGAGATGAAGCTTGAAAATCTTGAATTTTCAAGAGAGGCTCAAACAGATGACCCGGTTGATTCAGTGGATTCGATTTTTAATATGGAGTATGTTCCCGAACCTTGTGTGGTTGAAGACTCCGTACCAATTTATGATACTGATGGTGAGAAAGAGGAAGATGTAGAGTGTGAGGTTGAGGAAGTTACTGAAATAAATGAATTTGACATCAAAATGTACAATGAAGATGCTAAAATTTTCAATTCTGCGAATGTTGATGTTATGAAAAACAATTTAAAACAAAATCGTGTCGTTCTGAAGGATCATTTAGATGTTTCAATCTTTGAAGTTGTAGACTCGAGGACGAGTCTTTTCGAAGAAAGGGAGGATAATGTAGGAATAATTAAAGTTGGGCTCACACAGATCGGATCAAAGAGATATTGGGCTGTAAGGGTGGAACAGCCATGGGCCCAACAAAAGAGTCTGGTTTGGGGACTTGTAATCTACCGAGCTAGAATTGGATAACAATATGAAGAATTGAAAGTGGAAGTGGTCAAGGAGTTTATTATTTAATAGTTTAAATTTTTATGTTTATCTTTATTTGAACTTATCCTTATCTTTTTAGGTGTGTCTAGCTATCTATTTAATGATCATATGGGATTATTCTGTACGTAGTTTTTTTATTATTATTTGAGTGAAATAAAATTAAACCGTGAAGGTTTTTGGTTATCTGAACCGAGAAGGTTCTCCACCGTTGATCCGAGAAGGATTAACTACTATCCATTCTTTATTTAGCCATCGATCCTTAAACTACGTTAGGCACGATCGAGTATCATCTTACTTTGTCAAGGGTTGTAAATCCTTGTAAAAAGTGTGACTCGAACCTGCACCCATTTTGGCAAAGACTTACACATGGCGGCCCCAGCTTCTTAACTAACGGATAAAGCTATTAGTCCATTGGTGATATGTGTAACTTACTAACTTCATTGATATGGCTTTAAAGCATTAAATGTTATCTAAGACTTGTAACTACAGAAGATGTTTATTTCTATGCAAACACTAATAATCAGATTTTAAATTTGTAATACAATCAATGTATGAAAAGCAAAAGGCAAAGGTACCTCTTCAGTCGAAATTATTCCCTAGATATGATACAAACCCAAAATCAAATTAGCAAAGAAAAATTAGTGTTCAAACCATATCAAGAAACATATTGCTAAGAACATTAATATATCAACCTCCAAATTATGAAGAAAAAAAAAATACCTTTTACTCTCAGTTTGCAAACGACATTCAGAATGAAAGACTAAATCTGAACCATCCAACATTTACTCAAAAAGCGCGGGACCATCCAACATTCAAAATCGCAGACGATACTCAAAATAGCACCATAGATCATCGATATTTCTTTGTCGACATGCTCAAGACGTGTGGTGTCGGGTCTTCAAATGGTGGGATCGTGGAACTTTCTTGGGTGCTTCTTTATCGGATCTTCTTCGTGATAGTGTCAACGTGGGCTTGATTTGGCAAGGAGTCACTTGGGTCACTTCATACCTAATTTGGAAAAATCGCAACAATATGGTTTTTCGTAACAAAAGTTGGAGCGCCCCGGTGGCTCTTTGTGAAATCCAAGCCATCTCCTTCGACTGGTTATCGTATAAATATAAAGGTGCCAAGATTGAGTGGAACACTTGGTTAACACACCCAAGCATGTATCTGTAATAGTTAGTATGGGTTAGGTTGCAATCTCTGCTTCCTAACCTGTAACGACCCGGATTTTTCCGATCGTTTTATACTTATGAGATTAATATTTACATAAAATAAACCTTACCAACATGATAAGCAATCCAAACTGTTGAGACTTATGTTTTTGAAAAGAGTTTCACACAACGTTTGACCGTCCAATTTGACCGATGATATCACGAACTATATAACACACGATAATTATACGATTATGTATATGTACATATCTATACATATTTAACATGATTTAAGGATGGTTTAACATTTCATTGTGAACTAACAACAATGAGTTATAAGTATACCTTGAGACCACTAACTTAAGTTTTCAAAACGATAACTATATGTAACGTTCTTTGACATATATACTTACGATTATGTGGAGTGCACACTTGTTTGAACTTATCTTGATTATGACGGGGGTTCGGGGGCAGCGCCCCCGATAAGCGGGGTCCAAGGGGTGGCAACCCCTGGCGGGGTCCAAGGGGCAGAGCCCCTGGCTGGGGTCGAGCTGAATTCTCGTTCGACCCAAAAATAAAAGCCCAGTTTTGAGCCTCTTTTACAGTTATAAACCCGTCCATATTTGAATTCTCGTTCCGATTCCTCAAAATTTCTATAAGTATATCTAGGGTATATGTAGCCGTATCATACCCAGCTTCTATACGTATTTACTATTGGTATATACCAATAATAAACTTCAATGATCAGCCACTAGACATGATGTTACATGTGGGAACCAGCCATTTAACCTCATGTGTGACTTTTGTGCAAGAAAACAAACTAAATCTCCTATATATCCATCCCATAATCATGCTATTTTGCACACACACACACATACAATTTCATTTCCAATTTTCTTTCAAGTTAATTCACTCCCTAATCTCTCTTCATTTACCTACTCAAGAACGTATCAATATAGTCATCCGATTTCAAGGAGATTACTTCCAATCTTTCAATCCCACTCCACCACTCTTTTGATTCCAAGATTTTTCTTACCTTTTCCAGTAGCTTTGTCCAAGTAACTTGAGGTAGTAACCTTATTCATAACCTTATTCGATTCATATTTATATAGCTATCTTATTTTGTGTTGTAAAATTTTAACAACAAGAACATAGTTTGAGTGATTTCAAACTTGTTCGCAAACTAAATAGATCCTTCTAATTTGATTTTAAAAAAAAAAAAACACTTCAAGACATGTAATATATCATATTATGACAAAATCGGATTAATCATATCTTGGCTAATTAACATAATATTTAATATATATTTACTTATGATTTGATTTTATATATTTCAGGACCACCCGTAAACAACACGAGAAGGTTAATCATAAGACCTCATGATTGTACGTAACACGTCATTTGATAACACGGTACTTTATGTACACAACACGTCATTTGACAACATGGTACCATGGGTCAAGATTAATTCTGATCAATACGAATATGATGGGGTTGATAAGGCTAAAAAGGAACATATATTTCATAGCATTATCCCCCAAGAAAGACAAGATTTTAGTTGCAATTGTTCCATTTTCAAGTGATATTCGTTTATATTAAATAAGTGCGAAGACAAAAGGCAAATTCGACAAATTGAAGACAAAAAGGTCCAAAAAGCTCAAAAGTACAAGATACAATTAAAAAGGTTCAAATTATTGATGAAGAACGTCTAAAAATGACAAGAGTACAAGTTACAAAACGCAAAGTACACGATATAAAATAGTACGCAAGGACGTTCGAAAATCCGGAACCGGGACATGAGTCAACTCTCAACGCTCGACGCAACGGTGTAAAAATTACGAGTCAACTATGCACAAGAATAAAATATAATATTTAAATAATTCATAATAAGAATAATATTAAATAATAAAAAGTTGTTAATTTAGCATAGTTCAGGGGTCGTAAATGAAAATTCAATTTCATATTTTGCCTATAAAAGGTGATGATTATCGATCATTTTAAAAGCATCCCTTTTTCTATCCTAAAAATCTATTATCAATATCAATATCTAAAAATCTCTATCATAATGTTAATGTAATAAGATATAACAATAATCTTAATTTTAATTTTAAATTATGATAATAATAATAAGATTTATGATAGAGATCGTTTGAGTGTGTAAGTCGAAATTCTGTCCGTGTAACGCTACGCTATTTTTAATCATTGTAAGTTATGTTCAACCTTTTTATATTAATGTCTCGTAGCTAAGTTATTATTATGCTTATTTAAAACGAAGTAATCATGATGTTGGGCTAATTACTAAAATTGGGTAATTGGGCTTTGTACCATAATTAAGGTTTGGGCAAAAGACCGACACTTGTGGAAATTGAACTATTGACTATTAATAGATGGGGGGTATTGTCTAATTGAGTGACAACTCATTGGAGTCTGTCGAACCTATCTTCAAATTAATTATCCTAATAATTAATAATGATTATGGTTGTCCTATTTAGTGACGTTCATATGGAATCTATTATAATCATTTAATTAATTATTCGGGTTGGGTAATTGATTATTCAAACTGATCAAGTGGGTAAATTAATATTCATATCTAATCAAAACAGGGGTAGATTACATACAGTGATAACTGGTGTAATTGTTGACAGAAGTGATAACTGCGTCACAGTTTAAATCCTTAATTAGTTGGAATATTTGACTTCGGGTATAAGGGTAATTTGACGAGGACACTCGCACTTTATATTTATGACCGATGGACTATTATGGATAAAAACCAGATAGGTATCAAATAAACCATGACAAAGAACAATTAACCCGAGTAACAATTAATTAAAATCAAAACGTCAAACATCATGATTACGGAAGTTTAAATAAGCATAATCCTTTTATTTCATATTCTATCGCAATTTTATTTATTGTTATTTTATTTATCGTCATTTATATATTTTACGCACTTTAATTATTGTCATTTATCTTTACGCTTAAAAATATAAAATCGACAAACCGGTCATTAAACGGTAAAAAACCCCCTTTTATAATAATATTACTACTTATATATATATATATATTTATATAAATATAGTTTTATAAAAATATAGTACGTAATCACTAGCTCCCTGTGGAATGAACCGGACTTACTAAAAACTACACTACTCTACGATTAGGTACACTGCCTATAGTGTTGTAGCAAGGTTTAGGTATATCCCATCCGTAAATTAATAAAACTTGTGTCATATTTTGTAGTATTTTGTATTAAAAATAATACTATTTCGTACCCTCACGCTACATCATCAAGTTTTTGGCGCCGCTGCCGGGGAGCGCTAAAACGCTATATTTTTAATTATAATAATATTGAAATAAAATATAATAATATAATAATATTGAAATAGAATATAATAATATAATAATATTGAAATAGAATATAATAATATAATAATATTTTAGAATCAAAATTTGATACGTAAAGTTTTAAAAAGTCGTATTTATTAAATACTTCAGGGGTATATTATGTAACTTGTAATTAATAATTTCTATCATATCGCTTTCATGTGAATAGTAAATTAATTAATTTCTTTTCATTTACTATTCATGAATAGTAAATGAATTAAAAAAAAAAAAGTTTTGAAAAAAAATAATAATTATAAAAAAATTATTAATTTGTAAAAAAAAATCGTTTTAAAAAAAAAAAAAAAACGTTAAAAAAAAAATTATTAAAAAAAAATATATATTTTTTTAAGATTTTGTCTATAAAAAAAATGTTTTTTTTAGTTTTATTACCTTTAGATTTTTAGACTATAGTCGCAACTTTTAGTATTAAGTTTAGTTTTGCCATAGTTATTTTTACTTCTAGAATTTTTAGGCTTTGCCGTAAAATCCCTTAAGTGCTTATTCCTTAGACTAAGTTTTAGGTGCTTTAGAATTTTACGACGCCGTATTTCGTACTACTTTCTTATTTTTATTTTTCGACGCCTATTTTTCGACCTTTTCATTTTTCGACACTTTTCGACGCGCACTCTTTTTCTCTCTTATTTCTCGCCATTCTAGTTTTTAGGACTTAGTTTTTTTTCTACTTCTTCTCTAAATTTCTTAAAATTACGAAAATTTATTTTAAGTGGTTAAATTGATAGACATCAAAATTTTCTGGTTCGTAGTAATAGTTGGATTTGTACGTGGACCGGGTTATTGGAGCCAAACAGTACTCAATTATATTGAGACCAAACGAATCCTGCCCCTCTGCTGCATCTTTTGGCTATTCGAAACGTGGGCAAAATCAGAAAAGTCTATTGATTGGACAACTTATATAAGTTTTTCTATTTTTATAACTAATAGGATATCCTGTGAATGCACCGAGCAAAATGTTCACCACCTTTCATACGTTCACCACCTATAACTCGATCAAGACATCTAGCGAATATTGCCGCCGTTGATTTTTCTTTAGAATCATCATCAAGTAATCCAAGTACTCCAACTCATATTTCCGATAATCCATCTTTTGAACCCGATTTCACAACTAAGAACCCGGAAGATATTCAAGGACAATTCCAAGATCCTGAACCCCAAACCGTTAAATCAGAATCCTCTAGTGATTCGGATACAACAAATCCAATCATGGAAAATCTAGAACCTCTAAGTATGGAAGATCGAATGAGAGCTAAGCGCACTGGCCAAGGTCACGCCATTATTAAACCAGAAGTTAATGCTCCAGATTATGAAATTAAAGGACAAATCCTACACATGGTAACTAACCAATGCCAATTCAGTGGTGCACCGAATGAAGATCCTAACGAACACCTTCGTACGTTTAAAAGAATTTGTACACTATTCAAAATCCGAGAAGTGGAAGATGAGCAGATCTATCTCATGTTATTTCCCTGGACTTTAAAGGGAGAAGCCAAAGATTGGTTAGAATCGTTACCTGAAGGGGCGATTGACACATGGGATGTTTTAGTTGAAAAATTTCTTAAACAATTCTTTCCGGCATCTAAAGCCGTGAGACTTCAAGGAGAAATTGTTACGTTCGCGCAAAAGCCAAATGAAACATTATATGAGGCGTGGACAAGATTCGGAAGGATGTTGAGAGGATGTCCTCAACACGGTTTAGATACTTATCAAATAGTACAAATATTCTACCAAGGTGTCAACGTTGCTACACGAAAAGACATCGACATAACAGCCGGTGGTTCCATTATGAAGAAAACCGCAACTGAAACTTACAAAATTATTGATAACACAGCATCCCACTCGCATGAGTGGCACCAAGAAAAAGATATTTTTCGTTCATCTAAAGTGGCTAGAGCCGATTCTAGCCATGACTTTGATTCCGTTTCAGCAAAAATAGATGCTTTCGAAAGACGAATGGAAAAGATGAATAAAGATATTCACGCAATACGAATCAGTTGTGAGCTATGCGGTGGACCACACTTATTGAAAGATTGTCACATTGAACCAACATTGGAACAACGAGAGAATGTTTCCTATATGAACCAAAGGCCTGGAAATAATTATCAAAATAATTATCAACCGCCAAAGCTAAACTTCAATCGAAATCAAAACATTCTTTACAATCCAAAAGGACCCGAAAATAACTGGTATAACCAACAAGGTCCGAATAACCAACCAACTCAAAACAACACTTTCAATCAACAAAGACCTGGCTTATATAAACCACAACAACAAACCGAAGAGAAAAAGTCAAATATGGAAGACGTGGTATTCAAGCTAGTTGAATCTCAAACACAATTTATTGAAACTCAAACCTAAACGAACGAGAGATTTGATCAGTCATTAAGAACTCAACAAGCTTCCATTTTGAATCTAGAAAAACACGTAGGTACTCTTGCTAGCATGATGAGTGAGAGGGAACAAGGAAAGCTACCGAGTAATACTGAAGTAAATCCTCGGAATGAGAATGTTAATATGGTTTCAACGAATTCTGAAAAACCAGCACCAGAAGATGGGAAGGTTTTAGATGAGAGTAACAATGAAGAAGTTACACCACCACCACCCGAGTATGTAAAGTCAGTGGTGGCACCATACAAACCACCCATCCCGTTTCCAAGAAAAGGAGTTGAGTATGAGCAAGTGATAGGTAATAAAGATTGTGATACCTCTGGAAAGAAGAAGAAGAAAAAGAATAAGAAAGTGCAAGAAACAAAAGCCGTAAATATAAACCCGGTGAAGACAGTTCCACCAAAACCTCCACCTAGGGTAGGTGATCCGGGTGAATTTATTGTTCCTTGTCTACTTAGTGATTGTGTCATGTATGATGCACTAGCAGATTTAGGTGCAAGTGTAAGTGTTATGCCTCTTTCCTTATATAAGAGATTAGGTGTAGGTAAGTTAAGTCCAACGGATATGAGTGTTCGACTCTTTGATCAAACCATTAAGCACCCAGTTGGAATTGCTGACAACCTACCCGTTCAAGTAGGCAATTTAACCTTTCTAGTCGAATTTATTATCATTGACATAGAAGAGGGCCCAAACATTCCTCTAATTTTAGGTCGGCCATTCTTAGCGTCCACCAAGGCGTTATTTGATGTAGGAAATGGAAGAATGACACTTAAAAGTGGTGACAAATCGATCACCTTTATGATTCGAAAGTCTAAATCTCCACCAGCCAAAACCGTTGAACCAGTAAAAACAATTGGTAAGAACCATGTGCTTTTACCAACTCCAACGGTAATACTTAGCAATAATGAAACGCCTAAGTGTGGGGAAAATGAAGTAACACCTAATGATGACATGATAACAAAGAACCCCGTTGTTGATACGAAATTAAATGATCCCGTTATTAATAGTTCAATGAAGAAACTTATTAAACGGATTCGCGATGCTAGAACCAAGGGGAACTTTAAGTTATGTAACCGGTTAGTATCCAATCTATCACCTAAAGAAAAGGAGAAACTAGTTGAAATTGTGGATATTACACAGGAATCCGACCAATGGCTTAAAGAAAAAGTCACGGATATGCAAGTTGATTATGGACCAAGAGAAATTAACGATGAAGTTAATCACAATTTTGACACCACGGCTACCTAAGTGTGGGGAGATTCAAATGTTCTAAAAAGAAAATGCTATATAGAGTTAGTTGTTCTGTTCTCGTGTAGTTCCGAGAATGGAACCCGATTGGTCTTTTCCGCTAGCAGACACTAAAGAACTAGTTTTCTCCCTCCATTCTGAATTTTTGTTTTGTAGGTTTTTTTATGAAATTAATATGCATTTTAATTTAAGTTTTTAAAAACAAAATTTACTTTAATTCATTAAGTTTAAAAAATGATTTCTAAAATTCGTCGTGAGTTAAAGACTAGGTCGTTGAGCCGAAATTGCTTTACCCGAGGGCGGGGTGACAAATTTTGTTATCATTTAATTTTATTGATCTAAAGTATAAAAAAAAAAAAAAAAAAAAAAAAAAAAAAAAATTATATTAATTTTTGAACGTAGGGGTTATATAGCAAACTTCAAAAATATGTATATATGTTTGTATTTTATGTACACAACAGGGTAAAACAGCGCACTTTCAAAGACTGTCATTAAGTTCAACAAAAAGCTACTAATTTTGATGACAAGGCGCAAAATATCAAATGTGATGTAAAATAATATGCTTACAAACTGGGTATTTTTAATCAATTTTCTACACTAATCACCCTCATGGATTTATAATTATAGTCTGATTTCATGCAAATGAGGGCATTGCATGATCTCAAGTGTGGGGAAGGGTTATAAATTCTCTCGGGTTTACACTTAGTTTATTTGCCAAATTTTGTGAAAATTTGAAAAATTTTCAATTAAATGAACTCAAAATCATGTTTATACATATTTATGAACGATGAAAACTAGGTGATAATACCGAAATTATCGTTACCTCGAAAAGGACATAAATTGAGAAACACCCTAAAACGCTTGAATTCATTTAAAATGAAATAGAAGAAAATAAAAAGGCAAAGAAAGAAACTAAGTGTGGGAAGAATGTACCAAGTTATTCAATTTAAAACATATATCACATATTTTTGTACAAGATTATTGCAGGTACTTTTGCTTTGGACGATACTAATCAGTTTTACCCGGTTTACTGTAATACATTTGAAAGAAAGATGGATCTACACGATGAATCAATTTCATCATTAAAAGGAAGTAAAGTCTTCCGAAAAAGACACGCGCTTCTTGATTTAGGTCATGAAGTTGTCGTCCAGACCAGCTGTAGGTTGACGAAAAATCTAGAAAAGTCATCACTAAAATCAGCAGGAAATCCACGGACCTCAGCATCAAACAGGGTCGCCAAGTGGTCAGATTTATTCTAACCATGAGAAGGATTTATCTCGTACAATGGGGAGGCACCGTGCAAATTAGCTTGATAAGACTAATGAATCAGATCCCCAGAAAAAGATAATCTCCTTAAAGATTAAAAATCAGCTTTTAAGACTGATAATACTCAATCCTAGAGATTGACCTTAAAGATTGAGAATTCAAACTCATGGAATTCGATGATATCTAAACTCGAGCTTGAACGAGAAAATATTTTGATCAAAACTACAAACTGATTTGTTTTCTGAAAACCTATTTTCAATGCGTTCATTACCATTGAACGTAAAATCCTAGGAATTCACCTGGAATTCATTAGGTCACCTGAACCAAATCGGGTGTCAACCATAAGAACGGTGGTTGCATAGCATGGTCGGAGACAGGACCTTGTGCCAGACCGAAAAATCATAGGATGATCTTTACTATTTCTCCTACCAAGGATAGTACTAGCATCCGACACGTAATTAGACCATGAACAAATGCATGTCATGAGACATTGCCTTAACAGTTTCTTGTTCATCGCTTTCCTTTACAACCGGACGGTAGTTTACCGAAAGGTAATATACGGAACAAGTAAACTGGATGTGTGCTTTCCGATACCGGGATAGCAGTGGATTACACGAACCTAAAAGTTTTAGCCAAAATATTGATCCACAAATATATTTTGCAACACCGATGATGGATCAAATCAGAAAACTTATCTAGGGTAAAAGCTAGAATGAATTTTTAAAAGATCAAATGTTTTCATAAAGATCCAATTTCCTTAATGGATCTAAATTTTTATAGTCATGTGGGACTGTAAACCATATCGTTACTACCATTGTTTATACCGCCATATCAAAATCACTGATGTACAAAGTGTGAAGAATAAAGAAGTGATTCTAGTATTTCAAGACTATATTGCTTGAGGACAAGCAACGCTCAAGTGTGGGGATATTGATAAGGCTAAAAAGGAACATATATTTCATAGCATTATCCCCCAAGAAAGACAAGATTTTAGTTGCAATTGTTCCATTTTCAAGTGATATTCGTTTATATTAAATAAGTGCGAAGACAAAAGGCAGATTCGACAAATTGAAGACAAAAAGGTCCAAAAAGCTCAAAAGTACAAGATACAATTAAAAAGGTTCAAATTATTGATGAAGAACGTCTAAAAATGACAAGAGTACAAATTACAAAACGCAAAGTACACGATATAAAATAGTACGCAAGGACGTTCGAAAATCCGGAACCGGGACATGAGTCAACTCTCAACGCTCGACGCAACGGTGTAAAAATTACGAGTCAACTATGCACAAGAATAAAATATAATATTTAAATAATTCATAATAAGAATAATATTAAATAATAAAAAGTTGTTAATTTAGCATAGTTCAGGGGTCGTAAATGAAAATTCAATTTCATATTTTGCCTATAAAAGGTGATGATTATCGATCATTTTAAAAGCATCCCTTTTTCTATCCTAAAAATCTATTATCAATATCAATATCTGAAAATCTCTATCATAATGTTAATGTAATAAGATATAACAATAATCTTAATTTTAATTTTAAATTATGATAATAATAAGATTTATGATAGAGATCGTTTGAGTGTGTAAGTCGAAATTCTGTCCGTGTAACGCTACGCTATTTTTAATCATTGTAAGTTATGTTCAACCTTTTTATATTAATGTCTCGTAGCTAAGTTATTATTATGCTTATTTAAAACGAAGTAATCATGATGTTGGGCTAATTACTAAAATTGGGTAATTGGGCTTTGTACCATAATTAAGGTTTGGGCAAAAGACCGACACTTGTGGAAATTGGACTATTGACTATTAATAGATGGGGGGTATTGTCTAATTGAGTGACAACTCATTGGAGTCTGTCGAACCTATCTTCAAATTAATTATCCTAATAATTAATAATGATTATGGTTGTCCTATTTAGTGACGTTCATATGGAATCTATTATAATCATTTAATTAATTATTCGGGTTGGGTAATTGATTATTCAAACTGATCAAGTGGGTAAATTAATATTCATATCAATCAAAACAGGGGTAGATTACATACAGTGATAACTGGTGTAATTGTTGACAGAAGTGATAACTGCGTCACAGTTTAAATCCTTAATTAGTTGGAATATTTGACTTCGGGTATAAGGGTAATTTGACGAGGACACTCGCACTTTATATTTATGACCGATGGACTATTATGGATAAAAACCAGATAGGTATCAAATAAACCATGACAAAGAACAATTAACCCGAGTAACAATTAATTAAAATCAAAACGTCAAACATCATGATTACGGAAGTTTAAATAAGCATAATCCTTTTATTTCATATTCTATCGCAATTTTATTTATTGTTATTTTATTTATCGTCATTTATATATTTTACGCACTTTAATTATTGTCATTTATCTTTACGCTTAAAAATATAAAATCGACAAACCGGTCATTAAACGGTAAAAAACCCCCTTTTATAATAATATTACTACTTATATATATATATATATATATAAATATAGTTTTATAAAAATATAGTACGTAATCACTAGCTCCCTGTGGAACGAACCGGACTTACTAAAAACTACACTACTCTACGATTAGGTACACAGCCTATAGTGTTGTAGCAAGGTTTAGGTATATCCCATCCGTAAATTAATAAAACTTGTGTCATATTTTGTAGTATTTTGTATTAAAAATAATACTATTTCGTACCCTCACGCTACATCATCAGGGGTCTTTATTTATTTTATTTAAGCAACTAATTGTGGACCACTAACATCGGACTGCTAACTACGGACTAAGAAAATATTAAAAGTATTAAAAGTATATATATATATATATATATATATATATATATATATATATATATATATATATATATATATATATATATATATATATATATATATATATATATATATATATATATATATATATATATATATATATATATATATATATATGTAACGATTACTTGAAAAGAAAATATGTTGATATATTATATATATGGTTAGGTTTGTGATATCAATCGGAGACCAAGTCGTGATAAATACCTTCAAGGCAAAGGTGAGTATATAGTCCCACTTTTAAACTCTAAATATTTCGGGATAAGAATACATGCATTTTATGATTTACGTTATGGACACAAGTGATTAAAAATATATATTCTACGTTGAGTTGTACCACTGGCATACTTCCCTGTAACTTGGTAACTATTATTTACATGAGGTATTGTAAACGCGAATCCTGTTGATAGATCTATCGGGCCTGACAACCCCAACCAGACTGGACGACCAGTATTCAACGGTTGCACAGTACTTCGTTTTGGTGACTACACTTGGTACGGTGTAGTAAGATTTCATAATAAAGGGAATATGCGACGTTGATTAAATGTTAAGTATGGTTATCAAGTGCTCAACAACTTAGAATATTTTTATTAAAACATTTATATATGAAATCTTGTGGTCTATATTTATAACGCTGCCGGCATTAAACCTATATCTCACCAACTTTATGTTGACGTTTTAAGCATGTTTATTCTCAGGTGATAACTAAAAGCTTCCGCTGCAACATGTTGAATTTAAGCAAGATCTTGAGTATGCATATTTGTGTCAAAAATAAAACTGCATATCGAAGGATTTGTAATGTAAAATATGTTGGAGGTCGTATTGTTATTATCACATGTAAAGTTTGTAAGTCTAAGATTATCGCTAAACAATAATCATTATTAAGTTGTTTGAACCTTGTATTTGTAATAAAAGCTATGGTTTGTATTGTAAAAACGAATGCAGTTTTTGAAAAATGTCGCATATAGAGGTCAATACCTCGCGATGAAATCATATGTTATTGTATTCGTCCTTATGGTTAAGGTCGGGTTATGACATAACCCGTTACTTCTCTTTCAATTTTCGTATCGTGTATCGTAGTCTTCTAGGGGCACATGTTGCCTCATTTCGTGTTGTACCTTGGATACTTTTTTAATGAAATTTCACTTGCCTTTCAAAAAAAAAAAAAAGATCATCGATCGATTGTTACTTCGTACTGGCGTTCGGTACCTGCGCTTTGTTATCGGACGATGATTGTATTATTTAGACTGAACATGACAATTAAATTGTGCGACTTTCGTTAATTAGAGTATTGTTTTGATTTAAAGGGTAAAACTGGTAATATAACTCATTTTTTTTTTTTTTTTTTAAGAAGAGAAAGAGATTATAAATAAATTTAAATTTAAATTATAAATTAAAACATGGGAAATTAAGAAGAAGAAAAAACCATTTATAAAAACATTTTTTTTTAATTACATGAATTAATTTAATTAATCCTCCTTTAATTACAACTAACTTAAAGTTCGTGATTTCGCGGGCACTTTTGTATGGGTGTTATCGAAATTGAGATGGTTCAAGTAAAGTAGCTTTATATATAACTAGATTTATGAGCTCGTGCGTTGTACGGGGACTCTTCCGCAAACAATACACGTCAACAAAAGCTTAAAAATATTTGTTCATACATTTATTCATTACACAACTTTAAGGTTATGTATTGTTGTAAACATGAATTAGATAAAAAAAAACACGCTCTTTAAAATTGTAAGTGAATAAACATTTTGTGTCAGGCTATCGAAAACAGCTTATTCCATAAGACACACAGAGGTTTGATTTTTTCTTCGACATCTCTTGTTTCAACTTCCATTTGTATCTGCGTTGCGCTAAATTGAAGCACAAAACTCTTTTACCACTACGTATGCCGAGAAGTAACCTCAGTTTGTTTGGAAGACACTAAAAAAAGCAAAACACAAATAGAAATTTATTATAATGGAAAATTTTAAACTGAATTGACCTAATTTACAACAGTATTATATATTAATAAAAAAAAATTTAAAAAGTTATTGTTAAGATGTGTTATTAACTTTAAAAAGATAATATATGTAACTTTTCATTAGTCACTTATTGTAAAGGGCGTGAAAGTTCTGAGCATCAACTCACAATACGGGTAACATAACAGACTACTTTTCAGTCAATTATACTTAAAAAAAAAAAGTCAAACCAATTGTGTGTATAACATTCAAAGTAATTAATTTATTAATTATTAGTACAAACCAAATATTTTTACGAATCTAATTATCATTAATGTTAATACTAGTACTAATATAAGATACAATAATAATACAATAGTTACCTTCATTTGAGTTCTGTTTTGAAACCAGAATTTAACTTGAATGTTTTCCAAAATTCATTTTCTTTCCAAGTGCCAAACTTTCTTTCTCATCAGGGTGAGGGTTATGTTTGAAAGAACTACACACATTACAACAAACAAAACAAACATTCATCAAAACACGTATAAAACTTAATACGAAAATAGCCTGATGTATGAAAAGTAAGACAAAATTCAATGTTAGAAAACACTAATCTCGTTACGTTTTGAGTCTGCTGACGAAAATAGCCGTTTTCATACACCAAGTTAGAAACTTGTTTCTGTAACCTATCATTTTCCTCCATTAACAACTTAACCCTTGCTGATAACTTCCTGTTTACAGCTTGCAACCTTGATGCTTCTTTTCTTTGCTTTTCCCTGCATCTTTTATAACAAAAAACAGAGTTTTAAGTACTAAAGAAAGAAAATATGGGATAGTTTCATTGCATTTGAGATTAAAGTGGTGTTTGAAGATCAAAAACTATAACTTTTAACTTAAAAAAGGTCACAAAAGTTTGATCAATACTAACACCCCATTACTTCTTGCTTAAAAATGTGAATTCTTTTCTATACATTTAATAAAATGTCGTTAAAAAATTGTAGTCCTCCAGCACCACGCAGTCACGCACCATTAACTCCACTCTTTCATTAACTCCACCCTTAAAGCATTTTTCTAAGATTAAAACAAAAAAATATATATATCATTTAACACAATTTAGATTAATCATTGAATATACCTTCACAAAGACTCTCTTTTTGACGATATATGAGCAAAAATAGTAAGGGTTTGATTCAAAATTACTATTACTTAATGAAATCGTTATAAGATCATAAAGATTTCTCTAAATAAAATGGCATCAAATTAAATAATCAGAAAAAGTCACCTTAATTTGGAGTAGGGTTGAGGAAATTGAAACACAGCCTTCCTCCTGCCATCGATATCTGAAATATAAAATAGTAGAACTTGTTTTAGACAATTATCAACATTATGAAATCATAAAAGACAATAACAGAAACTTCAAGTAACCTTACCTTAAGTTTTGCCACACACAAAAGGACTCATACAATTATCTCGAGTTAAAACATCTCATCCATTTCAATATACAAGTGTTCTCCACAACAATAAACCAGCGTAGTTGCTTCAACAGTTGTAAACTAATCTGACATAACTTATAAATTACATTACAACAGATGTATGTTGAATAGTCACATGCCAAACGTTATAAAAAGCCTGGAAGCCAGACAACAACTGCACAGTTTAAGTTCAATTGCAACTTCGCATACAACGTGAAAAATCGAAACTGAAAACAGTTTATAACCTCTTGGTGAGCGCATCTTTTCTGAGAGGTTAAATTACATTGCAAAAGAGTAAATAGAGCCCGATAAACAGATTTAAAAAAAAAAAAACTATTAGTTAAACCCATTGCAGCCTCGATAAACATGGTAGTTACCACCCACTTTACAACCACTTTGCAAAAACCAAATGCATAGTTTGATTCACCAAATACACAAGTACTCCGTAATAAATAAATAAATAAATAAATAAATAACACAACGAAAAGAAAATCGACATCGAAATACATCCACTTCGCGAAAACGAAATACAGAATTGGATTCGCTAAATACAAAAAAACAAAATACAAAAAAAAATATATAACACAACCAAAAGAAAATCAACCTTGTGTGTGTGAGGAGTAGCTTTAATGAAAAAAAAATGGCAAACGCTAATGGTATTATTATCATGACAAAAATATAAGCAGTGAGTAACGTAGTAAGCAAACATTTCAACTTCAAGATCCGCGTAGCATCGTTCATATATTTTGTTACTAAAGCTTTTTCCTTTGTAACATTCTAAACAATTTTTACTTTAAAATAAGCAGGGTTTCATATTTAGAGTTGAATTGTATAATAATATTTTGACATCTAAAGTCCACCTTATATGTCATCATCTTACAGTATGATTAAAATCTTGACATGAAATTCAACCCAACTAATGGTCATAATCACATGTAGCATTATAGCAGCATAACTTTTATGCTAATATTTTCTGTAGCATTATTACATGTAGCTTTTTCTACATACAAACAAAAAGAAAGAATGCAAGAAAAAACATTAAAAATAAGAGTAATTATTACCTCGGCAATCGTTTATCATGGCGGTGATAGCGGCAACGGTGGTTGGAGAGGTCACCACATTGATGACGACGGTTGTAGCTTTATCGCCAGAAAACCAACAACATGAATCTAACTCGTCAAAATAGCTCTTGAAAATTGGAGAAAATTGCATTACATGAAATCCCAATAGCTCTTGAAAATCCCTGAATTGGAACTTACTGGACAATTACAACCCGTCAACGGTAGAAATGGGTGGTTATAACCGCCATTCGACCTGGTGCTTGAAAATCCCTGAATTGGAACTTACCTGACCATTTTGAGACTTCTAATTAAAACACATTAAAAAAAAGTAAAAATGTAAATTGGGGAGCAAAACTGACCTGGTGCTTATAACCGCCATTCGACCATCAAACGACGTGTTCTCAGAGCTCGAGAACTGAGGTTCAACAACTTCCATTTGTATAAATTCTTCTATGCTTTGAATAAGTTGATTCTCAAAGTTGCCATCGTCTCTTTGGATATCCTTATACCCGTATCTAACAATACACCTATACATACGGTAAGGCCTCAGGCAGATCCGCCAGTAAGGAACCGTTCTTCAGGTAACATAAAAGGCACGGGGACGTGTTTCACACACACACAAACACCAAAACATTGTAAAAAACAGGCAGATTTGTAACAAAATGGGTGATAATTGAAGGGACGCTTGTAGCAAGTTTTGAGTATATGATCCCTATCCCGGGTACACGAACAATACCCAAAGTGGGGCCCAATCCGAGAAGCCACTTTAAAGAAACTTTATTGTAAAGGTCATGATTGTACTTCTTACGGGTACCATAATGCCATATATACATTTTCAACATAAAGATAAATGCAAGCAAAAGAGAGACCCAACCGCGTTGGGGCACTTTAGTAATTGCAGCCGAAAGGTAGATAATGATCATCATCACGTTCCATATGTTGACCATCATAGCCTGTCGTAAGCTGATAAAATGCAACAGAAAATAAAATATCAGCACACATGCAATAACTTAAGAATGAACGATTTTAGAGCTTCTATTGCAATTTTTGCTTCATTTTAAACCCAATTCAGAAAAATTGAAGTAAATGAAAGACTTACTTAAACAGATATCCAATTCAGAATGAAGGATTTTACAGCTTCTATTACAACTTAACCCTAGGAACATACAACAACTAAATTATTTTTTGATACATTAATCTTACGTCTATTTTAAGTAAATGATAAAACATACAGAAAACAAATCATTACAAGAAAATACCTTTGATAGGACTAACAGTAGTGACTAGGATTTGAGGTGAATCACAAATTTCTGCTCGAAATCTCATATTCGCACATCGCTGCCACTCAAAAAAAAAAAAAAAAAAAAAAAAAAAAAAAAAAAAAAACTCTTAAATGATAATCTAACAGAAAAAAGCCACGTAATCAAAAACCCTAGGGATAAATCGTAAATTCAGTGACAAAATCAAAAACCCCGAGATGAAATCGCATTATCGCTGTTGTTAAAGCAAAAACCCTAGTGTTAAATGTTAATCGCAACATAGCATCACCAAATCGCCTTCCCTATCACCTAAATACGTGAAGATGCTGATGTGAACATCTGGTAGACTCTAAACAATATTTAATCAGGGTTAGGGCGAGAAAACGAATTTAAGCAGAAAGGGATTATCTTTGAATCATCCAGTGGGAAAATGAAGATGACGATGAGGAATTATGAGGCGTTGATGAAAATCAAATGATGTATGATGATGGATGATAACCGATCCGTGAAAAATAAGGTGATTAACCGTCCTGATCCGTGAAATTCAAATGAAAACCGTAACCTTAATTAAGGTGAGTGAATTACGGATGGGTATGGGACACGCGTCACTTGCTTATAATTAGTAATTTTTTTAATTCAAAATTCTGAGAAAAAAGAATTTGTTGAGAATGAATGGCTGTCTGACACGTCGGATGTACTTTACTGATTTAGAGAGATAGATAGATAGATATGTTTGTTTAATTAAAAGGCAAAACGAAATAGAATGTAAATCTATTAATGTCGTTTAGTTTGTCGTACAGTTAGATTTATCAATTAAATGAATGAATATTCGGTTAACTACATACCTTCTTAAATGGCTGAGATCCTCTATAACATACACATCTATCTTATCAAACTTGTCAACGAATGTCTTGACATACATGCCAGCTATTAGTGGTATCTTCTCTTCCGGATTTTCCTCACCACCTGCTTTATAATACGGTCCATATGCATCAACCTATACCTAACTTTAGGTCGGTTCAAACTCAAAATTCAAGCCCATTTCTCTTTAATACAAACTCCAACTCAAGTAATCTCAAAATAATTCCTGTATACTTCGTAATTACCCAAAATTATATCCATTAAACTATAATGGCCCATAAACCTTATTATAAATCCATAACCAACATCATCAAAATTCATTAGCATATCATGCCCATTTCTAACTATACTACCATCATCAAAACACCCAATAATCAATCAAGAATAACTTAGATTAACAAATTGCCAAGTTTTTGACTAACAAAGGACAAATTTAACTTGCAACAAAACTTATACATTAAAATGTTCCTGGAACTATGGTGCCATGATCACCTTCAGACTCTACATCATCTTCTTTCATGTATATGGTGTAAAAATATTGATTAGCAAAATTGTGAAAAAAAAAAAATAAAAAAAAAATAAAAAAAAATAAAAAAAAAAATTAAATAAAAAAATAAACTATTCTATTGTATTAAGGTAACAATATCTTAGGATTCAAGAACACTAACTTCATGTTTACAATATCAGCAGTCCTCCACGTTGTCTAATTACGGTGTGGATTTCCAGGAGTGCTTCGTTTGTTACCAAATATATGAGTAGCTGCTCGTATTAATCTGCTAAAAAACATAACACAATAGAGACCAATGATACCTACTAATTAGTTCACATACTATTTCTTATAAATCACAAAGAGCTTAACAACTAATCCTAAAATAGGTTTACTACTCCCACTAAAGAAACCATCAGACCTCAACTTTATAACAGTATAAACACATCACCAGGGCTCAAAAAATACAATTCGCTACTTATCTTTGCTGTTGTTCTAAAAATAATCACACACACACACACACACACACACACACACACACACACACACACACACACACATATATATATATATATATATATATATATATATATATATATATATATATATATATATATATATATAATACTACATCTCTAACCCTTATTGACATCTATTTTTGTACTTGTTGCCAATTATGATATCTCAGTTAACAACGTTAAATTACCACCTCAATGTGCACGATATATTAGAATTATGTAGAGTTACTACAGACATGTAAATACCGTTATGGTCATCATCATCTATAAGAATATAAAAGAAAATCTGAGCAATTGACCCTCACAATGATTACCTATAATAAGCAATAAAAAAAATATAAAAACTTTGCCCATTGATAAATAGTATGTTGGAGATAATAATCGGTTAACGAAATGCAAATTAGTCCCACATCGGAAACTAATAGAAAGAAATGTATATATATAACTTAATGGGAACCTCACTCTATCACCAACTAGTTTTAGAGTAATGTGGAATTTATGAGCTTATATTTATATGTCGTAGAAAATAGCTCATTATCTTATAAAGAGTATCTACTAGTAGTTCAGAATCTACTTGTAGTACGGGAAAAGCATAGAGCGTGCGGGCTCAGCTCTCGCACTTCTCCCATCCGCGAAGCTGAGGCGGGACAAAAAGCATAACTAGTATAAAATCTATATGTTCTTTAACTATATATTTACAAACGTTTTATATGAAATTTTATTCAAGCAACTATTTTAATACAAATATTATATTATTTATGTAAAAAAGGAAAATTTACAAAGATGATGATGTTCGTTTAGACGACTTGTAACGGGAGTGGAGCCACGGCGTCGGAGCTGAGCTGGAAGCCAGAAACGCCTCCCCACCTCAGGTAACGGTGCGTGGGTGAAGGAGCGTGGGGCCTGGTGCGTGGGCTGGCAACGCAAACAGAAACGGGGGTGGGTGGATCCCATTGGGCCACGTGGCTTGGGGGTTTGACCAGAAAATTCAAAAAACGGATGAGGATGCCGTTGGTATTTAATGGAATTAAATAATAATAATAATAATAATAATTTTATTTACTTATATATACCAATCCCCATTCACAAACAACACATATTCATCTTCATACTCTATACTTCATACTTTTCTTAAAAAAAAAATGTCTACTCCAAACACTCCTTTCACTTTGCAAGATGATAATGAAGATCCACAAACACCACTTAATCAAACCGGTTCGTTATCAAATCTCATGGTGTTCGGTCGGCCCAATACTCCCGGATTATCATCCCCACCACTCCAAACCCCTAGTCCACAAAATTTAAGTAGAAACTTATTCGGGTTCAATCAACCTCCATTAACTTTAGAACAACAACAAGCGTTTTTGTTTTATCAACAACAAATGTTTCAACAACAACAACAAATGTATCGAATGCCAATTCAACCATTGCAACCGCCACATTTACAAGAGTGCGGAGGACTCATATGTGAGTCAATATGACAAAGCGTTTCTGTACAAGGAAGCGTTTTTTTTCTTGAGAGATCATCCGAAGTGGAGGGTACCTAAAGATCCGGTTGGTAAAGCTCAAGAAAATTTTGTGACTGTTGATGACGTTGTGGGGGAAAGTCAAGGAGACCCGGTACGACTATCACAAGACTTTGAGGCCGAGTTGTTTGGGGAAATACCGATGCAACGTCCAATGGGACGTGATAGAGCGAAGAAAGCCCAAAAAAAATCGGTTTCTTCTGACGCGGGTGGGTCATCTCGTGGTAAGAGTTCAAATTCTTCAAAGTCAAAGGTGGAAGAATTTTTTGACCAAATGGGTGGTGTGGTCGAGGATAAGAAAAGTGCGATTTTTGACTTCAAAAAAATGGTGAATTTACAAACCGCTCTAACAAGTATGGATGTGTTGGGTAAATCATCTTCTCAAATGGAAGATCCGGAAGATGCGATACGTCTTCATAATCTTAAAATGTACGTTCGTCGCCAGTTAAAAGAGGACTTGAACATTGACGGAACCATCCGGCAGCCCGATGAGGATTAGTTTGTTTTAGTATTAAATTATGTATCGCTTTGTTTTAGGATCTAAATTAATGTATTTTTTTTATTTTAGGATTTAAATTAATGTATTTTTTTATTTTAGGATTTAAATTAATGTATTTTTTTATTTAAGTTTTTTTTTTTAATGTATTTTTGTTTTCAATTTGAAGCATATTATATTTAGTTTTATTAATTTTGAGTTTTTGATTACAACATAAAAAAACAGAAAAATTAAAAATAAAATGCCACATCAGCTTTCCACTAACCCACACCACTAACCCACACCACAAACCCACACCACCACTACTTCACTCAAACCACTCACACGTCCTAGTCATCAAAAAGCAACCCACGCCCCCAACCCACGCCCCCTACCGTTACGAATGGTCTTAGCAGTTTCTTTCAATCAGATAAATTTATTTTTCCCAAAATCATCATAAAACCTAACATTAGTTTTAGAAACTGAGAGACGTCATCCAATAAATATATACCTCAAATTCTAACACAACTAAGATTAAGAATATGAATGGCAAAAAAACTTTAGAGGTAGCAAATTATGAGTCACTCGGATGGATAAAAGGTCTTGTAGTTGAATTAGAACACTTTTTATCCTAAACAATGTCAAAAGTATAAATTAGCGCAAAATTTCCAATCTTCTATCTATCTATACATTATTATAAAGCGCGTGTCAATAATCCTACGTGTCAATTTGTCAATTAATCTGAATTAAATAATCCTACATGTCATTTTTTTTAATTAAACTGAATTAAATAATCTTACGTGTCATTATCTTATTTAAATGATATAACTCCCTAAAATAACTCCCTTAAAGAAAGGTATGTAATTTAAAGTTTCCATATATATTTAAAAAATGTATGCAATTAGTTTTCTACGTGACATTAAGAGTATCATAAAAATGTATGCAATTAGTTTTCTACGTGACATTAAGAGTATCAAGTAAATTATTTACATATTTATGATGAAACTGAATAAATATAAATGTAATAATGAAAATGAGATTTTTTAACATCATAATAGGATTATATTCTTATACAGATTAAAATATTTTACTTTAATAATATATTTATACAATCACATAATAAATAATTTTTCTTATTTATTGTGAATAGATAATTAGCTTTTAACATTATCTCATTTATTACTTTGTTAATAATTAATTAATTAATTATTATTATGATTATTATTATAATTATTTTATTAAGATAATTATTATTATTATTAGTTAAATAATTTAATATTTTTAAATAAACAATCTGTCACATAGACGGGCTCATAATTTATGCGTTAGTATAAATACTAATATTTTTGATACAAATGTTATTAGTAATAAACAGTTTTTCATTGTAATTGTGTTATACATTTGATAAATATTAATACTAACGTTATCGAATACTAATTTATACAATTGTCGTGCAATACACGAGCTCACGTTAGTATTCAATATTAATGCTCTCGATACAAATAATATTAGTAATTAATGATGTTTTTCATTGCAATTGTGTTTTGCATTTAATAACATATCAATACTAAGATTATCGAATACGAATTTGTACAACTATTGTGCAATGCACGGGCTCATAAAACTAGTATAAATACATTATAAAGAGTATCTACGGGTAGTTCAGAATCTACTTGTAGTACAAAAAAGTAAAGTTTACAAATGTTTATGTAGTTCAGAATCTACTTGTAGTATAAAATCTATATGTTCTTTAACTATATATTTACAAACGTTTTATATGAAATTTTATTCAAGCAACTATTTTAATACAAATATTATATTATTTATGTAAAAAAGGAAAATTTACAAAGATGATGATGTTCGTTTAGCAGTTTATTTCAATCAGATAAATTTATTTTTCCTAAAATCATCATAAAACCTAACATTAGTTTTAGAAACTAAGAGACGTCATCCAATAAATATATACCTCAAATTCTAACATAACTAAGATTAAGAATATGAATGGCAAAAAACTTTAGAGGTAGCAAATTATGAGTCACTCGGATGGATAAAAGGTCTTGTAGTTGAATTAGAACACTTTTTATCCTAAACAATGTCAAAAGTATAAATTAGTGCAAAATTTCCAATATAAATACATTATTCCAATAATATTAATTTTGTATTTTTAATTTTAGTTTAAATATTAGTAATACACTTGGAGATATTTTCACTCATCCATTTCCCTTTAAAGTGCTTCATAATATTTTTACTTTTACATGTTAAAGATAAGACGATCAAAATTAACCCATTCATAAGTAAATGGGTCAAATTTACCTAGATCCTCATAATGTGTAAAATTGCTCATTTTATAGCACAAAACATCTAAACGTACAATGCTACTTATAGGATATCGTTTTAATTCATTAATAATTATAAGTTTTGAAAAACAAACACATCGTTCACACTGACACATTCACCTCACTTATGCTTAAAGTAAAGAAATAGTACAGTCATTATAAATAAAGCTCATCTTCTAACATTGAATTTTGAAAGTAAAATGTATGATGATTAGATGTTTGCTTCGAAACCCACTTCTAAGGCTCGAAAACCCTTTGTACCCACACATGGTCCCTCTTTCCTTTGTTTCCTTTCCCATTAAATATCAGTTTTTGATAATAAAAGAAGTCAATAAGTTAAGCCAGTTTATGATAACATACACAAAACATACCTTTGTTCTTAGGTAAGCCAAAGCCAGAACCAGCAGCAGCAACTCCAGTACATTGCAGAGGCATTAGAGTAAGATAGATGAATTAATTTCTTTTCTTTTTTTAACAGCTAAAATTATACTAGAAACTACCCCTAGCAAGCAGCTAGGAGGATAATAAAACGAGATCTTACAACGGATTTAACAGCCAATCGTTCCAATTTACATCAAACTTTCCTCTACTACTAATCCAAGAATACGAAACACTACGAATGAAATCAAATAACAGAGGCTTCTTCAAATCTTCGCCGGGGAAAATGAGGCTATACCGGTACCGCCAAACCTGCCACAATAAAGCTGCCAAAATTGCATACTGTGACGACCCGAAAATTTCTGACCAAATTTAAACTTAATATTTATATGTTTCCGAAACGATAAGCAAAGTCTGTAATATTGAAGTCTCAAACTTTGAACTGTGTTCATGTATACTTTTGACCTTTGACTAATCCCGACGATTCACGAACAAGTGTTGTTAATAAATATGTATATACATATATATATATATATATATATATATATATATATATATATATATATATATATATATATATATATATATATATATATATATATATATAAATAATAAATATAAGAGTATATATAATAATTGGAAATAATAAAATATAACTGAAATATTAGAATCAAGTATGTAAAATAATAGGCAAGATAATAATGTTGTTATTAAGTAAATATATATATATATATATATATATATATATATATATATATATATATATATATATATATATATATATATATATATATATATATATATATATATATATATATATAAATATATATAATTTCTATACAAGATTAATATTATATGTATATTGTAATATATATAAAATATATAAAAATTTAATAATCAATATGTGTTATTATATATTAGATAGTTAATAAATATATCAACATATTAAACTTACTTACAAGATAAATTATAATTGCTATATTAATATTATCATTACTTTTACTAAAATCAATATCAATATTAATATCAATATTAATACTATTACTATATATAATATAAAGATATGAAATTGAATACATTTAATTTGTTATAATATTATTATTACTAATATTATTGTTATTATTATTAATAATATTATTAATATAATTAGTAGTAAAATTATGATTAATATTATGATGTTATAAAGTCATTATTATTATATGTATTATTATAAAAAAATATTACAAATCTTTTTATTATCATTAAAAAATATTATTATTATCACCTTTATAATAATTATTATAATAATTATTTATTATCAGTATTATTATTATTAGTTATTATTATTATTATTATTATTATTATTATTATTATTAAAATTAATATTGAATATTAATGTTTGTATAATTAATATTATTAGTTTTCTTATATATATATATATATATATATATATATATATATATATATATATATATATATATATATATAGTCGATGTATAGTTATATACAAATACAGGTATACTTAAACACGTATATATATACAAATTCCAGTATAGATATATAAATAAATACATATATACGGTACAGATACATAAATACTGTATACGCATATTTAAATACAAAAAGAATACGTATTCTGTTTTCAATCATTTTCCAACTATTCTTGATTTGTTTTACTGTCTAACAATTAGTACAAAATCAGTGTTTAATCACCATAACGATCCAAAATCTGTTAGCCGTTCCAATCTCCTTTTTAATTTTTTTAATATTTTCGTTACCTGCTTAATCTTTCTGTCGAATCATAATTATTATAAAACTTGATCAAATTCATTGTTAAGTGATACCATTTGACATACATTACCAACTACCAACTCTAATTATCCTTTATAGCTTTCCAATTATCGAATTCAATCAGAAAAAGGGAAGGGAATAGGAAACTGCCCTGTTCTTGCTCTCATTCTCCAAAAATGCGATTTCTTAACAAATTTTAAAATCTTCAAATGCAGTTAAGTTAGAAATCTTCCAAGTAAATGATCTGGAAAGTTTTAATTACCAATTTTATATATCGTGTTCCAATTTTTGAGTCAAATATTGAATTCAAAAAGTCAACCATTTGTTCTTCATTAAAATTTGTAATTTTCATGATGTTTTGAGTTTAATTAATGATCCAGATAGGTTCTAATATCGATTTGGCATCTTTTTCATGTTATAATCATGACCTAAAACAGTCTCTAAGGTTGAAATCGATTTTGAGTTCAAAACATGTTTTTCATGTTTGTTCTAATTTTATTCCTTTAATTCTCTTCTGTTTTAATTAAATTTCAACATTTCAAATCGTTTATGTATTAGTTATAAATCTTAGAAATTAGTAGGAAATACATCAATTGATAGAATGGAACCTTAGTCGATATGTATTTGTGAAGAAGAGGGAAAAAGGGGAATTAATTGATAACGGGTTATAAATTAACTGAGGTATATAATTCTAAAAAACCAAGTTGGCTAGATGGTTAAGGGGTGTATGTTTGAGCGAGAGGTTTGGGGTTCGAGCCCCGTCCGTGGTATTCTTTTTAAAAACAGCTATTTCTGTGAGGTAGTAATCTCATTCTATTTATTATTATTATTATTATTATTATTATTATTATTATTATTATTATTATTATTATTATTATTATTATTATTATTATTATTATTTTTATTATTATTATGATTATTATTGTTATGTTTATTATTAGTAATTGTTATTAGTACAAGTATTATTATAATCATTATTATTATTATTATTATTATTATTATTATTATTATTATTATTATTACTAGCATTATTATTATTAAGTATTAGTTATCATTTATTATTAGTATTATGATTATAGACACAACTATGAATAATATTATTGTTATTATGATTACTAATTTATCATTTTAGTGCTATTATTATTATTATTATGATTATGATTAGGATTATTATTGTTATTGTATTATAAAAATAATACAAGTTATTATTATTTTCACTAATATTAGTATTAATATCATTTTTTTTTTGTAATTATTAGTATTACTATTATTGTTATTAACTTAAACACCATATTTAACAATATCATTATTATTATTAGTATTATCATTATCAAGAAAGTTATTATTATTAGTAAATCATTATTATCAAAACTATCATTTTTTTATTACAAATAAATATTTTGTACCTAACATATACTTATTACATATATTATAATTATATTAATAGTTTATATACCTATATATCAAACATAATAACATTATCTACATAATTACTTATATATAACAAACTAATGATTTTTAAATATAGTACTAACCAAATATATATATATATATATATATATATATATATATATATATATATATATATATATATATATATATATATATATATATGTATATATATAGATATATTAATATAACTAAATATATAAATATTAATCATTTTATATATATGTACAATAAATATATATATAACATATACTTTAAGATATAAAATAAGTATATATTTTAAATGGAATTTAATATAAATTATATAAACTACAAACATATAAATAATGTATAATTAATAAAAGAAATTATATGATTTTCATTATATGTTTTAATAGATATACAATTGATATAGGTTCGTGAATCCGAGGCCAACCCTGCATTGCTCAGTTTCATCGTATGAATATTTTTACTACAAAATATCGTAGTGTGAGTTTCATTTGCTCCCTTTTTAAATGCGTTTGCAATATATATTTTTGGAACTGAGAATACATGCGCTGCTTTTATAAATACTTTACGAAATAGACACAAGTGATCAAAACTACATTCTATGATTGGATTATCAAATCAAATATGCCCTTTTTTAGCTTGGTAGCCTAAAAATTGGTGTTTATTATAATTGCCACTAATTGACGCGAATTCTAAAGATAGATCTATGGGTACTAACAAGCCCCAGTCAGAGAATTTGAACTGCTTTAGTACTTCAATTTATCATGTCCGATGTGAGTCACGGAATGATGGGGTATTCTATATGAATCCTGTTAAGGTCGGTTACCAGGTGTTCAATCCATATGAATGAAATTTAATTCGCGGGTTACGCGTGTCAATATATGAAATCTTGTGGTTAATTAAAATGATGGAAATGATCGATTATGGTAAACTAATGAACTCACCAACCTTTTGGTTGACACTTTTAAGCATGTTTATTCTCAGGTTTGAAAGAAATCTTCCGCTGTGCATTTACTCATTTTAGAGATATCACTTGGAGTCATTCATGGAATATTTCAAAAGACGTTGCATTCGAGTCGTTGAGTTCATCAAGATTATTATTAAGTCAATTATAGTTGAATATATTATGAAATGGTATGCATGCCGTCAACTTTTGATGTAATGAAAGTTTGTCTTTTAAAACGAATGCAATGTTTATAAAATGTATCATTTAGAGGTCAAATACCTCGCGATGAAATCAACAATTGTGAATCGTTTATAATGTATATGAACGGGGTATTTTAGTTGGTATCAGAGCAGTGGTCGTAGCGAACCAGGTCTTGCATTAGTGTGTCTAACAGGTAGTTGTTAGGATGCATTAGTGAGTCTGGACTTCGACCTAGTAGTTGTTAGAATATATTAATAAGTCTGGACTTGAACCTGGTCTGCATGTTAAAAGTTTGCTTATCATTTCGTGTCGGAAATTACCTGCTTATCATTCTTAGTCTAGACACATCTTACTGCATTGATTGCATGAATAGTGTATAGACAAGATTTATATCTTAGCGTATATGCTAATTCATATCTTAGCGTATCTGTTACTGTAAACTTTGCCTGACATATTCCGTAAATTCCTCCGTAATCTACGAAATCTTTTGTGCTATATATAGATATTCTATGTAATTAGAATACCATCCGATAGCCAGAAATCATTTCATATCGAAAAATCCTTTACTCAATCGTACGAAAATGGAATTCGCCACTAGTTCAAGTCCCTCGGATTCCGACATGGAGTCTCACTCAAGCTCTGAAAGCAGTGTGACCGAAATGGACCAACCAATCAGCCATCATCTATTCTGGATGAATTAGGAATGGGTTCGTAGTCTACTTAATCACTGGAGACAAGAAGAAGGTGATCCCTTCCACCCACCTTATTGCCCTCTCAACGAGGAACCTGAAGCACTTACAGGCGAACCTATCTGAAACACCATTTTCAGCCTCATTTCCAGAGTATCTCGTCACGATTACATACTATACCAAATTCTAGATCTTATTTATCCGCTCGTCCGAACCGACAATCACCCAGGTGTAATAGAAGAAGTCAACAAGCTTCGCGCCCTGGTAGTAGTTTTGGAGAATACGGTGTAAAGGTTACAAGCACCAGAAACAGCACCGGCAGCAACAGTACCACCAGCAACAACACCAACAGTACCATCACCACCACCAACAGCAACATCCACATCCCACACCTCGACATCACAATCTGTACCTCGAGCATCAACATCGTACTTACCATAGATACCAAGGAGTACTAATAAGAATCGATGATGAAGTATTGATTCATAACTTCATTGGAGAACTATTAGGCGGCGATTATGTAATCTCTAAAGTCTTAGAGATTATTTATTTTAGCTCAAACCAAAAAGCAAATGAGATTAATATCATATTAACTAATAAATCCATGATTACATCTGAAGAAAATATACATGTATATATGTTTTCATAAGGATTGTAATTAAAAATTCTTTTGTACATACTGTTCATGGTAAAAATATTTTAACGGGTAGGTAATACCCGAGGAATATTTAGATTTCACATTAATAAGTTACACTGTACATTCTTCGAATCTGATTCAATAGTCATTTACTATCCTACTTACATCCACCGATATACGTATTCGTTCACCACAGAATAACCATTTTCTTTCAATTTCATATTTGTATTTTGACTTATCAGAATCCAACAAGTGGCATAATGAAGAAAACATTCGACAAAATTAAATTTGTTAGAAACAAACAAATTAACTATGAGAAATTCTGTTAAGAATCCACGCTAACAAAGTCTTAGCTAACTGTTCCTAGTTAACTGTTAATTCCTTATTACATTTATTTATCGCAATTTATTTATCGCAATTTTAATTCTCGCAATTTTATTTATCGTCATTTAATTTCTGTTATTTATTTTACGCACTTTAAATATCGGGACACGTATACAAGGTTTTGACATATCATATCGACGCATCTATATATATTATTTGGAATAACCATAGACACTCTATATGCAGTAATGTTCGATTTAGCTATACAGGGTTGGGGTTGATTCTACAATAATATATATACTTTGAGTTGTGATCGAGTCTGAGACATGTATACAATGGGTCACGAATACGTATTAATTAATTCGAATATTATATATTAAACTATGTGGACTGCCAATATTGGACAATTAAAATGAATTAAAATATTGATATAACATATGAAACTAAACAATTCTTCAAGTTTGCCACTTGATTTCATCTTAAACCTCATTTGTATCTTGACGATTACAATCTGCGATTCAAACCTTTCATAATTCTTGAAAACACTTCAATCGATAGGATGAACCAACCGCACTTCATCTACGGAAGAAGAGATTGATGCATATAGTTATGCACCTGAAAACACTCGAAACCTGTGTAAACGTTTAACACGTGTCTGTGCTAGCTCCTTTGGCATTGTTATTACCGAAAATAACATTGAAACTCTTTTTCAAATTAGCCAATTTTGTCATAGCTTCAGCAAATCAACTTCGACTTCCATTCGAATTAGCCTTATTATAACCTCGATATATAAGTTTGCCTGTCGTCATCGTTACCGGAGAACTGTTTATATTTCACCACATTAGCAGTAAACTTACCAGCAACTTCAATGAATTTGGACTTTTCGAAAAATCATTATATTCATTGAAACCCCATCGTGTATTCATCTATACCCTGTAACAATAATTGCCATACCAATTACCGAGAATCAACAATCAGTATTTCGAATCTCGTAGCATTTCTACATCAATAGTTATATGTATACATATAACAATTATCTCCTAGAATTACGATCTTCAATTCTAAAATTTTGAAAAGCACCCAGCCTACGAATCAATACATTGAACTTTGAAAAAGCTGAATAAAGCAGCAGAAACTGTAGGCAACCGTAAACGACCTTAATCGTCGGAAGTTTGATGATAAAGAATAGTATGTTGAAAAAGCTCAGAAAAGTTGGAACTGGAAAACGGATTGAGCTAACCACGAAGGAGATCAAGGACAAATACAAGGACCATACCCTATATTCAAAGAATCCAGGTAATTCTGGATCCATTGAAATCTTTAGAGAATATCTTGCTCCGAAGTCATGTTAAAATCTTGCGAAAAATTTTTCTTCATCAACCTTCGAACTTGGAAATTCCAAAATATCATCATAAATATCTTCGATATTTCTGAGGATATTTTCATAAATATTCTCGTCCGAAATTATATACCTCTTCGTGATTCCTGTGTTTCATTATATTGGAAACTTCTGTAAAATTAAAGTTTAATTTATGAATGAACTCTGGAGAAGTGTAAAGAAATTTATGCATGAATTAGTATAATATAATGACACTTGATCAACGTGATTATATTACAGTAACTCATGCTGAGTTTCTAATGGAACGTGATGATTCACAGATCATACCGTCATCATGTGCCATGTTACACGACTCCTGTATTCTATTTAACCTCAAAAATATCAAGAAAATATTTTCTTGATGATCCGGTCTTTTCCGGATATTCTGGTAATTTGACAAATCAAATCAAGCTACTACCTTTTCTTTCTACTTTGCACATTATGATAATTCGAAACTTCATACCTACGAATTCAGGACCATTACTCGTTTTACTAGAGGTCGATTAGAGAATAAAAAGGCAAAGAGCTCCAAAATATAATAGAAAATATAAAGCCCAATAACAACACGGAGGTTACAAACTGTGGATATTAATAAGAATAGCAATATAAAGACACGGTATAATTAAGAATAGTATCACCCCAAGGTAATAGTAGAAGTAAACAGATTCTTCTGGTGGAAGATTGAAAAGAAGGATGATAGAAATGATAATTAGGAAAATATCAAGGATTAGAACTGGATTAAGCATTTTCACAATCTTTTGGATGTATGAACTAAGAAAGAAAGTATAGGAATGGTGATAATAATGGAACGGAAGAGCTTAATTTATAATGGAAATATCAGACAGAGTAATCGAGGCAGATCGCCATATTTAATTATAGAGATCTTAATTTCCTTACTCGCCGAAGAATCAAATCTTTTTGATTTCGAAGATTTTCTATAAATCCCTTGAATTCCAGAATTCAACCATGATTAATCAAAAGTTATGATGAAACTTGTCTTTCTCATTTCACTCTTTTGTGATAGCTTCACTCACCCGCTTTGAATAATCGAATTGTTTTATCCAAATTACTCAATGATGATAAAACTCCAATTATCAGCTCGTATGTGTCATGAAAACATTCTTATTGTCAGCCATAACGACCTCACTCAAATTTCGGGACGAAATTTCTTTAACGGGTAGGTACTGTGACGACCCGGAAATTTCTAACCAAATTTAAACTTAATCTTTATATGTTTCCGACACGATAAACAAAGTCTGTAATATTGAAGTCTCAAACTTTAAACTGTGTTCATGTATACTTTTGACCTTTGACTAATCCCGACGATTCACGAACAATTGTTGTTAATAAATATGTATATATATATATATATATATATATATATATATATATATATATATATATATATAGTCGATGTATAGTTATATACAAATACAGGTATACTTAGATACGTATATATATACAAATTCCAGTATAGATATATAAATAAATACATATATACAGTACAGATACATAAATACTGTATACGCATATTTAAATACAAAAAGAATATGTATTCTATTTTCAATCGTTTTCCAACTATTCTTGATTTGTTTTCCTGTCTAACAATTAGTAAAAAATCAGTGTTTAATCACCATAACGATCCAAAATCTGTTAGCAGTTCCAATCTCCTTTTTAATTTTTTATTATTATTTTTGGTACCTGCTTAATATTTCTGTCGAATCATAATTATTATAAAACTTGATCAAATTCATTGTTAAGTGATACCATTCGACATACATTACCAACTACCAACTCCAATTATCGTTTACACCTTTCCAATTATCGAATTCAATCAAAAAAAGGGAAGGGAACAGGAAACTGCCCTGTTCTTGCTCTCATTCTCCAAAAACGCGATTTCTTAACAAATTTTAAAATCTTCAAATGCAGTTAAGTTAAAAATCTTCCAAGTAAACGATCTGGAAAGTTTTAATTTCCAATTTTATCTATCGTGTTCCAATTTTTGAGTCAAAGATTGAATTCAAAAAGTCAACCGTTTGTTCTTCATTAAAATTTGTAATTTTCATGATGTTTTGAGTTTAATTAATGATCCATATAGTTTCTAATATTAATTTGGCATCCTTTTCATGTTATAATCATGACCTAAAACAGTCTCTAAGGTTGAAATCGATTTTGAGTTCAAAACATGTTTTTCATGTCTGTTCTAATTTTATTCCTATAATTCTCTTCTATTTTAATTAAATTTCAACATTTCAAATCGTTTATGTATTAGTTATAAATCTTATAAATTAATAGGAAATACATCAATTGATAGAATTGAACCTTAGTCGATCTGTGTTTGTGAAGAAAAGGGAAAAAGGGGAATTAATTGATAACGGGTTATAAATTAACTGAGGTATATAATTCCAGAAAAACCAAGTTGGCCGGATGGTTAAGGGGTGTATGTTTGTATAACACCCCGCCAAAATACCATCTGACGGCGTGTTAATTCCGGTCTCACAGTTAACAGTTACGCCCTCTATATGAGACGTTTAAAGCAATCGCATTTAATTTTATTTAAAATAATAACTTTCAAAAGCAAAAGTCAAAAATTCCAAAATAGAAACACTGTTGTGATCGTAACCACAAGCCAACAGTATTTAAACAGTATAAAAGTTTTAAATGCGAAAGTAGATAATGTTCTTTAAAATCAAATGCTGACTCCACGGCCAGTCATGCAGCAAACACAGCGGAAGCATACCTCTTAAGGACCTGAGAATAACAACACGCAAAAACAGGTCAACAAATAATGTTAGTGAATCTACAGGTTTAAAGTAATGTAACAGTATCTGAAAAACAATTATCAGAAAAATAGTTTAATTTCATTGACCACGAGATTCTATCGCTTTCATAAACCGAGCACCTGAATACTAGCATTAACCCGAGTATAGAAACCACTACACCCGACCTTACCTCGTAAAATGTTATACACTTGTTCAAATGTATTTAATATTCAAAGTAAATGCACCACTGTTTTTATAGCGGGTGAGGTTGTCAACCTAACGGATCCGTCCATCTAAATTGTGCTTACACCGATGGTATTAAAAGTATTCAAGCTAGAGGCTTTTTGAACAAACTCATTATGCATATGTGTAGTACTCATGTCAATATAAAAGTAATTGAAAATGTAAATATAACAGCGTGTATTCTCATCCATGAAAACATGTAAAAAGCGGGACTGTAAACTCACCTTTGAATAAGCTCGGGATGAAAGATAAATGACTTGTACGGTTTAGACCCGAGTAATGTAACCTAAGTATACGTATGTAGGTTGGTCAATATATGTATCCTATATAAGTGTGGTTTCATAGTGTACGTTCTCTTATTGCTCGACTCGACGCGTTTCAAAGTAAAAGTCAACTATATCATGCAAGTCAAACAAAGTCAACCGAAGTCAAACCGAAAGTCAAACTTGGTCAGAGTAGTCAACTAAAGTCAACATAAATAGGTTCATCTCAAATATTGGTCAACATTTCAAACCTAAGTCAAACAATACGTTTCAGGTCATGAATGATCATTTTCACAATTTCAGTTTATCGTCATGCACAAAATTTACGAACACGTAGCACACTTACCATATTATCTCATAGTACAAAATTCAAGTAAATATGACAAACTCCAGATCATAATTAGACTTAAAATCGATTCCAAAAATTCCATCCAGGGACTCATACGACAATTAAAAGTTAGGAATCAGAAGGGATACATTTGGGGTTTGCCAAGTCAGTTTCTGACCGCGCACTGATTTCATTTCGGCTATAACCGGAGTTAGGAACATGAAATTGATACAAGACCAGTGGCCATAGTTCAAGGACAAATCAAAGTAACACATATCAAAAATCTAGCCACTTTTGTTTAGCCAATTGGTATAGTTTATTCGTGCAAGTTGAACATTCAGTTTTCAGCTCAAATCAGAATTCACATAAAGTATGGCTCTATTGTTCCCAATGCATAAGGTTTCAGAGATTGACATAAACTAACAATAAGTCACATATCATGTTAAGTTTCATTTTTCAGAAGCATACATTCTCAATCAATATACAAAATTCACAAAGTACAAAACCGTGTTCAATTTACAGATTCAATTCTCTTTTACTTAGTCACATTCGCATACGATTATCTGAAGATATAGATACAATTAGCCTATGATATCTACATGAAAGATGAATTACTTTTTGTCTATTTTTCAAATATACAAAGCTTTAATCACAGAAGTTAACACGTTTTATCATACAAGGTTATTTTCATGCAAGTGCTGTATAAAACTTCATTTACACTAACTCTAGCATATCTTGGGCTATACATAAGCAAACGACATGATATCCTAGTCTAAATTGAGTGTTTTAAATTATATTTCCAGTGGTATAAGCCTCACATTCCAATTCGTTTTCTATCAATACCAGATTTCTGATCAAGCAACAAAAACACAACGATAATTCAAATTGACATAACTTAATCATACGGAAACGAAATCAAGCGAATCCAAAGCCTAAACTGTGATGACCCAGGAATTTCCGACCAAATTTAAACCTTAATCTTTATATGGTTTCGACACGATAAGCAAAGTCTGTAAGGTTGAGTCTCAAAAAGTTTTGGAACTATATTCATGTAATCAAATACCCTTTGACTATTCCCGACGATTCACGAACAATTATGTGTAAGTAAAAATGTAAATATGTATATAAATATAAATATATGTATATGTAATTTTTTTAAAATAAATAAAATACCCTTTAATCAATTAGAATTAAAAAGGTAAAATAATAACAAAATAATTAAGTTGTTATTAAAATAAATATATAAATAGATATATGATATTATTGTAAAGCTATATAGTTATAGACATAAAAGATTTCTATTAATAACTATTATGTTGAAATAATTATAAAATATATAAATATTCAATATTTAATAGATGTATTCATATAAAATATGATATATATTGTAATACAAATATATTAAATGTAATTACAAGTTTAATTATAATTATTATATGATTATTATTACATTCATTATTATTATTAATATTAATATCAATATTCTTAAAACTATAATATTGAAATTGTTATATTGATTTGTAATATCAATATCATTATAACTAGTAGTAAAATGATAATTTTAGTTATTATGACTAATATTATTATTATATGTATCATTAAAAATCTTTATTATTATGGTTACCCTTATTATGATAGATTTAATAATACAAATTATTATTATTATCATTAATATTATTATTATTATTATTATTATTATTATTAATATCATTATTAACATTAGTATTAATATTTATTATGATCAGTATTATTATTATTTATAGAATTATTATTACTAATGCATTATTTTGTATTTGTTATTAAAAATAATATAACAGTAAGTTTATAATTAAATCAATTTCATGTCACTATCTAACTTTATTTTGATTCTTGTATCTGTCTACAAATTGGCCACAAGTCAACTTCAGATCAGGAAAACAAATGAATTTTGTTAGCCATCACTGTCTTTAATTTTTTTTATTATTTTTCTTTTAACTCTTTCTGATTCTTTTTATTCGACTTGTCGATCACAAATCCTATAATGCAAACGAATTGTTATATGATTGATAAGTTACTCAGTACATCATTTTTTTTCACTATCAATTTTCAATTATATCTGAGTGATATCTGAAACTTTAAACAAAGAAGTTGAAGAAGAACCGGTGTTCTCTGTTCGCGTAATGTAACATCCCATTTTCCCGTGCTTACTTAAAGGTACAAACTTAATTATTAGCATGATTATAACTTGTTCGTTTATGTGATTAAATGAGCCAAAGTGTTAGTTTATGAGTTAGTGCATGTATGTGTGTATATATATATATGTATATGTATATATATATATTTAAGAATGCGTGCGTGAGCGTGTATATTGATGTGTCGCGATGGCGTTGAGTCGTGTGAGACTTAGGGTTGAAACTTAGTCATGAATAGGAAGAGAAAATGGGGTGGACTAGTTGTTGGAACCTTGGTTTGTGTTAAATGGTTGAAGTGACCAGGATCAGGCTAATGTCGCGCCGCGACGAATTGGGTCGCGACGCGACAAACAAAGCAAACCTGGATCAGAAGTTGGCTTAAGGAGGGTATATTTTCCCTTTATGTGTCGCGCCGCGACGATTAAGGTCGCGCTGCGACAGTTCTGCAGTTCTGATTCCGGTTTTAGCTTAAATTAAATGACTTTGAGGGACAAAATGGTAATTTGACATATAAATCTGATGGGAGCTTTAACTCTCAACCACACATTCATTTACTTCATTTCCTTTTTCATTTTCTTTCCAATTTCTCTCCCAAAACACAAAAACCCACTTAGCTTAAGCTTGAGATTTGGAGTTGAAGAATTATGAATCAAACCTAGGAGCGAGACTTAAAGTTGTTCTCCTTGTTACTAGCTACGCGTTGATAGTCTCGGTAAGTTCTAACTTTATGTTTTAAGTTTTAATTGGTCAATGGCTAGGGTTTGGGTTACTAGAGATTTGTAAGACCCATTTGGTGGTAAAATGGGTGAGTTTGGGTTATGTTGTTGTAATTAAACCCTAATAGCCATAATCTAGGGTTTTGGCCTTGTGATTTGAGGTTGTAAGTGTCAATTGGTGCTGTTAGTCACTAATGCACTTTAAGATTTATGAAAGAAGGGTTAGTGGGTAAGTTTGACTTGATTGTGAGTTTAAGTGAGTTAAAATGGGTCAAAATGTACTAGTTGACCTATTGGGATGAAATGGGTATGGATTACCCTAAGTTTTGTGTTAATTAAAGTTAATAGACTTTAATTCACTAGTCTTAGTGATTAAAGTCGAGTCTTGGCCGTTTATGGGCGGTTGTGAGTAGTGGAGTCATTTAATGCAAATTGGGACATTAAATGCTCAAGTGGGAGTATTGTGGTTAATCCCACTAGTTGTGAAATTGAATGTGCACTTAATGATTTAGGTACATTGCGTTGAAGCTCGAAAGTGCTAAATCATCATCCTTGTGACAAGGTGAGTGGAATAATTATGCGTTCATGTATATGGCGTGTTTATTTGTTAATGTTATAGTATGAACCACGTGCCGGTAGTGCCATAACATGTGTGGGATAAGATGTGAACCACGAGCCGGTAGCATCGAGTGTGAACCACGAGCCGGTAGCACTATAAACTAAGATGTGAACCACGAGCCGGTAGCATCGAGTGTGAACCACGAGCCGGTAGCACTATAAACTAAGATGTGAACCACGAGCCGGTAGCATCGAGTGTGAACCACGAGCCGGTAGCACTATAAACGAGTATGACTCAAATGCGTATGGTGTGAACCACGAGCCGGTAGCACATAGCGTTATTGGTTAACCATATTGAGATTGTTGTTTGTTTAGCATATAAAATATATTGAGTTAAGTATATGCTAATGAAGTGGTGTGATAATGTACGACTTGTTAGTGTTACGGGTATGTTGACATGCTATTTGAATTACAAGTTCGTATGAGGTATTTGGTATTGTGATTGCAAATGGATAGGTTATATATATGTATGTATAATTGTTGCACTCACTAAGCATTGCTTACCCTCTCGTTGTTTACCATTTTATAGGTTCCGGCTTGGACAAGGGTAAGGGCATACGGTTGGATTAGTTGTCTCCCGTTTGTGTTGACAGGGGATGCTTTTGGGATAGCTTTTGAAGTGGCCGAACGTTTTGGGTAGTTTAGCCCTAAACCATGCTCGAGTGTCGTTTGGATTATAAACTATCATTTGTTGTTGGTCAAACTAGTATCACATTCGTTAATGGCCTTTGTGCCTTTTTGTAGACATTAAACTCGTAGTGTGTTTTGACGAATCGTGTGGAATGGGTTACATATTTAATTGGCGCGTAAATGTGTATTATATTTTTTAAAAAAAAATTATCGTACGGAGTACGGGATGGGTTGTTTCAAGTGGTATCAGAGCATGGTCTAATGGATTTAGGCGACTTGAGATAGGTGCCTAGACTTGGACTTTATTGTGTGAGCACTTTATGCGGGACTTGTAGGACTTTGGGTCTAATCGGGAATTGTTAGTGCCTTGGTTTATGTAAACTAACCTTGTGCTAATTGTTTGTATTGTGTTTAGTAATCATCAAGCAAGACGGACGTTGTACTAGCGAGTTAATGCGACTTGCTCGCGTAACAATGATTAGCTACCGTTGTTACGAGTGCAAATCGTGTCAAACGAGTAATGTACGACAATTGTTGAGCAAGATGGGGTAGTGTGGTGTACATGTATATACTTACATGTTATGTCTTTCGTTACATGGTTTAACCTACTTCGTTTTATAGAATGAAGACGAGAAACGGACCCGATCATGATAACGGAAGTACAAGCGAGGACGTCGAGTTTTCGGCTAAGGTTGAGGCCGTCTTTAAAAAGTTAAAAGCGGATTTTCTTACGGACGTCTGAAAGGTCTTCCAAGATTCGGTCGATGGGCAAGTGACCGATTTGATAAATGAACGAATGAAGGCCACTATCGAAGAGGCCCTTGATGCTAGAAACATTTATCCTCGCGGTGAAGGAGGTGAAGGAAGGCTGGACTTCCACTACAAGAATTTCAAGGATACTCAACCTCCGATGTTTAATGGGGTGAGGGATCCATTGAAAAGTACTTATTGGATTTCTGATATCGAGGGAGCGTTCCGTACTGCGGAGTGTCCTCCCGAGAAGAAGACGAGATATGGTGAAGAGCAATGCATGAGCTTGACATGGGAGGAGTTTAAGAAGGAATTCTTCCAAGAATACCGAACTTCTTCCGACCTTGATAGAATCCGGGACGAGTTGCATCATTTGCAACAAGGTTCAATGGACTTGGTTACATGTTACGTGAAGAAGGCAAGTTGTGGTGGGATGATAAAATCAATTTATATGGTGAAGAGCAATGCATGAGCTTGACATGGGAGGAGTTTAAGAAGGAATTCTTCCAAGAATACCGAACTTCTTTCGACCTTGATAGAATCCGGGACGAGTTGCATCATTTGCAACAAGGTTCAATGGACTTGGTTACTCTCAAGTCTACCTTTTTGGCAAAGACTCGCTTTTGCCCGGAATATGTTGGTGACGATCACAAGCTAATGAAAGATTTCTACCGTACTTTGAACGACGAGTTCAAGGGTAAGATTAGTCGGGGAATGGCTAAGACTTTTGAAGAGCTATACGAGTTGGCTCGGGGTTTTGAGGCCGAGGTTCCAAGAAAAAGCGATTTCACTTTTTCAAAAAGAAAGTTTGAAGGTTCGAGTTATTCGAATTTTTCAAATAAAAAGAACAAGAACAAGAAGGGTTCCGAAAGTGTCAATAGTGTGAAGAAGGGCGCTACCGGCAGTTTTGGAAACTTTGTCCCTACTTGCTACAATTGTGGGGTACGTGGACATATGGCTCGAGATTGTCCGAAGCCAAATTCAACAAACAAGCTCACTTATTTTAATTGCAACAAAGAAGGACATCGAAAGTCAGAGTGTCCCGATTTGAACAACGATAATGTTAAAAGGCTAGAGAAGGCGGTGGGTACGGCTAGGGGTCGAAACTATTTGATGACTAACGACGAAGCCAAGCAATCCCACGATGTTGTCTCAGGTACTTTCATGGTTAACTCTAATCCGGCAAGGATTTTATTTGATAGCGGTGCAAATTTGTCGTTTGTGTCTCCAAAATTTGTGCCTAAACTTAATAGACCGTTAGCTAAGTTAAGTCGTCCGGTAGAAGTCAAAATAGCGGACGGCAAGACGGTGCTAGTGGTCGATGTGTGCAAACATTGTGATGTTGTGTTTGGTGCCGAAAACTTTAAGATAGATCTCATTCCGATGACCTTGGGCGACTTTGATATCGTTGTTGGTATGGATTGGCTCGATCGAAATAGAGCCGATATTGCATGCCATGAAAAGTTTATCCGCGTGAAGACCCCAAGTGGGGGAGATCTAGTTATTCACGGCGATAAGCGAAGAAGACTTGTGCCAATATGTTCTTTCGCACGGGCACGTCGTTTTCTTGTTAGTAGTGGCATGGCTTTTCTTGCCCGTGTTGTTGATACTCGTGACGAGCCACCACCCATTCGTGAAATTCCGGTGGTTAGTGAATTCGAAGACGTCTTTCCGGATGAGTTACCGGGTGTTCCGGCGGAAAGACAAGTTGAATTTCGCATTGAGTTGGTTCCGGGAGCTACTCCCATTGCTAAAACTCCTTATCGTTTAGCACCGACGAAAATGCAAGAGTTGTTAAATCAAACCCAAGAGTTGCTTGAGAAGGGTTTTATTCGACCGAGTGCTTCGCCGTGGGGCGCTCCGGTTTTATTCGTGAAAAAGAAGGATGGTAGTATGCGGATGTGCATCGATTACCGGGAGTTGAATAAAGTGACGATCAAGAATCGTTATCTGTTGCCTCGGATTGACGATTTATTTGACCAACTCCAAGGTGCGACGTATTTCTTTAAGATCGACCTACGGTCCGGCTATCACCAAATGCGGGTCCGTGAGGAAGATATCGAGAAAACGGCTTTTCGAACGCGTTATGGGCATTTTGAGTTCGTAGTTATGCCTTTTGGTCTTACGAATGCACCGGCGGCATTCATGGATCTTATGAACCGGGTGTGCCAACCCATGTTAGACAAGTCGGTGATTGTGTTCATTGACGACATACTAGTCTACTCGAAAAGTATGAACGAGCATGAACATCATTTGCGTGAAGTATTGAAGACGTTACGAAAGGAGAAGTTGTATGCTAAGTTCTCCAAATGTGAATTTTTGCTAAGGGAGGTTCAATTCCTTGGCCACATTATGAACAAGGACGGTATCCAAGTGGATCTGGGGAAGATAGAGATGGTGAAGAGTTGGAGACAACCGACTACGCCTACGGAAGTCCGAAGTTTTCTCGGATTGGCCGGTTATTATCGTCGATTTATCCAAGACTTTTCTAAGATCGCTTCTTCATTGACGAAATTGACAAGGAAGAATGTGAGGTTTGTTTGGGAGAACGAGCAAGAAATTGCTTTTCAAGTGTTAAAGGAGAAGTTGTGTCAAGCTCCGGTGTTAGTTTTGCCGGAAGGGGTGGAAGACATGACTGTTTATTGTGATGCTTCGTTAAATGGACTCGGGTGTGTTCTAATGCAAAGAGGTAAAGTCATCGCTTATGCCTCTCGACAATTAAAGGAACACGAGACGAGATATCCGACTCATGATCTTGAGTTGGCAGCGGTTGTGCATGCATTGAAATTTTGGCGCCATTACTTGTACGGTGTCAAGTGTAAGATTTATTCGGATCATAAGAGTTTGAAACACCTCTTTAATCAAAGAGATTTGAATTATCGTCAACGTAGGTGGATGGATGTGGTGAAAGATTATGATTGTGAGATACTTTATCATCCGGGCAAGGCGAATGTGGTCGCGGATGCGTTAAGTCGAAAGAGTCATCACCCGGTGTTACGATTGGGATTGTTACGTATGATTATTACTAACGATTTTCTTGAAAAACTCGGAGTGATTCAAATAGAGGCTTACGTTCACAACAAGCATGCGGAGCGAATTGTAGGACAATCGGAGTTCATTACTATGGGCTCGCGGGGTTTGTTGTCTTTTCAAGGAAGAGTGTGGGTGCCTAAGATGGGGGATTATCGATTATTTCGGATCGAGATACTCGTTTACATCTCGGTTTTGGAAAAAGTTTCATGAGGATATGGGTACACAATTGAAATTGAGCACGGCGTATCATCCTCAAACGGACGGTCAAACTGAACGTACGAATCAAACATTGGAAGATATGTTACGTGCGTGCATTATCAATTTTGGTGGTAGTTGGGACGAGCACTTACCTTTGGTGGAATTCTCGTACAATAATAGTTATCATACTAGTATTGGAATGCCACCTTATGAGATGCTTTATGGGCGTAGATGTCGAACCCCGATTTGTTGGGGTGAAGTGGGACAAAAGGAAATCGGGAGTACCGATTTGGTTTTAGAGACGAATAGCAAGATTGATGTGATTCGAGAGCATTTGAAGAAGGCTCAAGATAGGCAAAATTCGTATGCCGACAAACGTAGACGAACGATCGAATTTCAAGAAGGTGACATGGTGATGCTTAAGGTTTCGCCATGGAAGGGTATTATTCGATTCCGGAAACGAGGAAAGTTAGCTCCTCGGTTTATTGGACCATTTAAGGTTTTAGCTCGTGTTGTTGAAGTCACGTATCGTTTGGAATTACCCGAAGAGCTTGCGGGGATCCATAATACATTTCATGTTTCCCATCTTCGTAAGTGTCTTGCGGATGATTCATCTTGGGTGCCATTAGACGAGATCGAGCTAAATAATAAGTTAGAATATATTGAGGAACCGATTGCCATACTTGATGAGAAGGTCAAAAGGTTGAGACATAAAGAGGTTAGGACTTTTAAAGTTCAATGGCGTCGTAGTAAGGGTTCCGAGTTTACTTGGGAGCCCGAAGAGTTTGTGTTGGTTTATCTTCCTTCGTGCCATGCGGCTTGGATCGCGAGGACGCACTCCGATTCAAGTGGGGGAGAGTTGTAACATCCCGTTTTCCCGTGCTTACTTAAAGGTACAAACTTAATTATTAGCACGATTATAACTTGTTCGTTTATGTGATTAAATGAGCCAAAGTGTTAGTTTATGAGTTAGTGCATGTATGTGTGTATATATATATATATATGTATATGTATATATATATATATATTTAAGAATGCGTGCGTGAGCGTGTATATTGATGTGTCGCGATGGCGTTGAGTTGTGTGAGACTTAAGGTTGAAACTTAGTCATGAATAGGAAGAGCAAATGGGGTGGACTAGTTGTTGGAACCTTGGTTTGTGTTAAATGGTCGAAGTGACCAGGATCAGGCTAATGCCGCGCCGCGACGAATTGGGTCGCGACGCGACAAACAAAGCAAACCTGGATCAGAAGTTGGCTTAAGGAGGGTATATTTTCCCTTTATGTGTCGCGCCGCGACGATTAAGGTCGCGCCGCGACAGTTCTGCAGTTCTGATTCCGGTTTTAGCTTAAATTAAATGACTTTGAGGGACAAAATGGTAATTTGACATATAAATTTGATGGGAGCTTTAACTCTCAACCACACATTCATTTACTTCATTTCCTTTTTCATTTTCTTTCCAATTTCTCTCCCAAAACACAAAAACCCACTTAGCTTAAGCTTGAGATTTGGAGTTGAAGAATTGTGAATCAAACCTAGGAGCGAGACTTAAAGTTGTTCTCCTTGTTACTAGCCACGCGTTGATAGTCTCGGTAAGTTCTAACTTTATGTTTTAAGTTTTAATTGGTCAATGACTAGGGTTTGGGTTACTAGAGATTTGTAAGACCCATTTGGTGGTAAAATGGGTGAGTTTGGGTTATGTTGTTGTAATTAAACCCTAATAGCCATAATCTAGAGTTTTGGCCTTGTGATTTGAGGTTGTAAGTGTCAATTGGTGTTGTTAGTCACTAATGCACTTTAAGATTTATGAAAGAAGGGTTAATGGGTAAGTTTGACTTGATTGTGAGTTTAAGTGAGTTAAAATGGGTCAAAATGTACTAGTCGACCTATTGGGATGAAATGGGTATGGATTACCCTAAGTTTTGTGTTATTTAAAGTTAATAGACTTTAATTCACTAGTCTTAGTGATTAAAGTCGAGTCTTGGCCGTTTATGGGCGGTTGTGAGTAGTGGAGTCATTTAATGCAAATTGGGACATTAAATGCTCAAGTGAGAGTATTGTGGTTAATCCCACTAGTTGTGAAATTGAATGTGCACTTAATGATTTAGGTACATTGCATTGAAGCTCGGAAGTGCTAAATCATCATCCTTGTGACAAGGTGAGTGGAATAATTATGCGTTCATGTATATGGCGTGTTTATTTGTGAATGTTATGGTATGAACCACGTGCCGGTAGTGCCATAACATGTGTGGGATAAGATGTGAACCACGAGCCGGTAGCATCGAGTGTGAACCACGAGCCGGTAGCACTATAAACTAATATGTGAACCACGAGCCGGTAGCATCGAGTGTGAACCACGAGCCGGTAGCACTATAAACTAAGATGTGAACCACGAGCCGGTAGCATCGAGTGTGAACCACGAGCCGGTAGCACTATAAACGAGTATGACTCAAATGCGTATGGTGTGAACTACGAGCCGGTAGCACATAGCGTTATTGGATAACCATATTGAGATTGTTGTTTGTTTAGCATATAAAATATATTGAGTTGAGTATATGCTAATGAAGTGGTGTGATAATGTACGACTTGTTAGTGTTACGGGTATGTTGACATGCTATTTGAATTACAAGTTCGTATGAGGTATTTGGTATTGTGATTGCAAATGGATAGGTTATATATATGTATGTATAATTGTTGCACTCACTAAGCATTGCTTACCCTCTCGTTGTTTACCATTTTATAGGTTCCGACTTGGACAAGGGTAAGGGCATACGGTTGGATTAGTTGTCTCCCGTTTGTGTTGACAGGGGATGCTTTTGGGATAGCTTTTGAAGTGGCCGAACGTTTTGGGTAGTTTAGCCCCAAACCATGCTCGAGTGTCGTTTGGATTATAAACTATCATTTGTTGTTGGTAAAACTAGTATCACATTCGTTAATGGCCTTTGTGCCTTTTTGTAGACATTAAACTCGTAGTGTGTTTTGACGAATCGTGTGAAATGGGTTACATATTTAATTGGCGCGTAAATGTGTATTATATTTTTGAAAAAAAATTTATCGTACGGAGTACGGGTTGGGTTGTTTCAAGTAACAATTTTTCTCAAAGTTGATTTTTGAATGAATTCACAAAATCTGTTAATGCAGTATCCTTAGGATTCCCTTACTCAAACTATCAGAAAAATCTTAGCTTCCAATTCTTGATAACGCATTCGAATTTTGGAGTCAAAAATATTTTTCAAAAATTCAACGATTATGTTCTTGAAGAAATTCGAATTAGTATTTGTGTTTCAACTTAAATTAACGATTCCAACAGTTTCTAAAAAGGATTTCAAACCTATTTTATGTTGTACTCTTCATCTGAAACGTACCCAAATTCATTATCAATATTGGAGTTTAATTGTTCATCGTGAGTCTTTCACAGACATTTAATTGTTTCTGTTAAATTAAAGAACATCCACTATAATACTTGGTCTGTTTCGGTTACAAGTTTAAAAACCAGTTCGTGCCTTGTTGTTATGATTGATTATTTGGACTCTAGGTGTTTGGATTTTGGAGTGAAGAAGAAGATGAAGTTGAACTAGAAATACGGGTTATATTTATTTTAAGGGTGTTATTAATCGGATAAAGGGGCAGCAGCCCAACGGTTATGAGTGTTAGCGGGGAGCGAGAGGTCATGGGTTCGAGTCCCGTTTGGTGCATTTCTTTTTAGGGTATATCCTTACTTTTCATTTCCATTTTTATTATAATTATTATTATCATTATTATTATTATTATTATCATTACAATTATAATTATTATTAATATTATTGTTATTACAAAAATTGTATCATTAAATGTATTAGTATTAATTAGTATTATTATTAATATCATCAATAGTAATAAGATTTTTAATATTATTATTATTAATAAGTAATAAGTAGTATTACCAAAATTATTATTTTCATTATCATTATTATTACTAGTATTATTATTATTAAACTTATAATTATTATTCTCATTAGTAGTAAAATGAATATTTTTATGATTTTTATCAATAAAGTATGACTATTATTATTATGGTTAGGATTACTAATTAATGTTATAGAAACTTTAGTCTTTAGTTTAGGAAGTTAACACGAAGATTACGAATATAGAAATCTTGGAGATAAATAGTATTATGAAAATGATGCTAATTAATATGATTTTCATTTATATTAATATTAGTACCATCTCTATAATTATTAGTAGTATTATTATTAACATAAGTATCATTATTAACAATAACATTATTATTATTAAAATTATCATTTTAATAAAGTTATTATTAGTATTAATATTATTCTTAGTAAATCATTAATATCAAAACTATCATTTTTAAACAGATAAATATTTTGTATATAAAACATACGTACTACATATACTACAATTATATTAGTAAGCCATATAACTATATAAATAATAAACATTCTCAAATATATATACAAACTAAATATATAATATATATAAAGTTATAAGATATGAAATTGTTCGATTACGATTATATGTTTTAATAAATATACAATTAATATAGGTTCGTGAATCCGAGGCCAACCTTACACTTGTTCAATGATGTTATATGTATTTTTACTACGAAATACAGTATGGTGAGTTCATTTGCTCCCTTTTACTCTTTATATTTTTGGGACTGAGAATACATGCGCTGTTTTTACAACTGCTTTATTAAATGCTTTTGAAATATATTTTTGAACTGCGAATACATGAAATGCTTTTATAAATGTTTGACGAGATAGACATAAGCAAAAACATTCCTCGAATGAATTATTATGCAGACAGAAGTTCTGCGGATTATTATTGAATTATGTGGACATGATAATTGCCACCATTGAATTATGTGGACATGATAATTGCCACCATTGAATTATGTGGACATGATAATTGCCACCATTGAATTATGTGGACATGATAATTGCCACCAATTGAAATGAATGTTATGTATCGAGAGAATGATTTTATACACAGGTTATGTGTATGTTATTTTTGTGCACAAGATATGTGTACGGTTACTAAGATTATGAAAGATGATTTTGTACACGAGAAAGGTGTACTATATTTAAAAGATATCGCATGTACATTACAGGTGGGTATAGGATTCGGGCCCATTTGTACCATGCAGCATTTAAATCTTGTGGTCTATCAAAATGATGAATTTTATTGTTTTATGATAAACCTATGAACTCACCAACCTTTTGGTTGACACTTGAAAGCATGTTTATTCTCAGATATGAAAGAAATCTTCCGCTTTGCATTAGTTCATTTTAAAGATATTACATGGAGTCATTCATGACATATTTCAAAAGACGTTGCATTCGAGTCGTTGAAGTTCATTAGAGATTATTATTAAGTAAATGACAGATTAGGTCATTTATAGTTTGGATATTATGAAATGGTATGCATACCTGTCAACTTTCGATGAAATGAAAGTTTGACTTTTAAAAACGAATGCAATGTTTGTAAAATGTATAATATAGAGGTCAAGTACCTCGCGATGTAACCAAATGTTATGTAACCGTCCATATGGATTTGGTCGGGGCATTTCAGTTGGTATCAGAGCGGTGGTCTTAGCGAACCAGGTCTGCATTAGTGTGTCTAATTGATAAGTTGTCTAATTGATAAGTTCGAGTCCCTTAGATTCCGATAACTTTTCCGATAGTTATTCCGACAGCTATTCCGACATAGAATTTCACTCAAGCTCCGAAAGCAGTGTCACCGGAATGAATCAGCCATCCCCAATTCATCTGATGGTTTCGTAGTCGACTAAATCAATGGAGACGAGAAGAAGGCGATACTTTCCACTCACCAACCTGCACTCTTGGTGAAGAACCTGAAGCACTTACCGGCGAACCTGTTCGTAACACCATTTTCTCTCTCATTTCCAGAGTATCTCGCCACGACTAAATCACAATTCACTCATATTGCTCTCGCTTTTTATCTGATTTAGTAATACTGTTTGGTTTGGTTTGGTCGTTCAGGACGAAACCTTAATTGCAATTAAAGCTCCGCATCACACCACTTTAGAAGTTCCAGATTGATGAGGTAAGTTTTTTTTTTTTTTTTGGCGTAAAAACAGAAATTAAAATGAGTGGGGTCGAAAATACTTAAACATGTTACAAGATATGATTTACATTTGATTATGACACTAGATGGAGCTTACAGTTTTTTTTTTTATTGTCTATCAGGCTGCTGACTTTCTTCAAAGGAGATATAGAATAGTCCTAAGGAGCACTATTAGTTATTAATCTCATGTTTATATGTATGCATTCTACTCCTTGCTCACCTGATTTATTATCTCATGAAATTCCAGTGTTTTGAGATCATTGCGGCTTGGAGTGTAAACATCTCATGAAATTTCATTGTTTTGGGATTATTGCATTTAAGAGTGTATAAAGAGGTGGTTCTCTTTACTTTTGGGTTTTTTGTAAATCTATTTTGATTTTTCTTTTAATCATAAGGTACTCACTTACAGGCTCTTTTTTAGTAGTTAATGATGTATGTTCACATGATATATAAAATAGATGTGTGTATGCTGGTTATATGTTCTCTAGAACCCATGGTTGCAAAGTAAGTATTTATGATACTTCATATTAATTTCAGTTATATAGTACTGTAGTTACATCAATAATGGGTGTTAATTAAAGTTAGTGAAGTAGATTACGAATTTGGTGTGTGTGTTTGTGTGTGTGTGTGTGTGTGTGATAGATAGATAGTATGAATTTAAACTTTAAAGTCAAAAGACAAGTTGTTATCATAAATACTTTATGTAGTCATTTTTGTTTGTGTTGGTTTAAGGTTTGTATGTATGACCAGTGACAAAGGATTCCTCAATGTGTTTGTTAACTGTTGTAACTGTCTCGATGTTCCGATTCGCAGGTATGTGTTTCTATTGTTGTTTAAAAATGCTAATTAAGTGAGCTACTTGCGATTAATCATTTAATTGTTGTTTAGATAATCATACGTCGAACGGGCTCAAAAAATATACCTATCATGAATAGTTGATTATTTTTGCATACAAGTATTTCTCTTCTTCACCTTACTCATACTTTCATACTTTCTCTTTATTGATGGATTACCATTATCAACTGGTAGGTGATGGTTTTCCTTCTCAATTTATTTGCGTATATTATGTGGTCCAGTTATCTACGTGAGTGTTAGTTTATTTATCAACCCCGAGTTCTTTTTGTACAATGAATTACAACGGTTTAATAAAATAACTAAATTTGCAAGTTTTGTATGAGTAGGTTTTGCTAATTTTATTTTTTTATTTATAATTTATAGTTACTTCACCATAAATGGTCAAGTGGTATTGACGAAGTTGTAGGTATTGATGACTACAATTTATATGACATCTAACATATTAAGTAGTTTACTGTTATCACTCAAGGAAATGGTGGTTACCAACATATGTGCATCAATACTACTTTGGAGGTATGTTCTTAGTATTAATATCAAATTTGTTATACAGTTATTTTTTAATTAATTATAAAAGTTTATTGTTATTATGGTCTCTAAAGATTGATGACCCCGTCTCGTGTCTTTTTCAACTTTGTTATTAGATAATGGTTATAGCTTTGACCTGTTTGTGGTGAAACCTAACCCAAATCGGTTATTCTTTAGTAAATGGGTTGGAATTGCCACTTTTAGTTTTTCTCTATTTTGGAGATTTAGCTGTATTCAAAGTTTGTTGAGTTGGATTTGAACTTATTATGTTTAGGTTCATGGGAAGAAATCAACAATTAAACATATCCAAGAAGATATTGAAAGGATCTATGGGAAATATGCGTCGTTCCAGTTCTTAATGTACTGGTATTCCTTTTATGTTCTTCATTTTTCAGTTGAGTTGGTTGACAACGGATTATGTGTTAAATCAGGTCAGAAATATGGTCCTTTTATGAAGAAAAAAGTTTGGTAAACTAAGTGAGCTTCCTAACTCTCACTATAAACTTATAACGGCTGCTAATATGAAACACAAAAATAAGTGAACTGTAGTGATGATTAAGTGACACATTTTGAAGACCAAAGATTACGCCCTGTTTGCTGTATACACTTTTTTTTGTGTGCAAGTATTTTGTCTGCGATGTCATAAAGTTTTATTTGAACCAATGATTTATCAGAATGTACACCTCCAGTATGTAATATTATGGTGTGTATTATTGTTCCACTACTTATTTGATTCAATGCAATGTTACTATTAGTTGCTATAAACTATAGGTTGAATATATGCATAGCAGGTCATAATGGGTAATTTTTTGTCACATGTCAAAATAGTCCAACCTTTTCAAATTTCTACTCATCTTATCTTATGTGCTATGTATTGTATGATTTGATTATGATTATTTCTACTCATCTTATCTTACGATTTGATTATGATTATAGAAAGAACGTCATTGATGCAAAAGGGATCTGTTTTTGTGCATGTATATGTCCATTGTCGAGTAATGGGTCGAAATTGTCACCATTTGTTATCATGTTTGTTTTATTCGTATGTCTTTCATTTGACTAGGTTTTGAATCTCCAATTGCTTGTCAATATGTCTTGAACATACCGTTAATTTATATACGGAGTAATATTTTACGTTTACAGTTTGTTTGATCAAGAGTCGTCGTGCAACGCACGGGCTCTTAAAGGCTAGTAACTATATAAATAATAAACATTCTCAAATATATATACAAACTAAATATATAATATATATATAAAGTTATAAGATATAAAATTGTTCGATTACGATTATATGTTTTAATAAATATACAATTAATATAGGTTCGTGAATCCGAGGCCAACCTTACACTTGTTCAATGATGTTATATGTATTTTTACTACGAAATACAGTATGGTGAGTTCATTTGCTCCCTTTTACTCTTTATATTTTTGGGACTGAGAATACATGCGCTGTTTTTACAACTGCTTTATTAAATGCTTTTGAAATATATTTTTGAACTGCGAATACATGAAATGCTTTTATAAATGTTTGACGAGATAGACATAAGCAAAAACATTCCTCGAATGAATTATTATGCAGACAGAAGTTCTGCGGATTATTATTGAATTATGTGGACATGATAATTGCCACCATTGAATTATGTGGACATGATAATTGCCACCATTGAATTATGTGGACATGATAATTGCCACCAATTGAAATGAATGTTATGTATCGAGAGAATGATTTTATACACAGGTTATGTGTATGTTATTTTTGTGCATAAGATATGTGTACGGTTACTAAGATTATGAAAGATGATTTCGTACACGAGAAAGGTGTACTGTATTTAAAAGATATCGCATGTACATTACATGTGGGTATAGGATTCGGGCTCATTTGTACCATGCAGCATTTAAATCTTGTGGTCTATCAAAATGATGAATTTTATTGTTTTATGATAAACCTATGAACTCACCAACCTTTTGGTTGACACTTGAAAGCATGTTTATTCTCAGGTATGAAAGAAATCTTCCGCTGTGCATTAGTTCATTTTAAAGATATTACATGGAGTCATTAATGATATATTTCAAAAGACGTTGCATTAGAGTCGTTGAAGTTCATTAGAGATTATTATTAAGTAAATGACAGATTAGGTCATTTATAGTTTGGATATTATGAAATGGTATGCATACCTGTCAACTTTCGATAAAATGAAAGTTTGTCTTTTAAAAACGAATGCAATGTTTGTAAAATGTATCATATAGAGGTCAAGTACCTCACGATGTAACCAAATGTTATGTAACCGTCCATATGGATTTGGTCGGGGCATTTCATAAACTCAATAGTTTTTCGCAAGGAATCTGATTATAACATAATAATTAACATTTGAAAAACTTAATTTTTCTGATCAAACAAATACAAATTCGTTTTTAAACCCTAGCGCATCAAACAATCAAAATAACGATAACGATTAACACGTACGCGTATAGACTTGAGCAATTGACAACATAACTATGAAACTTTAATAAAATTCAGATTTTAAGAATTAGGGTTTGTGCAATTATACCTTTGATCGCAAAAAGAATTATATCAACGCGTAGAGGATAACGCGAATTACAATGTTTGTTCTTGAGGTTTAATCTAAAAATCAAAAATTGATGGTATGGTGGTGGTGATGTGGTCGACGATGGGAGGGAGCCAGGGAGGGATCGACTGCAGTTTTTGTGTAAGGGTTTACTAATTTTAGGTTAATACTTCTATTTATACTAACCCTAGTTTAAACAATTAGCACATAAGCCCCTAAACTTACAAAAATTGAAACATCAGGGGGTATGGGGGAGGGTTCGGCCGAATGGGGCCCTCATGGGGTTCCCGGGCTCTCGTTTTGCAAAAGCGTGTATTCGTGGTCCGTTTTAAGTGTCGTTTAGTCGTACCGAAGGCCCGGAACGCTAACCCGATCGTTAAACGCAACCAATCGCTTAATTTATTAAAAACCCAATAAATTAAATATTTTAAAAAGTTAATAATTAATTAAATTAATTATTAAAATAAACCCGAGCGTTTCGTTGCTCAAAAAGCTATTATCAAAATCGTATCGTTTTTATCGTATTTCATTATCCGAAATATTTATTTGAATTAATATCAACCCATATTAATTATTAAAACCCTCCGAAGATCAAGTACGCATTTATTACATGTAAACACATAAAAGTTAAATAATCGCCGTTAAATAAACTAACGGAAGGTTAACAAAAGTAACGGAAAAATCAGGGTTGTTACATTACCCACCTGTTATTGAAAATTTTGTCCCGAAATTTTAGTGATCGTCCGCCGAAGTAGTTTCCTCGGGAAACAATTGCGGATACTTCAACCTCATCTGGTCTTCACGCTCCCACGTGAATTCTGGTCCTCTTCTCGCGTTCCACCGAACTTTAACGATAGGAATTCTGCTTTGCTTCAACTGTTTGACCTCTCGGCCCAAGATTTCAACAGGTTCCTCAATGAAATGAAGTTTTTCGTCGATACGTAGTTCCTCTAAAGGAATAATCAAATTATCATCGGCTAGGCACTTCTTTAGATTGGATACATGGAAAACGTCATGAATATCGTTGAGTGCTTGTGGTAGTTCCAATCTGTAAGCTACTGGTCTAACTCTTTCAGTTATCTCAAACGGTCCAACATATCTAGGACTCAGTTTACCTCGTTTCTCAAATCGTACAACACCCTTCCAAGGTGATACTTTAAGCATAACTTTGTCTCCAACTTGGAACTCTATGTCCTTCCGTCTAACATCGATGTAAATATTTTGATGACTTCGAGCCGTTCTCAATTGTTCCTGAATCTGTAGAACTTTCTCAGTTGTCTCCTGAATAATCTCAGGACCCGTCAACTGACTATCTCCCAACTCGCTCCAACAAACGGGAGATCTACACTTCCTTCCATACAATGCTTCAAAAGGTGCAGCTTTAATGCTCGCATGGTAACTATTATTGTATGAGAACTCAGCTAGTGGTAAATACTTATCCCATCCGTTTCCGAAATCAATGACACACGCTCTCAACATGTCCTCAAAAGTCTGAATAGTTCGTTCGCTCTGGCCATCAGTCTGGGAGTGATATGCTGTACTCATATCTAAACGAGTCCCCATTGCTTTCTGCAATGATTGCCAAAACTTGGAAGTAAATCTGCTGTCGCGGTGGGATATAATATATATAGGCACTCCATGCCTAGAGACGACTTCTTTAATGTAGATCTGAGCCAACTTCTCCATCTTATTAGTTTCCCTTATCGGTAAGAAGTGTGCGGACTTAGTGAGACGATCCACGATAACCCAAATGGTATCGTGACCTCCCGCCGTTCTCGGCAGTTTCGTAATGAAGTCCATGGAAATTCCTTCCCACTTCCACTGGGGAATATCTGGTTGAGTTAATAATCCTGATGGCTTCTGATGTTCAGCCTTGACTTTAGCGCAAGTCAAGCACTTCCCGACATAAGTAGCAATGTCAGCTTTCAAGTTCGGCCACCAATAAAATGCCTTCAAATCTTGGTACATCTTATCTGATCCCGGATGAATTGAGTATCTCGACTTGTGTGCTTCCTCCAACACTAGTTCTCTCAATCCACCAAACTTTGGTACCCAAATTCGGTTAGCAAAATACCGTGTTCCGTCCTCCTTGATGTCAAACTTCTTATCCATCCCTTTGAGAAATTCAACATCAACATTCTCCTGTTTCATGGCTTCTTATTGTGCTTCGCGGATTTGTGATGTGAGATTCGTACGGACAACTATGTTAAGAGCTTTAACCCTAAGAGGTTTCTCTCGCTCCTTTCTGCTCAAGGCATCTGCCACAACATTCGCCTTGCCCGGATGGTATTGAAGTTCGCAGTTATAATCGTTAAGTAGTTCCATCCAACATCATTGTCTCATGTTGAGCTGCTTCTGATCGAATATGTGCTGTAAACTCTTATGGTCAGTGAAGATAGTGAACTTGGATCCAAATAGGTAGTGTCTCCACATTTTAAGCGCAAAGACAACAGCTCCTAACTCAAGGTCGTGCGTAGTGTAGTTCTGCTCGTGTATCTTTAACTGACGCGATCCATAAGCAATAACCTTGTTTCGTTGCATGAGCACGCAACCCATTCCTTGACGTGATGCATCACAATAAACCACAAAATCTTCACTTCCCTCGGGTAGAGACAATACTGGTGCAGTTGTCAACTTCTCTTTCAACAACTGAAATGCAGTCTCTTGCGGTTCTGACCACTCAAACTTCTTGCCCTTATGAGTCAATGCGGTTAATGGTCGGGCGATCTTAGAGAATCCTTCAATGAATCTCCGGTAGTAACCAGCTAGACCCAAAAATTGCCTAATCTGCATTGGCGTCATTGGAGTTTCCCAATTCTTAACCGACTCAATATTTGCTGGATCGACCTGTATTCCATTGGCCCCTACAACATGGCCAAGAAATTGTACTTCTGGTAACCAAAAGTCACACTTAGAGAACTTTGCATACAACTGCTCTTCTCTAAGCATAGTCAGTATCGAACGTAGATGCTGCTTGTGCTCTTCTCTGTTCTTGGAGTACACCAATATATCATCAATGAACACGATGACGAATTTATCTAGGTATGGCTTACACACATGGTTCATGAGGTTCATGAACACTGCTGGTGCGTCCGTCAAACTAAACGACATCACTATAAACTCGTAATGTCCATAACGTGTTCTAAACGTTGTCTTCGGGACATCAGCTTTTTTGGCTCTCAATTGTTGATACCCGGATCTCAAATCAATCTTCGAATAACAACTGGATCCCTGCAACTGATCAAATAAATCATCAATCCTCGGTAGCGGATACCGATTCTTGATTGTTAGCTTGTTCAATTCTCTGTAGTCGATACACAATCTCATCGACCCATCCTTCTTCCTAACAAACAGGACCGGAGCTCCCCAAGGCGAAGAAATCGGTCGAATAAATCCCTTGTCTAACAATTCTTGCAATTGACTAGACAACTCTTGAAGTTCTGGGGGTGCAAGTCTGTACGGTGCGCGAGCCACCGGTGCTGCTCCTGGCACTAAGTCTATCTAAAACTCAATTTCTCGATGCGGTGGGAGACCAGGTAATTCCTCCGGAAAAACTTCAAGAAATTCCTTAACTATAGGAATGTCATCGTGTCTCCTTTCTTCCGGTACAATTTGGCTTACATGAGCCAAGAACGCGATACATCCCTTTCTCACATACTTCTGGACTTTCAAGCAGTTAATGAGATGTAATTGTGAGCCATTCTTTTCACCATAAATCATCATAGGTTCACCATCAGTAATTGGAATACGAATAGCCTTTAGGTCACAGACCACCTCGGCTTTGTTACCATCTAACCAGTCCATTCCAACCACAAGGTCAAAATTTCCCAGTTTAATAGGTATCACATTAATGCTAAAGGGCTTACCCTCTAACATCAGGGTACAATCACGATAAATCTTATCAGCTCTCATTAAGTTACCATTCCCTAGTTCTATGGAATACACGTTATCTAAGGAAGAAACAGGTTTCTTAACATTGTGACAAATATCCTTTGATATAAAACTTCTATCAGTGCCAGTATCAAACAAAACATAAACAAGTTGATCATCAAGTGAAAACGTACCCGTGACTAGCTTTGGATCATCACGAGCTTTCGCAGAATTGATGTTGAATGCCCTTCCTCGAGCATTCCCATTGTTGTTCTTAGGACAGTCCTTCTTGAAATGACCCGGCTGTCCACAAACATAACAGTTCTTACCACCATTAGCATTGTTCGCGTTGCTTGCAGTGCTGTTGTTGTTGGTGTTGCCGTTGAGATTAACCTTGCAATCCTTTGACAAATGACCAAACTTCTTACACTTGGTACAGGCCAGCACTTTGCATTCCCCATGATGGTGCTTTCTGCACCTTCCACACAATGGTAGTTTTCCCTTGTAATTCGAGTTGGATGAAGATCCCTTCTCAAAGTTACGGGGCATCTCTTGCTTCTCACCTCGATTCTGTGCGAGATTTCCAGTATAATTCTCACATCGTTTCCTTTTCCCATTAACTTCATTTCCTGTAACAGGCATCTCTTTTCCTTCCGATCGGCTCACTTGCTTCATTCTATTTATTGCCATGTTGATGACTCCGAGTATTGTCTTTGGTTGATGGGAAAGGACAAAACCAAACACTTCCATTGGCAATCCTGACATGTACCTCTCGATTGCTCTTTCCACTGATGAGACCAAATGTGGGCAAAGCAACGATAGCTCCCGGAATCGGTTAGTGTAACTAGCAATGTCGTTTCCAATGACCCTTAGGTTCAGAAGTTCATTTTCCCATCTTATCCGCTCTCGTCGAGGACAGTATTTCTCAATCGTGTAATCAAAACCTGCAGCTAATAGAGCTTCTGTCACACGCTGGTTAACGAGTTCTTCCAATTGAGCCTCGAGCATTTCCATAGTAAACATGGTCTCCTTCTACACAAACGATACATCGAGGTAAGATCAATGAAAAACAGAGTTATTAAAAATATACTAGCAACGAATGTTGAAGACTAGTAATTAATAGTATGAAAAGATTCGCTAGTAGTGAGAAGTAGTGATAGTAGTGTTAGTAGTAACACTAGTGGTAGTAGTAGTGGTACTGGTGTTATGTAGTGATAGTAGTGATAGTAGTAACACTAATTAGTAACATTAATGGCAATAGTAGTAGTATAACATAACACAAGTATTATGATCATACGAGTTACTAAATACAGAATATTACCGCATGCAATAAAAGATAATAGTTACCAATAGCATAATCCACCATTAATATAAATAAAATCCGGAAGTGATAAACCAAATTCCAAAGTAGTAAACCAAACAATAAACATAATGTGCTAATAGCCCGGTTTATAACACCCGGTAAGTCTTATGTAATTAATTAAAGAAAGTATGGCAGATGAAAAAGGAAAAGAAGCTCATGGTCAACGACCCTTCACTTCCTCTTCTGTCGGGTATGGAAGGCAGGTCCATCATTCCTCAGCCTATTACGTTCCGCCTCTAACGCAGCAACCCTGGCAGTTAAGGCTGCTATCAATCTCGCCATCTCAACGAACCTCACTTCAGCCTCGTACGTATAAGTATTTATACCTGTGACTCTTTCCTCAATCCTCTCAAGATCATCGGGGTGTGGATATGTCCTAGTAATATCGCTCAAGGCGTTAACACGATCAACAATATCCCTGTTATGGTTAGTATGAACCAAATCCAATGCATAAAGGTTCACGGGATGGTTAGGTATCTGATGCGGAGCAGGTGCTGGTGCTGGGGCTGGAGCATTCACCTCAGCCATACTGGAGTCGCTGTCACTGCTTCCTGAATCCTGTGACATCTGACTCATAGTACAAGAACACAAACAAAACAGATTAGTCAAGTAAATAATGTTAGTCACAAAGTACTCATGTAATGACTAAGTCCCGGTCGTAGTCTATACTCATCAAGGCGTCCTAATGACCAAATCAGACACACTAATGTAAGTCCTAGTTTCCCTACGAACCGTTAGCTCTGATACCAACTATAACACCCCGCCAAAATACCATCTGACGGCGTGTTAATTCCAGTCCCACAGTTAATAGTTACGCCCTCTATATGAGACGTTTAAAGCAATCTCATTTAATTTTATTTAAAATAATAACTTTCAAAAACAAAAGTCAAAAATCCCAAAATAGAAACACTTTGTGATCGTAACCACAAGCCAACAGTATTTAAATAGTATAAAAGTTTTAAATGCGAAAGTAGATAATGTTCTTTAAAATCAAATGCTGACTCCACGGCCAGTCATGCAGCAAACACAGCGGAAGCATACCTCTTAAGGACCTGAGAATAACAACACGCAAAAACAGGTCAACAAATAATGTTGGTGAATCTACAGGTTTAAAGTAATGTAACAGTATCTGAAAAACAGTTATCAGAAAAATAGTTTAATTTCATTGACCACGAGATTCTATCGCTTGCATAAAACGAGCACCTGAATACTAGCATTAACCCGAGTATAGAAACCACTACACCCGACCTTACCTCATAAAATGTTATACACTTGTTCAAATGTATTTAATGTTCAAAGTAAATGCACCACTGTTTTTATAGCGGGTGAGGTTGTCAACCTAACGGATCCGTCCATCTAAATTGTGCTTACACCGATGGTATTAAAAGTATTCAAGCTAGAGGCTTTTTGAACAAACTCATTATGCATATGTGTAGTACTCATGTCAATATAAAAGTAATTGAAAATGTAAATATAACAGCGTGTATTCTCATCCCTGAAAACATGTAAAAAGCGGGACTGTAGACTCACCTTTGAATAAGCTCGGAATGAAAGACAAATGACTTGTACGGTTTAGACCCGAGTAATGTAACCTAAGTATACGTATGTAGGTTGGTCAATATATGTATCTTATATAAGTGTGGTTTAATAGTGTACGTTATCTTATTGCTCGACTCGACGCGTTTCAAAGTAAAAGTCAACTATATCATGCAAGTCAAACAAAGTCAACTGAAGTCAAACCGAAAGTCAAACTTGGTCAAAGTAGTCAACTAAAGTCAACATCAGTAGGTTCATGTAAAATATTGGTCAACATGTCAAACCTAAGTCAAACAATACGTTTCAGGTCATGAATGATCATTTTTACAATTTCAGTTTATCGTCATGCACAAAAGCACACTTACCATATTATCTCATAGTACAAAATTCAAGTAAATATGAAAAACTCCAGATCATAATTAGACTTAAAATCGATTTCAAAAAGTCTGGCCAGGGACTCATACGACAATTAAAAGTTAGGAATCAGAAGGGATACATTTGGGGTTTGCCAAGTCAGTTTCTGACCGCGCACTGAATTCATTTTGGCTATAAACGGAGTTAGGAACATGCAATTGAAACAAGACCAGTGGACATAATTCAAGGACAAATCAAAGTAACACATATCAAAAATCTAGCCACTTTTGTTTAGCCAATTGGTACAGTTTATTCGTGCAAGTTGAACATTCAGTTTTCAGCTCAAATCAGAATTCACATAAAGTATGGCTCTATTGTGCCCAATGCATAAGGTTTCAGAGATTGAAATAAACTAAAAATAAGTCACATTGCATGTTAAGTTTCATTTTCCAGAAGCATACATTCTGAATCAATATACAAAATTCACAAAGTACAAAACCGCGTTCAATTTACAGATTCGATTCTCTTTTAGTTAGTCACATTCGCATACGATTATCCGAAGATCTAGATACAATTAGTCTATGATATATACATGAAAGATGAAGTAATTTTGTATATTTTTCAAATATATAAATCTTTAATCACAGAAGTTAACACATTTTATTATACAAGGTTATTTTAATGCATGTGCTGTATAAAACTTCATTTACACTAACTCTAGCATATCTCGGGCTATACATAAGCAAACGACATGATATCCTAGTCTAACTTGAGTGATTTTAAATTATATTTCCATTGGTATAAGCCTCACATTACAATTCGTTTTCTATCAATACCAGATTTCTGATCAAGCAACAAAAACACAACGATAATTCAAATCGACATAACTTAATCATACGGAAACGAAATCAAGCGAATCCAAAGCCTAAACTCAATAGTTTTTTGCAAGGAATCTGATTATAACATAATAATTAACATTTGAAAAACTTAATTTTTCTGATCAAACAAATACAAATTCGTTTTTAAACCATAGCGCATCAAACAATCAAAATAACGATAACGATTAACACGTACGCGTATAGACTTGAGCAATTGACAACATAACTATGAAACTTTAATAAAATTCAGATTTTAAGAATTAGGGTTTGTGCAATTATACCTTTGATCGCGAAAAGAATTATATCAACGCGTAGAGGATAACGCGAATTACAACGTTTGTTGTTGAGGTTTAATCTAAAAATCAAAAATTGATGGTATGGTGGTGGTGATGTGGTCGACGATGGGAGGGTGCCAGGGAGGGATTGACTGCAGTTTTTGTGTAAGGGTTTACTAATTTTAGGTTAATACTTCTATTTATACTAACCCTAGTTTAAACAATTAGCACATAAGCCCCTAAACTTACAAAAATTGAAACATCAGGGGGTATGGGGGAGGGGTCAGCCGAATGGGGCCCTCATGGGGTTACCGGGCTCTCGTTTTTCAAAAGCGCGTATTCGTGGTCCGTTTTAAGTGTCGTTTAGTCGTACCGAAGGCCCGGAACGCTAACCCGATCGTTAAACGCAACCAATCGCTTAATTTATTAAAAACCCAATAAATTAAATATTTTAAAAAGTTAATAATTAATTAAATTAATTAATAAAATAAACCCGAGCGTTTCGTTGCTCAAAAAGCTATTATCAAAATCGTATCGTTTTTATCGTATTTCATTATCCGAAATATTTATTTGAATTAATATCAACCCATATTAATTATTAAAACCCTCCGAAGATCAAGTACGCATTTATTACATGTAAACACATAAAAGTTAAATAATCGCCGTTAAATAAACTAATGGAAGGTTAACGAAAGTAACGGAAAAATCAGGGTTGTTACAGTTTGAGCGAGAGGTTTGGGGTTCGAGCCCCGTCCGTGGCATTCTTTTTAAAAACAGCTATTTCTGTGAGGTAGTAATCTCATTCTATTTATTATTATTATTATTATTATTATTATTATTATTATTATTATTATTATTATTATTATTATTATTAATATTATCATTTTTATTATTATTATGATTATTATTGTTATGTTTATTATTAGTAATTGTTATTAGTACAAGTATTATTATCATTATTATTATTATTATTATTATTATTATTATTATTATTATTATTATTATTATTATTATTATTATTATTATTGTTAGTGTTGTTATTATTATTATTATTACTAGTATTATTATTATTAAGTATTAGTTATCATTTATTATTAGTATTATGATTTGTAGCGACCCCGACAAATCGTCAAGTGACGGCGTCGGCTACGTGGGTCCCATTACCTGATTATAAGTCTTTAAGATAACGTTTGACCAAAATATGTCGCCTTCATTTCAAAATAAAGATTGTTTCAAAGTTTACAAGAATTGTTCAACCAAAAGTTAAGTTACAATGTTATAAGTACGATTGAAATCTAGGCGACACGGTTTAAAGTAAAGTCAAAAGACGCTCCATGAAATGCATGTATACTCGACATCCAATGCAAGTATCAAATAATGAGCGGAAGCATGTATCACATATCGTGCAAGACCTGAGAAAAACATAGAAATCTGTCAACGAAAACGTTGGTGAAATCATAGGTTTAGTAAGTAAATTGTATTGAACCACAAGGTTCTTTAAGAATTGTTCAACCAGAATCGTTCACATTCCAAAATAGTATTTGTATCACGAGCACCCAATTATCAAGGCTTAACCGAATCTTCCCTCTGAATTTTGAATTTAGTGTTAGAACTTACACTATACATTGTTGAAATTATATTTCATTCACTAACGGTAGCGAACCGTCTGAATGAGGGTTTGTTAAACCCGTATGGCCACACAACATAATTACACGCTTACACTTACACCCTGCAAGTGGAACTAATGATAATTGGATTGAGGACTTTTGTTCAAACTCGTATGCATCTTTGTATTCGTATTTGTTCACAGTGTAAAAGCATGAAAAGTAAATAAGTATGAAATGTATGTATTTCTCAGCCCACGATGTAAAGAATAAAAGTGATTGAAAAAGTGGGACTATGATCTCACCTTGAGTGCAAGAGTTAATAAAGTACTTCAACAAGTAGACGCGTGCAAAGACAAAGCTAGTCTTGACCTAAACATATAGGTTATATCAATAACGGTAAACACAAACGGTCAAAGATGTTCAATTAGTCCTATGGCTCGTTACGACTCGATTATATTAGCATGTGAATCAAATTGTCAAGTTTCATGCAAGATACTAGTAAATAATCATGTTAGAAAGGTTGCATAAGTATTTGGTTAAGTTTGACAAAAAGTCAAACTTGGTCAAAGTCAACGAAAAGTCAACACGTTCGGGTCGGGTCCCGAACTATTTTTCTAAGCTTAGAAGTCATATATGAGCATGTTGGCCAAGTTACATGTTAATCGGAGGTGCGTAGCATAGCAAACATTTTTCGAAATTTGACAAAATAGGTCAGAATCTGACCACGGCATATGCCGCGCCGCGGCCAGATGTGTCGCGCCGCGACATAACACGTGGTCTGGCACCTGGTCAGTTTCAAGGTTCAAGTCTTGGTCAAAACTTCAAATAACCATAAAACGCAAACCGTAAACAACTAGAAGACGTATCTTATACCGTTGGAAAGCTCTTTTGACAAGGAACACAACTAAGCACTTATCATCAAACGACAACATCATTTACAATAGCCGAAAACTCATCAAGTGATCATTAAACGTTCATTTCAAGGTTTCAAGTTCATCAAATGCAATTTGAGTTTCGGGAAACCAATTCACACATATGATATGCCGTTTTGAAGGTAATGGAGCATACATTACAACTAAACACTAACAATTAACATTCCATGGCATTCAAGCATCCAAAAATTCATGTCAAGAACCATCAAACCCTAGTCAAGAATCACAAAATCATTAATCATGTTTTTGAAGTTTTACAAATCAACCTACACATCAAAATGAAGCTAGTGATACTAGTAACACAATTAAAACATGCACTTTAACAATCTAACAACATTAACTCATCCAAAATCAAGGATTAAGCACACCCATCTCAAGTTCATGCTAGTTACTCCAAAAACAACAAATCGAGCAAACCAAACATATATTCATGTTAGACTCGAGCCATAGACACTAACTAACACCATTTCAAATCAAAAACACGAATTTAGAGAAATCTAGAGTTTTAGAAATGTTACCCAAACGAGATGAAGTTGGTATCAAATTGTAGAGGATGAAGAGAGGATTCCAAATATGTAATCGGATTTGTTGTGAGCTTCCAAGATTGAATTTAGATGATGAATGAATGGAATGGGTTTGTGTGTGTGTTCTTGAGATGGAGAGAAAAGGGATGAGGGAGATGATGGAATGGATGAAATGGGTTGACTAGTTGACCTAGTCAACTAGTTTGCCCATTTGGCAACTCCGGTCCCTCGAGTTTCAAAGCGGGTGCGGGATTTAACCGATCGAATATTTTTAAAACGCAAGTTAACGAGAGATGTTATAATTAAATGACGGAATTATTATGAACGTTAGTCAACGGAAACTACGAATTTAAATAACGAAAGGTATTATTTAAAAGAAAAAGACGGTGTTAAAAATAAATTTAACGGAAAAACGCGGGATGTTACATTATCCACAACTCAAAAGAAATTTCGTCCCGAAATTTAGTTGGAAGTAGTAGTCGATATCTCTTACTCGAGACTTTACGTTGTCAATGCTATGAATAAGTGAAAGTACGTTCTTGAGGGTTCTCATGAATTTGGATAGTCAGGGTTTTACGTTGCATTAAGGTTCGGTTTTTACGATCCCCAGTTTCAACTGGTTTTCCTATGAAGAGAAGTTTGTCATCGATAGTTGATGTATCCAGCAGGATTGCACGTTCCTGTTCCGCAGGACACGTTTCTAAGTTTGTTGCACGAAATGTAGGGTAAACGGAAACTTAATTGAGTCGGAAGTTCTAAACGGTAGGGAGCGGTTCCAATACGCCCCAAGGTTTCAAAAGGGTTCGATACTGCGGATATAGCCTTTCTCGATTTCCCCAAAATGGATTACACCCCTCCAAGGTGCGGTTTCTCAATATTACGCGGTTACACACTGGGTTTGGTGAGGTTTTCATCTAAGTTTGGTATAACTCTTCTGGCGACAATGGGTTGTCTCGAGCCCTTCTCGGACTTGAACGATCTCAATTGTTGTTTCTTGATGGAGTTCAGATTTCGGTGGTTGATGCTTTGGTTAAATGAACAGGGGTATGACATTAGCGGTCATATAGGGTTTCGGAAAATGCGCGTGAACACACGAGTGGTAACTACTGTTGTAAGAGTGATCTACTAAAGGTGACAATACGAGTTTGTGACATGTCTTTCCAAGACGTAAATCGTTCGTTTGCTCGGTTCGTCAGTTTGTGGGAGATACGCGGTACATGTGTCTAAGCGGGTCTCCAAGGTTCCTTGTAAAACTAGAAGTGAAACGAGTATTTCAATACGGAATAATTGACAAGGATACACCGTGTTGGAATAGAATCTCTTAAGATACGTTTGAACAAGTTAGTTAGGGTTCGAAAAAAAATGTTCGTTAGGACTATTCACCCTCGTGGCGAATACTTATGTAATATGAGGAGTTTCTCTATCCATGGAGAAATGTTACAAGGAGTTTCTTTAAACGGAAAAGCGAACGGTAAAGATAGTAGTGAAATGAGGACTTAGAATAGGATGAGTTTACATCTCGAGATTGCCATAACGTGCCTCTAGTTGTCAAATGTTGAAGTCTGAAAGAGAAACGAGGTAGTACACGTAGTTGTATAGTTCGGGGTTGAATAATAGTTGACCGATTATCAGAAACACAAGGGCGTTAAGTCAAAGAAGAGTGAAGTATCGTTGGATTGTGTGCTATCTTAAATTCCAGTAATATCAGACGGTGACGGTGAAATAACAGAGGTAGGTAGTGTGGTACGGGATGACGAGAAAATTGATCGGATCCACAATTTAGTATTCGAATTCTTCGTGCAAAATAACGAATTTTAGTTATGTTGGTGTGAAGAATCACGCTCAAGATTCGGGCACGTAGAGGTTTATAGTTTTTTTTTTTTTTTTTTTTCCTTAGTGAGTTAACGAGTTTAAAAGTCGTGTAACACGAGAAAAGTCAGAAATGAATCTTCGGTAATAACAGACGAGATCTAAGATTTTACGAATACAAGTCTGAGTGGGGAGAGTTTCCTGATTACATGTGGCTTGATTTCGAGATTGATTGTAATGCCTTGACCATTAACATTATGGTCTAGAAAATTGGACTTCGTTCAACAGAAATTCTCACTCGGAGAATTTGGTATAAAGTTGCTCTTTTCTCAAAAGTTCGAGCGTAAGATGGTGATGTTGTTCGTTTTCCTTCTTTACTTAAATAAGTTAAGACGTCATCTATAAATACGATAACAGACTTGTCTAGATAAGTTGCATACGTGATTTAGGAGGTTCATGAATACGGACGGAGTCCTAAATAAATCAAACGGTACTAAGAGAGATTTACAACTAACGTTGCGAGTTCGGAAATGGCTTAGGAGACATCGTCTCACTTAACCCCCAATTGATGATAACCGGAACGGAGGTCGTTTTGGAATACACACGGGATTCATGCAAGAAATCATGAGGTCATGGATGCGAGGGAGAGGGTATCGGTTTTCCAACCGAAAATTACTCAGTTCACAATAATCTATACAAGATGAGGGGGAAACAATTTTTTTTTTTTTTTTTTTTTTTTACGAATAGGTTTCGAGCTCCCTAGTTCTATAGGTGTCAAGTCAAAAGTCTTAACGTATATCCTCCAATAAAATTTATAGGCACACAATATTTTCCGTTGGTCACTTAAATTGCCTAAGTAATGTCTAGGGGAAAAAAAAAGGTGAAGTGCAAAGAGTATGAGTCAGAGCCTTGTTTATAAAACGTCTAACGGTAACCGAATCGAATAAACATGAAACGTGAGAATTTCGAGAAGAAACATACCAGTGACTAGTCCATCGTCGTCTCGGGCATCCTAGGCGTTGATGTTGAAAGTTTAACGGCGTGCGTTGGGGTTGATTTTCTTATTTGGGCACGCACTCCTAAAATGACCCGGTTGGCCACATTCAAAACAAACACCTGTCTTGGGTGCATTGTGCTCCTTTTGGGCGACGGGAGCGGTATTCCTACAATCGTGGGCTACATGGCCACTTCTTTGACACTTCAAGCAAAATGGTTTGCCACATTCACCTAAATGATGTTTGTAGCACTCGTTACAATACGGTAGGTGTCCGGTATAACCTTTCTTGCCGTTGGGGATGAAGGGCTTCTTGGCGAGGTTGTTGTAATTGCTTGATTGGGGGGCTTCCCATTTTCTTTTGTTGTCACCCGACTTATCCTCGGCTTTAGGTGCCGGCACTTCAATCTCGTCCACTGTTTCAATCAACTGACGGGCCATATTCAAAGCCTCTTGGTGGTTAGCGGGTTTGGATGACATTACTCCTTGTTTGATGCTCTTGGGGAGACCATCCATGTAAAGTTCAACCCTTAAAGATTCGGGGTTCACAAGATTTGGGCACATCAAAGCAAGTTCGGAGAATCGTTGATTATAGGCCTTAAGGTCGTTCCCGACCGCTTTCAGAGCTCTTAGTTCTTGTTCGAGCCTTCGGGTTTCTTCGCGAGGAAAATATTCGGTGATCATCTTTCCTCTTAAGTCGGCCCAAGAGAGAGCGTGGGCTTCGTGGATACCCACCGATTGTACATACGAATTCCACCATGTGAGAGCGATACCGGCGAAGGTGTGAGTGGAATATCTAACCTTGTCTTGGTCTCGACAACCGCTTATGCTAAAGACGGCTTCCGTTTGCTCAAACCATCGGGTGAGCACAACCGGTCCCCCGATTCCATCGAAAGTGTGAGGTTTGCACCCCATGAAATTCTTATAGGAGCATCCTTCGTTGGAATTTCTGGCTCCATTGTTGTTGTTGTGATGATTGTTGTTATCGTTGTTGTTGGAGGAGTGACCGGCCATGGCCGCATCCACGGCAGTGGCTATCATACGTTGGAGGGCTTGTTCGGGAGTTTCGGGAGGAGCGCGTCGACGAGCCATTGTTCCTTCATGACACAAGAATATCGTTGGTTAGTATTCTAAATAATACTAACCGCGATATGGAATAAAGATAAAGAGAAAATTATCCTTGACTCGCCTTAAATTCTTTATGTCATAATGTCGGAACGTCCATGTGAATCACCGTAATATAATCCCGGAAATTATATTACCCTGATCCTCATGTGCATTTAACATTACTTCATAAAGTCAAGGTGGCGCGTCAACAAAATTTATTAACGTAAGATCAAGATCGAATACGAGTTAGATATGATAGAAGAGTTCGAGTATAAATGCACAAGTAGTCAAGTAATTCCTACTTCAGTCTATATGCCGGTTGTAGTCTAGATTCACCTATGTACCCTATGACTCGGGGTGGACACAAATGAACTCTAAATCCCTACAACCAAGGCTCTGATACCAACTGTAGCGACCCCGACAAATCGTCAAGTGACGGCGTCGGCTACGTGGGTCCCATTACCTGATTATAAGTCTTTAAGATAACGTTTGACCAAAATATGTCGCCTTCATTTCAAAATAAAGATTGTTTCAAAGTTTACAAGAATTGTTCAACCAAAAGTTAAGTTACAATGTTATAAGTACGATTGAAATCTAGGCGACACGGTTTAAAGTAAAGTCAAAAGACGCTCCATGAAATGCATGTATACTCGACATCCAATGCAAGTATCAAATAATGAGCGGAAGCATGTATCACATATCGTGCAAGACCTGAGAAAAACATAGAAATCTGTCAACGAAAACGTTGGTGAAATCATAGGTTTAGTAAGTAAATTGTATTGAACCACAAGGTTCTTTAAGAATTGTTCAACCAGAATCGTTCACATTCCAAAATAGTATTTGTATCACGAGCACCCAATTATCAAGGCTTAACCGAATCTTCCCTCTGAATTTTGAATTTAGTGTTAGAACTTACACTATACATTGTTGAAATTATATTTCATTCACTAACGGTAGCGAACCGTCTGAATGAGGGTTTGTTAAACCCGTATGGCCACACAACATAATTACACGCTTACACTTACACCCTGCAAGTGGAACTAATGATAATTGGATTGAGGACTTTTGTTCAAACTCGTATGCATCTTTGTATTCGTATTTGTTCACAGTGTAAAAGCATGAAAAGTAAATAAGTATGAAATGTATGTATTTCTCAGCCCACGATGTAAAGAATAAAAGTGATTGAAAAAGTGGGACTATGATCTCACCTTGAGTGCAAGAGTTAATAAAGTACTTCAACAAGTAGACGCGTGCAAAGACAAAGCTAGTCTTGACCTAAACATATAGGTTATATCAATAACGGTAAACACAAACGGTCAAAGATGTTCAATTAGTCCTATGGCTCGTTACGACTCGATTATATTAGCATGTGAATCAAATTGTCAAGTTTCATGCAAGATACTAGTAAATAATCATGTTAGAAAGGTTGCATAAGTATTTGGTTAAGTTTGACAAAAAGTCAAACTTGGTCAAAGTCAACGAAAAGTCAACACGTTCGGGTCGGGTCCCGAACTATTTTTCTAAGCTTAGAAGTCATATATGAGCATGTTGGCCAAGTTACATGTTAATCGGAGGTGCGTAGCATAGCAAACATTTTTCGAAATTTGACAAAATAGGTCAGAATCTGACCACGGCATATGCCGCGCCGCGGCCAGATGTGTCGCGCCGCGACATAACACGTGGTCTGGCACCTGGTCAGTTTCAAGGTTCAAGTCTTGGTCAAAACTTCAAATAACCATAAAACGCAAACCGTAAACAACTAGAAGACGTATCTTATACCGTTGGAAAGCTCTTTTGACAAGGAACACAACTAAGCACTTATCATCAAATGACAACATCATTTACAATAGCCGAAAACTCATCAAGTGATCATTAAACGTTCATTTCAAGGTTTCAAGTTCATCAAATGCAATTTGAGTTTCGGGAAACCAATTCACACATATGATATGCCGTTTTGAAGGTAATGGAGCATACATTACAACTAAACACTAACAATTAACATTCCATGGCATTCAAGCATCCAAAAATTCATGTCAAGAACCATCAAACCCTAGTCAAGAATCACAAAATCATTAATCATGTTTTTGAAGTTTTACAAATCAACCTACACATCAAAATGAAGCTAGTGATACTAGTAACACAATTAAAACATGCACTTTAACAATCTAACAACATTAACTCATCCAAAATCAAGGATTAAGCACACCCATCTCAAGTTCATGCTAGTTACTCCAAAAACAACAAATCGAGCAAACCAAACATATATTCATGTTAGACTCGAGCCATAGACACTAACTAACACCATTTCAAATCAAAAACACGAATTTAGAGAAATCTAGAGTTTTAGAAATGTTACCCAAACGAGATGAAGTTGGTATCAAATTGTAGAGGATGAAGAGAGGATTCCAAATATGTAATCGGATTTGTTGTGAGCTTCCAAGATTGAATTTAGATGATGAATGAATGGAATGGGTTTGTGTGTGTGTTCTTGAGATGGAGAGAAAAGGGATGAGGGAGATGATGGAATGGATGAAATGGGTTGACTAGTTGACCTAGTCAACTAGTTTGCCCATTTGGCAACTCCGGTCCCTCGAGTTTCAAAGCGGGTGCGGGATTTAACCGATCGAATATTTTTAAAACGCAAGTTAACGAGAGATGTTATAATTAAATGACGGAATTATTATGAACGTTAGTCAACGGAAACTACGAATTTAAATAACGAAAGGTATTATTTAAAAGAAAAAGACGGTGTTAAAAATAAATTTAACGGAAAAACGCGGGATGTTACATGATTATAGACACAACTATGAATAATATTATTGTTATTATGATTACTAATTTATCATTTTAGTGCTATTATTATTATGATTATGAGTAGGATTATTATTGTTATTGTATTATAAAAATAATACAAGTTATTATTATTTTCACTAATATTAGTATTAATATCATTTTTTTTTGTAATTATTAGTATTACTATTATTGTTATTAACTTAAACACCATATTTAACAATATCATTATTATTAGTAGTATTATCATTATCAAGAAAGTTATTATTATTAGTAAATCATTATTATCAAAACTATCATTTTTTTGTTACAAATAAATATTTTGCACCTAACATATATGATGTATGCAGCGGTGTATACGAAATACTTTTATTTTTATTGCGAAATACTATTAAATATGATACAATTTTACACAAGTTATTTATTTATTTATAGAGTGGATATACCTAAACCTTGCTACAACATTTATAGGCAGTGTACCTAATCGTACAGTAGTGTAGTTTTTAGTAAGTCCGGTTCGTTCCACAGGGAGACGGCTTATTGCGTACACTATATTTTTAAACAATTATATTTGTATGTATATATATATATATATATATATATATATATATATATATATATATATATATATATATATTAGTAATATAGTAGTATTACTATTATTATAAAAAGGGGGTTTTACCGTTTAATGACCGGTTTGTCGATTTTAAATAAAGCGTAAAGATAAATGACGATAATATAAATGACAGAATTTAAATTGCGATAAAGTAAATTGCAGTAATTAAAATGACAGTAAATAAAGGTACGATGAAATATGAAATAAAAGTATTATGCTTATTTAAACTTCCGTAATCGTGATGTTTGACGTTTTGATTTTAATTAATTGTTACCCGGGTTAATTGTCCTTTGTCCTGGTTTATTTGATACCTATTTGGTTTTTGTCCATAATAGTCCATCGGTCATAATTATAAAATGCTCGTCAAATTAACCTTATTTCGAAAGTCAAATATTCCAACTAATTAGGGATTCGAACTGTAACAAGGTTTTAATACTTTGTTTAATAATTACACCAGGTTATCGACTGCGTGTAATTCAAGGTTTTATTACTTTGTTAACAATTACACCAATTATCCTTGTATGTAATCCACCCATGTTTTAATGAGATATGAATATTTATTTACCCACTTGATCAGAATGAATAATCAATTACCCAACCCGAATAATTAATTAAATGATCGTAAAAGATGTCGTATAAACGTCACTAAATAGAACATACATAATCATTTTAATAATTATTAGATTAACTAATTTGAAGATAGGTTCGACAGATTCTAATGAGTTGTCATTCGATTAGACAATACCCCCTATATATTAATAGTCAATAATCCAATGTCCACAAGTGTCGGTCTTTTGTCCAAACCTTAATTATGGTACAAATTCTAATAACCCAATCTTAATTTTTAGTCTAACATCACGATTACTTTGGCACAAATAAACATAATAATAACTTAGTTACGATACATTAATTTAAAAAGGAAGAACATAGCTTACAGTGATTATTTATTGCGTAGCGTTACCCGGACAGAGTTCCGGCTTTAAAAACTTACAACATTCGCTAACATAACCTTATTATTATTAAACTTTAATATTAAAATTATAATTAAAATATAAATATAAATATATATTTAAGAGAGTGAGAGATAGATTGAATCTTGTGTCTTTAAAACGTCGAGCAAACTGCCTTTTTATAATACTTGGCCTGCTACAGTAACTCATGCGAGTGCATAAGTTTTGTGCCTTCTGGCCATGCAATCGCATGGCCTCCTGGGACAGCTCACATACTTTTGTTTTCTTATTTGCCGACTTTTTATTTAATAATATATAATATAATATATATAATTTTATATAATTATATATATATTATATTATATTCTTGTGCATAGTTGACTCGTAATTTTAGGTCGGTTGCGTCGCGCGTTGATAGTTGGTTCATGTCTCGGTTCCGGATTTTTGAACGTCCTTGCGTACTATTTAATATCTTGTACTTTGCGTTTCGCGACTTGTACTCTTGTAAATTTTAGACGTTTCTCATCAATAAATAGAACCACTTGGATTGTAACTTGTACATTTGAGCTTTTTGGTCATTTGCGTCTTCAAATCTTCATTTTCTTCTTTTATCTTCGCACTTATTTATTTAAACGAATATTACATAAAAATAGAACAATAGCAACTAAAAGATTTACATATTGGGATGATATTGTGACTAAATATATGTTCATTTGGAGCACTATCAATATACTTATTACATATATTATAATTATATTAATAGTTTATATACCTATATATCAAACATAATAACATTATCTACATAATTAATTATATATAACAAACTAATGATATTTAAATATAGTACTAACCATATATATATATATATATATATATATATATATATATATATATATATATATATATATATATATATATATATATATATATATATATATGTATATATATATATATATATATATATATAGATATAGATATATTAATATAACTAAATATATGGATATTAATCATTTTATATATATATAAAATAAATATATATAACATATACTTTAAGATATAAAATAAGTATATATTTTAAATGGAATTTAATATAAATTATATAAACTACAAACACATAAATAATGTAAAATTAATAAAAGAAATTATATGATTTCCATTATATGTTTTAATAGATATACAATTGATATAGGTTCGTGAATCCGAGGCCAACCCTGCATTGCTCAGTTTCATCGTATGAATATTTTTACTACAAAATATCGTAGTGTGAGTTTCATTTGCTCCCTTTTTAAATGCTTTTGCAATATATATTTTTGGCACTGAGAATACATGCGCTGCTTTTATAAATGTTTTACGAAATAGACACAAGTGATCGAAACTACATTCTATGGTTGGATTATCAAACCGAATATGCCCCTTTTTAGCTTGGTAGCCTAAGAATTGGTGTTTATTATAATTGCCACCAATTGACGCAAATCCTAAAGATAGATCTATGGGCACTAACAAGCCCTAGTCAGAGAATTTGAACTGCTTTAGTACTTCGATTTATCATGTCCGATGTGAGTCCCGAAATAATGGGGATATTCTATATGCATCCTGTTAAGGTCGGTTACCAGGTGTTCAATCCATATGAATGAATTTTAATTCACGGGTTACGCGTGTCAATATATGAAATCTTGTGGTCTATTAAAATGATGGAAATGATCGATTATGGTAAACTAATGAACTCACCAACCTTTTGGTTGACACTTTTAAGCATGTTTATTCTCAGGTTTGAAAGAAATCTTCTGCTGTGCATTTGCTCATTTTAGAGATATCACTTGGAGTCATTCATGGCGTATTTCAAAAGACGTTGCATTCGAGTCATTGAGTTCATCAAGATTATTATTAAGTCAATTATAGTTGAATATATTATGAAATGGTATGCATGCCGTCAAATTTTGATGTAATGAAAGTTTGTTTTTTAAAAACGAATGCAATGTTTGTAAAATGTATCATTTAGAGGTCAAATACCTCGCGATGAAATCAACTATTGTGAATCATTTATAATGTATATGAACGGGGCATTTCACATACATCTTTGTATTTGAATCTTTTCTAGTACGCCAATCGTCAAACCATGACATAAGCTCGGTCCAGTCTACAAACAAAGGTATCGGCAAACTAATCCAAACTCTAGTCATCCTCCATAACTTATCCGCTACATGACAGCCAAACATAACATGATGCAAGGATTCGATACCATGATTACAAGACGTAAAACTAATCACGTGCATTTCCAAGCCTCTATGTGAAAGATTTTGGCGCGTTGGTAACCTGTCTAAAGCTAACCACCACAAAAAAATTATTGATTTTATGTGGAACACACTTCACCCACCTAGTATGCAAGTCGCATGTTGGTAAGACGTGATCATCGATGTATCGCCTTGTATTACATACTGTGAAATCCACATCATCAACCAAGTCCCATTTCCACGCATCAGTTTCATTCAAAATAGAAACTTCATCCAGCTCAAAGACCATTTCGTTTAGCAATACAATGTTCCCCGAGCCAATATTACGAACCCATGCCCAATTCTAACCATTTGAGCTGCAACGATCTGAGAGCAAGCAATTTTCATCCGAATCTAAATGAAAAAGCCTTCCATATTTTATTCATAACAAACCATCGCCCCTCTAATTGTCTTTCCAAAAACGGATAGATTGTCTGTTACCCACCTTTACCCGTAAAAAGTTATTAGGAATGATACCTCTGGTTTTGGCTTTACAAAACGAGTCGACAACATTGAACCAAGCTCCTTTGCTACTTATACGTTTCCCATCTAGACCCGCACACGGTCCATGTAACGCGGTTATAACCGAATCCCACATTGCATTTGGCGTATTAACAAATCTCCAAATCCATTTAAAACAGAGCATAGTTAGACGACCGTAAGCTACCAACGTCTAACCCACCTTTGTCATACGATGCCAAGATTTGGTTCCAACTAACCCAATTCATTTTTTTTTTAAATTGTTGGTACATCCCCAAAAGAAGTTTTCCCGTAATCTCTCCAAGTTATTCAAAATCGTTTTGGGGCATTTGAATAAAGAAAGATAATAAACTCCCAAGCTTCCTAACACTGCTTTAATTAAAGTTAAGTGACCACCAAACGACAAAAGGTTCGCTTTCCACCCTGATAACCTTTTTCGAAACTTAGAATCTAAATCATTCCAATTCAAAATATTATTCAAGTTAACACCTACTGGAAGGCCCAAATAAGTAAATGGAAATGTACCTTTTGAACAACCAAGTTCATGAACATACTCTTCGATCTACGCATCTAGAACTCCAAGACCAAATAAGTGTGATTTACCGACATTGATCTTTAAACCCGAAACACGATGGAAATCATTAAGTACCGCAATAATGTTGAGAAGGCTGTCTTTATTCCACTCAGACAAAATAATAGCATCGTCTGCATAAAAAAGATGTGATACATTGATTTCCAAATTACCAACCCTAATACCATGAATCATACCCGCCTCTACTCTTTTATTTAACAACAAGTGAAGTCCTTCCATTATAATTAAGAAAAGGAAAGGACTAATGAGATCGCCTTGGTGAAGACCGCTATATAAACGAAACTCTGTTGTTGGACTACTATTAACCAAAACTGAAGTCCTCGAATTAAATAAACACATACGGATCCAGTTTCTCCATTGGACACCGAACCCCAACACCATGAACATGTGATCCAAAAACTCCCAATTAACTGTGTCGTATGCTTTTTCAAAATTAACCTTGAAGATCATTAGCTTTTTCTTCCTCTTCTTGTACCAACTGAATAACTCGCTAACTATCATCGGGCCATCAAGAATCTGTCGTCCTTTAATAAAAGTTGATTGCTCTTTCGAAATTATTTTATCAATTACAAGAGCCAACCTATTAGCTAAAATCTTAGTGATGATCTTATATTGCACCCTGATTAACGATATAGGTCTGTAATATTTTACACAAGTTAGATTAGAAACTTTGGGAATCAAAGTAATGAAGGCCGATGAGGATCGTTTTGGTAATCGGCTTGTTTCGAATACAACAACCCTATTCAATTTATAGTTGTTCTACATTGAGGATCTACAAAACCATAATGCCAATACTAAATATTTATAATGATGATTTCATTCATAGAAGCTACATATAGTGCGGTAAATGGTAAATGTATTGATGATGCTAACATATTAAGCAGGCTGATAACATTATATGGTAATGTTAGTAACACTAATAACATTTAAAGAAGTATATGTCGCATTGTTAACTCACTTTTGTTATACGCATTTCAACAGTAGGATATATAATAGCATGCAACTGACAATTATTGGCCTTTTACCCAACCCAACAGTAGGATATATAATAGCAGACCGACTATTCATAAAACATACAATTTTTGTGTACATTAACTATGATCGTGCAATCATTTCTTTGCTTGGTGATTCTGTTAAGTGGTGTAGGTTTCTGTAGAGCATCCATTTTTTGTTAAAGAGGAGATATATGATAATTGTGAATATACAGCTAAGTGCTGATAATGTAACATATATATACAGTGTCATCCTTTGTGAAAATATCCTTTTTTGGAAAATTGATTCATATTTAATTTTTAAACGCATGATTTGTGGATAATTGATATCCACATTAATTAGAGTTGATTGATTATGTTTTAAATGGTTGTAACAGGTTAAACCACTGGAACTTTTTTTAAAAGGGTTTTGCTAACGTATGTCACGAAGGCATACGTTAAGGTGCATTTAATGAACACGAATTTCCTTATATATAATTATGTGTATTTAATACTCATTAGTTCAATCTAATAGTTTCAATTTCTATGTGTGCATTAATTACAAATTCTGATATTTATAGAAATTACAAGTTCATTAAATGCAGTTGAACGTATGCCCCAATGGCATACGTTAAAATTTGATTTCATCAAATCAGTTACATATTCAAATATGTATTTCATGTAAATTCAAAATTTGTAATTTAGTCAACAAAATATCCTAAATTTCAGCAACTTTAAATTTTGATTTCACATTCAAGTTCCCGAATTCGGGTTATTACAATAGGGTCGGGTTATCGGGTTAACTTGGATTATCAAGATAATCCAAGATCAATCAAGATTTCCAGAAATATTTAATCGCAATATCCATCATTAGAGATGGTACGATTGCAAACTTGACTTTGTGTTAGTAATTTTATGCCACAATATATTAATAAAATATGTTATATCAGGAAATTAAAATAATTGAATGAAATTTTTATTGAAGTGGCAGTAGCATAAGTTGGCAGGTCACTAAACCCACCAGGTGAGTTAAGTCAAGAGTTAGTTCAAGTGTAGTGACCCGAATTTTTTCATGTTTATATATTAAATGAAAACTATATTTACATGATTAAATGTTTCCAACATGTTAAGCAATCAAACTTGTTAAGACTTGATTATTTGAAATGAGTTTCATGTAGACAATTGACCATCCAGTTTGCCTGATGATTCACGAACGTCATAACTTGTGATAATTATATAATCGTTTTTTTATGATGTAAGTTTTTATTATATATATATATATATATATATATATATATATATATATATATATATATATATATATATATATATATATATATATATATATAAGAAGAAATACAATTAAATCAAATATGAACAAGTAAAATACTATTTTCTACAGTAAAATACTATTTGCTACAGTAAATACTATTTGCTACAGTAAACACAATTTACTCGTATTCAATCCGTATTCGTACTCGTACAATACCCAACCTCTAGACGTATATACTATTAGTATATACACTTCAATGATCAGCTCTTAGCAGCCTTGGTGAGTCACCTAAATATGTGGGAACCATCATTTAACATCTAGCATGAAATATCTAACAAAAATACAAACTAATGGAGCCTATATCACAAGTGCTCATTCACGTTTTTCTTCACCAACCATAAACACATTTTCATTCCAAATTTTATGCATCAAATTACTCTCTCTCAATTCCTCTCTTATTGTTCTAAGTGTTCTTCATCATTGTCTTCATAATTTAGCTCAATCTAGTTAACCTTGATCAACATACAAAACAACTAGTCAAGAACACTTCATAAACGCTTACTTCCAAGCTTTCTAATCCATTCCAAGTAATCATCTAAGATCAAGAAACCTCTGTTATTTACATTAGGTTATCATTCTAATTCAAGGTATAATTCATATTCAAACTTTGATTCAATTTCTATAACTATAACAATCTTAATTCGAGTAGAAATCTTACTTGAACTTGTTTTCGTGTCATGATTCTACTTCAAGAACTTTCAAGCCATTCAAGATCCTTTGAAGCTAGATCATTTCTTGTCACTTCCAGTAGTTTTACCTACTAAACTTGAGGTATTAATGATGTTCATAACATCATTCGATTCATATATATAAAACTATCTTATTCGAAGATTATAACTTGTAATCACTAGAACATAGTTTAGTTAATTCTAAACTTGTTCGCAAACAAAGTTAATCATTCTAACTTGACTTTTAAAATCAACTAAACACTTTTTCTATATCTATATGATATGCTAACTTAATGATTTAAAACCTGGAAACACGAAGAACACCGTAAAATCGGACATACGCCGTCGTAGTGAAACCGGGGGCTGTTTTGGGTTAGAAAAATAAAAACAATCTTAATCTTTGAATTGGAAGTTTGTTTTCTGGAAGAATGATATTACATATGAACATGATACTATATCCAAAAATCATGGTTAAACACAAAGTGGAAGTATGTTTTTCAAAATGGTCATCAAGATGTCGTTTTTTCGACGGAAATGACTACCTCTTTAAAAAATGACTTGTAACCTGTATTTCCGACTATAAACTTATACTTTTTCTGTTTAGTTTCATAAATTTTTGTTCATTATGAAACCATAGCAACTTGAATCACTCAAAATAAATTTGAAACGAAGAAATGACGGGTAAAACAAAATTGGATAAACGTGCTAGTTTTAGCTACGAAAATTTTGTAACAAATCTAGACTAAACATATCCTAACTAATTTATATTGTATTATACATATTATGTAATCTTGGGATACCATAGACAAGTATACAATATTTTGACATATCATATCGACCCATCTATATATATTATTTGGAACAACCATAGACACTCTATATGCAGTAATGTTTGAGTTAGCTATACAGAGTTGAGGTTGATTCCAAATATATATATATACTTTGAGTTGTGATCTAGCCTGAGACGTGTATACACTGGGTCGTGGATTGATTCAAGATATATATATTGATTTATTTCTGTACATCTAACTGTGGACAACTAGTTGTAGGTTACTAACGATGACTGCTAACTTAACAAACTTAAATCATAAAAACGTAATAAAAAATATTGTGAATATATTCCGATCATAAATTGATATATATGTACATATTTGTTATATGTTCGTGAATCGACCAGTGGCCAAATCTTACTTCCCGACGAAGTAAAAATCTGTGAAAGTGAGTTATAGTCTCACTTTTTAAATATAATATTTTTGGGGTGAGAATACATGCAATTTTATAAATGTTTTACAAAATAGACACACGTACGCAAAACTACATTCTATGGTTGGATTATTAAACCGAATATCGCCCTTCAAGTCTGGTAACCTAAGAATTAGGGAAATGGTCCCTAATTGACGCGAATCCTAAAGATAGATCTATTGGGCTTAACAACCCCCATTCAGGTTATGGATGGTTTAGTACTTCGAGATTATTATACAGACGAGAGGTTCTGTTTTGGGGATATTCTATGCATTATGTTAACGTCGGTTACCAGGTGTTCAACATATGAATGATTTTTATCTCTATGCAGTTTGCGAAATGCCTAATATGAGATGTGCTATAAAAATGAAATCTTATGGTCTATTATTATGATTTGATAATATATAGGTTAAACCTATAACTCACCAACATTTTTGTTGACGTTTTAAGCATGTTTATTCTCAGGAATATTAAGAGCTTCCGCTGTTGCATACTAAAATAAGGACAAGATTTGAAGTCCATGCTTGTATGATATTGTGTAAAAACTGCATTCAAAAAACTTATTTTGATGTAATATATTCTTATTGTAAACCATTATGTAATGGTCGTGTGTAAACGGTATATTTTAGATTATCATTATTTGATAATCTACGTAATGCTTTTTAAACCTTTATCGATAAAATAAAGGTTATGGTTGTTTTAAAAATGAATGCAGTCTTTGAAAAAAAAAACGTCTCATATAGAGGTCAAAACCTCGCGACGAAATCAATTAATATGAAACATTTATAATCAATATGAAAGGGACATTTCAGTTCATATGCATACAATAACAATTATATACAGCCAACAATTTTTCTGGTAAAGTCAGATGCATTTATAAACGAATTTCACCTTGTAACTAACCCATTTCACTATATAATTTAAACAAATGGATGGTGTGCAACCAGAATTCTTACATGACCATGGTGCTCAATGTGCCATACACGAACTCTTTGATCAACAGAACCTGAAGCAAGTTGGTCCCAACGCAATTTGATGCTAGTAAATGTACTGTTTGATTCATTTTCCAGTTAATATAATAATAAAACATAATAAAATTGGGGTTTATAATAGGATGAATAATTGGGGTTTTATTGAAACGGTGAAATTAAACCTTCTTCTTGTGGCCTTGGTATTCTCTGTTGTTATGTATTTGATAATCGCGAACTTCCAGGTTTAAGGGTTCAATCTCACGATGGCGTTTAATTTGTCACATACCCGGTTGTACGATTTGCCCCACTTTTAACACTAACATTCATGATCATGATCGTAATCAATAACGATTATTAAAATTTATTTTTTATTACTTCAAAATTGGATCTATAATTTAGATATTGATTTGAGAGGACGAGAGATTTTGTGGAAAATTTCACACTGCAATTGCAAAATGTGTCTTCAATAGTTGAACCCTTAATTTTCAGTTATTGTCCCGTGTATTTTTTTGTTAGTGGTTAACGTAGTTGATTTAGGGCCATTATAGTCTTACTAATTCAAAATTTATGTTAAAGACTCATTAAGATAATGTGTCTCATTTAAGGATCAAGATTAACCTTAATCTTATTAATGGATGGCTTAGATACAAAATTTTATTTTTCAATAGACTCTATATATTATGGCTTTCTTTATTATGTATAAGAGAAAGATTAAATAAAACACGTCATACACAATGAAAATTCTCATTGTCACTTTTTATTAATATAATAATGAAGGATATAATAATATTGTTATTATTTATTATTATATATAAAAAACAAATACAAAATAAGGAAAAAATAAGCACGGGTCGTTTGTTTGAGTTGTAAACCCAAATTTGGGTTTCTAAAACCTTCCATCAACAAACCAAATAATTAACATACAATTCAACTCATATAGTCTACTCTTAACGCAAATCCTAACAAATTAATAAAACCGTTAATGAATACCATCGTCTAACAAGTGAAAACGTTTGCAATCGACGAATCAGGTCTCGTCTGTCTAGAGCTCTACGGGTCTATTCGATTCAACAACAAAATAGTTAGATTACGCTTCCGGTTAGAAAGTCTAAACTCAATTTATTTTTTGCACGCCAAGCAACCCGGGTTCAATTCCTGGGGGCGGAAGGTTTTCTCTCCAATTTCCTACGATTAGTTGCAAAGCAACCCAGGTCCCGCGATTAGTTGCCAAGCAACCCGGGTAGGAGTTTCCTTCTAGCATGTGTGGGTGCAAATGATGAAGGTCATTGAAATAAATAATCCGATGATGTAAATTCGCCGTTCAAAAAAATAAAATAATATTTTGCACGCTTTTTACCCCTTGTGTAACGCACAGGCTCTAAAGCCTAGTGTATTATATATAAAAAGTATTACATTAATACAAGGTAAATGGACCTTAAGGTCTGGCCCAATATACACGAAAAGATTTTTCACTATGGACTACAGGAGTCCAAGGCTATGAACGAAATGAATTGTTCAATCATACACGGAACAATCATGCTGCAGAGTGAGCAGCCCGAACCGACAAGTTATGATAAATATAAGTCCGGATTGCTTAGCCTGACGTTCCAGTCGATCTTCTTTCCTTTCAACCTCTGTGAAATCCACTCAAATGATTTGCCTTGGAGTGTGGAGTACACGTTCCCAAAGAGTGAAATAGATTGCGGTAATAGAAACGTGAACGTGGTGTTCATGAAACGGATTAAACTGTGCTACCTGACCAGAATGAAGGTGGGACGCCGTGACTATCTGTCACGTCGAGCCAGATTTGCTCAGATGGAAACAAAATACAGGTGGCACGTCTTGACACTTTGTTACGTTGTGCCAGGTCGAACAACAGGAATCAAGTGTCATGTCGTGCCAGTGCCGTTTTTTGAAAGTTTTTGGTCAGTTTTTGTAATTACTTGTCATTTACCACCACTTTTGAATATACGTATTTTCACCATATTCCCTGCAAAAACACACAGAAAATACTCCTTACATACACTTTGATTAACTCTCTTTTAGCCTAGAAGATTAATCACTCCTTGCCTTATCTCAATCGAGATTTCGTGTAACCCGAGGCTAATAGGGTCGAAATATTTGATCCGAAAATGTCTTCGCGATTCAAGGATCAATTCGGTTATCATATTATGTAAACTCTAGTTTTCTATAACACACTTCAATCGTCTAGTCCAAATCTAAATAACGTATTAATATAATCAAAATTATATTAATTAAAAAAAAATTCGACCGCGCGTTGCTGCGGTTGTATTCAACGCGCGGTCGAATTTGAATATATGTTGTTTGGTACCTAATATATCTAATAGGTTGAGTTGTTTGTTGTACGTGTATGTATATGTATGAAATATTGCACGAAATATTTAGTGTTTTTTTAACAATGTCTGTTTCACGCGTAGTTAGTCCCGTTGTGTTCGTTAGATTTTTTCGAGTTGAACGATGATTTCGGAAAAATCTAACTCGCACCTAGCGATATGAAATATAGCCCGAAATATTTAGTGATTTTTTAACGATGTTCGTTTCGCACGTAGTTAGTCCCATTGTGTTCGTCAGATTTTTTCAAGTTGAACGGTGGTCTCGGAAAAATTTAACTCGCATCGAGCAAGAAGATAGGGCCTGTTAAAAATTCAGGTGGAATTATTTTCTTTTATTTTAATAAAATTATATATTTACACTTTCTACCTCTGAAAAAGTGTAAACTGGGGGTTGTGTAAATTAAGCCAAAGTTGAGGGACCGGTTGGAGTGTGAACGCAAACTCAAAACGACAATCGATATAATTGAAATGACGAAATCCGCCATGCCTTTTAGTACACATGTATAATATAATATAATATAATATAATATAATATAATAATATAATGTATAATAGTATAAAATAAAATAAAATAAAATAATACTACGTATATGGTTTTGAAAATTAAGAATCAAAAAGAAACGTGATGATGATATTGATCTTGTTGATTGATCTGTAAAAGGTGATGTTTTTAGACTCTTTCCAACGCGGTGTCAGATGGGCCCGCGTCAGACTCGCTGGCAGGAAGTGACACCCCTGACGCCATTAACGGGGCGTCAGTTTTTGACGCTGGGGGGCGTCAGTCGACGATTTGACCGAAAAAACGGGCTTCAAATGGTGTGCTGGCTTGATCTGATTGGGTGGGGTAATATATCCGTTACCCAACGGATATATACCCGTTTTTTGGTTTTTTTTTTTAAAAAAAAAAAATTCAATTTTTACTCCATTTTACTCCTATTTAAACCCCAACAATCATATCATTTTCACACAATTCATTCTTACTCACTCTATTTCTTTCTACTTTTTATTTTTTTTTACAAAAGTCTATTAGTTTATAAATGGGTTCGAGGTTACGGGGGTCTAATTCTGACTCCGAAGATTTGCGGATTGTTCAATTAATTCAAGAAATAGAAGATGATGATTCCGAAGTCGAATCGACACCATCTATTCCGAGAGTTAGAGGTTACATCCCAAGGGAACGGGAGGTTGCTGCACAACGTTTGTGGGATGATTATTTTTGTGAGACGCCAAAATATTCACAAAGAAAAGTCGTTTTCGCATGCGCATACAATTATTTCTCCGGATAGTGCAAGGTATTACTACTTTCCAAAGTGATAATATGCCAGAATATTTTACTTACTTTTCTCAACGATTTGATGCTATCGGTAGGCCTACATTTACTACTTTACAAAAATGTACGTCGGCTATACGTCAATTGGCGTATGGCAGCGCTCCCGATATGTGAGATGAATATTTGCAAATGAGCGAGCAAACATCAATACTATGTCTAGATTACTTTTGTATGTGTATTATTACATTGTACAAAAAAGAATACATGCGATCTCCGAATGCACACGATGTTGCTAGATTGTATAGTGCTCACAAGGAGAGACATGACTTTAGGGGTATGCTCGGTAGTATAGATTGTATGCACTGAGAGTGGAGGAATTGTCCTGTTGCTTTAAAAGGACAATACACTAGGGGTGATCACAAGAAACCGACCCTTATGCTTGAAGCTGTTGCTTCTTATGACTTGTGGATTTGACATGCTTTTTTTGGGATGGCGGGTTCCAACAATGATATCAACGTTTCGAACCAATCACCTATATTTGATAAACTTAAGAACGGAACATTTTCATCCGCACCATTTGAGGTAAATGGGCATGAATATAGCAAAGGATATTACCTTGCGGATTGTATATATCCCGATTGGGCAACTTTAGTTAAAGGATATTCATGTCCTATTGAAGAACCAACGATTAAGTTTACAAGATTTCAAGCTAGTGCCTGAAAGGATGTAGAGAGGACATTTGGGGTTCTTCAAGGTCGTTTTCATATTATACGCCTAGCTTCACGAAGTATGAGCGTTAACAGGATGCGAAGAGTGATGGAATGTTGTCTCATATTACATAACATGATACTTGAAGATAACCGCTTTGCACTTTCTAAATGGGAAGAAAGATTCACTACCGAAGAAATGGAAAATGGTATGGAACGTATACGAAACAGAGGACGGGATCGAGATATCATCGCAAGAGAAATAAGGGATCGAGATTTGCACAACCAACTCACCGAGAATTTAGTCGAGCACATTTGGAATCTTCCACCGACTTTTCGCAATGAGAATTAGTTTTTTTTTTTTTTAATCTATGTAATCGTCAATCTATGTACTTTTAAATTCTTATCAAAAATTAATTATGTATTTTTTTATTAATGTTATTTATTTTATTTTGTTGTATTTATTTACCATTTTAATGTAATTTATTTTATTTTGTTGTATTTATTTACCATTTTAAATCATTTGAAAAAAAACTGGTGGACCCTACTGAATTTGACACTGGCATTTGACACTTGGGGTTATTGGAGGGTCAAAATTTGACACTAACATGTCACAGGCAGATGCACTTTTTGAGCCAAAAAGTACAAATCTGCCTGTGATGTCACAGGCAGGGTTAGAAACAGTCTTATTCCTTTTGTTTTCGTATTCTCTCGTGACCTACGACAAGGCTAAAAAGCAAAACAATATAAAATTAAAAGGTAGTAATATTTGAACCCACTCACAAATCGGTGGGAAAAACGCGTACAAATAATGACCAAAATAGTTTCCAATCGTTTTTGAACACCAACAACAATTCCCTCTTCATATATGAAAATTAGAATTTCTATTTACTTTTTCGATTAATTAATCACTTACACAATTAATTAGTTGTTGGTGAAAGCTATTGTTGACCAATGTTATTGACTTCTACAAGCAGAAGAATTTGTGTGTATATATGCATATACTCCCAGTACGTACCAATAATAACATATTGATAAATAAACAAATTAACGATGTATCCGATTTCCACCATGCACATTTTCATCACTATTCTTACGATGCTCGTTTTCATGTAACCGGAAATGACTGCTAATGATTTTATTAACAGATCATTAGAAGGAAAAGCTTTGCTGGCTACTCATTGGACATAGGTAAGATAGGCGATCGCCTAAGCCCAAAATTTTAGAAGGGCTCAAAATTTTTAATATATATATATATATATGACAAAATTGCTGAAATGGTCCTTGTAGTTTGTATCAAATTGCTGATTTAGTCCCCATGGTTTTTTTTGATGGATTTCGTCCTTGTGGTTTGTAAATGTTGCTTATTTTGTCCCTCTGACTGACGGCCGTTAAAAAAATCTGTTAAACAAGGTCACATGCCATGCACATGAGGGCAAAAATGTCATTTTACGTTGTCTCCTTCCTCAAATTCATCTCTGTCCCGAAAAAGATGAACAAACCCTAATTTTTCACTTTCTTCAAACACTTCCATTAACATGATACAAAAACTCTTCAAGTCCAAAACAATAAAAAATCTTAAATAAACACCCTAATCAATATATCTGAAGACATATTTTTAAATAAACACTTTGGTAAATACATTTGGTTGAAATGCTCTGTAATTAAATCACAACACCCATCGCATAAACCCTAATCTATTGGAACACCCATCGCAAAACAATATCTTAAATAAATACCCTAATCGATTTGTTTGCTTAATCAAAAACAAACATTTTACCTCAGGAACCTGCAATTGAACACCCATCACAAAATCGTCATCAGATTCATTCGATTTTACATGTGTTTCATGAATCGTTCACGAAGGCCGTGTTGCAAGAAGGTCGTGTTGCAGATCTGGTTTGTTCAAAAGGGAAACACCCAATGACAAAGTGGCCACCATCTCCGGCCACCGGCGACCTTGAATCCCGGCATAACCACCTGCAACGGTGGTTACAGCAGCAAGTGGGTTTGAGAATTTTTCGCGGTTTGATGAGTATGGCATCAATTCGAAGCAGAAATTGAAAATAGGCTCGAAGGTAACTTAATTCGTTGTCATATTATCGTTATCACTTTAAAATTATAATGGCATGGATCTGCGTTTTGATAAAATGAAGTCAACGATCTTAAGTGTGGGGTTTTGGCTTGGTGTCGTGAAGTAGAAATTGGATAGCTTTTAATTTGCAAATTATATAGGATAGCCTTTGATTGGTAGGTTTTGATTTTTAGCAATACTGTTATATTTACAAATTAATTACGGTAGATTTTGATTTTATTTGTTACAGTATTTGTTATTGATTTTGATTTGTAAATGATTTTACTTTAATTTGGTTTCTTAAAATTGAATACGAATGGGGACAAAGGTAGATTTTGATTTTATTGTTATTTGTTATTAATTTTGATTTGTAAATGATTTTACTTTAATTTGGTTTCTTAAAATTGAATACGAATGGGGACGAAGCAGAAGATAAAATGACAACTTATGATGAAGATGAGATATGAAATGACAAAATTACCCTCACATGTCTAGCACATGACTAGATTTAACAGATTTTTTTAACGGTCGTCAGTCAGAGGGACGAAATCAGCATCATTTACAAACTACGAGGACGAAATCCATAAAAAAAAACTACGGGGACTAAATTAGCATTTTGATACAAACTACAGGGACCATTTCAGCAATTTTGTCTATATATATATATATATATATATATATATATATATATATATATATATATATATAGTTTCTATTATATTGCCTAAAATTATGATGTCATAAAAAGACTATTTCCCTTCATAAAAGAAAGTCAAAAAGAAAAAAGGAAAAATTTGAGAGCATGTTGATGATGTCATAAGCATTAAAAAAAAAATTAAGCAATTAAAATTATAAAGATATGGAGTAAATCTGTAAATCATTCATCAACCATTCATTACGGCATTCCATACGCCAAAAACCCTTCGTATTCTCTCCTTTACAAAAACCCTAAAAAATTCTCAAAAACGAATTATAATGTAACTATATGATATTAGAAACTCTGGATCATAGTCTATCTTTGAATATCACGATTAATCCATGATTTTGAAAATCTGATTACGATGGGAGCAATCAGAAAACCTAATTTGGTTTATTGCCTAAATTCCGATAAACACACCTTCGATGTTTAACCCTTTATTGGTTTTTTGATCCAGAGTCGTTTGTCTAACTCCTCGATGGGAGAAATTGGACAACGGTAGGTATTTTTATGATGGATTTATGATCCAGAGTTTCTATTATCATATAGTTACATTATAATTCGTTTCTAATAGATATATATATATATATATATATATATATATATATATATATATATATATATATATATGATTGATTTACCGTGATGGATTTATTCTGGATTTGAAATTTGATCAAGGTTTTCTAATAGGAATCACAAATTCCATATGACTGGAGATGGTGTGAATTTGATTAGGTTTTCTAAATGTTCATTGAGTAATGGTTATTGATATGTGGTTATAAATGTACATTTTTGCCGTGATAGTTGGGGAAACATCGTAGGGTTGATCAGGAGCTGAAGACAAGGGTTTTAAAACTGGAGTTTTGTCTTCATGAAGCTCGGCCTCAAACCCGAAAGCTTCAAATATGTTATTCTATTTTTTCTTGGTAACAGATTACAATTATGGGTAAATTAGATGCAATTTGGGTGGGTAGTCAACAGACCACTAAGTGCTCATGTCAAAATGAATAATTCTTTGGGATTTTTCATGTTCATCAATGGGTTTTCTTATGTATTTTGCCTACAAATGTCTTTTTCGATTTTGCTCTTGTGTAGCCGGTGGTGGTGATGGTGATGGTTTTGCCAACGAATTTGATACAAGACGATGTTCTTGACATACTTTTTTAGTAGTCTTAAGTATGGCCTTAAAAGTCTCATTAATATGATGGTTCTCATAATCTATTTTATCTTCTGCGTGATTCTTTCTTTACGTCCAATATGCAAGGAACTAGAGTGATGAATTTAAACTTGATATTCTCTGTACAACTCAATGGAAGGATACAATTGTGATCAGGTTGTTAACAAACTTTTAACTTCATGTGAGAATTGAGTTTGATTATGACTATATTATGTGTACAGTGAAGTGGTACATAGGTAATGGGAGTTTGTATTGTTTATACTTTATTGTAGTAGACTATATATGTATTATGTGATGTGCAAGGATGTACTTAAAGTATTAAGTTCTTTTTCTTATATAATCATTGCTATAGTTATAGTCATATATGTTATCTCGAAATGCTATCTTAAAATTAGTGTGTTGTATTGATGCTTTTTGTTTTGAAATAATTGCAGATTCACTAATGTGTATTGAATTGTGATATAAAGGTGCTTCTGAACATAGGAATGAACTTTGTGAAAATGATGCCACATAATATTAAAGTTTGTAAGGTTGCACATAGCCACCTGATTGAGGAGGAGGTATTTATACAATATTATTGAATTATTATTATTTGAATTAAGAGCTAACGTACTTAAAGTTACACACATGCTTTAAGCTTTATGTGTTATTTTGTTTAATAAATCTATGTACCAACTTATGTGAATTAACTTTGTTTCTAATTAGTTGATGATAACTGAGAAGATGGTGTGGTGTAATACTTACTCTCGAGAAGATGATGGTATGTTATTGTACAATGAGTTATTAAGTAGTGAATTGTTGTAATTGTTTGATATAGGTCGAACTAAGTTAAAAGTACTAGACATTGCATTTTTAACTTCACATCTTTTTATTTATGGGTTACATAATTTAAGCGATGTTTGGATTTCAAGACTCTGTTTCGAATATGATATTGTAAGCTTTTGTTTACATTTATAAATTTAAAGCCGTTTATGGTCTTATCTTCTTATATAATTTTGATTCTGAATTCTTATTGTTATTTGTTATTTATGTGGGATTTTAGGTAGTACATGAAATTTTATAACCGATTTTGTGTTTTGTTCTTTTTTTCCAGTTAGGAATAGAATAGAATGTAAGTAGCTTTATAATGTGACTACATATATTAGTTTTGTACTTATCTTTGGAATGTGATAATAAGACTTGCTATATATTTGGACTTGAAGATAATTGTTGCTCTATATTTCATATGGTTTAAAAGAAACAGAAGAATGTGTATGAAGGTGAGCAGAATCGTGAAGGAGATAAGTGAAGCTATCAAAGATTATATTAAGATCAAGTTAATGTTTAAATGACTAGCATTTACATTCACTTAATACCTAAAATATATCATTAAATTATTTTGTTTAAACAAACCCGTGATTTCACGAGTCATTTCACTAGTATATATATATATATATATATATATATATATATATATAGGGCCTGGGGAAGCAATTTTTTTTTTCGTTTTTTTGGAATATTTTTTTTAGGCATCAAGATCACACGAAAATATGAACATTTAAAAAAGACACTTCGTGATGAATGTTATTATTTAGTCGGAAAAACGATCGACAAAAATAACATTCAAGATAATATTGACCGTGAAGAATGTTAACGTTTTTTTTATTTATTTTTTTTTCCATGTTTTGTGAAGTAAAATTTAGCCCGATTTTTTTTTCATGTATAAAGAGATCGACATCAGGTTAAAGATTTAAAGGTACTTGCAATCTCTTTATATAATAACAACAAAGCTGAAAATACATCATTTAAAATTCAAATCACTAATCCTAGCTTTATATTATCATTAACATCCATAATCTAGACATCCAAATTTTCTAATCAAAATTATGACCTCTAATCACCTTGATTAGTTATTTGATGACTAAAATACCCCTACAATTAAAAAAACAAAAAAAAACACGGGGTGAAACAAGAAAAATAGGGGTTTTTACATTTTCATTCTTTCACTTTCAAATTACAGGGGAAAAACCCCTAATTCTCTCCCCAAACACACACGTCTACAATCAAATTCAACTTTACATCTTTGGTCTCCTGAATCGAACATCTGAACGTGATTGTATGAAGAAAAAATGGTTTCTGATTAACCCTAACGTTTATCAAATCAGGTAATGTTCAGTTTATGAGGTCTAGCTATTTAATCGCTTACGAATCAATAATAGGGTTTCATCGAATAATCTCTGAGATCGACCTTGCAATCCTTGATGTTAACAACATATAATATCTGAAGATCGATTTTTTCAATCCCTGATGTTAACAACGGGCACATTACACTATACAAAAAGGTATTTAATTAGTTTATAATTAAAATTTGTACGTGATTATTGTTATTTGTAGATTTCATGTCATGAATCATGAAACAAAATGAGCAGCATGTTTTACATCAAAGGTACAAATTTAATTCCTTTGTGTGTTCATTAGATGTTGCAAAATGGACGGGTCATGCGGGTCGTCTAATGGGTCAACGTAGGTGAAGACATATCCTCTGACTTAAATCAGTTTTTGCTGTTCATAAATTATTTATAAATGTGAAGAAGTTCATGAATTATGTGCGTTTTTTTATCATAAACTTTAATCTGTTTCTCATTCTGATTTTGATGTTAGTCCCATCTGTTATTTGAATAATAACTCATATTATGATGAGTAAATCAATAATTAGAATACTGATAATCTTTATCGTAATTCACAATGAGAATTGTGTTCATAAGCTAATTAGTAGGTACGTCGGGTAAATGTAGTGCCCGCATTCGATTTATTTTATTTTGGGTGGTTTGTGGAAAGAATGATATACATTGGGTTTGGTTGTGGGTACTATGAATCAGACAATTGTACTGAAATTTGATATAAGACATAAAGTAAAGTCTACTTCCTTATCATAGATGTATGTCTATCATATATACAAACTTGAAGAGTTTACATATTTTCTCTTTATTCTATACATATGAAAAATGTGTAGGAGTCAAATGTGTTCGATTAACCGTTTTCACTAATATAGACTTAATCATGCCACCAGATAATGTGTTCTCAAGTACTCTTGTGTTGTTTTCTATTAGACACACGCCTACCTTTTTGTGCATCAACTGATATTAAATAAACTAAATGTACATTCCATATAAATATTTATCCATTGACAAACAATGGATCAACAATACAACTTGAATTCGTTATTAAACTTCAAACAATACTATTTAGTTGTTCATTGACGATCAACACAGGTTCATCTATTGTTTCTTCTCTAATAGTTTATGATTTTGGTTTCATTGTAGGTAAAAAGGCATAGAGAGCTAAATGGGTAGAGGCTTCCAAGAGGCAAAGCGATCAAAAAAAGGTTAGTAACTAATCACCAAACCAATTAAACACATGACTAATGTATCACTAACTTTAGTAGAATTTCTTGATAATGGCGGTAGTAAAAATCTTAAGTACCTTTATTTAATTGCAAATACATAATATCATTAGGATCAAATCTTTAGGTTTGTGTTTTTAACCTGTGATGCAACAATTTGGGCCGTGTTTCTCACTTATGGGTCATGAAGTTAAAAGAAGTTAACTATGGTTCAAATGAGCAAATGTTAGTTAGAATTTGACCACTAAATGAAAGAAGTGTTTTTCACTTATGGGTCAAATTTTCGCAACTTTTTGGGCGAATTGAGAAAATAGTAAATGTTGGGTTTGGTAGGTACCTGGAGTGTCTCATTAGGACTTATATATTTAAATAAAATTGATCATATTACTTATTCAATGCACATATTTGTGAAATTTGAGTTTATGTTATATTGAGCATGTGGCTAAGACTAGTGACAAAATACTTGTCGAATATCATCCCATCGGCTGGACATTTTGTCAAGCCATATCAAGTTGAGTACAAATTTAAATTTATTCAAGATGGTTTTGGGCTGCGGTATGCTTGCTTACTCTATTCATAGAAGCAATCAGTGCAGTGTCGATTCCGTATTCAAAAGGTAAGGTATATATATATATATATATATATATATATATATATAACATGTTTACTTCAATGTTATTTGTATTATGATACATCGGGTACGTTTTAACGTTTGGGAAGTTTTATTGGCTCTGGAAGACAAACACAAACAATGTGGCAATCAAAGTAAGGTGGTTCATGTTTGTGTTTTTATCAGACTTGAGGAAGCTTTTGACACTTATTGTAAAATAGCAATTTATTTCCATCACATGTTAAATAAATCTTAAAACTCTTTCGTGTACATAATGTTTCAGGAAAATGTTGAATTTGAATCGGAACTTGAAAATCCAGTGAGGTACATTCATTGATACAGCGTAAACCCGAATTCATCGTCTGAGAATAAGGAGAAATAAATGTTCGAATTCTCATTGCATTATAATTGACCAAAATCATTTGAGTTAAATGTTAAGGCTACTTAAACGCCTTAATTGTATGCTTTTTTATAGTTATAATTTTGCAACATATGGAATGTAGTAATGTAAATAAGAGCGTACATACATTGAAATCATTCACATCTCATTGTTTCTTTTGCTCATGTCACTCACTTTATTGCGTATATGTAGCCAAATGAGCGGGTCAGGTGGGTGTAAAGATATACCATATATGTATAGTCAACTTTGTCTACTAATACTAACTGAAGCTCCCTTAATTCATCTAATGATCTGCCTCTGACCGAAGCTCTCCAATTCCATAAGATATTCAACCCATTTGGACCATTATGAGTAATTAAACATTACTATTGAAACTATTTTGATTTCTTAACGACCTAACAAATACTATACAAAAAATAATTATTCAGAGAAATCAAATTTTGATTCGTCCCTAAGAAAACTCCGCAAATTCGCGGGTCTTAAGCTAGTAAGAAAGTAAAAAAATACGGAAAAACCAAAAGGAAGCTATACAAGTAAAAAAAACGTAAAGACAATTTTCGAGAAACATTTCGATTTATTGGGAATCTTTGATCTTTGATATGCATTAAACTACGAGAAAAGTGAAGATAGTTTCAACAATAGTTGCGCCATTAATAGAAACAATGTAGATATGTAACTTTATTGGCAAAAGGACCCAAATCCATACCTGGTGTGTGACAAGATCGAGTAATATCCAACTTTCTTGTCAAAAGTGAGACTCGAATATGCACCCATTTTGAAGCAATGTGTACCAGTGAGCTATTAGCCCATTGGGCGATATGTAACTTTATTGATATGGTTTTAAAGCATAAAGTTAAAGTCAGATAACATTTTTTTTTTTTGTCAAAAATATTAATATTGTTATAATATGAACGTACAAAAAGTCATATGGAGATATGGATGATAAATTTTATAGTCAACTTTGTATAGCTTTCATAGTAATATTTTACACTATAAATATGCATGTATGGTAGCCATTTAATGGTGTACCATTTTCTCTTGAAATATCAATATCAATATTTCTTCTCTCTTTATTCTTATATATTGTTACATATTTAAGTAGTTAATAGGCCACTAAAGGTAGTTATAAACTACTAAATTATAACACGTTATCAGCACGAAGTGCTCTGTATAATCAAGGTTTATCTAAGCAAGCACAAGTCACTAATCAAGGTAAGAAATTCTTTAAAGATATCTTCTGTTATTTATTAGTAAGGTAAATATTATTATCATCATAAGTAAAATTATATTTCTATAATCTAACTTTAATTAACTTCACTAACATTTATATTTATGTTATTTAATATGGTCGGTTATACCGCCTGAATTATATTTCTGTAATCTAACTTTTATTAACTTCACTAACATTTATATTTATGTTATTTAAGTTATCTATGGTCGGTTATACCGTCTGAATTATATTTTTGTAATCTAACTTTTATTAACTTCACTAACATTTATATTTATGTTATTTAAGTTATCTATGGTCGGTTATACCGGCTGAATTATATTTCTGTAATTTAACTCTTATTAACTTCACTAACATTTATATTTATGTTATGTAACATTTATGATTAATTATGCAATTAATTATTATTTATTTCATGCATACTAATGTTTATTCTTAAATTTATTATTTATGCATAATATGTTTATTCTCTTAATCTTCGTATTTATACTAAATGTGATGCCCCGTACAAAACCATCGTGTACGAATCATCAACAACAGGATCATTACAAGGTTAAGTACTATATGCTGTAATTAAAGAAGTTGCATTCACGATAAAAAGGTGATGTCATAACCGACATCAAATGTTTTACATTTCAAAAGCATGCTTCACTAAGTAGAAGCAAATAACAAGTGTATGTGACCACAATGGTCGTTACAAGTCATAGTTCAAAAGTACGAATGTTTGAATGCAAAATAAAGTAGTTCATGCGATGACAACTCTAAGCAGCGGGTGTCTACAGCACGACTAGTACAAAGCGGAAGCTAACCTCAAGCACCTGAGAAAAACATGCTTAAAAACGTCAACACAAAGGTTGGTGAGCTATAGTTTAACAGTATGTAAGATAGGCCACGAGATTTCAGTGCTACAAAGAGCGTTTCAAAACAGTATGATAAAGTATATGTTAACCGTGGGCACTTGGTAACTAACTTAACGTTTATACCCCCTGAAAGTACACTTGGCAAGTGCGTATGTCTACGAAGTATTAAACACTCGTTAAATGCTAGCGCCACTAGCCCGAGTGGGGATGTCAAACCCTATGGATCCGTATCTAAGATTCGCGTTCACGGTTCAAAAACCAATGATTAAACGTTACCGAGCTAAAGGGAATGTTTATGCCGTTATATAACCCACACATATATAAGTTTAAGTACTCGTGCCTAGTATGTAAAACATAAAATCCTCATGTATTCTCAGTTCCCAAAATAAGTTAAAGTAAAAAGGGAATGCTATAACTCACAATGATAATGTAGTCGTAAAGTCGGTTCGGAAAAGGTGTGCAAGTAATCGGTCCGAAGGTCCTCAACCTAAGGAAAATAGTACTAATTCAGTAAATCATCTTAATAGGTTTAAAAGTATGTAATTATGGTCTTAAGGGTCATCATCATTCATCATCAAACAAAAGGCGTAAAGTAAGTTTCGTTTATGAAAGTAGTTTAAAACAAAGTCTGACTTCAGTCAGTCACCACGGCCTCTACCCTTACTGAATTAAGGTGAGACCAGTGGCCATGGCTCCGTCTATGAGTCTCTTAAGTGTGGTAAAATTTACAGAAGTAAACTCGTCTTCGTTTAACCGTGGTGACGGTTTAAGTGCGAGTAGGTCTGAAATTTCTGCACAACGTTAAAGGACATAGTGACGATCGGAGGGCCATAAATCCTAAACCGTAACTCGGATTAAGACGAGTCCTATATGAAAAGTTATCTACTCGAAAAGTTCTATCTAAAAATCAAGGTTAGAACAGCCCAGGTCTACTGGTCTGTTACAGAAACATCAGATCAGTAGCTTTTGGACAGAAACAGTAAGTTTAAAAGGGTTCCGGTGGTCTTGGTGCTTGATGTTCATCATGGTTCTCATCCTTGATGCATATAGCTTCAAGTGTACAACTCATTGATGTATCTACATCATCTTAACCAAGTCTTGACCATCATAACCCTAGTGCAAGTCTAAGACATGAAGCACAACTCACTTAAGAGTTGTATGAAGTTTGATGAACCAAAGTTACATCAAAGTCTTAGATCTAACACATACATGAACTTTAAAAGAAATATTGAACTATAAACTTGAAAGTTAACTAACTAATCAAGATCTTAAAATGTAGAACATAGTTCTTAGTTAGATCTCGAAGATCCAAGACTCAAAAGTCTAGATCAAGCATAAGTATACGAAGTTATGTTTAAAGAAAACTTATTTGTGTGTTCTTGAACTTTCAAGTTAATTTTTAGTTCCAAGAGATATGAGATCAAAGTTAACTAGTAACATTTGACCAATAACAACCAACAAACATAAATTAAAGTGCATGTAACTAAATAAACAAGTAAATAAGTTCATGGGTTGTTCATACTTTTAAAGATTCAACCAAGGTTTGATCTTTAAGTAAAGTAAACTTTAAGTTTACTTCAAGAACTACAAGTATGAGTTACAACACAAGAATTTAATCTTTGAAACATTATATGTAGAACCTAAACTAGAGAGTTTAGTTCTTAAATGTTCTTGTTAATACAAGATAAAGTAGAATAAACTAGGTAGTTTGATTCTTGAAAACATGTAAGTAGAGAAAGAAAAACAACTAGTAAGTAAGTAACAATAATCAAGTAAACAATTACAAGTAACAAAAGATTATAACAATCAAAGAATGATGATGATTTAAGGGTGTTAGGATTCGGTTTTGGCCAAGAAAGAAGAGAGAAAATATGTTCATGTTACTTACAATTTTGAAAGAAAAAGAGAGGAAAGTTGAGAGAAAATATGAGAGAAAAGTAAGGTGTAATTTTGAAGTGAAGTGTGTGTGAGAATACAAGTGAGTATGTAATGCAAAAAAAAAGTTTTGAATCCCCTTCTAACCATCTAGGCCGACGGTTTTGGCCTTCAAGGAGGGGGGATGGATTAGTTTTGTGGTCACTAGAATGTAAAGCTTCATAAAGGTGGTTAATGGGTGTGTTTACATGGGAATGAGAAGTAACAAGATTCCAAGTGTAACTTAATGTAACTGATGTGAAGCGAGATGTATATAAAATAGTTATTATTTTACTAGGAAATACTATTAAATACGATACAATTTTACACAAGATATTTATTTATTTATAGAATGGATATACTTAAACCTTGCTACAACACTTATAGGCAGTGTACCTAATCATACAGTAGTGTAGTTTTTAGTAAGTCCGGTTCGTTCCACAGGGAAATCTTTAAACAAATCTCAACGCTATATTAGTTTACTTTTATAAAAATACAAATATATATAAGTAATATTATTATTATAAAGGGGGGTTTTTACCGTTTAATGACCGGTTTGTCGATTTTAAAACTTTAGTCGCAGTTAAAACCTAATGTAAAATATAAAATAAATACAAGACTTAAATTAAAGTGTAAAGTAAATAATGATAATGAAATTGTGAATAATAAAAGTGCGATAAAATAAACTTGCGATAATTAAAAAGTACGATAATTAAAAGTGCGATAAAATAAAATAAAAGTGCGATAATTAGAAGTGCAATTAAATATAAAATAAAGGAAATTAAATATGAAATAAAAGAATTATGCTTATTTAAACTTCCGTAATCATGATGTTTGACGTGTTGATTTTAGTTTTATGCCCATGGGTTAATTGTCCTTTGTCCTGGATTATTTAATATGTCCGTCTGGTTTTTGTCCATAACAGTCCATCGGTCATAAATATAAATTGCAAGTGTCCTTGTCAAATTATTATTATACCCGAAGATAAATATTCCAACTAATTGGGGATTCGAATTGTAACAAGGTTTTAATACTTTGTTTAATGAATACACCAGGTTATCGACTGCGTGTAAACCAAGGTTTTACTACTTTGTTAATAATTACACCAATTACCCTTGAATGTAATTTCACCCCTGTTTTAATTATTCTAGTGGCTATTAATCCATTCCCGTGTCCGGTTAAATGAACGATTATTCGTACATATAAATACCCCGCCCATCGTGTCCGATCGAGTGTATATAGTAATTTATAGGGACGCCCAATTGTAAATCTTTATATTAACATTAACAAACTTTCATTTAGTTAAACAAATATAAAGCCCATTAATAGCCCATAGTCTAATTTCCACAAGTGTCGTTCTTTTGTCCAAACCCCAATTATGGTACAAAGCCCAATTACTCAATTTTAGTAATTAGCCCAACATCATGATTACTTCGTTTTAAATAAGCATAATAATAACTTAGCTACGAGACATTAATATAAAAAGGTTGAACATAACTTACAATGATTAAAAATAGCGTAGCGTTACACGGACAGAATTTCGACTTATACCCTTACAACATTCGCTAACATACCCTTATTATTAGAATTATAATTAAAATTAAAATATAAATTATAAATATAAATATAAATTTTACGTATGAAGAGGAAAAAAGATGATGAAATTTGATCAGAATTCGGTTGGCTTTATAGCCAGAGTTGAAAATTGGGGCTCCGCGACTCGCGGCAAAAACCCCTTCAAACTCCGCGAGTCGCGGAGGATGTATTTACAGCTCACACCCTTGGAGTTTCTCTGCCGACGGTTTTATATATATAAATATAATATATATATATAATTAATATAATTAATTATATATTATATTATATTTATATACATAGTTAACTTGTAATTTTTAGTCCGTTGCGTCGAGCGTTAAGAGTTGACTCTGGTCCCGGTTCCGGATTTTCGAACGTCCTCGCGTACAATTTAATATCTTGTACTTTGCGTTTTGAATCTTGTACTTTTGTAATTTCGAGACGTTTTTTATCAATAATTGGAACCTTTTTGATTGTCTTTTGTACTTTTGAGCTTTTTGGTCGTTTGCGTCTTCAAATCGTCGAATCTGTCTTTTGTCTTCACCTTTTATTATTTAAACGAATATCACTTGTAAATAGAACAATTGCAACTAAAAGCTTGTCTTTCTTGAGGAATAATGCTATGAAATATATGTTCGTTTTTAGCATTATCAAATATTCCCACACTTGAGTGTTGCTTGTCCTCAAGCAATATTGTCTTGAAATACTATAATCACTTCTTTATTCTTCACACTTTGTACATCAGTGATTTCTATACGGCGGTATAAACAATGGTAGTAACGATATGGTTTACAGTCCCACATGACTATAAAAATTTAGATCCATTAAGGAAATTGGATCTTTATGAAAACATTTGATCTTTTGAAAATTAAATCTAGTTTTTTACCCTAGATAAGTTTTCCAGAATAACCCTTTACCGGTGTTTGCAAAATATTTTTGTGGGTTTGGTGGGTTTCAGATTTGAAAATTTTAGCTCAAAACTTGCGGTTTTGTGTCACCCACTTGCTAACCTTGTATTTGGAAAGCAACACGTCCAGTTTACTTGTCCCGTATATTACCTTTCGGCAAACTACCGTCCGGTTGTAAAGGAAAGCGTTGAACAAGCAACTGTTTAAAGCAATGTCCCGTGACATGCTTTTGATTATGGTCCATAACGTGTCGGACGCAATTACTATCCTTGGTAGGAGCAATAGTAAAGCTCACCCTTATAATTTTTCGGTCTGGCACAAGGTCCTGTCTTTGACCATGCTATGCAACCACCGTTCTTACGGTTGACACCCGATTTAGTTCAGGTGACCTAATGAATTCCAGGTGAATTCCTAGGATTTTACATTCAATGGTAATGAACGTATTGAAAATAGGGTTTTCAGAAAACAAATCGGTTTGTATTTTTGATCAAAATATTTTCTCGTTCAAGCTCGAGTTTAGATATCATCGAATTCCATGAGTTTGAATTCTCAATCTTTAAGGTCAATCTCTAGGATTGAGTAATATCAGTCTTAAAAGCTGATTTTTAATCTTTAAGGAGATTATCCTTTCTGGGGATCTGATTCATTAGTCTTATCCAGCTAATTTGCATGGTGCCCCCCCATTGTACAAGATAAATCCTTCTCATGGTTAGGATAAATCTGACCACTTGGCGACCCTGTTTAATGCTGAGGTCCGTGGATTTCCTGCTGATTTTAGTGATGACTTTTCTAGATTTTTCGTCAACCTACAGCTGGTCTGGACGACAACTTCATGACCTAAATCAAGAAGCGCGTGTCTTTTTCGGAAGACTTTACTTCCTTTTAATGATGGAATTGATTCATCGTGTAGATCCATCTTTTCTTTTCTTTCATTGGGTAAAACAGTTTAGTTTAGTCCAAAGCAAAAGTATTTTCAGTTATTTGTTACAGATATATGTGACATATGTTTAAGATAACTTGGTAAATTTTCCCACACTTGGCTTTTATTTTCCTTTTTATCGTCCTCTATTCCATTTTAAATGAATTTTGACATTTTAGTTTGTTTCTCAATTTATGTCCTTTCCGAGGTAACAATAATTTCGGTGTTAAAACCTAGTTTTATCGTTCATAAATATGTATAAACATGATTTTGAATTCATTTAATTGAAAATTTTGAAAAATTTTACTAGAATTGGGTAGTCAGTATATAAGACTAGGGCTGTTCTTTTTTATCAGAGAGCACTAGATTCTAATACAACTACTGCTTTACTAGTATTTTTAATGGTAACCAAGTGTATAAAGTAAAAAAAATGTTAAAATCCGAAAGAATTTAACCCCTTCCCACACTTAAGATCTTGCAATGCCCTCATTTGCAAGAAATCAGTAACAATTTAAATTATTGAGGGTTATTTGTGTGAAAATGATTAAATTTTTACCAAAGTTTCCAAATATATTGGCGTTTGTTTGCTGAATGATAAATGGTGCACATCATTTGTTCATTCCGTCTTGTTGTTATTTCACATATATTTTGCATCTTGTCGTCAAAATTACTTGCTTTTGCTGAACTTAATGCCAGTCTTTGAAAATGCGTTGTTTTACCCTGTTGTGTACATAAGATAAACTGCAAACATATATACATATTTTTGAAGTTTGGTATATTACCCCACATTCAAAAATTATTAAAATCTAAGAATAAAAGTTAGATAAAAATGATTACAATATTAACAAAAATATTAAATGTATCAATAATTACAAATTACAAAATAAAAAAAATAATAAGTAAACTAAGGATGATATTGGTACCAATAGGGGTTCCACGCATAACCATAAGTGCTATAGAATGCTTCGGCAGGGTCATACGTAGGATATGGTGGCTGCATCTCTATCGACCAAGGAGGGAAGACGGGTTTCGGTGTAGGAATATAGTTTCTACCTATATTTTGGCAATGCGCTATGATCTGGTTCTGATGAACTTGCCAATCTTCAAATGCTCTCTGTCTAGCATTTTCGTATTCCTGAGAAGCTATAAACCTATGCATTTCTTGCATCTCATTCCCCCCTCCTACATTACCTTGCTCCTGGTTTCTCTCCACCTGTGGATGTCTACCATGGTATCGTACTGCGGCGTTATTTCGTCGCTTCAAAACTTTCGCACCATGGTATACATTTAAACCTATAGTGTCGCGGGGTTCCGGCTCTTCTAGTAATAATCCCCCCCGACTTATATCCACACCGAGATATTCACCAATCAAAGTAATAAAAATACCACCTCCTATTATGCTATGTGGACGCATCCCCCGAACCATAGCTGATAAATAATAACCCACACAATATGGTATACTTACAGCGCTCTGTGGGTCTCGAATACACATATGGTAAAACAAATCTTGTTCATTTACCTTTTCTTTGTTTTTACCCCTTTGTGTAATCGAATTAGCTAAAAACCTATGTATTACTCTTAATTCGGCTCTATCTATATCCAAATAAGAGTAGTTTCCCCCTTTGAAACGGTGATGGCTTGTCATTTGACTCCACACACCGTGTGTATCAAAATTCTCATCTATCTTTCTACCGTTTAGTATCAATCCTCTACAATCGGCAGACGCTAACTCCTCAGGCGTATATATACGTAAAGCCTGAGCCATGTCCAGTAAAGACATGTGGCGCATCGAACCGCCTAACAAAAATCTAATAAAAGAACGATCGGTTAAACTAGCTACCCGATCATTCAACTCTATACTACATAACAACTCTTCACACCATACTTTATATACAGGTCTGCGTATGGTGAATAAACATATCCAGTCATTAAAAGAAGAATTACCATACCTCTGTACAAGTAATTCCCTAATTGGCCCGGCCAATTCTACAGCTTCTAAGGGTCCCCATTCTATGACCCTCGGTACCTCAACAACCTTGGAATGAAGAGTATGCAAACCCCGTTGATATTTTGGATAATCTATCCAAAGTCTGTCAAATCTCAGGTTCGGGTGCAACTCTTCCAAATGCATATCGGAAAAGGTCATGACTGGATGAGGTACATCCTGCTTGTAGTAGTTATCTACCTCCTGTTGTTCCAAATTCTCAGCAGGAGCATGGCGGGCTTGGGATGAAGATTCACCCCTTTCATTCTGCAAAACACATCAAACACAAATTTTGTGCATCCAAATATGCATTAGTGTCAGCAAAATCATCAATTAAAATAATTACAATGACATTATCAATTTATATCAAACTTAAGCTTATTTTCACATTTTTATCAAATCTACACTTTTTTAAATAAGCATATACGAAAATTTTCGCCAAGTTCATAAGCATTCAACTCAAATAACATGTCAAAATAATCATTACTAGCAATCAAACAAGTCTCAAATGGCATTATCTTTCAAAAATCAAGTTCATGAATTTTTAGACTTGAAAAAGTCCACTTTAATTCTCAAAATCATGTTTAGGCTCAAAGTTTTGATCATTTAACTACCTAGACATGTTACACTACTCAATTTAGCAACAATTCATGACAAAAATCGGCCATAACCTGTTTATATCAAAAAGCCCCAAATTGCTCAAGAACACAAACCCTAGATTATTCAAAATTTGAAGTTTAAGGCTTCTAATCATGTTAAACAGCATCAATCTAGGTTATACAAGCATAATACATAAACAATTTAAGTCTAATTACACTAAAAAGCATCAAAATCAAATTGGGGAAAAAATAGCTCAAGAACACCTAATTTCGAATTAATGGTGTTTAGGTGTAGAAATTTACCGTTTTTCTTGAGAAATTCTTAGATAGCATCCTTCTTAACATGATTTTAGCAAAAAATTTGGTGATTAACGGTTAAAAATTGGGATTTTTGGGGGTGATTTTCGGGTTTTTTCGGGGTGTTTTTTCGCAGTATATTTCTGTTTTGTGTGTGGGTGAGTGAACTGATCGTTTGCAGCTCTTATTTTTTTTTTTCTGTAATCCGGTCTCTCCGCGAGTCGCGGGGATTTACCCTCCAAACTCCGCGACTCGCGGAGTTTGGTATTAATTTTTTTTTTTTTTTTTTTTTTTATAATCTTTAACTTATTAAAACAATTTAGTAATTAATTTTAAAATTTTGTTTCCCTTGTTATTTAGGACGTGGTCGTTTCGGATCGATGTCCTAGTCCGTCCCTCGACAAAATTTTAAAATTTGTCTTTTTGTAGCGATTGTTTTAAAAGCTAAGATTTTTGGGTTTTTTCAATGTTTTTGGCATACTTTAAATCAATAAGATTAAAAATAATGATAATAAAAGTTCTCGTCCCTCCTTCGGGTAAAGCAATTTCGGTTCAAAGACCTAGTCTTCAACTTACGACGAATTTTAAAAATCATATTTTTAACTTAATGAGATAAAGTAAATTTTTGTTTTTAAATTCACACAACTTAAATATAAAATTCAAAATTAAAAATTAAAAATTCACACCAAACTTAAAATTTGAAATGCATAAAATTAAAAATTCATATTTTAAAAATTAAAAGTTCACACCAAACTTAATTTAAAAATTTATAAATTCATATCAAACTTATATTAATTTTTCAAATATTTACAATTTTAAATATATTGTTTTTACAAAGTTTACAATATTAATTTAAGATTTAAATATTAATTTTAAAAACATGGTAAAAATAAAATTAAAAATCTTTTTGTCTTTTTATCCCACTTTAATCAATCAAATATTATCAAAAATATGCGCCCCTCTTTTCGGTAAAGTAATTTCGGTTCCAAGACCTAATTTAACTCATGACGAATTTTTGAAATATTTTGGGTTGATTGATTAAAGATATTTATACCTTAAGAATAAACGTTAAATTTCGCAGTGATGTAATAAATTTTTGAATGATATCAATAATTTCGGTCGCCAAACCTAATTTTATTCAATACCAATTTAATACTTTTTAGCGAACAAATTAGCGTTTATTATCAAAAGGTTAAAAATAAAAATAAAAATAAAAACTGTACAGACATACCTGTGAAATAGATTTCTTAGTTATATGATCTATTCCATTCATAAGATAGTCGGTTTAATTGGTTTTCCATGGCTGCATAGGCGTAACCTCGAGCATTCAGTGTCTTTTCTTCTAAACATATGAACGGTCCGTCTCTGCATAAAGTAACAAATTCGGTATTTGAATAGGTTTGATTATTTGAACATTTACCTCCATGTGACCATTTTCCGCATTTGTGACATCTTTCTAAGTGTCGTGCTCTTCTTTTCGCTGCGGATTTTGATTTTCCTTTACCAAATTGTAACTTATTATCTTCGCATCTGGATCCTTTTCTAACTCCGTCCATTCTTTCTCTGATTACTGATACTAATTCGCTCGGTAGTATGTCATTATTTCTTTTAGTGATCAAAGCGTGTAGCATTAGACCATGGTTTAGTTCACAGGCAGTCTTCATTTCGTAAAAACCTAAAAAAAAATAAAAATTCAGAATGGGGGGAGAAGACTAGTTCTTTAGGGTCTGCTATGGAAAGACCATACGTGTTCCATTTTCGAGAACTACACGAAAACAGACAATCTAACTCTAACAGAAATACATATTATCCTTTAAAGACTTGATTCTCCCCACACTTAGTTAGCTGTGGTGTCGAAATTGTGATTAACTTCGTTGTCGACTTCCATCGGACCATGTATGTAATGTTTAACTCTGTGACCATTAACTTTAAATTCAATCCCATTTGAATTTATCAATTCTATCGTTCCGTATGGGAAAACTCTTTTGACTATGAATGGTCCAGACCATCTTGATTTCAATTTTCCAGGAAATAGCTTGAATCGTGAATTGAAAAGAAGAACTCTGTCTCCTTCTTTAAATTCTTTTGAACTTCTGATTCTTTTATCATGCCATTTCTTCGTTCTTTCTTTATAGATTAACGAATTTTCGTATGCTTCATGTCTTAATTCTTCTAATTCATTTAGTTGACTTAATCGTAGACGTCCGGCTTCATGTAAATCAAGATTACATGTTTTCAAAGCCCAAAATGCTTTGTGTTCAATTTCTACTGGAAGATGACATGCTTTTCCATAAACAAGTCTAAAAGGTGTGGTTCCAATTGGAGTTTTGTAGGCTGTTCTAAAAGCCCAGAGTGCATCTTCCAATTTAATGGGCCATTCCTTCGGATTTGATCCTACGGTTTTCTCTAGAATACGTTTTAAAGCTCGGTTGGTATTTTCAACTTGTCCACTTGTTTGTGGATGATATGCGGTGGAGATTTTATGAGTTACTCCATATCTTTTAAGAACTTTCTCAAGTTGATTATTACAGAAATGAGTACCCCGATCACTTATTAAAGCTTTCGGTGTTCCAAACCTTGCAAAAAGACGTTTTAAAAAGTTGACTACAACTCGTGCATCGTTAGTTGGGAGAGCTTGTGCTTCCGCCCATTTAGATACATAATCAATGGCTACGAGTATATATAGATTATTATGAGATTTTGGAAATGGACCCATAAAGTCAATACCCCAAATGTCAAATACTTCACATACTTGGATGACATTTTGTGGCATTTCATCACGTTGACTTATTTTTCCGGCCCTTTGACATGCATCACAGGATTTGCAAAGAAGGTGTGCGTCTTTGTAAATTGTAGGCCAATAGAATCCAGCTTCATAAACTTTTCTTGCTGTTAGTTGAGGCCCATAATGCCCTCCTGTTGGTCCTGTGTGACAATGGTTTAAAATTTTACTAGCTTCATCTCCAAATACACATCGGCGTATTATTCCATCGGGACAACTTTTAAACAGATGTGGATCTTCCCAGAAATAGTGTTTTATATCACTGAAGAATTTCTTTCGTCTTTGGTACGATAATCCTTTTTCAAGGAATCCACAAACTAAGTAGTTTGCATAGTCTGCAAACCATGGGATTTCTTTATAATCTATCTTCAATAGATATTCATCAGGAAAGTTGTCTTGTATGGCCGATTCATTTAGAACTTCTAATTCGGGATTTTCAAGACGAGAAAGATGATCAGCGGCGAGATTTTCTGCTCCTCTTTTATCTCGGATTTCAATATCAAACTCTTGTAAGAGTAAGATCCAACGGATTAATCTTGGTTTAGCATCTTGTTTTGAAAATAGGTATCTAAGAGCAGAATGGTCGGTATAGACCACCGTTTTTGCTAGAACGAGATATGATCGAAATTTGTCAAAAGCAAAGACAATAGCAAGGAGTTCTTTTTCAGTAGTTGTATAGTTCGTTTGTGCTCCTTGTAATGTCTTACTAGCATAATATATAGGTTGAAATCGTTTTTCAATCCTTTGTCCTAAAACGGCTCCCATTGCAAAATCACTTGCATCGCACATTAGTTCAAATGGTAGATTCCAATTTGGTGTTATCATGATCGGTGCATTAGTGAGTTTCTCTTTAAGAATATTAAAAGATTTGATACACTCATCTGAAAAGATGAATGGCGCATCCTTTTCTAGGAGTTTATTCATAGGAGTGGCAATTTTAGAAAAATCTTTTATAAAACGTCGGTAAAAACAGGCATGCCCTAGAAAACTCCTAACTCCTCTAACATTGGTGGGATGTGGAAGTTTAGCAATTACATCTACTTTAGCTCTATCCACTTCAATCCCTTCTTTTGAAATTTTATGTCCAAGAACGATGCCTTCTTTAACCATGAAATGGCATTTCTCCCAATTAAGTACTAGATTTGATTTTTCGCATCTAATTAGCATTCGTTCCAGATTAACTAGACATGATTTAAATGTATCACCGAAGACTGAAAAGTCATCCATGAATACTTCCATGCATTCTTCTATCATGTCATGAAAAATCGCCATCATGCACCTTTGAAAGGTTGCAGGGGCGTTGCAAAGTCCAAATGGCATGCGTTTGTAAGCAAAAGTACCATAAGGGCACGTGAATGTGGTTTTCTCTTGATCTTCGGGTGCTATTGGAATTTGAAAATATCCGGAAAATCCATCTAGAAAACAATAGTAACTATTTCCGGCTAATCTTTCCAACATTTGATCTATGAAAGGTAAGGGAAAGTGATCTTTTCTGGTGGCGTCATTTAATTTTCTATAATCAATACATACACGCCATCCTGTTACAGTCCTAGTAGGAATAAGCTCATTTTTCTCATTTATAATGACAGTCATACCACCCTTCTTAGGTACGCATTGAACTGGGCTTACCCATGGACTATCAGAAATTGGATATATCAAACCTGCATCTAGCAGTTTAATAATCTCTTTCTTAACTACATCTTGCATATTAGGATTTAGTCTTCGTTGGCGTTGCACATACGTTTTATGACCTTCTTCCATAAGGATTTTATGTGTGCAATACGAAGGACTTATTCCTTTAATATCATGAATCTTCCATGCAATGGCTGGTTTATGAGCTTTCAACACAGAAATGAGTTGTGATTTCTCATTTTCAGTAAGAGAAGACGATATTATTACAGGTAATTCAGATTCACCATGTAAATAAGCGTATTCCAAATGGTTTGGAAGTGGCTTTAACTCTAATTTCGGAGGTTCTTCTATCGATGATTTATATCGATATCTGTCTTCTTCTTTTAGCATTTGAATTTCTTCTGTTGTTGGTTCATATCCATTAGCTATAAGTGTAGCTAACATTTCAGCTTCATCAATTGGTTCATTACCTTCTCCTAAAGAACATTCTCCTGTTCCTTGTAATTCTGGAAATTCTTCTAATAATTCTGCATGTGCATCTATAGTTTGAATATAATAACATGTATCATCTGCAGATTGTGGTTGTTGCATTGCTCTATCAACTGAAAAGGTAACACTCTCATCCTCTATACTTAGGGTCAGTTTCTTACCGAACACGTCTATCATTGCTTTAGCCGTGTTTAAGAATGGTCTTCCTAATATGAGAGGAACTTGAGAATCTTCTTCCATGTCCAGAACAACAAAGTCTACTGGAAATACTAAAGTACCAACTTTAACTAGCATGTTCTCCATTATCCCTCTAGGATATTTTATTGATCTATCGGCTAGTTGTATGCTTATTCTGGTTGGTTTCAATTCTCCAAGGTCTAGTTTAGCGTATAGTGAATACGGCATTAGATTTATACTAGCACCTAAGTCCGCCAATGCTTCTATTGAACTAAGACTACCCAGAAAACATGGAATTGTGAAACTTCCTGGATCAGATAATTTTTCTGGTATCTTATTCAACAGCACTGCTGAACAATTAGCATTCATAGTAACAGCCGAGAGTTCTTCCATTTTCTTTCTATTTGAGATTAGATCTTTCAAGAATTTGGCATATCTAGGCATTCCTGAAATCACATCAATGAAAGGAAGATTTACATTTATCTGTTTAAACATATCCAAGAATTTGGATTGCTCGGCTTCAAGTTTTTCTTTCTTCATTTTACTCGGGTAAGGAAGTGGTGGTTGGTATGGTTTAACATAAGGTTTATCCTTAACTGTGTTATTTTCATTAACCTTTTCAACTACCGGTTCTTTTTCCTTATCTTGATCAGGTTGTGGTTCTTGTGGAGTAGGAATAGTTTCATCAGAAGTTACAGGTATTTCAGGTGATTTAAGTGTTGTACCACTTCTTGTGGTAATAGCTTTAGCTGTTTCATTCCTGGGGTTAGCATTTGTATCACTAGGTAGACTTTCCGGTTTTCTTTCACCTATTAACCTTGCTAGGTTACTCACTTCTTGTTCCAGATTTTGAATAGAAGCTTGTTGATTTCTAAATGCTTGAGCATTTTGTTCATTGGTTTGTTTTTGAGATGTGAAAAACTGCGTTTGAGTTTCAACTAGCTTCGTCATCATATCTTCTAAATTCGGCTTTTTATCATCAGTTTGTTGTGGTGGTTTGTTTTGAAAATTAGGTCTTTGCTGATTGTAAGTATTATTGGATACTTGTTGATTGCTAGGACCTTGTTGGTTGTTGTATGGAATATTTCGGTTATAATTCTGGTTTTGATTGTAAATCGGTCTTGGCGGTTGATAATTATTCTGATAATTATTTCCAGGCCTTTGGTTTATGTATGAAATATTCTCTCTTTGTTCCATTGTTAATTCAATACTGAGACAATCTTTTGTCAAATGTGGTCCTCCACACTGCTCACAACTAATTCGTATAGCATGAATATCTTTAGTCATCTTTTCCATTCGTCTCTCGAAAGCATCTATCTTTGCCGAAATGGAATCTAAGTCATGGCTAGAATCGGCTCTAGCTGCTTTAGATGATCTAATGATATCTTTTTCTTGGTGCCACTCATGTGAGTGGGAAGCAGTATTATCAATAATTTTGTAAGCATCAGTTTCGGTTTTCTTCATAATAGAACCACCAGCTGCTATATCTATGTCTTTTCTTGTAGTGATGTCGCATCCTTGGTAGAATATTTGTACTATTTGGCAGGTGTCTAAACCATGTTGCGGACATCCTCTTAACAACTTTCCATATCTTGTCCACGCCTCATATAGAGTTTCATTTGGCTTCTGTGTGAACGTAACAATTTCTGCTTGAAGTCTTACGGCTTTAGATGCAGGAAAAAATTGTTTAAGAAATTTGTCAACTAAAACATCCCATGTATCAATCGCCCCTTCAGGTAACGATTCCAACCAATCTTTGGCTTCTCCCTTTAAAGTCCAGGGAAATAACATGAGATATATCTGTTCATCCTCCACTTCTCGGATTTTAAATAGTGTGCAGATCCTATTGAAGGTACGTAGATGTTCATTTGGATCTTCCTTCGGCGCACCACTAAATTGGCATTGATTAGTCACCATGTGTAGAATTTGTCCTTTGATTTCATAATCTGGCGCATTAATGTCTGGATGAGTAATTGCGTGACCTTGGCCAGTGCGTTTAGCTCTCATTCGGTCTTCCATACTTAAAGGTTCCAGATTCTCCATAATTGAATTTGTTGAATCGGTATCACTAGATGCTTCAGATTTAATGGTTCGTTCCTCAACAATCTCTGTTTGAATGATTGGTGGTTCCGGAGGAAAGTTTAACGGTTCAGGATCTACGAACCGTTCCTGAATATTTTCCGGATTCTCAATTGTGAGGTCGGGTTCAAAAAATGGATTATCGGTAATTTGAACTGAAGTACTTGGTCGACTGGATGACGATTCTAAAGAAAAATCAACGGCGGTTATATTTGTTAAACGTCTTGATCTAGTTACAGGTGGTGAACGTACAAAAGGTGATGAACGTCTTGCTCGGTGCATTCACTGAATATCCTATTAGTTTTAAAAAGGAAAGAAAAATTATAATAAGTTATTCAATCAATAGACTTTTCTGATTTTGCCCACGTTTCGAATAGCCAAAAGATGCAGCAGAGGGGCAGGATTCGTTTGGTCTCAATATAATTGAGGACTGTTTGGCTCCAATAACCCGGTCCACGTACAAATCCAACTATTACTACGAACCAGAAAATTTTGATGTCTATTAATTTAACCACTTAAAATAAATTTTCGTAATTTTAAGAAATTTAGATAAGAAGTAGAAAAAATTCTAAGTCCTAAAAACTAGAATGGCGAGAAATAAGAGAGAAAAAGAGTTCGTCGCAAAAGGTCGAAAAAGAAAAATGGTTGAAAAATAAAAGGTGACGGAAAAATAAAAGAAACTTATAAAAACTTAAAAATACTTAACTAATTTAACCTTATTACTACAACTAACTTAAAATTATAATCGCAAATTGAAATTACTAATTGGAATGATAATTGGTACATAGTAAAAAGGTCTAAAAATATTAAAGCTTACAGGAAAAACTAAATCCCAAATGGAAATAACTTAAAAAGAAAATAAAACTTAAAAAGACGTCGCAAAATTCTAAAGTACCTAAATCTTAGTTTAAAGAAAAAGCACTTAAGGAATTCTACGGCAAAGCCTAAAAATATAGAAGTAAAAATAACTATAGCAAAAACTAAGTTTAAAATTAAAAATGAGCTAAAAAATACAAATATTACGCTACAACGATTAAAAAGGTACAAAATATAAAAATATACAAAAAGTTGTAAAAAGTACAATTTTTATAAAAATATTATTTTTATATTATTTATTTTATTAAACTATTAATTTTACAATTTAATTAAAACTAATTAATACTAAATATATAAATAAAAAGTAAAAAGTAAAAATAAAACTAATTATAATAATAATACATAATTAGGTTTAAATAATAATAATAATAATTAAAACCCGTAATTAATGCTCGATTAGGGTTTCTGTGCGCGTGTCAGAGTAGCTCCGCGAGTCGCGGCAAATAAAGAAGAAAACCCCGCGAGTCACGGGGTTCAGAAATTCTGTTGACAGCTTTCAATTTTTACGCGTTTTTCTTTATTTTTTTATTTTTTTTATTTTATGTTTTCTGTTTTTTAAAATAAATAAAAGATTTTAAAATAAAACTTATATTTTTATAAACTAAAATAGAAATAAAGAAACTTATAAAACTTAAATATTTAACAAAATCTTAAAAATGCTTATATTTTTGTTTTTTTTGTTTTTTTTATATTTTTTGAATAATTAAAACGTATTTTTACAAAAGCGAATTTTAATAAAAGTAAACTAAATTTTTTTTTTTTTTTTATTATTAGCGTTGCGCTTCCGGCTTTTAAGATAGTTCCCCGGCAGCGGCGCCAAAAATACTTGATGTGAAGCGAGGTGTATATAAAATAGTTATTATTTTACTAGGAAATACTATTAAATACGATACAATTTTACACAAGATATTTATTTATTTATAGAATGGATATACTTAAACCTTGCTACAACACTTATAGGCAGTGTACCTAATCGTACAGTAGTGTAGTTTTTAGTAAGTCCGGTTCGTTCCACAGGGAAATCTTTAAACAAAGCTCAACGCTATATTAGTTTACTTTTATAAAAATACAAATATATATAAGTAATATTATTATTATAAAGGGGGGTTTTTACCGTTTAATGACCGGTTTGCCGATTTTAAAACTTTAGTCGCAGTTAAAACCTAATGTAAAATATAAAATAAATACAAGACTTAAATTAAAGTGTAAAGTAAATAATGATAATGAAATTGCGAATAATAAAAGTGCGATAAAATAAACTTGCGATAATTAAAAAGTACGATAATTAAAAGTGCGATAAAATAAAATAAAAGTGCGATAATTAGAAGTGCAATTAAATATAAAATAAAGGAAATTAAATATGAAATAAAAGAATTATGCTTATTTAAACTTCCGTAATCATGATGTTTGACGTGTTGATTTTAGTTTTATGCCCATGGGTTAATTGTCCTTTGTCCTGGATTATTTAATATGTCCGTCTGGTTTTTGTCCATAACAGTCCATCGGTCATAAATATAAATTGCAAGTGTCCTTGTCAAATTATTATTATACCCGAAGATAAATATTTCAACTAATTGGGGATTCGAATTGTAACAAGGTTTTAATACTTTGTTTAATGAATACACCAGGTTATCGACTGCGTGTAAACCAAGGTTTTACTACTTTGTTAATAATTACACCAATTACCCTTGAATGTAATTTCACCCCTGTTTTAATTATTCTAGTGGCTATTAATCCATTCCCGTGTCCGGTTAAATGAACGATTATTCGTACATATAAATACCCCGCCCATCGTGTCCGATCGAGTGTATATAGTAATTTATAGGGACGCCCAATTGTAAATCTTTATATTAACATTAACAAACTTTCATTTAGTTAAACAAATATAAAGCCCATTAATAGCCCATAGTCTAATTTCCACAAGTGTCGTTCTTTTGTCCAAACCCCAATTATGGTACAAAGCCCAATTACCCAATTTTAGTAATTAGCCCAACATCATGATTACTTCGTTTTAAATAAGCATAATAATAACTTAGCTACGAGACATTAATATAAAAAGGTTGAACATAACTTACAATGATTAAAAATAGCGTAGCGTTACACGGACAGAATTTCGACTTATACCCTTACAACATTCGCTAACATACCCTTATTATTAGAATTATAATTAAAATTAAAATATAAATTATAAATATAAATATAAATTTTACGTATGAATAGGAAAAAAGATGATGAAATTTGATCAGAATTCGGTTGGCTTTATAGCCAGAGTTGAAAATTGGGGCTCCGTGACTCGCGGCAAAAACCCCTTCAAACTCCGCGAGTCGCGGAGGATGTATTTACAGCTCACACCCTTGGAGTTTCTCTGCCGACGGTTTTATATATATAAATATAATATATATATATAATTAATATAATTAATTATATATTATATTATATTTATATACATAGTTAACTTGTAATTTTTAGTCCGTTGCGTCGAGCGTTAAGAGTTGACTCTGGTCCCAGTTCCGGATTTTCGAACGTCCTCGCGTACAATTTAATATCTTGTACTTTGCGTTTTGAATCTTGTACTTTTGTAATTTCGAGACGTTTTTTATCAATAATTGGAACCTTTTTGATTGTCTTTTGTACTTTTGAGCTTTTTGGTCGTTTGCGTCTTCAAATCGTCGAATCTGTCTTTTGTCTTCACCTTTTATTATTTAAACGAATATCACTTGTAAATAGAACAATTGCAACTAAAAGCTTGTCTTTCTTGAGGAATAATGCTATGAAATATATGTTCGTTTTTAGCATTATCAAATATTCCCACACTTGAGTGTTGCTTGTCCTCAAGCAATATTGTCTTGAAATACTATAATCACTTCTTTATTCTTCACACTTTGTACATCAGTGATTTCTATACGGCGGTATAAACAATGGTAGTAACGATATGGTTTACAGTCCCACATGACTATAAAAATTTAGATCCATTAAGGAAATTGGATCTTTATGAAAACATTTGATCTTTTGAAAATTAAATCTAGTTTTTTACCCTAGATAAGTTTTCCGGAATAACCCTTTACCGGTGTTTGCAAAATATTTTTGTGGGTTTGGTGGGTTTCAGATTTGAAAATTTTAGCTCAAAACTTGCGGTTTTGTGTCACCCACTTGCTAACCTTGTATTTGGAAAGCAACACGTCCAGTTTACTTGTCCCGTATATTACCTTTCGGAAAACTACCGTCCGGTTGTAAAGGAAAGCGTTGAACAAGCAACTGTTTAAAGCAATGTCCCGTGACATGCTTTTGATTATGGTCCATAACGTGTCGGACGCAATTACTATCCTTGGTAGGAGCAATAGTAAAGCTCACCCTTATAATTTTTCGGTCTGGCACAAGGTCCTGTCTTTGACCATGCTATGCAACCACCGTTCTTACGGTTGACACCCGATTTAGTTCAGGTGACCTAATGAATTCCAGGTGAATTCCTAGGATTTTACATTCAATGGTAATGAACGTATTGAAAATAGGGTTTTCAGAAAACAAATCGGTTTGTATTTTTGATCAAAATATTTTCTCGTTCAAGCTCGAGTTTAGATATCATCGAATTCCATGAGTTTGAATTCTCAATCTTTAAGGTCAATCTCTAGGATTGAGTAATATCAGTCTTAAAAGCTGATTTTTAATCTTTAAGGAGATTATCCTTTCTGGGGATCTGATTCATTAGTCTTATCCAGCTAATTTGCATGGTGCCCCCCCATTGTACAAGATAAATCCTTCTCATGGTTAGGATAAATCTGACCACTTGGCGACCCTGTTTAATGCTGAGGTCCGTGGATTTCCTGCTGATTTTAGTGATGACTTTTCTAGATTTTTCGTCAACCTACAGCTGGTCTGGACGACAACTTCATGACCTAAATCAAGAAGCGCGTGTCTTTTTCGGAAGACTTTACTTCCTTTTAATGATGGAATTGATTCATCGTGTAGATCCATCTTTTCTTTTCTTTCATTGGGTAAAACAGTTTAGTTTAGTCCAAAGCAAAAGTATTTTCAGTTATTTGTTACAGATATATGTGACATATGTTTAAGATAACTTGGTAAATTTTCCCACACTTGGCTTTTATTTTCCTTTTTATCGTCCTCTATTCCATTTTAAATGAATTTTGACATTTTAGTTTGTTTCTCAATTTATGTCCTTTCCGAGGTAACAATAATTTCGGTGTTAAAACCTAGTTTTATCGTTCATAAATATGTATAAACATGATTTTGAATTCATTTAATTGAAAATTTTGAAAAATTTTACTAGAATTGGGTAGTCAGTATATAAGACTAGGGCTGTTCTTTTTTATCAGAGAGCACTAGATTCTAATACAACTACTGCTTTACTAGTATTTTTAATGGTAACCAAGTGTATAAAGTAAAAAAAATGTTAAAATCCGAAAGAATTTAACCCCTTCCCACACTTAAGATCTTGCAATGCCCTCATTTGCAAGAAATCAGTAACAATTTAAATTATTGAGGGTTATTTGTGTGAAAATGATTAAATTTTTACCAAAGTTTCCAAATATATTGGCGTTTGTTTGTTGAATGATAAATGGTGCACATCATTTGTTCATTCCGTCTTGTTGTTATTTCACATATATTTTGCATCTTGTCGTCAAAATTACTTGCTTTTGCTGAACTTAATGCCAGTCTTTGAAAATGCGTTGTTTTACCCTGTTGTGTACATAAGATAAACTGCAAACATATATACATATTTGTGAAGTTTGGTATATTACCCCACATTCAAAAATTATTAAAATCTAAGAATAAAAGTTAGATAAAAATGATTACAATATTAACAAAAATATTAAATGTATCAATAATTACAAATTACAAAATAAAAAAAATAATAAGTAAACTAAGGATGATATTGGTACCAATAGGGGTTCCACGCATAACCATAAGTGCTATAGAATGCTTCGGCAGGGTCATACGTAGGATATGGTGGCTGCATCTCTATCGACCAAGGAGGGAAGACGGGTTTCGGTGTAGGAATATAGTTTCTACCTATATTTTGGCAATGCGCTATGATCTGGTTCTGATGAACTTGCCAATCTTCAAATGCTCTCTGTCTAGCATTTTCGTATTCCCGAGAAGCTATAAACCTATGCATTTCTTGCATCTCATTCCCCCCTCCTACATTACCTTGCTCCTGGTTTCTCTCCACCTGTGGATGTCTACCATGGTATCGTACTGCGGCGTTATTTCGTCGCTTCAAAACTTTCGCACCATGGTATACATTTAAACCTATAGTGTCGCGGGGTTCCGGCTCTTCTAGTAATAATCCCCCCCGACTTATATCCACACCGAGATATTCACCAATCAAAGTAATAAAAATACCACCTCCTATTATGCTATGTGGACGCATCCCCCGAACCATAGCTGATAAATAATAACCCACACAATATGGTATACTTACAGCGCTCTGTGGGTCTCGAATACACATATGGTAAAACAAATCTTGTTCATTTACCTTTTCTTTGTTTTTACCCCTTTGTGTAATCGAATTAGCTAAAAACCTATGTATTACTCTTAATTCGGCTCTATCTATATCCAAATAAGAGTAGTTTCCCCCTTTGAAACGGTGATGGCTTGTCATTTGACTCCACACACCGTGTGTATCAAAATTCTCATCTATCTTTCTATCGTTTAGTATCAATCCTCTACAATCGGCAGACGCTAACTCCTCAGGCGTATATTTAAGTGTAATAGGATTAATTTGTAACCAAAATAATCTTGATAAATATCGAACAAGTTTGGGGAAGTGTGGAGTACACACTTGTTTGAACTTATCTTGATTATGACGGGGGTTCGGGGGCAGCGCCCCCGATAAGCGGGGTCCAAGGGGCAGAGCCCCTGGCTGGGGTCGAGCTGCCAGGTCAGCTTGGAAATTTTTTTTTGGGCTAACATTGCTTTATTAAAAATGTCTTAAAATTTTATTTTTGGCCCGGTTGGACCCAAAATAAAAGCCCGATTTTGAGCTTCTTTTACCGCATCATACTCATCATCCATAAAAGCCCGATTTTGAGCTTCTGTTAAGAAAAGAACAATTATACGCCAAATTTTCTAAGTGTGCGTTTTGGTTGAAAGAAGTGCAATTTCTTGGCCATGTTGTTAGTAGCAAAGGAATTCAGGTTGACCCAGCTAAAATTGAGGCCATTGAAAAATGGGAGACTCCTAAGACACCAACGCAGATACGGAAATTTTTGGGTTTAGCTGGTTATTATAGAAGGTTTATTCAAGATTTTTCCCGAATAGCTAAACCATTAACAGCGTTAACACAAAAAGGGAAGAAGTACGAATGGACTTCTGAGCAGGAGAGTGCATTTCAATTACTGAAGAAGAAGTTGACTACAACACCTATTTTATCGTTACCTGAAGGGAACGATGATTTTGAGATATATAGTGACGCTTCGCGACAAGGTTTTGGTTGCGTCCTTATGCAACGGAAGAAAGTTATAGCATACGCATCCCGACAATTGAAGATTCATGAGCGGAATTATACGACGCATGATTTAGAACTGGGAGCAGTAGTGTTTGCATTGAAGATATGGAGACACTACTTATATGGGGTTAAATGCACTGTGTTTACCGATCATAAAAGCCTTCAACATATCTTTGATCAGAAACAGCTGAACATGAGGCAACGTAGGTGGGTCGAGCTGATAAACGACTATGATTGTGAGATTCGCTATCATCCTGGGAAAGCGAATGTAGTGGCCGACGCTCTAAGCAGAAAGGAATGGGAACCAATTCGAGTACGAGCAATGAACATAAAAATTCGCATGAATCTCAACTCACAAATCAAAGAGGCTCAACGAGAAGCTCTTACTAAAGAAAACATAGGAAATGAAATAATGAAGAAGTATGGGAAACAACTCGTTATACGGGAAGATAGAATTCGATATTTTGCAAACCGTATTTGGGTACCAAAGTTGGGTGGATTAAGGAAGTTGATATTGAATGAGGCACATAAGACAAGATACTCGATACATCCTGGAGTTGGAAAGATGTATCAAGATCTTATGACGCATTATTGGTGGCCTAATTTGAAGACAGACGTTGCAACATATGTTGGGGAATGTTTAACTTGTTCCAAAGTCAAAGCAGAACACCAGAAGCCATCAGGATTACTTCAACAACCAGAAATTCCAGAATGGAAATGGGACGGTATTACCATGGATTTCATCACAAAGTTACCTAAGACTGCCTGGGGTTATGACACCATTTGGGTAATAGTTGATCGTCTCACCAAATCTGCACATTTCTTGCCTATAAAGGAAACGGATAGAATGGAGAAACTATTACGATTATACATAAAGGAAATTGTTTCAAGGCATGGAATACCTATTTCCATTATATCCGATCGTGATAGTAGATTTACATCAAAGTTTTGGCAATCACTACAGGAGGCCCTGGGAACTCGTTTGGATATGAGCACCGCATATCATCCACAAACTGACGGGCAGAGTGAAAGAACAATTCAGACTCTTGAAGACATGCTCAGGGCATGTGTGATCGATTTTGGAAACGGATGGGATAAATATCTACCATTAGCAGAATTCTCGTATAATAACAGTTATCATGCGAGCATTAAAGCTGCACCATTCGAAGCACTGTATGGAAGGAAGTGTAGATCCCCTATCTGTTGGAATGAAGTAGGAGATCGACAATTAACTGGTCCCAAGATCATACACGAAACTACTGAGAAGATAGTACAAATCAAGGAGAGATTGAAAACAGCCCGTAGTCGCCAAAAGAGCTACGCCGATGTCTGAAGGAAACCATTAGAGTTTCAGATCGGTGACATGGTTATGTTAAAGGTGTCACCTTGGAAAGGTGTAATACGTTTTGGAAAAAGAGGTAAACTGAACCCAAGGTATGTAGGCCCGTTCAAGATCATCGAACGCATTGGACCGGTAGCTTATCGACTCGAATTACCACAACAACTCGCCGGAGTACATAATACATTTCACGTTTCAAACCTTAAGAAGTGTCTTGCAAAGGAAAACCTCACCATTCCTCTTGAAGAAATCCAAGTCGACGAGAAACTACAATTCATAGAAGAACCAGTCAAAATCATGGACCGTGAAGTTAAACAACTCAAGCAGAGCAACATACCAATCATTAAGGTTCGTTGGAATGCTCGAAGGGGTCCCGAGTTTACTTGGGAACGAGAGGATCAGATGAAACAAAAGTACCCACATTTGTTTCCCGAGAACGCAAAATAGGTACAATTTTAAAATTTCGGGACGAAATTTATTTAACGGGTAGGTACTGTAACGACCCGAAATTTTCTGATCATTCTATACTTATGAGATTAATATTTACATAAATTAAACCTTACCAACATGATAAGCAATCCAAACTGTTGAGACTTATATTTTTGAAAAGAGTTTTACACAACGTTTGACCGTCCAATTTGACCGATGATATCACGAACTATATAACACACGATAATTATACGATTATGTATATGTACATATCTATACATATTTAACATGATTTAAGGATGGTTTAACATTTCATTGTGAACTAACAACAATGAGTTATAAGTATACTTTGAGACCACTAACTTAAGTTTTCAAAACGATAACGATATGTAACGTTCTTTGACATATATACTTACAATCTATAATGTGTTGTGATTTATGTCACCAATATGATTTAAGTGTAATAGGATTAATTTGTAACCAAAATAATCTTGATAAATATCGAACAAGTTTGGGGAAGTGTGGAGTACACACTTGTTTGAACTTATCTTGATTATGACGGGGGTTCGGGGGCAGCGCCCCCGATAAGCGGGGTCCAAGGGGCAGAGCCCCTGGCTGGGGTCGAGCTGCCAGGTCAGCTTGGAAATTTTTTTTTGGGCTAACATTGCTTTATTAAAAATGTCTTAAAATTTTATTTTTGGCCCGGTTGGACCCAAAATAAAAGCCCGATTTTGAGCTTCTTTTACCGTATCATACTCATCATCCATACGTATTTACTATTGGTAAATACACATCAAATCAATATCCTTATCAGCTTTAGATCTGCCCTAGATAAGAGGGAATCTTATTTGTAAGCTAGCATACATTATTACTCAAAAATTCAACACAATAATTTGTCCTTGTTCCCTCAACAACCAGACTGTCCTATAAGTATCACCATCACCTTGGTTTTTCATTTCATTCTTACAACCATCTTTCTATAACAAAAAAAAACACACTCTTAGGAACTCTAAGTGTTCTTCACAATCTCAGCAAATACTTATGAAGAACTAGCTTCATGAGCAACCTATAATCATCATAAGAAAGTTTGATCAAGATTATTTTCTATCTTTTCCAGTAGCTTTATCCAAGTAACTTGAGGTAGTAACATTATTCATAATCTTATTCGATTCATATTTATATAGCTATCTTATTTTGTGTTATAAAATTTTTAACAACAAGAACATAGTTTGAATGATTTCAAACCTATTCGCAAACTAAATAGATCCTTCTAATTTGATTTTTAAAACACTTCAAAACCTGTAATATATATCATATTATGACAAAATCGGATTAATCATATCTTGGCTAATTAACATAATATTTAATATATTTACTTATGATTTGATTTTATATATTCCAGGACCACCCGTAAACAACACGAGAAGATTAATCATAAGACCTCATGATTGTACGCAACACGTCATCTGACAACACGGTACTTTATGTACGCAACACGTCATTTGACAACATGGTACCATGGGTCGAGATTAATTCTGATCAATACGAATACGATGGGGTCTTTATTTATTTTATTGAGCAACTAATTGTGGACCATTAACAACAGACTGCTAACTACGGACTAAGAAAATATTAAAAGTATTATAAGTATATATATATATATATATATATATATATATATATATATATATATATATATATATATATATGTAACGATTACTTGAAAAGAAAATATGTTGATATATTATATATATGGTTAGGTTTGTGATATCTATCGGAGACCAAGTCGAGTTAAATACCTTCAAGGAAAAGGTGAGTATATAGTCCCACTTTTAAACTCTAAATATTTCGGGATGAGAATACATGCATTTTATGATTTACGTTATGGACACAAGTGATTAAAAATATATATTCTACGTTGAGTTGTACCACTGGCATACTTCCCTGTAACTTGGTAACTATTATTTACATGAGGTATTGTAAACGTGAATCCTGTTGATATATCTATCGGGCCTGACAACCCCAACCGGACTGGATGACCAGTATTCAACGGTTGCACAGTACTTCGTTTCGGTAACTACACTTGGTACGGTGTAGTAAGATTTCATAATAAAGGGAATATGCGACGTTGATTAAATGTTAAGTATGGTTATCAAGTGCTCAACAACTTAGAATATTTTTATTAAAACGTTTATATATGAAATCTTGTGGTCTATATTTATAACGCTGCCGGCATTAAACCTATATCTCACCAACTTTATGTTGACGTTTTAAGCATGTTTATTCTCAGGTGATAACTAAAAGCTTTTCGCTGCAACATGTTGAATTTAAGCAAGATCTTGAGTATGCATATTTGTGTCAAAAATAAAACTGCATATCGGAGGATTTGTAATGTAAAATATGTTGGAGGTCGTATTGTTATTATCACATGTAAAGTTTGTAAGTCTAAGATTATCGCTAAACGATAATCATTATTAAGTTGTTTAAACCTTGTATTTGTAACAAAAGCTATGGTTTGTATTGTAAAAACGAATACAGTTTTTGAAAAATGTCGCATATAGAGGTCAATACCTCGCGATGAAATCATATGTTATTGTATTCGTCCTTATGGTTAAGGTCAGGTTATGACACTTAATCCATCTAGTTGCCATCTAAATGATACTTACAAGTCTTAGTGGACTAGTTAATCCACTTAAAATGTAGGGTGGGCTTATAAGCCCAAAGTCATAAGTCCATTTCACCAATAAAGCCCAAGTTCACTTAATTAACAAATTAAGTCCAATTAAAGCCCAAGTAATTAACTAATAACTATAGTTAATTAAAATGATTAATAAAATTAATCATGAATGCAAATAATATGTGAAAATATTATTCGTGTAAGTTTCGTGTGTCACAAAGACGTTTCGGGCAATTAAAGTCAAGTTCGGGCAATCATGGCAACATGTAAATGTAATAACATACATTCGTTTAATCACACGTATTAATAATAATAATTATTAATAAATAAAAGTTGGAAATTCCAGGGTCGTTACATTACTCACCTGTTAAAGAAAATTTCGTCCCGAAATTTAAGCTGAGGTAGATGGAGGAGTCGGGAAAAGGTGAGGATACTTCCGCATCATTTGATCCTCTCGCTCCCAAGTAAACTTAGGTCCTCATTTGGCATTCCATCGTACTCGTACAATCGGAATCTTGTTGCGCTTCAAAGTTTTGATCTCACGATCCATAATCTCAACTGGTTCTTCCACAAAGTGGAGTTTGTCGTCAATCGTAAGCTCCTCAAGTGGTATGATAAGTTCGGGTGCAGCAAGACACTTCTTCAAGTTCGATACATGGAAGGTAGGATGAACTGAGCTCAATTGTGCTGGTAAGTCTAAACGGTAAGCAACGGGTCCAACACGTTCCAAAATTTCAAAAGGACCAATGTATCGTGGGTTCAACTTTCCACGTTTTCCAAAACGGATCACACCTTTCCAAGGTGCAACCTTCAACATTACACGATCACCCATGTTGAATTCAAAGTCCTTACGTTTAAGATCGGCATAACTCTTCTGACGATCACGGGCAGTCTTAAGTATAGCTTGGATCTGAGCAATCTTCTCCGTGGTTTCGTGGACTACCTCGGGTCCGGTGATTTGCTTTTCGCCTACTTCGGCCCAACAAATAGGAGATCGGCACTTACAGCCATACAATGCTTCAAAAGGTGCAGCATTAATGCTAGAGTGATAACTGTTGTTGTACGAGAATTCAGCTAGTGGCAAATGCCTTTCCCAGGCCTTTCCAAAATCAATGACACATGCACGCAACATGTCTTCCAAGGTCTGAATCGTTCATTCACTTTGCCCGTCAGTCTGAGGATGATAAGCAGTACTCATGTCCAGACGAGTTCCCATGGCTTCTTGCAAAGAACGCCAAAATCTAGAAGCAAAACGGGGATCGCGATCTGAGATCATCGATAAAGGTACACCATGACGAGATACAACCTCTTTGATGTATAACTGAGCAAGTCTCTCCATTGTATCAGTTTTCTTCATCGCTAGAAAGTGTGCAGATTTGGTAAGGCGGTCAACAATAACCCAAATAGTATCGTATCCGCCCACCGTCTTTGGTAGCTTGGTGATGAAATCCATTGTTATCCGTTCCCACTTCCATTGTGGGATTTCTGGTTGTTGAAGTAAACCAGAAGGTCTCTGATGCTCGGCTTTAACCTTCGAGCAAGTCAAACACTTACCAACATAAGTCGCAACGTCCTTCTTAAGATTCGGCCACCAATACTGTTCTTTAAGGTCGTGGTACATTTTGCCCGCTCCAGGATGAATCGAATATCTCGATTTGTGTGCTTCATCAAGTATCAGGTTCCGTAGATCTCCATAATAAGGTACCCAAATTCTTCCGGCATAACATCGGAGTCCAGACTCCCTAACCTCGAATCGAGAGACAAGTATGTTCAAATGTTCGTGAGATATGTTCTCCTCCTTGAGAGCCTCAACTTGGGCTACTCTGATCTGGTTGTTGAGGTTCGAATGAATGGTGATGTTCAGAGCCCTAACACGAAGAGGTGTCGTTCTCTCCTTTCGGCTTAAAGCGTCAGCTATAACATTGGCCTTGCCAGGGTGATAACGGAGTTGACAATCGTAGTCGTTGAGCGTCCTAATCCATCGACGCTGTCTCATATTCAGTTGCTTCTGATCAAAGATGTGCTGGAGACTCTTGTGATCGGTGAAAATAGTGCTCTTAGTTCCATAAAAATAATGTCTCCACAATTTGAGCGCAAAGACAACGGCTCCAAGTTCAAGATCATGCGTAGTGTAGTTCCGCTCGTGAATCTTCAATTGGCGGGAGACATAGGCAATAACCTTTGATCGTTGCATCAGTACACAACCAAAACCACTCTTCGATGCATCACAATAAACAACGAAATCGTCACTGCCTTTGGGAAGCGACAGGATAGGTGCGGAGGTTAACTTCTTCTTCAAAGTTTGAAATGCTGATTCATGTGCGGGTTCCCAAATGAACTTCTTGCCCTTGTGAGTCAGCGCAGTCAAAGGACGCGCAATCAGAGAAAATCCTTCGATGAATCTTCGGTAGTAATCGGCGAGGCCTAGGAATTGGCGAATATGCGTTGGAGTAGTGGGGGTCTCCCACTTGCTGATGGCTTCAATCTTGGCGGGATCAACTTTGATACCCTGGTCGCTTACAACATGACCCAAAAATTGTACTTCCTTTAACCAAAATTCACACTTGGAGAATTTGGCGTAAAGTTGCTCTTGTCTTAAGAGTTCAAGCACTAATCGGAGGTGTTGCTCATGTTCTTCTTCGCTCTTATAGTAGATGAGGATATCATCTATGAAGACGATAACAAACTTGTCCAAGTAAGGCTTGCAGACACGATTCATGAGGTCCATGAACACGGCAGGTGCATTTGTCAAACCGAATGGCATCATGAGAAACTCATAATGACCATAACGGGTTCTGAATGCAGTTTTCATCACGTCACTTTCCTTCACCCTCAATTGGTGATAACCGGATCGCAAATCGATCTTTGAGTAGACACTCGATCCTTGTAGTTGATCAAAAAGATCGCCAATTCGTGGAAGAGGATACCGATTCTTGATAGTCAATTTGTTGAGTTCACGGTAGTCGATACACATACGGAAGGATCCATCATTCTTCTTCACAAACAACACAGGTGCGCCCCAAGGTGAGAAACTTGGTTGGATAAATCCACGATCAAGTAGTTCTTGTAGTTGACTCTGTAATTCTTGCATCTCGGAAGGTGCGAGTCTATAAGGTGCGCGATCTACTGGTGCAGCTCCTGGCACTAACTCAATCTGAAACTCTACTGCTCTCTGCTGTGGTAATCCAGGCAATTCCTCTGGGAAGACATCGAAAAATTCGTTCACAATTCAAACGTCATTCACGCTCTTCATCTCAGTTTCTACCGCTTTCACATGTGCTAGGACAGCAAAACGTCTCTTCTTCATAATCTTTTGCGCTTTCACGCAACTAATGAGGTTCAACTTCGAGGTACATCTCTCTCCATAGATAACCAGTGGTTCACCATCTCCTTGTGGTATGCGAAGTGCTTTATCTCCACAGATAATATCAGCCTTTATCTTGCTCAACCAATCCATACCGACGATCACGTCAAAACTTCCCAGTTTGATAGGTATCAAATCAATTTCGAAATCTGCACCAGCTATGTTGATAACAGCTCCACGACTAATATGGTCAACCTTTTCAAGTTTACCATTGGCGACCTCGACAAGCATACTCTCTTTTAACGGGACTAATGACCAATTAATCTTATCGCAAAAATGTCTACATACATAACTTCTATCCGCACCAGTATCAAACAAGACAGAAGCTAAAAGATTGTTGATTTTGAATATACCTGTCACCAAGTCGGGGTTATCGCGTGCATCCCTTGCATTAACATTAAAAGCTCTACCACGGGGTGGCCCGCCATCTTTTCGCTTGTTGGGGCATGCGTTTCTGAAATGGCCCGTCTGCCCGCATTCGTAGCACTTCTTCGGCCCATTGGTGTTTGGCTTCCCATTCAAAGTAGTGACCTTGCAGTCCTTCCCGATGTGCCCAGCCCGTTGGCACTTCTCACAGACAACATTGCAATACCCAGTGTGGTGTTTGTAGCACCGTTTGCATTGTGGTAAGGTTCCTTTGTAGTTCGGGTTGGTGTTGGTGTTGTTGTTGGGATTAGGGTTTCCACCATTGTTGTGCTTCTTGGCGGGGGTTTGATCGTAGTTTCTCCCCCTGTTGTTGTTGTTGTTGTTGTTGTTGTTGTTGTTGTTGTTGTTGTTGTTGTTGTTGTGGTTGTTATCCCATTTCCTATTTTCGCTACTACCAGCTTCAAACTTAGCCTTCTCCGGCTCATCAATAAGAATCTGATTCATGAGAGTATGCACCATGCGCATTGCTTCGGGAACATTCGGTGGTTTGGGTGAGGTGACATTTCCTTTGATGGACTTAGGGAGTCCCGAGAAGTATTTATCCATGCGCTTGAATTCGGGGGTGACCATGGTCTGACACATCAGTGCTAACTCCAAAAACCTACGATTGTAACTGTTAAGGTCGTTCCCTACGGCCTTCAACTGCATGAATTCAATTTCCATCTTCTGAATTTCGGTTCTCGGACAATACTCATCAATCATAGCCGCCTTGAATTCCTCCCATGGCGTAGCATACGCCTCATCGATACCTTTCGCTTGAGCTAACGTGTTCCACCACGTTAGCACGCCGTCAGATAGCGTGCAAGATGCAAACTTGGTCTTATTGTCCTCCGAACAGTTGCTAACTCGAAATACTGATTCAAGTTTCTCGAACCATCTGGTGAGACCAACTGGTCCCTCGGTGCCGCTGAAGTTATGCGGTTTGCAGCTCTGGAATTCCTTGTATGTACACCCATTTCGAACAGGTGGAATAACCGGTGGTGGTGGCGGTGGAGCTTCGAGATTTCTTTCTGCTAGGGCTGCAGCGACCTGTTCGTTGATCATGTCCTCAATCTGGGCGGCGGTAGGTGTGGATCTTCCGTTAGCCATGGTATTCTAAACAAAATTTTTGACTCAAGTCAAAATCCAGTATGTAAGTGGTAGTAATACAGTATATAGTGACCAACATGGAATCAAAACATCACATGTTATTAAATAATGCATCTAGGTACAAATACCACAGAATCATCGTACAGCAATGTAAATAGAACATCGTGCAAGAATTAAATAACGCAAAGTTCCATTCATTAATAATAATAAGTTTCATACATCTGAATAAGTTCGTACAATACATATGAAAAACATGAAACTATATCTAGATTACATCATGTAATCTAAATACAAAGTCCTACAGTGAAGGCAGGTGAACTGCTCCTCGAGCTCAGTGACTCGAGCTCGGAGAGTCTCAATCTCCCTCATCAGTTCCTCGTTAGAGGGAGCTGGTGGGGTAGGCGGTGCAGGTGGGGCGGGTGGTGAGGGTGGTGCCGGTGGTGCTGATGTAGATGGTCCGGCTCCGGATGTAGACGGTACGTCCCTAGATGTAAGTGGTCCGTATCTAAATCTAGGTGGTACGGTTCCAGGAATAGTCAATACGTAACGGGGAACCTTACGTATCTGTGGGTCGGAAGGGTATGGCACAACTCGTTTACGAGCAGTAACCCTACGACGATGGCCAAATGCGTCAGTAAAAGCATGACCTCCATTCACCCCTGGAATGACGGTGCCGTCGAAACGGTACCGCTTCTTCGGCGGGGTGGAGGGTGCCTGAATAGGTCTATCAGCAGGATCCTCATCATCGCTGGAGTCGTCTGATGATGAAGAATCGGCGGATGATGAGTCATCCGAATCGTGTGGTGGTGACACTGGTGGCTGAGCTGGTAATCCGAAGCGTCCGAAGGCGGCCAACATCTGTCTGTGTCTGCCTGGCGAAATCACGACTAAACGTCCATCGGGAGTGCGTCAGCAAGGCATGCGCATGTGGTTACGAAACGGCCCTTCCCCAAACTCCGCGGGGATCTCAATACCACCAATGCGGGGCTGTGACCTCGAGGGTCCGGGAGCAGACGCTGGGGCAGGTGCACTAGTACCAGCTCCGGAAGTAGAAGCGCCGGGATCACTAGTGGGTGTCGGGGCCGGTGTATCGGCAGTAGCAGCAGCAGGTGTAGCAGTAGGTAGGGCGACGGGGTCTGAGTCTGTACTGCCCGAAATGCCAGTAGGTGGAACATCCGACATCTGAACAAGGAAAAATAAATTTTCCATGTCAGTATGTCATAAAGCAAGCAATTAATAGGCCAACAGTTTAAATCATGTATAACAGTAACTATCATGGCAATAACAGCAATTCGTATGAAAGTAGCATGCAATCAAAAGCAAGTAGCATCATGCAGTAGTGATATCATGTAGTAGCATACGGCATATAGCAGAAAAAGTAAGCATTAGCATGTAGTAAGCTCAGCGGAAACAAGTAAACTAGCAAGTTGTAGATTAGTCCTATTAGTGAATCCTACTAGGGTCGGTCTTAGACTCACTAATGCAACCTAATTCCCTACAACCAATGCTCTGATACCAAATGTGATGCCCCGTACAAAACCATCGTGTACGAATCATCAACAACAGGATCATTACAAGGTTAAGTACTATATGCTGTAATTAAAGAAGTTGCATTCACGATAAAAAGGTGATGTCATAACCGACATCAAATGTTTTACATTTCAAAAGCATGCTTCACTAAGTAGAAGCAAATAACAAGTGTATGTGACCACAATGGTCGTTACAAGTCATAGTTCAAAAGTACGAATGTTTAAATGCAAAATAAAGTAGTTCATGCGATGACAACTCTAAGCAGCGGGTGTCTACAACACGACTAGTACACAGCGGAAGCTAACCTCAAGCACCTGAGAAAAACATGCTTAAAAACGTCAACACAAAGGTTGGTGAGCTATAGTTTAAGTATAACAGTATGTAAGATAGGCCACGAGATTTCAGTGCTACAAAGAGCGTTTCAATGCAGTATGATAAAGTATATGTTAACCGTGGGCACTTGGTAACTAACTTAACGTTTATACCCCCTGAAAGTACACTTGGCAAGTGCGTATGTCTACGAAGTATTAAACACTTGTTAAATGCTAGCGCTACTAGCCCGAGTGGGGATGTCAAACCCTATGGATCCATATCTAAGATTCGCGTTCACGGTTCAAAAACCAATGATTAAACGTTACCGAGCTAAAGGGAATGTTTATGCCGTTATATAACCCACACATACATAAGTTTAAGTACTCGTGCCTAGTATGTAAAACATAAAATCCGCACGTATTCTCAGTTCCCAAAATAAGTTAAAGTAAAAAGGGAATGCTATAACTCACAATGATAATGTAGTCGTAAAGTCGGTTCGGAAAAGGTGTGCAAGTAATCGGTCCGAAGGTCCTCAACCTAAGGCAAATAGTACTAAGTTAGTAAATCATCTTAATATGTTTAAAAGTATGTAATTAAGGTCTTAAGGGTCATCATCATTCATCATCAAACAAAAGGCGTAAAGTAAGTTTCGTTTATGAAAGTAGTTTAAAATAAAGTCTGACTTCAGTCAGTCACCACGGCCTCTACCCTTACTGAATTAAGGTGAGACCAGTGGCCATGGATCCATCTATGGGTCCCTTAAGTGTGGTAAAATTTACAGAAGCAAACTCGTCTTCGTTTAACCGTGGTGACGGTTTAAGTGCGAGTAGGTCTGAAATTTCTGCACAACGTTAAAGGACATAGTGACGATCGGAGGGCCATAAATCCTAAACCGTAACTCGGATTAAGACGAGTCCTATATGAAAAGTTATCTACTCGAAAAGTTCTATCTAAAAATCAAGGTTAGAACAGCCCAGGTCTACTGGTCTGTTACAGAAACATCAGATCAGTAGCTTTTGGACAGAAACAGTAAGTTTAAAAGGGTTCCGGTGGTCTTGGTGCTTGATGTTCATCATGGTTCTCATCCTTGATGCATATAGCTTCAAGTGTACAACTCATTGATGTATCTACATCATCTTAACCAAGTCTTGACCATCATAACCCTAGTGCAAGTCTAAGACATGAAGCACAACTCACTTAAGAGTTGTATGAAGTTTGATGAACCAAAGTTACATCAAAGTCTTAGATCTAACACATACATGAACTTTAAAAGAAATATTGAACTATAAACTTGAAAGTTAACTAACTAATCAAGATCTTAAAATGTAGAACATAGTTCTTAGTTAGATCTCGAAGATCCAAGACTCAAAAGTCTAGATCAAGCATAAGTATACGAAGTTATGTTTAAAGAAAACTTATTTGTGTGTTCTTGAACTTTCAAGTTAATTTTTAGTTCCAAGAGATATGAGATCAAAGTTAACTAGTAATATTTGACCAATAACAACCAACAAACATAAATTAAAGTGCATGTAACTAAATAAACAAGTAAATAAGTTCATGGATTGTTCATACTTTTAAAGATTCAACCAAGGTTTGATCTTTAAGTAAAGTAAACTTTAAGTTTACTTCAAGAACTACAAGTATGAGTTACAACACAAGAATTTAATCTTTGAAACATTATATGTAGAACCTAAACTAAAGATTTTAATTCTTGAATGTTCTTGTTAATACAAGATAAAGTAGAATAAACTAGGTAGTTTGATTCTTGAAAACATGTAAGTAGAGAAAGAAAAACAACTAGTAAGTAAGTAACAATAATCAAGTAAACAATTACAAGTAACAAAAGATTATAACAATCAAAGAATGATGATGATTTAAGGGTGTTAGGATTCGGTTTTGGCCAAGAAAGAAGAGAGAAAATATGTTCATGTTACTTACAATTTTGAAAGAAAAAGAGAGGAAAGTTGAGAGAAAATATGAGAGAAAAGTAAGGTGTAATTTTGAAGTGAAGTGTGTGTGAGAATACAAGTGAGTATGTAATGCAAAAAAAAAAGTTTTGAATCCCCTTCTAACCATCTAGGCCGACGGTTTTGGCCTTCAAGGAGGGGGGATGGATTAGTTTTGTGGTCACTAGAATGTAAAGCTTCATAAAGATGGTTAATGGGTGTGTTTACATGGGAATGAGAAGTAACAAGATTCCAAGTGTAACTTAATCCATCTAGTTGCCATCTAAATGATACTTACAAGTCTTAGTGGACTAGTTAATCCACTTAAAATGTAGGGTGGGCTTATAAGCCCAAAGTCATAAGTCCATTTCACCAATAAAGCCCAAGTTCACTTAATTAACAAATTAAGTCCAATTAAAGCCCAAGTAATTAACTAATAACTATAGTTAATTAAAATGATTAATAAAATTAATCATGAATGCAAATAATATGTGAAAATATTATTCGTGTAAGTTTCGTGTGTCACAAAGACGTTTCGGGCAATTAAAGTCAAGTTCGGGCAATCATGGCAACATGTAAATGTAATAACATACATTCGTTTAATCACACGTATTAATAATAATAATTATTAATAAATAAAAGTTGGAAATTCCAGGGTCGTTACACTAAACGTATTTATACTAAATGTATTTATAGTAATCGTATTTATACTAATAAAATTCTTTTATCAAAATTATTATTAATACAACGAGTACATAACAGTCGTTAACGTCAACTAACGACGTTACAACAGTCATATATACATAACGGTTGTTAACGTCAACTGACGACGTTACAACGACTATATTTTTCAAATATAAAATAAACATCTCCGTTTTCACATTTTCACATTTTCACAAATCAATCTTCATTTTCTCATATTACCACTCTCAAAAAAGTTTTTGTAAAGATGATTCACACAAGGATGATTTTTCCTATTGTATTGGTCATACTAACTATCATCATTGTTGCTAATATACCACTGGGTGAACCTATATTCTATTCTGCCCTTGTGGTTTTATTATTTGTAATCATACTATTATTCTATTGTTTGCTACTTATGAATTTAAAATGATTCTAATTTTGATGTTGTTAGAAATTAATTATGATTATGATTTATGTTGTTCATCTTTTTGATAATAGAAATTGTTTAATTTGAAAAGGCTTAAATTTGCTCCTTTAAAATCAAGTGGGAACAACTACTTAACATGGGTTATGAATGTAGAAAAGCATCTCGAATCAATCGGTATTTTAGAAACCCTGAATGAAAATAACAATTGTTCCGAACAAGAGAAAGCAATAGCAAGTATTTTTCTTAGCAAAGATATTGACGAGTCCTTAGAATCTACATATTATATGATCGAAGATCCAAATGTATTATGGAAAATACTCAAAGATAGATACGATATTAATTATCAAGAAATAACGGTGATCCATGAAAGAATAAAATTGAAGATGTTAGTAGACGCTCTTATAAGAATCCCATAGATTCTTATTAGTGATCTGGTAACGTGGATCATCAGTCTAGTATTTATTGAATACATGAACATCTTGTTTATCTCTACAAATAAGTCCCAAAAGAAAAGAAAACGAGAGTGAATCTGTTGAAAAATCTTGATTAAATAAACCCTGAGCTACCTTGAGACTTGAATGGTTTGAATTTTCTAAGATGCCTAGCTTGTTATGTATCACTCATAAATAAATGGTTTTAGACCACAACGCATATGTTTATTAAGTGTTATCTTTTATGTACTTCAGATTGTAACTTGTTTGCAGGTAATATAATTTGATTATCTTGCTGAAATATAACTCATTATTTGCTTATCTTATTTGAAGTTTTAGTATGAATCCTGCTGAAATACAACATCAATTAAATGGTAAAGACCTGTGTATTGCAGATAGTGGTAACATACACACTATGATCAAATCTAAGAAATATTTCATCAATTTAAATCAAATGATGGAATTATAAATACTATATCAGGTCTTGCAAACTTGATATAAGGAATGAAAAAGGCAAAAATTCATATTACCAAATGGTACGAATTTTCTGATAAACAATGCTTTGTTTTCTCCCAAATCAAAGAGAAATTTGTTAAGTTTCTCTGATATATATCATAATGGATATGGTTAAAAGCGGATATGATAAAAAGTGCATATGATAAAAAGCGCATCGCATATGATTAAAAGCGCATATGATAAAAAGTGCATATGGTGAAAAACGCATATGATGAAAAGCGCAGCGCATATGATTAAAAGCGTATATGATAAAAAGCGCATATGATGAAAAGCGCAACGCATATGATTAAAAGCGCATATGATAAAAAGCGCATATGATGAAAAGCGCATATGATGAAAAGCGCATCGCATATGATTAAAAGCGCATATGATGAAAAGTGCATATGATGAAAAGCGCAGCACATATGATTAAAAGCGCATATGGTGATTAATGAAAAAACACATATGGTGATTAATGAAAAGCACATATGGTGATTAATGAAAAGCACATATGGTGATTAATGAAAAGAATATTGAGAAAAAATAACCAATGTTTCTTGAAAGAATTCAAGGTTATATATATGGACCAATTCATCCATCATGTGGACCATTTTGATATTTCATGGTTCTAATAGACGCATCTAGCGGATGGTCTCATGTTTGTGTGTTATCAAGCCGTAATATGGCATTTGAAAAGTTTCTTGCACAAATTATTAAATTGAGAACACATTATTCTAATTACACCATTAAAAGGATGAGACTTGATAATGCTGGTGAGTTAACATCTCAAGCATTTAATGATTATTATATGTCTACAGGGATTGTTGTTGAACATCCAGTTGCTCATGTGCATACACAAAATTGGTTTAGCTGAATCAATAGATAAACGCTTGCAGCTAATAACTAGACAATTGGTAATGAGTACAAAACTCTCAATATTTATATGGGGACATGTAAATTTACATGATGCGATATTAATTCGCATTAAACCAAGTGCAAGTCATAAGTATTCTCCATTACCAACTTAATTTTGGTCGAGAGTCAAATATTTTTCATCTTAGAACATTTGGTTATGCGGTTTATGTTCCTATCGCACCACCACAATGCACTAAAATGGGCCCTCAAAGAAGCGTGGGAATATATGTTGGATATGAAACATCTTCAATCATAAGATATATTGAACCCATGACGGGTGATGTTTATACAGCACGTTTTGCTGATTGTCATTTTAATAAAATATTGTTCCCTAGATTAGGGGGAGTAATAAAAAATAAAGAAAATGATGTTTCATGATGTGAACCTCAATTAATGTATCTTGATCCTCGTACAAAAGAATGTGAGATCGAAGTTCAAAAAATAATGCATATGCAAGAACTTGCGAATAAATTGCCTGATGCATTTACAAATATAAAAAAAAGTGACTAAATCATATATACCGGCAGCAAATGCTCCAGCTCGAATTGAAATTCCAAAAGCTGACAATAATGTCACTCTTGAGTCTTTGCCACACCAGAAACGTGGGAGACCAATTGGTTCCAAAGATAAAAATCCTCGAAAAAGAAAATCATCTGATAATGAGGTAAAAAGGTGTTCAAGAAGAACCACAAATCAATATTCCTTCTGCAGAGGATATTGACGATGTGAATACATAAATTGCAATAAATTATGCAATATTATGGAACCGAAAAAAAATGACAAATATTGATTTTTCATATAATCTTACAATGACATCATGAATAAAGATGATGACCTGGAACCAAAATCTGTCATTGCATGTCAAAATAGACATGATTGGACTCAATGGATAGGAGCAATACGAGCTGAATTTGAATCGCACAATAAAAGAAAAGTTTTCGGATCTATCGTTCTCACACCTAAAGATGTGAAACCTGTGGGGTATAGATGGATTTTTGTGCAAAAAAGAAATGAGAAAAATGAAGTTACAAGGTATAAAGCTAGACTTGTAGCTCAAGGTTTTTCTCAAAGACCGGGAATTAATTATGATGAAACTTATTCTCCTGTTATGGATGCAATTACTTTTAGATACTTAATCAGCCTAACAGTTTCTAAAAAATTTAGAAATGCATCTCATGGATGTTATTACTACTTATTTAAATGAATCACTTGATAGTGATATATACATGAATATCCATGAAGGGTTTAAGGTATCAGAAACATCTAATGCAAAACCCAAAGAAATGTATTCCATTAAATCACAAAGATTTTTATATGGGTTGAAACAATCGGGTCGCATGTGGTATACCCGATTAAGTGATTACTTGATAAGCAAAGGGTATATAAATAATCTTATTTGCCCATGTGTTTTCATTAAGAAAACAATGTCCGGATATGTGATTGTAAGTTGTTTATCTCAATGATCATAACATCATATGAACAAATAAAGAGATCTATGAAATCATTCAACTTCTAAAAAAATTTAAATGAAAGATATTGAAAAAAAAAATCAAGTATTGCCTTGGATTGTAAATTGAGCATATGCCTAATGGTTTACTTGTACATCAAACAAACTATACCGAAAAGATTTGAAAACATTTTTAAAGACAAAACCATTGGTTGATATATCATTCAATATTGACACTGATCCATTTCATCCCCATGAAGATCATGAAGATCTTTACGGATCAGAAGTTCCATATCTTAGTGCAATTGGGGTTATTATGTATTTTACAAATGGTACAAGACCTGACATTTCTTTTGCAGTTAATTTGTTGACAAGGTTCAGCTCAACCCCTAAAAAAAGGCATTGAAATGGGATCAAGCAGATTTTTGATACCCTTGAGGAACTGTTGATTTAAAATTATTTTATTCTAACGCTTCAAAACAAGATTTGGTTGATTATGTATATGCAGGTCATTCATCAAATCCTCATAAAGATAAATCTCAAACTCGATATGTATTCCTAAATGGAGGCACCACAAAATTATGGCGTTCTTAAAACAAACACTTGTTGTAACATCATCAAATCATGACGAAGTGATTGCATTATATGAAACTACTCGAAAATGTGTTTGGTTGAGATCAATGACACAAATCATTATTGATTCTTGTGGACTAGAACGCTATAAAAGACCAACAACTATCTTCACCAACAACTATATATGAAGATAATGCAGCTTGTATAATACAAATGAAAGAAGAGTATCAAAAGTGACAGAACAAAATATAAATGCTGACGAGGCGCCAAAGCCAAAGACGGTCTTCACGGTCATAAGTTTGATGGAAAAGAATGGTATGTTTGTAAGGCTCAGAAAAGACTAAAAGGGAATAGGAATTGAAACAAGGATTTGAGCAAACTATGAAGAAGACTGTAGATAAATCACAGGGGCTAAACTTGTACATAAAAGATTTAGATGATAAAGTTTCAGATGAAAACCTCAGATTCTTCTCATATACTCAAGATCTCGTAAAATACAACCAGATTAAAATGAGATACGTTCAATCAATAACTCTGTTGATCTTTATACCAAAGCATTGTCAACCGCTATTTTCAGAACACACGTTCACAATATTGGCATGAGGCAAGTTCAAAAGATGTGACGACTCAGCGATGTCTACTTGAGGGAGAGTCAACTCTATATTGCACACTTTTTCTCTTGACTAAAGTTTTTATCCCACTGGGTTTTTTTTAGCAAGGTTTTTAACGAGACAGTACTAGTTGCACTCTAATAAAATTGATCATCCAAGGGGGAGTGTTATAATATGAACGTACAAAAAGTCATATGGAGATATGGATGATAAATTTTATAGTCAACTTTGTATAGCTTGCATAGTAATATTTTACACTATAAATAGGCATGTATGGTAGCCATTTAATGGTGTACCATTTTCTCTTAAAATATCAATATCAATATTTCTTCTCTCTCTGTTCTTATATATTGTTACATATTTAAGTAGTTAATAGGCCACTAAAGGTAGTTATAAACTACTAAATTATAAAAAATATGTATATATATAATAGAACCGAGGTTTCGGTGAAACAACATTGAGCAGATCATACCGATCTGTAGGAGTACTTGGTCACAAACGACCAAAACTCATTGACTCTCATTCTATTCGTTCTAACTATGAACGACTACTACAGAGTGAGCAATAATGAAACTACAATAGAATTGACAAACATACAATAATCACCAAACCTAAGCCTAAAACATACACATAAACTCGAACCCGTATCCAACCCCGCATCATCACTCCTCAGAGACCGCCAATCCAAAGCATTCATCGGGCAGCCCAAGAACACCTAACCCGAGGCCTATTTGGCAAAGTCAACTAAGTCAACAACGCCGTCAACAACATCAAGCCCACTAAAGACTCGACGATGGGAAAAATGGAATGAATGAACAAACCGGCAACAACAAAACAGCACAAAATGCAGAATCAAACCATATAGGGACCAGTTAGATAACATATAAGATGTAGATGCTTATTTCTATGCAAACACTAATAATCATCATATTTTATATTTGTAAAGGTACCTCTTCGATTGGTTCTAATTATTGCCTAGATATGCTACAATCCCAATATCAAATTAGCAACGAACGAAAGAATAGTATTCTAATCATATTTAAGAAACAGAATATTAAAAACATATATAAGAAACAGAATATTAAAAACAGAAAACTAAACATGTTAGATGGATGTCCAAAATTGACTCACATTTAAATGTGATAGTTTATTATTTGCATTGAAAATATGTGGCTGCTAGAAATAGTCCAAGACAAGTTTGATTTGGCATGATCACAAGTCTATGTTGGCATGTTTATCATAGTTGCTTTCACATGGAGGTAGGTGTGGCCTGGAAGTATCCTAGCAAGTGTATGCATGTAAATGTTTCATGTATAAACAGGTGTTTCATGGAGAGAGTTAAAATCATCCACATAATAAGATCACAAAAGAAAAATACAGTTGATCGATAATATCAACAGAGAGTGTGTTTTTGTGAGGTTGAGAGTTTTATTCTTGTAAGGAGTGTAAAAGAGTGTACGAGAAACTTAGATTTTATACTAAAATCTAAAGGGCTTGGGTTTGGGTTTAACTCATAGTGTATTTTTTCTTGTACCGGGTTCTTTTATATTATAAGAATAAAGGAGACTCTTGGGGTGGACGTAGGCAGAATTTTGCCGAACCACGTTCAATCGTCATGTTATCAGTTACCTTATTTGCTTTCTATTATTTCTCGCAAATTTGTTTCAAACAAATTATATCCTCGCTTACGCTGGTGTGGGTGCACTAGGCAAATTGTCATAACAAGTGGTATCAGAGCGTATCCAGGTTTATCGGATATTTTTTGGTTTGGAGATGACGGGAAATAGCAGTATGCAATTTAAGGTGGAGCCATTTGATGGAACCGGGAATTTCACCTTGTGGCAAGCAAGGGTGAAGGATGTCTTGGTTCAGCAAGGTTTGGCAAAACCGTTAAAGGGTAAAAAGGACGGAAAGCCAGAAAAGATGACGGATGACGATTGGGATGACATCGAGGAAAGATGTGTCAGTACCATTCGCCTTTCCATCAGTGATAAGATCATTAATAATGTCAGTGGCGAGACAAACGCGACGGGGTTGTGGGTGGCCCTCGAGAAGTTATATCTCGGGAAGAATATGACCACAAAGCTAAACTTGAAGCGTAATCTTTATCGTTTGAAGATGGAGGATGGCGGGAATATCATTGAACACATGAACGTGTTTAATGGTCTGGTGGATCAACTTGCAAAAGTTGAGGTTAATATTGAGGAAAAAGATAAGGCCCTTATTCTTCTTACCTCTCTTCCCAGTTCGTATGATACTTTGGTTATTATTGTTCTTTACGGAAAGGCTACTGTAAAGATGGAGGAGGTAGTACCGGCGCTTTTATCTCAGGATAAGAGACAAAGATCCGATGGCCGGTTATGAGCATGAGTTTGCTATGGTTGGTCATGGAAAGGGAAGGTTTGCCGAAAAGAGATCTGGCAATAAAAGTAGGTTCAGATCAAGAGAAGGTGTGAAGGGTGTCCAGTGCTTCAAATGTCAAGAGTGGGGTCATTACAAGAAGGATTGTCCACTCTGGAAGAATGGTGAAGATAAATCTGGGGGTTCATCAGCTGCAGTAGCAGTTAATGAGTCGGTTAATTTGGGAGATGTTCTCACAGTTTCCAAAAGTTCTACTTCTGCTCAAGATGAATGGATTTTAGATTCTGGTTGTACGATGCATGTGTGTTCCAAGAAAGCTTATTTTGATAAGCTAATATTAAAGAAAGCGGGGGTGATGACTTTAGGTGATGGTTCAACATGTGATGTTGAGGGTGTTGGCATGGTGAAAATAAAATTGTTTCACGGAGCTGCTTACACTTTTGGTGGTGTGGCGTACGCACCAAAGATGTGCAAGAATCTAATTTCCTTAAGCCAGTTGGATTCTCAAGGATACGGCTATTCGGCCGTAGGTGGAGTTATGAAAATCACATGTGGCAGGAAGGTCCTGATGAAGGGAGAGAAGTATGAGGATGTATATCGTCTGATGGCGAGTACCAAATGTACTCGTGTCTTGAAGGTTTGGAAAGTGTGCACACGGGAAATTGATCGGGAACATGTGACGACATGTTTGATCAAGTTAGACGATGGTGAGAAGGGAAATCCTACTGAGAATGGAGAGGTGATTCGAGACTCCTATCCGGAGTCAACTATGTAAGTTGAAGGGGTCAGCTACACATGTTTATTGGCCGTTTTATTTGAATCAGATTCAGGACCGAGGTGATTGAAGGTGTGTGCAGCGGTGATAACGGAGGCCAATGGTGAAAGTACTAGGTGTTAGTATTTTCGGCGACGAAGAAGATAAATGTTCGTCAAGGTGGAGATTGTTAGATGGATGTCCAAAATTGACTCACATTTAAATGTGATAGTTTATTATTTGCATTGAAAACATGTGGGTTGCTAGAAATAGTCCAAGACAAGTTTGATTTAGCATGATCACAAGTCTATGTTGGCATGTTTATCATAGTTGCTTTCACATGGAGGTAGGTGTGGCCTGAAAGTATCCTAGCAAGTGCATGCATATAAATGTTTCATGTATAAATAGGTGTTTCATGGAGAGAGTTAAAATCATCCACATAATAAGATCACAAAAGAAAAACACAGTTGATCGATAATATCAACGGAGAGTGTGTATTTGTGAGGTTGAGAGTTTATTCTTGTAAGGAGTGTAAAAGAGTGTACGAGAAACTTAGATTTTATACTAAAATCTAAGGGGCTTGGGTTTGGGTTTAACTCATAGTATTTTTTCTTGTACCGGGTTCTTTTATATTATAAGAATAAAGGAGACTCTTGGGGTGGACGTAGGCAGGGTTTTGTCGAACCACGTTAAATCGTCGTGTTATCAGTTACCTTATTTGCTTTCTATTATTTCTCGCAAGTTTGTCTCAAACAAATTATATCCTCGCTTCCGCTGGTGTGGGTGCACTAGACAAATTGTCATAACAAAACACATTCAAAATTCACCTAATTTGCTCTAATTGTTGCATATTTCGCTCTGATTATTAAAATGTTAAAAAATTCGCTTTAGTCGTGTCTGATTCAAAAAATAGGAATATTCGCTCGTATTAAGAAAGGTAGAGAAACGTGTATATTAAATCCATTTAACATATATGTTTACGAAAATGAGATATTTATTCCTATATATATTTGAATTTTTTTATTCCATATTTGATTTGATGTAACAGATAATAATTGGAGAGCAGTTATGTGGATGCCCAAAGGAGGGGTTAGAAATTTGGGTGAAAGCAACTTCTTGTTCAGTTGACTGTCATTGACTTTCAAAAGTATAAGTGTTTGTGTGTATAATATATATATATATATATATATATATATATATATATATATATATATATATATATATATATATATATATATATATATATATATACTCTCAGTACCAATCATAAGAATATATTATTATCATCATCGTATATATCATCCTCAAGTTTTTGATAAATAAACAAATTAACAATGTATCTGATTTCCACCATGCATATTTTCAGTCTTCTTACAATGCTCGTTTTCATATTATCGAAAACAGGTGCTAATCATTTTAACAAATCAATAGAAGGAGAAGCTTTGTTGGCTAGTCATTGGTGGGAAGATGGAGTTGTTGGTACAGATCATTGTACTTGGGAGGGAATCATTTGCAACAAAGCAGGAAGTGTTAAAGAGATACTATATGTTTACTATATGGGCAGTAATAAAGGTGTGAGAGACTTGGGAAGCCTACACTTTTCTTCATTACCGAACCTTCAAGTCCTTGAAATTGTAGACATTGGACTTGAAGGAAGTATTCCAGACCAGATTGGTTTGCTATCAAATCTGGTTGAACTTTCACTTCGTGGGAATTGGCTCACAGGTAAAATACCAGCAGGTTTACTAGCCAATCTTACCCAATTAACACACCTTGATCTTAGTTTGAACAACTTTATGGGTTTAATCCCACCATCACTCACCAATCTTACCCAATTAACACACCTTGATCTTAGTCGGAACAACTTTACTGGTCCAATCCCACCATCACTTACCAATCTTACCCAATTAACACACCTTGATCTTAGTCAGAACAAGTTTACAGGTGCAATCCCATCATCACTTACCGATCTTACCCAATTAACAGACCTTCATCTTAGTCAGAACAAGTTTACAGGTCCATTCCCGTCATCACTCACCAATCTTACCCAATTAACAGACCTTGATCTTAGTCAGAACAAGTTTACAGGTCCAATCCCGTCATCACTCACCAATCTTACCCAATTAACAGACCTTGATCTTAGTCAGAACAAGTTTACAGGTCCAATCCCACCATCACTCAACAATCTTACCCAATTAAAACACCTTGATCTTAGCCAGAACAAGTTTACAGGTCCAATACCGTCATCACTCACCAATCTTACCCAATTAACAGGCCTTGATCTTAGTCTGAATAAGTTCACAGGTCCAATCTCACCATCACTCACCAATCTTACCCAATTAACAGCCCTTAATCTTAGTTGGAACAACTTTACTGGTCCAATCCCACCATCCTTTGGCTCCATGACCAATCTTACGTTCCTCGACTTGAGCACAAATCAACTGAGTGCATCCATCCCAAAAGAAATAAGTTACTTGCAACATCTTTATTGGTTGGACCTGAGTGATAACAATCTTGATGGTCCCATTCCCTCAAGCTTTGGTAATCTAACCCAACTTAAGTTTTTAAACCTTAGCATAAATCACATTAGTGGCTCCATTCCTCCAGAGTTAGCTAATTTAAAGATGTTAGAAAATTTCGACCTTCATCGTAATAGTCTTGTGGGTCCCGTTCCACCCGCATTCGGGGAGTTGTTAAGTCTTGGATATCTTGATTTTTCGTCAAACAAGTTGTCTGAAAATGTATTAACGTTTCAGTATCCTTGTTATCTATCTCATCTAGACCTCTCTATGAATCGTATAACTGGAACATTAACAAGACAGCTAGATGAGTGCTTTTCTATAGAGTTCTTGGACATTAGCAGTAATGGTATATCTGGAGACATACCATTGTTACACATTGAACATTTGACCCACATAAATCTGTCTCACAATCATCTCACCGGAATAGTTCCTTCTTATCTAATATCCCAATATATAGATGTTGACTTATCATGTAATAACTTCAGCGGGCAATTTACCCCCAAAGAAAGTCACAATATTCATTTGGTTATTATTCTTCCTATTACTATTATCGTTGGGTTCTGTTTCTTAGTGGCCTGTTATGCGTGCTACCGTCATCAGAGTAAGGCTAAAACAAACACAGTTCATCCAGAAATAGAAAAACATGGAAACATGTGCTCGATATTGAATTACGATGGAACAATTGCATATGAAGACTTCATCACAGCTACACAGGATTTTGACCTCAAATATTGTATCGGAACTGGTGGCTACGGTAGTGTTTACGAAGCAAAACTACCGAGTGGTAAGACTTTTGCTTTGAAAAAACTCCATCAGTTTGAAGCTAAGCAACTTGCATTCGACCAGAGTTTCAAGAACGAGATCGAATTGTTAACCAACTTAAGGCACAAAAACATTGTAAAGCTCTATGGTTTTTGTTTGCATAACAAATGCAACTTCCTTGTATACGAGTACATGGAAAAGGGGAGTCTATTTTATGCATTGAATCGTAGTGAACTAGCCGTTGAGTTAGATTGGATGAAGAGGGTAAACATTATCAAAGACGTGGCCCACGCTTTGGCGTACATGCATCGTGACTGTAACCCACCGATTGTTCATAGAGACATATCAAGCAACAACATTCTTTTGAACTCAAAAATGGAAGGATTTGTTGCTGATTTTGGAGCAGCCAGGTTACTTGACCCTGATTCGTCCAACCAAACCGTGATTGCAGGAACCTTAGGATATATTGCTCCAGGTATTACAGTTAACCGAATTAAATGAATTGTAGTTTTAATTGTTGGAAGCTTTGACGAGCCCAACACACCCACTATAGAGGACCTAGGTTTTACTCACTCACTAGACCAACACTTTGACGTTGGTTAGCCTTTAATTTTATAAATCCTTAGTGCACAATAATATTTAGGCGACAGTGTCGACCATATATCTTTAGGCGGTATAACCGACCATGTATTACTTATGTAACGACCCGCACTTTTTCGATCATACTATACTTATAAGATTAATATTTACATAAATTAAACCTTGCCAACATGATAAGCAATCCAAATTGTCGAGATTTATATTTCCGAAAAGAGTTTTACACAACGTTTGACCGTCTAGTTTGACCGATGATATCACGAACTATACAATATATGATAACTATACGTTTGTGTATATAAATGTATATATACATATTTAACATGATTAATAAATGTTTTAATATCTCATTTTGTATTAATAACAACAAGTTATATGTGTATTTTGAAACTACTAACTTAAGTTTTCAAAACGATAACTATACGTAACGTTATTTGACATAAATACTTAAGACATATAATGTTTATACATATATTGTATAAGTAATGTATTTAATCACTTTTAAAGACTTAAATACATAAAACCATATAAGTATATTCACAAAAGATAGCTATATTTGAATCCTCATTCCATTTTTCACAAAATTTCTATACGTATATTTAGAGTATTTGTACTCGTATCATACCTAGCTCCTATACGTATTTACTAATAGTAAATACACATCAAAATCACCACCTAACCAGCCATTATTCATGCCCTTAGAGCTAGGTAATTACTTTTGAATCATTGCAAGACTAATTACAAAAATACAAACTAGAATTTTGTCATGTTATCCTTAAAGATCACATTTTTAGGAGTATATATGTATCATCATTTTTGATTCATTTTTACTTCAATCTCTTAACTAAAAACACACACTCTTTCTTACTCTCTAAACTCCATAACAACCCAGCAAAATTCCATAAAGATCTAGCTTCAAAAACCATACTAAAACACCATAAGAAAACCATACAAAAACATTTCAAGAAAACCCTCCAAGAACACCAACTTACTTCCAATCTTTCATCCACTTCCATCACCCTTTTGATTCTAGCTTCTTACTTCTCTTTTACAGCAAACTTATCCAAGGAACTTGAGGTAGAATCTATGTTCATAACCTTATTCGATTCATATATATATAGCTATCTTATTTTGTGGTACAAAAGTTTAACAACAAGAACATAGTTTGAATGTTTTCAAACTTGTTTGCAAACTAAATAGATCCTTCTAACGTAACTTTTAAAATACTTCAAGACCTGTAATATAACTTATGTATATGCTAATTTAACAAGGTAAAACTTGGTTTTTCAAAGTATAAGTATTTTTAGAAAAATGGTCATTAAATGATTTTGTTGTAACAAAAATGTTTAACTTCATATGTTTCACTAATGTTTCACTTATGCCGTATGATTTTGAATACAAACCAAGGTATTTACAGTTCATAGTCTTAAAGAAGAACTCGATCCAAGAAGATGGCAATTTGAATCAACGAAAACGGACTTGTAACGAAGAAACTATGACCGAAACAAAATTGGCTATCCTAGATCATTTCAACTACGGGATCAATTGGAAAAAAATGATATAAATCACATATTTCTAAGATAACATGATATTTTATATATATGTACTTATAATTCAATTTTATATGGTTCAGGATCACCCGTAAGCAACACGAGAAGATTAATCATAAGATCTCATGATTGTACGCAACACGTCATTTGACAACACCGGTACTTTATGTACGCAACACGTCATTTGACAACACCGGTACCATGGGTCAAGATTAATCTCGACCAATACATATACGATGGGGTTTTATTTATTTCGTTGGGGGTTTTATTTATTTCATTGCGGGTATATTAAACATCTAAAAATGAACCATTAAAAATTGAATTGCTAACCTCGGACAGCTAACTACGGACTAAGGAAATATTCAAAATATTAAAAGTATAACAAGTATATATATATATAACGTTTGTTTTAAAATGAAAACATATTGATATATTATATATGGATAGGTTCGTGATATCAACCGGAAGACCGAGTCAAATTATTTATATCATCAAGACAAGAGTGAGTATATAGTCCCACTTTTAAACTCTAAATATTTCGGGATGAGAATACATGTATTTTATGTTTTACATTATGGACACAAGTAACTGAAAAATATATTCTACGTTGAGTTGTACCACTGGCATACTTCCCTGTAGCTTGGTAACTAATATTTACAGCGGTAATGTAAACGCGAATCCTGTTGATAGATCTATCGGGCCTGACAACCCCAATCGGACTGGACGACCAGTATTCAACGGTTGCACAGTACTTCGTTTTGTGACTACACTTGGTACGGTGTAGTAAGATTTCATATTAAAGGGAATATGCGACGTGAAAATGTTAAGTATGGTTACCAAGTGCTCAACCACTTAGAATATTTTTATTGAAATGTTTATATACGAAATCTTGTGGTCTATATATATATATTGCTGCGCACTAAACCTATATCTCACCAACTTTATGTTGACGTTTTTTAAACATTTTTATTCTCAGGTGATAATTAAAGCTTCCGCTGCATTATGTTGAATCTAAGCAGGATCATGCGTACTCATATTTGTGTCAAAAATAAAACTGCATATCCGAGGACGTGTGTTGTAAAATATGCTAGAAATCGTGTTGTTATTATCATTTGTAAAGTTTGTAAGTCGAAGATTATCGTTAAACGATAATCATCTTTTTATTGTCTAAAGCTTGTAACAAAAATAATGGTTTGGTTTGTAATGTATAATATATGCAGTTTTCCTTTTTAAAAATGTCGCATATAGAGGTCAATACCTCGCAATGAAATCATACGTTATCTAACACGTTCTTATGGTTAAGGACGGGTTATGACATGTGGTATCAGAGCGTTGGTCTTAGCGAACCAGGTCTGCATTAGTGTGTCTAACCGAGAAGCCGTTAGGATACATTAGTAAGTCTGGACTTTGACCGGGTCTGATTTAAAAAAAAAAAAAAAAAAACCATTGCTTATCACTGTTGGTTAAAATTTATATGTAAATATTATATAAGTACTAATGGGTTAGTTGTTGTGTGATAGATGTCGAGCTCAAAAATTGTTATCACAATCAACGACTCCGAATCAGAATCTTCAGATGGCGTTCCAGTCATTAACCTATCCGATGACGAAAATGATATCCTTGGGGAAGACTCACAAATTCCGGATGAACCAACTATAGAGAACCCGGAAAGTGAACCCGAGGAGGAAAGTGAACCCGAGGAGGAAAGTGAACCCGAGGAGGAAAGTGAACCCGAGGAGGAAAGTGAACCCGAGGAAGAAATACAGGAAATTACAAAAGACGAGTTCGAACTAGGAAAGAAACGAAAAGCTAGTGAATTAGAAAATCCAAATCCCGAGTTTAATGAGAATGATGTGGCACCAATTCCACTCAACACTACCACCCCTATCCCCGCTATTCCTATTCGTTCTGTCCCGGCATCCAGTTCTTCAGTCCCACAGCCAAAATATAGGCAGACAGTTAGGATAAGCGTTAAGCAAATCTTTGTGTCTAAACGTCCTAGAAAATAGATCAAACGATGCGCTGCTGTGTCAAACCATGGAACCGAATAATGTTTTGTATAATATTAATAGTGTGGTTTGCTTAATGTTCGATGTAAGATAAGCATATGTAAAATATTGAAGTATGAAATGCAATAATTTTCCATGGTTAAGTATTATTTAGATTGTAGTAATTGATTCTGTACTAAGCTGTTAAGTATGAACATTAACGGGTAGGTACTACCCAAGATATAATTATAAAACGCTAATAAGAAGAAAAGGCTTTTATAATAATACCTAGTTCATATTATTAATAAGCTATAATGTACTATAAATACACACTACATCTATAATAATCCATGTGAATAATTATTTTCTTTCATTAGGAAATGGCGCGATTGAATCGAATGACGGAACAAGAACTCGAGGAACTCATCAACCAGCGAGTGAACGACAGAATGTTATGGGTTGAGGCTGCAAGAGCTGCTGCAGTTAATCCAAATCCTCGTGTAGGATGCTCCTACAAGACGTTCCAAGCTTGCAAGCCATCATCATTCAGTGGAACCGAAGGACCTATCGGTTTAACCCGATGGATAGAAAAGATGGAGACAGTGTTCAAAATCAGCGGTTGTGATGAAAAAGACATGACCAAGTTTGCATCGTGCACTTTACAAGATAGTGCACTCACATGGTGGAAGAATTATGTGAAGGCGGTAGGAGGAGATGTAGCTTATGATACTCCATGGGAAGAATTCAAAGCAATGATAATCACCGAGTATTGTCCAAGGAATGAGGTTATTAAGTTAGAAGATGAGTTACGAAGTTTGAAGGTGGTTGGTACTGAAATCACCAACTACAACCAGCGATTCATGGAATTGGTTTTACTATGTCCTGAATTGGTTCCAACCGAAGCACGGAAGATTGAAATGTACAAAGGTGGTTTGCCCAAAAAGGTCAAGGCAAACGTTACGGCGTCGAAACCTAAGACAATTCATGAAGCTATAACCATGGCGAACGAGTTAATGGATCAGGTCATTCTGGATAAGAAAGCATTCACTACTGAGGTGAAGGTATCAAGTAACAAAAGGAAGTGGAACGGAAATTATGATCGAGGTTACCAACAGCAATCTTTTAAGAAACCAGAAACCCCGAAAGGTGCGGGTAGCGGTTCAGGCTTTGGTTACAAAGGACAAAGTCCTTTATGCAACCGTTGTCACAAACATCACTTTGGTTACTGTAGTGTGTTGTGCACCAAATGCAATCGACAGGGACATCTTGCTGAAGATTGTAAGGCTCTCGTTACAAATGCAAATGGTAACAAGACTCCTGCCACCAACGCAAATAGAACTGCTTTGGCTAACATTACTTGTTTTGGGTGTGGAAAACAAGGTCATTATAAGAGCCAGTGCCCGAATCAGAATGGCGGACCTGCACGTGGAAGAGCGTTTGTTATTAATGCTAGAGAGGCACGAGAAGACCCGGAGCTTGTTACGGGTACGTTTACCATTAATAACTTATCAGCATCTATTTTATTTGATACTGGCGCCGATAGAAGCTACGTGTGTATAAATTTTTACACTAAATTGAATTGTTCATCATTACCTTTAGATGCTAAGTACTTGATTGAGTTAGCTAATGGTAAACTAATTGAAGCCGATAAAATTTGTCGTGATTGTGAAATAAATTTAGCCGGAGAAACGTTTAAAATCGACTTAATACCCGTAGAATTAGGAGGTTTTGATGTAATAGTCGGCATGGACTGGATGTCCAAAATAGGAGCGGAAGTTGTTTGTGCCAAGAAGGCAATTCGTATTCCTGGTAAGGATAAAATGCCGGTGATGATTTATGGAGAGAAGGGTAATTCAAAGCTAAAACTCATTAGCTGTTTGAAAGCCAAGAAGTGTTTAGAAAAGGGATGTTACGCTATTTTAGCACATGTTAATAAAGTCGAAAAGAAAGAAAAGTGCATCAACGACGTGCCTGTGGCAAGAGATTTTCCTGAAGTTTTTCCGGAAGAATTGCCGGGATTACCTCCATTTAGATCTGTAGAATTTCAAATAGATTTAGTACCAGGAGCTGCACCAGTGGCTCGTGCGCCATATAGACTTGCACCGTCCGAATTAAAAGAACTTCAAAGTCAGTTAAAAGAATTATTGGACCGTGGATTCATACGACCAAGTACATCACCGTGGGGAGCTCCAATTTTGTTTGTCAAGAAGAAAGACGGATCTTTCCGAATGTGTATAGATTATCGTGAATTAAATAAGTTAACTATCAAGAATCGGTATCCACTACCGAGAATTGATGACTTATTTGATCAATTGCAAGGATCATGTGTTTATTCGAAAATCGACTTAAGATCGGGCTATCATCAACTACGCGTTAAAGAAGAGGACATTCCGAAAACTGCTTTTCGGACACGTTATGGTCATTACGAATTTTTGGTTATGCCGTTTGGATTGACAAATGCGCCAGCTGTATTCATGGACCTCATGAATCGAGTTTGTAGTCCGTATTTAGATAAGTTTGTTATCGTTTTCATTGATGATATTCTTATCTATTCCAAGAGTGAGCAAGAGCATGAAGAGCATTTAAGGTTGATACTGGAATTGTTGAGAAAAGAACAACTTTATGCTAAATTTTCTAAGTGTGCTTTCTGGTTGAAAGAAGTGCAATTTCTTGGTCACGTTGTTAATAGCGAAGGAATTCAGGTTGATCCAGCAAAAACTGAAGCTATTGAAAAATGGGAGACTCCTAAGACACCAACGCAGATACGCCAATTTTTGGGTTTAGCCGGTTATTATAGAAGGTTTATTCAAGATTTTTCTCGAATAGCTAAGCCGTTGACAGCATTAACGCAAAAAGGGAAGAAATACGAATGGACCTCGGAGCAGGAGAACGCATTTCAATTATTGAAGAAGAAGTTAACTACGGCGCCTATTTTATCGTTACCTGAAGGGAACGATGATTTTGAAATATATTGTGACGCTTCGCGACAAGGTTTTGGTTGTGTTCTTATGCAACGAAAGAAAGTAATTGCATTTGCATCCCGACAATTGAAGATTCACGAGCGGAATTATACGACGCATGATCTAGAACTGGGAGCAGTCGTGTTTGCATTGAAGATGTGGAGACATTACTTGTATGGGGTTAAATTCACTGTGTTTACTGATCATAAAAGCCTTCAACATATTTTCGATCAAAAACAGCTGAACATGAGGCAACGTAGGTGGGTTGAGTTAATAAATGACTATGATTGTGAAATTCGTTATCATCCCGGGAAAGCGAACGTGGTGGCCGACGCTCTAAGCAGAAAGGAACGAGAACCAATTCGAGTACGAGCGATGAACATAAAAATTCGCATGAATCTCAACTCACAAATCAAAGAAGTTCAACGAGAAGCACTTACTAAAGAAAATATAGGAAATGAAATAATGAAGAAGTATGAGAAGCAACTCGTTATGCGGGAAGATGGAATTCGATATTTTGCAAATCGTATTTGGGTACCGAAGTTGGGTGGATTAAGGAAGTTGATATTGAACGAGGCACATAAGACAAGATATTCGATACATCCTGGAGTTGGAAAGATGTACCAAGATCTTAAGACGCATTATTGGTGGCCTAATTTAAAAACAGACGTTGCAACATATGTTGGGGAGTGTTTAACTTGTTCCAAGGTTAAAGCAGAACACCAGAAGCCGTCAGGGTTACTTCAACAACCAGAAATTCCAGAATGGAAATGGGACGGTATTACCATGGATTTCATCACGAAGTTACCAAAGACTGCCTGGGGATACGACACCATTTGGGTGATTGTTGATCGTCTCACCAAGTCTGCACATTTCTTGCCTATAAAGGAAACGGATAGAATGGAGAAACTATTACGATTGTATATAAAGGAAGTTGTTTCAAGGCATGGAATACCTATTTCCATTATATCCGATCGTGATAGTAGATTTACCTCAAAATTCTGGCAATCACTACAGGAGGCACTAGGAACTCGGTTGGATATGAGTACCGCATATCATCCACAAACCGATGGACAGAGTGAAAGAACGATTCAGACTCTCGAAGACATGCTCAGGGCATGTGTGATCGATTTTGGAAACGGATGGGATAAATATCTACCGTTAGCAGAATTCTCGTATAATAATAGTTATCATGCGAGCATTGGAGCTGCGCCATTCGAAGCATTGTACGGAAGGAAGTGTAGATCTCCTATCTGTTGGAATGAAGTAGGAGATCGACATTTAACTGGTCCCGAGATCATACATGAAACGACTGAGAAGATAGTGCAAATCAAGGAGAGATTGAAAACAGCCCGTAGTCGCCAAAAGAGCTACGCCGATGTCCGAAGGAAACCATTAGAGTTTCAGGTCGGGGACATGGTTATGCTAAAGGTGTCACCTTGGAAAGGTGTAATACGCTTCGGAAAAAGGGGTAAACTGAACCCAAGGTACGTAGGCCCGTTTAAGATCATCGAACGCATTGGACCGGTAGCTTATCGACTCGAGTTACCGCAACAACTCGCTGGAGTACATAATACCTTTCACGTCTCAAACCTGAAGAAGTGTCTTGCAAAGGAAGACCTCACCATTCCTCTTGAAGAAATCCATGTCGACGAGAAACTACAATTCGTCGAAGAACCAATCGAAATCATGGACCGTGAAGTTAAACAGCTCAAACAGAGTAATATACCGATTGTTAAGGTTCGTTGGAATGCTAGAAGAGGTCCCGAGTTTACTTGGGAACGAGAGGATCAGATGAAACGAAAGTATCCGCATTTGTTTCTCGATGACGCAAAATAGGTACAATTTTAAAATTTCGGGACGAAATTTATTTAACGGGGAGGTAATGTAACGACCCGCACTTTTTCGATCATACTATACTTATAAGATTAATATTTACATAAATTAAACCTTGCCAACATGATAAGCAATCCAAATTGTCGAGATTTATATTTCCGAAAAGAGTTTTACACAACGTTTGACCGTCTAGTTTGACCGATGATATCACGAACTATACAATATATGATAACTATACGTTTGTGTATATAAATGTATATATACATATTTAACATGATTAATAAATGTTTTAATATCTCATTTTGTATTAATAACAACAAGTTATATGTGTATTTTGAAACTACTAACTTAAGTTTTCAAAACGATAACTATACGTAACGTTATTTGACATAAATACTTAAGACATATAATGTTTATACATATATTGTATAAGTAATGTATTTAATCACTTTTAAAGACTTAAATACATAAAACCATATAAGTATATTCACAAAAGATAGCTATATTTGAATCCTCATTCCATTTTTCACAAAATTTCTATACGTATATTTAGAGTATTTGTACTCGTATCATACCTAGCTCCTATACGTATTTACTAATAGTAAATACACATCAAAATCACCACCTAACCAGCCATTATTCATGCCCTTAGAGCTAGGTAATTACTTTTGAATCATTGCAAGACTAATTACAAAAATACAAACTAGAATTTTGTCATGTTATCCTTAAAGATCACATTTTTAGGAGTATATATGTATCATCATTTTTGATTCATTTTTACTTCAATCTCTTAACTAAAAACACACACTCTTTCTTACTCTCTAAACTCCATAACAACCCAGCAAAATTCCATAAAGATCTAGCTTCAAAAACCATACTAAAACACCATAAGAAAACCATACAAAAACATTTCAAGAAAACCCTCCAAGAACACCAACTTACTTCCAATCTTTCATCCACTTCCATCACCCTTTTGATTCTAGCTTCTTACTTCTCTTTTACAGCAAACTTATCCAAGGAACTTGAGGTAGAATCTATGTTCATAACCTTATTCGATTCATATATATATAGCTATCTTATTTTGTGGTACAAAAGTTTAACAACAAGAACATAGTTTGAATGTTTTCAAACTTGTTTGCAAACTAAATAGATCCTTCTAACGTAACTTTTAAAATACTTCAAGACCTGTAATATAACTTATGTATATGCTAATTTAACAAGGTAAAACTTGGTTTTTCAAAGTATAAGTATTTTTAGAAAAATGGTCATTAAATGATTTTGTTGTAACAAAAATGTTTAACTTCATATGTTTCACTAATGTTTCACTTATGCCGTATGATTTTGAATACAAACCAAGGTATTTACAGTTCATAGTCTTAAAGAAGAACTCGATCCAAGAAGATGGCAATTTGAATCAACGAAAACGGACTTGTAACGAAGAAACTATGACCGAAACAAAATTGGCTATCCTAGATCATTTCAACTACGGGATCAATTGGAAAAAAATGATATAAATCACATATTTCTAAGATAACATGATATTTTATATATATGTACTTATAATTCAATTTTATATGGTTCAGGATCACCCGTAAGCAACACGAGAAGATTAATCATAAGATCTCATGATTGTACGCAACACGTCATTTGACAACACCGGTACTTTATGTACGCAACACGTCATTTGACAACACCGGTACCATGGGTCAAGATTAATCTCGACCAATACATATACGATGGGGTTTTATTTATTTCGTTGGGGGTTTTATTTATTTCATTGCGGGTATATTAAACATCTAAAAATGAACCATTAAAAATTGAATTGCTAACCTCGGACAGCTAACTACGGACTAAGGAAATATTCAAAATATTAAAAGTATAACAAGTATATATATATATAACGTTTGTTTTAAAATGAAAACATATTGATATATTATATATGGATAGGTTCGTGATATCAACCGGAAGACCGAGTCAAATTATTTATATCATCAAGACAAGAGTGAGTATATAGTCCCACTTTTAAACTCTAAATATTTCGGGATGAGAATACATGTATTTTATGTTTTACATTATGGACACAAGTAACTGAAAAATATATTCTACGTTGAGTTGTACCACTGGCATACTTCCCTGTAGCTTGGTAACTAATATTTACAGCGGTAATGTAAACGCGAATCCTGTTGATAGATCTATCGGGCCTGACAACCCTAATCGGACTGGACGACCAGTATTCAACGGTTGCACAGTACTTCGTTTTGTGACTACACTTGGTACGGTGTAGTAAGATTTCATATTAAAGGGAATATGCGACGTGAAAATGTTAAGTATGGTTACCAAGTGCTCAACCACTTAGAATATTTTTATTGAAATGTTTATATACGAAATCTTGTGGTCTATATATATATATTGCTGCGCACTAAACCTATATCTCACCAACTTTATGTTGACGTTTTTTAAACATGTTTATTCTCAGGTGATAATTAAAGCTTCCGCTGCATTATGTTGAATCTAAGCAGGATCATGCGTACTCATATTTGTGTCAAAAATAAAACTGCATATCCGAGGACGTGTGTTGTAAAATATGCTAGAAATCGTGTTGTTATTATCATTTGTAAAGTTTGTAAGTCGAAGATTATCGTTAAACGATAATCATCTTTTTATTGTCTAAAGCTTGTAACAAAAATAATGGTTTGGTTTGTAATGTATAATATATGCAGTTTTCCTTTTTAAAAATGTCGCATATAGAGGTCAATACCTCGCAATGAAATCATACGTTATCTAACACGTTCTTATGGTTAAGGACGGGTTATGACAACTTAGGCGGCAGAGCCGACCATATAATAAGAACAACAAAAGTGCACTAAGAACTTAAACACAAACTAAGGCTTGATTGAGAAACTTAACAAAAACACTTATATTAAATTACAATTACAATATTACTTACAAGCTTTCTTTTCTCTACTTTCTCTAACTCACACTCTTCTTCTCTTCTTCACAACTCACTTCTTATTTCACTCTCACAACTTCACAACTTACTTCACACTCTACAAATGAAATCCTCACCCCTATTTATACTACTCCATGGAAGTTTCTAGAAACTAGATATTTCCATGGATATATATAAATATCTAGATATTTTTATACATATAAATATCTAGATATTTCTTACACACATAAATATCTAGATTTTTCTTTACATTTTAATATCTAGATATTTTTCATATACATATTAATATCTAGATATTTTACCCATATACATATACTAATTCCATATTATTCTAAATTTGCATTGTATTTTAACACTCCTCAATGCAAATTTTCTTCCAACGATGTCTTGCAGACCATTCCAAGTGCTTCTCTGAATTTTGTAAACTTCGGTTTACTTAGGCTCTTGGTGAATATATCTGCTACTTGTTCATCTGTCTTTGTTGGCACCATCTTGATCTCCCCTTCAAGGACCTTCTCGCGAACATAGTGATAGTGCACTTCTATATGTTTTGTCCTCGCATGAAAGACTGGATTTTCTGCTAGACGTATAGCTGATAAGTTATCGTAGAAAAGCTTTACTTGATAATCTGTTGATTGATGAAGATCTTCCATTATCTGCTTCAACCAAGTAATTTCTTGTGTTGCTGATGCTGCCGATCGATATTCTGCTTCGGTGCTTGATAAGGATACAGTTGGTTGTCTCTTGCTGCACCATGATATTACTCCCGATCCAAGACTAAACATGTATCCAGTTGTTGATTCTAACGACCCATCCCAATCCATCTGGACGAAGTCCATATCGATTATAAATGATTCACAGTAGTTGGTTACATCGCGAGGTACTTGACCTCTATATGATACATTTGTAAAACATTGCATTCATTTTAAAAAGACAAACTTTCATTTACATTGAAAGTTGACGGCATGCATACTCTTTCATAATATATCCAACTATAATTGACTTAATAATAATCTTGATGAACTCAACGACTCGAATGCAACGTCTTTTGAAATATGCCATGAATGACTCCAAGTAATGTTTCTAAAATGAGCAAATGCACAGCGAAAGATTTCTTTCGTACCTGAGAATAAACATGCTTTCAAGTGTCAACCAAAAGGTTGGTGAGTTCATTAGTTTAACATAAATAAACATTTCCATCATTTTAATAGACCACAAGATTTTCATTTCTCATAAATATACGTCTCATGCATAGAGACAAAAATAATCATTCATATGGATTGAACACCTGGTAACCGACATTCACAATATGCATATAAGAATATCCCCATCATTCCGGGATCCTCCTTCGGACATGATATAAATTTCGAAGTACTAAAGCATCTGGCACTTTGGATGGGGCTTGTTGGGCCCGATAGATCTATCTTTAGGATTCGCGTCAATTAGGGTGTCTGTTCCCTAATTCTTAGATTACCAGACTTAATAAAAAGGGGCATATTCGGTTTAATAATCCAGCCATAGAATGTAGTTTCGATTACTTGTGTCTATTTCGTAAAACAATTATAAAAGCAGCGCATGTGTTCTCAGTCCCAAAAATATGTATATTGCAAAAGCATTTAAAAAGGGAGTAATGAAACTCACAATACGATATATTGTAGTAAAAATATTCATACGACGAAATTGAACAATGCAGGGTTGACCTCGGATTCACGAAACCTATATCATTTATATATATATATATTAACACATATAATTGTAATCGAACAAGTTTATATATTATTAATGATATAATTGCTATTTTAATAAATTATATATTTCATTAATAACTAATTTAAATATTTCTATTTTATGTACTTTAAATAAATAATTAGTATTTATTATTAAATGTTAATATAGCTTTGTTATATGTATTAACTATAGTGTTATATAGCTAAGAATCATTTGATAAAATAATATTAATAAAAATAAATAAAAAGTTGTATTATTTTATGATAATATCATTAGTAAATATACTTAATAATGATAATAATAATAATTATGATATTAAAAATAATAATACTTATAATGATAATAATATTGATAATAATAATAATTAAAATAATAATAGTAATAATAAAAATGATAATAATAATAATTATACTACTAATAATAATACATATAATAATAGTAATAATAATAATAATAATAATAATAATAATAATAATAATAATAATAATAATAATAATAATAATAATAATAATAATAATAATAATGGTAATAGTAATTACTACCTCAAAGAGTAGCCCTAAAAAAAAAATGCCCAAGTCCAGGTTTGAATCCCGACGTCCCGCTAACCCGATAACATCCTTTAACCATTCCTTTGTCACCTCACTTCTGATTTAATTGCTACACCAAATCTATTTATCCTAATACAACTGTCTGTCTTCTTCTTCTTCTAAAAAAAATGTTATAACTCAAGCTCGAACTCGAGACCTCTTGTTCAATGACAGCACCCCTAACCATCACTCCATCCGTTTCATTTCTATTATAATTACCCGATTAATTACTTTTAACACTTTATGACTGTTTATCTTCTATCATTACCATTATCGTCATATTTTAACACGTATCATCATCATTCTATCATACCCGCTGCAAATTTCATATTGTGTATCACCATTTTATTTCCTAACATCTCGGCCCAATAATAAACCGCAGCCCAATAAGAAACTTTAATGAAGTAAATGGTGGTGATTGATGGTGTGGGTCTTTGGATTCTGTGGGTGATTGATGATCAAAAATGGTGACAGTTTGTTCATGGTCGATGGTATTGGTATTTGGATTATGTGGTTTATGAAGAGGATGGTGGATATATATATATATATATATATATATATATATATATATATATATATATATATATATATATATATATATATAATGGGAAGTTGATCAAATGAGACCAACAGAAAAACAATAATAGATGGAATCACGTGGATTTAAATTGTATAGTAATATAGAAGATATTTGGCTAGTTTGCAACCCCACACAAAAATCAAAAGGCAAAAAATATTCGAGTAGTACTATGTGATGATTCATATTATGTGTTAGTGCATGTATGTGGTACATATTATGTATATAAATATAAATAACATAATAATTAACTAATCTAAAAGTTAAAAGAAGACGTGTGGTTTGAAAACATGGTAGCCACCATTTGTTGTTATATGCCGTCAGTTATTTACGGTTGTCTATATTGTGTCCATTGCTAAACAGTTAATACATAAAAGTGTTCCTAAAAATCCCAAACTTTTAGATTAAATATAATTAATTATTTCACTCATTAACTGTTTGAAACCTGATCAAAAAGGTTCGATAATTGTTTATTTTCTGTTCCAATTTATGTGTACGGAGTACTAATATTTAAACTTAAAAATGTGAAAATATTTTTAACAAATCTAAAATCTTCGTAATCGATTTACAGTCCAATTTTTATTTCAAACCTTCCAGATCATGTACTATACCTATATTAACACTAACAAAACATCAATCGAGTGTTGCTGAAGTTTACTAATTAAGCTCGAATTCATTTATTTTTACTATATTCACTTTCTATATATAAACAGTTTTAAAATAGTAAGACTAATTACTAAAACAAATATATTAAATAGATTTAATATAACTTTATATATTTACAAGAAATATTTATATATACATATATATATATATATATATATATATATATATATATATATATATATATATATATATATACATACATATCTATATATTTATAATAGTAGTTTTCATTACATCGCATATTATTTTACATAATTATTTCTTAAAATTTAATCATATATTATATCAAATAATATTTCAAATTATTATATATATATATATATATATATATATATATATATATATATATATATATATATATATATATATATATATATATATAATATATATGTATCTATTTACAAATAGTTGTTCGTGAATCGTCGAGAGCAGTCGAAGGTCAATTGAATATAAGAAACAGTTCAAAATTTTCTAGACTCAACATTACATACTTTGCTTATCGTATCGAAATCATATAAAGATTAAGTTTAAATTTAGTCGGAAATTCCCGGGTCGTCACAGTACCTACCCGTTAAAGAAATTTCGTCCCGAAATTTGAGTGAGGTCGTCATGGCTAACAATTAGAATGTTTTCCTGACGAATATGAGATGATAAATAGAGTTTTATCATTATTGAATAATATAGATAAAACAACTCGATTATGTGAAGCGTACGAGTGAAGCTATCACTAAATAGTGAAATGAAAATGACAATTTTCATCATAACTTTTGACGTTGTTTTGATTGAATTTCGGAATTCAAGGGATTTGAAGAAAATCTTCGAAATCTATAAGATTTGATTCTTCGGTGAATAATGAAATGAGGATCTCTTTAATTAAATGCGACCATCTGCCTCGATTGCGTTGTCTGATATTTTCACTATAAATTTACCTTTTCCGTTCCATTATTTTCCACTCCTATACTAAATTCCTAAATTCAAAAGATTATGAAAATGCTTAATCCAGTTCTGATCATTGTCCTCACCCTTACTATCGGAATATTCCTTCTCCTTTTCCAACTTCCACCAGAGGAGTCTGCTTTCTTCTACTTCGCCCTTGGGGTTATAGTGTTTTTAATTTTCCCGTGTCTTTATGTTGCGATAAACATTGATATACACGGTTTGTAATTTATGTGTTGTTATCGGGATTTATATTCTCCCTTATATTTCGAAGCTCTATACTTTTGTTTTCTCTTCTCGACTTCAAGTCAAGCGAATAATGGTCCAGAATTTGTAGAGATAGAGTTCCGAATGATTATAATGTTCTAGAAAGGAGCGTGATAGCACGATTTGATTTTCAAATTTATCAATATCACGGAATATAGAACCACCAAGAATACATTTTCTTGATATGTTTAGGAGTTAAGTAGAATGAAAGAGTTATGTAACATGGCACATGATGACGTTATGATCTGTGAATCATCATGTTCCAATAGAACTTCCAGCATGACTTACTATAATATAATCACGTTGGCCAAGCGCCATTATATTATACTAACTCATGCTTCAATTCCCAACACTTCTCCACAATTCATTCATAATTTATACTTAGATTTTTTAGAAATTTTCAATATAATGGAATACAGAAAACACGAAGAGGTAGATAATTTCGAACAAGAATATTTATGAAAATATCCTCAGAAATATCGAAGATATTTATGATGATATTTTGGAATTTCTAAATTCGAAGGTTGATGAAGAAAAATTTTCCGCAAGATTTTAACATGACTTCGGAATAAGATATTCTCTAAAGATTTCGACGGATCCAGAATTACCTGGATTCTTTGAATATAGGGTTTGGTCCTTGTATTTGTCCTTGGTCTCTTTCATGGTTAGCTCAATCCGTTTTTCAGTACCAAACTTTTAATCGAGCGTTCCCAACACTCCATTCTTTATCATCAACCTCTTGGCCACTTAGGCCATCTATAATTTTACTGTTTCGTCTGCATTTAATGCAGCCATATCTGAATCGTCGGTTATCAATCCGAGGTGTTTCAGGAGAATTGTGTTTTTACATGATTAAACGCTGATGGTAGTATGGTGGAATATAAAAGGTTCCCAGTTAACAATAAAAGAGCACACATATATATCAAGGTTATAATAAGGTTATTTCGAACGAAAAGTCGATGTTGACTTGTTGGAGCTGTGACAAAATTTGCTACTTTGAAATGAATTTCCAAGTTATTTTGGGTAATAATAACACTAAGGAATTAGCATAGCTACGTTTTAAACGTTTACTCAATTGCCGAGAGTTTCTCATGTGCATAACTATATGCATCAATCTTTTTTTCCGTAGATAAAGTGCGGTTGGTTTATCATTTCGGTTGAGGTGTTTTCAAGAATCATGAAATGTTTGAACGTAGATTGTAATCGTCAAGATACAAATGAGGTTTAAGATGAAATCAAGTGGCAAACTTGAAGAATTGTTTAGTTTAATATGTTATAATCAATATTTTAATTCATTTTAATTATTCAATGTTATTAGTCCACAGTTGATAGTCCACAGTTAACAGTCTAATAATTCATATATAGTTTAATTTATAATATTTGAATTAATTAATACGTATCATGACCCGTATACGTCTTAGACTCGATTACAACTCAAATTATATATATTATTGTAGAATCAACCTCAACCCTGTATAGCTAACTCCCGCATTACTGTATATAGAGTGTCTATGGTTATTCCAAATAATGTATATATATATATATATATATATATATATATATATATATATATATATATATATATATATATATATATATATATATATATATATATATATATATATATATATATATATATATATGCGTCGATATGATATGTCAAAACCTTGTATACGTGTCCCGATATTTAAAGTGCGTAAAATAAATAACAGAAATTAAATGACGATAAATAAAATTGCGAGAATATAAATTGCGATAAATAAACTGCGATAAAATAAAATGTAATACGGAATTAACAGTTAGCTAGGAACAATTAGTTAGGATCTTGTTAGCATGGTTTCTTAACAAAATTTCATATTGTTAATTAGTCTGTTTCTAATCAATTTTTATTGTGTCCATTATTTCTTCATTATACCACTTGTTGGATTCTGATAGATCAAAATCCAAATATCAAATGGAATTTGAATGAAAATAGTTATTCTTTGGTGAACGGATATGTATATCGATGATTGTAAATTGAATAGTAAATGATCGTTGAATCAAATTCGAAGAATGTACAGTGTAACTTATTAATGTGAAATCTAAATATTCCTCGGGTATTACCTACCCGTTAAAATATTTTCACCATTAACAGTTTGTACAAAAGAATTTTTAATTACAATTTTTATGAAAACATATACATATATATATATATATATATATATATATATATATATATATATATATATATATATATTCAGATGTAATTATGGATTAAATGAGTTAATATAATATTAATCTCATTTGATTTACCGTTAGAATAAGAATATATAATCTCTAAAACATTAGAGATTACATAATCGCCATGTCGAACGAAGATAAAATAGATAGAACGATACGTAGTACGATGATTATATTCGAGGTATAGAATGAGATATTGAGGCATGGATTGTTGATGGTACTGGTATTGATGTTGATGGTACTGTTGGTGCCGTTGATGTTGCTGAAGCTGGTACATTTTGCACCATATTTTTCAAGGCTACAACTCGGGCGAGTAGTTCGTTGACTTATTACTCCGGGATGATTGTTTGTAAGAACGGGCGAATGAATAAAGTTTAGAATTTTAGATAGAATATAATCGTGGCGAGATATTCGGGAAATGAGGGTGAAAATGGTGTTTCGGACTGGTTCACCGGTAAGTACTTCGGGTTCTTCGTCAAGAGGTAAATTCGGTTGGTGAAAAGAATCGCCTTCTTCGCGTCTCCATTGATTAAGTCGACTACGAACCCATCAGATCAATTGGGGATGGATGATTGGTTGATTCATTCTGGTGACTCTGCTTTCAGAGCTCGAGTGAAACTCTATGTTGAAATAACTGTCGGAATAACTATCGGAATAGCTATCAGAATCTAAAGTACTCGAACTGGTTGAGGGATTCATCTCGTACGATCAGATGAAGGATTTTAGATAAGAAATAGAATAGGATGTAGATTAGTACACTACAATACATAATTCACATATGCATATGTAATACTAAAATCCCATAAATTACAGAGGAATCTACGAAAACTGTCAAGCAAAGTCTACAGTAACAGCTACGCTAAGATGTGAATTAGCAGATATGCTAAGATATGAATTTTGTCTATAAAATAAACATGTAATTAATGCAATAAGATGTGTCTAGACTAAGGATGATAAGCAAGTGATTCCCTAAGAATGATAAGCAGGTAATTTTCGACACGAAATGATAAGCAAAACTTTTGAGATGCAGACACGGTCGAAGTTCAGACTCACTAATGCATCTAAACAACTATCAGTTAGACACACTAATGCAAGACCTGGTTCGCTAAGATCACCGCTCTGATACCAACTCTAACGACCCGTCCCAATCCATCTGGACGAAGTCCATATCGATTATAAACGATTCACAGTAGTTGGTTACATCGCGATGTACTTGACCTCTATATGATACATTTGTAAAACATTGCATTCATTTTAAAAAGAAAAACTTTCATTTACATTGAAAGTTGACGGCATGCATACTCTTTCATAATATATCCAACTATAATTGACTTAATAATAATCTTGATGAACTCAACGACTCGAATGCAACGTCTTTTGAAATATGCCATGAATGACTCCAAGTAATGTTTCTAAAATGAGCAAATGCACAGCGGAAGATTTCTTTCGTACCTTAGAATAAACATGCTTTCAAGTGTCAACCAAAAGGTTGGTGAGTTCATTAGTTTAACATAAATAAACAGTTCCATCATTTTAATAGACCACAAGATTTTCATTTCTCATAAATATACGTCTCATGCATAGAGACAAAAATAATCATTCATATGAATTGAACACCTGGTAACCGACATTCACAATATGCATATAAGAATATCCCCATCATTCCGGGATCCTCCTTCGGACATGATATAAATTTCGAAGTACTAAAGCATCCGGTACTTTGGATGGGGCTTGTTGGGCCCGATAGATCTATCTTTAGGATTCGCGTCAATTAGGGTGTCTGTTCCCTAATTCTTAGATTACCAGACTTAATAAAAAGGGGCATATTCGGTTTAATAATCCAGCCATAGAATGTAGTTTCGATTACTTGTGTCTATTTCGTAAAACAATTATAAAAGCAGCGCATGTATTCTCAGTCCCAAAAATATGTATATTGCAAAAGCATTTAAAAAAGGGAGTAATGAAACTCACAATACGATATTTTGTAGTAAAAATATTCATACGACGAAATTGAACAATGCAGGGTTGACCTCGGATTCACGAAACCTATATCATTTATATATATATTAACACATATAATTGTAATCGAACAAGTTTATATATTATTAATGATATAATTGCTATTTTAATAAATTATATATTTCATTAATAACTAATTTAAATATTTCTATTTTATGTACTTTAAATAAATAATTAGTATTTATTATTAAATGTTAATATAGCTTTGTTATATGTATTAACTATAGTGTTATATAGTTAAGAATCATTTGATAAAATAATATTAATAAAAATAAATAAAAAGTTGTATTATTTTATGATAATATCATTAGTAAATATACTTAATAATGATAATAATAATAATTATGATATTAAAAATAATAATACTTATAATGATAATAATATTGATAATAATAATAATTAAAATAATAATAGTAATAATAAAAATGATAATAATAATAATTATACTACTAATAATAATACATATAATAATAGTAATAACAATAATAATAATAATAATAATAATAATAATAATAATAATAATAATAATAATAATAATAATAATAATAATAATAATAATAATAATAATAATAATGGTAATAGTAATTACTACCTCAAAGAGTAGCCCTAAAAAAAAAAATGCCCAAGTCCAGGTTTGAATCCCGACGTCCCGCTAACCCGATAACATCCTTTAACCATTCCTTTGTCACCTCACTTCTGATTTAATTGCTACACCAAATCGATTTATCCTAATACAACTGTCTGTCTTCTTCTTCTTCTAAAAAAAATGTTATAACTCAAGCTCGAACTCGAGACCTCTTGTTCAATGACAGCACCCCTAACCATCACTCCATCCGTTTCATTTCTATTATAATTACCCGATTAATTACTTTTAACACTTTATGACTGTTTATCTTCTATCATTACCATTATCGTCATATTTTAACACGTATCATCATCATTCTATCATACCCGCTGCAAATTTCATATTGTGTATCACCATTTTATTTCCTAACATCTCGGCCCAATAATAAACTGCAGCCCAATAAGAAACTTTAATGAAGTAAATGGTGGTGATTGATGGTGTGGGTCTTTGGATTCTGTGGGTGATTGATGATCGAAAATGGTGACAGTTTGTTCATGGTCGATGGTATTGGTATTTGGATTATGTGGTTTATGAAGAGGATGGTGGATATATATATATATATATATATATATATATATATATATATATATATATATATATATATATATATATATATATATATATTTAATGGGAAGTTGATCAAATGAGACCAACAGAAAAACAATAATAGATGGAATCACGTGGATTTAAATTGTATAGTAATATAGAAGATATTTGGCTAGTTTGCAACCCCACACAAAAATCAAAAGGCAAAAAATATTCGAGTAGTACTATGTGATGATTCATATTATGTGTTAGTGCATGTATGTGTTACATATTATGTATATAAATATAAATAACATAATAATTAACTAATCTAAAAGTTAAAAGAAGACGTGTGGTTTGAAAACATGGTAGCCACCATTTGTTGTTATATGCCGTCAGTTATTTACGGTTGTCTATATTGTGTCCATTGCTAAACAGTTAATACATAAAAGTGTTCCTAAAAATCCCAAACTTTTAGATTAAATATAATTAATTATTTCACTCATTAACTGTTTGAAACCTGATCAAAAAGGTTCGATAATTGTTTATTTTCTGTTCCAATTTATGTGTACGGAGTACTAATATTTAAACTTAAAAATGTGAAAATATTTTTAACAAATCTAAAATCTTCGTAATCGATTTACAGTCCAATTTTTATTTCAAACCTTCCAGATCATGTACTATACCTATATTAACACTAACAAAACATCAATCGAGTGTTGCTGAAGTTTACTAATTAAGCTCGAATTCATTTATTTTTACTATATTCACTTTCTATATATAAACAGTTTTAAAATAGTAAGACTAATTACTAAAACAAATATATTAAATAGATTTAATATAACTTTATATATTTACAAGAAATATATATATATATATATATATATATATATATATATATATATATATATATACATATCTATATATTTATAATAGTAGTTTTCATTACATCGCATATTATTTTACATAATTATTTCTTAAAATTTAATCATATATTATATCAAATAATATTTCAAATTATTATATATATATATATATATATATATATATATATATATATATATATATATATATATATATATATATATATATATAAATATAAATATATATGTATCTATTTACAAATAGTTGTTCGTGAATCGTCGAGAGCAGTCGAAGGTCAATTGAATATAAGAAACAGTTCAAAATTTTCTAGACTCAACATTACATACTTTGCTTATCGTATCGAAATCATATAAAGATTAAGTTTAAATTTAGTCGGAAATTCCCGGGTCGTCACAGTGATCGTCGTGTATCATAGTCTCCAGCGTAATCGGCGTCACAATATCCAGTCACTTGACATTCTTTTGTTTTCTTGTATAAAATACCAAAGTTAATAGTGCCTTTAACATACCTTAAGATGCGTCGTACAACATCAAGGTGAGGCTTCTTCGGATTGCTCATGTATCGACTAACCACTCCAACTGCATAAGATATATCTGGCCGGCTTAGTGTGAGATAAATAAGACTTCAGACCATCTTTTGATACATGGTAACATCTTGAAGACTTTTTCCTTCATCTGCTCGTAGTTTTGTATTCGGATTCATTGGAGTTGAGATAGGTTTGCAATTAAGCATTCCGTACTTTTGTAAAAGATCTCGCGCATATTTCTGTTGTCCCAGAAATAATCCTTCTCTTTTCTGCTCTATTTCGAGTCCAAGAAAATGTTTGAGTTCTCCAAGCTCCTTCATATGAAATCTGATAGACAGATTCTCTCTTGTTCTTTGGATCTCCTCATAGTGATCTCCCGTGATGATTAAGTCATCCACATATACTAGCACTATGGCTAGTTTTCCTTGATCTTGTTTCACAAATAAACTAGAATCTGAAGGAGCAACTGTGAAACCACTTTGTACTAAGAACTCGCCAATCTTCCCGTACCAAGCTCTTAGAGCCTGCTTCAAGCCGTATAATGCTTTCTTTAATTTGCAGACATGCTCAGGATGGATCTTGTTCTCAAAGCCTATTGGTTGCTCCATATAAATGTCTTTGTCAAGTTCTCCATGTAAGAAAGCGTTCTTGACATCCATCTGCCATAACTTCCAAGATTTGCTAGTAGCTAAAGCTAGTAGAGCTCGAATTGTTGTGATCTTTGCCACTGGACTAAACGTTTCTTCATAATCCAGCCCATATTGTTGAGAAAAACCTCTAGCAACAAGTCGAGCTTTATACCTTTCAATGGAGCCATCTGATCGAGTCTTCACCTTGTAAACCCATTTACAAGATATTGGTTTTACATCTTTTGGCTTTGGAACTAAACTCCATGTCTGGTTTTCTTTTAGTGCATTAATTTCTTCTTCTATCGCTTTCTTCCATTCTTGACTTTGTGCTGCTTCTTCATAAGAGGAAGGCTCAATAGGTATTGATTCATCCACATGAGCAGCATTGGCATACCTCGAATTAGGTTTCCTCGACCTTGTTGATCTCCGTAATTCTTGCACGTGCTCCTCGGCATCCATTTGGCTTGGACGAACCTCTTCGGATGTAGATTGATGTACCCCAATTTTCCATGGACTCGTTTCCTTAGAGTACGATCCATCTCCTTCTTTAATTGGATCAGATATGTGCTCTTTATGTTCTTCTTTTTCTTCTGGACCTTCTTCTAATCCATGAGATTCTGGAAGCTCTATCTTTTGAGGTGACCACCATGAAGACGCTTCATCAAATACCACATTTCTTGAAGTATGGCACTTTCCGGTATTTGGATCACAACATCTCCATCCTTTTCTTGATTCATCATAACCGACAAAAATGCACCGAATTGCCTTCTTCTCAAATTTGCTTCGTAGATGATCTGGCACGAAGACGTAGCATACACATCCAAAAACTTTGAGATGGTTGACTGTTGGTTTGATCTTCCATAATCTTTCATATGGTGAAATATATCCCAACTTTTTTTGTGGGAGTCTGTTAATCACGTACGATGCCGTCCTCATACATTCGGCCCAAAATCTGCCTGGTACATTCTTACCATGAAGCATACTTCGACAAGTTTCGGCAAGGTGACGATTCTTGCGTTCCGCCACTCCATTCTGTTGTGGAGTATTGAGGCAAGTTAATTGCCTTCTGATCTCGTGCTTCTCAAGATACATATTGAACTCAGTCGATAAATATTCTCTTCCATTATCTGTGCGTAAGCACAAGATCTTAGTATTGAGCTCACTTTCTACCTTGTTCTTGAACTCTTTAAACTTCAGAAAAGTCTCCGACTTCTCCTTCATGAAGTAAACCCAAACATATCTTGAGAAGTCATCAATGAATGTCACCATATATTTCATACCTCCAAGTGATGTTTGTTTCACTGGGCCGAAGACATCTGAGTGTATGAGCTCTAGTGGTGTCTTGGACTGATGCTCTGGCTCCTTGAATGGCAATTGATGATCTTTGCCAAATTAACATCCAGCACATATTGTATCTGTTCGGATATCAATTTGAGGAAGCCCATTTACTACGCGTTTCACCATCATGTCCTTTAACTTATTGTATCCCACATGCCCAAGACGTTCATGCCACAGATCAGCCGTCTCATTCTTTCGAGTCTTATCCACATAAGCTGTTTCAGCAGATAATACATAGACCGATTTTATTCTTCTTCCATGCATAACTGGATTGCCAACCACCTTTACTCTCTTGAATACGGACACATCTTCTGGTCCAAAGAGCACATAGTTCCCTTCTGCTGTTAATTGTGGTACTGACAGTAAATTCTTCTTTAGGCCAGGGACAAGATACACCTTCTCGAGTTGGAGCTTATGAGAGTCGCCTTCACTTGGAATTATTGTCTTTCCAATGTGAGAAATAGACAACCTTGAATTGTTGGCTGTCAACACGACTCTCTTTCCTTTGTAATCCTCCATTTCTTGCAGCTTCGTCCCATCGTTGGTCATATGATTTGAGCACCCAGAATCGATGATCCAATCATCTTTGTAGTTTATTTTTGACTTTAAAGTTGTTGTAAGAGCTTGATCATCTATGTCAGCTTCAACAGAGAGTCCAGCTTCTGCATCCCATGTTTCCCCATTAATGGTTGCTTCGAATGTGACCTCTTTCTTCTCATCTCTTGCGGCGGCTACATTTCCTTCGAAAGTTCGCCTTCTGGGGAATCTACAATCTCGAGCAAAATGACCCTTCTTGCCACAATTGAAGCATTCACCATTCTTTCTCTTATCATTTTCCCCGTATTGTTGGCGATGATCTCTTCTTCCTTGTTGAGCTTCCCGAGCTCCCCCTGAAGTGTTGCCTTTTGACTTTGGGTGACTCTTCCATCCATATGTCTGACTTTCTTTCATCGCATCTTGTCTTCGAGATGTTGCTTTCTTCTTATTGGTGAAGAGTGCATCTTCTCCGTCTTTTATGGTTACTTCATTCATCTGCTTAGCTAATGCCTCTTGATTAGCCAATAAATTCTCCAGCTCTATTAATGATGGTTGAGTAGTCCATCCTCTCACAGCGGCTATAAATCCATTATACTCGGACCTTAAGCCATGGATGATAATTCTCTTCATCCTTACATCACTCACTTTCTCTTCAGGAGCAAGTTGAGATATCTCACGACAAATAGATTTCACCTTGGTGAAATACTGAGAAATAGATAGACTTCCTTGTGAGATAACTTCGAGTTCATTTTCCAAGAGTTGGAGGCGTGCTTCATTCTTCTTTGAAAATAATTTTTCAAAAGTTTCCCAAGCTGCCTTTGGTGTTTTCTCGTCACGGATGTGCTCCAATAGATCCTCCTCGATTGTAGTCTTCAATATAAATAAAGTCTTCCCGGCCTTGATGTTCCATTTTCTCAAGGCTTCGGCATTTTCTTTCGGTGGAGGCGTTGTGTCACTGCCAGCAACTATTTCCCACAAATCCTGTCCTTGTAGGTAGGATTCTATGCAAGTCCGCCAATAACCATAGTTGTGGTTATTGAGACTCTTGATTCCACTGCTCGTACTTGCAAGATCTGCCATCATGACGTCCAACGTCCAATAAGCTTGGTCCCAGACCGATGAGCTTTCACAGTTCCTAACTGTGCTCCGACAGAATCTCCCTTAGAACCTTGGTGAAAACAAGTCGATGTAAACGTCCAACGTTTACCGATGATTTCCTCCACTAGAGATGGTCCCGAACGATCCGCTCTGATACCAATTGTTGGAAGCTTTGATGAGCCCAACACACCCACTATAGAGGACCTAGGTTATACTCACTCACTGACCAACACTTTGACGTTGGTTAGCCTTTAATTTTATAAATCCTTAGTGCACAATAATATTTAGGCGACAGTGTCGACCATATATCTTTAGGCGGTATAACCGACCATGTATTACTTAGGCGGCAGAGCCGACCATATAATAAGAACAACAAAAGTGCACTAAGAACTTAAACACAAACTAAGGCTTGATTGGGAAACTTAACAAAAACACTTATATTAAATTACAATTACAATATTACTTACAAGCTTTCTTTTCTCTACTTTCGCTAACTCACACTCTTCTTCTCTTCTTCACAACTCACTTCTTATTTCACTCTCACAACTTCACAACTTACTTCACACTCTACAAATGAAATCCTCACCCCTATTTATACTACTCCATGGAAGTTTCTAGAAACTAGATATTTCCATGGATATATATAAATATCTAGATATTTTTATACATATAAATATCTAGATATTTCTTACACACATAAATATCAAGATTTTTCTTTACATTTTAATATCTAGATATTTTTCATATACATATCTAGATATTTTACCCATATACATATACTAATTCCATATTATTCTAAATTTGCATTGTATTTTAACATTAATTACATCTATTAGTTGTTGAAACTTTGGTAACAATTAATATTTTTGGTTTGGTGATACAGAACTTGCATATACCATGATTGTGACCGAAAGATGTGACGTTTATAGTTTTGGAGTGGTGACCCTCGAGACTATTTGTGGAAAGCATCCCGGAGATCTTCTGTCAACACTAAGCAGTTGTGCTGGTGATAATATATTATTGCAAGATTTACTCGATTCGCGACTGCCTCTTCCAACTGACCGCTTGATTCAAATGGAGATTACTCGTGTTTATCAGGTAGCACGGGCCTGCATTCAAACAGATCCTAAATACCGGCCCACAATGAAAAGCATTTCACAGGAATTATCACGAGCTATCATTCGTTCGGGCTACTAATCTCCAGCTTCAAGATATGTATCTGCATATTGTTCTTCACAGTTTTATTGGGTAGCAATGTATGTGTTGTGAGAAATGATCCCACTAATATATATAATCAATGGCCTCAATAATATTCTTCATTACTTATAAATAATAATTATAATGTATGATTAACATGTTCTACATACTGAAAAGAATGTTCAGCGATTGTATCCGGTACAGTACCACTACGATTCACCATCTGATTGGAACTATTTGGAAAAAGGGCGTAAATCTGTCCTTGACCCGGATCTTTCGTCTGGGTCTGACCCGGTCAGGACTTCGCGTGGACCGTATTGATATTCCTGATGCGGAAAGCTACTCCTACCGCCGGCCGGATAACTCGGTGAGGATTCTTCGGGTATGTATTCTTCATTAATATTCATATTGCTGCCGGAATGTTTATACATGTAACCGGAGTTATGTCCTGAAGAGTAGCTATTGTTACTCATTTTTTAGCCTGAATATATTGAACAAGATGTATGTATAGTTTCGTTTTGAAATTGGGGGTAGGTGTTCGTATTAATTAACACACATATATCTACCACACAACTGAACCCACATTCAGCTGAACTCAAAATCAACCAGTCCATATATGTTTCCATTTGTATTGGCATATAATATACTGTATCTTTTTTAAAAGCAACTCATACACCTACTATCACGAATTAATCCACAAAAAATGTATACAATTGTCTCATTCTAGGACCTCAAAGTTGGAAGGGCCTCCTCAATACCGTGGGACATATATAACGCTACCATGATGTTTATTTGTTTGTGTTGGAGCCGATTGGATCTTGGGATCGAAGGTTTGTGTGAATCGTTGACGTTGGGGATCGAATGAGTCGAACCGGATCGTTTTGGATCGGATTAGAACGATGCCCTAGAGTCTTGATTCGACTTGGTGGGTTTTTGCTTCAGTTGTAGATGAGAGAACGCCTGGAAACTGATTAGGGTTTATAGAACCATCAATCACCAAATGAATACTAAGTCACCCTTATATACTCATTTGGGTCTTATAGTGCTTGATCCGAACTTGGGCCTTTTATGCACCAACATACTCCCCCTAGGACCTAGTTCGATCAACATTCCTTCTTTTCTCGAATTTATACACCAACAAACTCCCTTGAGGATCATCATACTCCCCCTCGGATGTTGTATTACTTTCAGTTTCACAAGATTTCCCTTTACGCACCAATAAACTCCTCTAACTGGCACATATCTTCTCTCTTCATCTTTATCCTTGTTATATTCCAATGATAATCGCAAGTCGATACAATTACCAAGAAATACAACTTGTTGAACCTTTGAGTAAAATCTATGTTGATACTCGGAGACTTATTCTCAGCAATCTTCAAAGCACACTAGTCATCAGATTAACCCTAACTTATGACTGTTGTGACTTCAGGTTCTTCAATCTCTTCAAATCTTCATATACGCAGCGGAATTTTAAGATTTGACATTGTTTGGCCCATAAATAATCAGACGAATCTGATTGCCCCACATTAACTTCAATATATTTCTAAAGCTTCGTAACCTGCACATGTAAACATCACAAAGTACAATGACATATATAATCATGAGCACGTTAGGTATAATCAATCTCTCGTTTCTATACAACATAAACATCATAAACATCGAGACGATTAATTAAGCAGCTTTATTCCTTTCTTTCACGTACGCCATTCCTTCACTTCATCAGAACTCCAGAAGCTCCAACTTTAACTTCTTCGCAGTTAACATGGCTCGTACGTATATCAATTTTGACAAAAGGTTGGTCATATCAAACATTTAGTTCAAACACACACTGGTTTAACCATTTTGACACAACATTCTTCACAAACATTCAAAACAAATTGTTAAAACATTTTCAAAACACTTTAACTTTTCAAACAACGCTCATTTTCAGTCTGACACGTCAATTTCATTTTACATGAGTAACCACAAAATAAATAAAACGACAAATATTTTTGTATTTTATAAATTTATGCTAAAACACAATGAAATATTTTTGAATTTTTCATAAAATGAATGCAAGCACGCGACAAATAAGATACAGAAAGTAATCTGTATGCAGATACAGTGTAATCATGTAATGAAGCAACTACTACAATGCAAGACATCTTATTTTACATAAACTTAAACATGCACGAATTAAACTACATCATAATGAAATCAAACATACGAAATTTTACATATTTTTGGGAGTTATTTATCTTAACCTGAGATCATACATGAACTATAGTAGCATTATATTTGCGTCCATTTCTTCATATTAAGTACATACAGATTAATCTTCTAATTATTGTTATTAACCTCATTAAGCTTTCATTAACTTTCCTTTTAGACTTTTTGATGATCACGTTAGCATTAATTACTTTAACATATCGCTATGTTAGATTTGATCAAGATTCTGTCCTCACATGAGATCGCACAATTTATTAGGTAATCAATTGAGCACGAAAATCCCGACGCTGACCGTTACCACAAGCACATATTTTTGATCTAATTGAACGGAAGAGATTCTCAAAGTATTTTGAGTATTCCTATCTCAACCTATACTTTCAAATCAGATGCTCAGATAAGTCTCACAGTATATTGAATATTCTGAGATATGCATACACAAACGCTATAAGCCCCATGCTTTAACCCGTGATAGCACAACTTAGATTACATACGGGTAGATATATTTCTAGCTTCTTGTCTTAATGGGTATATTCTATATCATAGGCAAAAGATGCTCGGCAGTTCGATGTGAACCCCTGGATCAACAATCCAAGCCACCCGAGAGCGTCACACTAAGAATGATTTGAGTTTTTCTTGAGCAGCATCATTCACATTGACTTTGATATTCTTTGAATATTTCTTTGATCAGCATATTGTATTTCTGATTTTTATTGATTTTGAACTGCATCGCATAATGTATTTTTTTATGTGTTGTACATTCTTCATTTTTCTTTGCGCATTGCTCAAATCATTCAAAGGTGTTTTCCCTTAAAGACAAGGACGGCCCATGATAGTCGGATATACTTTTATACATTGGTTTCGAAATATATTAATCTCTATGTACGCTAACTTTTCTATATTAGGATTCAAGCATTACAAGCCGATAGAATTTGATATACACGGTACAGATTGTTCTCACCTTATATTGATCACCTGAGCACCAAATATTTCCAGTATAAGTCTTAATAGGGAATACCCTCACCTTCTGTTGATATCCCGATCAGTTATCTCTAGAGTATGTACCTGTGGTACTTAGGTGATTACCGTCAACCGCTGTAAATCTTTTCATGATTTCCTCATCTTGATATTTACTTGGTTCTTTGTGTGATCACCTCATCATAAGATTCGGTTAGTTCAGATTAATTTAGAAATACCCAATACTTAGTTAACTAATCTGCATCACTTACTTTTGTACGCAGAACATTATTCATGTCAGTTCAGTAATACAATCATCTCTCATCACATAGAATAAGTAACCCATTTTATAATTTTTCTATTTTTTTGTATTTTCTGATGTTGCCATTTTCTCCCCCTAAAATACTAAAACTGAAAATCTTTTTGGCTTTTTGGATTTTAAGCAAAACAGAAAATAAAATGCAATGCAGAAATTTAAACTACCTAACATGCAAATGTAAACAAATACAATAAATAAAAAAAATAATATAAAAAGAGTTGGTTACTCATTTGACGTTTCGCTTCTGGGACGATATCAGACTGATTTTGACACCAAATTATGTTACTAAACGCGTTCTACACTGAATTGTGTAGAATCAAACAACATACGTTTCAATCCGGGTTGCATACTGAAGTATATACAAGCCATTCTCCTGGGCAGATATGTGCATGACCGCCCTATTGATGATAATCCAGGTACTATCAGCAAGGTTAAACTAACATGGCGACCTGCACAAAGCTCAAAAACAGAATTAGTTCACAGTGGGAACCCAAGCCCGAATGGCAGTGGGTTTCCCGTCGACACCAACAACCTGTAAATCCACCCATTTTCCTGTAGATCTCGACGAAGTCGTAATCACATCATCGCCACTTGAACTACCACCTCCATCAGACTTAGCTTTCCAAACCTGACGCTTAGATGGCGACTGTTTACGATAAACAATTGCCGAGTCAAAGTTAGGAGGTGTGGAAGTTCTGAAAGTTCGGGTGGAAGCACGTTTCTTAATAGAAGAGGCTGAACGATTCTTGAAAAGTCTGTTGTTTTTCCATTTTGACCTAGACAAATTTTCATTAAAAGTTTGGTTCAGGTCAACCTTCCTATATGGTGTATGAGACCTCTTTGGACAATTTCATGCAACATGTCCTAATTCTCCGCAATCAAAACATGTTATACGGTCAGCCAATTTACCTGAATAATTACCTGCTCTCCTGTCAAGTCTACACTCGTGACTCACAGTCCGTCTATGTGGAGGTATGTACCTATTTTCGACATTCGGAGTCTTTATGGGGACCCCAGGGATAGTCTTGTATTCTAGGTCTCCTTCCTCAGTAACAGGCTTGGCCACAGAATTGTGATCAGACTTAACCTTAGATTTTGATTTAGAATTATAGGACTTAGATTTAGAGGCCTTTCTTGGTTTTAACTCAGGTCTATCAACAGGTTTTGACACAATCTCCTCAACTGTCTCATCATTAGAAAGAACTTCGTCAACAACCTTAGGCACACTGCTAGTCTTAGAACTCTCACTCTTAAAAAGTTCTTCAGGTGGTGGAGTAAAAACATACTCATTTTCTAAGTTCAGTCCTTTCTCATACGTAACAGGTGTTTGAAACACAAGCTTCTCCTTAGGGTTCCTATACTTCTCATCAGATTTCGGCTTAGGTTTCTTAGAGTCACTATCCCTACGAACATTCTCGGGATTTTTCAAGATAGTAATGGGTTTCATCTTAGCTTGAAATGGTTTACTATCTTTCTCAGTGTCTATATCAGTATCTGACTCTGTTTCATAGACACTTTCCATCGGTTTTCTAACCTCTACATCCTCACTCTTATTCTCAAGCTTAACAGATGTCTCACTCGACTCACTATATTGCTGCTTAAGAATGTCATCCTTACACTTCTCACTAGGTTTATTAAAATATTCATCCATAAGAGGAGGCACACACTCGTTGTAACTAACACCTTTCAGTTTGTCATCCTTAGAAGGATTTGAGGTCTGTAGGACATACTTTGATCTCTGCCAATTGTTAATGCTAGCCTTTTCAATTTCATATTTTATCTTAAAAGATTCTTTTTCCTCCTTAAGGCTTTCTATCTGATTCAAGTACATAGTAATGACCTTCTGATCATCTATAATAGTTGCTTTTAAGAACCCTATTTGTTTTTCTAAGGTCTTAATAACATCTACGTACTCCTTCTGCTTATTGAGATAATACACTGCATCCTTATAATTCTTCAAGTTTGTCTGATTATCTATACTTAAGTTTTTGAGCTCTAACTTAAGTTTTGGACAATTCTCACAAGTTAAAGGAATTTCACTAAGCTTAGAAATGACACATTCAAGTCTATCAATTTCCTTCTCAAAATCAATGCATTTAGAACAAACATAAGTAGATTCAATGTGTACCTTATCATTGCTTGACGTATTGGCCATGAATGCACAGTTGGTTGTCGAGTTCGAGACCTCAATTTCAGACTCCGACCCAGAACTGTCTGACACTATCTCCAACTTCTCAATACTATCAGCAGCAGCATTCACAATTGGCTCTTCTTCCCTAGCCGGTTTTTCAATCTCAGTAGCAGCATCACCATTGTCATCTGAAGATTCATCCTTAACGTAATCACCAACAATCTCAACCTCATTCTTAGACACGGATGTAAACTCAACATTTATCTTAGAATCTTGAAGCATATTCCCTCTATTACATTGGTCCAATTCCTTCTTTCTCAACTTGGAAATAAATGAATTGAGAGTGAGAACATTATTTGTAGCCCAAGCTCTCCATTCAAGCTGCTCAATGTATGCATCCCATTTTCTTTGCAATCTCTCTTTTAGAACTTTTACAGCTTTAGATTGTGTCACCTCAATTCCACAATTCTCCATCTCGGATATTAGACGACGATACCTTGTTACCGTGTCCTCTAAACTCTCAGTACTCAGTGCTGCAAAATTTTTCCATTTCAGCTTCAAGGTCTTTTCCTTATTTTTCTCCATTCCGTTAACCATTGCAATGAATAAAACTAACAAAGACAGTCAAAGTTTGATGGGCAAAGTCAACTTTTAAGTGTCAACTCTGGTCAACCTAAAGTCAACTTGGATCAAGTTTTATCAACTCGTCGAAAACCAGTACAAAATATCATTAATCATTGCTTTCATTCTTTTTGTGTAAACCTTTAATTAAATATTTAACAAAGAAAAGTGACCGAAGTAAACAAATAAAAACACTAAAATCACTCCCTTGTTTTATCCTTTTCGTATGATGCCACCAACACCAAAAACTTAAACAATTTAATTGCTTTTTGCTTTATCTTTTCTTTTGTTGTGTATTGACCAAAACAAACCAACAGGGATCTACCTTTTCCTTCCAAACCACACCAACAATTGCATTTTGTCTTTTTGTTTCTTTGAACACGTGATCTCAACAATACAAGAGGTGGGTCCAACCTTGTCAATTAATTCAAACTAGTAGGCACCAAACTCTTCTTTTTTTATTTTTTATTTTTTTTTCTATGAGCTACCAAACCCAAAAAGGCACCACCTTCTATACTTTTAAACTTTATACTCTTCACCCCAAAAATGACGAATAGAAGCTGTGACCTGCAACTAATTTTAATTCAACTTCAAAAATTTAGATCCCTTCTTCCTTCACAGTCGGTCAAGGGTTTGCAAACAAACGGTCGAGGGTGATCACTGTCGGTCGACAGTCGTGGAGTCAATCGGTCGAATGTTGGTCGTCGAAAAGTTAATTGGTAAGTTCACAGTCGGCCGAGTGTGTTTCGTCAATCGGTTGAGTGATGGTAACAGTCGGTCGAGGGTGAAATTGACAATCGGTCGATGGATGTTGACAGTCGGTCGAAGGAGGCTAGACAATCGGTCGAGGAGGAAAGACAATCGACCGATGGTGTTCTTGTTTCAAACTGAAGTTTCAGGCGACGGAAGTAGGTGGTTCACGGTGGATTCGACGGAAACAGAGAATTAGACAATAATAAACAGCAGTAAGGTACGTTATCTAATCTCAAAACACTTTTGCAATTTTAGTTTCTCAATATAAACACTAAATCAATCGATCCCGATGGAGTTTTAAAACGAAAAAAAATACGAACTTGAAACCCAGATTGCTTGATGATTTCGAAATTAAAATGGGATCTGTAACTACACGAACGATTGTCTGATAATCAGAAATATATATCACAGATCAATTTTGATTAACAATACCTAAAAACGATTTTTGAACTTTTGGAACAGAACGTAAAAACACAAAAGAAAATCATTTTTTTTTATTAAGACTCAGAAACGAAATCACTAATTGAACGATCGATCCTACAAGCCACAGCTCTGATACCACTTTGTTGGAGCCGATTGGATCTTGGGATCGAAGGTTTGCGTGAATCGTTGACGTTGGGGATCGAATGAGTCGAACCGGATCGTTTTGGATCGGATTAGAACGATGCCTTAGAGTCTTGATTCGACTTGGTGGGTTTTTGCTTCAGTTGTAGATGAGAGAACGCCTGGAAACTGATTAGGGTTTATAGAACCATCAATCACTAAATGAATACTAAGTCACCCTTATATACTCATTTGGGCCTTATAGTGCTTGATCCGAACTTGGGTCTTTTATGCACCAATAGTTTGTACCAATATATGTGTAGACTGTAGTACAAGTGTTGTCAGTGTAGATATATAGCCATATATAGGACGACACTCACGAAACCGAAGAAATTCTTCATCCTTAACAACATAAACCTTTTATCAGATACTATATAAACTCTCAAAACAGTAGGTTATTCTCAAAGCCCATTTTGAGTGCATTATTGCACCTCATGGACTAAATCTTGATAGACCCCCCTATAACGAGCCTTTCCATGAGGCCATTTATTATTTATTATTATTATTATTATTATTTTAACTCAAATTCAGTCTGAATCAACTGATCATTAACAACTAGATGGAGGATTTTGGTAGAATCATTTTATAGTTTCTGATTAGCAGGATCAAATGGCAATTATGAGGTTCATAACAATTCGTGTTTTACTCCAGTCCTTGATCAAAATTCAGTCAAAAAAGTTAGTGTTACTAACTGATCTGAGCCGGAAATATTTTCAGAGAGATTAAACGATTTATACTAATGTAGTACTAATCATCTAGTGATTACTCGTTTAAAATTTCAGAAGTTAATTACAAGAAACTAGCTTTAATTTGAATTTTTTCAGTCTGAAATAACCAGGTCACAGATCGTATTCATGTGATCGATTCAGTGCGTTTGTGGAAAAAGTAATGACATAGAAGTGTTAAGACTCGATTACCTCAACTTTATGCAAATTTTCACGTCCTAAGTCACGTTTTTTACCTATCTCCACAGTAGCTCCGCATCCGACCACCATGAACCACCACTTTCCGATCACCGGAATCTGAACAACTTTCTCAGTTCACGAGAACTTGTTTCGCACGATACACAGATCTATTTCGCATCACATTTCACATGATAGTCATCTTCGTTTCAATAGCGTACGATACACACCGTCGCATCAAATGTTTGATTTTGGGAACGAAGCTCTGTTGGTTTAATTAGGAGACTGTCGCATAAAACTGGAGACCGTCACATCATTTACACGACTATCACTTGAAGAATGAATCCAAGATTGCAGGCTACGATTTCTAATTTGCAGGTTTCAGAGTTCATCAGAGTATAGCTCTGTTCTTGATTATATTGCAAAAATATAAGGGAGGTGATCCTTTGAAAAGGAATGTCTTGCATATCAATCAAGAACGTCGCAGGTTCAATTCCAGCCACTGATTGTTTTTTTGTTAAATTAAATTTCACCCCTAGCACTCTAGCAGTCCAATTTATTTATTTATTTATTTTTTAATTTTTTTTTTCAAAAAACAAGAAATAAGATAGATAACAATTTTTCACTAAAATCTGAAAAATTGAGGAATACAAAGAAGTGCATGATGGAGTTGGACCAAACTTGTCCACCTGCTATACCCATACAATACATTGAAAGACCATGAAACCTATTCTATGTTCAAGGTCGAATTGTCTAAATTATTCAAGCTGTTGAATTATACAATCAGTAACCATATTCTTTTTGACACTCATAGCCATATTTTTTTTGAACGGCAAGCTTGCATCAGCGTATCATTTATTTCAACGACACTCATCATTTGCACACACACACGCGTTCGGGAGGAAACCCGAATCGCATTACAGGAACCCGATCCTTTAACCATCCCGTGTAGTGACCCGAACTTTTCCATGTTTATATATATTAATTGAGATTGATATTTACATGATTAAATGTTTCCAACATGTTAAGCAATCAAACTTGTTAAGACTTGATTAATTGAAATATGTTTCATATAGACAATTGACCACCCAAGTTGACCGGCGATTCACGAACGTTAAAACTTGTAAAAACGACATGACGATATATATATGGATATACATATGGTTAACATGAGATTATGATAAGTAAGTATCTCCATAAGTATATTAACAATGAGTTATATACATATAAACAAGACTACTAACTTAAGGATTTCGAAACGAGACATATATGTAACGATTATCATTGTAACGACATTTAAATGTATATATATCATATTAAGATATATTAACATATCATAATATCATGATAATATAATAATTTAACATCTCATTAGATATAATAAACAATGGATTAACAACATTAATTGAGATCGTTAACTTAAAGGTTTCAAAACAACACTTACATGTAACGACTAACGATGACTTAACGACTCAGTTAAAATGTATATACATGTAGTGTATTTAGATGTATTAAAATACTTTTGGAAGACTTCAAGACATATATCAAAACACTCATACTTAACGAAAATGGTTACAGTTACTTTCCCATTCTTTTCTTTCATCAAGAATTCTAGTCGTATTCTTACCCGTATTATACACAGCTTCAAAACGTAATTACTATGGGTATATACCAATAGGAACTAGCATGGGATTCCACTCTTGATTATGTCATGTATGACTAATCAATTTTAACTTCTACCATGAGCTAGTCAACTAACTAGAACTCCTTTTAACCCCACTCACCACTCACCAATTACCACTCATCATTCACTCCATTTCACTTCCAATTCTCTTTCTAATTCTCTCTCAACACACACACACACTATTATGAACGTATTTTTCCAGTAGTTAATCATCACCTTCATCAAAAATCACTTCAAGAATCAAGCTATAATCATCATAGGAAGAACACTTCAAAAATCCCTTCAAGTTTACTAATTTACTTCCAAGCTTTCTAATCCATTCCAAGTAATCATCTAAGATCAAGAAACCTTTGTTATATACAGCAGGTTATCTTTCTTATTCAAGGTAATATTCATATTCAAACTTTGATTCAATTTCTATAAATATAAACTATCTTAATTCGAGTAAAAATCTTACTTGAACTTGTTTTTGTGTCATGATCCTACTTCAAGAACTTTCAAGCCATCCAAGATCCTTTGAAGCTAGATCATTTCTTGTCACTTCCAGTAGGTTTACCTACTAAACTTTAGGTAGTAATGATGTTCATAACATCATTCGATTCATATATATAAAACTATCTTATTCGAAGGTTTAAACTCGTAATCACTAGAACATAGTTTAGTTAATTCTAAACTTGTTCGCAAACAAAAGTTAATCCTTCTAATTTGACTTTTAAAATTAACTAAACACATGTTCTATATCTATATGATATGCTAACTTAATGATTTAAAACCTGGAAACACGAAAAACACCGTAAAACCGGATTTACGCCGTCGTAGTAACACCGCGGGCTGTTTTGGGTTAGTTAATTAAAAACTATGATAACTTTGATTTAAAAGTTGTTATTCTGAGAAAATGATTTTTATTATGAACATGAAACTATATCCAAAAATTATGGTTAAACTCAAAGTGGAAGTATGTTTTCTAAAATGGTCATCTAGACGTCGTTCTTTCGACTGAAATGACTACCTTTACAAAAATGACTTGTAACTTATTTTTCTGACTATAAACCTATACTTTTTCTGTTTAGATTCATAAAATAGAGTTCAATATGAAACCATAGCAATTTGATTCACTCAAAACGGATTTAAAATGAAGAAGTTATGGTTAAACAAGATTGGATAATTTTTCTCATTTTAGCTACGTGAAAATTGGTAACAAATCTATTCCAACCATAACTTAATCAACTTGTATTGTATATTATGTAATCTTGAGATACCATAGACACGTATACAATGTTTCGACCTATCATGTCGACACATCTATATATATTTCGGAACAACCATAGACACTCTATATGTGAATGTTGGAGTTAGCTATACAGGGTTGAGGTTGATTCCAAAATATATTTAGTTTGAGTTGTGATCAATACTGAGATACGTATACACTGGGTCGTGGATTGATTCAAGATAATATTTATCGATTTATTTCTGTACATCTAACTGTGGACAACTAGTTGTAGGTTACTAACGAGGACAGCTGACTTAATAAACTTAAAACATCAAAATATATTAAAAGTGTTGTAAATATATTTTGAACATACTTTAATATATATGTATATATTGTTATAGGTTCGTGAATCAACAGTGGCCAAGTCTTACTTCTCGACGAAGTAAAAAAATCTGTGAAAGTGAGTTATAGTCTCACTTTTAAAATCTAATATTTTTTGGGATGAGAATACATGTAGGTTTTATAAATGATTTACAAAATAGACACAAGTACGTGAAACTACATTCTATGGTTGAATTATCGAAATCGAATATGCCCCTTTTTATTAAGTCTGGTAATCTAAGAATTAGGGAACAGACACCCTAATTGACGCGAATCCTAAAGATAGATCTATTGGGCCTAACAAACCCCATCCAAAGTACCGGATGCTTTAGTACTTCGAAATTTATATCATATCCGAAGGGTGTCCCGGAATGATGGGGATATTCTTATATATGCATCTTGTTAATGTCGGTTACCAGGTGTTCACCATATGAATGATTTTTATCTCTATGTATGGGATGTGTATTGAAATATGAAATCTTGTGGTCTATTGTTACGATTTGATATATATAGGTTAAACCTATAACTCACCAACATTTTTGTTGACGTTTAAAGCATGTTTATTCTCAGGTGAATATTAAGAGCTTCCCCTGTTGCATACTAAAATAAGGACAAGATTTGGAGTCCATGTTTGTATGATATTGTGTAAAAACTGCATTCAAGAAACTGATTTCGATGTAACATATTTGCATTGTAAACCATTATGTAATGGTCGTGTGTAAACAGGATATTTTAGATTATCATTATTTGATAATCTACGTAAAGCTTTTTAAACCTTTATTTATGAAATAAAGGTTATGGTTTGTTTTAAAAATGAATGCAGTCTTTGAAAAACGTCTCATATAGAGGTCAAAACCTCGCAACGAAATCAATTAATATGAAACGTTTTTAATCAATAAGAACGGGACATTTCAGTTGGTATCCGAGCGTTGGTCTTAGAGAACCAGAATTTTGCATTAGTGTGTCTTATCGAGTTTGTTAGGATGCATTAGTGAGTCTGGACTTCGACCGTGTTTACTTGAAAAATGATTGCTTAACAAATTTTGTTGGAAACTATATATTTTTAACATGTGAATATTATGTGATATATTAATCTCTTAACGCGTTTGATATTATGTGATAGATGTCTACCTCTAGAACAAGTCCCATTGACTCACCTAATAATAATGAAGAGTCAAATGTAAATTGGAATGATTCGTGGACTGATTCAAAAGTTCCCGAAGAGGAACCGGAAGAAGAGTCGGAACCAGAAGAAGAATCGGAACCGGAAAAAGAATCGGAACCGGATGAAGAAATAGAACCGGTGGGGGAAATAATAAAACGGTTAAGTAAAAGAAAATCCTCAACCAACCGACCAAGGTTAATTATGGTCAATGGTGTTTCCGCTAAGGAAGCAAAATATTGGGAGGATTACCAATTCTCCGATGAATCGGATTCTGACGAGAATTCCGATGATGTTATAGAAATTACCCCAACTAAATTTAAAAAGGCAAAAGAAAATAATAAGGGAAAGGGCATAAAAATAGAAAAGTCTAATTCCAACCCCGATGAACTTTATATGTATCGTCAACCCCCGAAGTCCTTAAGTTGTAACAATGACCCGGGAACCTCTAAACCACCAGGTTTTTCTAAACCAATGTGGAAAACGACGGCTCGTATTAGGGGAACATCATATATCCCAAGAAACTTGGCAAAACGAACCAAAACCGAAGAAGAAGAAACAAGCGAGTTGGAATAAGATAGTTGTATTCGTGTGGTGTAATATATGTAATATAGTGTGCTTATGCTTTATGATATATGTAAAAATTGCTTGTATTAATAAGTATTTTTTTTATGAATCTAACTCTTGTCTATTTTACAGTATAAAAACACAAAATGGATAGACAACCCAATATTTTAAGAGACCTACCCGGAGACATGATTGATGAAATCTTGTCTAGAGTAGGTCAGAATTCTTCGGCACAACTATTTAAGGCGAGATCAGTTTGTAAGACATTCGAAGAACGTTCCAAGAATGCCTTGGTTTATAAAAGGCTTTCGTTCGAAAGATGGGGGATATCACATTGGGAAATCCATAAGTTACGATGTGTTTACTTTGACGCATATATTGCGGGGAACCCAAATGCTATTTTACGCAATGGGTTAAGAAATTATTTTGACTCAATATATCCGAATATTGGAATTCGTGATTTAGAAAAAGCGGCTAACATGCAACATAAAGAAGCATGTTATGCTTACGGATTAGTAATGTTCTCTTCTCACCAAAGTGAGAACAAGAACATCGGCCTACAACTATTAAACAAAACGTTCCCACAAGTGACGGAGTCGGTAATTGGGGTAAGAAATGAGGTTTTTAGATTGTTACGGGACTGTTGGACATTACGTAACCCTCGTCCCTTTGACGACGTTACAACACGCTGTCTTATCAACGGCCATAACGGTTATGTTCCACAAGACCAAGGATGGGAAGTAGTCCTAGTAAAACCAGAATGCATGACTTGTTTCTGGACGTATGAATTACGTGTCTTTATTGCCTTTGCTGAACGACTTGTGTACTAGCTAGAATTATCTTCACAACTATCTTGTATCAAAGTTATTGTGTGCTATATTTCATGCTATATGTAAAATAAGCGGTATTGTAAGTTTGTAAAATATTGTGTAAAAGTTTGAACGCGAAATATTATTATAATCAGTTTTTCATATAGAATTGTAGTAGTTGAATTGTATATTAGCTACTAAGTATGAACTTAACGGGTAGGTACTACCCGAATTTAAACTTATAAAACGCTAATATGAAGAAAAAGCTTTTATAAATGAGTTCATATTATGCTACGAAATACTATTAACTACTCTTAATATTCTGTATGATTAACTTGTTCCATTTGACTATTTTGAAGGAAATGGCACCGACTACTCGACACACCGTGAATATGAATGAAGAGGAATTCCGTACTTTTCTAGCTTCAAACATAGCCGCAGTACAGGCTGCGCTACATACCAACAATAACCTTGGATCTAGCAGTACAGGAAATCGTGTAGGATGCACCTACAAAGAATTCACTGCCTGCAAACCTTTGGAATTTGATGGAACCGAAGGACCGATCGGATTGAAACGGTGGACCGAGAAGGTCGAATCGGTGTTTGCCATAAGTAAGTGTACTGAAGAGGACAAAGTAAAGTACGCTACGCATACCTTCACAGGTTCTGCGTTAACATGGTGGAATACCTATCTAGAGCAAGTGGAACAAGACGATGCGTACGCACTACCGTGGTCAGCATTCAAGCACTTGATGAACGAGAAGTACCGTCCCAGAACCGAGGTCAATAAGCTCAAGACAGAACTTAGAGGGTTACGAACCCAAGGATTTGATATTACCACGTACGAAAGACGATTTACAGAATTATGCCTATTGTGTCCGGGAGCATTCGAAGATGAGGAAGAGAAGATCGACGCGTTTGTGAAAGGATTACCGGAAAGAATCCAAGAAGATATAAGTTCACACGAGCCCGCCTCCATACAACAGGCATGTAGAATGGCTCACAAACTAGTAAACCAGATTGAAGAAAGAATTAAAGAACAGACTGCTGAAGAGGCCAATGTGAAGCAAGTCAAAAGAAAGTGGGAGGAAAACGGTGATAAGAATCACCAATACAACAACAACAGCAATTACAACAATAATCGCAACAATTATCCCAACAATCGCAACATCAATCGCAACTACAACAAACGGCCCAACAACAACAACAACAACAACAACAGCAACTACAACAATCATCCCAACAACAATAATAACCGCAACAACAACAACAATCAGAAGCAGCTATGCCAAAGGTGTGAAAAGTATCACTCAGGGTTCTGCACCAAATTTTGCAACAAGTGTAAAAGAAACGGTCATAGCACGGCGAAGTGTGAGGTCTACGGACCAGGGGTTAATAGAACGAAAGGAACAAATGGTATCGGAACGAGTAATGGCGGAGCAAGTAGTGTCGGAGCAAGTTATGCCAATGTAGTTTGTTATAAATGTGGAAAACCGGGCCACATTATTAGAAATTGCCCGAACCAGGAGAACACGAATGGACAAGGCCGCGGAAGAGTTTTCAATATTAATGCGGCAGAGGCACAGGAAGACTCGGAGCTTGTTACGGGTACGTTTCTTATTGACAATAAATCTGCTTACGTTTTATTTGATTCGGGTGCGGATAGAAGCTATATGAGTAGATATTTTTGTGCTAAATTAAGTTGTCCATTGACGCCTTTGGATAGTAAATTTTTACTCGAATTAGCAAATGGTAAATTAATTTCAGCAGATAATATATGTCGGAATCGAGAAATTAAACTGGTTAGCGAAACATTTAAGATTGACTTGATACCAGTAGAGTTAGGGAGTTTTGATGTGATAATCGGTATGGACTGGTTGAAAGAAGTGAAAGCAGAGATCGTTTGTTACAAAAATGCAATTCGCATTATACGAGAAAAAGGAAAACCCTTAATGGTGTACGGAGAAAAGGGCAACACGAAGCTACATCTTATTAGTAATTTGAAGGCACAAAAACTAATAAGAAAAGGTTGCTATACTGTTCTAGCACACGTCGAGAAAGTACAAACTCAAGAAAAGAGCATCAATGATGTTCCCGTCGCAAAAGAATTTCCCGATGTATTTCCGAAAGAATTACCGGGATTACCCCCACATCGATCCGTTGAATTTCAAATAGATCTTGTACCAGGAGCTGCACCAATAGCTCGTGCTCCTTACAGACTCGCACCCAGCGAGATGAAAGAACTGCAAAGCCAATTACAAGAACTTTTAGAGCATGGTTTCATTCGACCAAGCACATTACCGTGGGGAGCTCCTGTTTTGTTTGTCAAGAAGAAAGATGGTACATTCAGGTTGTGTATCGACTACCGAGATTTGAACAAACTTACCATCAAGAACCGCTACCTACTACCGAGAATCGACGAATTATTTGATCAACTACAAGGCTCGTCTGTTTATTCAAAGATTGACTTACGTTCCGAGTATCATCAAATGCGGGTGAAAGAAGATGATATTCCAAAGACTGCTTTCAGAACACGTTACGGTCATTACGAGTTTATGGTCATGCCGTTTGGTTTAACTAATTCACCAGCTGTGTTCATGGACCTTATGAACCGAGTGTGTGGACCATACCTTGACAAGCTTGTCATTGTTTTCATTGATGACATACTTATTTACTCAAAGAATGACCAAGAACACGGTGAACATTTGAGAAAGGTGTTAGAAGTATTGAGGAAGGAAGAATTGTACGCTAAATTTTCAAAGTGTGCATTTTGGTTGGAAGAAATTCAATTCCTCGGTCACATAGTGAACAAAAAAGGTATTAAGGTGGATCCGGCAAAGATAGAAACTGTTGAAAAGAGGGAAACCCCGAAAACTCCGAAACACATACACTAGTTTTTAGGACTAGCTGGTTACTACAGAAGGTTCATCCAAGACTTTTCCAGAATAGCAAAACCCTTGACTGCATTAACGCATAAAGGGAAGAAATTTGAATGGAAGGATGAACAAGAGAAAGCGTTTCAGTTATTGAAGAAAAAGCTAACTACGACACCTATATTGTCATTGCCTGAAGGGAATGATGATTTTGTGATTTATTGTGACGCATCAAAGCAAGGTCTCGGTTGTGTATTAATGCAACGAACGAAGGTGATTGCTTATGCGTCTAGACAATTGAAGATTCACGAACAAAATTATACGACGCATGATTTGGAATTAGGCGCGGTTGTTTTTGCATTAAAGACTTGGAGGCACTACTTATATGGGGTCAAAAGTATTATATATACCGACCACAAAAGTCTTCAACACATATTTAATCAGAAACAACTGAATATGAGGCAGCGTAGGTGGATTGAATTATTGAATGATTACGACTTTGAGATTCGTTACCACCCAGGGAAGGCAAATGTGGTAGCCGATGCCTTGAGCAGGAAGGACAGAGAACCCATTCGAATAAAATCTATGAATATAATGATTCATAATAACCTTACTACTCAAATAAAGGAGGCGCAACAAGGAGTTTTAAAAAAGAGAAATTTAAAGGATGAAACACCCAAAGGATCGGAGAAGCATCTTAATATTCGGGAAGACGGAACCCGGTATAGGGCTGAAAGGATTTGGGTACCAAAATTTGAAGATATGAGAGAAATGGTACTTAGAGAAGCTCATAAAACTAGATACTCAATACATCCTGGAACGGGGAAGATGTACAAGGATCTCAAGAAACATTTTTGGTGGCCGGGTATGAAAGCTGATGTTGCTAAATACGTAGGAGAATGTTTGACGTGTTCTAAGGTCAAAGCTGAGCATCAGAAACCATCAGGTCTACTGATAATGCTAAAAACGAACATATATTTCATAGCATTATTTCTCAAGAAAGACAAGCTTTTAGTTGCAATTGTTCTATTTAAAAGTGATATTCGTTTAAATAATAAAAGGTGAAGACAAAAGACAGATTCGACGAATTGAAGACGCAAACGACCAAAAAGCTCAAAAGTAAAAAAAAACAATCAAAGAGGTTCCAATTATTGATAAGAAACGTCTCAAAATTACAAGAGTACAAGATTCAAAACGCAAAGTACAAGATATTAAATTGTACGCAAGGACGTTTAAAAATCCGGAACCGGGACCAGAGTCAACTCTCAACGCTCGACGCAACGGACTAAAAATTACAAGTCAACTATGGATATGAATATAATATAATATATAATTAATTCTTAAAATTAATATATATATTATATTATATTTATAAAACGTCGGCACAAGGAAACAAGCAACATGTGAGCTCTCCCAGCTGGCCATGCAATCGCATGGCCAGGAAGAAGAAAGTCCATGCGATCGCATGGCATGAAAAGTCAGGCCACATCTCCTATAAATTCGCAGTTTGGTGAACGCAAAAACATATATATCCATCCTCTCTATATCTATACGTAAATATTTATATTTATATTTTAATTTTAATTTTAATTTTAATTTTAATCCTAATAATAAGGGTATGGTAGCAAATGTTGTAAGGGTGTAAGTCGAAATTCTGTCCGTGTAACGCTACGCTATTTTTAATCATTGTAAGTTATGTTCAACCTTTTTATATTAATGTCTCGTAGCTAAGTTATTATTATGCTTATTTAATCCGAAGTAATCATGATGTTGGGCTAATTACTAAAATTGGGTAATTGGGCTTTGTACCATAATTGGGGTTTGGACAAAGGAACGACACTTGTGGAAATTAGACTATGGGCTATTAATGGGCTTTATATTTGTTTAACTAAATGATAGTTTGTTAATGTTAATATAGAGATTTACAATTGGGCGTCCCTATAAATTACCATATACACTCGATCGGACACGATGGGCGGGTTATTTATATGTACGAATAATCGTTCATTTAACCGGACACGGGAATGGATTAATAGCCACTAGAATAATTAAAACAGGGGTGAAATTATGTACAAGGACACTTGGTATAATTGATAACAAAATATTAAAACCTTGGGTTACACTCAGTCGACATCCTGGTGTAATTATTAAACAAAGTATTAAAATCTTGTTACAGTTTAAGTCCCCAATTAGTTGGAATATTTAACTTCGAGTATAAGGATAATTTGACGAGGACACTCGCACTTTATATTTATGACTGATGGACTGTTATGGACAAAAACCAGACGGACATATTAAATAATCCAGGACAAAGGACAATTAACCCATGGGCATAAAACTAAAATCAACACGTCAAACATCATGGTTACGGAAGTTTAAATAAGCATAATTCTTTTATTTCATATTTAATTTCCTTTATTTTATATTTAATTGCACTTCTAATTATAGCACTTTTATTTATTGTTATTATATTTAATTGCACTTTTAATTATCGTACTTTTTAATTATCGCAAGTTTATTTTATCGCACTTTTATTATTCGCAATTTCATTATCGTTATTTACTTTACGCTTTAAATTAAGTCTTGTATTTATTTATTATTTTACATTTGGTTTTAACTGCGACTAAAGTTTTAAAATCGACAAACCGGTCATTAAACGGTAAAAACCCCCCTTTATAATAATAATATTACTTATATATATATATTTGTATTTTTATAAAAGTAAACTAATATAGCGTTAAGCTTTGTTTAAAGATTTTCCCTGTGGAACGAACCGGACTTACTAAAAACTACACTACTGTACGATTAGGTACACTGTCTATAAGTGTTGTAGCAAAGTTTAAGTATATCCATTCTATAAATAAATAAATATCTTGTGTAAAATTGTATCGTATTTAATAGTATTTTCTTGTAAAATTTAATAGTATTTCGTACCACTCTGCTCAAACATCAAGTATTTTTGGCGCCGCTGCCGGGGAACTCAATTTCTTGCTTAAAAGCCGGAAGCGCAACGCTATATATATAAAAAAAAAGATTTTTATTTTTAAGTTTACTTTTATAAAAAAAAATACGCTTTTGTAAAAATACGTTTTAAATATTCTAAAATATAAAAAAGAAAAATAAAAATATAAATATTTTTAAGAATTTGTTAAATATTTAAGTTCTATAAAAGTTTCTTTATCTTTATTTTATAAAAATATAAGTTTTATTTAATTTATATAAATATATTATATAAATATATAAAACAGAAAAATAAAACACAAATCAGAAAAAAAAAAAACACTCGAGTCCAGTACTGTAGCAGCCCAGTACCTGGCCCGAAACCCTAGCCCATGCGATCGCATGGCCGGGTAACATAGAACTCATGCGATCGCATGAGCTCACCTGAAACGTCTGATTAGTCTGTCAACTGCATTAATTACGGTGTAATAATAATTATTATTATTATTTAATTAAAACCCTAATTAGGGTTAGTATTTTAAATAATTAATTTAGTTTTATTTATTTAATTTGTATTATTTAGTTAATTAGTTTAATAAATTAATAGTTTTAATAAATAAATAATATAAAAATAATATTTTTATAAAAATTGTACTTTTTGCAACTTTTTGTATATTTTTATATATTGTCCCTTTTTAATAGTTTTAGCGTAATTTTTGTATTTTTCGCTCGTATTTATTTTTAACTCATAGTTTTTGCCATAGTTATTTTTACTTCTAGATTTTTAGGCTTTGCCGTAAAATCCCTTAAGTGCTTTTTCTTTAGACCAAGATTTAGGTGCTTTAGAATTTTGCGACGCCTTTTTAAGTTTTTGTTTCTTTTTAAGTTATTTCCATTTGGGATATAGTTTTTCCTGTAAGCTTTAATATTTTTAGACGACTTTTACCTATGTATCAATTATCATTCCAATTAGTAATCTCAATTTGCGATTATAATTTTAAGTTAGTTGTAGTAATAAGGTTAGGTTAGTCAAGTATTTTTAAGTGTTATAAGTTTCTTTTATTTTTCCGTCACCTTTTATTTTTCAACCATTTTTCTTTTTCGACCTTTTTCGACGAACTCTTTTTCTTTCTTATTTCTCGCTATTCTAGTTTTTAGGACATAGATTTTTAATCTACTTCTTATCTAAATTTCTTAAAATTACGAAAATTTATTTTAAGTGGTTAAATTAATAGACATCAAAATTTTCTGGTTCGTAGTAATAGTTGAATTTGTACGTGGACCGGGTTATTGGAGCCAAACAGTCCTCAATTATATTGAGACCAAACGAATCCTGCCCCTCTGCTGCATCTTTTGGCTATTCGAAACGTGGGCAAAATCAAAAAAGTCTATTGATTGGATAACTTATTATAATTTTTCTTTCCTTTTAAAAACTAATAGGATATTCAGTGAATGCACCGAGCAAGACGTTCACCACCTTTTGTACGTTCACCACCTGTAACTAGATCAAGACATTTAGCAAATATTACCGCCGTTGATTTTTCTTTAGAATCGTCATCCAGTCGACCAAGTACTCTAGTTCAAATTTTCAATAATCCATTTTTTGAACCCGACCTCACAATTGAGAATCCGGAGAATATTCAGGGACGATTCATAGATCCTGAACCACTAAACTTTCCTCCGGAACCACCAATCATTCAAACAGAGATTGTTGAGGAACGAACCATTAAATCAGAATCCTCTAGTGATTCCGATTCAACAAATTCAATTATGGAGAATCTGGAACCTTTAAGTATGGAAGACCGAATGAGAGCTAAACGCACTGGCCAAGGTCACGTAATTACTCATCCAGACATTAATGCACCAGATTATGAAATCAAAGGACAAATTCTACACATGGTGACTAATCAATGCCAATTTAGTGGTGCGCCGAAGGAAGATCCAAATGAACATCTACGTACCTTTAATAGGATCGGCACACTATTTAAAATCCGAGAAGTGGAGGATGAACAGATATATCTCATGTTATTTCCCTGGACTTTAAAGGGAGAAGCCAAAGATTGGTTGGAATCGTTACCTGAAGGGGCGATTGATACATGGGACGTTTTAGTTGAAAAATTTCTTAAACAATTCTTTCCGGCATCTAAAGCCGTAAGACTTCAAACAGAAATTGTTACGTTTACACAGAAGCCAAATGAAACTCTATATGAGGCGTGGACTAGATTTGGAAAGTTGTTAAGAGGATGTCCGCAACATGGTTTAGACACCTGTCAAATAGTACAAATATTCTACCAAGGATGCGACATCACTACAAGGAAAGACATAGATATAGCAGCTGGTGGTTCTATTATGAAGAAAACCGAAACTGATGCTTACAAAATTATTGATAACACTGCTTCCCACTCACATGAGTGGCACCAAGAAAAAGATATCGTTAGATCATCTAAAGCAGCTAGAGTTGATTCTAGCCATGACTTAGATTCCATTTCCGCAAAGATAGATGCTGTCGAGAGACGAATGGAAAAGATGACTAAAGATATTCACTCAATACGAATTAGTTGTGAGCAGTGTGGAGGACCACATTTGACAAAAGATTGTCTCAGTATTGAATTAACAATGGAACAAAGAGAGAATATTTCATACATAAACCAAAGGCCTGGAAATAATTATCAGAATAATTATCAACCGCCAAGACCGATTTACAATCAAAACCAGAATTATAACAGAAATATTCCATACAACAACCAACAAGGTCCTAGCAATCAACAAGTATCCAATAATACTTACAATCAGCAAAGACCTAATTTTCAAAACAAACCACCACAACAAACCGATGATAAAAAGCCGAATTTAGAAGATATGATGACGAAGCTAGTTGAAACTCAAACGCAGTTTTTCACATCTCAGAAACAAACTAATGAACAAAATGCTCAAGCATTTAGAAATCAACAAGCTTCTATTCAAAATCTGGAACAAGAAGTAAGTAACCTAGCAAGGTTAATAGGTGAAAGAAAACCGGGAAGTCTACCTAGTGATACAAATGCTAACCCCCGGAATGAAACAGCTAAAGCCATTACCACAAGAAGTGGTACAACTCTTAAACCACCTGAAATACTTGTAACTTCTGATAAAGCTATTCCTACTCCACAAGAACCACAACCTGATCAAGATAAGGAAAAAGAACCGGTAGTTGAAAAGGTTAATGATGATAACACAGTTAAGGCTAAACCTTATGTTAAACCATACCAACCACCACTTCCTTACCCGAGTAAAATGAAGAAAGAGAAACTTGAAGCCGAGCAATCCAAATTCTTGGATATGTTTAAACAGATAAATGTAAATCTTCCTTTCATTGATGTGATTTCAGGAATGCCCAGATACGCTAAATTCTTGAAAGATCTAATCTCAAATAGAAAGAAAATGGAAGAACTCTCGGCTGTTACTATGAATGCTAATTGTTCAGCAGTGCTATTGAATAAGATACCAGAAAAACTATCTGATCCAGGAAGTTTCACAATTCCATGTTTTCTGAGTAGTCTTAGTTCAATAGAAGCATTGGCAGATTTAGGTGCTAGTATAAATCTAATGCCATATTCACTATACGCTAAACTAGACCTTGGAGAATTAAAACCAACAAGAATAAGCATACAACTAGCCGATAGATCAATAAAATATCCTAGAGGGATAATGGAGAACATGCTAGTTAAAGTTGGTACTTTAGTATTTCCAGTAGATTTTGTTGTTCTGGACATGGAAGAAGATTCTCAAGTTCCTCTCATATTAGGAAGACCATTCTTAAACACGGCTAAAGCAATGATAGACGTGTTCGGTAAGAAATTGACCCTAAGTATAGAGGATGAGAGTGTTACCTTTTCAGTTGATAGAGCAATGCAACAACCGCAATCTGCAGATGATACATGTTATTATATTCAAACTATAGATGCACATGCAGAATTATTAGAAGAATTTCCAGAATTACAAGGAACAGGAGAATGTTCTTTAGGAGAAGGTAATGAACCAATTGATGAAGCTGAAATGTTAGCTACACTTATAGCTAATGGATATGAACCAACAACAGAAGAAATTCAAATGCTAAAAGAAGAAGACAGATGATAATGCTAAAAACGAACATATATTTCATAACATTATTCCTCAAGAAAGACAAGCTTTTAGTTGCAATTGTTCTATTTACAAGTGATATTCGTTTAAATAATAAAAGGTGAAGACAAAAGACAGATTCGACGAATTGAAGACGCAAACGACCAAAAAGCTCAAAAGTACAAATGACAATCAAAAAGGTTCCAATTATTGATAAGAAACGTCTCGAAATTACAAGAGTACAAGATTCAAAACGCAAAGTACAAAATATAAAATTGTACGCAAGGACGTTCGAAAATCCGGAACCGGGACCAGAGTCAACTCTTAACGCTCGACGCAACGGACTAAAAATTACAAGTTAACTATGTATATAAATATAATATAATATATAATTAATTATATTAATTATATATATATATTATATATATATATTAAAAACCGTCGGCAGAGAAAACTCCAAGGACTGAGCTGTAATTTCTATCTCCGTGACTCGCGGAGTTTGGAGAGGCTTTTGCCGCGAGTCGCGGAGCCCCAAAAATCAACTCTGGCTATAAAGCCAACCGAATTCTGATCAAAAATAATCATCTTTTTCTTCCTCATTCATACGTAAAATTTATATTTATATTTATAATTTATATTTTAATTTTAATTATAATTCTAATAATAAGGGTATGTTAGCAAATGTTGTAAGGGTGTAAGTCGAAATTCTGTCCGTGTAACGCTACGCTATTTTTAATCATTGTAAGTTATGTTCAACCTTTTTATATTAATGTCTCGTAGCTAAGTTATTATTATGCTTATTTAAAATGAAGTAATCATGATGTTGGGCTAATTACTAAAATTGGGTAATTGGGCTTTGTACCATAATTGGGGTTTGGACAAAAGAACGACACTTGTGGAAATTAGACTATGGGCTATTAATGGGCTTTATATTTGTTTAACTAAATGAAAGTTTGTTAATGTTAATATAAAGATTTACAATTGGGCGTCCTTATAAATTACCATATACACTCAATCGGACACGATGGGCGGGGTATTTATATGTACAAATAATCGTTCATTTAACCGGACACGGGAATGGATTAATAGCCACTAGAATAATTAAAACAGGGGTGAAATTACATTCAAGGGTAATTGGTGTAATTGTTAACAAAGTAGTAAAACCTTGGTTTACACGCAGTTGATAACCTGGTGTATTCATTAATCAAAGTATTAAAACCTTGTTACAATTCGAATCCCCAATTAGTTGGAATATTTAACTTCGGGTATAATAATAATTTGACAAGGACACTTGCACTTTATATTTATGACTGATGGACTGTTATGGACAAAAACCAGACGGACATATTAAATAATTCAGGACAAAGGACAATTAACCCATGGGCATAAAACTAAAATCAACACGTCAAACATCATGATTACGGAAGTTTAAATAAGCATAATTCTTTTATTTCGTATTTAATTTCCTTTATTTTATATTTAATTGCACTTCTAATTATCGCACTTTTATTTATTGTTGTTTAATCGCACTTTTAATTATCGTACTTTTTAATTATCGCAATTTTATTTTATCGCATTTTTATTATTCGCAATTTCATTATCGTTATTTACTTTACGCTTTAATTTAAGTCTTGTATTTATTTTATATTTTACATTAGGTTTTAACTGCGACTAAAATCTTAAAATCGACAAACCGGTCATTAAACGGTAAAAACCCCCTTTATAATAATAATATTACTTATATATATATTTGTATTTTTAATAAAAGTAAACTAATATAGCGTTGAGCTTTGTTTAAAGATTTCCCTGTGGAACGAACCGGACTTACTAAAAACTACACTACTGTACGATTAGGTACACTGCCTATAAGTGTTGTAGCAAGGTTTAAGTATATCCATTCTATAAATAAATAAATATCTTGTGTAAAATTGTATCGTATTTAATAGTTTTTCCTAGTAAAATATAAGCTATTTCATATACTACCCCGCTGCACATCAAGTACAAGATTCAAAACGCAAAGTACAAGATATTAAATTGTACGCGAGGACGTTCGAAAATTCGGAACCGGGACCAGAGTCAACTCTTAACGCTCGACGCAACGGACTAAAAATTACAAGTTAACTATGTATATAAATATAATATAATATATAATTAATTATATTAATTATATATATATTATATTTATAAATAAAAAACCGTCGGCAGAGAAAAACTCCAAGGACTGAGCTGTAAAAGTAACCTCCGCGACTCGCGGAGTTTGATATATTAATTATATATTATATTATATTTATATACATAAAAATCCCCGGCAGCGGCGCCAAAAATACTTGATGTGCAGCGGGGTAGTATATGAAATAGCTTATATTTTACTAGGAAAAACTATTAAATACGATACAATTTTACACAAGATATTTATTTATTTATAGAATGGATATACTTAAACCTTGCTACAACACTTATAGGCAGTGTACCTAATCGTACAATAGTGTAGTTTTTAGTAAGTCCGGTTCGTTCCACAGGGAAATCTTTAAACAAAGCTCAACGCTATATTAGTTTACTTTTATTAAAAATACAAATATATATATAAGTAATATTATTATTATAAAGGGGGGTTTTTACCGTTTAATGACCGGTTTGTCGATTTTAAGATTTTAGTCGCAGTTAAAACCTAATGTAAAATATAAAATAAATACAAGACTTAAATTAAAGCGTAAAGTAAATTACGATAATGAAATTGCGAATAATAAAAATGCGATAAAATAAAATTGCGATAATTAAAAAGTACGATAATTAAAAGTGCGATTAAACAACAATAAATAAAAGTGCGATAATTAGAAGTGCAATTAAATATAAAATAAAGGAAATTAAATATGAAATAAAAGAATTATGCTTATTTAAACTTCCGTAATCATGATGTTTGACGTATTGATTTTAGTTTTATGCCCATGGGTTAATTGTCCTTTGTCCTGGATTATTCAATATGTCCGTCTGGTTTTTGTCCATAACAGTCCATCAGTCATAAATATAAAGTGCGAGTGTCCTCATCAAATTATTATTATACCCGAAGATAAATATTCCAACTAATTGGGGATTCGAATTGTAACAAGGTTTTAATACTTTGTTTAATGAATACACCAGGTTATCGACTGCGTGTAAACCAAGGTTTTACTACTTTGTTAACAATTACACCAATTACCCTTGAATGTAATTTCACCCCTGTTTTAATTATTCTAGTGGCTATTAATCCATTCCCGTGTCCGGTTAAATGAACGATTATTCGTACATATAAATACCCCGCCCATCGTGTCCGATTGAGTGTATATGGTAATTTATAAGGACGCCCAATTGTAAATCTTTATATTAACATTAACAAACTTTCATTTAGTTAAACAAATATAAAGCCCATTAATAGCCCATAGTCTAATTTCCACAAGTGTCGTTCTTTTATCCAAACCCCAATTATGGTACAAAGCCCAATTATCCAATTTTAGTAATTAGCCCAACATCATGATTACTTCGTTTTAAATAAGCATAATAATAACTTAGCTACGAGACATTAATGTAAAAAGGTTGAACATAACTTACAATGATTAAAAATAGCGTAGCGTTACACGGACAGAATTTCGACTTACACCCTTACAACATTCGCTAACATATCCTTATTATTAGAATTAAAATTAAAATTAAAATATAAATTATATATATATATAAGTTTTACGTATGATAAGAGAAGAAAAAGATGATGATTTTGATCAGAATTCGGTTGGGTTTATAGGAAGTTTTCAATTTTGGGGCTCCGCGACTCGCGGTGAAAACCTCTTCAAACTCCGCGAGTCGCGGAGGTTACTTTTACAGCTCAGTCCTTGGAGTTTTTCTCTGCCGACGGTTTTTTATTTATAAATATAATATATATATAATTAATATAATTAATTATATATTATATTATATTTATATACATAGTTAACTTGTAATTTTTAGTCCGTTGCGTCGAGCGTTAAGAGTTGACTCTGGTCTCGGTTCCGGATTTTCGAACGTCCTCGCGTACAATTTAATATCTTGTACTTTGCGTTTTGAATCTTGTACTTTTGTAATTTCGAGACGTTTCTTATCAATAATTGGAACCTTTTTGATTGTCTTTTGTACTTTTGAGCTTTTTGGTCGTTTGCGTCTTCAATTCGTCGAATCTGTCTTTTGTCTTCACCTTTTATTATACAAACGAATATCACTTGTAAATAGAACAATTGCAACTAAAAGCTTGTCTTTCTTGAGGAATAACGCTATGAAATATATGTTCATTTTTAGCATTATCAAATATTCCCACACTTGAGCGTTGCTTGTCCTCAAGCAATATTGTCTTGAAATACTAGAATCACTTCTTTATTCTTCACACTTTGTACATCAGTGATTTCTATACGGCGGTATAAACAATGGTAGTAACGATATGGTTTACAGTCCCACATGACTATAAAAATTTAGATCCATTAAGGAAATTGGATCTTTATGAAAACATTTGATCTTTTGAAAATTAAATCTAGTTTTTACCCTAGATAAGTTTTCCGGAACAACCCTTTACCGGTATTTGCAAAATATTTTTGTGGGTTTGGTGGGTTTCAGATTTAAAAATTTTAGCTCAACACTTATGGTTTTGTGTTACCCACTTGCTAACCTTGTATTAGGAAAGCAACACGTCCAGTTTACTTGTTCCGTATATTACCTTTCGATAAACTACCGTCCGGTTGTAAAGGAAAGCGTTGAACAAGCAACTGTTAAGGCAATGTCCCGTGACATGCTTTTAATTATGGTCTATAACGTGTCGGACGCAATTACTATCCTTGGTAGGAGCAATAGTAAAGCTCACCCTTATAATTTTTCGGTCTGGCACAAGGTCCTGTCTTTGACCACTATGCAACCACCGTTCTTACGGTTGACACCCGATTTAGTTCAGGTGACCTAATGAATTCCAGGTGAATTCCTAGGATTTTACATTCAATGGTAATGAACGCATTGAAAATAGGGTTTTCAGAAAACAAATCGGTTTGTAATTTTGATCAAAATATTTTCTCGTTCAAGCTCGAGTTTAGATATCATTGAATTCCATGAGTTTGAATTCTCAATCTTTAAGGTCAATCTCTAGGATTGAGTAATATCAGTCTTAAAAGCTGATTTTTAATCTTTAAGGAGATTATCCTTTCTGGGGATCTGATTCATTAGTCTTATCCAGCTAATTTGCATGGTGCCCCCCCCATTGTACGAGATAAATCTTTCTCATGGTTAGGATAAATCTGACCACTTGGCGACCCTGTTTAATGCTGAGGTCCGTGGATTTCCTGCTGATTTTAGTGATGACTTTTCTAGATTTTTCGTCAACCTACAGCTGGTCTGGACGACAACTTCATGACCTAAATCAAGAAGCGCGTGTCTTTTTCGGAAGACTTTACTTCCTTTTAATGATGGAATTGATTCATCGTGTAGATCCATCTTTTCTTTTCTTTCATCGGGTAAAACAGTTTAGTTTAGTCCAAAGCAAAAGTATTTTCAGTTATTTGTTACAGATATATGTGACATATGTTTAAGATAACTTGGTAAATTTTCCCACACTTGGCTTTTATTTTCCTTTTTATCGTCCTCTATTCCATTTTAAATGAATTTTAACATTTTGGTTTGTTTCTCAATTTATGTCCTTTCCGAGGTAACAATAATTTCGGTGTTAAAACCTAGTTTTATCGTTCATAAATATGTATAAACATGATTTTGAGTTCATTTAATTGAAAATTTTGAAAAATTTTACTAGAATTGGGTAGTCAGTATATAAGACTAGGGCTGTTCTTTTTTATCAGAGAGCACTAGATTCTAATACAACTACTGCTTTACTAGTATTTTTAATGGTAACCAAGTGTTTAAGATAAAAATTTTAAAATCCGAAAGAATTTAACCCCTTCCCACACTTAAGATCTTGCAATGCCCTCATTTGCAAGAAATCAGTAACAATTTAAATTATTGAGGGTGATTTGTGTGAAAATGATTAAATTTTTACCAAAGTTTCCAAATATATTGGCGTTTGTTTGCTGAATGATAAATGGTGCACATCATTTGTTCATTCCGTCTTGTTGTTATTTCGCATATATTTTGCATCTTGTCGTCAAAATTAGTTGCTTTTGCTGAACTTAATGCCAGTCTTTGAAAATGCGTTGTTTTACCCTGTTGTGTACATAAGATAAACTGCAAACATATATACATATTTTTTTTTGAAGTTTGGTATATTACCCCACATTCAAAAAATTATTAAAATCTAAGAATAAAAGTTAGATAATTATAAAAATGATTACAATATTAACAAAAATATTAAATGTATCAATAATTACAAATTACAAAATAAAAAAAAAATAATAAGTAAACTAAGGATGATATTGGTACCAATAGGGGTTCCAGGCATAACCATAAGTGCTATAGAATGCTTCGGCAGGGTCATACGTAGGATATGGTGGCTGCATCTCTATAGACCAAGGAGGGAAGATGGGTTTCGGTGTAGGAATATAGTTTCTACCTATGCATTTCTTGCTCTCTGTCTAGCATTTTCGTATTCCTGAGAAGCTATAAAACTATGCATTTCTTGCATCTCATTCCCCCCTCCTACATTACCTTGTTGCTGGTTTCTCTCCACCTGTGGATGTCTACCATGGTATCGTACTGCGGCGTTATTTCGCCTCTTCAAAACTTTCGCACCATGGTATACATTTAAACCTATAGTGTCGCGGGGTTCCGGCTCTTCTAGTAATAATCCCCCCCGACTTATATCCACACCGAGATATTCACCAATCAAAGTAATAAAAATACCACCTCCTATTATGCTATGTGGACGCATCCCCCGAACCATAGCTGATAAATAATAACCCACACAATATGGTATACTTACAGCGCTCTGTGGGTCTCGAATACACATATGGTAAAACAAATCTTGTTCATTTACCTTTTCTTTGTTTTTACCCCTTTGTGTAATCGAATTAGCTAAAAACCTATGTATTACTCTTAATTCGGCTCTATCTATATCCAAATAAGAGTAGTTTCCCCCTTTGAAACGGTGATGGCTTGTCATTTGACTCCACACACCGTGTGTATCAAAATTCTCATCTATCTTTCTACCGTTTAGTATCAATCCTCTACAATCGGCAGACGCTAACTCCTCAGGCGTATATATACGTAAAGCCTGAGCCATGTCCAGTAAAGACATGTGTCGCATCGAACCGCCTAACAAAAATCTAATAAAAGAACGATCGGTTAAACTAGCTACCCGATCATTCAACTCTATACTACATAACAACTCTTCACATCATACTTTATATACAGGTCTGCGTATGGTGAATAAACATATCCAGTCATTAAAAGAAGAATTACCATACCTCTGTACAAGTAATTCTCTAATTGGCCCGGCCAATTCTACAGCTTCTAAGGGTCCCCATTCTATGACCCTCGGTACCTCAACAACCTTGGAATGAAGAGTATGCAAACCCCGTTGATATTTTGGATAATCTATCCAAAGTCTGTCAAATCTCAGGTTCGGGTGCAACTCTTCCAAGTGCATATCTGAAAAGGTCATGACTGGATGAGGTACATCCTGCTTGTAGTAGTTATCTACCTCCTGTTGTTCCAAATTCTCAGCAGGAGCATTGCGGGCTTGGGATGAAGATTCACCCCTTTCATTCTGCAAAACACATCAAACACAAATTTTGTGCATCCAAATATGCATTAGTGTCAGCAAAATCATCAATCAAAATAATTACAATGACATTATCAATTTATATCAAACTTAAGCTCATTTTCACATTTTTATCAAATCTACACTTTTTCAAATAAGCATATACGAAAATTTTCACCAAGTTCATAAGCATTCAACTCAAATAACATGTCAAAATAATCATTACTAGCAAATAAACAAGTCTCAAATGGCATTATCTTTCAAAAATCAAGTTCATGAATTTTAGACTTGAAAAAGTCCACTTTAATTCTCCAAATCATGTTTAGGCTCAAAGTTTGGATCATTTAATTCCCTAGACATGTTACACTACTCAATTTAGCAACATTTCATGACAAAAATCGGCCATAACCTGTTTATATCAAAAAGCCCCAAATTTGCTCAAGAACACAAACCCTAGATTACTCAAAATTTGAAGTTTAAGGCTTCTAATCATGTTAAACAGCATCAATCTAGGTTATACAAGCATAATACATAAACAATTTAAGTCTAATTACACTAAAAAGCATCAAAATTAAATTGGGGAAAAAATAGCTCAAGAACACCAAATTTCGAATTAAATGGTGTTTAGGTGTAGAAATTTACCGTTTTTCTTGAGTAATTCTTAGATAGCATCCTTCTCAACATGATTTTAGCAAAAAATTTGGTGATTAACGGTTAAAAATTGGGATTTTTGGGGGTGTTTTTCGGGTTTTTCGGGTCTTTTTTCGCTGTGTTTCGCAGTGTTTTTGTGTGTGGGGGAGTGAAACTGATCAGTTCTTGCGTTATATTTTTTTTCTGTAAATTGGTCCCTCCGCGAGTCGCGGAGGTTTTTCACTTCAAACTCCGCGAGTCGCGGAGTTTGATATATTTTTTTTTTTATATAATCAATAACTTATTAAAACAATTAAGTAATTAATTTTAAAATTTTGTTTCCTTTGTTATTTAGGACGAGGTCGTTTCGGATCGATGTCCTAGTCCGTCCCTCGACAAAATTTTAAAATTTGTCTTTTAGTAGCGATTGTTTTAAAAGCTAAGATTTTTGGGTTTTTTAATTTTTTTTTGGCATACTTTAAATCAATAAGATTAAAAATAATGATAATAAAAGTTCTCGTCCCTCCCTCGGGTAAAGCAATTTCGGTTCAAAGACCTAGTCTTCAACTTACGACGAATTTTAAAAATCATATTCTTAACTTAATGAGATAAAGTAAATTTTTGTTTTTAAACTCACACAACTTAAATATAAAATTCAAAATTAAAAATTAAAAATTAAAAATTAAAAATTCACACCAAACTTAAAATTTAAAATGCATAAAATTAAAAATTAATATTTTAAAAATTAAAAATTCACACCAAACTTAATTCATATCAAACTTATATTAATTTTTCAAATATTTACAATTTTAAATATATTGTTTTTACAAAGTTTACAATATTAATTTAAGATTCAAATATTAATTTTAAAAATATGGTAAAAATAAAATTAAAAATCTTTTTGTCTTTTTATCCCACTTTAATCAATCAAATATTATCAAAAATATGCGCCCCTCTTTTCGGTAAAGTAATTTCGGTTCCAAGACCTAATTTAACTCATGACGAATTTTTGAAATATTTTGGGTTGATTGATTAAAGATATTTATACCTTAAGAATAAACGTTAAATTTCGCAGTGATGTAATAAATTTTTGAATAATATCAATAATTTCGGTCGCCAAACCTAATTTTATTTAATACCAATTTAATACTTTTTAGCGAACAAATTAGCGTTTATTATCAAAAGGTTAAAAATAAAAATAAAAATAAAAACTGTACAGACATACCTGTGAAATAGATTTCTTAGTTATATGATCTATTCCATTCATAAGATAGTCGGTTTAATTGGTTTTCCATGGCTACATAGGCGTAACCCCGAGCATTCAGTGTCTTTTCTTCTAAACATATGAACGGTCCGTCTCTGCATAAAGTAACAAATTCGGTATTTGAATAGGTTTGATTATTTGAACATTTACCTCCATGTGACCATTTTCCGCATTTGTGACATCGTTCTAGGTGTCGTGCTCTTCTTTTCGCTGCGGATTTTGATTTTCCTTTACCAAATTGTAACTTATTATCTTCGCATCTGGATTCTTTTCTAACTCCGTCCATTCTTTCTCTGATTACTGATACTAATTCACTCGGTAGTATGTCATTATTACGTTTAGTGATCAAAGCGTGTAGCATTAGACCATGGTTTAGTTCACAGGCAGTCTTCATTTTGTAAAAACCTAAAAAAATAAAAATTCAGAATGGGGGGAGAAGACTAGTTCTTTAGGGTCTGCTAGGGAAAGACCATACGTGTTCCATTTTCGAGAACTACACGAAAACAGACAATCTAACTCTAACAGAAATACATATTATCCTTTAAAGACTTGATTCTCCCCACACTTAGTTAGCTGTGGTGTCGAAATTGTGATTAACTTCGTTGTCGACTTCCATCGGACCATGTATGTAATGTTTAACTCTGTGACCATTAACTTTAAATTCAATCCCATTTGAATTTATTAATTCTATCGTTCCGTATGGGAAAACTCTTTTGACTATGAATGGTCCAGACCATCTTGATTTCAATTTTCCAGGAAATAGCTTGAATCGTGAATTGAAAAGAAGAACTCTGTCTCCTTCTTTAAATTCTTTTGAACTTCTAATTCTTTTATCATGCCATTTCTTCATTCTTTCTTTATAGATTAACGAATTTTCGTATGCTTCATGTCTTAATTCTTCTAATTCATTTAGTTGACTTAATCGTAGACGTCCGGCTTCATGTAAATTAAGATTACATGTCTTCAAAGCCCAAAATGCTTTGTGTTCAATTTCTACTGGAAGATGACATGCTTTTCCATAAACAAGTCTAAAAGGTGTGGTTCCAATTGGAGTTTTGTAGGCTGTTCTAAAAGCCCAGAGTGCATCCTCCAATTTAATGGACCATTCCTTCGAATTTGATCCTACGGTTTTCTCTAGAATACGTTTTAAAGCTCGGTTGGTATTTTCAACTTGTCCACTTGTTTGTGGATGATATGCGGTGGAGATTTTATGAGTTACTCCATATCTTTTAAGAACTTTCTCAAGTTGATTATTACAAAAATGAGTTCCCCGATCACTTATTAAAGCTTTCGGTGTTCCAAACCTTGCAAAAAGACGTTTTAAAAAGTTGACTACAACTCGTGCATCGTTAGTTGGGAGAGCTTGTGCTTCCGCCCATTTAGATACATAATCAATGGCTACGAGTATATATAGATTATTATGAGATTTTGGAAATGGACCCATAAAGTCAATACCCCAAATGTCAAATACTTCACATACTTGGATGACATTTTGTGGCATTTCATCACGTTGACTTATTTTTCCGGCCCTTTGACATGCATCACAAGATTTGCAAAGAAGGTGTGCGTCTTTGTAAATTGTAGGCCAATAGAATCCAGCTTCATAAACTTTTCTTGCTGTTAGTTGAGGCCCATAATGCCCTCCTGTTGGTCCTGTGTGACAATGGTTTAATATTTTACTGGCTTCATCTCCAAATACACATCGGCGTATTATTCCATCGGGACAACTTTTAAACAGATGTGGATCTTCCCAGAAATAGTGTTTTATATCACTGAAGAATTTCTTTCGTCTTTGGTACGATAATCCTTTTTCAAGGAATCCACAAACTAAGTAGTTTGCATAGTCTGCAAACCATGGGATTTCTTTATAATCTATCTTCAATAGATATTCATCAGGAAAGTTGTCTTATATGGCTGATTCATTTAGAACTTCTAATTCAGGATTTTCAAGACGAGAAAGATGATCAGCGGCGAGATTTTCTGCTCCTCTTTTATCTCGGATTTCAATATCAAACTCTTGTAAGAGTAAGATCCAACGGATTAATCTTGGTTTAGCATCTTGTTTTGAAAATAGGTATCTAAGAGCAGAATGGTCGGTATAGACCACCGTTTTTGCTAGAACGAGATATGATCGAAATTTGTCAAAAGCAAAGACAATAGCAAGGAGTTCTTTTTCAGTAGTTGTATAGTTTGTTTGTGCTCCTTGTAATGTCTTACTAGCATAATATATAGGTTGAAATCGTTTTTCAATCCTTTGTCCTAAAACGGCTCCCATTGCAAAATCGCTTGCATCGCACATTAGTTCAAATGGTAGATTCCAATTTGGTGTTATCATGATCGGTGCATTAGTGAGTTTCTCTTTAAGAATATTAAAAGATTTGATACACTCATCTGAAAAGATGAATGGAGCATCCTTTTCTAGGAGTTTATTCATAGGAGTGGCAATTTTTGAAAAATCTTTTATGAAACGTCGGTAAAAACCGGCATGCCCTAGAAAACTCCTAACTCCTCTAACATTGGTGGGATGTGGAAGTTTAGCAATTACATCTACTTTAGCTCTATCCACTTCAATTCCTTCTTTTGAAATTTTATGTCCAAGAACGATGCCTTCTTTAACCATGAAATGGCATTTCTCCCAATTAAGTACTAGATTTGATTTTTCGCATCTAATTAGCATTCGTTCCAGATTAACTAGACATGATTTAAATGTATCACCGAAAACTGAAAAGTCATCCATGAATACTTCCATGCATTCTTCTATCATGTCATGAAAAATCGCCATCATACACCTTTGAAAGGTTGCAGGGGCGTTGCAAAGTCCAAATGGCATGCGTTTGTAAGCAAAAGTACCATAAGGGCACGTGAATGTGGTTTTCTCTTGGTCCTCGGGTGCTATTGGAATTTGAAAATATCCGGAAAATCCATCTAGAAAACAATAGTAACTATTTCCGGCTAATCTTTCCAACATTTGATCTATGAAAGGTAAGGGAAAGTGATCTTTTCTGGTGGCGTCATTTAATTTTCTATAATCAATACATACACGCCATCCTGTTACAGTCCTAGTAGGAATAAGCTCATTTTTCTCATTTGTAATGACAGTCATGCCACCCTTCTTAGGCACGCATTGAACTGGGCTTACCCATGGACTATCAGAGATTGGATAAATTAAACCTGCATCTAGCAGTTTAATAATCTCTTTCTTAACTACATCTTGTATATTAGGATTTAGTCTTCGTTGGCGTTGCACATACGTTTTATGACCTTCTTCCATAAGGATTTTATGTGTGCAATACGAAGGACTTATTCCTTTAATATCATGAATCTTCCATGCAATGGCTGGTTTATGAGCTTTCAACACAGAAATGAGTTGTGATTTCTCATTTTCAGTAAGAGAAGACGATATTATTACAGGTAATTTAGATTCACCATGTAAATAAGCGTATTCCAAATGGTTTGGAAGTGGCTTTAACTCTAATTTCGGAGGTTCTTCTATCGATGATTTATATCGATATCTGTCTTCTTCTTTTAGCATTTGAATTTCTTCTGTTGTTGGTTCATATCCATTAGCTATAAGTGTAGCTAACATTTCAGCTTCATCAATTGGTTCATTACCTTCTCCTAAAGAACATTCTCCTGTTCCTTGTAATTCTGGAAATTCTTCTAATAATTCTGCATGTGCATCTATAGTTTGAATATAATAACATGTATCATCTGCAGATTGTGGTTGTTGCATTGCTCTATCAACTGAAAAGGTAACACTCTCATCCTCTATACTTAGGGTCAGTTTCTTACCGAACACGTCTATCATTGCTTTAGCCGTGTTTAAGAATGGTCTTCCTAATATGAGAGGAACTTGAGAATCTTCTTCCATGTCCAAAACAACAAAATCTACTGGAAATACTAAAGTACCAACTTTAACTAGCATGTTCTCCATTATCCCTCTAGGATATTTTATTGATCGGTCGGCTAGTTGTATACTTATTCTTGTTGGTTTCAATTCTCCAAGGTCTAGTTTAGCGTATAGTGAATACGGCATTAGATTTATACTAGCACCTAAGTCTGCCAATGCTTCTATTGAACTAAGACTACCCAGAAAACATGGAATTGTGAAACTTCCTGGATCAGATAATTTTTCTGGTATCTTATTCAACAGCACTGCTGAACAATTTGCATTCATAGTGACAGCCGAGAGTTCTTCCATTTTCTTTCTATTTGTGATTAGATCTTTCAAGAATTTAGCATATCTAGGCATTCCTGAAATCACATCAATGAAAGGAAGATTTACATTTATCTGTTTAAACATATCCAAGAATTTGGATTGCTCGGCTTCAAGTTTTTCTTTCTTCATTTTACTCGGGTAAGGAAGTGGTGGTTGGTATGGTTTAACATAAGGTTTATCCTTAACTGTGTTATCTTCATTAACCTTTTCAACTACCGGTTCTTTTTCCTTATCTTGATCAGGTTGTGGTTCTTGTGGAGTAGGAATAGTTTCATCAGAAGTTACAGGTATTTCAGGTGATTTAAGTGTTGTACCACTTCTTGTGGTGATAGCTTTAGCTGTTTCATTTCGGGGGTTAGCGTTTGTATCACTAGGTAGACTTCCCGGTTTTCTTTCACCTATTAACCTTGCTAGGTTACTTACTTCTTGTTCCAGATTTTGAATAGAAGCTTGTTGATTTCTAAATGCTTGAGCATTTTGTTCATTGGTTTGTTTTTGAGATGTGAAAAACTGCGTTTGAGTCTCAACTAGCTTCGTCATCATATCTTCTAAATTCGGCTTTTTATCATCGGTTTGTTGTGGTGGTTTGTTTTGAAAATTCGGTCTTTGCAGATTGTAAGTATTATTGGATACTTGTTGATTGCTAGGACCTTGTTGGTTGTTGTATGGAATATTTCTGTTATAATTCTGGTTTTGATTGTAAATCGGTCTTGGCGGTTGATAATTATTCTGATAATTATTTCCAGGCCTTTGGTTTATGTATGAAATATTCTCTCTTTGTTCCATTGTTAATTCAATACTGAGACAATCTTTTGTCAAATGTGGTCCTCCACACTGCTCACAACTAATTCGTATAGCATGAATATCTTTAGTCATCTTTTCCATTCGTCTCTCGAAAGCATCTATCTTTGCCGAAATGGAATCTAAGTCATGGCTAGAATCGGCTCTAGCTGCTTTAGATGATCTAATGATATCTTTTTCTTGGTGCCACTCATGTGAGTGGGAAGCAGTATTATCAATAATTTTGTAAGCATCAGTTTCGGTTTTCTTCATAATAGAACCACCAGCTGCTATATCTATGTCTTTTCTTGTAGTGATGTCGCATCCTTGGTAGAATATTTGTACTATTTGACAGGTGTCTAAACCATGTTGCGGACATCCTCTTAACAACTTTCCATATCTTGTCCACGCCTCATATAGAGTTTCATTTGGCTTCTGTGTGAACGTAACAATTTCTGCTTGAAGTCTTACGGCTTTAGATGCAGGAAAGAATTGTTTAAGAAATTTGTCAACTAAAACATCCCATGTATCAATCGCCCCTTCAGGTAACGATTCCAACCAATCTTTGGCTTCTCCCTTTAAAGTCCAGGGAAATAACATGAGATATATCTGTTCATCCTCCACTTCTCGAATTTTAAATAGTGTGCCGATCCTATTAAAGGTACGTAGATGTTCATTTGGATCTTCCTTCGGCGCACCACTAAATTGGCATTGATTAGTCACCATGTGTAGAATTTGTCCTTTGATTTCATAATATGGCGCATTAATGTCTGGATGAGTAATTGCGTGACCTTGGCCAGTGCGTTTAGCTCTCATTCGGTCTTCCATACTTAAAGGTTCCAGATTCTCCATAATTGAATTTGTTGAATCGGTATCACTAGATGATTCTGTTTTAATAGTTCGTTCCTCAACAATCTCTGTTTGAATGATTGGTGGTTCCGGAGGAAAGTTTAATGGTTCAGGATCTATGAACCGTTCCTGAATATTCTCTGGATTCTCAATTGTGAGGTTGGGTTCAAAAAATGGATTATCGGAAATTTGAACTGAAGTACTTGGTTGACTGGATGACGATTCTAAAGAAAAATCAACGGCGGTTATATTTGCTAAATGTCTTGATCTAGTTATAGGTGGTGAACGTACAAAAGGTGATGAACGTCTTGCTCGGTGCATTCACTGAATATCCTATTAGTTTTTAAAAAGGAAAGAAAAATTATAATAAGTTATCCAATTAATAGACTTTTCTGATTTTGCCCAAGTTTCGAATAGCCAAAAGATGCAGCAGAGGGGCAGAATTCGTTTGGTCTCAATATAATTGAGGACTGTTTGGCTCCAATAACCCGGTCCACGTACAAATCCAACTATTACTACGAACCAGAAAATTTTGATGTCTATCAATTTAACCACTCAAAATAAATTTTCGTAATTTTAAGAAATTTAGATAAGAAGTAGAATAAAATTCTAAGTCCTAAAAACTAGAATGGCGAGAAATAAGAGAGAAAAAGAGTTCGTCGCAAAAGGTCGAAAAAGAAAAAAATGGTTGAAAAATAAAAGGTGACGGAAAAATAAAAGAAACTTATAAAAACTTAAAAATACTTTACTAACCTAACCTTATTACTACAACTAACTTAAAATTATAATCGCAAATTGAAATTACTAATTGGAATGATAATTGGTACATAGTAAAAGGTGTCTAAAAATATTAAAGCTTACAAGGAAAAACTAAATCCCAAATGGAAATAACTTAAAAAGAAACTAAAACTTAAAAAGGCGTCGCAAAATTCTAAAGCACCTAAATCTTAGTTTAAAGAAAAAGCACTTAAGGAATTCTACGGCAAAGCCTAAAAATCTAGGAGTAAAAATAACTATAGCAAAAACTAAGTTTAAAATTAAATATGAGCTAAAAATACAAATATTACGCTACAACGATTAAAAAGGGACAAAATATAAAAATATACAAAAAGTTGTAAAAAGTACAATTTTTATAAAAATATTATTTTTATATTATTTATTTAATAAAACTACTAATTTTACAATTTTAATAAAACTAATTAATACTAAATACATAAAAAAAAGTAAAAATAAAAATAAATCTAATAATAATACTACTTAATTAGGGTTTAATAATAATTAATTAATAATTACCGTCATTAATGCAGGATTAGGGTTTTCTGTCGTGTGTCAGATGGTCTCCGCGAGTCGCGGAAATTAAAGAAGAAAACCCCGCGAGTCGCGGGGTTCAGAAATTCAGTTGACAGCTTTGAAATTTTACGCGTTTTTCTTTATTTATTTATTTTTTTATTTTCTGTTTTCTATTTTTATATAATTAAAAGATGTTTAATAAAATTTATATTATTATAAACTAAAATAAAAATAAAGAAACTTATAAAACTTAAATATTTAACAAAATCTTAAAAATACTTATATTTTTGTTTTTCTTTTTATATTTTTGAATAATTAAAACATATTTTTACAAAAACGAATTTTAATAAAAGTAAAATAAAAATCTTTTTTTTTTTTTTTTTTATATTAGCGTTGCGCTTCCGGCTTTTAAGATATTTCCCGGCAGCGGCGCCAAAAATACTTGATGTGCAGCGGGGTAGTATATGAAATAGCTTATATTTTACTAGGAAAAACTATTAAATACGATACAATTTTACACAAGATATTTATTTATTTATAGAATGGATATACTTAAACCTTGCTACAACACTTATAGGCAGTGTACCTAATCGTACAGTAGTGTAGTTTTTAGTAAGTCCGGTTCGTTCCACAGGGAAATCTTTAAACAAAGCTCAACGCTATATTAGTTTACTTTTATTAAAAATACAAATATATATAAGTAATATTATTATTATAAAGGGGGGTTTTTACTGTTTAATGACCGGTTTGTCGATTTTAAGATTTTAGTCGCAGTTAAAACCTAATGTAAAATATAAAATAAATACAAGACTTAAATTAAAGCGTAAAGTAAATAACGATAATGAAATTGCGAATAATAAAAATGCGATAAAATAAAATTGCGATAATTAAAAAGTACGATAATTAAAAGTGCGATTAAACAACAATAAATAAAAGTGCGATAATTAGAAGTGCAATTAAATATAAAATAAAGGAAATTAAATATGAAATAAAAGAATTATGCTTATTTAAACTTCCGTAATCATGATGTTTGACGTATTGATTTTAGTTTTATGCCCATGGGTTAATTGTCCTTTGTCCTGGATTATTCAATATGTCCGTCTGGTTTTTGTCCATAACAGTCCATCAGTCATAAATATAAAGTGCGAGTGTCCTCATCAAATTATTATTATACCCGAAGATAAATATTCCAACTAATTGGGGATTCGAATTGTAACAAGGTTTTAATACTTTGTTTAATGAATACACCAGGTTATCGACTGCGTGTAAACCAAGGTTTTACTACTTTGTTAACAATTACACCAATTACCCTTGAATGTAATTTCACCCCTGTTTTAATTATTCTAGTGGCTATTAATCCATTCCCGTGTCCGGTTAAATGAACGATTATTCGTACATATAAATACCCCGCCCATCGTGTCCGATTGAGTGTATATGGTAATTTATAAGGACGCCCAATTGTAAATCTTTATATTAACATTAACAAACTTTCATTTAGTTAAACAAATATAAAGCCCATTAATAGCCCATAGTCTAATTTCCACAAGTGTCGTTCTTTTGTCCAAACCCCAATTATGGTACAAAGCCCAATTACCCAATTTTAGTAATTAGCCCAACATCATGATTACTTCGTTTTAAATAAGCATAATAATAACTTAGCTACGAGACATTAATGTAAAAAGGTTGAACATAACTTACAATGATTAAAAATAGCGTAGCGTTACACGGACAGAATTTCGACTTACACCCTTACAACATTCGCTAACATACCCTTATTATTAGAATTAAAATTAAAATTAAAATATAAATTATATATATATATATAAGTTTTACGTATGATAAGAGAAGAAAAAGATGATGATTTTGATCAGAATTCGGTTGGCTTTATAGGAAGTTTTCAATTTTGGGGCTCCGCGACTCGCGGTGAAAACCTCTTCAAACTCCGCGAGTCGCGGAGGTTACTTTTACAGCTCAGTCCTTGGAGTTTTTCTCTGCCGACGGTTTTTTATTTATAAATATAATATATATATAATTAATATAATTAATTATATATTATATTATATTTATATACATAGTTAACTTGTAATTTTTAGTCCGTTGCGTCGAGCGTTAAGAGTTGACTCTGGTCCCGGTTCCGGATTTTCGAACGTCCTCGCGTACAATTTAATATCTTGTACTTTGCGTTTTGAATCTTGTACTTTTGTAATTTCGAGACGTTTCTTATCAATAATTGGAACCTTTTTGATTGTCTTTTGTACTTTTGAGCTTTTTGGTCGTTTGCGTCTTCAATTCGTCGAATCTGTCTTTTGTCTTCACCTTTTATTATACAAACGAATATCACTTGTAAATAGAACAATTGCAACTAAAAGCTTGTCTTTCTTGAGGAATAATGCTATGAAATAATGATGTGCAGCGGGGTAGTATATGAAATAGCTTATATTTTACTAGGAAAAACTATTAAATACGATACAATTTTACACAAGATATTTATTTATTTATAGAATGGATATACTTAAACCTTGCTACAACACTTATAGGCAGTGTACCTAATCGTACAGTAGTGTAGTTTTTAGTAAGTCCGGTTCGTTCCACAGGGAAATCTTTAAACAAAGCTCAACGCTATATTAGTTTACTTTTATTAAAAATACAAATATATATATAAGTAATATTATTATTATAAAGGGGGGTTTTTACCGTTTAATGACCGGTTTGTCGATTTTAAGATTTTAGTCGCAGTTAAAACCTAATGTAAAATATAAAATAAATACAAGACTTAAATTAAAGCGTAAAGTAAATAACGATAATGAAATTGCGAATAATAAAAATGCGATAAAATAAAATTGCGATAATTAAAAAGTACGATAATTAAAAGTGCGATTAAACAACAATAAATAAAAGTGCGATAATTAGAAGTGCAATTAAATATAAAATAAAGGAAATTAAATATGAAATAAAAGAATTATGCTTATTTAAACTTCCGTAATCATGATGTTTGACGTGTTGATTTTAGTTTTATGCCCATGGGTTAATTGTCCTTTGTCCTGGATTATTCAATATGTCCGTCTGGTTTTTGTCCATAACAGTCCATCAGTCATAAATATAAAGTGCGAGTGTCCTCATCAAATTATTATTATACCCGAAGATAAATATTCCAACTAATTGGGGATTCGAATTGTAACAAGGTTTTAATACTTTGTTTAATGAATACACCAGGTTATCGACTGCGTGTAAACCAAGGTTTTACTACTTTGTTAACAATTACACCAATTACCCTTGAATGTAATTTCACCCCTGTTTTAATTATTCTAGTGGCTATTAATCCATTCCCGTGTCCGGTTAAATGAACGATTATTCGTACATATAAATACCCCGCCCATCGTGTCCGATTGAGTGTATATGGTAATTTATAAGGACGCCCAATTGTAAATCTTTATATTAACATTAACAAACTTTCATTTAGTTAAACAAATATAAAGCCCATTAATAGCCTATAGTCTAATTTCCACAAGTGTCGTTCTTTTGTCCAAACCCCAATTATGGTACAAAGCCCAATTACCCAATTTTAGTAATTAGCCCAACATCATGATTACTTCATTTTAAATAAGCATAATAATAACTTAGCTACGAGACATTAATGTAAAAAGGTTGAACATAACTTACAATGATTAAAAATAGCGTAGTGTTACACGGACAGAATTTCGACTTACACCCTTACAACATTCGCTAACATACCCTTATTATTAGAATTAAAATTAAAATTAAAATATAAATTATATATATATATATATAAGTTTTACGTATGATAAGAGAAGAAAAAGATGATTATTTTTGATCAGAATTCGGTTGGCTTTATAGCCAGAGTTGATTTTTGGGGCTCCGCGACTCGCGGCAAAAGCCTCTCCAAACTCCGCGAGTCGCGGAGATAGAAATTACAGCTCAGTCCTTGGAGTTTTCTTTGCCGACGGTTTTTAATATATATATATAATATATATATAATTAATATAATTAATTATATATTATATTATATTTATATACATAGTTAACTTGTAATTTTTAGTCCGTTGCGTCGAGCGTTAAGAGTTGACTCTGGTCCCGGTTCCGGATTTTCGAACGTCCTTGCGTACAATTTTATATTTTGTACTTTGCGTTTTGAATCTTGTACTCTTGTAATTTCGAGACGTTTCTTATCAATAATTGGAACCTTTTTGATTGTCTTTTGTACTTTTGAGCTTTTTGGTCGTTTGCGTCTTCAATTCGTCGAATCTGTCTTTTGTCTTCACCTTTTATTATTTAAACGAATATCACTTGTAAATAGAACAATTGCAACTAAAAGCTTGTCTTTCTTGAGGAATAATGTTATGAAATATATGTTCGTTTTTAGCATTATCAAATATTCCCACACTTGAGCGTTGCTTGTCCTCAAGCAATATTGTCTTGAAATACTAGAATCACTTCTTTATTCTTCACACTTTGTACATCAGTGATTTCTATACGGCGGTATAAACAATGGTAGTAACGATATGGTTTACAGTCCCACATGACTATAAAAATTTAGATCCATTAAGGAAATTGGATCTTTATGAAAACATTTGATCTTTTGAAATCTAGTTTTTATCCTAGATAAGTTTTCCGGAATAACCCTTTACCGGTGTTTGCAAAATATTTTTGTGGGTTTGGTGGGTTTCAGATTTGAAAATTTTAGCTCAAAACTTGCGGTTTTGTGTCACCCACTTGCTAACCTTGTATTTGGAAAGCAACACGTCCAGTTTACTTGTCCCGTATATTACCTTTCGGCAAACTACCGTCCGGTTATAAAGGAAAGCGTTGAACAAGCAACTGTTAAGGCAATGTCCCGTGACATGCTTTTGATTATGGTCTATAACGTGTCGGACGCAATTACTATCCTTGGTAGGAGCAATAGTAAAGCTCACCCTTATAATTTTTCGGTCTGGCATAAGGTCCTGTCTTTGACCACTATGCAACCACCGTTCTTACGGTTGACACCCGATTTGGTTCAGGTGACCTAATGAATTCCAGGTGAATTCCTAGGATTTTACGTTCAATGGTAATGAACGCATTGAAAATAGGGTTTTCAGAAAACAAATCGGTTTGTAATTTTGATCAAAATATTTTCTCGTTTAAGCTCGAGTTTAGATATCATCGAATTCCATGAGTTTGTAACTCTCAATCTTTAAGGTCAATCTCTAGGATTGAGTAATATCAGTCTTAAAAGCTGATTTTTAATCTTTAAGGAGATTATCCTTTCTGGGAATCTGATTCATTAGTCTTATTCAGCTAATTTGCATGGTGCCCCCCCATTGTACGAGATAAATCCTTCTCATGGTTAGGATAAATCTAACCACTTGGCGACCCTGTTTAATGCTGAGGTCCGTGGATTTCCTGCTGATTTTAGTGATGACTTTTCTAGATTTTTCGTCAACCTACAGCTGGTCTGAACGACAACTTCATGACCTAAATCAAGAAGCGCGTGTCTTTTTCGGAAGACTTTACTTCCTTTTAATGATGGAATTGATTCATCGTGTAGATCCATCTCTTCTTTTCTTTCATCGGGTAAAACAGTTTAGTTTAGTCCAAAGCAAAAGTATTTTCAGTTATTTGTTACAGATATATGTGACATATGTTAAGATAACTTGGTAAATTTTCCCACACATGGCTTTTATTTTCCTTTTTATCGTCCTCTATTCCATTTTAAATGAATTTTGACATTTTAGTTTGTTTCTTAATTTATGTTCTTTCTGAGATAACAATAATTTCGGTGTTAAAACCTAGTTTTATCGTTCATAAATATGTATAAACATGATTTTGAATTCATTTAATTGAAAAATTTTACTAGAATTGGGTAGTCAGTATATAAGACTAGGGCTGTTCTTTTTTATCAGAGAGCACTAGATTCTAATACAACTACTGCTTTACTAGTATTTTTAATGGTAACCAAGTGTTTAAGATAAAAATTTTAAAATCCGAAAGAATTTAACCCCTTCCCACACTTAAGATCTTGCAATGCCCTCATTTGCAAGAAATCAGTAACAATTTAAATTATTGAGGGTGATTTGTGTGAAAATGATTAAATTTTACCAAAGTTTCCAAATATATTGGCGTTTGTTTGCTGAATGATAAATGGTGCACATCATTTGTTCATTCCGTCTTGTTGTTATTTCACATATATTTTGCATCTTGTCGTCAAAATTAGTTGCTTTTGCTGAACTTAATGCCAGTCTTTGAAAATGCGTTGTTTTACCCTGTTGTGTACATAAGATAAACTGCAAACATATATACATATTTTTGAAGTTTGGTATATTACCCCACATTCAAAAATTATTAAAATCTAAGAATAAAAGTTAGATAATTATAAAAATGATTACAATATTAACAAAAATATTAAACATATCAATAATTACAAATTACAAAATAAAAAAATAATAAGTAAACTAAGGATGATATTGGTACCAATAGGGGTTCCAGGCATAACCATAAGTGCTATAGAATGATTCGGCAGGATCATACGTAGGATATGGTGGCTGCATCTCTATCGACCAAGGAGGGAAGACGGGTTTCGGTGTAGGAATATAGTTTCTACCTATATGTTGGCAATGCGCTATGATCTGGTTCTGATGAACTTGCCAATCTTCAAATGCTCTCTGTCTAGCATTTTCGTATTCCTGAGAAGCTATAAACCTATGCATTTCTTGCATCTCATTCCCCCCCTCCTACATTACCTTGCTGCTGGTTTCTCTCCACCTGTGGATGTCTACCATGGTATCGTACTGCGGCGTTATTTCGCCTCTTCAAAACTTTCGCACCATGGTATACATTTAAACCTATAGTGTCGCGGGGTTCCGGCTCTTCTAGTAATAATCCCCCCCGACTTATATCCACACCGAGATATTCACCAATCAAAGTAATAAAAATACCACCTCCTATTATGCTATGTGGACGCATCCCCCGAACCATAGCTGATAAATAATAACCCACACAATATGGTATACTTACAGCGCTCTGTGGGTCTCGAATACACATATGGTAAAACAAATCTTGTTCATTTACCTTTTCTTTGTTTTTACCCCTTTGTGTAATCGAATTAGCTAAAAACCTATGTATTACTCTTAATTCGGCTCTATCTATATCCAAATAAGAGTAGTTTCCCCCTTTGAAACGGTGATGGCTTGTCATTTGACTCCACACACCGTGTGTATCAAAATTCTCATCTATCTTTCTACCGTTTAGTATCAATCCTCTACAATCGGCAGACGCTAACTCCTCAGGCGTATATATACGTAAAGCCTGAGCCATGTCCAGTAAAGACATGTGGCGCATCGAACCGCCTAACAAAAATCTAATAAAAGAACGATCGGTTAAACTAGCTACCCGATCATTCAACTCTATACTACATAACAACTCTTCACACCATACTTTATATACAGGTCTGCGTATGGTGAATAAACATATCCAGTCATTAAAAGAAGAATTACCATACCTCTGTACAAGTAATTCCCTAATTGGCCCGACCAATTCTACAGCTTCTAAGGGTCCCCATTCTATGACCCTCGGTACCTCAACAACCTTAGAGTGAAGAGTATGCAAACCCCGTTGATATTTTGGATAATCTATCCAAAGTCTGTCAAATCTCAGGTTCGGGTGCAATTCTTTCAAGTGCATATCCGAAAAGGTCATGACTGGATGAGGTACATCCTGCTTGTAGTAGTTATCCACCTCCTGTTGTTCCAAATTCTCAGCAGGAGCATTGCGGGCTTGGGATGAAGATTCACCCCTTTCATTCTGCAAAACACATCAAACACAAATTTTGTGCATCCAAATATGCATTAGTGTCAGCAAAATCATCTATCAAAATAATTACAATGACATTATCAATTTATATCAAACTTAAGCTCATTTTCACATTTTTATCAAATCTACACTTTTTCAAATAAGCATATACGAAAATTTTCGCCAAGTTCATAAGCATTCAACTCAAATAACATTTCAAAATAATCATTACTAGCAATTAAACAAGTCTCAAATGGCATTATCTTTCAATAATCAAGTTCATGAATTTTAGACTTGAAAAAGTCCACTTTAATTCTCAAAATCATGTTTAGGTTCAAAGTTTGGATCATTTAACTACCTAGACATGTTACACTACTCAATTTAGCAACAATTCATGACAAAAATCGGCCATAACCTGTTTATATCAAAAAGCCCCAAATTGCTCAAGAACACAAACCCTAGAGTACTCAAAATTTTAAGTTTAAGGCTTCTAATCATGTTAAACAGCATCAATCTAGGTTATACAAGCATAATACATAAACAATTTAAGCTTAATTACACTAAAAAGCATCAAAATCAAATTGGGGAAAAATAGCTCAAGAACACCAAATTTCGAATTAAATGGTGTTTAGGTGTAGAAATTTACCGTTTTTCTTGAGTAATTCTTAGATAGCATCCTTCTCAACATGATTTTAGCAAAAGATTTGGTGATTAACGGTTAAAAATTGGGATTTTTGGGGTTTTTTCTCGGGTTTTTCGGGTCTTTTTTTCGCTGTGGTTCGCAGTGTTTTTGTGTGTGGGGGAGTGAAACTGATCAGTTCTTGCGTTATATTTTTTTTCTGTAAATTGGTCCCTCCGCGAGTTGCGGAGGTTTTTCACTTCAAACTCCGCGAGTCGCGGAGTTTGATAATTTTTTTTTTTTTTTTTTTTTTATAATCAATAACTTATTAAAACAATTAAGTAATTAATTTTAAAATTTTGTTTCCTTTGTTATTTAGGACGAGGTCGTTTCGGATCGATGTCCTAGTCCGTCCTTCGACAAAATTTTAAAATTTGTCTTTTAGTAGCGATTGTTTTAAAAGCTAAGATTTTTGGGTTTTTTAATTTTTTTTGGCATACTTTAAATCAATAAGATTAAAAATAATGATAATAAAAGTTCTCGTCCCTCCCTCGGGTAAAGCAATTTCGGTTCAAAGACCTAGTCTTCAACTTACGACGAATTTTAAAAATCATATTCTTAACTTAATGAGATAAAGTAAATTTTTGTTTTTAAACTCACACAACTTAAATATAAAATTAAAAATTAAAAATTAAAAATTCACACCAAACTTAAAATTTAAAATGCATAAAATTAAAAATTAATATTTTAAAAATAAAAAATTCACACCAAACTTAATTTTTTTTAAAAATTTATAAATTCATATCAAACTTATATTAATTTTTCAAATATTTACAATTTTAAATATATTGTTTTTACAAAGTTTACAATATTAATTTAAGATTTAAATATTAATTTTAAAAATATGGTAAAAATAAAATTAAAAATCTTTTTTGTCTTTTTATCCCACTTTAATCAATCAAATATTATCAAAAATATGCGCCCCTCTTTTCGGTAAAGTAATTTCGGTTCCAAGACCTAATTTAACTCATGACGAATTTTTGAAATATTTTGGGTGATTGATTAAAGATATTTATACCTTAAGAATAAACGTTAAATTTCGCAGTGATGTAATAAATTTTTGAATGATATCAATAATTTCGGTCGCCAAACCTAATTTTATTCAATATCAATTTAATACTTTTTAGCGAACAAATTAGCGTTTATTATCAAAAGGTTAAAAATAAAAATAAAAATAAAAACTGTACAGACATACCTGTGAAATAGATTTCTTAGTTATATGATCTATTCCATTCATAAGATAGTCGGTTTAATTGGTTTTCCATGGCTACATAGGCGTAACCCCGAGCATTCAGTGTCTTTTCTTCTAAACATATGAACGGTCCGTCTCTGCATAAAGTAACAAATTCGGTATTTGAATAGGTTTGATTATTTGAACATTTACCTCCATGTGACCATTTTCCGCATTTGTGACATCGTTCTAGGTGTCGTGCTCTTCTTTTCGCTGCGGATTTTGATTTTCCTTTACCAAATTGTAACTTATTATCTTCGCATCTGGATTCTTTTCTAACTCCGTCCATTCTTTCTCTGATTACTGATACTAATTCACTCGGTAGTATGTCATTATTACGTTTAGTGATCAAAGCGTGTAGCATTAGACCATGGTTTAGTTCACAGGCAGTCTTCATTTTGTAAAAACCTAAAAAAATAAAAATTCAGAATGGGGGGAGAAGACTAGTTCTTTAGGGTCTGCTAGGGAAAGACCATACGTGTTCCATTTTCGAGAACTACACGAAAACAGACAATCTAACTCTAACAGAAATACATATTATCCTTTAAAGACTTGATTCTCCCCACACTTAGTTAGCTGTGGTGTCGAAATTGTGATTAACTTCGTTGTCGACTTCCATCGGACCATGTATGTAATGTTTAACTCTGTGACCATTAACTTTAAATTCAATCCCATTTGAATTTATTAATTCTATCGTTCCGTATGGGAAAACTCTTTTGACTATGAATGGCCCAGACCATCTTGATTTCAATTTTCCAGGAAATAGCTTGAATCGTGAATTGAAAAGAAGAACTCTGTCTCCTTCTTTAAATTCTTTTGAACTTCTGATTCTTTTATCATGCCATTTCTTCGTTCTTTCTTTATAGATTAACGAATTTTCGTATGCTTCATGTCTTAATTCTTCTAATTCATTTAGTTGACTTAATCGTAGACGTCCAGCTTCATGTAAATCAAGATTACATGTCTTCAAAGCCCAAAATGCTTTGTGTTCAATTTCTACTGGAAGATGACATGCTTTTCCATAAACAAGTCTAAAAGGTGTGGTTCCAATTGGAGTTTTGTAGGCTGTTCTAAAAGCCCAGAGTGCATCCTCCAATTTAATGGACCATTCCTTCGGATTTGATCCTACGGTTTTCTCTAGAATACGTTTTAAAGCTCGGTTGGTATTTTCAACTTGTCCACTTGTTTGTGGATGATATGCTGTGGAGATTTTATGAGTTACTCCATATCTTTTAAGAACTTTCTCAAGTTGATTATTACAAAAATGAGTTCCCCGATCACTTATTAAAGCTTTCGGTGTTCCAAACCTTGCAAAAAGACGTTTTAAAAAGTTGACTACAACTCGTGCATCGTTAGTTGGGAGAGCTTGTGCTTCCGCCCATTTAGATACATAATCAATGGCTACGAGTATATATAGATTATTATGAGATTTTGGAAATGGACCCATAAAGTCAATACCCCAAATGTCAAATACTTCACATACTTGGATGACATTTTGTGGCATTTCATCACGTTGACTTATTTTTCCGGCCCTTTGACATGCATCACAGGATTTGCAAAGAAGGTGTGCGTCTTTGTAAATTGTAGGCCAATAGAATCCAGCTTCATAAACTTTTCTTGCTGTTAGTTGAGGCCCATAATGCCCTCCTGTTGGTCCTGTGTGACAATGGTTTAATATTTTACTGGCTTCATCTCCAAATACACATCGGCGTATTATTCCATCGGGACAACTTTTAAACAGATGTGGATCTTCCTAGAAATAGTGTTTTATATCACTGAAGAATTTCTTTCGTCTTTGGTACGATAATCCTTTTTCAAGGAATCCACAAACTAAGTAGTTTGCATAGTCTGCAAACCATGGGATTTCTTTATAATCTATCTTCAATAGATATTCATCAGGAAAGTTGTCTTGTATGGCTGATTCATTTAGAACTTCTAATTCGGGATTTTCAAGACGAGAAAGATGATCAGCGGCGAGATTTTCTGCTCCTCTTTTATCTCGGATTTCAATATCAAACTCTTGTAAGAGTAAGATCCAACGGATTAATCTTGGTTTAGCATCTTGTTTTGAAAATAGGTATCTAAGAGCAGAATGGTCGGTATAGACCACCGTTTTTGCTAGAACGAGATATGATCGAAATTTGTCAAAAGCAAAGACAATAGCAAGGAGTTCTTTTTCAGTAGTTGTATAGTTTGTTTGTGCTCCTTGTAATGTCTTACTAGCATAATATATAGGTTGAAATCGTTTTTCAATCCTTTGTCCTAAAACGGCTCCCATTGCAAAATCGCTTGCATCGCACATTAGTTCAAATGGTAGATTCCAATTTGGTGTTATCATGATCGGTGCATTAGTGAGTTTCTCTTTAAGAATATTAAAAGATTTGATACACTCATCTGAAAAGATGAATGGAGCATCCTTTTCTAGGAGTTTATTCATAGGAGTGGCAATTTTTGAAAAATCTTTTATGAAACGTCGGTAAAAACCGGCATGCCCTAGAAAACTCCTAACTCCTCTAACATTGGTGGGATGTGGAAGTTTAGCAATTACATCTACTTTAGCTCTATCCACTTCAATTCCTTCTTTTGAAATTTTATGTCCAAGAACGATGCCTTCTTTAACCATGAAATGGCATTTCTCCCAATTAAGTACTAGATTTGATTTTTCGCATCTAATTAGCATTCGTTCCAGATTAACTAGACATGATTTAAATGTATCACCGAAAACTGAAAAGTCATCCATGAATACTTCCATGCATTCTTCTATCATGTCATGAAAAATCGCCATCATACACCTTTGAAAGGTTGCAGGGGCGTTGCAAAGTCTAAATGGCATGCGTTTGTAAGCAAAAGTACCATAAGGGCACGTGAATGTGGTTTTCTCTTGGTCCTCGGGTGCTATTGGAATTTGAAAATATCCGGAAAATCCATCTAGAAAACAATAGTAACTATTTCCGGCTAATCTTTCCAACATTTGATCTATGAAAGGTAAGGGAAAGTGATCTTTTCTGGTGGCGTCATTTAATTTTCTATAATCAATACATACACGCCATCCTGTTACAGTCCTAGTAGGAATAAGCTCATTTTTCTCATTTGTAATGACAGTCATGCCACCCTTCTTAGGTACGCATTGAACTGGGCTTACCCATGGACTATCAGAGATTGGATAAATTAAACCTGCATCTAGCAGTTTAATAATCTCTTTCTTAACTACATCTTGCATATTAGGATTTAGTCTTCGTTGGCGTTGCACATACGTTTTATGACCTTCTTCCATAAGGATTTTATGTGTGCAATACGAAGGACTTATTCCTTTAATATCATGAATCTTCCATGCAATGGCTGGTTTATGAGCTTTCAACACAGAAATGAGTTGTGATTTCTCATTTTCAGTAAGAGAAGACGATATTATTACAGGTAATTCAGATTCACCATGTAAATAAGCATATTCCAAATGATTTGGAAGTGGCTTTAACTCTAATTTCGGAGGTTCTTCTATCGATGATTTATATCGATATCTGTCTTCTTCTTTTAGCATTTAAATTTCTTCTGTTGTTGGTTCATATCCATTAGCTATTAGTGTAGCTAACATTTCAGCTTCATCAATTGGTTCATTACCTTCTCCTAAACATTCTCCTGTTCCTTGTAATTCTGGAAATTCTTCTAATAATTCTGCATGTGCATCTATAGTTTGAATATAATAACATGTATCATCTGCAGATTGTGGTTGTTGCATTGCTCTATCAACTGAAAAGGTAACACTCTCATCCTCTATACTTAGGGTCAGTTTCTTACCGAACACGTCTATCATTGCTTTAGCCGTGTTTAAGAATGGTCTTCCTAATATGAGAGGAACTTGAGAATCTTCTTCCATGTCCAAAACAACAAAATCTACTGGAAATACTAAAGTACCAACTTTAACTAGCATGTTCTCCATTATCCCTCTAGGATATTTTATTGATCGGTCGGCTAGTTGTATACTTATTCTTGTTGGTTTCAATTCTCCAAGGTCTAGTTTAGCGTATAGTGAATACGGCATTAGATTTATACTAGCACCTAAGTCTGCCAATGCTTCTATTGAACTAAGACTACCCAGAAAACATGGAATTGTGAAACTTCCTGGATCAGATAATTTTTCTGGTATCTTATTCAACAGCACTGCTGAACAATTTGCATTCATAGTGACAGCCGAGAGTTCTTCCATTTTCTTTCTATTTGTGATTAGATCTTTCAAGAATTTAGCATATCTAGGCATTCCTGAAATCACATCAATGAAAGGAAGATTTACATTTATTTGTTTAAACATATCCAAGAATTTGGATTGCTCGGCTTCAAGTTTTTCTTTCTTCATTTTACTCGGGTAAGGAAGTGGTGGTTGGTATGGTTTAACATAAGGTTTATCCTTAACTGTGTTATCTTCATTATCCTTTTCAACTACCGGTTCTTTTTCCTTATCTTGATCAGGTTGTGGTTCTTGTGGAGTAGGAATAGTTTCATCAGAAGTTACAGGTATTTCAGGTGATTTAAGTGTTGTACCACTTCTTGTGGTGATAGCTTTAGCTGTTTCATTTCGTGGGTTAGCATTTGTATCACTAGGTAGACTTCCCGGTTTTCTTTCACCTATTAACCTTGCTAGGTTACTTACTTCTTGTTCCAGATTTTGAATAGAAGCTTGTTGATTTCTAAATGCTTGAGCATTTTGTTCATTGGTTTGTTTTTGAGATGTGAAAAACTGCGTTTGAGTTTCAACTAGCTTCGTCATCATATCTTCTAAATTCGGCTTTTTATCATCGGTTTGTTGTGGTGGTTTGTTTTGAAAATTAGGTCTTTGCTGATTATAAGTATTATTGGATACTTGTTGATTGCTAGGACCTTGTTGGTTGTTGTATGGAATATTTCTGTTATAATTCTGGTTTTGATTGTAAATCGGTCTTGGCGGTTGATAATTATTCTGATAATTATTTCCAGGCCTTTGGTTTATGTATGAAATATTCTCTCTTTGTTCCATTGTTAATTCAATACTGAGACAATCTTTTGTCAAATGTGGTCCTCCACACTGCTCACAACTAATTCGTATAGCATGAATATCTTTAGTCATCTTTTCCATTCGTCTCTCGAAAGCATCTATCTTTGCCGAAATGGAATCTAAGTCATGGCTAGAATCGGCTCTAGCTGCTTTAGATGATCTAATGATATCTTTTTCTTGGTGCCACTCATGTGAGTGGGAAGCAGTATTATCAATAATTTTGTAAGCATCAGTTTCGGTTTTCTTCATAATAGAACCACCAGCTGCTATATCTATGTCTTTCCTTGTAGTGATGTCGCATCCTTGGTAGAATATTTGTACTATTTGACAGGTGTCTAAACCATGTTGCGGACATCCTCTTAACAACTTTCCATATCTTGTCCACGCCTCATATAGAGTTTCATTTGGCTTTTGTGTGAACGTAACAATTTCTGCTTGAAGTCTTACGGCTTTAGATGCAGGAAAGAATTGTTTAAGAAATTTGTCAACTAAAACATCCCATGTATCAATCGCCCCTTCAGGTAACGATTCCAACCAATCTTTGGCTTCTCCCTTTAAAGTCCAGGGAAATAACATGAGATATATCTGTTCATCCTCCACTTCTCGGATTTTAAATAGTGTGCAGATCCTATTAAAGGTACGTAGATGTTCATTTGGATCTTCCTTCGGTGCACCACTAAATTGGCATTGATTAGTCACCATGTGTAGAATTTGTCCTTTGATTTCATAATCTGGCGCATTAATGTCTGGATGAGTAATTGCGTGACCTTGGCCAGTGCGTTTAGCTCTCATTCGGTCTTCCATACTTAAAGGTTCCAGATTCTCCATAATTGAATTTGTTGAATCGGTATCACTAGATGATTCTGATTTAATGGTTCGTTCCTCAACAATCTCTGTTTGAATGATTGGTGGTTCCGGAGGAAAGTTTAATGGTTCAGGATCTACGAACCGTTCCTGAGTATTCTCCGGATTCTCAATTGTGATGTTGGGTTCAAAAAATGGATTATCGGAAATTTGAACTGAAGTACTTGGTCGACTGGATGACGATTCTAAAGAAAAATCAACGGCGGTTATATTTGCTAAATGTCTTGATCTAGTTACAGGTGGTGAACGTACAAAAGGTGATGAACGTCTTGTTCGGTGCATTCACTGAATATCCTATTAGTTTTTTAGAAAGAAAGAAAAATTATAATAAGTTATCCAATCAATAGACTTTTCTGATTTTGCCCACGTTTCGAATAGCCAAAAGATGCAGCAGAGGGGCAGGATTCGTTTGGTCTCAATATAATTGAGGACTGTTTGGCTCCAATAACCCGGTCCACGTACAAATCCAACTATTACTACGAACCAGAAAATTTTGATGTCTATTAATTTAACCACTTAAAATAAATTTTCGTAATTTTAAGAAATTTAGATAAGAAGTAGAAAAAATTCTAAGTCCTAAAAACTAGAATGGCGAGAAATAAGAGAGAAAAAGAGTTCGTCGCAAAAGGTCGAAAAAGAAAAAATGGTTGAAAAATAAAAGGTGACGAAAAAATAAAAGAAACTTATAAAAACTTAAAAATACTTGACTAACCTAACCTTATTACTACAACTAACTTAAAATTATAATCGCAAATTGAAATTACTAATTGGAATGATAATTGATACATAGTAAAAGGTCTAAAAATATTAAAGCTTACAGGAAAAACTAAATCCCAAATGGAAATAACTTAAAAAGAAACTAAAACTTAAAAAGGCGTCGCAAAATTCTAAAGTACCTAAATCTTAGTCTAAAGAAAAAGCACTTAAGGAATTCTACGGCAAAGCCTAAAAATCTAGGAGTAAAAATAACTATAGCAAAAACTAAGTTTAAAATTAAATATGAGCTAAAAATACAAAAGTTATGCTACAACGATTAAAAAGGGACAAAATATAAAAATATATAAAAAGTTGTAAAAAGTACAATTTTTATAAAAATATTATTTTTATATTATTTATTTAATAAAACTACTAATTTTACAATTTAATAAAACTAATTAATACTAAATACATAAATTAAATAAAAAGTAAAAGTAAAAATAAAACTAATAATAATAATAATAATAATTAGGGTTAAATAATAATTATAATTAATTAAAACCCGTAATTAATGCTGAATTAGGGCTTCTGTCCGTGTGTCAGGTTCCCTCCGCGAGTCGCGGTAATTAATGAAGAAAACCCCGCGAGTCGCGGGGTTTAGAATTTCAGATCTGGAGCAGTTTGAAATTTTTACGCGTTTTTTTTTATATAAATAAAAGATATTTAATAAAATTTATATTATTATAAACTAAAATAAAGATAAAGAAACTTATAAAACTTAATTATTTAACAAAATCTTAAAAATACTTATATTTTTGTTTTTCTTTTTATATTTTTCGAATATTTAAAACGTATTTTTACAAAAGCGACTTTTAATAAAAGTAAAATAAAAATCTTTTTTTTTTTATATTAGCGTTGCGCTTCCGGCGTTTAAGAGTGTTCCCCGGCAGCGGCGCCAAAAATACTTGATGTTATGCGAGGTGTATACGAAATAGCTTATATTTTACTAGGAAAAACTATTAAATACGATACAATTTTACACAAGATATTTATTTATTTATAGAATGGATATACTTAAACCTTGCTACAACACTTATAGGCAGTGTACCTAATCGTACAGTAGTGTAGTTTTTAGTAAGTCCGGTTCGTTCCACAGGGAAATCTTTAAACAAAGCTCAACGCTATATTAGTTTACTTTTATTAAAAATACAAATATATATATAAGTAATATTATTATTATAAAGGGGGTTTTTACCGTTTAATGACCGGTTTGTAGATTTTAAGATTTTAGTCGCAGTTAAAACCTAATGTAAAATATAAAATAAATACAAGACTTAAATTAAAGCGTAAAGTAAATAACGATAATGAAATTTCGAATAATAAAAATGCGATAAAATAAAATTGCGATAATTAAAAAGTACGATAATTAAAAGTGCGATTAAACAACAATAAATAAAAGTGCGATAATTAGAAGTGCAATTAAATATAAAATAAAGGAAATTAAATATGAAATAAAAGAATTATGCTTATTTAAACTTCCGTAATCATGATGTTTGACGTGTTGATTTTAGTTTTATGCCCATGGGTTAATTGTCCTTTGTCCTGGATTATTCAATATGTCCGTCTGGTTTTTGTCCATAACAGTCCATCAGTCATAAATATAAAGTGCGAGTGTCCTCATCAAATTATTATTATACCCGAAGATAAATATTCCAACTAATTGGGGATTCGAATTGTAACAAGGTTTTAATACTTTGTTTAATGAATACACCAGGTTATCGACTGCGTGTAAACCAAGGTTTTACTACTTTGTTAACAATTACACCAATTACCCTTGAATGTAATTTCACCCCTGTTTTAATTATTCTAGTGGCTATTAATCCATTCCCGTGTCCGGTTAAATGAACGATTATTCGTACATATAAATACCCCGCCCATCGTGTCCGATTGAGTGTATATGGTAATTTATAAGGACGCCCAATTGTAAATCTTTATATTAACATTAACAAACTTTCATTTAGTTAAACAAATATAAAGCCCATTAATAGCCCATAGTCTAATTTCCACAAGTGTCGTTCTTTTGTCCAAACCCCAATTATGGTACAAAGCCCAATTACCCAATTTTAGTAATTAGCCCAACATCATGATTACTTCGTTTTAAATAAGCATAATAATAACTTAGCTACGAGACATTAATGTAAAAAGGTTGAACATAACTTACAATGATTAAAAATAGCGTAGCGTTACACGGACAGAATTTCGACTTACACCCTTACAACATTCGCTAACATACCCTTATTATTAGAATTAAAATTAAAATTAAAATATAAATTATATATATATATATATATATAAGTTTTACGTATGATAAGAGAAGAAAAAGATGATTATTTTTGATCAGAATTCGGTTGGCTTTATAGCCAGAGTTGATTTTTGGGGCTCCGCGACTCGCGGCAAAAGCCTCTCCAAACTCCGCGAGTCGCGGAGATAGAAATTACAGCTCAGTCCTTGGAGTTTTCTCTGCCGACGGTTTTTAATATATATATATAATATATATATAATTAATATAATTAATTATATATTATATTATATTTATATACATAGTTAACTTGTAATTTTTAGTCCGTTGCGTCGAGCGTTAAGAGTTGACTCTGGTCCCGGTTCCGGATTTTCGAACGTCCTTGCGTATAATTTTATATTTTGTACTTTGCGTTTTGAATCTTGTACTCTTGTAATTTCGAGACGTTTCTTATCAATAATTGGAACCTTTTTGATTGTCTTTTGTACTTTTGAGCTTTTTGGTCGTTTGCGTCTTCAATTCGTCGAATCTGTCTTTTGTCTTCACCTTTTATTATTTAAACGAATATCACTTGTAAATAGAACAATTGCAACTAAAAGCTTGTCTTTCTTGAGGAATAATGTTATGAAATATATGTTCGTTTTTAGCATTATCAAATATTCCCACACTTGAGCGTTGCTTGTCCTCAAGCAATATTGTCTTGAAATACTAGAATCACTTCTTTATTCTTCACACTTTGTACATCAGTGATTTCTATACGGCGGTATAAACAATGGTAGTAACGATATGGTTTACAGTCCCACATGACTATAAAAATTTAGATCCATTAAGAAAATTGGATCTTTATGAAAACATTTGATCTTTTGAAATCTAGTTTTTATCCTAGATAAGTTTTCCGGAATAACCCTTTACCGGTGTTTGCAAAATATTTTTGTGGGTTTGGTGGGTTTCAGATTTGAAAATTTTAGCTCAAAACTTGCGGTTTTGTGTCACCCACTTGCTAACCTTGTATTTGAAAAGCAACACGTCCAGTTTACTTGTCCCGTATATTACCTTTCGGCAAACTACCGTCCGGTTATAAAGGAAAGCGTTGAACAAGCAACTGTTAAGGCAATGTCCCGTGACATGCTTTTGATTATGGTCTATAACGTGTCGGACGCAATTACTATCCTTGGTAGGAGCAATAGTAAAGCTCACCCTTATAATTTTTCGGTCTGGCACAAGGTCCTGTCTTTGACCACTATGCAACCACCGTTCTTACGGTTGACACCCGATTTGGTTCAGGTGACCTAATGAATTCCAGGTGAATTCCTAGGATTTTACGTTCAATGGTAATGAACGACGAATTGAAATCAAAAATACTTGATGTGAAGCGGGGTAGTATATGAAATAGCTTATATTTTACTAGGAAAAACTATTAAATACGATACAATTTTACACAAGATATTTATTTATTTATAGAATGGATATACTTAAACCTTGCTACAACACTTATAGGCAGTGTACCTAATCGTACAGTAGTGTAGTTTTTAGTAAGTCCGGTTCGTTCCACAGGGAAATCTTTAAACAAAGCTCAACGCTATATTAGTTTACTTTTATTAAAAATACAAATATATATATAAGTAATATTATTATTATAAAGGGGGGTTTTTACCGTTTAATGACCGGTTTGTCGATTTTAAGATTTTAGTCGCAGTTAAAACCTAATGTAAAATATAAAATAAATACAAGACTTAAATTAAAGCGTAAAGTAAATAACGATAATGAAATTGCGAATAATAAAAATGCGATAAAATAAAATTGCGATAATTAAAAAGTACGATAATTAAAAGTGCGATTAAACAACAATAAATAAAAGTGCGATAATTAGAAGTGCAATTAAATATAAAATAAAGGAAATTAAATATGAAATAAAAGAATTATGCTTATTTAAACTTCCGTAATCATGATGTTTGACGTGTTGATTTTAGTTTTATGCCCATGGGTTAATTGTCCTTTGTCCTGGATTATTCAATATGTCCGTCTGGTTTTTGTCCATAACAGTCCATCAGTCATAAATATAAAGTGCGAGTGTCCTCATCAAATTATTATTATACCCGAAGATAAATATTCCAACTAATTGGGGATTCGAATTGTAACAAGGTTTTAATACTTTGTTTAATGAATACACCAGGTTATCGACTGCGTGTAAACCAAGGTTTTACTACTTTGTTAACAATTAAACCAATTACCCTTGAATGTAATTTCACCCCTGTTTTAATTATTCTAGTGGCTATTAATCCATTCCCGTGTCCGGTTAAATGAACGATTATTCGTACATATAAATACCCCGCCCATCGTGTCCGATTGAGTGTATATGGTAATTTATAAGGACGCCCAATTGTAAATCTTTATATTAACATTAACAAACTTTCATTTAGTTAAAAAAATATAAAGCCCATTAATAGCCCATAGTCTAATTTCCACAAGTGTCGTTCTTTTGTCCAAACCCAAATTATGGTACAAAGCCCAATTACCCAATTTTAGTAATTAGCCCAACATCATGATTACTTCGTTTTAAATAAGCATAATAATAACTTAGCTACGAGACATTAATGTAAAAAGGTTGAACATAACTTACAATGATTAAAAATAGCGTAGCGTTACACGGACAGAATTTCGACTTACACCCTTACAACATTCGCTAACATACCCTTATTATTAGAATTAAAATTAAAATTAAAATATAAATTATATATATATATATATAAGTTTTACGTATGATAAGAGAAGAAAAAGATGATTATTTTTGATCAGAATTCGGTTGGCTTTATAGCCAGAGTTGATTTTTGGGGCTCCGCGACTCGCGGCTAAAGCCTCTCCAAACTCCGCGAGTCGCGGAGATAGAAATTACAGCTCAGTCCTTGGAGTTTTCTCTGCCGACGGTTTTTAATATATATATATAATATATATATATAATTAATATAATTAATTATATATTATATTATATTTATATACATAGTTAACTTGTAATTTTTAGTCCGTTGCGTCGAGCGTTAAGAGTTGACTCTGGTCCCGGTTCCGGATTTTCGAACGTCCTTGCGTACAATTTTATATTTTGTACTTTGTGTTTTGAATCTTGTACTCTTGTAATTTCGAGACGTTTCTTATCAATAATTGGAACCTTTTTGATTGTCTTTTGTACTTTTGAGCTTTTTGGTCTTTTGCGTCTTCAATTCGTCGAATCTGTCTTTTGTCTTCACCTTTTATTATTTAAACGAATATCACTTGTAAATAGAACAATTGCAACTAAAAGCTTGTCTTTCTTGAGGAATAATGCTATGAAATATATGTTCGTTTTTAGCATTATCAAATATTCCCACACTTGAGCGTTGCTTGTCCTCAAGCAATATTGTCTTGAAATACTAGAATCACTTCTTTATTCTTCACACTTTGTACATCAGTGATTTCTATACGGCGGTATAAACAATGGTAGTAACGATATGGTTTACAGTCCCACATGACTATAAAAATTTAGATCCATTAAGGAAATTGGATCTTTATGAAAACATTTGATCTTTTGAAATCTAGTTTTTATCCTAGATAAGTTTTCCGGAATAACCCTTTACCGGTGTTTGCAAAATATTTTTGTGGGTTTGGTGGGTTTCAGATTTGAAAATTTTAGCTCAAAACTTGCGGTTTTGTGTCACCCACTTGCTAACCTTGTATTTGGAAAGCAACACGTCCAGTTTACTTGTCCCGTATATTACCTTTCGGCAAACTACCGTCCGGTTATAAAGGAAAGCGTTGAACAAGCAACTGTTAAGGCAATGTCCCGTGACATGCTTTTGATTATGGTCTATAACGTGTCGGACGCAATTACTATCCTTGGTAGGAGCAATAGTAAAGCTCACCCTTATAATTTTTCGGTCTGGCACAAGGTCCTGTCTTTGACCACTATGCAACCACCGTTCTTACGGTTGACACCCGATTTGGTTCAGGTGACCTAATGAATTCCAGGTGAATTCCTAGGATTTTACGTTCAATGGTAATGAACGCATTGAAAATAGGGTTTTCAGAAAACAAATCGGTTTGTAATTTTGATCAAAATATTTTCTCGTTTAAGCTCGAGTTTAGATATCATCGAATTCCATGAGTTTGTAATTCTCAATCTTTAAGGTCAATCTCTAGGATTGAGTAATATCAGTCTTAAAAGCTGATTTTTAATCTTTAAGGAGATTATCCTTTCTGGGAATCTGATTCATTAGTCTTATTCAACTAATTTGCATGGTGCCCCCCCATTGTACGAGATAAATCCTTCTCATGGTTAGGATAAATCTGACCACTTGGCGACCCTGTTTAATGCTGAGGTCCGTGGATTTCCTGCTGATTTTAGTGATGACTTTTCTAGATTTTTCGTCAACCTACAGCTGGTCTGAACGACAACTTCATGACCTAAATCAAGAAGCGCGTGTCTTTTTCGGAAGACTTTACTTCCTTTTAATGATGGAATTGATTCATCGTGTAGATCCATCTCTTCTTTTCTTTCATCGGGTAAAACAGTTTAGTTTAGTCCAAAGCAAAAGTATTTTCAGTTATTTGTTACAGATATATGTGACATATGTTAAGATAACTTGGTAAATTTTCCCACACTTGGCTTTTATTTTCCTTTTTATCGTCCTCTATTCCATTTTAAATGAATTTTGACATTTTAGTTTGTTTCTTAATTTATGTTCTTTCTGAGATAACAATAATTTCGGTGTTAAAACCTAGTTTTATCGTTCATAAATATGTATAAACATGATTTTGAATTCATTTAATTGAAAAATTTTACTAGAATTGGGTAGTCAGTATATAAGACTAGGGCTGTTCTTTTTTATCAGAGAGCACTAGATTCTAATACAACTACTGCTTTACTAGTATTTTTAATGGTAACCAAGTGTTTAAGATAAAAATTTTAAAATCTGAAAGAATTTAACCCCTTCCCACACTTAAGATCTTGCAATGCCCTCATTTGCAAGAAATCAGTAACAATTTAAATTATTGAGGGTGATTTGTGTGAAAATGATTAAATTTTACCAAAGTTTCCAAATATATTGGCGTTTGTTTGCTGAATGATAAATGGTGCACATCATTTGTTCATTCCGTCTTGTTGTTATTTCACATATATTTTGCATCTTGTCGTCAAAATTAGTTGCTTTTGCTGAACTTAATGCCAGTCTTTGAAAATGCGTTGTTTTACCCTGTTGTGTACATAAGATAAACTGCAAACATATATACATATTTTTGAAGTTTGGTATATTACCCCACATTCAAAAATTATTAAAATCTAAGAATAAAAGTTAGATAATTATAAAAATGATTACAATATTAACAAAAATATTAAACATATCAATAATTACAAATTACAAAATAAAAAAATAATAAGTAAACTAAGGATGATATTGGTACCAATAGGGGTTCCAGGCATAACCATAAGTGCTATAGAATGATTCGGCAGGATCATACGTAGGATATGGTGGCTGCATCTCTATCGACCAAGGAGGGAAGACGGGTTTCGGTGTAGGAATATAGTTTCTACCTATATGTTGGCAATGCGCTATGATCTGGTTCTGATGAACTTGCCAATCTTCAAATGCTCTCTGTCTAGCATTTTCGTATTCCTGAGAAGCTATAAACCTATGCATTTCTTGCATCTCATTCCCCCCTCCTACATTACCTTGCTGCTGGTTTCTCTCCACCTGTGGATGTCTACCATGGTATCGTACTGCGGCGTTATTTCGCCTCTTCAAAACTTTCGCACCATGGTATACATTTAAACCTATAGTGTCGCGGGGTTCCGGCTCTTCTAGTAATAATCCCCCCCGACTTATATCCACACCGAGATATTCACCAATCAAAGTAATAAAAATACCACCTCCTATTATGCTATGTGGACGCATCCCCCGAACCATAGCTGATAAATAATAACCCACACAATATGGTATACTTACAGCGCTCTGTGGGTCTCGAATACACATATGGTAAAACAAATCTTGTTCATTTACCTTTTCTTTGTTTTTACCCCTTTGTGTAATCGAATTAGCTAAAAACCTATGTATTACTCTTAATTCGGCTCTATCTATATCCAAATAAGAGTAGTTTCCCCCTTTGAAACGGTGATGGCTTGTCATTTGACTCCACACCCCGTGTGTATCAAAATTCTCATCTATCTTTCTACCGTTTAGTATCAATCCTCTACAATCGGCAGACGCTAACTCCTCAGGCGTATATATACGTAAAGCCTGAGCCATGTCCAGTAAAGACATGTGGCGCATCGAACCGCCTAACAAAAATCTAATAAAAGAACGATCGGTTAAACTAGCTACCCGATCATTCAACTCTATACTACATAACAACTCTTCACACCATACTTTATATACAGGTCTGCGTATGGTGAATAAACATATCCAGTCATTAAAAGAAGAATTACCATACCTCTGTACAAGTAATTCCCTAATTGGCCCGGCCAATTCTACAGCTTCTAAGGGTCCCCATTCTATGACCCTCGGTACCTCAACAACCTTAGAGTGAAGAGTATGCAAACCCCGTTGATATTTTGGATAATCTATCCAAAGTCTGTCAAATCTCAGGTTCGGGTGCAATTCTTCCAAGTGCATATCCGAAAAGGTCATGACTGGATGAGGTACATCCTGCTTGTAGTAGTTATCTACCTCCTGTTGTTCCAAATTCTCGGCAGGAGCATTGCGGGCTTGGGATGAAGATTCACCCCTTTCATTCTGCAAAACACATCAAACACAAATTTTGTGCATCCAAATATGCATTAGTGTCAGCAAAATCATCAATCAAAATAATTACAATGTCATTATCAATTTATATCAAACTTAAGCTCATTTTCACATTTTTATCAAATCTACACTTTTTCAAATAAGCATATACGAAAATTTTCGCCAAGTTCATAAGCATTCAACTCAAATAACATGTCAAAATAATCATTACTAGCAAATAAACAAGTCTCAAATGGCATTATCTTTCAAAAATCAAGTTCATGAATTTTAGACTTGAAAAAGTCCACTTTAATTCTCAAAATCATGTTTAGGCTCAAAGTTTGGATCATTTAATTACCTAGACATGTTACACTACTCAATTTAGCAACATTTCATGACAAAAATCGGCCATAACCTGTTTATATCAAAAAGCCCCAAATTTGCTCAAGAACACAAACCCTAGATTACTCAAAATTTGAAGTTTAAGGCTTCTAATCATGTTAAACAGCATCAATCTAGGTTATACAAGCATAATACATAAACAATTTAAGTCTAATTACACTAAAAAGCATCAAAATTAAATTGGGGAAAAAATAGCTCAAGAACACCAAATTTAGAATTAAATGGTGTTTAGGTGTAGAAATTTACCGTTTTTCTTGAGTAATTCTTAGATAGCATCCTTCTCAACATGATTTTAGCAAAAAATTTGGTGATTAACGGTTAAAAATTGGGATTTTTGGGGGTGTTTTTCGGGTTTTTCGGGTCTTTTTTCGCTGTGTTTCGCAGTGTTTTTGTGTGTGGGGGAGTGAAACTGATCAGTTCTTGCGTTATATTTTTTTCTGTAAATTGGTCCCTCCGCGAGTTGCGGAGGTTTTTCACTTCAAACTCCGCGAGTCGCGGAGTTTGATATTTTTTTTTTTTTTTTTTTTATAATCAATAACTTATTAAAACAATTAAGTAATTAATTTTAAAATTTTGTTTCCTTTGTTATTTAGGACGAGGTCGTTTCGGATCGATGTCCTAGTCCGTCCCTCGACAAAATTTTAAAATTTGTCTTTTAGTAGCGATTGTTTTAAAAGCTAAGATTTTTGGGTTTTTTAATTTTTTTTGGCATACTTTAAATCAATAAGATTAAAAATAATGATAATAAAAGTTCTCGTCCCTCCCTCGGGTAAAGCAATTTCGGTTCAAAGACCTAGTCTTCAACTTACGACGAATTTTAAAAATCATATTCTTAACTTAATGAGATAAAGTAAATTTTTGTTTTTAAACTCACACAACTTAAATATAAAATTAAAAATTAAAAATTCACACCAAACTTAAAATTTAAAATGCATAAAATTAAAAATTAATATTTTAAAAATAAAAAATTCACACCAAACTTAATTTTTTTTAAAAATTTATAAATTCATATCAAACTTATATTAATTTTTCAAATATTTATAATTTTAAATATATTGTTTTTACAAAGTTTACAATATTAATTTAAGATTTAAATATTAATTTTAAAAATATGGTAAAAATAAAATTAAAAATCTTTTTTGTCTTTTTATCCCACTTTAATCAATCAAATATTATCAAAAATATGCGCCCCTCTTTTCGGTAAAGTAATTTCGGTTCCAAGACCTAATTTAACTCATGACGAATTTTTGAAATATTTTGGGTGATTGATTAAAGATATTTATACCTTAAGAATAAACGTTAAATTTCACAGTGATGTAATAAATTTTTGAATGATATCAATAATTTCGGTCGCCAAACCTAATTTTATTCAATATCAATTTAATACTTTTTAGCGAACAAATTAGCGTTTATTATCAAAAGGTTAAAAATAAAAATAAAAATAAAAACTGTACAGACATACCTGTGAAATAGATTTCTTAGTTATATGATCTATTCCATTCATAAGATAGTCGGTTTAATTGGTTTTCCATGGCTACATAGGCGTAACCCCGAGCATTCAGTGTCTTTTCTTCTAAACATATGAACGGTCCGTCTCTGCATAAAGTAACAAATTCGGTATTTGAATAGGTTTGATTATTTGAACATTTACCTCCATGTGACCATTTTCCGCATTTGTGACATCGTTCTAGGTGTCGTGCTCTTCTTTTCGCTGCGGATTTTGATTTTCCTTTACCAAATTGTAACTTATTATCTTCGCATCTGGATTCTTTTCTAACTCCGTCCATTCTTTCTCTGATTACTGATACTAATTCACTCGGTAGTATGTCATTATTACGTTTAGTGATCAAAGCGTGTAGCATTAGACCATGGTTTAGTTCACAGGCAGTCTTCATTTTGTAAAAACCTAAAAAAATAAAAATTCAGAATGGGGGGAGAAGACTAGTTCTTTAGGGTCTGCTAGGGAAAGACCATACGTGTTCCATTTTCGAGAACTACACGAAAACAGACAATCTAACTCTAACAGAAATACATATTATCCTTTAAAGACTTGATTCTCCCCACACTTAGTTAGCTGTGGTGTCGAAATTGTGATTAACTTCGTTGTCGACTTCCATCGGACCATGTATGTAATGTTTAACTATGTGACCATTAACTTTAAATTCAATCCCATTTGAATTTATTAATTCTATCGTTCCGTATGGGAAAACTCTTTTGACTATGAATGGCCCAGACCATCTTGATTTCAATTTTCCAGGAAATAGCTTGAATCGTGAATTGAAAAGAAGAACTCTGTCTCCTTCTTTAAATTCTTTTGAACTTCTGATTCTTTTATCATGCCATTTCTTCGTTCTTTCTTTATAGATTAACGAATTTTCATATGCTTCATGTCTTAATTCTTCTAATTCATTTAGTTGACTTAATCGTAGACGTCCAGCTTCATGTAAATCAAGATTACATGTCTTCAAAGCCCAAAATGCTTTGTGTTCAATTTCTACTGGAAGATGACATGCTTTTCCATAAACAAGTCTAAAAGGTGTGGTTCCAATTGGAGTTTTGTAGGCTGTTCTAAAAGCCCAGAGTGCATCCTCCAATTTAATGGACCATTCCTTCGAATTTGATCCTACGGTTTTCTCTAGAATACGTTTTAAAGCTCGGTTGGTATTTTCAACTTGTCCACTTGTTTGTGGATGATATGCGGTGGAGGTTTTATGAGTTACTCCATATCTTTTAAGAACTTTCTCAAGTTGATTATTACAAAAATGAGTTCCCCGATCACTTATTAAAGCTTTCGGTGTTCCAAACCTTGCAAAAAGACGTTTTAAAAAGTTGACAACAACTCGTGCATCGTTAGTTGGGAGAGCTTGTGCTTCCGCCCATTTAGATACATAATCAATGGCTACGAGTATATATAGATTATTATGAGATTTTGGAAATGGACCCATAAAGTCAATACCCCAAATGTCAAATACTTCACATACTTGGATGATATTTTGTGGCATTTCATCACGTTGACTTATTTTTCCGGCCCTTTGACATGCATCACAAGATTTGCAAAGAAGGTGTGCGTCTTTGTAAATTGTAGGCCAATAGAATCCAGCTTCATAAACTTTTCTTGCTGTTAGTTGAGGCCCATAATGCCCTCCTGTTGGTCCTGTGTGACAATGGTTTAATATTTTACTGGCTTCATCTCCAAATACACATCGGCGTATTATTCCATCGGGACAACTTTTAAACAGATGTGGATCTTCCCAGAAATAGTGTTTTATATCACTGAAGAATTTCTTTCGTCTTTGGTACGATAATCCTTTTTCAAGGAATCCACAAACTAAGTAGTTTGCATAGTCTGCAAACCATGGGATTTCTTTATAATCTATCTTCAATAGATATTCATCAGGAAAGTTGTCTTGTATGGCTGATTCATTTAGAACTTCTAATTCGGGATTTTCAAGACGAGAAAGATGATCAGCGGCGAGATTTTCTGCTCCTCTTTTATCTCGGATTTCAATATCAAACTCTTGTAAGAGTAAGATCCAACGGATTAATCTTGGTTTAGCATCTTGTTTTGAAAATAGGTATCTAAGAGCAGAATGGTCGGTATAGACCACCGTTTTTGCTAGAACGAGATATGATCGAAATTTGTCAAAAGCAAAGACAATAGCAAGGAGTTCTTTTTCAGTAGTTGTATAGTTTGTTTGTGCTCCTTGTAATGTCTTACTAGCATAATATATAGGTTGAAATCGTTTTTCAATCCTTTGTCCTAAAACGGCTCCCATTGCAAAATCGCTTGCATCGCACATTAGTTCAAATGGTAGATTCCAATTTGGTGTTATCATGATCGGTGCATTAGTGAGTTTCTCTTTAAGAATATTAAAAGATTTGATACACTCATCTGAAAAGATGAATGGAGCATCCTTTTCTAGGAGTTTATTCATAGGAGTGGCAATTTTTGAAAAATCTTTTATGAAACGTCGGTAAAAACCGGCATGCCCTAGAAAACTCCTAACTCCTCTAACATTGGTGGGATGTGGAAGTTTAGCAATTACATCTACTTTAGCTCTATCCACTTCAATTCCTTCTTTTGAAATTTTATGTCCAAGAACGATGCCTTCTTTAACCATGAAATGGCATTTCTCCCAATTAAGTACTAGATTTGATTTTTCGCATCTAATTAGCATTCGTTCCAGATTAACTAGACATGATTTAAATGTATCACCGAAAACTGAAAAGTCATCCATGAATACTTCCATGCATTCTTCTATCATGTCATGAAAAATCGCCATCATACACCTTTGAAAGGTTGCAGGGGCGTTGCAAAGTCCAAATGGCATGCGTTTGTAAGCAAAAGTACCATAAGGGCAAGTGAATGTGGTTTTCTCTTGGTCCTCGGGTGCTATTGGAATTTGAAAATATCCGGAAAATCCATCTAGAAAACAATAGTAACTATTTCCGGCTAATCTTTCCAACATTTGATCTATGAAAGGTAAGGGAAAGTGATCTTTTCTGGTGGCGTCATTTAATTTTCTATAATCAATACATACACGCCATCCTGTTACAGTCCTAGTAGGAATAAGCTCATTTTTCTCATTTGTAATGACAGTCATGCCACCCTTCTTAGGCACGCATTGAACTGGGCTTACCCATGGACTATCAGAGATTGTATAAATTAAACCTGCATCTAGCAGTTTAATAATCTCTTTCTTAACTACATCTTGCATATTAGGATTTAGTCTTCGTTGGCGTTGCACATACGTTTTATGACCTTCTTCCATAAGGATTTTATGTGTGCAATACGAAGGACTTATTCCTTTAATATCATGAATCTTCCATGCAATGGCTGGTTTATGAGCTTTCAACACAGAAATGAGTTGTGATTTCTCATTTTCAGTAAGAGAAGACGATATTATTACAGGTAATTCAGATTCACCATGTAAATAAGCGTATTCCAAATGGTTTGGAAGTGGCTTTAACTCTAATTTCGGAGGTTCTTCTATCGATGATTTATATCGATATCTGTCTTCTTCTTTTAGCATTTGAATTTCTTCTGTTGTTGGTTCATATCCATTAGCTATAAGTGTAGCTAACATTTCAGCTTCATCAATTGGTTCATTACCTTCTCCTAAAGAACATTCTCCTGTTCCTTGTAATTCTGGAAATTCTTCTAATAATTCTGCATGTGCATCTATAGTTTGAATATAATAACATGTATCATCTGCAGATTGTGGTTGTTGCATTGCTCTATCAACTGAAAAGGTAACACTCTCATCCTCTATACTTAGGGTCAGTTTCTTACCGAACACGTCTATCATTGCTTTAGCCGTGTTTAAGAATGGTCTTCCTAATATGAGAGGAACTTGAGAATCTTCTTCCATGTCCAAAACAACAAAATCTACTGGAAATACTAAAGTACCAACTTTAACTAGCATGTTCTCCATTATCCCTCTAGGATATTTTATTGATCGGTCGGCTAGTTGTATACTTATTCTTGTTGGTTTCAATTCTCCAAGGTCTAGTTTAGCGTATAGTGAATACGGCATTAGATTTATACTAGCACCTAAGTCTGCCAATGCTTCTATTGAACTAAGACTACCCAGAAAACATGGAATTGTGAAACTTCCTGGATCAGATAATTTTTCTAGTATCTTATTCAACAGCACTGCTGAACAATTTGCATTCATAGTGACAGCCGAGAGTTCTTCCATTTTCTTTCTATTTGTGATTAGATCTTTCAAGAATTTAGCATATCTTGGCATTCCTGAAATCACATCAATGAAAGGAAGATTTACATTTATCTGTTTAAACATATCCAAGAATTTGGATTGCTCGGCTTCAAGTTTTTCTTTCTTCATTTTACTCGGATAAGGAAGTGGTGGTTGGTATGGTTTAACATAAGGTTTATCCTTAACTGTGTTATTTTCATTAATCTTTTCAACTACCGGTTCTTTTTCCTTATCTTGATCAGGTTGTGGTTCTTGTGGAGTAGGAATAGTTTCATCAGAAGTTACAGGTATTTCAGGTGGTTTAAGTGTTGTACCACTTCTTGTGGTAATAGCTTTAGCTGTTTCATTTCGTGGGTTAGCATTTGTATCACTAGGTAGACTTCCCGGTTTTCTTTCACCTATTAACCTTGCTAGGTTACTTACTTCTTGTTCCAGATTTTGAATAGAAGCTTGTTGATTTCTAAATGCTTGAGCATTTTGTTCATTGGTTTGTTTTTGAGATGTGAAAAACTGCGTTTGAGTTTCAACTAGCTTCGTCATCATATCTTCTAAATTCGGCTTTTTATCATCGGTTTGTTGTGGTGGTTTGTTTTGAAAATTAGGTCTTTGCTGATTATAAGTATTATTGGATACTTGTTGATTGCTAGGACCTTGTTGGTTGTTGTATGGAATATTTCTGTTATAATTCTAGTTTTGATTGTAAATCGGTCTTGGCGGTTGATAATTATTCTGATAATTATTTCCAGGCCTTTGGTTTATGTATGAAATATTCTCTCTTTGTTCCATTGTTAATTCAATACTGAGACAATCTTTTGTCAAATGTGGTCCTCCACACTGCTCACAACTAATTCGTATAGCATGAATATCTTTAGTCATCTTTTCCATTCGTCTCTCGAAAGCATCTATCTTTGCCGAAATGGAATCTAAGTCATGGCTAGAATCGGCTCTAGCTGCTTTAGATGATCTAATGATATCTTTTTCTTGGTGCCACTCATGTGAGTGGGAAGCAGTATTATCAATAATTTTGTAAGCATCAGTTTCGGTTTTCTTCATAATAGAACCACCAGCTGCTATATCTATGTCTTTTCTTGTAGTGATGTCGCATCCTTGGTAGATTATTTGTACTATTTGACAGGTGTCTAAACCATGTTGCGGACATCCTCTTAATAACTTTCCATATCTTGTCCACGCCTCATATAGAGTTTCATTTGGCTTCTGTGTGAACGTAACAATTTCTGCTTGAAGTCTTACGGCTTTAGATGCAGGAAAGAATTGTTTAAGAAATTTGTCAACTAAAACATCCCATGTATCAATCGCCCCTTCAGGTAACGATTCCAACCAATCTTTGGCTTCTCCCTTTAAAGTCCAGGGAAATAACATGAGATATATCTGTTCATCCTCCACTTCTCGGATTTTAAATAGTGTGCAGATCCTATTAAAGGTACGTAGATGTTCATTTGGATCTTCCTTCGGCGCACCACTAAATTGGCATTGATTAGTCACCATGTGTAGAATTTGTCCTTTGATTTCATAATCTGGCGCATTAATGTCTGGATGAGTAATTGCGTGACCTTGGCCAGTGCGTTTAGCTCTCATTCGGTCTTCCATACTTAAAGGTTCCAGATTCTCGATAATTGAATTTGTTGAATCGGTATCACTAGATGATTCTGTTTTAATAGTTCGTTCCTCAACAATCTCTGTTTGAATGATTGGTGGTTCCGGAGGAAAGTTTAATGGTTCAGGATCTATGAACCGTTCCTGAATATTCTCTGGATTCTCAATTGTGAGGTTGGGTTCAAAAAATGGATTATCGGAAATTTGAACTGAAGTACTTGGTTGACTGGATGACGATTCTAAAGAAAAATCAACGGCGGTTATATTTGCTAAATGTCTTGATCTAGTTATAGGTGGTGAACGTACAAAAGGTGATGAACGTCTTGCTCGGTGCATTCACTGAATATCCTATTAGTTTTTAAAAAGGAAAGAAAAATTATAATAAGTTATCCAATTAATAGACTTTTCTGATTTTGCCCACGTTTCGAATAGCCAAAAGATGCAGCAGAGGGGCAGGATTCGTTTGGTCTCAATATAATTGAGGACTGTTTGGCTCCAATAACCCGGTCCACGTACAAATCCAACTATTACTACGAACCAGAAAATTTTGATGTCTATCAATTTAACCACTCAAAATAAATTTTCGTAATTTTAAGAAATTTAGATAAGAAGTAGAATAAAATTCTAAGTCCTAAAAACTAGAATGGCGAGAAATAAGAGAGAAAAAGAGTTCGTCGCAAAAGGTCGAAAAAGAAAAAAAATGGTTGAAAAATAAAAGGTGACGGAAAAATAAAAGAAACTTATAAAAACTTAAAAATACTTTACTAACCTAACCTTATTACTACAACTAACTTAAAATTATAATCGCAAATTGAAATTACTAATTGGAATGATAATTGGTACATAGTAAAAGGTGTCTAAAAATATTAAAGCTTACAAGGAAAAACTAAATTCCAAATGGAAATAACTTAAAAAGAAACTAAAACTTAAAAAGGCGTCGCAAAATTCTAAAGCACCTAAATCTTAGTCTAAAGAAAAAGCACTTAAGGAATTCTACGGCAAAGCCTAAAAATCTAGGAGTAAAAATAACTATAGCAAAAACTAAGTTTAAAATTAAATATGAGCTAAAAATACAAATATTACGCTACAACGATTAAAAAGGGACAAAATATAAAAATATACAAAAAGTTGTAAAAAGTACAATTTTTATAAAAATATTATTTTTATATTATTTATTTAATAAAACTACTAATTTTACAATTTTAATAAAACTAATTAATACTAAATACATAAAAAAAAGTAAAAATAATAATAATTAAACAAAGTATTAAAACCTTGTTACAATTCGAATCCCCAATTAGTTGGAATATTTATCTTCGGGTATAATAATAATTTGATGAGGACACTCGCACTTTATATTTATGACTGATGGACTGTTATGGACAAAAACCAGACGGACATATTGAATAATCCAGGACAAAGGACAATTAACCCATGGGCATAAAACTAAAATCAACACGTCAAACATCATGATTACGGAAGTTTAAATAAGCATAATTCTTTTATTTCATATTTAATTTCCTTTATTTTATATTTAATTGCACTTCTAATTATCGCACTTTTATTTATTGTTGTTTAATCGCACTTTTAATTATCGTACTTTTTAATTATCGCAATTTTATTTTATCGCATTTTTATTATTCGCAATTTCATTATCGTTATTTACTTTACGCTTTAATTTAAGTCTTGTATTTATTTTATATTTTACATTAGGTTTTAACTGCGACTAAAATCTTAAAATCGACAAACCGGTCATTAAACGGTAAAAACCCCCCTTTATAATAATAATATTACTTATATATATATTTGTATTTTTAATAAAAGTAAACTAATATAGCGTTGAGCTTTGTTTAAAGATTTCCCTGTGGAACGAACCGGACTTACTAAAAACTACACTACTGTACGATTAGGTACACTGCCTATAAGTGTTGTAGCAAGGTTTAAGTATATCCATTCTATAAATAAATAAATATCTTGTGTAAAATTGTATCGTATTTAATAGTTTTTCCTAGTAAAATATAAGCTATTTCATATACTACCCCGCTGCACATCAAGTATTTTTGGCGCCGCTGCCGGGGAATATCTTAAAAGCCGGAAGCGCAACGCTAATATAAAAAAAAAAAAAAGATTTTTATTTTACTTTTATTAAAATTCGTTTTTGTAAAAATATGTTTTAATTATTCAAAAATATAAAAAGAAAAACAAAAATATAAGTATTTTTAAGATTTTGTTAAATATTTAAGTTTTATAAGTTTCTTTATTTTTATTTTAGTTTATAATAATATAAATTTTATTAAACATCTTTTAATTATATAAAAATAGAAAACAGAAAATAAAAAAATAAATAAATAAAGAAAAACGCGTAAAATTTCAAAGCTGTCAACTGAATTTCTGAACCCCGCGACTCGCGGGGTTTTCTTCTTTAATTTCCGTGACTCGCGGAGACCATCTGACACACGACAGAAAACCCTAATCCTGCATTAATGACGGTAATTATTAATTAATTATTATTAAACCCTAATTAAGTAGTATTATTATTAGTTTTATTTTTATTTTTACTTTTTTTATGTATTTAGTATTAATTAGTTTTATTAAAATTGTAAAATTAGTAGTTTTATTAAATAAATAATATAAAAATAATATTTTTATAAAAATTGTACTTTTTACAACTTTTTGTATATTTTTATATTTTGTCCCTTTTTAATCGTTGTAGCGTAATATTTGTATTTTTTAGCTCATATTTAATTTTAAACTTAGTTTTTGCTATAGTTATTTTTACTCCTAGATTTTTAGGCTTTGCCGTAGAATTCCTTAAGTGCTTTTTCTTTAGACTAAGATTTAGGTGCTTTAGAATTTTGCGACGCCTTTTTAAGTTTTAGTTTCTTTTTAAGTTATTTCCATTTGGGATTTAGTTTTTCCTTGTAAGCTTTAATATTTTTAGACACCTTTTACTATGTACCAATTATCATTCCAATTAGTAATTTCAATTTGCGATTATAATTTTAAGTTAGTTGTAGTAATAAGGTTAGGTTAGTAAAGTATTTTTAAGTTTTTATAAGTTTCTTTTATTTTTCCGTCACCTTTTATTTTTCAACCATTTTTTTTCTTTTTCGACCTTTTGCGACGAACTCTTTTTCTCTCTTATTTCTCGCCATTCTAGTTTTTAGGACTTAGAATTTTATTCTACTTCTTATCTAAATTTCTTAAAATTACGAAAATTTATTTTGAGTGGTTAAATTGATAGACATCAAAATTTTCTGGTTCGTAGTAATAGTTGGATTTGTACGTGGACCGGGTTATTGGAGCCAAACAGTCCTCAATTATATTGAGACCAAACGAATCCTGCCCCTCTGCTGCATCTTTTGGCTATTCGAAACGTGGGCAAAATCAGAAAAGTCTATTAATTGGATAACTTATTATAATTTTTCTTTCCTTTTTAAAAACTAATAGGATATTCAGTGAATGCACCGAGCAAGACGTTCATCACCTTTTGTACGTTCACCACCTATAACTAGATCAAGACATTTAGCAAATATAACCGCCGTTGATTTTTCTTTAGAATCGTCATCCAGTCAACCAAGTACTTCAGTTCAAATTTCCGATAATCCATTTTTTGAACCCAACCTCACAATTGAGAATCCAGAGAATATTCAGGAACGGTTCATAGATCCTGAACCATTAAACTTTCCTCCGGAACCACCAATCATTCAAACAGAGATTGTTGAGGAACGAACTATTAAAACAGAATCATCTAGTGATACCGATTCAACAAATTCAATTATGGAGAATCTGGAACCTTTAAGTATGGAAGACCGAATGAGAGCTAAACGCACTGGCCAAGGTCACGCAATTACTCATCCAGACATTAATGCGCCAGATTATGAAATCAAAGGACAAATTCTACACATGGTGACTAATCAATGCCAATTTAGTGGTGCGCCGAAGGAAGATCCAAATGAACATCTACGTACCTTTAATAGGATCTGCACACTATTTAAAATCCGAGAAGTGGAGGATGAACAGATATATCTCATGTTATTTCCCTGGACTTTAAAGGGAGAAGCCAAAGATTGGTTGGAATCGTTACCTGAAGGGGCGATTGATACATGTTATGTTTTAGTTGACAAATTTCTTAAACAATTCTTTCCTGCATCTAAAGCCGTAAGACTTCAAGCAGAAATTGTTACGTTCACACAGAAGCCAAATGAAACTCTATATGAGGCGTGGACAAGATATGGAAAGTTATTAAGAGGATGTCCGCAACATGGTTTAGACACCTGTCAAATAGTACAAATATTCTACCAAGGATGCGACATCAATACAAGAAAAGACATAGATATAGCAGCTGGTGGTTCTATTATGAAGAAAACTGAAACTGATGCTTACAAAATTATTGATAATACTGCTTCCCACTCACATGAGTGGCACCAAGAAAAAGATATCATTAGATCATCTAAAGCAGCTAGAGCCGATTCTAGCCATGACTTAGATTCCATTTCGGCAAAGATAGATGCTTTCGAGAGACGAATGGAAAAGATGACTAAAGATATTCATGCTATACGAATTAGTTGTGAGCAGTGTGGAGGACCACATTTGACAAAAGATTGTCTCAGTATTGAATTAACAATGGAACAAAGAGAGAATATTTCATACATAAACCAAAGGCCTGGAAATAATTATCAGAATAATTATCAACCGCCAAGACCGATTTACAATCAAAACCAGAATTATAACCGAAATATTCCATACAACAACCAATAAGGTCCTAGCAATCAACAAGTATCCAATAATACTTATAATCAGCAAAGACCTAATTTTCAAAACAAACCACCACAACAAACCGATGATAAAAAGCCAAATTTAGAAGATATGATGGCGAAGCTAGTTGAAACTCAAACGCAGTTTTTCACATCTCAAAAACAAACCAATGAACAAAATGCTCAAGCATTTAGAAATCAACAAGCTTCTATTCAAAATCTGGAACAAGAAGTAAGTAACCTAGCAAGGTTAATAGGTGAAAGAAAACCGGGAAGTCTACCTAGTGATACAAACGCTAACCCCCGAAATGAAACAGCTAAAGCTATCACCACAAGAAGTGGTACAACACTTAAATCACCTGAAATACCTGTAACTTCTGATGAAACTATTCCTACTCCACAAGAACCACAACCTGATCAAGATAAGGAAAAAGAACCGGTAGTTGAAAAGGATAATGAAGATAACACAGTTAAGGATAAACCTTATGTTAAACCATACCAACCACCACTTCCTTACCCGAGTAAAATGAAGAAAGAAAAACTTGAAGCCGAGCAATCCAAATTCTTGGATATGTTTAAACAGATAAATGTAAATCTTCCTTTCATTGATGTGATTTCAGAAATGCCTAGATATGCTAAATTCTTGAAAGATCTAATCACAAATAGAAAGAAAATGGAAGAACTCTCGGCTGTCACTATGAATGCAAATTGTTCAGCAGTGCTGTTGAATAAGATACTAGAAAAATTATCTGATCCAGGAAGTTTCACAATTCCATGTTTTCTGGGTAGTCTTAGTTCAATAGAAGCATTGGCAGACTTAGGTGCTAGTATAAATCTAATGCCGTATTCACTATACACTAAACTAGACCTTGGAGAATTGAAACCAACCAGAATAAGCATACAACTAGCCGATAGATCAATAAAATATCCTAGAGGGATAATGGAGAACATGCTAGTTAAAGTTGGTACTTTAGTATTTCCAGTAGATTTTGTTGTTTTGGACATGGAAGAAGATTCTCAAGTTCCTCTCATATTAGGAAGACCATTCTTAAACACGGCTAAAGCAATGATAGACGTGTTCGGTAAGAAACTGGCCCTAAGTATAGAGGATGAGAGTGTTACCTTTTCAGTTGATAGAGCAATGCAACAACCACAATCTGCAGATGATACATGTTATTATATTCAAACTATAGATGCACATGCAGAATTATTAGAAGAATTTCCAGAATTACAAGGAACAGGAGAATGTTCTTTAGGAGAAGGTAATGAACCAATTGATGAAGCTGAAATGTTAGCTACACTTATAGCTAATGGATATGAACCAACAACAGAAGAAATTCAAATGCTAAAAGAAGAAGACAGATATCGATATAAATCATCGATAGAAGAACCTCCGAAATTAGAGTTAAAGCCACTTCCAAACCATTTGGAATACGCTTATTTACATGGTGAATCTGAATTACCTGTAATCATATCGTCTTCTCTTACTGAAAATGAGAAATCACAACTCATTTCTGTGTTGAAAGCTCATAAACCAGCCATTGCATGGAAGATTCATGATATTAAAGGAATAAGTCCTTCGTATTGCACACATAAAATCCTTATGGAAGAAGGTCATAAAACGTATGTGCAACGCCAACGAAGACTAAATCCTAATATGCAAGATGTAGTTAAGAAAGAGATTATTAAACTGCTAGATGCAGGTTTGATATATCCAATTTCTGATAGTCCATGGGTAAGCCCAGTTCAATGCGTACCTAAGAAGGGTGGCATGACTGTCATTACAAATGAGAAAAATGAGCTTATTCCTACTAGGACTGTAACAGGATGGCGTGTATGTATTGATTATAGAAAATTAAATGACGCCACCAGAAAAGATCACTTTCCCTTACCTTTCATAGATCAAATGTTGGAAAGATTAGCCGGAAATAGTTACTATTGTTTTCTAGATGGATTTTCCGGATATTTTCAAATTCCAATAGCACCCGAGGACCAAGAGAAAACCACATTCACGTGCCCTTATGGTACTTTTGCTTACAAAAGAATGCCATTTGGACTTTGTAACGCCCCTGCAACCTTTCAAAGGTGTATGATGGCGATTTTTCACGACATGATAGAAGAATGCATTGAAGTATTCATGGATGACTTTTCAGTCTTCGGTGATACATTTAAATCATGTCTAGTTAATCTGGAACGAATGCTAATTAGATGCGAAAAATCAAATCTAGTACTTAATTGGGAGAAATGCCATTTCATGGTTAAAGAAGGCATCGTTCTTGGACATAAAATTTCAAAAGAAGGAATTGAAGTGGATAGAGCTAAAGTAGATGTAATTGCTAAACTTTCACATCCCACCAATGTTAGAGGAGTTAGGAGTTTTCTAGGGCATGCCGGTTTTTACCGACGTTTCATAAAAGATTTTTCAAAAATTGCCACTCCTATGAATAAACTCCTAGAAAAGGATGCTCCATTCATCTTTTCAGATGAGTGTATCAAATCTTTTAATATTCTTAAAGAGAAACTCACTAATGCACCGATCATGATAACACCAAATTGGAATCTACCATTTGAACTAATGTGCGATGCAAGCGATTTTGCAATGGGAGCCGTTTTAGGACAAAGGATTGAAAAACGATTTCAACCTATATATTATGCTAGTAAGACATTACAAGGAGCACAAACAAACTATACAACTACTGAAAAATAACTCCTTGCTATTGTCTTTGCTTTTGACAAATTTCGATCATATCTCGTTCTAGCAAAAACGGTGGTCTATACCGACCATTCTGCTCTTAGATACCTATTTTCAAAACAAGATGCTAAACCAAGATTAATCCGTTGGATCTTACTCTTACAAGAGTTTGATATTGAAATCCGAGATAAAAGAGGAGCAGAAAATCTCGCCGCTGATCATCTTTCTCGTCTTGAAAATCCCGAATTAGAAGTTCTAAATGAATCAGCCATACAAGACAACTTTCCTGATGAATATCTATTGAAGATAGATTATAAAGAAATCCCATGGTTTGCAGACTATGCAAACTACTTAGTTTGTGGATTCCTTGAAAAAGGATTATCGTACCAAAGACGAAAGAAATTCTTCAGTGATATAAAACACTATTTCTGGGAAGATCCACATCTGTTTAAAAGTTGTCCCGATGGAATAATACGCCGATGTGTATTCGGAGATGAAGCCAGTAAAATTTTAAACCATTGTCACACAGGACCAACAGGAGGGCATTATGGGCCTCAACTAACAGCAAGAAAAGTTTATGAAGCTGGATTCTATTGGCCTACAATTTACAAAGACGCACACCTTCTTTGCAAATCTTGTGATGCATGTCAAAGGGCCGGAAAAATAAGTCAACGTGATGAAATGCCACAAAATGTCATCCAAGTATGTGAAGTATTTGACATTTGGGGTATTGACTTTATGGGTCCATTTCCAAAATCTCATAATAATCTATATATACTCGTAGCCATTGATTATGTATCTAAATGGGCGGAAGCACAAGCTCTCCCAACTAACGATGCACGAGTTGTAGTCAACTTTTTAAAACGTCTTTTTGCAAGGTTTGGAACACCGAAAGCTTTAATAAGTGATCGGGGAACTCATTTTTGTAATAATCAACTTGAGAAAGTTCTTAAAAGATATGGAGTAACTCATAAAATATCCACCGCATATCATCCACAAACAAGTGGACAAGTTGAAAATACCAACCGAGCTTTAAAACGTATTCTAGAGAAAACCGTAGGATCAAATTCGAAGGAATGGTCCATTAAATTGGAGGATGCACTCTGGGCTTTTAGAACAGCCTACAAAACTCCAATTGGAACCACACCTTTTAGACTTGTTTATGGAAAAGCATGTCATCTTCCAGTAGAAATTGAACACAAAGCATTTTGGGCTTTGAAGACATGTAATCTTGATTTACATGAAGCTGGACGTCTACGATTAAGTTAACTAAATGAATTAGAAGAATTAAGACATGAAGCATACGAAAATTCGTTAATCTATAAAGAAAGAACGAAGAAATGGCATGATAAAAGAATCAGAAGTTCAAAAGAATTTAAAGAAGGAGACAGAGTTCTTCTTTTCAATTCACGATTCAAGCTATTTCCTGGAAAATTGAAATCAAGATGGTCTGGGCCATTCATAGTCAAAAGAGTTTTCCCATACGGAACGATAGAATTAATAAATTCAAATGGGATTGAATTTAAAGTTAATGGTCACAGAGTTAAACATTACATACATGGTCCGATGGAAGTCGACAACGAAGTTAATCACAATTTCGACACCACAGCTAACTAAGTGTGGGGAGAATCAAGTCTTTAAAGGATAATATGTATTTCTGTTAGAGTTAGATTGTCTGTTTTCGTGTAGTTCTCGAAAATGGAACACGTATGGTCTTTCCCTAGCAGACCCTAAAGAACTAGTCTTCTCCCCCCATTCTGAATTTTTATTTCTTTAGGTTTTTACGAAATGAAGACTGCCTGTGAACTAAACCATGGTCTAATGCTACACGCTTTGATCACTAAAAGAAATAATGACATACTACCGAGCGAATTAGTATCAGTAATCAGAGAAAGAATGGACGGAGTTAGAAAAGAATCCAGATGCGAAGATAATAAGTTACAATTTGGTAAAGGAAAATCAAAATCCGCAGCGAAAAGAAGAGCAAGACACCTAGAAAGATGTCACAAATGCGGAAAATGGTCACATGGAGGTAAATGTTCAAATAATCAAACCTATTCAAATACCGAATTTGTTACTTTATGCAGAGAAGGACCGTTCATATGTTTAGAAGAAAAGACACTGAATGCTCGAGGTTACGCCTATGTAGCCATGGAAAACCAATTAAACCGACTATCTTATGAATGGGATAGATCATATAACTAAGAAATTTATTGCACAGGTATGTCTGTACAGTTTTTTATTTTTATTTTTATTTTTAACCTTTTGATAATAAACGCTAATTTGTTCGCTAAAAAGTATTAAATTGATATTGAATAAAATTAGGTTTGGCGACCGAAATTATTGATATCATTCAAAAATTTATTACATCACTGCGAAATTTAACGTTTATTCTTAAGGAATAAATATCTTTAAACAATCAACCCAAAATATTTCAAAAATTCGTCATAAGTTAAATTAGGTCTTGAAATCGAAATTACTTTACCGAAAAGAGGGGCGCATATTTTTGATAATATTTGATTGATTAAAGTGGGATAAAAAGACAAAAAGATTTTTAATTTTATTTTTACCATATTTTTAAAATTAATATTTGAATCTTAAATTAATATTGTAAACTTTGTAAAAACAATATATTTAAAATTGTAAATATTTGAAAAATTAATATAAGTTTGATATGAATTTATAAATTTTAAAAAAAAATTAAGTTTGGTGTGAATTTTTAATTTTTAAAATATTAATTTTTAATTTTATGCATTTTAAATTTTAAGTTTGGTGTGAATTTTTAATTTTTAATTTTTAATTTTGAATTTTATATTTAAGTTGTGTGAGTTTAAAAACAAAAATTTACTTTATCTCATTAAGTTAAGAATATGATTTTTAAAATTCGTCGTAAGTTGAAGACTAGGTCTTTGAACCGAAATTGCTTTACCCGAGGGAGGGACGAGAACTTTTATTATCATTATTTTTAATCTTATTGATTTAAAGTATGCCAAAAAAAATTAAAAAACCCAAAAATTTTAGCTTTTAAAACAATCGCTACTAAAAGACAAATTTTAAAATTTTGTCGAAGGACGGACTAGGACATCGATCCGAAACGACCTCGTCCTAAATAACAAAGGAAACAAAATTTTAAAATTAATTACTTAATTATTTTAATAAGTTATTGATTATAAAAAAAAAAAAAAAAAAAATATCAAACTCCGCGACTCGCGGAGTTTGAAGTGAAAAACCTCCGCAACTCGCGGAGGGACCAATTTACAGAAAAAAAATATAACGCAAGAACTGATCAGTTTCACTCCCCCACACACAAAAACACTGCGAACCACAGCGAAAAAAAGACCCGAAAAACCCGAGAAAAAACCCCAAAAATCCCAATTTTTAACCGTTAATCACCAAATCTTTTGCTAAAATCATGTTGAGAAGGATGCTATCTAAGAATTACTCAAGAAAAAGGGTAAATTTCTACACCTAAACACCATTTAATTCGAAATTTGGTGTTCTTGAGCTATTTTTCCCCAATTTGATTTTGATGCTTTTTAGTGTAATTAAGCTTAAATTGTTTATGTATTATGCTTGTATAACCTAGATTGATGCTGTTTAACATGATTAGAAGCCTTAAACTTAAAATTTTGAGTAATCTAGGGTTTGTGTTCTTGAGCAATTTGGGGCTTTTTGATATAAACAGGTTATGGCCGATTTTTGTCATGAATTGTTGCTAAATTGAGTAGTGTAACATGTCTAGGTAGTTAAATGATCCAAACTTTGAACCTAAACATGATTTTGAGAATTAAAGTGGACTTTTTCAAGTCTAAAATTCATGAACTTGATTATTGAAAGATAATGCCATTTGAGACTTGTTTAATTGCTAGTAATGATTATTTTGAAATGTTATTTGAGTTGAATGCTTATGAACTTGGCGAAAATTTTCGTATATGCTTATTTGAAAAAGTGTAGATTTGATAAAAATGTGAAAATGAGCTTAAGTTTGATATAAATTGATAATGTCATTGTAATTATTTTGATAGATGATTTTGCTGACACTAATGCATATTTGGATGCACAAAATTTGTGTTTGATGTGTTTTGCAGAATGAAAGGGGTGAATCTTCATCCCAAGCCCGCAATGCTCCTGCTGAGAATTTGGAACAACGGGAGGTGGATAACTACTACAAGCAGGATGTACCTCATCCAGTCATGACCTTTTCGGATATGCACTTGGAAGAATTGCACCCGAACCTGAGATTTGACAGACTTTGGATAGATTATCCAAAATATCAACGGGGTTTGCATACTCTTCACTCTAAGGTTGTTGAGGTACCGAGGGTCATAGAATGGGGACCCTTAGAAGCTGTAGAATTGGCCGGGCCAATTAGGGAATTACTTGTACAGAGGTATGGTAATTCTTCTTTTAATGACTGGATATGTTTATTCACCATACGCAGACCTGTATATAAAGTATGGTGTGAAGAGTTGTTATGTAGTATAGAGTTGAATGATCGGGTAGCTAGTTTAACCGATCGTTCTTTTATTAGATTTTTGTTAGGCGGTTCGATGCGCCACATGTCTTTACTGGACATGGCTCAGGCTTTACGTATATATACGCCTGAGGAGTTAGCGTCTGCCGATTGTAGAGGATTGATACTAAACGGTAGAAAGATAGATGAGAATTTTGATACACACGGTGTGTGGAGTCAAATGACAAGCCATCACCGTTTCAAAGGGGGAAACTACTCTTATTTGGATATAGATAGAGCCGAATTAAGAGTAATACATAGGTTTTTAGCTAATTCGATTACACAAAGGGGTAAAAACAAAGAAAAGGTAAATGAACAAGATTTGTTTTACCATATGTGTATTCGAGACCCACAGAGCGCTGTAAGTATACCATATTGTGTGGGTTATTATTTATCAGCTATGGTTCGGGGGATGCGTCCACATAGCATAATAGGAGGTGGTATTTTTATTACTTTGATTGGTGAATATCTCGGTGTGGATATAAGTCGGGGGGGATTATTACTAGAAGAGCCGGAACCCCGCGACACTATAGGTTTAAATGTATACCATGGTGCGAAAGTTTTGAAGAGGCGAAATAACGCCGCAGTACGATACCATGGTAGACATCCACAGGTGGAGAGAAACCAGCAGCAAGGTAATGTAGGAGGGGGGAATGAGATGCAAGAAATGCATAGGTTTATAGCTTCTCAGGAATACGAAAATGCTAGACAGAGAGCATTTGAAGATTGGCAAGTTCATCAGAACCAGATCATAGCGCATTGCCAACATATAGGTAGAAACTATATTCCTACACCGAAACCCGTCTTCCCTCCTTGGTCGATAGAGATGCAGCCACCATATCCTACGTATGATCCTGCCGAATCATTCTATAGCACTTATGGTTATGCCTGGAACCCCTATTGGTACCAATATCATCCTTAGTTTACTTATTATTTTTTTATTTTGTAATTTGTAATTATTGATATGTTTAATATTTTTGTTAATATTGTAATCATTTTTATAATTATCTAACTTTTATTCTTAGATTTTAATAATTTTTGAATGTGGGGTAATATACCAAACTTCAAAAATATGTATATATGTTTGCAGTTTATCTTATGTACACAACAGGGTAAAACAACGCATTTTCAAAGACTGGCATTAAGTTCAGCAAAAGCAACTAATTTTGACGACAAGATGCAAAATATATGTGAAATAACAACAAGACGGAATGAACAAATGATGTGCACCATTTATCATTCAGCAAACAAACGCCAATATATTTGGAAACTTTGGTAAAATTTAATCATTTTCACACAAATCACCCTCAATAATTTAAATTGTTACTGATTTCTTGCAAATGAGGGCATTGCAAGATCTTAAGTGTGGGAAGGGGTTAAATTCTTTCGGATTTTAAAATTTTTATCTTAAACACTTGGTTACCATTAAAAATACTAGTAAAGCAGTAGTTGTATTAGAATCTAGTGCTCTCTGATAAAAAAGAACAGTCCTAGTCTTATATACTGACTACCCAATTCTAGTAAAATTTTTCAATTAAATGAATTCAAAATCATGTTTATACATATTTATGAACGATAAAACTAGGTTTTAACACCGAAATTATTGTTATCTCAGAAAGAACATAAATTAAGAAACAAACTAAAATGTCAAAATTCATTTAAAATGGAATAGAGGACGATAAAAAGGAAAATAAAAGCCAAGTGTGGGAAAATTTACCAAGTTATCTTAACATATGTCACATATATCTGTAACAAATAACTGAAAATACTTTTGCTTTGGACTAAACTAAACTGTTTTACCCGATGAAAGAAAAGAAGAGATGGATCTACACGATGAATCAATTCCATCATTAAAAGGAAGTAAAGTCTTCCGAAAAAGACACGCGCTTCTTGATTTAGGTCATGAAGTTGTCGTTCAGACCAGCTGTAGGTTGACGAAAAATCTAGAAAAGTCATCACTAAAATCAGCAGGAAATCCACGGACCTCAGCATTAAACAGGGTCGCCAAGTGGTCAGATTTATCCTAACCATGAGAAGGATTTATCTCGTACAATGGGGGGGCACCATGCAAATTAGCTGAATAAGACTAATGAATCAGATTCCCAGAAAGGATAATCTCCTTAAAGATTAAAAATCAGCTTTTAAGACTGATATTACTCAATCCTAGAGATTGACCTTAAAGATTGAGAATTACAAACTCATGGAATTCGATGATATCTAAACTCGAGCTTAAACGAGAAAATATTTTGATCAAAATTACAAACCGATTTGTTTTCTGAAAACCCTATTTTCAATGCGTTCATTACCATTGAACGTAAAATCCTAGGAATTCACCTGGAATTCATTAGGTCACCTGAACCAAATCGGGTGTCAACCGTAAGAACGGTGGTTGCATAGTGGTCAAAGACAGGACCTTGTGCCAGACCGAAAAATTATAAGGGTGAGCTTTACTATTGCTCCTACCAAGGATAGTAATTGCGTCCGACACGTTATAGACCATAATCAAAAGCATGTCACGGGACATTGCCTTAACAGTTGCTTGTTCAACGCTTTCCTTTATAACCGGACGGTAGTTTGCCGAAAGGTAATATACGGGACAAGTAAACTGGACGTGTTGCTTTCCAAATACAAGGTTAGCAAGTGGGTGACACAAAACCGCAAGTTTTGAGCTAAAATTTTCAAATCTGAAACCTACCAAACCCACAAAAATATTTTGCAAACACCGGTAAAGGGTTATTCCGGAAAACTTATCTAGGATAAAAACTAGATTTCAAAAGATCAAATGTTTTCATAAAGATCCAATTTCCTTAATGGATCTAAATTTTTATAGTCATGTGGGACTGTAAATCATATCGTTACTACCATTGTTTATACCGCCGTATAGAAATCACTGATGTACAAAGTGTGAAGAATAAAGAAGTGATTCTAGTATTTCAAGACAATATTGCTTGAGGACAAGCAACGCTCAAGTGTGGGAATATTTGATAATGCTAAAAACGAGCATATATTTCATAACATTATTCCTCAAGAAAGACAAGCTTTTAGTTGCAATTGTTCTATTTACAAGTGATATTCGTTTAAATAATAAAAGGTGAAGACAAAAGACAGATTCGACGAATTGAAGACGCAAACGACCAAAAAGCTCAAAAGTACAAAAGACAATCAAAAAGGTTCCAATTATTGATAAGAAACGTCTCGAAATTACAAGAGTACAAGATTCAAAACGCAAAGTACAAAATATAAAATTGTACGCAAGGACGTTCGAAAATCCGGAACCGGGACCAGAGTCAACTCTTAACGCTCGACGCAACGGACTAAAAATTACAAGTTAACTATGTATATAAATATAATATAATATATAATTAATTATATTAATTATATATATATTATATATATATATTAAAAACCGTCGGCAGAGAAAACTCCAAGGACTGAGCTGTAATTTCTATCTCCGCGACTCGCGGAGTTTGGAGAGGCTTTTGCCGCGAGTCGCGGAGCCCCAAAAATCAACTCTGGCTATAAAGCCAACCGAATTCTGATCAAAAATAATCATCTTTTTCTTCTCTTATCATAAGTAAAACTTATATATATATATATAATTTATATTTTAATTTTAATTTTAATTCTAATAATAAGGGTATGTTAGCGAATGTTGTAAGGGTGTAAGTCGAAATTCTGTCCGTGTAACGCTACGCTATTTTTAATCATTGTAAGTTATGTTCAACCTTTTTACATTAATGTCTCGTAGCTAAGTTATTATTATGCTTATTTAAAACGAAGTAATCATGATGTTGGGCTAATTACTAAAATTGGATAATTGGGCTTTGTACCATAATTGGGGTTTGGACAATAGAACGACACTTGTGGAAATTAGACTATGGGCTATTAATGGGCTTTATATTTGTTTAACTAAATGAAAGTTTGTTAATGTTAATATAAAGATTTACAATTGGGCGTCCTTATAAATTACCATATACAATCAATCGGACACGATGGGCGGGGTATTTATATGTACGAATAATCGTTCATTTAACCGGACACGGGAATGGATTAATAGCCACTAGAATAATTAAAACAGGGGTGAAATTACATTCAAGGGTAATTGGTGTAATTGTTAACAAAGTAGTAAAACCTTGGTTTACACGCAGTCGATAACCTGGTGTATTCATTAAACAAAGTATTAAAACCTTGTTACAATTCGAATCCCCAATTAGTTGGAATATTTATCTTCGGGTATAATAATAATTTGATGAGGACACTCGCACTTTATATTTATGACTGATGGACTGTTATGGACAAAAACCAGACGGACATATTGAATAATCCAGGACAAAGGACAATTAACCCATGGGCATAAAACTAAAATCAATACGTCAAACATCATGATTACGGAAGTTTAAATAAGCATAATTCTTTTATTTCATATTTAATTTCCTTTATTTTATATTTAATTGCACTTCTAATTATCGCACTTTTATTTATTGTTGTTTAATCGCACTTTTAATTATCGTACTTTTTAATTATCGCAATTTTATTTTATCGCATTTTTATTATTCGCAATTTCATTATCGTTATTTACTTTACGCTTTAATTTAAGTCTTGTATTTATTTTATATTTTACATTAGGTTTTAACTGCGACTAAAATCTTAAAATCGACAAACCGGTCATTAAACGGTAAAAACCCCCCTTTATAATAATAATATTACTTATATATATATTTGTATTTTTAATAAAAGTAAACTAATATAGCGTTGAGCTTTGTTTAAAGATTTCCCTGTGGAACGAACCGGACTTACTAAAAACTACACTACTGTACGATTAGGTACACTGCCTATAAGTGTTGTAGCAAGGTTTAAGTATATCCATTCTATAAATAAATAAATATCTTGTGTAAAATTGTATCGTATTTAATAGTTTTTCCTAGTAAAATATAAGCTATTTCATATACTACCCCGCTGCACATCAAGTATTTTTGGAGCCGCTGCCGGGGAATATCTTAAAAGCCGGAAGCGCAACGCTAATATAAAAAAAAAAGATTTTTATTTTACTTTTATTAAAATTCGTTTTTGTAAAAATATGTTTTAATTATTCAAAAATATAAAAAGAAAAACAAAAATATAAGTATTTTTAAGATTTTGTTAAATATTTAAGTTTTATAATCATTATTTACTTTTTTGAATGTGCTTTTATACATATTTATGAACGATAAAAATAGGTTTTAACACCGAAATTATTGTTATCTCAGAAAGAACATAAATTAAGAAACAAACTAAAATGTCAAAATTCATTTAAAATGGAATAGAGGACGATAAAAAGGAAAATAAAAGCCAAGTGTGGGAAAATTTACCAAGTTATCTTAACATATGTCACATATATCTGTAACAAATAACTGAAAATACTTTTGCTTTGGACTAAACTAAACTGTTTTACCCGATGAAAGAAAAGAAGAGATGGATCTACACGATGAATCAATTCCATCATTAAAAGGAAGTAAAGTCTTCCGAAAAAGACACGCGCTTCTTGATTTAGGTCATGAAGTTGTCGTTCAGACCAGCTGTAGGTTGACGAAAAATCTAGAAAAGTCATCACTAAAATCAGCAGGAAATCCACGGACCTCAGCATTAAACAGGGTCGCCAAGTGGTCATATTTATCCTAACCATGAGAAGGATTTATCTCGTACAATGGGGGGGCACCATGCAAATTAGCTGAATAAGACTAATGAATCAGATTCCCAGAAAGGATAATCTCCTTAAAGATTAAAAATCAGCTTTTAAGACTGATATTACTCAATCCTAGAGATTGACCTTAAAGATTGAGAATTACAAACTCATGGAATTCGATGATATCTAAACTCGAGCTTAAACGAGAAAATATTTTGATCAAAATTACAAACCGATTTGTTTTCTGAAAACCCTATTTTCAATGCGTTCATTACCAATGAACGTAAAATCCTAGGAATTCACCTGGAATTCATTAGGTCACCTGAACCAAATCGGGTGTCAACCGTAAGAACGGTGGTTGCATAGTGGTCAAAGACAGGACCTTGTGCCAGACCGAAAAATTATAAGGGTGAGCTTTACTATTGCTCCTACCAAGGATAGTAATTGCGTCCGACACGTTATAGACCATAATCAAAAGCATGTCACGGGACATTGCCTTAACAGTTGCTTGTTCAACGCTTTCCTTTACAACCGGACGGTAGTTTGCCGAAAGGTAATATACGGGACAAGTAAACTGGACTTGTTGCTTTCCAAATACAAGGTTAGCAAGTGGGTGACACAAAACCGCAAGTTTTGAGCTAAAATTTTCAAATCTGAAACCCACCAAACCCACAAAAATATTTTGCAAACACCGGTAAAGGGTTATTCCGGAAAACTTATCTAGGGTAAAAACTAGATTTAATTTTCAAAAGATCAAATGTTTTCATAAAGATCCAATTTCCTTAATGGATCTAAATTTTTATAGTCATGTGGGACTGTAAACCATATCGTTACTACCATTGTTTATACCGCCGTATAGAAATCACTGATGTACAAAGTGTGAAGAATAAAGAAGTGATTCTAGTATTTCAAGACAATATTGCTTGAGGACAAGCAACGCTCAAGTGTGGGAATATTTGATAATGCTAAAAACGAACATATATTTCATAGCATTATTCCTCAAGAAAGACAAGCTTTTAGTTGCAATTGTTCTATTTACAAGTGATATTCGTTTAAATAATAAAAGGTGAAGACAAAAGACAGATTCGACGAATTGAAGACGCAAACGACCAAAAAGCTCAAAAGTACAAAAGACAATCAAAAAGGTTCCAATTATTGATAAGAAACGTCTCGAAATTACAAGAGTACAAGATTCAAAACGCAAAGTACAAAATATAAAATTGTACGCAAGGACGTTCGAAAATCCGGAACCGGGACCAGAGTCAACTCTTAACGCTCGACGCAACGGACTAAAAATTACAAGTTAACTATGTATATAAATATAATATAATATATAATTAATTATATTAATTATATATATATTATATATATATATTAAAAACCGTCGGTAGAGAAAACTCCAAGGACTGAGCTGTAATTTCTATCTCCGCGACTCGCGGAGTTTGGAGAGGCTTTTGCCGCGAGTCGCGGAGCCCCAAAAATCAACTCTGGCTATAAAGCCAACCGAATTCTGATCAAAAATAATCATCTTTTTCTTCTCTTATCATACGTAAAACTTATATATATATATATAATTTATATTTTAATTTTAATTTTAATTCTAATAATAAGGGTATGTTAGCGAATGTTGTAAGGGTGTAAGTCGAAATTCTGTCCGTGTAACGCTACGCTATTTTTAATCATTGTAAGTTATGTTCAACCTTTTTACATTAATGTCTCGTAGCTAAGTTATTATTATGCTTATTTAAAACGAAGTAATCATGATGTTGGGCTAATTACTAAAATTGGGTAATTGGGCTTTGTACCATAATTGGGGTTTGGACAAAAGAACGACACTTGTGGAAATTAGACTATGGGCTATTAATGGGCTTTATATTTGTTTAACTAAATGAAAGTTTGTTAATGTTAATATAAAGATTTACAATTGGGCGTCCTTATAAATTACCATATACACTCAATCGGACACGATGGGCGGGGTATTTATATGTACGAATAATCGTTCATTTAACCGGACACGGGAATGGATTAATAGCCACTAGAATAATTAAAACAGGGGTGAAATTACATTCAAGGGTAATTGGTGTAATTGTTAACAAAGTAGTAAAACCTTGGTTTACACGCAGTCGATAACCTGGTGTATTCATTAAACAAAGTATTAAAACCTTGTTACAATTCGAATCCCCAATTAGTTGGAATATTTATCTTCGGGTATAATAATAATTTGATGAGGACACTCGCACTTTATATTTATGACTGATGGACTGTTATGGACAAAAACCAGACGGACATATTGAATAATCCAGGACAAAGGACAATTAACCCATGGGCATAAAACTAAAATCAACACGTCAAACATCATGATTACGGAAGTTTAAATAAGCATAATTCTTTTATTTCATATTTAATTTCCTTTATTTTATATTTAATTGCACTTCTAATTATCGCACTTTTATTTATTGTTGTTTAATCGCACTTTTAATTATCGTACTTTTTAATTATCGCAATTTTATTTTATCGCATTTTTATTATTCGCAATTTCATTATCGTTATTTACTTTACGCTTTAATTTAAGTCTTGTATTTATTTTATATTTTACATTAGGTTTTAACTGCGACTAAAATCTTAAAATCGACAAACCGGTCATTAAACGGTAAAAACCCCCCTTTATAATAATAATATTACTTATATATATATTTGTATTTTTAATAAAAGTAAACTAATATAGCGTTGAGCTTTGTTTAAAGATTTCCCTGTGGAACGAACCGGACTTACTAAAAACAACACTACTGTACGATTAGGTACACTGCCTATAAGTGTTGTAGCAAGGTTTAAGTATATCCATTCTATAAATAAATAAATATCTTGTGTAAAATTGTATCGTATTTAATAGTTTTTCCTAGTAAAATATAAGCTATTTCATATACTACCCCGCTGCACATCAAGTATTTTTGGCGCCGCTGCCGGGGAATATCTTAAAGGCCGGAAGCGCAACGCTAATATAAAAAAAAAAAAAAAGATTTTTATTTTACTTTTATTAAAATTCGTTTTTGTAAAAATATGTTTTAATTATTCAAAAATATAAAAAGAAAAACAAAAATATAAGTATTTTTAAGATTTTGTTAAATATTTAAGTTTTATAAGTTTTTTTATTTTTATTTTAGTTTATAATAATATAAATTTTATTAAACATCTTTTAATTATATAAAAATAGAAAACAGAAAATAAAAAAATAAATAAATAAAGAAAAACGCGTAAAATTTCAAAACTGCTCCAGATCTGAAATTCTAAACCCCGCGACTCGCGGGGTTTTCTTCTTTAATTTCCGCGACTCGCGAAGACCATCTGACACACGACAGAAAACCCTAATCCTGCATTAATGACGGTAATTATTAATTAATTATTATTAAACCCTAATTAAGTAGTATTATTATTAGTTTTATTTTTATTTTTACTTTTTTTTATGTATTTAGTATTAATTAGTTTTATTAAAATTGTAAAATTAGTAGTTTTATTAAATAAATAATATAAAAATAATATTTTTATAAAAATTGTACTTTTTACAACTTTTTGTATATTTTTATATTTTGTCCCTTTTTAATCGTTGTAGCGTAATATTTGTATTTTTAGCTCATATTTAATTTTAAACTTAGTTTTTGCTATAGTTATTTTTACTCCTAGATTTTTAGGCTTTGCCGTAGAATTCCTTAAGTGCTTTTTCTTTAGACTAAGATTTAGGTGCTTTAGAATTTTGCGACGCCTTTTTAAGTTTTAGTTTCTTTTTAAGTTATTTCCATTTGGGATTTAGTTTTTCCTTGTAAGCTTTAATATTTTTAGACACCTTTTACTATGTACCAATTATCATTCCAATTAGTAATTTCAATTTGCGATTATAATTTTAAGTTAGTTGTAGTAATAAGGTTAGGTTAGTAAAGTATTTTTAAGTTTTTATAAGTTTCTTTTATTTTTCCGTCACCTTTTATTTTTCAACCATTTTTTTTCTTTTTCGACCTTTTGCGACGAACTCTTTTTCTCTCTTATTTCTCGCCATTCTAGTTTTTAGGACTTAGAATTTTATTCTACTTCTTATCTAAATTTCTTAAAATTACGAAAATTTATTTTGAGTGGTTAAATTGATAGACATCAAAATTTTCTGGTTCGTAGTAATAGTTGGATTTGTACGTGGACCGGGTTATTGGAGCCAAACAGTCCTCAATTATATTGAGACCAAACGAATCCTGCCCCTCTGCTGCATCTTTTGGCTATTCGAAACGTGGGCAAAATCAGAAAAGTCTATTAATTGGATAACTTATTATAATTTTTCTTTCCTTTTTAAAAACTAATAGGATATTCAGTGAATGCACCGAGCAAGACGTTCATCACCTTTTGTACGTTCACCACCTATAACTAGATCAAGACATTTAGCAAATATAACCGCCGTTGATTTTTCTTTAGAATCGTCATCCAGTCAACCAAGTACTTCAGTTCAAATTTCCGATAATCCATTTTTTGAACCCAACCTCACAATTGAGAATCCAGAGAATATTCAGGAACGGTTCGTAGATCCTGAACCATTAAACTTTCCTCCGGAACCACCAATCATTCAAACAGAGATTGTTGAGGAACGAACCATTAAATCAGAATCATCTAGTGATACCGATTCAACAAATTCAATTATGGAGAATCTGGAACCTTTAAGTATGGAAGACCGAATGAGAGCTAAACGCACTGGCCAAGGTCACGCAATTACTCATCCAGACATTAATGCGCCAGATTATGAAATCAAAGGACAAATTCTACACATGGTGACTAATCAATGCCAATTTAGTGGTGCACCGAAGGAAGATCCAAATGAACATCTACGTACCTTTAATAGGATCTGCACACTATTTAAAATCCGAGAAGTGGAGGATGAACAGATATATCTCATGTTATTTCCCTGGACTTTAAAGGGAGAAGCCAAAGATTGGTTGGAATCGTTACCTGAAGGGGCGATCGATACATGGGACGTTTTAATTGACAAATTTCTTAAACAATTCTTTCCTGCATCTAAAGCCGTAAGACTTCAAGCAGAAATTGTTACGTTCACACAAAAGCCAAATGAAACTCTATATGAGGCGTGGACAAGATATGGAAAGTTGTTAAGAGGATGTCCGCAACATGGTTTAGACACCTGTCAAATAGTACAAATATTCTACCAAGGATGCGACATCACTACAAGGAAAGACATAGATATAGCAGCTGGTGGTTCTATTATGAAGAAAACCGAAACTGATGCTTACAAAATTATTGATAACACTGCTTCCCACTCACATGAGTGGCACCAAGAAAAAGATATCATTAGATCATCTAAAGCAGCTAGAGCCGATTCTAGCCATGACTTAGATTCCATTTCGGCAAAGATAGATGCTTTCGAGAGACGAATGGAAAAGATGACTAAAGATATTCATGCTATACGAATTAGTTGTGAGCAGTGTGGAGGACCACATTTGACAAAAGATTGTCTCAGTATTGAATTAACAATGGAACAAAGAGAGAATATTTCATACATAAACCAAAGGCCTGGAAATAATTATCAGAATAATTATCAACCGCCAAGACCGATTTACAATCAAAACCAGAATTATAACTGAAATATTCCATACAACAACCAACAAGGTCCTAGCAATCAACAAGTATCCAATAATACTTATAATCAGCAAAGACCTAATTTTCAAAACAAACCACCACAACAAACCGATGATAAAAAGCCAAATTTAGAAGATATGATGGCGAAGCTAGTTGAAACTCAAACGCAGTTTTTCACATCTCAAAAACAAACCAATGAACAAAATGCTCAAGCATTTAGAAATCAACAAGCTTCTATTCAAAATCTGGAACAAGAAGTAAGTAACCTAGCAAGGTTAATAGGTGAAAGAAAACCGGGAAGTCTACCTAGTGATACAAACGCTAACCCCCGAAATGAAACAGCTAAAGCTATCACCACAAGAAGTGGTACAACACTTAAATCACCTGAAATACCTGTAACTTCTGATGAAACTATTCCTACTCCACAAGAACCACAACCTGATCAAGATAAGGAAAAAGAACCGGTAGTTGAAAAGGATAATGAAGATAACACAGTTAAGGATAAACCTTATGTTAAACCATACCAACCACCACTTCCTTACCCGAGTAAAATGAAGAAAGAAAAACTTGAAGCCGAGCAATCCAAATTCTTGGATATGTTTAAACAGATAAATGTAAATCTTCCTTTCATTGATGTGATTTCAGAAATGCCTAGATATGCTAAATTCTTGAAAGATCTAATCACAAATAGAAAGAAAATGGAAGAACTCTCGGCTGTCACTATGAATGCAAATTGTTCAGCAGTGCTGTTGAATAAGATACCAGAAAAATTATCTGATCCAGGAAGTTTCACAATTCCATGTTTTCTGGGTAGTCTTAGTTCAATAGAAGCATTGGCAGACTTAGGTGCTAGTATAAATCTAATGCCGTATTCACTATACACTAAACTAGACCTTGGAGAATTGAAACCAACCAGAATAAGCATACAACTAGCCGATAGATCAATAAAATATCCTAGAGGGATAATGGAGAACATGCTAGTTAAAGTTGGTACTTTAGTATTTCCAGTAGATTTTGTTGTTTTGGACATGGAAGAAGATTCTCAAGTTCCTCTCATATTAGGAAGACCATTCTTAAACACGGCTAAAGCAATGATAGACGTGTTCGGTAAGAAACTGACCCTAAGTATAGAGGATGAGAGTGTTACCTTTTCAGTTGATAGAGCAATGCAACAACCACAATCTGCAGATGATACATGTTATTATATTCAAACTATAGATGCACATGCAGAATTATTAGAAGAATTTCCAGAATTACAAGGAACAGGAGAATGTTCTTTAGGAGAAGGTAATGAACCAATTGATGAAGCTGAAATGTTAGCTACACTTATAGCTAATGGATATGAACCAACAACAGAAGAAATTCAAATGCTAAAAGAAGAAGACAGATATCGATATAAATCATCGATAGAAGAACCTCCGAAATTAGAGTTAAAGCCACTTCCAAACCATTTGGAATACGCTTATTTACATGGTGAATCTGAATTACCTGTAATAATATCGTCTTCTCTTACTGAAAATGAGAAATCACAACTCATTTCTGTGTTGAAAGCTCATAAACCAGCCATTGCATGGAAGATTCATGATATTAAAGGAATAAGTCCTTCGTATTGCACACATAAAATCCTTATGGAAGAAGGTCATAAAACGTATGTGCAACGCCAACGAAGACTAAATCCTAATATGCAAGATGTAGTTAAGAAAGAGATTATTAAACTGCTAGATGCAGGTTTAATTTATCCAATCTCTGATAGTCCATGGGTAAGCCCAGTTCAATGCGTGCCTAAGAAGGGTGGCATGACTGTCATTACAAATGAGAAAAATGAGCTTATTCCTACTAGGACTGTAACAGGATGGCGTGTATGTATTGATTATAGAAAATTAAATGACGCCACCAGAAAAGATCACTTTCCCTTACCTTTCATAGATCAAATGTTGGAAAGATTAGCCGGAAATAGTTACTATTGTTTTCTAGATGGATTTTCCGGATATTTTCAAATTCCAATAGCACCCGAAGATCAAGAGAAAACCACATTCACGTGCCCTTATGGTACTTTTGCTTACAAACGCATGCCATTTGGACTTTGTAACGCCCCTGCAACCTTTCAAAGGTGTATGATGGCGATTTTTCACGACATGATAGAAGAATGCATGGAAGTATTCATGGATGACTTTTCAGTCTTCGGTGATACATTTAAATCATGTCTAGTTAATCTGGAACGAATGCTAATTAGATGCGAAAAATCAAATCTAGTACTTAATTGGGAGAAATGCCATTTCATGGTTAAAGAAGGCATCGTTCTTGGACATAAAATTTCAAAAGAAGGAATTGAAGTGGATAGAGCTAAAGTAGATGTAATTGCTAAACTTCCACATCCCACCAATGTTAGAGGAGTTAGGAGTTTTCTAGGGCATGCCGGTTTTTACCGACGTTTCATAAAAGATTTTTCAAAAATTGCCACTCCTATGAATAAACTCCTAGAAAAGGATGCTCCATTCATCTTTTCAGATGAGTGTATCAAATCTTTTAATATTCTTAAAGAGAAACTCACTAATGCACCGATCATGATAACACCAAATTGGAATCTACCATTTGAACTAATGTGCGATGCAAGCGATTTTGCAATGGGAGCCGTTTTAGGACAAAGGATTGAAAAACGATTTCAACCTATATATTATGCTAGTAAGACATTACAAGGAGCACAAACAAACTATACAACTACTGAAAAAGAACTCCTTGCTATTGTCTTTGCTTTTGACAAATTTCGATCATATCTCGTTCTAGCAAAAACGGTGGTCTATACCGACCATTCTGCTCTTAGATACCTATTTTCAAAACAAGATGCTAAACCAAGATTAATCCGTTGGATCTTACTCTTACAAGAGTTTGATATTGAAATCCGAGATAAAAGAGGAGCAGAAAATCTCGCCGCTGATCATCTTTCTCGTCTTGAAAATCCCGAATTAGAAGTTCTAAATGAATCAGCCATACAAGACAACTTTCCTGATGAATATCTATTGAAGATAGATTATAAAGAAATCCCATGGTTTGCAGACTATGCAAACTACTTAGTTTGTGGATTCCTTGAAAAAGGATTATCGTACCAAAGACGAAAGAAATTCTTCAGTGATATAAAACACTATTTCTGGGAAGATCCACATCTGTTTAAAAGTTGTCCCGATGGAATAATACGCCGATGTGTATTTGGAGATGAAGCCAGTAAAATATTAAACCATTGTCACACAGGACCAACAGGAGGGCATTATGGGCCTCAACTAACAGCAAGAAAAGTTTATGAAGCTGGATTCTATTGGCCTACAATTTACAAAGACGCACACCTTCTTTGCAAATCTTGTGATGCATGTCAAAGGGCCGGAAAAATAAGTCAACGTGATGAAATGCCACAAAATGTCATCCAAGTATGTGAAGTATTTGACATTTGGGGTATTGACTTTATGGGTCCATTTCCAAAATCTCATAATAATCTATATATACTCGTAGCCATTGATTATGTATCTAAATGGGTGGAAGCACAAGCTCTCCCAACTAACGATGCACGAGTTGTAGTCAACTTTTTAAAACGTCTTTTTGCAAGGTTTGGAACACCGAAAGCTTTAATAAGTGATCGGGGAACTCATTTTTGTAATAATCAACTTGAGAAAGTTCTTAAAAGATATGGAGTAACTCATAAAATCTCCACCGCATATCATCCACAAACAAGTGGACAAGTTGAAAATACCAACCGAGCTTTAAAACGTATTCTAGAGAAAACCGTAGGATCAAATTCGAAGGAATGGTCCATTAAATTGGAGGATGCACTCTGGGCTTTTAGAACAGCCTACAAAACTCCAATTGGAACCACACCTTTTAGACTTGTTTATGGAAAAGCATGTCATCTTCCAGTAGAAATTGAACACAAAGCATTTTGGGCTTTGAAGACATGTAATCTTGATTTACATGAAGCTGGACGTCTACGATTAAGTCAACTAAATGAATTAGAAGAATTAAGACATGAAGCATACGAAAATTCGTTAATCTATAAAGAAAGAACGAAGAAATGGCATGATAAAAGAATCAGAAGTTCAAAAGAATTTAAAGAAGGAGACAGAGTTCTTCTTTTCAATTCACGATTCAAGCTATTTCCTGGAAAATTGAAATCAAGATGGTCTGGGCCATTCATAGTCAAAAGAGTTTTCCCATACGGAACGATAGAATTAATAAATTCAAATGGGATTGAATTTAAAGTTAATGGTCACAGAGTTAAACATTACATACATGGTCCGATGGAAGTCGACAACGAAGTTAATCACAATTTCGACACCACAGCTAACTAAGTGTGGGGAGAATCAAGTCTTTAAAGGATAATATGTATTTCTGTTAGAGTTAGATTGTCTGTTTTCGTGTAGTTCTCGAAAATGGAACACGTATGGTCTTTCCCTAGCAGACCCTAAAGAACTAGTCTTCTCCCCCCATTCTGAATTTTTATTTCTTTAGGTTTTTACGAAATGAAGACTGCCTGTGAACTAAACCATGGTCTAATGCTACACGCTTTGATCACTAAAAGAAATAATGACATACTACCGAGCGAATTAGTATCAGTAATCAGAGAAAGAATGGACGGAGTTAGAAAAGAATCCAGATGCGAAGATAATAAGTTACAATTTGGTAAAGGAAAATCAAAATCCGCAGCGAAAAGAAGAGCAAGACACCTAGAAAGATGTCACAAATGCGGAAAATGGTCACATGGAGGTAAATGTTCAAATAATCAAACCTATTCAAATACCGAATTTGTTACTTTATGCAGAGACGGACCGTTCATATGTTTAGAAGAAAAGACACTGAATGCTCGAGGTTACGCCTATGTAGCCATGGAAAACCAATTAAACCGACTATCTTATGAATGGGATAGATCATATAACTAAGAAATTTATTGCACAGGTATGTCTGTACAGTTTTTTATTTTTATTTTTATTTTTAACCTTTTGATAATAAACGCTAATTTGTTCGCTAAAAAGTATTAAATTGATATTGAATAAAATTAGGTTTGGCGACCGAAATTATTGATATCATTCAAAAATTTATTACATCACTGCGAAATTTAACGTTTATTCTTAAGGAATAAATATCTTTAAACAATCAACCCAAAATATTTCAAAAATTCGTCATGAGTTAAATTAGGTCTTGAAACCGAAATTACTTTACCGAAAAGAGGGGCGCATATTTTTGATAATATTTGATTGATTAAAGTGGGATAAAAAGACAAAAAGATTTTTAATTTTATTTTTACCATATTTTTAAAATTAATATTTGAATCTTAAATTAATATTGTAAACTTTGTAAAAACAATATATTTAAAATTGTAAATATTTGAAAAATTAATATAAGTTTGATATGAATTTATAAATTTTAAAAAAAAATTAAGTTTGGTGTGAATTTTTAATTTTTAAAATATTAATTTTTAATTTTATGCATTTTAAATTTTAAGTTTGGTGTGAATTTTTAATTTTTAATTTTTAATTTTGAATTTTATATTTAAGTTGTGTGAGTTTAAAAACAAAAATTTACTTTATCTCATTAAGTTAAGAATATGATTTTTAAAATTCGTCGTAAGTTGAAGACTAGGTCTTTGAACCGAAATTGCTTTACCCGAGGGAGGGACGAGAACTTTTATTATCATTATTTTTAATCTTATTGATTTAAAGTATGCCAAAAAAAAATTAAAAAACCCAAAAATTTTAGCTTTTAAAACAATCGCTACTAAAAGACAAATTTTAAAATTTTGTCGAAGGACGGACTAGGACATCGATCCGAAACGACCTCGTCCTAAATAACAAAGGAAACAAAATTTTAAAATTAATTACTTAATTGTTTTAATAAGTTATTGATTATAAAAAAAAAAAAAAAAAAAAAAATATCAAACTCCGCGACTCGCGGAGTTTGAAGTGAAAAACCTCCGCAACTCGCGGAGGGACCAATTTACAGAAAAAAAAATATAACGCAAGAACTGATCAGTTTCACTCCCCCACACACAAAAACACTGCGAACCACAGCGAAAAAAAGACCCGAAAAACCCGAGAAAAAACCCCAAAAATCCCAATTTTTAACCGTTAATCACCAAATCTTTTGCTAAAATCATGTTGAGAAGGATGCTATCTAAGAATTACTCAAGAAAAAGGGTAAATTTCTACACCTAAACACCATTTAATTCGAAATTTGGTGTTCTTGAGCTATTTTTCCCCAATTTGATTTTGATGCTTTTTAGTGTAATTAAGCTTAAATTGTTTATGTATTATGCTTGTATAACCTAGATTGATGCTGTTTAACATGATTAGAAGCCTTAAACTTAAAATTTTGAGTAATCTAGGGTTTGTGTTCTTGAGCAATTTGGGGCTTTTTGATATAAACAGGTTATGGCCGATTTTTGTCATGAATTGTTGCTAAATTGAGTAGTGTAACATGTCTAGGTAGTTAAATGATCCAAACTTTGAACCTAAACATGATTTTGAGAATTAAAGTGGACTTTTTCAAGTCTAAAATTCATGAACTTGATTATTGAAAGATAATGCCATTTGAGACTTGTTTAATTGCTAGTAATGATTATTTTGAAATGTTATTTGAGTTGAATGCTTATGAACTTGGCGAAAATTTTCGTATATGCTTATTTGAAAAAGTGTAGATTTGATAAAAATGAGAAAATGAGCTTAAGTTTGATATAAATTGATAATATCATTGTAATTATTTTGATAGATGATTTTGCTGACACTAATGCATATTTGGATGCACAAAATTTGTGTTTGATGTGTTTTGCAGAATGAAAGGGGTGAATCTTCATCCCAAGCCCGCAATGCTCCTGCTGAGAATTTGAAACAACAGGAGGTGGATAACTACTACAAGCAGGATGTACCTCATCCAGTCATGACCTTTTCGGATATGCACTTGGAAGAATTGCACCCGAACCTGAGATTTGACAGACTTTGGATAGATTATCCAAAATATCAACGGGGTTTGCATACTCTTCACTCTAAGGTTGTTGAGGTACCGAGGGTCATAGAATGGGGACCCTTAGAAGCTGTAGAATTGGCCGGGCCAATTAGGGAATTACTTGTACAGAGGTATGGTAATTCTTCTTTTAATGACTGGATATGTTTATTCACCATACGCAGACCTGTATATAAAGTATGGTGTGAAGAGTTGTTATGTAGTATAGAGTTGAATGATCGGGTAGCTAGTTTAACCGATCGTTCTTTTATTAGATTTTTGTTAGGCGGTTCGATGCGCCACATGTCTTTACTGGACATGGCTCAGGCTTTACGTATATATACGCCTGAGGAGTTAGCGTCTGCCGATTGTAGAGGATTGATACTAAACGGTAGAAAGATAGATGAGAATTTTGATACACACGGTGTGTGGAGTCAAATGACAAGCCATCACCGTTTCAAAGGGGGAAACTACTCTTATTTGGATATAGATAGAGCCGAATTAAGAGTAATACATAGGTTTTTAGCTAATTCGATTACACAAAGGGGTAAAAACAAAGAAAAGGTAAATGAACAAGATTTGTTTTACCATATGTGTATTCGAGACCCACAGAGCGCTGTAAGTATACCATATTGTGTGGGTTATTATTTATCAGCTATGGTTCGGGGGATGCGTCCACATAGCATAATAGGAGGTGGTATTTTTATTACTTTGATTGGTGAATATCTCGGTGTGGATATAAGTCGGGGGGGATTATTACTAGAAGAGCCGGAACCCCGCGACACTATAGGTTTAAATGTATACCATGGTGCGAAAGTTTTGAAGAGGCGAAATAACGCCGCAGTACGATACCATGGTAGACATCCACAGGTGGAGAGAAACCAGCAGCAAGGTAATGTAGGAGGGGGGAATGAGATGCAAGAAATGCATAGGTTTATAGCTTCTCAGGAATACGAAAATGCTAGACAGAGAGCATTTGAAGATTGGCAAGTTCATCAGAACCAGATCATAGCGCATTGCCAACATATAGGTAGAAACTATATTCCTACACCGAAACCCGTCTTCCCTCCTTGGTCGATAGAGATGCAGCCACCATATCCTACGTATGATCCTGCCGAATCATTCTATAGCACTTATGGTTATGCCTGGAACCCCTATTGGTACCAATATCATCCTTAGTTTACTTATTATTTTTTTATTTTGTAATTTGTAATTATTGATATGTTTAATATTTTTGTTAATATTGTAATCATTTTTATAATTATCTAACTTTTATTCTTAGATTTTAATAATTTTTGAATGTGGGGTAATATACCAAACTTCAAAAATATGTATATATGTTTACAGTTTATCTTATGTACACAACAGGGTAAAACAACGCATTTTCAAAGACTGGCATTAAGTTCAGCAAAAGCAACTAATTTTGACGACAAGATGCAAAATATATGTGAAATAACAACAAGACGGAATGAACAAATGATGTGCACCATTTATCATTCAGCAAACAAACGCCAATATATTTGGAAACTTTGGTAAAATTTAATCATTTTCACACAAATCACCCTCAATAATTTAAATTGTTACTGATTTCTTGCAAATGAGGGCATTGCAAGATCTTAAGTGTGGGAAGGGGTTAAATTCTTTCAGATTTTAAAATTTTTATCTTAAACACTTGGTTACCATTAAAAATACTAGTAAAGCAGTAGTTATATTAGAATCTAGTGCTCTCTGATAAAAAAGAACAGCCCTAGTCTTATATACTGACTACCCAATTCTAGTAAAATTTTTCAATTAAATGAATTCAAAATCATGTTTATACATATCTATGAACGATAAAACTAGGTTTTAACACCGAAATTATTGTTATCTCAGAAAGAACATAAATTAAGAAACAAACTAAAATGTCAAAATTCATTTAAAATGGAATAGAGCACGATAAAAAGGAAAATAAAAGCCAAGTGTGGGAAAATTTACCAAGTTATCTTAACATATGTCACATATATCTGTAACAAATAACTGAAAATACTTTTGCTTTGGACTAAACTAAACTGTTTTACCCGATGAAAGAAAAGAAGAGATGGATCTACACGATGAATCAATTCCATCATTAAAAGGAAGTAAAGTCTTCCGAAAAAGACACGCGCTTCTTGATTTAGGTCATGAAGTTGTCGTTCAGACCAGCTGTAGGTTGACGAAAAATCTAGAAAAGTCATCACTAAAATCAGCAGGAAATCCACGGACCTCAGCATTAAACAGGGTCGCCAAGTGGTCAGATTTATCCTAACCATGAGAAGGATTTATCTCGTACAATGGGGGGGCACCATGCAAATTAGCTGAATAAGACTAATGAATCAGATTCCCAGAAAGGATAATCTCCTTAAAGATTAAAAATCAGCTTTTAAGACTGATATTACTCAATCCTAGAGATTGACCTTAAAGATTGAGAATTACAAACTCATGGAATTCGATGATATCTAAACTCGAGCTTAAACGAGAAAATATTTTGATCAAAATTACAAACCGATTTGTTTTCTGAAAACCCTATTTTCAATGCGTTCATTACCATTGAACGTAAAATCCTAGGAATTCACCTGGAATTCATTAGGTCACCTGAACCAAATCGGGTGTCAACCGTAAGAACGGTGGTTGCATAGTGGTCAAAGACAGGACCTTGTGCCAGACCGAAAAATTATAAGGGTGAGCTTTACTATTGCTCCTACCAAGGATAGTAATTGCGTCCGACACGTTATAGACCATAATCAAAAGCATGTCACGGGACATTGCCTTAACAGTTGCTTGTTCAACGCTTTCCTTTATAACCGGACGGTAGTTTGCCGAAAGGTAATATACGGGACAAGTAAACTGGACGTGTTGCTTTCCAAATACAAGGTTAGCAAGTGGGTGACACAAAACCGCAAGTTTTGAGCTAAAATTTTCAAATCTGAAACCCACCAAACCCACAAAAATATTTTGCAAACACCGGTAAAGGGTTATTCCGGAAAACTTATCTAGGATAAAAACTAGATTTCAAAAGATCAAATGTTTTCATAAAGATCCAATTTCCTTAATGGATCTAAATTTTTATAGTCATGTGGGACTGTAAACCATATCGTTACTACCATTGTTTATACCGCCGTATAGAAATCACTGATGTACAAAGTGTGAAGAATAAAGAAGTGATTCTAGTATTTCAAGACAATATTGCTTGAGGACAAGCAACGCTCAAGTGTGGGAATATTTGATAATGCTAAAAACGAACATATATTTCATAACATTATTCCTCAAGAAAGACAAGCTTTTAGTTGCAATTGTTCTATTTACAAGTGATATTCGTTTAAATAATAAAAGGTGAAGACAAAAGACAGATTCGACGAATTGAAGACGCAAACGACCAAAAAGCTCAAAAGTACAAAAGACAATCAAAAAGGTTCCAATTATTGATAAGAAACGTCTCGAAATTACAAGAGTACAAGATTCAAAACGCAAAGTACAAAATATAAAATTGTACGCAAGGACGTTCGAAAATCCGGAACCGGGACCAGAGTCAACTCTTAACGCTCGACGCAACTGACTAAAAATTACAAGTTAACTATGTATATAAATATAATATAATATATAATTAATTATATTAATTATATATATATTATATATATATATTAAAAACCGTCGGCAGAGAAAACTCCAAGGACTGAGCTGTAATTTCTATCTCCGCGACTCGCGGAGTTTGGAGAGGCTTTTGCCGCGAGTCGCGGAGCCCCAAAAATCAACTCTGGCTATAAAGCCAACCGAATTCTGATCAAAAATAATCATCTTTTTCTTCCTCATTCATACGTAAAATTTATATTTATATTTATAATTTATATTTTAATTTTAATTATAATTCTAATAATAAGGGTATGTTAGCAAATGTTGTAAGGGTGTAAGTCGAAATTCTGTCCGTGTAACGCTACGCTATTTTTAATCATTGTAAGTTATGTTCAACCTTTTTATATTAATGTCTCGTAGCTAAGTTATTATTATGCTTATTTAAAACGAAGTAATCATGATGTTGGGCTAATTACTAAAATTGGGTAATTGGGCTTTGTACCATAATTGGGGTTTGGACAAAAGAACGACACTTGTGGAAATTAGACTATGGGCTATTAATGGGCTTTATATTTGTTTAACTAAATGAAAGTTTGTTAATGTTAATATAAAGATTTACAATTGGGCGTCCTTATAAATTACCATATACACTCAATCGGACACGATGGGCGGGGTATTTATATGTACAAATAATCGTTCATTTAACCGGACACGGGAATGGATTAATAGCCACTAGAATAATTAAAACAGGGGTGAAATTACATTCAAGGGTAATTGGTGTAATTGTTAACAAAGTAGTAAAACCTTGGTTTACACGCAGTTGATAACCTGGTGTATTCATTAAACAAAGTATTAAAACCTTGTTACAATTCGAATCCCCAATTAGTTGGAATATTTAACTTCGGGTATAATAATAATTTGACAAGGACACTTGCACTTTATATTTATGACTGATGGACTGTTATGGACAAAAACCAGACGGACATATTAAATAATTCAGGACAAAGGACAATTAACCCATGGGCATAAAACTAAAATCAACACGTCAAACATCATGATTACGGAAGTTTAAATAAGCATAATTCTTTTATTTCATATTTAATTTCCTTTATTTTATATTTAATTGCACTTCTAATTATCGCACTTTTATTTATTGTTGTTTAATCGCACTTTTAATTATCGTACTTTTTAATTATCGCAATTTTATTTTATCGCATTTTTATTATTCACAATTTCATTATCGTTATTTACTTTACGCTTTAATTTAAGTCTTGTATTTATTTTATATTTTACATTAGGTTTTAACTGCGACTAAAATCTTAAAATCGACAAACCGGTCATTAAACGGTAAAAACCCCCCTTTATAATAATAATATTACTTATATATATATTTGTATTTTTAATAAAAGTAAACTAATATAGCGTTGAGCTTTGTTTAAAGATTTCCCTGTGGAACGAACCGGACTTACTAAAAACTACACTACTGTACGATTAGGTACACTGCCTATAAGTGTTGTAGCAAGGTTTAAGTATATCCATTCTATAAATAAATAAATATCTTGTGTAAAATTGTATCGTATTTAATAGTTTTTCCTAGTAAAATATAAGCTATTTCATATACTACCCCGCTGCACATCAACAGATATCGATATAAATCATCGATAGAAGAACCACCGAAATTAGAGTTAAAGCCACTTCCAAACCATTTGGAATACGCTTATTTACATGGTGAATCTGAATTACCTGTAATAATATCGTCTTCTCTTACTGAAAATGAGAAATCACAACTCATTTCTGTGTTGAAAGCTCATAAACCAGCCATTGCATGGAAGATTCATGATATTAAAGGAATAAGTCCTTCGTATTGCACACATAAAATCCTTATGGAAGAAGGTCATAAAACGTATGTGCAACGCCAACGAAGACTAAATCCTAATATGCAAGATGTAGTTAAGAAAGAGATTATTAAACTGCTAGATGCAGGTTTGATATATCCAATCTCTGATAGTCCATGGGTAAGCCCAGTTCAATGCGTGCCTAAGAAGGGTGGCATGACTGTCATTACAAATGAGAAAAATGAGCTTATTCCTACTAGGACTGTAACAGGATGGCGTGTGTGTATTGATTATAGAAAATTAAATGACGCCACCAGAAAAGATCACTTTCCCTTACCTTTCATAGATCAAATTTTGGAAAGATTAGCCGGAAATAGTTACTATTGTTTTCTAGATGGATTTTCCGGATATTTTCAAATTCCAATAGCACCCGAGGACCAAGAGAAAACCACATTCACGTGCCCTTATGGTACTTTTGCTTACAAGCGCATGCCATTTGGACTTTGTAACGCCCCTGCAACCTTTCAAAGGTGTATGATGGCGATTTTTCATGACATGATAGAAGAATGCATGGAAGTTTTCATGGATGACTTTTCAGTCTTCGGTGATACATTTGAATCATGTCTAGTTAATCTGGAACGAATGCTTATTAGATGCGAACAATCAAATCTAGTACTTAATTGGGAGAAATGCCATTTCATGGTTAAAGAAGGCATCGTTCTTGGTCATAAAATTTCAAAAGAAGGAATTGAAGTGGATAGAGCTAAAGTAGATGTAATTGCTAAACTTCCACATCCCACCAATGTTAGAGGAGTTAGGAGTTTTCTAGGGCATGCCGGTTTTTACCGACGTTTCATAAAAGATTTTTCTAAAATTGCCACTGTAGTGACCCGAACTTTTCCATGTTTATATATATTAATTGAGATTGATATTTACATAATTAAATGTTTCCAACATGTTAAGCAATCAAACTTGTTAAGACTTGATTAATTGAAATATGTTTCATATAGACAATTGACCACCCAAGTTGACCGGCGATTCACGAACGTTAAAACTTGTAAAAACGACATGACGATATATATATGGATATACATATGGTTAACATGAGATTATGATAAGTAAGTATCTCCATAAGTATATTAACAATGAGTTATATATATATAAACAAGACTACTAACTTAAGGATTTCGAAACGAGACATATATGTAACGATTATCGTTGTAACGACATTTAAATGTATATATATCATATTAAGATATATTAATATATCATAATATCATGATAATATAATAATTTAACATCTCATTAGATATAATAAACAATGGGTTAACAACATTAATTGAGATCGTTAACTTAAAGGTTTCAAAACAACACTTACATGTAACGACTAACGATGACTTAACGACTCAGTTAAAATGTATATACATGTAGTGTATTTAGATGTATTAAAATACTTTTGGAAGACTTCAAGACATATATCAAAACACTCATACTTAATAAAAATGGTTACAGTTACTTTCCCATTCTCTTCTTTCATCAAGAATTCTAGTCGTATTCTTACCCGTATTATACACAGCTTCAAAACGTACTTACTATGGGTATATACCAATAGGAACTAGCATGGGATTCCACTCTTGATTATGTCATGTATGACTAATCAATTTTAACTTCTACCATGAGCTAGTCAACTAACTAGAACTCCTTTTAACCCCACTCACCACTCACCAATTACCACTCATCATTCACTCCATTTCACTTCCAATTCTCTTTCTAATTCTCTCTCAACACACACACACTATTATGAACGTATTTTTCCAGTAGTTAATCATCATCTTCATCAAAAATCACTTCAAGAATCAAGCTATAATCATCATAGGAAGAACACTTCAAAAATCCCTTCAAGTTTTCTAATTTACTTCCAAGCTTTCTAATCCATTCCAAGTAATCATCTAAGATCAAGAAACCTTTGTTATATACAGTAGGTTATATTTCTTATTCAAGGTAATATTCATATTCAAACTATTGATTCAATTTCTATAACTATAAACTATCTTAATTCGAGTAAAAATCTTACTTGAACTTGTTTTTGTGTCATGATCCTACTTCAAGAACTTTCAAGCCATCCAAGATCCTTTGAAGCTAGATCATTTCTTGTCACTTCCAGTAGGTTTACCTACTAAACTTGAGGTATTAATGATGTTCATAACATCATTCGATTCATATATATAAAACTATCTTATTCGAAGGTTTAAACTCGTAATCACTAGAACATAGTTTAGTTAATTCTAAACTTGTTCGCAAACAAAAGTTAATCCTTCTAACTTGACTTTTAAAATTAACTAAACACATGTTCTATATCTATATGATATGCTAACTTAATGATTTAAAACCTGGAAACACGAAAAACACCGTAAAACCGGATTTACGCCGTCGTAGTAACACCGCGGGCTGTTTTGGGTTAGTTAATTAAAAACTATGATAAACTTTGATTTAAAAGTTGTTATTCTGAGAAAATGATTTTTATTATGAACATGAAACTATATCCAAAAATTATGGTTAAACTCAAAGTGGAAGTATGTTTTCTAAAATGGTCATCTAGACGTCGTTCTTTCGACTGAAATGACTACCTTTACAAAAACGACTTGTAACTTATTTTTCTGACTATAAACCTATACTTTTTCTGTTTAGATTCATAAAATAGAGTTCAATATGAAACCATAGCAATTTGATTCACTCAAAACGGATTTAAAATGAAGAAGTTATGGGTAAAACAAGATTGGATAATTTTTCTCATTTTAGCTACGTGAAAATTGGTAACAAATCTATTCCAACCATAACTTAATCAACTTGTATTGTATATTATGTAATCTTGAGATACCATAGACACGTATACAATGTTTCGACCTATCATGTCGACACATCTATATATATTTCGGAACAACCATAGACACTCTATATGTGAATGTTGGAGTTAGCTATACAGGGTTGAGGTTGATTCCAAAATATATATAGTTTGAGTTGTGATCAATACTGAGATACGTATACACTGGGTCGTGGATTGATTCAAGATAATATTTATCGATTTATTTCTGTACATCTAACTGTGGACAACTAGTTGTAGGTTACTAACGAGGACAGCTGACTTAATAAACTTAAAACATCAAAATATATTAAAAGTGTTGTAAATATATTTTGAACATACTTTAATATATATGTATATATTGTTATAGGTTCGTGAATCAACAGTGGTCAAGTCTTACTTCTCGACGAAGTAAAAATCTGTGAAAGTGAGTTATAGTCCCACTTTTAAAATCTAATATTTTTGGGATGAGAATACATGCAGGTTTTATAAATGATTTACAAAATAGACACAAGTACGTGAAACTACATTCTATGGTTGAATTATCGAAATCGAATATGCTCCTTTTTATTAAGTCTGGTAATCTAAGAATTAGGGAACAGATACCCTAATTGACGCGAATCCTAAAGATAGATCTATTGGGCCTAACAAACCTCATCCAAAGTACCGGATGCTTTAGTACTTCGAAATTTATATCATATCCGAAGGGTGTTCCGGAATGATGGGGATATTCTTATATATGCATTTTGTTAATGTCGGTTACCAGGTGTTCACCATATGAATGATTTTTATCTCTATGTATGGGATGTGTATTGAAATATGAAATCTTGTGGTCTATTGTTACGATTTGATATATATAGGCTAAACCTATAACTCACCAACATTTTTTGTTGACGTTTTAAGCATGTTTATTCTCAGGTGATTATTAAGAGCTTCCGCTATCGCATACTTAAATAAGGACGAGATTTGGAGTCCATGCTTGTATGATATTGTGTAAAAACTGCATTCAAGAAACTTATTTTGTTGTAACATATTTGTATTGTAAACCATTATGTAATGGTCGTGTGTAAACAGGATATTTTAGATTATCATTATTTGATAATCTACGTAAAGCTTTTTAAACCTTTATTGATGAAATAAAGGTTATGGTTTGTTTTAAAATGAATCGGATTCCGACGAGAATTCCGATGATGTTATAGAAATTACCCTAACTGAATTTAAAAAGGCAAAAGAAAATAATAAGGGAAAGGGCATAAAAATAGAGAAATCTAATTCCAACCCCGATGAACTTTATATGTATCGTCAACCCCCGAAGTCCTTAAGTTGTAACAATGACCCGGGAACCTCTAAACCACCAGGTTTTTCTAAACCAATGTGGAAAACGACGGCTCGTATTAGGGGAACATCATATATCCCTAGAAACTTGGCAAAACGAACCAAAACCGAAGAAGAAGAAACAAGCAAGTCGGAATAAGATAGTTGTATTCGTGTGGTGTAATATATGTAATATAGTGTGCTTATGCTTATGATATATGTAAAAACTGCTTGTATTAATAAGTATTTTTTTTATGAATCTAACTCTTGTCTATTTTACAGTATAAAAACACAAAATGGATAGACAACCCAATATTTTAAGAGACCTACCCGGAGACATGATTGATGAAATCTTGTCTAGAGTCGGTCAGAATTCTTCGGCACAACTATTTAAGGCGAGATCAGTTTGTAAGAAATTCGAAGAACGTTCCAAGAATGCCTTGGTTTATAAAAGGCTTTCGTTCGAAAGATGGGGGATATCACATTGGGAAATTCATAAGTTACGATGTGTTAACTTTGACGCATATATTGCGGGGAACCCAAATGCTATTTTACGCAATGGGTTAATAAATTATTTTGACTCAATATATCCGAATATTGGACTTCGTGATTTAGAAAAAGCGGCTAACATGCAACATAAAGAAGCATGTTATGCTTACGGATTAGTAATGTTCGCTTCTCACCAAAGTGAGAACAAGAACATCGGCCTACAACTATTAAACAAAACGTTCCCACAAGTGACGGAGTCGGTAATTGGGGTAAGAAATGAGGTTTTTAGATTGTTACGGGACTGTTGGACATTACGTAACCCTCGTCCCTTTGACGACGTTACAACACGTTGTCTTATCAACGGCCATAACGGTTATGTTCCACAAGACCAAGGATGGGAAGTAGTCCTAGTAAAACCAGAATGCATGACTTGTTTCTGGACGTTTGAATTACGTGTCTTTATTGCCTTTACTGAAAGACTTGTGTACTAGCTAGAATTATCTTCACAACTATCTTGTATCAAAGTTATTGTGTGCTATATTTCATGCTTTATGTAAAATAAGCGGTATTGTAAGTTTGTAAAATATTGTATAAAAGTTTGAACGCAAAATATTATTATAATCAGTTTTTCATATAGAATTGTAGTAGTTGAATTGTATATTAGCTACTAAGTATGAACTTAACGGGTAGGTACTACCCGAATTTAAACTTATAAAACGCTAATATGAAGAAAAAGCTTCTATAAATGAGTTCATATTATGCTACGAAATACTATTAACTACTCTTAATATTCTGTATGATTTACTTGTTCCATTTGACTATTTTGAAGGAAATGGCACCGACTACTCGACACACCGTGAATATGAATGAAGAGGAATTCCGTACTTTTCTAGCTTCAAACATAGCCGCAGTACAGGCTGCGCTACATACCAACAATAACCTTGGATCTAGCAGTACAGGAAATCGTGTAGGATGCACCTACAAAGAATTCACTGCCTGCAAACCTTTGGAATTTGATGGAACCGAAGGACCGATCGGATTGAAACGGTGGACCGAGAAGGTCGAATCGGTGTTTGCCATAAGTAAGTGTACTGAAGAGGACAAAGTGAAGTACGCTACGCATACCTTCACAGGTTCTGCGTTAACATGGTGGAATACCTATCTAGAGCAAGTGGGACAAGACGATGCGTACGCACTACCGTGGTCAGCATTCAAGCACTTGATGAACGAGAAGTACCGTCCCAGAACCGAGGTCAATAAGCTCAAGACAGAACTTAGAGGGTTACGAACCCAAGGATTTGATATTACCACGTACGAAAGATGATTCACAGAATTGTGCCTATTGTGTCCGGGAGCATTCGAAGATGAGGAAGAGAAGATCGACGCGTTTGTGAAAGGATTACCGGAAAGAATCCAAGAAGATATAAGTTCACACGAGCCCGCCTCCATACAACAGGCATGTAGAATGGCTCACAAACTAGTGAACCAGATTGAAGAAAGAATTAAAGAACAGACTGCTGAAGAGGCCAATGTGAAGCAAGTCAAAAGAAAGTGGGAGGAAAACGGTGATAAGAATCACCAATACAACAACAACAGCAATTACAACAATAATCGCAACAATTATCCCAACAATCGCAACATCAATCGCAACTACAACAAACGGCCCAACAACAACAACAACAACAACAACAACAACAACAACAACAACAGCTACAACAATCATCCCAATAACAATAATAACCGCAACAACAACAACAACAATCAGAAGCAGCTATGCCAAAGGTGTGAAAAGTATCACTCGGGGTTCTGCACCAAATTTTGCAACAAGTGTAAAAGAAATGGTCATAGCGCGGCGAAGTGTGAGGTCTACGGACCAGGGGTTAATAGAACGAAAGGAACAAATGGTGTCGGAACGAGTAATGGCGGAGCAAGTAGTGTCGGAGCAAGTTATGCCAATGTAGTTTGTTATAAATGTGGAAAACCGGGCCACATTATTAGAAATTGCCCGAACCAGGAGAACACGAATGGACAAGGCCGCGGAAGAGTTTTCAATATTAATGCGGCAGAGGCACAGGAAGACCCGGAGCTTGTTACGGGTACGTTTCTTATTGACAATAAATCTGCTTACGTTTTATTTGATTCGGGTGCGGATAGAAGCTATATGAGTAGAGATTTTTGTGCTAAATTAAGTTGTCCATTGACGCCTTTGGATAGTAAATTTTTACTCGAATTAGCAAATGGTAAATTAATTTCAGCAGATAATATATGTCGGAATCGAGAAATTAAACTGGTTAGCGAAACATTTAAGATTGACTTGATACCAGTAGAGTTAGGGAGTTTTGATGTGATAATCGGTATGGACTGGTTGAAAGAAGTGAAAGCAGAGATCGTTTGTTACAAAAATGCAATTCGCATTATACGAGAAAAAGGAAAACCCTTAATGGTGTACGGAGAAAAGGGCAACACGAAGCTACATCTTATTAGTAATTTGAAGGCACAAAAACTAATAAGAAAAGGTTGCTATGCTGTTCTAGCACACGTCAAGAAAGTACAAACTGAAGAAAAGAGCATCAATGATGTTCCCATTGCAAAAGAATTTCCCGATGTATTTCCGAAAGAATTACCGGGATTACCCCCACATCGATCCGTTGAATTTCAAATAGATCTTGTACCAGGAGCTGCACCAATAGCTCGTGCTCCTTACAGACTCGCACCTAGCGAGATGAAAGAACTTCAAAGTCAATTACAAGAACTTTTAGAGCGTGGTTTCATTCGACCAAGCACATCACCGTGGGGAGCTCCTGTTTTGTTTGTCAAGAAGAAAGATGGTACATTCAGGTTGTGTATCGACTACCGAGAGTTGAACAAACTTACCATCAAGAACCGCTACCCACTACCGAGAATCGATGACTTATTTGATCAACTACAAGGCTCGTCTGTTTATTCAAAGATTGAATTACGTTCTGGGTATCATCAAATGCGGGTGAAAGAAGATGATATTCCAAAGACTGCTTTCAGAACACGTTATGGTCATTACGAGTTTATGATCATGCCGTTTGGTTTAACTAATGCACCAGCTGTGTTCATGGACCTTATGAACCGAGTGTGTGGACCATACCTTGACAAGTTTGTCATTATTTTCATTGATGACATACTTATTTACTCAAAGAATAACCAAGAACACGGTGAACATTTGAGAAAGGTGTTAGAAGTATTGAGGAAGGAAGAATTATACACTAAGTTTTCAAAGTGTGCATTTTGGTTGGAAGAAGTTCAATTCCTCGGTCACATAGTGAACAAAGAAGGTATTAAGGTGGATCCGGCAAAGATAGAAACTGTTGAAAAGTGGGAAACCCCGAAAACTCCGAAACATATACGCCAGTTTTTAGGACTAGCTGGTTACTACAGAAGGTTCATCCAAGACTTTTCCAGAATAGCAAAACCCTTGACTGCATTAACGCATAAAGGGAAGAAATTTGAATGGAATGATGAACAAGAGAAAGCGTTTCAGTTATTGAAGAAAAAGCTAACTACGGCACCTATATTGTCATTGCCTGAAGGGAATGATGATTTTGTGATTTATTGTGACGCATCAAAGCAAGGTCTCGGTTGTGTATTAATGCAACGAACGAATGTGATTGCTTATGCGTCTAGACAATTGAAGATTCACGAACAAAATTATACGACGCATGATTTGGAATTAGGCGCGGTTGTTTTTGCATTAAAGACTTGGAGGCACTACTTATATGGGGTCAAAAGTATTATATATACCGACCACAAAAGTCTTCAACACATATTTAATCAGAAACAACTGAATATGAGGCAGCGTAGGTGGATTGAATTATTGAATGATTACGACTTTGAGATTCGTTACCACCCAGGGAAGGCAAATGTGGTAGCCGATGCCTTGAGCAGGAAGGACAGAGAACCCATTCGAGTAAAATCTATGAATATAATGATTCATAATAACCTTACTACTCAAATAAAGGAGGCGCAACAAGGAGTTTTAAAAGAGGGAAATTTAAAGGATGAAACACCCAAAGGATCGGAGAAGCATCTTAATATTCGGGAAGACGGAACCCGGTATAGGGCTGAAAGGATTTGGGTACCAAAATTTGGAGATATGAGAGAAATGGTACTTAGAGAAGCTCATAAAACCAGATACTCAATACATCCTGGAACGGGGAAGATGTACAAGGATCTCAAGAAACATTTTTGGTGGCCGGGTATGAAAGCCGATGTTGCTAAATACGTAGGAGAATGTTTGACGTGTTCTAAGGTCAAAGCTGAGCATCAGAAACCATCAGGTCTACTTCAACAACCCAAAATCCCGGAATGGAAATGGGAAAACATTACCATGGATTTCATCACTAAATTGCCAAGGACTGCAAGTGGTTTTGATACTATTTGGGTAATAGTTGATCGTCTCACCAAATCAGCACACTTCCTGCCAATAAGAGAAGATGACAAGATGGAGAAGTTAGCACGACTGTATTTGAAGGAAGTCGTCTCCAAACATGGAATACCAATCTCTATTATCTCTGATAGGGATGGTAGATTTATTTCAAGATTCTGGCAGACATTACAGCAAGCATTAGGAACTCGTCTAGACATGAGTACTGCCTATCATCCACAAACTGATGGGCAGAGCGAAAGGACGATACAAATGCTTGAAGACATGCTACGAGCATGTGTTATTGATTTCGGAAACAGTTGGGATCGACATCTACCGTTACCAGAATTTTCTTACAACAACATCTACCATTCAAGCATTGAGATGGCGCCGTTTGAAGCACTTTATGGTAGAAAGTGCAGGTCTCCGATTTGTTGGAGTGAAGTGGGGGATAGACAGATTACGGGTCCAGAGATTATACAAGAAACTACCGAGAAGATCATCCAAATTCAACAACGGTTGAAAACAGCCCAAAGTCGACAAAAGAGCTACGCTGACATTAAAAGAAAAGATATAGAATTTGAAATTGGAGAGATGGTCATGCTTAAAGTTGCACCTTGGAAAGGCGTTGTTTGATTTGGTAAACGAGGGAAATTAAATCCAAGGTATATTGGACCATTCAAGATTATTGATCGTGTCGGACCAGTAGCTTACCGACTTGAGTTACCTCAACAACTCGCAGTTGTACATAACACTTTCCACGTCTCGAATTTGAAGAAATGTTTTGCTAAAGAAGATCTCACTATTCCGTTAGATGAAATCCAAATCAACAAAAAACTCCAATTCATCGAAGAACCCGTCGAAATAATGGATCGTGAGGTTAAAAGACTTAAGCAAAACAAGATACCAATTGTTAAGGTTCGATGGAATGCTCGTAGAGGACCCGAGTTCACCTGGGAGCGTGAAGATCAGATGAAGAAGAAATACCCGCATCTATTTCCAGAAGATTCGTCAACACCTTCAACAGCTTAAAATTTCGGGACGGAATTTATTTAACGGGTAGGTACTGTAGTGACCCGAACTTTTCCATGTTTATATATATTAATTGAGATTGATATTTACATGATTAAATGTTTCCAACATGTTAAGCAATCAAACTTGTTAAGACTTGATTAATTGAAATATGTTTCATATAGACAATTGACTTCCCAAGTTGACCGGGGATTCACGAACGTTAAAACTTGTAAAAACGACATGACGATATATATATGGATATACATATGGTTAACATGAGATTATGATAAGTAAGTATCTCCATAAGTATATTAACAATGAGTTATATACATATAAACAAGACTACTAACTTAAGGATTTCGAAACGAGACATATATGTAACGATTATCGTTGTAACGACATTTAAATGTATATATATCATATTAAGATATATTAATATATCATAATATCATGATAATATAATAATTTAACATCTCATTAGATATAATAAACAATGGGTTAACAACATTAATTGAGATCGTTAACTTAAAGGTTTCAAAACAACACTTACATGTAACGACTAACGATGACTTAACGACTCAGTTAAAATGTATATACATGTAGTGTATTTAGATGTATTAAAATACTTTTGGAAGACTTCAAGACATATATCAAAACACTCATACTTAACAAAAATGGTTACAGTTACTTTCCCATTCTTTCTTTCATCAAGAATTCTAGTCGTATTCTTACCCGTATTATACACAACTTCAAAACGTACTTACTATGGGTATATACCAATAGGAACTAGCATGGGATTCCACTCTTGATTATGTCATGTATGACTAATCAATCTTAACTTCTACCATGAGCTAGTCAACTAACTAGAACTCCTTTTAACCCCACTCACCACTCACCAATTACCACTCATCATTCACTCCATTTCACTTCCAATTCTCTTTCTAATTCTCTCTCAACACACACACACTATTATGAACGTATTTTTCCAGTAGTTAATCATCATCTTCATCAAAAATCACTTCAAGAATCATGCTATAATCATCATAGGAAGAACACTTCAAGAACACTTCAAAAATCCCTTCAAGTTTACTAATTTACTTCCAAGCTTTCTAATCCATTCCAAGTAATCATCTAAGATCAAGAAACCTTTGTTATATACAGTAGGTTATCTTTCTTATTCAAGGTAATATTCATATTCAAACTATTGATTCAATTTCTATAACTATAAACTATCTTAATTCGAGTAAAAATCTTACTTGAACTTGTTTTTGTGTCATGATCCTACTTCAAGAACTTTCAAGCCATCCAAGATCCTTTGAAGCTAGATCATTTCTTGTCACTTCCAGTAGTTTTACCTACTAAACTTGAGGTAGTAATGATGTTCATAACATCATTCGATTCATATATATAAAACTATCTTATTCGAAGGTTTAAACTCGTAATCACTAGAACATAGTTTAGTTAATTCTAAACTTGTTCGCAAACAAAAGTTAATCCTTCTAACTTGACTTTTAAAATTAACTAAACACATGTTCTATATCTATATGATATGCTAACTTAATGATTTAAAACCTGGAAACACGAAAAACACCGTAAAACCGGATTTACGCCGTCGTAGTAACACCGCGGGCTGTTTTGGGTTAGTTAATTAAAAACTATGATAAACTTTTATTTAAAAGTTGTTATTCTGAGAAAATGATTTTTATTATGAACATGAAACTATATCCAAAAATTATGGTTAAACTCAAAGTGGAAGTATGTTTTCTAAAATGGTCATCTAGACGTCGTTCTTTCGACTGAAATGACTACATTTACAAAAACGACTTGTAACTTATTTTTCTGACTATAAACCTATACTTTTTCTGTTTAGATTCATAAAATAGAGTTCAATATGAAACCATAGCAATTTTATTCACTCAAAACGGATTTAAAATGAAGAAGTTATGGGTAAAACAAGATTGGATAATTTTTCTCATTTTAGCTACGTGAAAATTGGTAACAAATCTATTCCAACCATAACTTAATCAACTTGTATTGTATATTATGTAATGTTGAGATACCATAGACACGTATACAATGTTTCGACCTATCATGTTGACACATCTATATATATTTCGGAACAACCATAGACACTCTATATGTGAATGTTGGAGTTAGCTATACAGGGTTGAGGTTGATTCCAAAATATATATAGTTTGAGTTGTGATCAATACTGAGATACGTATACACTGGGTCGTGGATTGATTCAAGATAATATTTATCGATTTATTTCTGTACATCTAACTGTGGACAACTAGTTGTAGGTTACTAACGAGGACAGCTGACTTAATAAACTTAAAACATCAAAATATATTAAAAGTGTTGTAAATATATTTTGAACATACTTTAATATATATGTATATATTGTTATAGGTTCGTGAATCAACAGTGGTCAAGTCTTACTTCTCGACGAAGTAAAAATCTGTGAAAGTGAGTTATAGTACCACTTTTAAAATCTAATATTTTTGGGATGAGAATACATGCAGGTTTTATAAATGATTTACAAAATAGACACAAGTACGTGAAACTACATTCTATGGTTGAATTATCGAAATCGAATATGCCCCTTTTTATTAAGTCTGGTAATCTAAGAATTAGGGAACAGACACCCTAATTGACGCGAATCCTAAAGATAGATCTATTGGGCCTAACAAACCTCATCCAAAGTACCGGATGCTTTAGTACTTCGAAATTTATATCAGATCCGAAGGGTGTCCCGGAATGATGGGGATATTCTTATATATGCATTTTGTTAATGTCGGTTACCAGGTGTTCACCATATGAATGATTTTTATCTCTATGTATGGGATGTGTATTGAAATATGAAATCTTGTGGTCTATTGTTACGATTTGATATATATAGGCTAAACCTATAACTCACCAACATTTTTTGTTGACGTTTTAAGCATGTTTATTCTCAGGTGATTATTAAGAGCTTCCGCTGTCGCATACTTAAATAAGGACGAGATTTGGAGTCCATGCTTGTATGATATTGTGTAAAAACTGCATTCAAGAAACTTATTTTGTTGTAACATATTTGTATTGTGAACCATTATGTAATGGTCGTGTGTAAACAGGATATTTTAGATTATCATTATTTGATAATCTACATAAAGCTTTTTAAACCTTTATTGATGAAATAAAGGTTATGGTTTGTTTTAAAATGAATGCAGTCTTTGAAAAACGTCTCATATAGAGGTCAAAACCTCGCAACGAAATTAATTAATATGGAACGTTTTTAATCAATAAGAACGGGACATTTCAGCCACTCCTATGAATAAACTCCTAGAAAAGGATGCTCCATTCATCTTTTCAGATGAGTGTATCAAATCTTTTAATATTCTTAAAGAGAAACTAACTAATGCGCCGATCATGATAACACCAAATTGGAATCTACCATTTGAACTAATGTGCGATGCAAGTGATTTTGCAATGGGAGCCGTTTTAGGACAAAGGATTGAAAAACGATTTCAACCTATATATTATGCTAGTAAGACGTTACAAGGAGCACAAACGAACTATACAACTACTAAAAAAGAACTCCTTGCTATTGTCTTTGCTTTTGACAAATTTCGATCATATCTCGTTCTAGCAAAAACGGTGGTCTATACCGACCATTCTGCTCTTAGATACCTATTTTCAAAACAAGATGCTAAACCAAGATTAATCCGTTGGATCTTACTCTTACAAGAGTTTGATATTGAAATTCGAGATAAAAGAGGAGCAGAAAATCTCGCCGCTGATCATCTTTCTCGTCTTGAAAATCCTGAGTTAGAAGTTCTAAATGAATCGGCCATACAAGACAATTTTCCTGATGAATATCTATTGAAGATAGATTATAAACAAATTCCATGGTTTGCAGACTATGCAAACTACTTAGTTTGTGGATTCCTTGAAAAAGGATTATCGTACCAAAAACGAAAGAAATTCTTCAGTGATATAAAACACTATTTTTGGGAAGATCCACATTTGTTTAAAAGTTGTCCCGATGGAATAATACGCCGATGTGTATTTGGAGATGAAGCTAGTAAAATATTAAACCATTGTCACACAGGACCAACAGGAGGGCATTATGGGCCTCAACTAACAGCAAGAAAAGTTTATGATGCTGGATTCTATTGGCCTACAATTTACAAAGACGCACACCTTCTTTGCAAATCCTGTGATGCTTGTCAAAGGGCCGGAAAAATAAGTCAACGTGATGAAATGCCACAAAATGTTATCCAAGTATGTGAAGTATTTGACATTTGGGGTATTGACTTTATGGGTCCATTTCCAAAATCTCATAATAATCTCTATATTCTCGTAGCCATTGATTATGTATCTAAATGGGCGGAAGCACAAGCTCTCCCAACTAACGATGCACGAGTAGTAGTCAACTTTTTAAAACGTCTTTTTGCAAGGTTTGGAACACCGAAAGCTTTAATAAGTGATCGGGGTACTCATTTTTGTAATAATCAACTTGAGAAAGTTCTTAAAAGATATGGAGTAACTCATAAAATCTCCACCGCATATCATCCACAAACAAATGGACAAGTTGAAAATACCAACCTAGCTTTAAAATGAATTCTAGAGAAAACCGTAGGATCAAATCCGAAGGAATGGTCCATTAAATTGGAGGATGCACTCTGGGCTTTTAGAACAGCCTACAAAACTCCAATTGGAACCACACCTTTTAGACTTGTTTATGGAAAAGCATGTCATCTTCCAGTAGAAATTGAACACAAAGCATTTTGGGCTTTGAAGACATGTAATCTTGATTTACATGAAGCCGGACGTCTACGATTAAGTCAACTAAATGAATTAGAAGAATTAAGACATGAAGCATACGAAAATTCGTTAATCTATAAAGAAAGAACGAAGAAATGGCATGATAAAAGAATCAGAAGTTCAAAAGAATTTAAGGAAGGAGACAGAGTTCTTCTTTTCAATTCACGATTCAAGCTATTTCCTGGAAAATTGAAATCAAGATGGTCTGGGCCATTCATAGTTAAAAGAGTTTTTCCATACGGAACGGTAGAATTGATAAATTCAAATGGGATTGAATTTAAAGTTAATGGTCACAGAGTTAAACACTACATAGATAGTCCGATGGAAGTCGACAACGAAGTTAATCACAATTTCAACACCACAGCTAACTAAGTGTGGGGAGAATCAAATCTTTAAAGGATAATATGTATTTCTGTTAGAGTTAGATTGTCTGTTTTCGTGTAGTTCTCGAAAATGGAACCCGAATGGTCTTTCCCTAGCAGACCCTAAAGAACTAGTCTTCTCCCCCCATTCTGAATTTTTATTTTTTTTAGGTTTTTACAAAATGAAGACTGCCTGTGAACTAAGCCATGGTCTAATGCTACACGCTTTGATCACTAAACGTAATAATGACACACTTTCGAGTGAAATAGTATCAGTAATCAGAGAAAGATTTGACGGAGTAAGAAAAGAATCCAGATGCGAAGATAATAAGTTATAATTTGGTAAAGGAAAATCAAAATCCGCAGCAAAAAGAAGAGCACGACACCTAGAACGATGTCACAAATGCGGAAAATGGTCACATGGAGGTAAATGTTCAAATAATCAAACCTATTCAAATACCGAATTTGTTACTTTATGCAGAGACGGACCGTTCATATGTTTAGAAGAAAAAACACTGAATGCTCGAGGTTACGCCTATGTAGCCATGGAAAACCAATTAAACCGACTATCTTATGAATGGGATAGATCATATAACTAAGAAATCTATTTCACAGGTATGTCTGTACAGTTTTTATTTTTTTTAACCTTTTGATAATAAACGCTAATTTGTTCGCTATAAAGTATTAAATTAGTATTGAATAAAATTAGGTTTGGCGACCGAAATTATTGATATCATTCAAAAATTTATTACATCACTGTGAAATTTAACGTTTATTCTTAAGGTATAAATATCTTTAATCAATCAACCCAAAATATTTCAAAAATTCGTCATGAGTTAAATTAGGTTTTGGAACCGAAATTACTTTACCGAAAAGAGGGGCGCATATTTTTGATAATATTTGATTGATTAAAGTGGGATAAAAAGCCAAAAAGATTTTTAATTTTATTTTTACCATGTTTTTAAAATTAATATATAAATCTTAAATTAATATTGTAAACTTTGTAAAAACAATATATTTAAAATTGTAAAAATTAATATAAGTTTGGTGTGAACTTATAATATGAATTTTTAAATTAAGTTTGGTGTGAATTTTTAATTTTTAAAATATGAATTTTTAATTTTATGCATTTCAAATTTTAAGTTTGGTGTGAATTTTTAATATTAATTTTGAATTTTATATTTAAGTTGTGTGAATTTAAAAACAAAAATTTACTTTATCTCATTAAGTTAAAAATACGATTTTTAAAATTCTTCGTAAGTTGAAGACTAGGTCTTTGAACCGAAATTGCTTTACCCAAGGGAGAGACGAGAACTTTTATTATCACTATTTTTAATCTTATTGAAGTAAGGTATGCCAAAAAAATTAAAAAACCCAAAAATCTAAGCTTTTAAAACAATCGCTTGAAAAAGACAAATTTTAAAATTTTGTCGAAGGACGGACTAGGACATCGATCCGAAACGACCTCGTCCTAAGAAAAAGGGAAACAAAATTTTAAAATTAATCACTTAATTGTTTTATAAGTTAAAGTTAAAAAAAAAAAAAAAAAAAAAAAAGCTGAAAACACTGTACCCGGACCCCATGCGATCGCATGGGATTTTCACTATACCTCCATGCGATCGCATGGAGGCAAAAATCAGACCTGATACAAGACAGTCGACTGGTCTGTCTTTCTCCACAAAAACACACACATACCCGAAAACACACTCAAATTCTCTCCAAATTTCACCAAAATTCACCGTAATTCGTCATTTTTCTTGCTCTAATCATGCCTAGATTCTCATTCTTCAGCAAATTAGTAAAAATTACACCCCTAAACTCTATAAATTCCTAGTTTTTGTGATAATTACCAATTTTTTACCTAATGCAATTTTGTTAATTTCTAGTGTAATTAGTGTTAAATTGTTAGTATTTTATGCATGTATAACCTAGATTGATGCTATTTAACATGATTTGAAGCCAAAAACTTCAAAATTTTTAGAAATCTAGGGTTTGTGTTCTTGAGCAATTTGGGGCTTTTTGATATAAACAGGTTATGGCCGATTTTTGTCATGAATTATTGCTAAATTGAGTAGTGTAACATGTTTAGATAGTTAAATGATCCAAACAATGATCCTAAACATGATTTTTGGAGATTAAAGTGGACTTTTTAAGTCCAAAATTCATGAACTTGATTAATTTGATGTAATTGCCATTTGAGACTTGTTTAATTATTAGTAATGAATATTTTGACATGTTATTTGAGTTAAAAGCTTATGAACTTTGTATACATTTTCATATGTGCTTATTTGAAAAATGTAGAATTGAGAAAAATTGTGAAAATGTGTATAAGTTTAATTTTGATTTAACATGTTATAGTGATTGTTTTAAGTTGTTATTTTGCTAACACTAATGCATATTTGGATGCACAAATTTTGTGTTTAATGTGTTTTGCAGAAAGCCGATACTGGAGGTTCGGAAGCATCATCATCTAGACGACCAGCACCAGCACCAGAACCAGAACCAGAAATGCAACACGAACAAGAACCACAACAGGAACAACAACAGCCTGATCAGCACATACCTTATTATGATCCGGTACAGTTTGTTGATGAATTCATAGTATTCCCAATGAGGCCGCCAGTAGAATTCCCAACGATTCCTGAGCACACTCTGCATCCTAATCTGAGATTTGATAGGAGATGGAGAGATTACGAGACATATCAAAGGAACAAATTCAAATTGGTAACAAAAAATGTAGAGGTGCCAAGGGTAATCGATTGGGCCCCTTTGGAAACGGTCCATCTAGCTGACCGTGTTAGACAGCTTTTAGTTCAAAGGTATGGCAGTTCTTCTTTTGCAGATTGGGAACGTCTTTTCACCATTCGTAGACCTGTATATAAGGAATGGTGTGTTGAGTTGATGAGTACTGTATCACTTGATGCAAATATAGTTAGAATAGATGATAGAAGATTTCTTAGGTTTATCCTTGGTGGTAGGATGTACAGAATGTCCATGTTGGACATGGCCAGGTGATGTGATGCGAGGTGTATATAAAATAGTTATTATTTTACTAGGAAAAACTATTAAATACGATACAATTTTACACAAGATATTTATTTATTTATAGAATGGATATACTTAAACCTTGCTACAACACTTATAGGCAGTGTACCTAATCGTACAGTAGTGTAGTTTTTAGTAAGTCCGGTTCGTTCCACAGGAAAATCTTTGAACAAAGCTCAACGCTATATTAGTTTACTTTTATAAAAATACAGTAATATTATTGTTATAAAGGGGGGTTTTTACCGTTTAATGACCGGTTTGTCGATTTTAAAACTTTAGTCGCAGTTAAAACCTAATGTAAAATATAAAATAAATACAAGACTTAAATTAAAGCGTAAAGTAAATAACGATAATGAAATTACGAATAATAAAAGTGCGATAAAATAAACTTGCGATAATTAAAAAGTACGATAATTAAAAGTGCGATTAAATAACAATAAAAGTGCGATAATTAGAAGTGCAATTAAATATAAAATAAAGGAAATTAAATATGAAATAAAAGAATTATGCTTATTTAAACTTCCGTAATCATGATGTTTGACGTGTTGATTTTAGTTTTATGCCCATGGGTTAATTGTCCTTTGTCCTGGATTATTTAATATGTCCGTCTGGTTTTTGTCCATAACAGTCCATCAGTCATAAATATAAATTGCAAGTGTCCTTGTCAAATTATTATTATACCCGAAGATAAATATTCCAACTAATTGGGGATTCGAATTGTAACAAGGTTTTAATACTTTGTTTAATGAATACACCAGGTTATCGACTGCGTGTAAACCAAGGTTTTACTACTTTGTTAACAATTACACCAATTACCCTTGAATGTAATTTCACCCCTGTTTTAATTATTCTAGTGGCTATTAATCCATTCCCGTGTCCGGTTAAATGAACGATTATTCGTACATATAAATACCCCGCCCATCGTGTCCGATCGAGTGTATATGGTAATTTATAGGGACGCCCAATTGTAAATCTTTATATTAACATTAACAAATTTTCATTTAGTTAAACAAATATAAAGCCCATTAATAGCCCATAGTCTAGTTTCCACAAGTGTCATTCTTTTATCCAAACCCCAATTATGGTACAAAGCCCAATTACCCAATTTTAGTAATTAGCCCAACATCATGATTACTTCGTTTTAAATAAGCATAATAATAACTTAGCTACGAGACATTAATATAAAAAGGTTGAACATAACTTACAATGATTAAAAATAGCGTAGCGTTACACGGACAGAATTTCGACTTACACCCTTACAACATTCGCTAACATACCCTTATTATTAGAATTAAAATTAAAATTAAAATTAAAATATAAATTATATATATATATTACTCGTATGAATGAGAAGAAAAAAGATGATGAAATTTGATCAGAATTCGGTTGGCTTTATAGCCAGAGTTGAAAATTGGGGCTCCGCGACTCGCGGCAAAATGCCCTTAAAACTCCGCGAGTCGCGGAGATATATTTACAGCTCACACCCTTGGAGTTTCTTGCTGCCGACGGTTTTTAATATATATATATAATATATATATAATTAATATAATTAATTATATATTATATTATATTTATATACATAGTTAACTTGTAATTTTTAGTCCGTTGCGTCGAGCGTTAAGAGTTGACTCTAGTCCCGGTTCCGGATTTTCGAACGTCCTCGCGTACAATTTAATATCTTGTACTTTGCGTTTTAAATCTTGTACTTCTGTAATTTCGAGACGTTTCTTATCAATAATTGGAACTTTTTTTATTGTCTTTTGTTCTTTTGAGCTTTTTGGTCGTTTGCGTCTTCAAATCGTCGAATCTGTCTTCTGTCTTCACCTTTTATTATTTAAACGAATATCACTTGTAAATAGAACAATTGCAACTAAAAGCTTGTCTTTCTTGAGGAATAATGCTATGAAATATATGTTCGTTTTTAGCATTATCAAATATTCCCACACTTGAGCGTTGCTTGTCCTCAAGCAATATTGTCTTGAAATACTAGAATCACTTCTTTATTCTTCACACTTTGTACATCAGTGATTTCTATATGGCGGTATAAACAATGGTAGTAACGATATGGTTTACAGTCCCACATGACTATAAAAATTTAGATCCATTAAGGAAATTGGATCTTTATGAAAACATTTGATCTTTTGAAAATTAAATCTAGTTTTTACCCTAGATAAGTTTTCCGGAATAACCCTTTACCGGTGTTTGCAAAATATTTGTGGGTTTGGTGGGTTTCAGATTTGAAAATTTTAGCTCAAAACTTGCGGTTTTGTGTCACCCACTTGCTAACCTTGTATTTGGAAAGCAACACGTCCAGTTTACTTGTCCCGTATATTACCTTTCGGTAAACTACCGTCCGGTTGTAAAGGAAAGCGTTGAACAAGCAACTGTTTAAGGCAATGTCCCGTGACATGCTTTTGATTATGGTCTATAACGTGTCGGACGCAATTACTATCCTTGGTAGGAGCAATAGTAAAGCTCACCCTTATAATTTTTCGGTCTGGCACAAGGTCCTGTCTTTGACCATGCTATGCAACCACCGTTCTTACGGTTGACACCCGATTTAGTTCAGGTGACCTAATGAATTCCAGGTGAATTCCTAGGATTTTACGTTCAATCGTAATGAACGCATTGAAAATAGGGTTTTCAGAAAACAAATCGGTTTGTAATTTTGATCAAAATATTTTCTCGTTTAAGCTCGAGTTTAGATATCATCGAATTCCATGAGTTTGTAATTCTCAATCTTTAAGGTCAATCTCAAGGATTGAGTAATATCAGGCTTAAAAGCTGATTTTTAATCTTTAAGGAGATTATCCTTTCTGGGGATCTGATTCATTAGTCTTATCAAGCTAATTTGCACGGTGCCTCCCCATTGTACGAGATAAATCCTTCTCATGGTTAGGATAAATCTGACCACTTGGCGACCCTGTTTTATGCTGAGGTCCGTGGATTTCCAGCTGATTTTAGTGATGATTTTTCTAGATTTTTCGTCAACCTACAGCTGGTCTGGACGACAACTTCATGACCTAAATCAAGAAGCGCGTTTCTTTTTCGGAAGACTTTACTTCCTTTTAATGATGGAATTGATTCATCGTGTAGATCCATCTCTTCTTTTCTTTCATTGGGTAAAACAGTTTAGTTTAGTCCAAAGCAAAAGTATTTTCAGTTATTTGTTACAAATATATGTGACATATGTTTAAAATAACTTGGTAAATTTTCCCACACTTGGCTTTTTATTTTTCTTTTTATCGTCCTCTATTCCATTTTAAATGAATTTTAACATTTTAGTTTGTTTCTCAATTTATGTCCTTTCCGAGGTAACAATAATTTTGGTGTTAAAACCTAGTTTTATCGTTCATAAATATGTATAAACATGATTTTGAATTCATTTAATTGAAAATTTTGAAAAATTTTACTAGAATTGGGTAGTCAGTATATAAGACTAGGGCTGTTCTTTTTTATCAGAGAGCACTAGATTCTAATACAACTACTGCTTTACTAGTATTTTTAATGGTAACCAAGTGTATAAAGTAAAAAATTTTAAAATCCGAAAGAATTTAACCCCTTCCCACACTTAAGATCTTGCAATGCCCTCATTTGCAAGAAATCAGTAACAATTTAAATTATTGAGGGTGATTTGTGTGAAAATGATTAAATTTTTACCAAAGTTTCCAAATATATTGGCGTTTGTTTGCTGAATGATAAATGGTGCACATCATTTGTTCATTCCGTCTTGTTGTTATTTCACATATATTTTGCATCTTGTCGTCAAAATTAGTTGCTTTTGCTGAACTTAATGCCAGTCTTTGAAAATGCGTTGTTTTACCCTGTTGTGTACATAAGATAAACTGCAAACATATATACATATTTTTGAAGTTTGGTATATTACCCCACATTCAAAAATTATTAAAATCTAAGAATAAAAGTTAGATAATTATAAAAATGATTACAATATTAACAAAAATATTAAATGCATCAATAATTACAAATTACAAAATAATAAAAAAAAAATATAAAGTAAACTAAGGATGATATTGGTACCAATAGGGGTTCCACGCATAACCATAAGTGCTATAGAATGCTTCAGCAGGGTCATACGTAGGATATGGTGGCTGCATCTCTATCGACCAAGGAGGGAAGACGGGTTTCGGTGTAGGAATATAGTTTCTACCTATATGTTGGCAATGCGCTATGATCTGGTTCTGATGAACTTGCCAATCTTCAAATGCCCTCTGTCTAGCATTTTCGTATTCCTGAGAAGCTATAAACCTATGCATTTCTTGCATCTCATTCCCCCCTCCTACATTACCTTGTTCCTGGTTTCTCTCCACCTGTGGATGTCTACCATGGTATCGTACTGCGGCGTTATTTCGCCGCTTCAAAACTTTCGCACCATGGTATACATTTAAACCTATAGTGTCGCGGGGTTCCGGCTCTTCTACTAATAATCCCCCCCGACTTATATCCACACCGAGATATTCACCAATCAAAGTAATAAAAATACCACCTCCTATTATGCTATGTGGACGCATCCCCCGAACTATAGCTGATAAATAATAACCCACACAATATGGTATACTTACAGCGCTGTGTGGGTCTCGAATACACATATGGTAAAACAAATCTTGTTCATTTACCTTTTCTTTGTTTTTACCCCTTTGTGTAATCGAATTAGCTAAAAACCTATGTATTACTCTTAATTCGGCTCTATCTATATCCAAATAAGAGTAGTTTCCCCCTTTGAAACGGTGATGGCTTGTCATTTGACTCCACACACCGTGTGTATCAAAATTCTCATCTATCTTTCTACCGTTTAGTATCAATCCTCTACAATCGGCAGACGCTAACTCCTCAGGCGTATATATACGTAAAGCCTGAGCCATGTCCAGTAAAGACATGTGGCGCATCGAACCGCCTAACAAAAATCTAATAAAAGAACGATCGGTTAAACTAGCTACCCGATCATTCAACTCTATACTACATAACAACTCTTCACACCATACTTTATATACAGGTCTGCGTATGGTGAATAAACATATCCAGTCATTAAAAGAAGAATTACCATACCTCTGTACCAGTAATTCCCTAATTGGCCCGGCCAATTCTACAGCTTCTAAGGGTCCCCATTCTATGACCCTTGGTACCTCAACAACCTTGGAATGAAGAGTATGCAAACCCCGTTGATATTTTGGATAATCTATCCAAAGTCTGTCAAATCTCAGGTTCGGGTGCAACTGTTCCAAGTGCATATCTGAAAAGGTCATGACTGGATGAGGTACATCCTGCTTGTAGTAGTTATCTACCTCCTGTTGTTCCAAGTTCTCAGCAGGAGCATGGCGGGCTTGGGATGAAGATTCACCCCTTTCATTCTGCAAAACACATCAAACACAAATTTTGTGCATCCAAATATGCATTAGTGTCAGCAAAATCATCAATCAAAATAATTACAATGACATTATCAATTTATATCAAACTTAAGCTTATTTTCACATTTTTATCAAATCTACACTTTTTCAAATAAGCATATATGAAAATTTTTGCCAAGTTCATAAGCATTCAACTCAAATAACATGTCAAAATAATCATTACTAGCAAATAAACAAGTCTCAAATGGCATTATCTTTCAAAAATCAAGTTCATGAATTTTGGACTTGAAAAAGTCCACTTTAATTCTCAAAATCATGTTTAGGCTCAAAGTTTGGATCATTTAACTACCTAGACATGTTACACTACTCAATTTAGCAACAATTCATGACAAAAATCGGCCATAACCTGTTTATATCAAAAGGCCCCAAATTGCTCAAGAACACAAACCCTAGATTATTCAAAATTTGAAGTTTAAGGCTTCTAATCATGTTAAACAGCATCAATCTAGGTTATACAAGCATAATACATAAACAATTTAAGTCTAATTACACTAAAAAGCATCAAAATCAAATTGGGGAAAAATAGCTCAAGAACACTAAAATTCGAATTAAATGGTGTTTAGGTGTAGAAATTTACCGTTTTTCTTGAGTAGTTCTTAGATATCATCCTTCTCAACATGATTTTAGCAAAAAATTTGGTGATTAACGGTTAAAAATTGGGATTTTTGGGGGTGATTTTCGGTGGTTTTCGGGTGCAGTTTCGAGTGTTTATGCAGTGTGTTTGTGTGTGGGGGAGTGACTGATCGAGCAGCTCTTTTATTTTTTTTCTGGGTTTTGGACCCTCCGCGAGTCGCGGAGATTTAGGCTCCAAACTCCGCGAGTCGCGGAGTTTGGTATTTATTTTTTTTTTTTTTTTTTTTTTTTATAATCATTAACTTTTGAAAACAATTAAGAAATTAATTTTAAAATTTTGTTTCCCTTGTTATTTAGGACGAGGTCGTTTCGGATCGATGTCCTAGTCCGTCCTTCGACAAAATTTTAAAATTTGTCTTTTTGTAGCGATTGTTTTAAAAGCTAAGATTTTTGGGTTTTTTAATGTTTTTGGCATACTTTAAATCAATAAGATTAAAAATAATGATAATAAAAGTTCTCGTCCCTTCCTTGGGTAAAGCAATTTCGGTTCAAAGACCTAGTCTTCAACTTACGACGAATTTTTAAAAATCATATTTTTAACTTAATGAGATAAAGTAAATTTTTGTTTTTAAATTCACACAACATAAATATAAAATTCAAAATTAAAAATTAAAAATTCACACCAAACTTAAAATTTGAAATGCATAAAATTAAAATTTCATATTTTAAAAATAATTAAAAATTCACACCAAACTTAATTTAAAAATTTATAAATTCATATCAAACTTATATTAATTTTTCAAATATTTACAATTTTAAATATATTGTTTTTACAAAGTTTACAATATTAATTTAAGATTTAAATATTAATTTTAAAAACATGGTAAAAATAAAATTAAAAATCTTTTTGTCTTTTTATCCCACTTTAATCAATCAAATATTATCAAAAATATGCGCCCCTCTTTTCGGTAAAGTAATTTCGGTTCCAAGACCTAATTTGACTCATGACGAATTTTTGAAATATTTTGGGTTGATTGATTAAAGATATTTATACCTTAAGAATAAACGTTAAATTTCGCAGTGATGTAATAAATTTTTGAACAATATCAATAATTTCGGTCGCCAAACCTAATTTTATTTAATACCAATTTAATACTTTTTAGCGAACAAATTAGCGTTTATTATCAAAAGGTTAAAAATAAAAAAAAATAAAAACTATACAGACATACCTGTGGAATAGATTTCTTAGTTATATGATCTATTATATTCATAAGATAGTCGGTTTAATTGGTTTTCCATGGCTGCATAGGCGTAACCTCGAGCATTCATTGTCTTTTCTTCTAAACATATGAACGGTCCGTCTCTGCATAAAGTAACAAATTCGGTATTTGAATAGGTTTGATTATTTGAACATTTACCTCCATGTGACCATTTTCCGCATTTGTGACATCGTTCTAGGTGTCGTGCTCTTCTTTTCGCTGCGGATTTTGATTTTCCTTTACCAAATTGTAACTTATTATCTTCGCATCTGGATCCTTTTCTAACTCCGTCCATTCTTTCTCTGATTACTGATACTAATTCGCTCGGTAGTATATCATTATTTCTTTTAGTGATCAAAGCGTGTAGCATTAGACCATGGTTTAGTTCACAGGCAGTCTTCATTTCGTAAAAAAACCTAAAAAAAATAAAAATTCAGAATGGGGGGAGAAGACTAGTTCTTTAGGGTCTGCTAGGGAAAGACCATACGTGTTCCATTTTCGAGAACTACACGAAAACAGACAATCTAACTCTAACAGAAATACATATTATCCTTTACAGACTTGATTCTCCCCACACTTAGTTAGCTGTGGTGTCGAAATTGTGATTAACTTCGTTGTCGACTTCCATCGGACCATGTATGTAATGTTTAACTCTGTGACCATTAACTTTAAATTCAATCCCATTTGAATTTATCAATTCTATCGTTCCGTATGGGAAAACTCTTTTGACTATGAATGGTCCAGACCATCTTGATTTCAATTTTCCAGGAAATAGCTTGAATCGTGAATTGAAAAGAAGAACTCTGTCTCCTTCTTTGAATTCTTTTGAACTTCTGATTCTTTTATCATGCCATTTCTTCGTTCTTTCTTTATAGATTAACGAATTTTCGTATGCTTCATGTCTTAATTCTTCTAATTCGTTTAGTTGACTTAATCGTAGACGTCCGGCTTCATGTAAATCAAGATTACATGTTTTCAAAGCCCAAAATGCTTTGTGTTCAATTTCTACTGGAAGATGACATGCTTTTCCATAAACAAGTCTAAAAGGTGTGGTTCCAATTGGAGTTTTGTAGGCTGTTCTAAAAGCCCAGAGTGCATCCTCCAATTTAATGGACCATTCCTTCGGATTTGATCCTACGGTTTTCTCTAGAATACGTTTTAAAGCTCGGTTTGTATTTTCAACTTGTCCACTTGTTTGTGGATGATATGCGGTGGAGATTTTATGAGTTACTCCATATCTTTTAAGAATTTTCTCAAGTTGATTATTACAGAAATGAGTTCCCCGATCACTTATTAAAGCTTTCGGTGTTCCAAACCTTGCAAAAAGACGTTTTAAAAAGTTGACTACAACTCGTGCATCGTTAGTTGGGAGAGCTTGTGCTTCCGCCCATTTAGATACATAATCAATGGCTACGAGTATATATAGATTATTATGAGATTTTGGAAATGGACCCATAAAGTCAATACCCCAAATGTCAAATACTTCACATACTTGGATGACATTTTGTGGCATTTCATCACGTTGACTTATTTTTCCGGCCCTTTGACATGCATCACAGGATTTGCAAAGAAGGTGTGCGTCTTTGTAAATTGTAGGCCAATAGAATCCAGCTTCATAAACTTTTCTTGCTGTTAGTTGAGGCCCATAATGCCCTCCTGTTGGTCCTGTGTGACAATGGTTTAAAATTTTACTAGCTTCATCTCCAAATACACATCGGCGTATTATTCCATCGGGACAACTTTTAAACAGATGTGGATCTTCCCAGAAATAGTGTTTTATATCACTGAAGAATTTCTTTCGTCTTTGGTACGATAATCCTTTTTCAAGGAATCCACAAACTAAGTAGTTTGCATAGTCTGCAAACCATGGGATTTCTTTATAATCTATCTTCAATAGATATTCATCAGGAAAGTTGTCTTGTATGGCCGATTCATTTAGAACTTCTAATTCGGGATTTTCAAGACGAGAAAGATGATCAGCGGCGAGATTTTCTGCTCCTTTTTTATCTCGGATTTCAATATCAAACTCTTGTAAGAGTAAGATCCAACGGATTAATCTTGGTTTAGCATCTTGTTTTGAAAATAGGTATCTAAGAGCAGAATGGTCGGTATAGACCACCGTTTTTGCTAGAACGAGATATGATCGAAATTTGTCAAAAGCAAAGACAATAGCAAGGAGTTCTTTTTCAGTAGTTGTATAGTTCGTTTGTGCTCCTTGTAACGTCTTACTAGCATAATATATAGGTTGAAATCGTTTTTCAATCCTTTGTCCTAAAACGGCTCCCATTGCAAAATCACTTGCATCGCACATTAGTTCAAATGGTAGATTCCAATTTGGTGTTATCATGATTGGTGCATTAGTGAGTTTCTCTTTAAGAATATTAAAAGATTTGATACATTCATCTGAAAAGATGAATGGCGCATCCTTTTCTAGGAGTTTATTCATAGGAGTGGCAATTTTAGAAAAATCTTTTATGAAACGTCGGTAAAAACCGGCATGCCCTAGAAAACTCCTAACTCCTCTAACATTGGTGGGATGTGGAAGTTTAGCAATTACATCTACTTTAGCTCTATCCACTTCAATTCCTTCTTTTGAAATTTTATGTCCAAGAACGATGCCTTCTTTAACCATGAAATGGCATTTCTCCCAATTAAGTACTAGATTTGATTTTTCGCATCTAATTAGCATTCGTTCCAGATTAACTAGACATGATTTAAATGTATCACAGAAGACTGAAAAGTCATCCATGAATACTTCCATGCATTCTTCTATCATGTCGTGAAAAATCGCCATCATACACCTTTGAAAGGTTGCAGGGGCGTTACAAAGTCCAAATGGCATGCGTTTGTAAGCAAAAGTACCATAAGGGCACGTGAATGTGGTTTTCTCTTGATCTTCGGGTGCTATTGGAATTTGAAAATATCCGGAAAATCCATCTAGAAAACAATAGTAACTATTTCCGGCTAATCTTTCCAACATTTGATCTATGAAAGGTAAGGGAAAGTGATCTTTTCTGGTGGCGTCATTTAATTTTCTATAATCAATACATACACGCCATCCTGTTACAGTCCTAGTAGGAATAAGCTCATTTTTCTCATTTGTGATGACAGTCATGCCACCCTTCTTAGGCACGCATTGAACTGGGCTTACCCATGGACTATCAGAAATTGGATAAATTAAACCTGCATCTAGCAGTTTAATAATCTCTTTCTTAACTACATCTTGCATATTAGGATTTAGTCTTCGTTGGCGTTGCACATACGTTTTATGACCTTCTTCCATAAGGATTTTATGTGTGCAATACGAAGGACTTATTCCTTTAATATCATGAATCTTCCATGCAATGGCTGGTTTATGAGCTTTCAACACAGAAATGAGTTGTGATTTCTCATTTTCAGTAAGAGAAGACGATATTATTACAGGTAATTCAGATTCACCATGTAAATAAGCGTATTCCAAATGGTTTGGAAGTGGCTTTAACTCTAATTTCGGAGGTTCTTCTATCGATGATTTATATCGATATCTGTCTTCTTCTTTTAGCATTTGAATTTCTTCTGTTGTTGGTTCATATCCATTAGCTATAAGTGTAGCTAACATTTCAGCTTCATCAATTGGTTCATTACCTTCTCCTAAAGAACATTCTCCTGTTCCTTGTAATTCTGGAAATTCTTCTAATAATTCTGCATGTGCATCTATAGTTTGAATATAATAACATGTATCATCTGCAGATTGTGGTTGTTGAATGGCTCTATCAACTGAAAAGGTAACACTCTCATCCTCTATACTTAGGGTCAGTTTCTTACCGAACACGTCTATCATTGCTTTAGCCGTGTTTAAGAATGGTCTTCCTAATATGAGAGGAACTTGAGAATCTTCTTCCATGTCCAAAACAACAAAATCTACTGGAAATACTAAAGTACCAACTTTAACTAGCATGTTCTCCATTATCCCTCTAGGATATTTTATTGATCTATCGGCTAGTTGTATGCTTATTCTGGTTGGTTTCAATTCTCCAAGGTCTAGTTTAGCGTATAGTGAATACGGCATTAGATTTATACTAGCACCTAAGTCTGCCAATGCTTCTATTGAACTAAGACTACCCAGAAAACATGGAATTGTGAAACTTCCTGGATCAGATAATTTTTCTGGTATCTTATTCAACAGCACTGCTGAACAATTAGCATTCATAGTAACAGCCGAGAGTTCTTCCATTTTCTTTCTATTCGTGATTAGATCTTTCAAGAATTTAGCATATCTAGGCATTCCTGAAATTACATCAATGAAAGGAAGATTTACATTTATTTGTTTAAACATATCCAAGAATTTGGATTGCTCGGCTTCAAGTTTTTCTTTCTTCATTTTACTCGGATAAGGAAGTGGTGGTTGGTATGGTTTAACATAAGGTTTATCCTTAACTGTGTTATCTTCATTAACCTTTTCAACTACCGGTTCTTTTTCCTTATCTTGATCAGGTTGTGGTTCTTGTGGAGTAGGAATAGTTTCATCAGAAGTTACAGGTATTTCAGGTGGTTTAAGTGTTGTACCACTTCTTGTGGTAATAGCTTTAGCTGTTTCATTCCGGGGGTTAGCATTTGTATCGCTTGGTAGACTTCCCGGTTTTCTTTCACCTATTAACCTTGCTAGGTTACTTACTTCTTGTTCCAGATTTTGAATAGAAGCTTGTTGATTTCTAAATGCTTGAGCATTTTGTTCATTGGTTTGTTTTTGAGATGTGAAAAACTGCGTTTGAGTTTCAACTAGCTTCGTCATCATATCTTCTAAATTCGGCTTTTTATCATCGGTTTGTTGTGGTGGTTTGTTTTGAAAATTAGGTATTTGCTGATTGTAAGTATTATTGGATACTTGTTGATTGCTAGGACCTTGTTGGTTGTTGTATGGAATATTTCGGTTATAATTCTGGTTTTGATTGTAAATCGGTCTTGGCGGTTGATAATTATTCTGATAATTATTTCCAGGCCTTTGGTTTATGTATGAAATATTCTCTCTTTGTTCCATTGTTAATTCAATACTTAGACAATCTTTTGTCAAATGTGGTCCTCCACACTGCTCACAACTAATTCGTATTGAGTGAATATCCTTAGTCATCTTTTCCATTCGTCTCTCGAAAGCATCTATCTTTGCTGAAATGGAATCTAAGTCATGGCTAGAATCGGCTCTAGCTGCTTTAGATGATCTAATGATATCTTTTTCTTGGTGCCACTCATGTGAGTGGGAAGCAGTGTTATCAATAATTTTGTAAGCATCAGTTTCGGTTTTCTTCATAATAGAACCACCAGCTGCTATATCTATGTCTTTCCTTGTAGTGATGTCGCATCCTTGGTAGAATATTTGTACTATTTGACAGGTGTCTAAACCATGTTGCGGACATCCTCTTAACAACTTTCCATATCTTGTCCACGCCTCATATAGAGTTTCATTTGGTTTCTGTGTGAACGTAACAATTTCTGCTTGAAGTCTTACGGCTTTAGATGCAGGAAAGAATTGTTTAAGAAATTTGTCAATTAAAACATCCCATGTATCAATCGCCCCTTCAGGTAACGATTCCAACCAATCTTTGGCTTCTCCCTTTAAAGTCCAGGGAAATAACATGAGATATATCTGTTCATCCTCCACTTCGCGTATTTTAAATAGTGTGCAGATCCTATTAAAGGTACGTAGATGTTCATTTGGATCTTCCTTCGGCGCACCACTAAATTGGCATTGATTAGTCACCATGTGTAGAATTTGTCCTTTGATTTCATAATCTGGCGCATTAATGTCTGGATGGGTAATTGCGTGACCTTGGCCAGTGCGTTTAGCTCTCATTCGATCTTCCATACTTAAAGGTTCCAGATTCTCCATAATTGAATTTGTTGAATCGGTATCACTAGATGCTTCAGATTTAATGGTTCGTTCCTCAACAATCTCTGTTTGAATGATTGGTGGTTCCGGAGGAAAGTTTAATGGTTCAGGATCTACGAACCGTTCCTGAATATTCTCTGGATTCTCAATTGTGAGGTTTGTTTCAAAAACTGGATTATCGGAAATTTGAACTGAAGTACTTGGTCGACTGGATGACGATTCTAAAGAAAAATCAACGGCGGTTATATTTGTTAAACGATGTCTTGATCGAGTTACAGGTGGTGAACGTACAAAAGGTGATGAACGTCTTGCTCGGTGCATTCACTGAATATCCTATTAGTTTTTAAAAGGAAAGAAAAATTATAATAAGTTATTCAATCAATAGACTTTTCTGATTTTGCCCACGTTTTGAATAGCCAAAAGATGCAGCAGAGGGGCAGGATTCGTTTGGTCTCAATATAATTGAGGACTGTTTGGCTCCAATAACCCGGTCCACGTACAAATCCAACTATTACTACGAACCAGAAAATTTTAATGTCTATCAATTTAACCACTTAAAATAAATTTTCGTAATTTTAAGAAATTTAGATAAGAAGTAGAAAAAATTCTAAGTCCTAAAAACTAGAATGGCGAGAAATAAGAAAGAAAAAGAGTTCGTCGAAAAAGGTCGAAAAAAAAAATGATTGAAAAATAAAAGGTGACGGAAAAATAAAAGAAACTTATAAAAACTTAAAAATACTTAACTAATTTAACCTTATTACTACAACTAACTTAAAATTATAATCGCAAATTGAAATTACTAATTGAAATGATAATTGATACATAGTAAAAGGTGTAAAAATATTAAAGCTTACAAGGAAAAACTAAATCCCAAATGGAAATAACTTAAAAAGAAACTAAAACTTAAAAAGGCGTCGCAAAATTCTAAAGCACCTAAATCTTAGTTTAAAGAAAAAGCACTTAAGAAATTCTACGGCAAAGCCTAAAAATCTAGGAGTAAAAATAACTATAGCAAAAACTAAGTTTAAAATTAAATATGAGCTAAAAATACAAATATTACGCTACAACGATTAAAAAGGTACAAAATATAAAAATATACAAAAAGTTGTAAAAAGTACAATTTTTATAAAAATATTATTTTTATATTATTTATTTTATAAAACTATTAATTTTACAATTTTATTAAACTTATTTATACTAAATACATTAAATTAAATAAAAAGTAAGATTAAAATTAAAACTAATAATAATAATAATACAAATTAGGTAATAATAATAATTAATTAATAATATCCGTAATTAATGCTCGATTAGGGCTTCCTTGTCGCCTGTCAGAAACCCTCTGCGAGTCGCGGCAATTAAAGAAGAAAACCCCGCGAGTCGCGGGGTTCAGAATTTGAGCTGACAGATTTATCTTTTTACGCGTTTTTCTTTTTATTTTTTTTTTTTTTTATTTTCTGTTTTCTGTTTTTTAAATAATTAAAAGATTTTAAAATAAAACTTATATTTTTATAAACTAAAATAGAAATAAAGAAACTTTATAAAACTTAAATATTTAACAAAATCTTAAAAATACTAATATTTTTGTTTTTTTTTTCTTTTTATATTTTCGAATATTTAAAACGTATTTTTACAAAAACGACTTTTAATAAAAGTAACTAAAAATCTTTTTTTTTCTTTTTTTATTAGCGTTGCGCTTCCGGCTTTTAAGATAGTTCCCCGGCAGCGGCGCCAAAAAATACTTGATGTGATGCGAGGTGTATATAAAATAGTTATTATTTTACTAGGAAAAACTATTAAATACGATACAATTTTACACAAGATATTTATTTATTTATAGAATGGATATACTTAAACCTTGCTACAACACTTATAGGCAGTGTACCTAATCGTACAGTAGTGTAGTTTTTAGTAAGTCCGGTTCGTTCCACAGGGAAATCTTTGAACAAAGCTCAACGCTATATTAGTTTACTTTTATAAAAATACAGTAATATTATTGTTATAAAGGGGGGTTTTTACCGTTTAATGACCGGTTTGTCGATTTTAAAACTTTAGTCGCAGTTAAAACCTAATGTAAAATATAAAATAAATACAAGACTTAAATTAAAACGTAAAGTAAATAACGATAATGAAATTACGAATAATAAAAGTGCGATAAAATAAACTTGCGATAATTAAAAAGTACGATAATTAAAAGTGCGATTAAATAACAATAAAAGTGCGATAATTAGAAGTGCAATTAAATATAAAATAAAGGAAATTAAATATGAAATAAAAGAATTATGCTTATTTAAACTTCCGTAATCATGATGTTTGACGTGTTGATTTTAGTTTTATGCCCATGGGTTAATTGTCCTTTGTCCTGGATTATTTAATATGTCCGTCTGGTTTTTGTCCATAACAGTCCATCAGTCATAAATATAAATTGCAAGTGTCCTTGTCAAATTATTATTATACCCGAAGATAAATATTCCAACTAATTGGGGATTCGAATTGTAACAAGGTTTTAATACTTTGTTTAATGAATACACCAGGTTATCGACTGCGTGTAAACCAAGGTTTTACTACTTTGTTAACAATTACACCAATTACCCTTGAATGTAATTTCACCCCTGTTTTAATTATTCTAGTGGCTATTAATCCATTCCCGTGTCCGGTTAAATGAACGATTATTCGTACATATAAATACCCCGCCCATCGTGTCCGATCGAGTGTATATGGTAATTTATAGGGACGCCCAATTGTAAATCTTTATATTAACATTAACAAATTTTCATTTAGTTAAACAAATATAAAGCCCATTAATAGCCCATAGTCTAGTTTCCACAAGTGTCATTCTTTTATCCAAACCCCAATTATGGTACAAAGCCCAATTACCCAATTTTAGTAATTAGCCCAACATCATGATTACTTCGTTTTAAATAAGCATAATAATAACTTAGCTACGAGACATTAATATAAAAAGGTTGAACATAACTTACAATGATTAAAAATAGCGTAGCGTTACACGGACAGAATTTCGACTTACACCCTTACAACATTCGCTAACATACCCTTATTATTAGAATTAAAATTAAAATTAAAATTAAAATATAAATTATATATATATATTACTCGTATGAATGAGAAGAAAAAAGATGATGAAATTTGATCAGAATTCGGTTGGCTTTATAGCCAGAGTTGAAAATTGGGGCTCCGCGACTCGCGGCAAAATGCCCTTAAAACTCCGCGAGTCGCGAAGATATATTTACAGCTCACACCCTTGGAGTTTCTTGCTGCCGACGGTTTTTAATATATATATATAATATATATATAATTAATATAATTAATTATATATTATATTATATTTATATACATAGTTAACTTGTAATTTTTAGTCCGTTGCGTCGAGCGTTAAGAGTTGACTCTAGTCCCGGTTCCGGATTTTCGAACGTCCTCGCGTACAATTTAATATCTTGTACTTTGCGTTTTGAATCTTGTACTTCTGTAATTTCGAGACGTTTCTTATCAATAATTGGAACTTTTTTTATTGTCTTTTGTTCTTTTGAGCTTTTTGGTCGTTTGCGTCTTCAAATCGTCGAATCTGTCTTCTGTCTTCACCTTTTATTATTTAAACGAATATCACTTGTAAATAGAACAATTGCAACTAAAAGCTTGTCTTTCTTGAGGAATAATGCTATGAAATATATGTTCGTTTTTAGCATTATCACCAGGGCCTTACAGATATATATTCCTGGTGAGTTGCTATTACCCGATTGTACAAATTTGATTCATTATGGTGAAAGGGTAGATAGTAACTTTGACGCTGACGCCATTTGGAGGCGTATGTCACATTTTGATGTTTTTACACGAGCAGGAGGACACTCCTATACACATATTGACAGAGCCGAGCTTCGTATTATTCATAGATTTTTGGCTAACTCGATTACACAGAGAGGTCATAATAAAGAAAAAATTACCTTAAATGATTTATTCTACCTAAAGTGTATTCGGGATCCTAGAAGCTTTGTCAATATCCCTTACTGTGTTGCTTTTTATTTATCTAAAATGGTAGAGGGAATGCAGGACGGGAGTATAATAGGAGGAGGTATTTTTGTGACTCTCATTGGAGAGTATTTAGGTGTTGATAGGAACCAAAGGGGTCCATTACAGCTTTGTAGAGAACAGGTTGAGCCCTTAGGATTGAAAGTTTATGTGGGTGCTAAGGTATTGAAAAGTAGACGAAACCAGGCAGTACCCTATGAGGGATCTCATCCTCAGGTAGAGAGAGGCTCAGACGAGGAAATGGAGGAGGCGGAAGATATTAGGGATGTCTTTCGAGATGCTATTCTTGACGTCCACATTCGTATAGATGAGGAAGCAATGACGAACGCGGCCAGACATAGTATGTATGAGCAGTGGAACTCCGAGCGAGTATACGAGGATTATAGGCGACGCCAACATGATAGCTGGTTAGTTCATCAGCACCAAATCATGAGCCAGCTATCATATCAGGTACCAAATAACTATGTACCTACTCGACCTGCTCATTTTCCGCCACATAGCCCCGATATCCGACCACCCTTTAACCGGTATGACTATAACCAAGCCTATCAAAACACCTATAACCAACAATGGAACCCACCTGACGAGATGAACTGGAACCCATATCCAGACTGATTTAGTTCCATTTGGTTATTTTTATGATTTTTATGTTTTTTATCTTTTGACTTTTTCATGTTTAAACTTATGTTATTGGATATATTTGTGTAATTTTTATTATTTTTATTATTATTGTGTACTAATATTTCATATTTAGAATTTGAAAGTGGGATATTGAGTCCCATTTCAAATTGCCATGCATGATTATATTTGTATGTATGTATATTGTCGATTGTACAAAACAGGGTAAAACAGCGCATTTTCAAAGACTGGCATTAAGTTCAGCAAAAGCTACTAATTTTGACGACAAGATGCAAAATATATGTGAAATAACAACAAGACGGAATGAACAAATGATGTGCACCATTTATCATTCAGCAAACAAACGCCAATATATTTGAAAACTTTGGTAAAAATTTAATCATTTTCACACAAATCACCCTCAATAATTTAAATTGTTACTGATTCCTTGCAAATGAGGGCATTGCAAGATCTTAAGTGTGGGAAGGGGTTAAATTCTTTCGGATTTTTTAAATTTTTATCATAAACACTTGGTTACCATTAAAAATACTAGTAAAGCAGTAGTTGTATTAGAATCTAGTGCTCTCTGATAATAAAGAACAGCCCTAGTCTTATATACTGACTACCCAATTCTAGTAAAAAAATTTCAAAATTTTCAATTAAATGAACTCAAAATCATGTTTATACAATTTTATGAACGATAAAACTAGGTTTTAACACCGAAATTATTGTTACCTCAGAAAGGACATAAATTGAGAAACAAACCAAAATGTTAAAATTCATTTAAAATGGAATAGAGGACAATAAAAAGGAAAATAAAAGCCAAGTGTGGGAAAAATTACCAAGTTATCTTAAACATATGTTACATATTTCTGTAACAAATAACTGAAAATACTTTTGCTTTGGACTAAACTAAACTATTTTACCCGATGAAAGAAAAGAAGAGATGGATCTACACGATGAATCAATTCCATCATTAAAAGGAAGTAAAGTCTTTCGAAAAAGACACGCGCTTCTTGATTTAGGTCAAGAAGTTGTCGTCCAGACCAGCTGTAGGTTGACGAAAAATCTAGAAAAGTCATCACTAAAATCAGCAGGAAATCCACGGACCTCAGCATTAAACAGGGTCGCCAAGTGGTCAGATTTATCCTAACCATGAGAAAGATTTATCTCGTACAATGGGGGGGCACCATGCAAATTAGCTGGATAAGACTAATGAATCAGATCTCCAGAAAGGATAATCTCCTTAAAGATTAAAAATCAGCTTTTAAGCCTGATATTACTCAATCCTAGAGATTGACCTTAAAGATTGAGAATTCAAACTCATGGAATTCAATGATATCTAAACTCGAGCTTGAACGAGAAAATATTTTGATAAAATTACAAACCGATTTGTTTTCTAAAAACCCATTTTCAATGCGTTCATTATCATTGAACGTAAAATCCTAGGAATTCACCTGGAATTCATTAGGTCACCTGAACCAAATCGGGTGTCAACCGTAAGAATGGTGCTTGCATAGTGATCAAAGACAGGACCTTGTGCCAAACCTACAAATTATAAGGGTGAGCTTTACTATTGCTCCTACAAAGGATAGTAATTGCGTCCGACACGTTATAGACCATAATTAAAAGCATGTCAGGGGACATTGCCTTAACAGTTGCTTGTTCAACGCTTTCCTTTACAACCGGACGGTAGTTTACCGAAAGGTAATATACGGGACAAGTAAACTGGACGTGTTGCTTTCCTAATACAAGGTTAGCAAGTGGGTGACACAAAACCGCAAGTTTTGAGCTAAAATTTTCAAATCTGAAACCCACCAAGCCCACAAAAATATTTTGCAAACACCGGTGAAGGGTTATTCCAGAAAACTTATCTAGGGTAAAAACTAGATTTAATTTTCAAAAGATCGAATGTTTTCATAAAGATCCAATTTCCTTAATGGATCTAAATTTTTATAGTCATGTGGGACTGTAAACCATATCGTTACTACCATTGTTTATACCGCCGCATAGAAATCACTGATGTACAAAGTGTGAAGAATAAAGAAGTGATTCTAGTATTTCAAGATGATATTGCTTGAGGACAAGCAACGCTCAAGTGTGGGAATATTTGATAATGCTAAAAACGAACATATATTTCATAGCATTATTCCTCAAGAAAGACAAGCTTTTAGTTGCAATTGTTCTATTTAAAAGTGATATTCATTTAAATAATAAAAGGTGAAGACAAAAGACAGATTCGACGAATTGAAGACGCAAACGACCAAAAAGCTCAAAAGTAAAAAAAAAACAATCAAAGAGGTTCCAATTATTGATAAGAAACGTCTCAAAATTACAAGAGTACAAGATTCAAAACGCAAAGTACAAGATATTAAATTGTACGCAAGGACGTTCGAAAATCCCGAACCGGGACCAGAGTCAACTCTCAACGCTCGACGGAACGGACTAAAAATTACAAGTCAACTATGCATATGAATATAATATAATATGTAATTAATTCTTAAAATTAATATATATATTATATTATATTTATAAAACGTCGGCACAAGGAAACAAGCAACATGTGAGCTCTCCCAGCTGGCCATGCGATCGCATGGCCAGGAAGAAGAAAGTCCATGCGATCGCATGGCATGAAAAGTCAGGCCACATCTCCTATAAATTCGCAGTTTGGTGAACGCAAAAACATATATATCCATCCTCTCTATATATATACGTAAATATTTATATTTATATTTTAATTTTAATTTTAATTTTAATTTTAATCCTAATAATAAGGGTATGTTAGCAAATGTTGTAAGGGTGTAAGTCGAAATTTTGTCCGTGTAACGCTACGCTATTTTTAATCATTGTAAGTTATGTTCAACCTTTTTATATTAATGTCTCGTAGCTAAGTTATTATTATGCTTATTTAATCCGAAGTAATCATGATGTTGGGCTAATTACTAAAATTGGGTAATTGGGCTTTGTACCATAATTGGGGTTTGGACAAAGGAACGACATTTGTGGAAATTAGACTATGGGCTATTAATGGGCTTTATATTTATTTAACTAAATGATAGTTTGTTAATGTTAATATAAAGATTTACAATTGGGCGTCCCTATAAATTACCATATACACTCGATCGGACACGATGGGCGGGGTATTTATATGTACGAATAATCGTTCATTTAACCGGACACGGGAATAGATTAATAGCCACTAGAATAATTAAAACAGGGGTGAAATTATGTACAAGGACACTTGGTATAATTGATAACAAAATATTAAAACCTTGGGTTACACTCAGTCGACATCCTGGTGTAATTATTAAACAAAGTATTAAAATCTTGTTACAGTTTAAGTCCCCAATTAGTTGGAATATTTAACTTCGGGTATAAGGATAATTTGACGAGGACACTCGCACTTTATATTTATGACTGATGGACTGTTATGGACAAAAACCAGACGGACATATTAAATAATCCAGGACAAAGGACAATTAACCCATGGGCATAAAACTAAAATCAACACGTCAAACATCATGGTTACGGAAGTTTAAATAAGCATAATTCTTTTATTTCATATTTAATTTCCTTTATTTTATATTTAATTGCACTTCTAATTATAGCACTTTTATTTATTGTTATTATATTTAATTGCACTTTTAATTATCGTACTTTTTAATTATCGCAAGTTTATTTTATCGCACTTTTATTATTCGAAATTTCATTATCGTTATTTACTTTACGCTTTAAATTAAGTCTTGTATTTATTTATTATTTTACATTTGGTTTTAACTGCGACAAAAGTTTTAAAATCGACAAACCGGTCATTAAACGGTAAAAACCCCCCTTTATAATAATAATATTACTTATATATATATTTGTATTTTTATAAAAGTAAACTAATATAGTGTTAAGCTTTGTTTAAAGATTTTCCCTGTGGAACGAACCGGACTTACTAAAAACTACACTACTGTACGATTAGGTACACTGCCTATAAGTGTTGTAGCAAGGTTTAAGTATATCCATTCTATAAATAAATAAATATCTTGTATAAAATTGTATCGTATTTAATAGTATTTTCTTGTAAAATTTAATAGTATTTCGTACCACTCTGCTCAAACATCATCTACTTCAACAACCCGAAATCCCAGAATGGAAATGGGAAAACATTACCATGGATTTCATCACTAAATTGCCAAGGACTGCAAGTGGTTTTGATACTATTTGGGTAATAGTTGATCGTCTCACCAAATCAGCACACTTCCTACCAATAAGAGAAGATGACAAGATGGAGAAGTTAGCACGACAGTATTTGAAGGAAGCCGTCTCCAGACATGGAATACCAATCTCTATTATCTCTGATAGGGATGGCAGATTTATTTCAAGATTCTGGCAGACATTACAGCAAGCATTAGGAACTCGTCTAGACATGAGTACTGCCTATCATCCACAAACTGATGGGCAGAGCAAAAGGACGATACAAACGCTTGAAGACATGCTACGAGCATGTGTTATTGATTTCGGAAACAGTTGGGATCGACATCTACCGTTAGCAGAATTTTCCTACAACAACAGCTACCATTCAAACATTGAGATGGCGCCGTTTGAAGCACTTTATGGTAGAAAGTGCAGGTCTCCGATTTGTTGGAGTGAAGTGGGGGATAGACAGATTACGGGTCCGGAGATTATACAAGAAACTACCGAGAAGATCATCCAAATTCAACAACGGTTGAAAACCGCCCAAAGTCGACAAAAGAGCTACGCTGACATTAAAAGAAAAGATATAGAATTTGAAATTGGAGAGATGGTCATGCTTAAAGTTGCACCTTGCAAACGCGTTGTTCGATTTGGTAAACGAGGGAAATTAAATCCAAGGTATATTGGACCATTCAAGATTATTGATCGTGTCGGACCAGTAGCTTACCGACTTGAGTTACCTCAACAACTCGTGGCTGTACATAACACTTTCCACGTCTCGAATTTGAAGAAATGTTTTGCTAAAGAAGATCTCACTATTCCGTTAGATGAAATCCAAATCAACGAAAAACTCCAATTCATCGAAGAACCTGTCGAAATAATGGATCGTGAGGTTAAAAGACTTAAGCAAAACAAGATACCAATTGTTAAGGTTCGATGGAATGCTCGTAGAGGACCCGAGTTCACCTGGGAGCGTGAAGATCTGATGAAGAAGAAATACCCACATCTATTTCCAGAAGATTCGTCAACACCTTCAACAACTTAAAATTTCGGGACGAAATTTATTTAACGGGTAGGTACTGTAGTGACCCGAACTTTTCCATGTTTATATATATTAATTGAGATTGATATTTACATGATTAAATGTTTCCAACATGTTAAGCAATCTAACTTTTTAAGACTTGATTAATTGAAATATGTTTCATATAGACAATTGACCACCCAAGTTGACCGGCGATTCACGAACGTTAAAACTTGTAAAAACGACATGACGATATATATATGGATATACATATGGTTAACATGAGATTATGATAAGTAAGTATCTCCATAAGTATATTAACAATGAGTTATATACATATAAACAAGACTACTAACTTAAGGATTTCGAAACGAGACATATATGTAACGATTATCATTGTAACGACATTTAAATGTATATATATCATATTAAGATATATTAATATATCATAATATCATGATAATATAATAATTTAACATCTCATTAGATATAATAAACAATGGGTTAACAACATTAATTGAGATCGTTAACTTAAAGGTTTCAAAACAACACTTACATGTAACGACTAACGATGACTTAACGACTCAGTTAAAATGTATATACATGTAGTGTATTTAGATGTATTAAAATACTTTTGGAAGACTTCAAGACATATATCAAAACACTCATACTTAACGAAAATGATTACAGTTACTTTCCCATTCTTTTCTTTCATCAAGAATTCTAGTCGTATTCTTAACCGTATTATACACAGCTTCAAAACGTACTTACTATGGGTATATACCAATAGGAACTAGCATGGGATTCCACTCTTGATTATGTCATGTATGACTAATCAATTTTAACTTCTACCATGAGCTAGTCAACTAACTAGAACTCCTTTTAACCCCACTCACCACTCACCAATTACCACTCATCATTCACTCCATTTCACTTCCAATTCTCTTTCTAATTCTCTCTTAACACACACACACTATTATGAACGTATTTTTCCAGTAGTTAATCATCATCTTCATCAAAAATCACTTCAAGAATCAAGCTATAATCATCATAGGAAGAACACTTCAAGAACACTTCAAAAATCCCTTCAAGTTTACTAATTTACTTCCAAGCTTTCTAATCCATTCCAAGTAATCATCTAAGATCAAGAAACCTTTGTTATATACAGTAGGTTATCTTTCTTATTCAAGGTAATATTCATATTCAAACTTTGATTCAATTTCTATAACTATAAACTATCTTAATTCGAGTAAAAATCTTACTTGAACTTGTTTTTGTGTCATGATCCTACTTCAAGAACTTTCAAGCCATCCAAGATCCTTTGAAGCTAGATCATTTCTTGTCACTTCCAGTAGGTTTACCTACTAAACTTGAGGTAGTAATGATGTTCATAACATCATTCGATTCATATATATAAAACTATCTTATTCGAAGGTTTAAACTCGTAATCACTAGAACATAGTTTAGTTAATTCTAAACTTGTTCGCAAACAAAAGTTAATCCTTCTAACTTGACTTTTAAAATTAACTAAACACATGTTCTATATCTATATGATATGCTAACTTAATGATTTAAAACCTGGAAAGACGAAAAACACCGTAAAATCGGATTTACGCCGTCGTAGTAACACCGCGGGATGTTTTGGGTTAGTTAATTAAAAACTATGATAAACTTTTATTTAAAAGTTGTTATTCTGAGAAAATGATTTTTATTATGAACATGAAACTATATCCAAAAATTATGGTTAAACTCAAAGTGGAAGTATGTTTTCTAAAATGGTCATCTAGACGTCGTTCTTTCGACTGAAATGACTACCTTTACAAAAATGACTTGTAACTTATTTTTTCGACTATAAACCTATACTTTTTCTGTTTAGATTCATAAAATAGAGTTCAATATGAAACCATAGCAATTTGATTCACTCAAAACGGATTTAAAATGAAGAAGTTATGGGTAAAACAAGATTGGATAATTTTTCTCATTTTAGCTACGTGAAAATTGGTAACAAATCTATTCCAACCATAACTTAATCAACTTGTATTGTATATTATGTAATCTTGGGATACCATAGACACGTATACAATGTTTCGACCTATCATGTCGACACATCTATATATATTTCGGAACAACCATAGACACTCTATATGTGAATGTTGGAGTTAGCTATACAGGGTTGAGGTTGATTCCAAAATATATATAGTTTGAGTTGTGATCAATACTGAGATACGTATACACTGGGTCGTGGATTGATTCAAGATAATATTTATCGATTTATTTCTGTACATCTAACTGTGGACAACTAGTTGTAGGTTACTAACGAGGACAGCTGACTTAATAAACTTAAAACATCAAAATATATTAAAAGTGTTGTAAATATATTTTGAACATACTTTAATATATATGTATATATTGTTATAGGTTCGTGAATCAACAGTGGCCAAGTCTTACTTCTCGACGAAGTAAAAAAATCTGTGAAAGTGAGTTATAGTCCCACTTTTAAAATCTAATATTTTTTGGAATGAGAATACATGCAGGTTTTATAAATGATTTACAAAATAGACACAAGTACGTGAAACTACATTCTATGGTTGAATTATCGAAATCGAATATGCCCCTTTTTATTAAGTCTGGTAATCTAAGAATTAGGGAACAGACACCCTAATTGACGCGAATCCTAAAGATAGATCTATTGGACCTAACAAACCCCATCCAAAGTACCGGATGCTTTAGTACTTCGAAATTTATATCATATCCGAAGGGTGTCCCGGAATGATGGGGATATTCTTATATATGCATCTTGTTAATGTCGGTTACCAGGTGTTCACCATATGAATGATTTTTATCTCTATGTATGGGATGTGTATTGAAATATGAAATCTTGTGGTCTATTGTTACGATTTGATATATATAGGTTAAACCTATAACTCACCAACATTTTTATTGACGTTTAAAGCATGTTTATTCTCAGGTGAATATTAAGAGCTTTCGCTGTTGCATACTAAAATAAGGACAAGATTTGGAGTCCATGTTTGTATGATATTGTGTAAAAACTGCATTCAAGAAACTGATTTCGATGTAACATATTTGTATTGTAAACCATTATGTAATGGTCGTGTGTAAACAGGATATTTTAGATTATCATTATTTGATAATCTACGTAAAGCTTTTTAAACCTTTATTTATGAAATAAAGGTTATGGTTTGTTTTAAAAATGAATGCAGTCATTGAAAAACGTCTCACATAGAGGTCAAAACCTCGCAACGAAATCAATTAATATGGAACATTTTTAATCAATAAGAACGGGACATTTCATCCCGAGGGGCAGGCGGACCGGGTTTGAATCCTGAATGGATCCGGGAGAAAACCCCCTGGGGTCAATCTGGATATCCATATTTCAGGCAGATTAATTAAACCCCCCTGTGTGTATGTACGAATATGCATGTATGTATGTATGTATGTATGATTTTGGTGCTTCGCATCGTTCGGTGCATCTTGGGGCTATTATGGCTGAGGACGACCCCCTTTGCTCGTGAGCCTGGTTGGTTTCCTTTAGTTGTGTGGCTTCGGGAATGTCTACCGTAAATGTGCATGAGTGGTGTTTGGTTTGTTACGGGTGGTTGGCTCTTTGCTTTTGCAACAACTTCCACCTGGCATGCCTTTCGAGTTTCTGTCTACTAGGTTTTTTTTTGTTTTTTTTTTTTGGCTCAATTTATTGAGGCAACAACAAGCGTCGATATAGTGGCGTCTTGACTGCCACTTTGAGCCTAAATTGATTTCCAGACAGCCTTTAAAACCCATGGAAATTTGATTAAACCATTTTCATGGAGTTTTTTTTTTTTTTTTTTTTTTTGCCGGAGGTCCCCACGGAAGCAATCTCTCTGCCCCGGAGTAGAGAGGGGATGACTTTCTCTTTCTATGGGCCTCGACTCATGGTTAAAGAAACGACTTCTCCCTTACTCTACGGTAGAGGAAGGATTGTCTACATATCACCTCCCCCATACCTCGCATGTTCGGGATTGGGTATTGTTGTTGTTGTTGTTGTTGTTGTAGAGCGAGGCTCGAACCCATGACCTAAACCTCAGCCCCAACACACAAGGTGAGGGGATGGCGGTGAAGCAATGCTTCGTTGGCACTCAGTAGCCATATTTCCCATCCTAATTAAACCAATTCCATCCTTAGAAACAACCTCCATTGATTTTCAACGAACAGGGGTTCCATTCGAAACACCAAAATCATCTTCAAACTCTAAAGAACCAAATTTAATACCCGAAGTGAAAACATCCCCTTTCAACCCAAAAGTCGAAACATTTCCTAGATCAGAAACTGTCGCCGAAGCATCAACAATCCCCTTCGACAAGCTCTTAAACGTATCAAAATGAGATGTATAGACCGAATTCTTTTCCGGAGTAACAGTATTAACAACAACAGTCGCACCACTTGTTAAACACAAACCGATTTTCGGACATCATCAAACGTTGGTCGAAGGTTTCGAAAACAATACGACTAATGCGATCAACGTCCGAAACTTCCGTAACCTAAACATTACATCTCGGACATGACCAGGGACGGATCTTTGGGGTGGCAGGGGTGGGCAGTGGCCCCTCCAAAAATTTGTTCTCTTATTGTAAATTTTATGTTCTCGGATCTAAAATATAAATATTTTATATAATAGCCCTTCCAAGATTTTAGAATTTTTCTTATATAATTTTTCTGAAATGATTTTGGCCCTCCCACTAAAATCGTTCAAGATCCGTCTCTGGACACGACAAATCCTCCACATCGGCTTCAACCGTGTCGTGGATATGTCACGGATCCTCCCAAACAATACGACTTAATGGGTGAATAACTATCAACAATTATCAACAATTATAACAGTGACATTGATTTCAAAAAATATTTATGTATATAAATACATACGACTACAAACAACTTTTTCATATTAGTACTTACTTATACACGAAGATCAATTATGTAAATTAATACCATTAATAATAACCATTAATTTTATAAATCAAAGTCACCCATCAGTGTCTTGAATTATTTTATTAGTCTGTATTCTCGAGATTTATTTAGGATGAAAAGGAGAGGAGATTGATGATTTAAAAAATAACAGCGATTCTCGAGTTTTAAATTATAGCGGAAATGAGAGGAGAGGAGATGACTAGGAATGATAGTACCTTTAGATTTTGTCACCAAAACTCTCCGCCCATATTTGGACGGATTAGGAATGATAGTAAAACACTATCATCCCCTTTCTTCTCCACTCTTTTCCACTATAAGAAAGACTCGAGGATACAACCTTAGGATAACTTCGTTAAGTGGCTACTACCAACTTCAATATATTGATAAATCTCAAGGGATAAATCTGAACCCCCTGGATCATGTGATGAGCGGGACAATCACATGTGATTACCAGCTTTGGATCATATGTGATTAACGATCAAGATTAAAACACAAAAATAAAGGAAGATTAATCTAGTAATCACATGTGATTATATTAATTTAAGAGTTGCTAATCCCATGTGATTGTCTCGTCTATCACATGATCCAAGGGCTGAGATTTATCCCTTGGATCAACTTAAATTAAGAATGCAAATAAAATATTTACTATTATTATATTATCTTATCCCTCTTTGAGATGGTTCAAAGCTAGGGATCATAAGATATTTATTATGTACGTCATCATAATAACTAGAAAAAATTCGACCGCGCGTTGCTGCGGTTGTATTCAACGCGCGGTCATATTTGTATATACGTTGTTTGGTACCTAATATATCTAGTAGATTGGGTTGTTTGTTGGACGTGTACGTATATGTATGAAATATAGCTCGAAATATTTAGTGTTTTTTTGACGATGTCCGTTTCGCGTATAGTTAGTCGCGTTGTGTTCGTAAAATAATATTGAGTTGAACGGTGGTCTCGGAAAAATTTAGCTCGCACCGAGCGAGAATATAGGACCCGTTATTTAGTGTTTTTTTAACGATGTCCGTTTCGCGCATAGTTAGTCCCGTTGTGTCCGTCTGATTTTTTCGAGTTGAACGGTGATTTCGGAAAAATTTAACTCGGGCCGAGCGAGAAGATAGGGCCCGTTAAAAATACGGGTGGAATCATTTTTTTTTTTTTAAATTACATAGTTACGCTTTTTACCCCTGAAATAGTAGAAAAGTTGGGGGGTCGTTGTGTATATGAGGTCGAATTTGAGAGGTCGGGTGTAGTGTGAACGCAAATTCAAAACGACATCCGGATAAAACTGAAACTACAAATTCTCCCATGCATATTAGTATATAAGGTATAGTATAATAAGATATTGTAGATTAGTTATGTGGAAGTGAATAAAACCCCAAACGAGGGGTTAGAAATTTTGGTGAAAGCAACTTCTTGTTCAGTTGACCGATGCCATTGACTTCCAAAAGCATAAGCATTTGTGTGTATATTAGTATATACTAGTTATTGAACTCTCGCTTCGCGTCGAGGGTTCGATTTTTAATTTATTTTATTGCGTTTAATAAAATTATTTTGTGGCTAACGATGATGTCGTTGAAGCACAACTCGAGTCGAGCTAAAAGGTATAACCCGTGAGAGATTTAAATGTTATTTTAAATTAACAATATATGTGCATCTCCGCGTTTCGCTATGGAATTGTCGACTTTTAAAAATTTAACGCAAAATCAACGTGTATGAAAAGTACCCCAAATATTTAGCGTTTTTTAAAAAGCGTCCGTTTTGTGTATAGCTAGTGACATTGTGTTCCTAAAATTATTTCGAGTTTAACGATGGTGTCGGAAAAATTTAACTCGTTGCGAGCGAGAAGATATTACCCGTTGAATATTTGTGTGGAGTTTATTTAAGATTTTTTATGAAAATGGTTATTTGATACTTTACCCCCCTGTTTGGGGGGTCGATTTGAATTTTTCAAAAAAGTGTGGGGGCCTTTGTTGGTAAAATGAAATTTAGTTAAAATTAAAAAAAAAAAAAGGTGAAAAGTCGAAAATGCCCCTCGTACTATTCATAACTTTTGTCTATTAGTTAATACTAGTTGTTTACCCTCGCTTCGCGCCGGGGGTTCGGTTTTCAATGTATTTTATTGCGTTTAGTTTAACGATGATGTCGTTGAAGCGCAACTCGAGTCGAACTAAAAGGTATAACCCGTCAAAGATTAAATGTTATTTTAAATTAACAATATAGGTGCATCTCTGCGGGTGGAGAAAAATATAAAGGAAACCAAAAAAGAAAAAAAAATTGTTACAACGGGTAGAGAAAAATATAAAGGAAACAATCGGTACTATTCATATTTTTTGCCTAGTAGATATTTGCTGCTGCTAATTATAAAGAAACCATCGATACTATTCATATTTTTTGCCTAGTAGATATTTGATGCGGGTGAAGAAAAATATAAAGAAAACCAAAAAGAAAAATGGGAAAAAAAAAATTGCTACAGTACCGTGAATAGTACTGTTCACCGCGTTTCGCTATGGAATTGTCAACTTTTAAAAATTTAACGCAAAATCAACATGTATGAAAAGTACCCCAAATATTTAGCGTTTTTTTAAAAGCGTCCGTTTTGCGTATAGCTAGTGACATTGTGTTCCTAAAATTATTTCGAGTCTAACGATGGTGTCGGAAAAGTTTAACTCGTTGCGAGCGAGAAGATATGACCCGTTGAATATTTGGGTGTAGTTTATTTAAGATTTTTTTATGAAAATGGTTATTTGACATTTTACCTCTGAGGGGTCGATTTGTATTTTTCAAAAAAGTGTGGGGACTTTGTTGAAAAAATGAAAGTTAGTTAAAATTAAAAAAAATAAAAGGTGAAAAGTCGAAAATGTCCCTAATTACTATTCTTAATTTTTGTCTGTTAGTTAGTATGTAAATGTAAGTAAATATGGATATATATACTTCAAGTACCAAAATAATAATATATTGTATATTGTATTCAACATATACATCATTCTCTAACTTTTTGATAGATAAACAATTAAATTATGTATCCGATTTTCACCATGAACATTCTCACTTTTCTTATAATGGTTTTAACAGATCAAGTTGTTAGATAAACGACTGCTAATGGTTTTAACAGATCATTAGAAGGAGAAGCTTTGCTGGCTACTCACTGGTGGGGAGGTGGACTTGATACTGATCATTGTACTTGGTATGGAATCACTTGCAATGAAGCAGCAAGTGTCACAGAGATATATCTTGAAACTATCAGCACTGGAGGTCTAAGAGACTTGGGAAGCCTACACTTTGCTTCATTTCCAAACCTCAAAGGCCTTATTATTGAAGACAGTAGACTTGAAGGAAGTATCCCAGAGGAGATTGGTTCGCTATCAAAGCTTTCCCTTCTCTCGCTTCGGGGGAATCAGCTCACAGGTAAAATTCCTGCAGGTTTACTCACCAATCTTACCCAATTAACATACCTTGATCTTAGTTGGAACAACTTTACAGGTCCAATCCCACCTCACTCACCAATCTTACACAATTACAATACGTTGATCTTAGTCAACAAATTTACCGGTCCAATTCCACCATCACTTACCGATCTTACCCAATTAACAGACCTTGATCTCAGTCAGAATAAATTTACAGGTACAATCCCACCATCACTCACCAATCTTACCCAATTACAATACCTTAATCTTTGTCGGAACAACTTTACTGGTCCAATCCCACCATCATTTGACTCCATGACCGATCTTATGTTCCTCGACTTGAGCACAAATCAACTGAGTGCATCCATCCCAAAAGAAATAAGTCAGTTACAAAACCTTAATTGGTTAGACCTGAGTGACAACAATCTTGATGGTCCCATTCCTACAGATTTAGCTAATTTAAAGCACTTACGATATTTCGACCTTCATCATAATAGTCTTGTGGGTCATGTTCCCCTTGCAGTTGGAGTGTTGTCAACGCTTACTTATCTTGATCTTTCATCGAACCAGTTGTCCGGAAATGTATTGACGTTTCAAAATCCTTGTAATCTAGAACATCTAGACCTCTCTATGAATCGTCTGACCGGAACATTAACAAAACAGCTAGATGAATGCCATAGTATACGTTTCTTAGACATTAGCAGTAATGGTATATCTGGAAGCATACCTTTGTTACAAATCGAGTCTCTGACCCACATCAATCTGTTTCACAATCATCTCACCGGAGTAGTTCCTTCTTATCTAACATCCCCGACAGGCCAATATATAGATGTTGACTTATCGTTCAATAACTTCAACCGGCAATTTACCCGCAAAGAAAGTCACAATATTCATTTGGTTATTATTCTTCCTATTACTATTATCGTTGGGTTCTGTTTCTTAGTGGCCTGTTATGTGTGCTACCGTCATCATAGTAAGGCAAAAACATACACAGTTCAGCCAGAAATAGAAAAACATAGAGACATGTGCTCGATATTGAATTACGATGGAACTGTTGCGTACAAAGACTTCAACACAGCTACGGAGGATTTTGATCTGAAATACTGTATTGGAACCGGTGGCTACGGTAGTGTTTACAAAGCAAAACTACCGAGTGGTAAGACATTTGCTTTGAAAAAACTTCATCGGTTTGAAGCTATGCAACCAGCACTTGACCAGAGTTTCAAGAACGAGATCGACTTGTTAACCAACTTAAGGCACAAAATCTATGGTTTTTATTTTACAATAGTAACATTTATTACCAGAGTTTTGGAGTGGTTACACTCGAGACGATTTGTGGAAAGCACCCTGGTGAGCTTTTGTCAACACTAAATCGTTGTGCCGGTGAAGATATACTTGATTCACGCCTGCCTCTTCCAACTGACTGCTTGATTCAAATGGAGATTGCTCGTGTTTATCAGGTTGCACAGGCCTGCGTTCAAACAGATCCTAAGTACCGGCCCAAAATGAAAAGCATTTCACAGGAATTATCACGAGCGATCATTGATTCGGTCTACTGATCTACAACGCCAAAAAATGTGTCTGCTGCTTTTTCTTCACATTTTATTGAGAATTGGATGATTTTGGGGTATTGATTATGTAGATAAAACATGTTCTACATATACTGAAGATAATGATCCAACAGTTGGTAATAAATGTTACTATTGTTTCAGTAAATAAAACATGACTTACATACTGCAGCTTCTTCACATCTTTCTCCGCTAATATACCTTTTAATTGGTTGAAACTTGAAATACAAAGTAAACATTATCAAAGACTTGATGAAGGAGGATTTTGGAAACATCATTTTTATTTGTGAAGACCAAACGGAAAGAAGGGCAATTAATTCAGCCCAAAGGAACGATGCAATATAAGACACCTCATGAACAATGATGTAGACATCAATTAGACCATATAAACCAAAATCCCAGCTGATATGGAATCAAATATTCCTTCAGTTACCGTTGTTAGAGTTGTAAAATGAGCTGATTATCATGCCTATACCAACTCCTAAAGGAATTGTAACAGCACAAAAACATGTCATTACATGTCATCCTAGCACAAACCCTTCAAAGAATTGATGAAATAATAATGCTCCGCGTAAGTGTCTAATGTTACATGGCAGGGCCGGTATCGAATATTCAAGTACCTAAAACGAGGCAAAAAAAGAAAAGGGCGCTTAGACCCTAACGAATAATATAAGTTCTTAAAAAAATGACAACTAACGCCATATCAATAAACATAAAAAAATATAGAACTAAAATTACATATCGTAATAGCTAACCAATGATTCTTGAAGCTCCTTAGCTTCATCAATTGCTTTTTGAAATATTGGGTCAACGTTCATTTTAACTACAATCTTCTTAACTTCATCATTTGTTTTTGAAAAACCAGATTCTCTATAATCCTTAATTTGTAAACTAGAGGATTAATGTACTCATTATATTCAGCTCCAGATTTAATTCCACATAAATTATATGAACATATATAACCCCCAATTTAATTATATGAAGCAAATATGAGACCTTAATCAACAATCAAAAACAAAAAGCATGCACACATACAAGCCCACATCAGTCATATTGAACAATTATAAGCCCTTAATCTACAAGTAATGTAATACTCCGTATCAATAACATGCGGTCCACAATTAAGCCCAAATACATTATACGAAGCAATTATGAACCATAAATTAACAATTTGAATTGGGGATCCAAGAAGTATAATTACCTCACATCTCCTTCTAAAACCAGCAACAATTATCTGATTTCGAATTTCAAACAACCCACCCAAAACCGCAACAACTAAAAACCTCTTCTTCTCATTCAATCTTAACCGATATTTTTCGATACCTCAAACTAAACTCAAAACACGGCTTAAACCCTTCACCATCAGGCTGCTTCCGAAAATCAGTCGCATTACCGCCCACTGACCGCGGCGGCAACGGCACCATTGCAGTCGTGTCAGTTCTCACTGGAGCATCACGATCCTCGCCGGAAGTTGGATCTTGAAACACGGATAATAGTGATTGACTTCTTGATGAATTTTGATTTGACCATTAGAGGGAGGTGATTGAGTTCTCAATTAACAGGCGCCCGTGATTGTTTGTTTGGGCCCGAGCAATTACCATACTTTTTTGGGCCGCTAAAAAGAATGGGCGCCGAGTAGATGATCAGACTGCTCTACATTGGGCCGGGGCCGGTACATGGGCTTTGTGAAACGCGTAGTGAAAGTCCAATCTCGTTGTACAATTAGAGTTTGATGATGAAGTCATGATCGTTACTTCGTTTGAATTGATCAATAGAAAACATCAATAAATCCATTGGAGGGATTTATTCTCTTGAGTTTTGGTGTTCCATAGAAAATATGTGATATGATATTATACAGGAAACCACAACCCTAATCAGGGGCGGACCTATGAAGGGTCAGGGTGGTTCGGCCGCCTCAAGTGGATTTGTAATTTTTAGTGTAAATTTTTTCGGTTTTTCGATTTTGACCCCGGTGGAATTTTTTTTTTGCCCCAAACCCTTCATATTTTGTCCCCAAACCTTCATATTTTGCTCCAAAACCTTAGTATTTTGCCCAAAAATCTCTAAATTTTGCTCAAAAACCTCTATATTTTGCCCCAAAATCTCCATATTTTGGCCCAAAAAAATCTCTACGTTTAGAAATTTTTTTCGCCCCCGGTGAAAAAATTTCCTGGATCCACCACTGACCCTAATATTTATATATGGTATTATGACTTTTATTTTTATTAAATAACTGTCAAAGGTAGTTAGGTGTGCATTATATCATCTTGGCAAACTTGAGGGGTGTTATCAATGGCGGAGACAAGGGGGGACAGGGTGGTGCTCAGCCACCCTCAACAAGCATAGTTTAACTATTATTATTCAGTATTTTTAGTACAAGTTATATTAGTTTTGGATGATTTAATGTTAAAAAAAATACTCTGTAATTTGAAAAAAATACTCGGTAATTGTTATGATTTTTGTTTCTTTATTCAGTAACATACAATATTATCGGTACTATTGTTCAAAAGATGTGACCATTTTCCTTTGTTATAAGTTACGATATATAAATAATTCAAGCCCCTCTTATCTTGAATTTCTGGTTTCGCCTCTGGGTGTTATATGACAAATGGTGATAAATGTGATGGAAAATCGTGTGTACATTTACATTTTATAAACGCAGCGGAACATGAAAATAAACATCTTTTATTAACTTTAAAATAAACATCATTTATTTTATTATAAACTTTCAAGTAAAACATTCACACGATTAACAATCCCAACAAGATCCAATTACACCACTAATAATTGTCAAGTAATAAATTCACAAAGAGTAGTTTAGATATACCTTTAGCGAGCGATGCAAGAACGGTAGAAACAATTATCCACGTCTAGGTAGAAACATATATTCAAAGTGTATGAATATCTCTATGGTTGATCCACACAGCACGTCGAGCAACACCAATCGGATACTAGTCCGTATAACCCGAAAACAATATCGTATATTGTTTCAATAATGAAAAGTAAGATCAAAAGCAAAATCGTACTTTTATTCTTTTGTAAATCTCTCGCTAGCAACACTAACGAATTATTGAATAATCACGATGATTATGTAAATAATAAAGATGAAACAAACGATGGTTGTATTAGCAACAATAGAGATGAAAATAATTTGTTTCTCTGTTTTGTTCTTGCGGAGCTTAAAAACTGTCACAAAGGGTGTTAACCCTTAAAATATATATCACCTCATTATATTTTGTCTAGTACAGGAAAAGAAGACCACTTTCATTTTTTTATTTATTATAAATGCATATATAATATTTATATACTTGAGGCCAACACCCTTTCTTTGAACTTTGTGTGGAGCAGGTCAACAAAACAATTATTCCATACCAATTAAGGAGTACGGAGTAATATTCTTTTAATCATAATAAAACCATTAAATAATTTTATATTTAATTAAATCTTATTTAATTAAATCATGCTTTTCAAATTGTAGGTTAAAAATTATATATCAACAATATATAATAACTGGTGTCTAAATGCTAAAGTGTGTGACCCCATAGGCCTGTACATAATCGGTAGTATAGATTTGTGTTATGACGTGCACACTGAACCAACAAACTCCCACTTGTGCATGACATAACATCTAGAAAAATATACAGACATATATTGGCGTCTAGCAACACGTCAATGCCCCCGAAAATATACAATTGTTTGTTTCATCTAAACGAACTATCATTATTATTTAAAATGATTTAATGATTGAGTGTCTAATGTCCCTTTATTGCCAGATACCAAGTTGACATGAGACATGGATCTAGTCATTCTCATTTGTCAACTAATTCTGTTTCTCGATTTAGAAAATTCGAATGCGATCACCAAGTTAGATTTGATCATCAATCAATATAGCTTGGACACGGCCGTGTAAATATCCATTCACTTTCATCGAGGGGCCCAGCGGTATCATACTCTCACGTAGAGGAATAAATTCTATTTTGATTATATGTGTTTGTCATGTACTTCACATCATACCCAATGATGGCCTTTATAACTACCTTGTTCAGGATAGCGTTTAACCATATCAAAATATAATATGTTATACAATCAAAACCAACATATACATCTCAGGTCTAAGGACACAAAGACATAACTATTATGAGATTCACTATTGACGACAATCCATGTAGTAACATCTCATGATTGGGTCATTCCAATATTCATCATCAATGAATACATATGAATTTTGGCCTCAACTAGTTTACTATTCACCATCAGTGAATAAAACCAAATTTCATAATAATCTTAATTCATGTTACTCCCATAACATGACCGATTATGGAGATTTAGAATAATCAACAATTATTCATGGATTAAACATGCTAATATAGAACACAGTAATATAAATGAAAACTCCCATACCGAGTATCTCAATTCATTTAGATAAAACTGTTTAATGTTCCAGATATATCCAAATACTAAATTACAAATGAAAAAGATTAGTAGCTTAACGAAGTCCAATACTACTAGCATGATCATCATGCTGGTTGTGCATTAAGGGCTTCATGAACGGTTCAGCCACGATATCATCTGGTTGAACCTTAAGAATACTAATATCATTCCTCTCAACGACTTCATGAATGTAGTCAAACTTTTGAAGAATGTGTCAGATGGATTAATGTATATGTGATTCTTTCGCAAGTATAATACACGAAGAACTATCACAATACATTTTCATAGAAGATTTGATGTTGGGAACTACTTCGAGTTCAACAGTAAACTTCTTAATCCAGACAGCTTCATGAGCAGCTTCTCAAACAACAATGTATTCTGCTTTTGTTGTAGATTGTTCAACCGTGCTCTTCTTAGAGCTCTTCCAGTCAACTGATCGTCCATCATGACAAAGACACAACATGACTGGGATCGAGAATCATCTCGATCAGTTTGGGAACTAGCATCATGTATAAAACTTAATACTTGACTCCTTTTCCAAACCACCATAAACCAAGAACATATCTTTAGTACTCTACGAATACTTAAGAATATTCTTAACCACAATCAAATGTTCTTAACATAGATTTTGTTGATAACGACTCGTCAAACTCAAAAATAACGAGACATCATTTTAGTGCATAACATGGCATATCTAATGGATCCTATAGTCGAAATATATGGGATACATTTCGTTCGTCTTATCTCATCTTGTGTGATAAGACTTTGAGACTTGCTCAAGGTTATGCCCTTTTGCACATGCAATTCTTCAAGGTTGGAGTAATGCATATTAAACCTCTGCAAGATAAGATATGTACATTAATTCAAACCAATAAGTCATTTGAATCTATTTCTATAGATCATGATTCCAAGTATATAAGTAGCTTCTCCAAGATCCTTTATAGAAAACACATTTTCAAGCCAAGACTTGATATCTTGCAAGTTGAAATGTTATTTCCAATAAATAGTATGTCATCAATATACAAGATCGAGAAGACTACTTTGCTCCCACTAGATTTAATGTAAACACAGAGCTCATCTTGTTTTTGAGGAAAAACCAAACTCTTTGATATTCTCATCAAACTTAAGATTCTAGCTCCTGAATGCTTGCTTTAATCCATAAATGGATTTTAGAAGCTTTCATACTTTATTAGGATGCTTAGGATATATAGATCCTTTGGCTGAACCATATATACGTCCTCGCTTAGGTCGCCATTTAGAAAAGCGATTATGATATCCATTTACCATACTTCATAATCATGAAAAGTAGCTATGGCAATAAGTATCCTAATTTATAAAGCTCGCGATCAGTGGAAAAGTTTCATCATAATCTTTTGCTACAAATCGAGCTTTGGAAGTGTTTACATTACCGTCCATGCTAGTCTTCTTTTTGAAGACTCATTTACACCCCATTGTCTTACAATTGGGTGGAAGATCAATCAAGTCACATACTTGATTATCTTTCATGGACTGCATATTTGCATTCATAGTATCTCGCCATTTTTTAGATTCGTGATCTTATATGGCCTCACGGTAGCTAGAGGGTTCATAATCCTCTAGGTGAGGTTCATCTGAATTAATCAGATAATCAAACCTATTATGCCGATGAGGAGTTCTACCAGACCTATGAAGTTCAGGTGCAACACGTTCTGACTCACCAACAATGCACTCAGATTTAACGTGTGGATTATTAGTGCTTATAGAAGGTATGTTACTTTATGGTTCTTGAATTTCTTCAAGATCTACTTTACTCCCACTAAATTCTTATAAGAGAAGATCTCTTTTTTTTAAGAGTTCAGTAGTCCGAGCAGAAAACACTTTGTTTTCAGCTTCGTAGTAGAAGTAGTAACCCATTGTTTCCTATGGGTATCCCATAAAGTGAAATTTAATTACTTCAGGGTTTTAATTTGTTTGAAGTGTCATGCTTCACATGCACTTCACAACCCCATAATTTCAAATAAGACAACTTGGGAATCTTCCCATGCCATACTTCATATGGTGTCTTTTCTACCTTCTTGGTTGGAACCATATTGAGTATGCCTGCAGTAGCCTCTAATGCATAACCCCAAAAAGACGATGGTAGAATAGTCAGACTCATCATAGATTAAACCATATCAAGTAAAGTTCGATTCCTCCATTCAGACTCACCATTGAGTAATGGTGTGTGAGTTGGAGTGAATTGTAAGATAATCCCACAATTCTACAGGTGGTCCAAAAACTCTTGACTCATATACTCACTTCATCCATCAGAGTGAAGTGATTTAATGATATTTCCAAGCTGACTCTTTACTTCATTTTGAAAGACTTTTGAAAATTTTAAAAACTTCATGTTTATGTTTCAGCAATTAAAACATAACCATATCTACTATAACCATCGGTTATTGTACGAAGTAAGACATATCAATTTTAGACATTGTTTTAAAGGGCCACATACATCAATATGTATTAGTCCTAAAAGATATGTAGCTCTTTCACCTAAGTCGGAGAAATGAGCTTTTGTCATCCTTTCACATAAACATTACTCACATACATCAAATGACTCAAATCCATTTGATTCCAAAAGTCCATAAGAATGGAGTTTTGAAATGTGTTGTTTATATGACCAAGATGACAATGTCATAGATAGGTCTTATTCAAGCATTGCTTGAATTGCTTGGCTGTACAGGTATACATAGAATTCCCATTTGAAATCACACCATGTATATCAATTTCAAAAATACCATCACTTGGATAGGCATTAAGATAAAAAATATTATCCTTAGAAATTGAAATATAAAAGTGCGTAAATGCAAGTTCAAAGCCAGCATCTTTCAAATCATATTGCTCCTAATACTAGGAGCATAATAACATTGTTTCAATAAAACAATAAGACCACTTGGAAGATTAAGCTCATAGTGACCAATGGCTTCAATCGAAGCTTGATTCCCATTGCTCACTCGCAAATCTAATGTGCCTTTCTTCAGTCTATTACTTCTTCTCATTCCTTTCATATTGTTACGGGTGTGAAGGCCACAACGGGTAACAAAAATCCAGGAATCACTAGAAAAAGTATATAACTGTATATGAAATATACCTGAGTTTGCTAGTCTTACCAGCATTGCCTTTTCTCAGCTCAGATTGGTAGATAGGACAACTTCCTTCTCCAATTGTCAACCTTTCCACAATGGAAACATTCGGCGTCTTTTGTTGGGATTTCCTTATTGAAAGGTGGAATATTTTTCATGGCAAATGGTTTGCCATTCCTTCCACAAAGTATTCGGCTTATTCTTTTTCACCCTTTTATCCTACTTCTCCTACTCATCGAACAACTTTCGATAAGCATTTTGCTGAGCAGCAGGAGCTACGCAAACAGGAGGATCGGATAAGGATTCTAATTTTGTTCAACTTCCGTTCAGGCTTGAGAAATAGTTCTCAGGTTTCATTGCCAGTCTAGGAAGTTTGAACATTGAGTTTATCCTTCTCCAACAAAGAAGGAAGTGTGTTTTGGTTTACGTTTTGATTATTTGACATCTACAACAGATATAAGATTCAATTTAGTATTTTCGATATTGAGCTTTAATAAATTAACTACCCAAGTTTTTATAATAATTTTTAAAAATAATTAATTTACGAAAGCCTAAGATCCACATAGAGATTCCACAGCCACATCTGTTGATCAGCTAGCAGTTATGGAGTCTATTGGTAGGTAGCGGGTGCCAATTGCATTACAAGTGCAACTCTTAGATCTTTATGGGACCTTGAGATATGTGTAGTCCAAAAAACCACTATTATCTCATGGCATGTTTGTCCCATCCTTGCCTCGAACTCAGGTCTCACCGTGAATACGATTAAATCGTCCAATTTGAAAACAGTGGAAATTCACGTTAGTCTCACTAGATCGAAAAATCCACCTCGTGGGTATAATTCAGCCTAGTCTCACTAGATCAGAAAAATAACGAGGAGTGTTTGCAAGCTCATTGGATGGCATGACTTAAATTTGACGGATATTGTAAAAATGTTTGTGTTAACGAATAATGCATGCACACAAGATTCGTTACACCTTTTGTTAAAAAACATTTTAACCAATTATATATATGTCAATCGTGTTTATGCGTCTAGTTTGTTATTTTATTTTATATATAAAAATAACATATACACATTGTGTATTCTTTTAAAACAGTTTTAAAAGATGTCGCCCATATATATTATTTGAGTTTCAAAAAATATTTAACTTTAAACTCATTAGAGTTTAACTTTTTAAAATCATCAATTTTGATCTTTGAAACTTGTTATGTGTTTATTTACCGTTTTCATCAAAAACATTTAGCATATACTATAATCCACAATTATATATAAATGCAATAATAAAACACAATCATGCATCACACACACATAGCCTAGCCCAAAAATCCTATGCTTGATCTCATGAGCCGACATGAGATCAAGAGGTCAAACTAAGGGTAATATAGTAGCTCCCACTTAATTCAAGAATCAAGTGAAAACTTGACAAACGCCATCATTGTCAACTTGACCTGTTCGCCATGTTCTAAGTCAAACATCACGTTGCATCTTTATCTTCAATCTTCATCTTATTACATTTATTTAAAATTGAAAAATACAACTAATCTAATACTTTTACAATTTAGAATAAACTTAAATACAATACTATGAAAATGAAAAATAAATATAATACAACTTTGGCTTCAAAATGGCCTTTCAATAAATCAATAACCAACATGGCTTAAAATTGCCATGACCAACAATCATAACATTCACATATAATCAAACACATAGGTCGGGCATTACGGGCTATGTATGCAATCACAATTTTAATAACTACATTATTAAAATCTACATATGGCTTGTCCATGGTTACAATGCATGTGTATAACCATGGAAATAAACACTCAACAATTATAACAATTATTCAAGCCATAATAATTAAATCTACAATTTAAAGTAGTGATATTCTTTCAATTATATTTGTGCGTCATGAGGTTAAGTCTAGATCAACCGAGTTGACTTTAAAAACCAAAAAGGTTTTGACTTTCACCAATACACCACAAAGCTAAATCTAAAGAAAATCACGCGACAATTAAGATGATGTAAAAGCGGCTCGGATACCACTGATGGAAAATCGTGTGTACATTTACATTTTATAAACGCAGCGGAACATGAAAATAAACATCTTTTATTAACTTTAAAATAAACATCATTTATTTTATTATAAACTTTCAAGTAAAACATTCACACGATTAACAATCCCAACAAGATCCAATTACACCACTAATAATTGTCAAGTAATAAATTCACAAAGAGTAGTTTAGATATACCTTTAGCGAGCGATGCAAGAACGGTAGAAACAATTATCCACGTCTAGGTAGAAACATATATTCAAAGTGTATGAATATCTCTATGGTTGATCCACACAGCACGTCGAGCAACACCAATCGGATACTAGTCCGTATAACCCGAAAACAATATCGTATATTGTTTCAATAATGAAAAGTAAGATCAAAAGCAAAATCGTACTTTTATTCTTTTGTAAATCTCTCGCTAGCAACACTAACGAATTATTGAATAATCACGATGATTATGTAAATAATAAAGATGAAACAAACGATGGTTGTATTAGCAACAATAGAGATGAAAATAATTTGTTTCTCTGTTTTGTTCTTGCGGAGCTTAAAAACTGTCACAAAGGGTGTTAACCCTTAAAATATATATCACCTCATTATATTTTGTCTAGTACAGGAAAAGAAGACCACTTTCATTTTTTTATTTATTATAAATGCATATATAATATTTATATACTTGAGGCCAACACCCTTTCTTTGAACTTTGTGTGGAGCAGGTCAACAAAACAATTATTCCATACCAATTAAGGAGTACGGAGTAATATTCTTTTAATCATAATAAAACCATTAAATAATTTTATATTTAATTAAATCTTATTTAATTAAATCATGCTTTTCAAATTGTAGGTTAAAAATTATATATCAACAATATATAATAACTGGTGTCTAAATGCTAAAGTGTGTGACCCCATAGGCCTGTACATAATCGGTAGTATAGATTTGTGTTATGACGTGCACACTGAACCAACAAAATGCCACTATAATAATACGAGATATTCTAACATGATTTACCTGTTGTTTTACTTATGTGTAATAAAATCCTTGATTCTAATCTTTTCTGCTCTGATTAGTGTTTATCTTTGATATGTGTGTGTCATATGGTAACACTGACACTTCGACTTTGGGTATGGTTGATGTTAGTGGGCCAGCGAGTATGGCTTCGACCAGTCTTAATCCAGTCTTAATCCAATCCTGGAGGTATATTTGTTTTCGTCCACTTTGTTTTTAAGTTCATTCGAAATCTATGTCAACCTTATAACTTAGTATCAATATTAATTGAGTTTTGTTTCCTACAACATGTGATCAGCCTTATAGGCTTCAGTAGCTTAAAAATTGTGAAAGTTTTATGAATCAGATGTTCGACAACCAAATGTTGAGTACATAAAAACGCGATAGCAAAGGTTAAGTTGGAGAACTATTTAGAGGCATAAGAAGAGAGAGAAATCCTAAGAGTTAAGGAGAAAATAGCTTCATTTTTTAGGAGCTTTTTAACTAGGAGTAGTGTTTTGAAAACATATTTAAGAAATGCTTGTACGCCTAAAAGTATTTATAATTTACTATTACTTATTTATTTTTAGTTTAAATTTTAAAAATAACTTGAAAAATAAAGCTCAAACTTGACCACCGGTCTCCTCGTCTTCTTCGATCATCCCTCATTATGCAATTTTTTCTATTTACTCCATTTATTTTCTACATTAACTATTTTTATTATTATTATTATTATTATTATTATTATTATTATTATTATTATTATTATTATTATTATTATTATTATTATTATTATTATATATATTTTTTTTAAACGGCGATTTTTTTGGCATCAGTATATCATTTCTTTCAACGACCCTCATCATTTGCACGTAACACACACGTTCGGGCGGAAACCTGAACCCGATCGACGGTACCCGGGAACACATCCATTCGGGCAGTGGTTCCGGGTAGAGGTCCGTGAACGAATCCGGTAAAACCTCCCTACATTTTTTAATGTTTCATTGTTACTATTTTTTAAAAATATCCAACACCGTATAATAAATGGATTAACAAAAAATGTTTAGAAAGAAGATACTATTAATTTATCCAAACAATGCAAACAATGTCATACAAAAAAGATCTTAGAGTTATCCTAACTCAATTATTCAAATAACATAAGTAAAAAATCAATTATCGAATTAACGAAAACAGAGAATCCCGGTAAGGGTTGAGCTTGACAAAAGAGGTGTCAACCTTCATAGTTTGAGATGCCCATTGTGTGATGATGGATTGGAATCGGTGGAACACTCCTTGGTTTTATGTGATAGGGTCAGAGAATTATGGATGCGGGTTTTTAAATGGTGGGGGATCCGGATCTCTAACCCCACCAATCCGTGCGATTTATTAGAAGGAAAAAATGCAAGCTCGATGTCGAAGAAGAGTAAAAGAGTATGGCAAGTAATAGTTTGGATTGGATTATACCACATTTGGGGCCTTAGGAACAAAACCGTATTTCAAAACAAAACTTGGAACACACCGATGACACTTAGTGAGATCCAATCCAAGTCGTTCGAATGGATAGCTACGAGAGACAAAAAACATTCGTATGTGTGGCTAAATTTGATTACGAACCCAGGCGATCTCCTTTCTTCTTTGTAATTTAAACAGTAGTTGTTTCCTTGTGTATTGTTTCGTGCTTGGTTTCCTAGTGTAGTATGTAGTTTTCTAGTTTTGTAGTTGTAAATGGTTGCCCACTTTGCAACCATTCCTTATTTGTAATTGTTTCCTTGAGGTTTCTAATAAAATGTTTGCTTTTCAAAAAAAAAAAAAAAAAAAAAAAAAAAAAAATTAACTCTAAACCTGAATTTATCCAAATGATAGCCCATGAGATAAATTATACGGAGTAGTTGTTCTAACATTAGGAACGATCGAGCTTATCATGGATTAAAAAAGAGCGTGGGTATTTTTTTATATTTTTTTTTGAAACAGGAGTACGGGACTTAACCACCCACACGTTCATCTCATGTAGTTGCATAACTCGCTCCCAACTGCTGTCCAGGAGGAAACTCGACCAATCCGAGAGCATAAGCGGTAAAACCCACTCCCCCACTACCCCCACAATGTGATGTGCGGAAGGCACCCTTAAGTAGGATTCAAGAGTCTGCATACTAATAGATAGCTTGCTTGTGATAACTTATTATTTATTTACTTCACGAAATAAATATATATAAATAAAAAATTAATCTTTAAACTAATGAATTGCCTTGAAATATTACAATCGGAAAGTTCCAGAGGGCAATATAAACTACTCGAATGTTATGCGAGGAACTCACATGTATTTATTACGGAGTATTAGATTTTAAAGTTCTTTTGTTAGTGAAAAAAAAAAGATAATGATAAATGATAAATATGTTTGAAACTACCCCATTTCTTTAAATAAGTTTTCATAATACAACGGTCAGTTAAAAAGCTCCATTTTTTAGAGAGTGCGGTTTTTTAATTTTTGAATTTTTTCTAGACATAACTTATATTTTAACTATTTTTATTATTATGATTACGACTACGATTATAATTATTATTATTTTTAGATGTTTTTGAATTCTTAATTTTTGGATTAATTAAATAAACGTAACTAATTACTAAATTATATTATTACTACGATTATGATTATAACTAAACCATCAAAACAAAAATCACCGATAGCCACCACAACCACAACCACCACCCAACTAATATGTGCATATTGTACTGAATCAAAACATACGATAATTAACTGCTTTGAGATTATAGGTTACCCCTGAATGGTGGAACAAGAGGAAAAATAGCACACCGGTGACGGCAGTGACAATAGTAGCGGAAACCAGAAGGTTACCGGAAATGGTGCCTCAAAAGTCGACAGAAAAAGCAACACTTGACCTCAATAATCAACAAGAGGCAACGGGTTGAAATTAAAAACCTCAAACCTAAGTTCAAACTCCATTTTATGTAAATCGCATAAGACTACCTATTTTTTCTCCTCACAAAAACCATAACATGACCAATTATGTTACACCTTATGTCTCACTATAAGTGTCCACTATCGACTTTTCAAAATCTTTCTTTGTTAATTTTGATCATAAATATTTTTATTTGTGTTATATAATATTTGATGAAAACTATATGAATGAAAATACATTTAAAATACTATTCATTTATATATTTTTTATTACATATTATAGAACACAAATTAAAATATCTACGGTCAAAATTAACAAATAAACCGTTTAAAAAGTCAACATTGAAAGCAATTCAACATTATAATTAAAGAGTAGTTGTGTGGATTCTGGAAGCAAATAACAACCCAAACGAGGGGTTAGAAATTTTTGTGAAAGTAACTCCTTTCTATTGATCAATGTCATTAATTGACTTCCACTACTGTATGCATATATATATTCCCATTACCAAATTACCAATTACCACTACCAGTTTACCAATATATATATATATATAAGAAAAAATTACGTCCATAGAACCTGTGGTTTGTCAAGTTTTTTACCACAACACCTAAACTTTGTTTTTAACTTCGGTGGTACCTCAAATATGTTGGACCTACGTGGATGGTACCTAAGACTAACTATGGTCAAGATTTAACATGTTATCCCTCACATGTGCCATGCATGTGAGGGCACTTTTGTCGGTTTACATTATTTTATACCATTAAAATATATAATTGATGCTTCGGCCAAGATGTTTAGTTCCTTCACCATGGGTACGCAGTACATGTCTTCATTTGACTATTAATAAATTATAGTAGTACTAAATAATTAAATTTACATTTGAGTACCTTTTTTTTTTTTTTTTTTGAAAGGCTAAATTATATTATATAAAGTATAATTCAAAGAATAACACCAAATCCCACAAGTAGTGGGGCAATTACAACCCAAACATCAAATGAGCTCACCCTATATTACTATGTAATACATTGACAGTTTGGCACCCATTTCAATTTTTTTGCTATCCTATTATTTACATGCCACCCATATGAATTGCACCTACTGGATTATTCTCCCATTCCTCTTCGTCGATTTTGATCTTGCTCTTTCGGTTTGATATCCATAATTTTTAAGAACCCGCACCTGAACGAATATATCCGCATTCAAAATTGATCTCCTGGACTCCACAGTCCCATGTATTACACGATTTCTCCACTTCCAGATGCTCCATAAAAGAACATATCTCACCGCCAGGCAGGCCTCAGTTGCTTCCTATGTTTGAGTACGTTGGTTGTTATTTAATAAATTAGTTTATAGTTTTCATCATCCTTTTCATTTACTTACACTTGGATAAGGGTGATGAATACAAAGAACTAGATGTTGATTGTTTGTGAATAAAGATAGAACCCATGCTTTCCTTTTAATGAATGTAATATTTGTAGCATAAATGTAAAGTGTATATATGTCATGAATCAGATTTACTACTTACATGTAATGAATGTAAACTGATTATTCACTCGATCATTAATAATTTATAAATATATATTAAAAGTTATAATAAATAATTTAAACAGACAAAAGTGCCCTCACATGCATGACACATGTGAGAGATAACCTCTTAAATCTTGACCATAGTTAGTCTTAGGTACTATCCACGTTACTCCAACATATTTGAGGTACCACTGAAGTTAAAAACAAAGTTTAGGTGCTGTGGTGAAAAACTTGACAAACCACAGGTACTATGAACGTAATTTTTTCTATATATAATATATAATAATAATAATAATAATAATAATAATAATAATAATAATAATAATAATAATAATAATATTAATAATAATAATAATAATAATAATAATAATAATAAAATATAATAATAACAATAATAATAAAAACAATAATAACAATAATAATAACAATAATAATAACAACAATAATAATAATAATAATAATAATAATAATAATCTATCTATTTATTATTTATTATTTATTATATTTATTATATTATAATAACAAACATCATATATATTGCCAACTTATAATCATAACCTTCCATTAAAATAAATTCTTTAAATCTTGACCATTAGATTAAACACCTAAAGATTATGACCTCATAAACACATACCATCATTGTTTATTTACCCAAATACCCTCGGAATACATTTCTTAAAAAAAAACACCGGCTAGAATTACTAAATAAGGGGTTTAGTCAATATCACGCCATTTCCTTCCCATAAACTTCAAAAAAATATTCTGAACCCTAATCTGTTCAAATATCTCATTATTATACAGATTAACCTTAATTTTCCTCCCAAATGAAAGCAACACGCTCTGCTTATCCAAATTCAAACGCAATCTGATTCATTGAACAACAATTTCGAGGATCCAAAATATCAAAAATAATTGTTCTAGACTCCAATTCGGATGATTCAAAATAACGGCGATCGGTTAATTACATCTTTTAGTAACAAATTTAAAGTAGCAATGTGATGTATGTGTGTGTGTTTTTATCATAGATACTTATGCAAAACTCAGATAGGTTCGTTGCAAATGATCATCAAATTGTCAAATCGTTTATATGGTAAAGGTATGCCTTCATATTTATTAATTTGTGTTTTTTTATTTATGTTTCATCAATGTATTGCAAATTTGGTAGGTTCTTTGTCGCACACAAGATGTTTGATGTAATGTCAATGACATTTTTTAAACTTTTGATCAAAAATATATGTGGACTTTTGAGTTTTTGACACGCTAATCTGTTTATTGTTAGATATGGGTTTATAGTCAGCGTTTATAATATGTTTTTTGGTGATACTGATTAACATATACTGCCTTGGATTTCATAGATGTTATATCTATGGTGATATTGCTCTTTATGTGTTGATTCTTACTTTTGTTTAGAGATGGAGATGATAAGAGAGAGATTTTCGAAATTATTGCTCGGTGAAGATATGTTTGGAAGTAGTAAATGTGTTTCCACAGCCTTAGCCATTCCAGTGTCATTTCAAATCTTTATAGTAATCCTACAATTTTTGTATGTAATTTTCAGCAGTCTGTACATGTGATTAATGGGTACTAATTTTTTGATAGTGTTCTTTTGTAGGGGTGTGAACATATAAATCTGGCTAAGCTAAAGTTACTATTTCTACATATATAGTTTTTATAATTAAGTGATCCACAGTAGTCAAAATCAGTTTCATCATGTGTCTATGACTTGAGAGCACAATAACATTGTGCAGAAAGTTCGGTTCGATCTCATTATGGTAAATTTTGTACATAGATGACTTATAATCAGGTTTGATACTTTCAAAAAGAAATAATCCGTTTATAGTTATAAGCAAGTGTACCGTGTCAATATTAGTTGTTTGGTTTTAATTTATGGAATTTTGGTTAATCTTAGTTGGGTACATGTACAATAATACAAAATAAGTTACTGATCCAATCTAAAGGTAATCGAGTGTGTAGTATGAATGGCAAAAATATAACTACCTCTTTTTGTATATGGGTGATGTTTGCATTTATCTTCAGGAGGCACAGGCTCTATGTGTTTTATTTTCAAAACAAGTTTGAGTGGGTATAAATCTTCATTTAGTTGGTATACAAGTTTGAGCAGATTTGAATACAAGTATGTATTGGATGTATCCGATTCTTCTCATACAAATCTCCAAATTAGTTTTTCTTTTGATTATTAAGTTGTATCCAAACCTTATGCTGCAACACACATTGAGACCCACTTCATGGATCTGGATCAATTCTCCCAATAAGGTGTCGAAAAATGATTATCTTAAGAATAACTCATGGGTACGTTACTTCCTGTAGCACCATTATAGAAACTTGAACGTTATTTTCCGTAGCATCATTGTGTCTGGTTTACATTTCTTTAAATCTTTTGGGTAAAAATAAAACTAATAACTTGGTCCAAATAACTAATGTCTGCAGATATTCGCAATAATGTTTTTAAAGATGCTAGAGTTGTATGATTTGAGCATTGGTACTATGAATCAAAGATTGTTGGATTGGAATTTTGACGGAACAATATAAGACATAAAAGTAACTGGTGGGAGCTTATCCTTTTGAGGTGCGTACCGGATGAGCATGTCAATTTTCTCAATTAGTGAATTTAGTAAAGTACGTCATCTACTGCTTTTGTGTACATATCTTTTTATGTTGTGTAGGTGACAATGTGGACGGGTCAGGTGGGTCGTGTAACATAGAGAAATAATTCAATGTCACCCACCCATTCCAACCAATGTATACATTGTATTTAACCGATTAACATATTAGTTAACTGATGCACATCTCATTACCACAACACCCGGCGACACTAAGCAATAGAGACGGGCAGTTACAACTTTGTTGCAACAAGTGCAACAAGAATGTTGTAAGAAAATATTGCATCGTCAAGGTCAAGGAGGATTCTGTCTTCTGCAATCTTAGTAGCGTCAAAATGGGTACATAATATGTTGCTTCATATACAAAAGTAGCGTCAAAATGGGTACATAGTATGTTGCTTCACATAGACAAACCGTTTGCAGTAACTACCTAGCAATTGGGTCGGGTTGAATCGGCCCGAACGGGTAATAGTTTTTAGATCATCATGATGATGTAATTGGAATGTTTAATTTAACAATGCTAGATAGATCGGAGATAGATCGGAGAGAGTGAGAAAAGTTATGGTACAATATTTAACGCTATTGGACGTAACTACCTTTATATCACTTTACGACTATCAAACATATGAAAAGTTACTTCTAATATTGTTTTGTTTTCTTATCATGTTAATGAGACAAATAAAAATTTAATTTGACCCATAAAAAAATCCCGCGATTTCGCGGGTCTTAAGCTACTAGTAGTAGTAGCGGTGGTGGTGGTGGTGGTGGTGGCGGCGGCGGTGGCGGCGGTGGCGGTAGGCGGTGGTGGGGTAGCAGTAGCGGTAGGGGGTAGCAGTAGCGGTAGGCGGTAGCAGTAGCGGTAGCAGCAGCAGCGGTAGGCGGTAGCAGCAGCAGAGGCGGTAGCAGCAGCAGTAGCAGCAGCAGCAGCAGCAGCAGTAGCAGTAGTAGCAGCAGCAGCAGTAGTAGTAGCAGCAGGCAGTAGTAGTAGTAGTAGCAGCAGCGGTGGCGGTGGTGGTGGTGGTGGTGGTAGGCGGTGGTGGTGGTGGTAGGCGGTGGTGGTAGTAGTAGGCGGTGGTGGTAGTAGTAGGCGGTAGTGGTAGTATAGGCGGTAGGCGGTAGCAGTAGCAGTAGGCGGTAGCAGTAGGCGGTAGCGGTAGCGGTAGCAGCAGCAGCAGCAGTAGCAGCAGCAGTAGCAGTAGCAGCAGCAGTAGCAGTAGTAGCAGCAGTAGCGGTAGTAGTAGTAGGCAGTGGTAGTAGTAGCAGTGGTAGTAGTAGCAGTAGCAGTAGTAAGTAGGCAGTAGCAGTAGTAGTAGCGGCAGTATTAGTAGCGGCAGTAGCAGTAGCAGTAGCAGCAGCAGCAGCAGTAGCAGCAGTAGTAGCAGTAGCAGTAGTGGTAGCAGTAGTGGTAGCAGTAGTGGTAGTAGTAGTAGTAGGCAGTAGCGGTAGTAGTAGGCAGCAGCCGTAGCAGCAGCAGCAGTAATATATATATATATATATATACATATATATATATATATACATATATATATATATATATATATATATATATATATATATATTATCAACATTATATTCTTAACTTTTAAGTAATTAATCAAACAAATTAGTAATGTATCCGATTTCCAATATGCTCATTCTCATGGGTCTTGTGATGCTCGTTTTCATGTTATCAAAAATGAGTGCTAATAATTATAACAAATCATTAGAAGGAGAAGCTTTGGTGGCTACTCATTGGTGGGAAGATACACTTGTTGGTACTGATCATTGTAATTGGTATGGAATCATTTGCAATGAAGCAGGAAGTGTCACAAATATAGAGCTTTACTATATGAGCAGTGATGGTGTAAGAGACTTGGGGAGCCTACACTTTGATTCATTACCGAACCTTCAAGTCCTTGAAATTGTAGACATCGAACTTGAAGGAAGTATCCCTGACCAGATTAAGCACAAATCAACTGAGTGGAGACATACCAAAAGAAATAAGTTGCAAGCAAAATCTTTATAGGTTGGACCTGGGTGATAACAATCTTGATGGTCCCATTCCCTCAAGCTTTGGTAATCTAACTCAACTCTCGTTTTTAAACCTTAGCATAAATAATATCAGTGGCTCCATTCCTCTAGATTTAGGTAATTTACAAGACTTAGAATATTTCGATCTGCATCGTAATAGTCTTGTGGGTCCTGTTCCTCCTGTACTTGGAGAGTTGTCACGGCTTACTTATCTTGATCTTTCATCAAACCGGTTGTCTGGAAATGTATTGACGTTTCAAGATCCTTGTCCTCTATATCAACTAGACATATCTATGAATCGTATAACCGGAACTTTAACAAGACAACTAGACGTATGCCATAGAATAAGCTTCTTAGACATTAGCAGTAATGGTATATCTGGAGACATACCTTTGTTACAAACTGACCGTTTGAGACACATCAATCTGTCTCATAATCATCTCACAGGAATAGTTCCTTCTTACCTAACATCCCCACCGATTGGCCGATATATAGATGTCGACTTGTCATACAATAACTTCAGTGGACTGTCATACAATAACTTCAGCCGGAAGTTTACCCGCCAAGAAAGTCACAATATTCATTTGGTTATTATTCTTCCTATTACTATTGTCGTTGGATTCTGTTTTTTAGTGGCCTGTTATGCGTGCTACCGTCATCACAGAAAGGCTAAAACAAATCAAATCCAACCAGAAACAGAAAAACATGGAGACGTGTGCTCGATACTGAATTACGATGGAACAATTGCATACGAAGACTTCATCACAGCTACAGAGGATTTTGACCTCAAATACTGCATTGGAACCGGTGGCTATGGTAGTGTTTATGAAGCAAAACTACCGAGCGGTAAGACTTTTGCTTTGAAAAAACTTCATCGGTTTGAAGCTAAGCAACCAGCACTCGACCAAAGTTTCAAGAACGAGATCCAACTGTTAACCAACATAAGGCACAAAAACATTGTTAGACTCTCTGGTTTTTGTTTGCATAACAAGTGCAACTTCCTTGTATACGAGTACATGGAAAATGGGATCCTTTTTTATGCATTGAATCGTAGTGAACTTGCCGTTGAGTTAGATTGGATGAAGAGGGTAAACATTATCAAAGACGTGGCCCACGCTTTGGCGTACATGCATCATGACTGCAACCCACCGATTGTTCATAGAGACATATCAAGCAACAACGTTCTTTTGAACTCAAAAATGGAAGGATTTGTTGCTGATTTTGGAGCAGCCAGATTACTTGACCCTGATTCGTCCAACCAAACCGTGATTGCAGGAACCTTAGGATACATTGATCCAGGTATTACATTTAACCGAATTAAATGAATTGTAGTTTTAATTACATCTATGAATTGTTGAAACTTTGGTAACAATTAATATTTTGATTTGGTCATACAGAACTTGCGTATACCATGATTGTGACAGAACGTTGTGACGTGTATAGTTTTGGAGTGGTGACACTCGAGATGATTTGTGGAAAGCATCCTGGAGATCTTCTGTCAACACTAAACCGTTCTTCCGGTGACGATATATTATTGCAAGATTTAATCGATTTTCGACTGCCTCTTCCAACTGACCGCTTGATTCAAGTGGAGATTGCTCGTGTTTATCAGGTAGCACGGGCCTGCATTCAAACAGATCCTAAATACCGGCCCACAATGAAAGGCATTTCTCAGGAATTATCACGTGGGATCATTCGTTCGGGCTACTGATCTCCAGCTTCAAGATATGTATCTGCATATTGTTCTTCACAGTTTTATTTTGTAGCCATGTGTATGTATATGTTGTATGAAATGATCTCGCTAATAAAAATAATCAATGGCCTCAATTTTGTTCTTCAGTACTTAAATAATAATTATAATGTATGATTAACATCTTCTACATACTGAAAAGAATGTTCAACAATCATTATCATTATTAATATTAATTTTCCATCATAATACACTAATTAATAACCGAAAATTTATCATAAATCCAAACGATACAGATCAATTTACTTATTCTGCACCTGTACAACCAGAACAAAGAAGCAAATTAAGTTGAGAAACAACAACACGTACAATTGGAAAATCAAAAACTCGTACATCAACCAGATTAATAATCGTAATATAATCTGCAGGATCACATAAACTGATCAAGATCATCATCTTTTTCGACATAATACGCAGTAGGATTAACCTCCTTAAACTTCTTCCCAACCAAACTAATCCCCACATAATCCGCTTGATTAATCTCACCATCACCACCGTCTGCTTCACCGCTAGGGTCCGAGTAATTCGGATGACCTAAATCAGAATGCCCAGGCGCTTTATCACCACCATATTCAGCCACAACGCCCAATTTATTCCTTGATCCGCTGTAATGAGCAACACCGTCAAACGTTGGTGCTGCTCTATCAGTTGTATCCGGAACAGTACGATTCACCATCTGATTGTCACTATTTGGAAAAGCGCGTAAATCTGTCCTTGACCCGGGTCTTTCTTCTGGATCTGACCCGGGTCTTTCTTCGCGTGGACCGTATTGATATACCTGGTGCGGAAAGCTACTCCTCCCGCCGGCCGGAAAACTCGGTGAGGATTCTTCGGGTATGTAATCTTCAGTGATATTGCTGCCGGAACGTTTATACATGTTACCGGAGATAGGTGCTGAAGAGTAGATGTTGTTACTCATTATTATTTAGCTTGAATTGGACAAGATGGATGGTTTTGTTTTGAAATTGGGTGTAGGTGCTTGTATTTGGTTCAGATCAGATCATCATGTATAATAAAGACATTGTCGTAGAAATTTGAAGTCAACTGCGATGATTGGAGTTTACTTTTTTTATTTTGATTTTGTGGACTAAAGATTTTCATGTTTACAAGACACACCCTTGGAACTATTGGGATTTTACATATATTTTTTATAGTAGAAACATGACTTAGGCAGTCCTAGAGAAATCTTAATAGAAAAGTCAGAGGTTGCAAATTTTCGAGATTGCCTTAACTTACCACATATTTGAATGGAGAGTGCCTGTGTTTATCGAACATAAAACATGTAGCACGGACAATCATTTTCACACAAATCAAGTCAAACCTACTAGCTAGACTCTCAACGTTCAACGCTACATGTGAACTGTTTAATTACTTATCATCAATTAATTAAGTTGAAATCCAAGACTGAGCTATTATCATTGTTCATCTTCTGGTTACTAAAAATTTTCAGCCTTCTTAGGTTTTTGATTGGACAATCCCGAACCGTCTTGTCTTTTCGTTTTGTTTTCACCTTTTTCCAACCCTAGGGGTTTGAAAAACCGACTCGTCTCCTTGTGAACGAACTTCGGGTTGTTGGTTAATTTAACCGTTTCAAAATAAGAAAAATCTTGGTACTCACCGGTGTTGGGTGGTTATGTGTGCATTGTGTTTGGGGACTTGTGAATAAAATTTAGCTGAGAATGCTTGAATCATTAGAGTTTTGTGTGGAGTTAGTGGGTTGGTGGGTAATGAATTCCATTGACATTATTTGAAATATGGGTAATTCGAGTTGTTGAGGTTATTCGAAAAAATTTCGATACAAATCATATTTGTAGTGGTGTGATTTGACAGAATGGCGAAAACAATAGGATAATATTGTAAGAGAATGAAACTCGTTGGTTATAATGTTTTATTGATTGGTATTTATAGAGATTATATAGAAACTTTAGAAACTCTAACACTACCTCGCAGTCCAAACGGCAAAACCGTGAAAGTGCGAACTGAAAGGAAAAAAAAACCTAAATATTAAATAAAATGTAAACTTTTTTTCTCATGTTTTGTTGCATTAAATACCTGATATTCGCTTATAGATTAGCATATTTCTTGACGGTTTCTCCTTTTCCATCGCGTTTTTTTTTTCTTTTATGATATAGCTTGTTGTGTTAAAGGATCAAGTAACACTTTGGTATGAAATTTCTGCGGACGATAAGGCCACATACAATGGTTCTTAACTTTAACATACATTTTCTCTGTCACATGAGCACAAACACTTTAACATTTCTTTCACTAAACCCTCACTATCATACACTCTATTTCAAACTTTAACCAATTTAAAATAATTATTTAAATACAATAAATAAATACAAATAACATTTTATTAAATAAAATAAAAACATTACATTATTAAAAATTAAAAACATTACATAATTAAAAAATAAAAGACAATACATAAATAAATAAATAAACACAATAAATAACGCTAATTGTTTCGAACAATATAATAATCCGGGAGTGTCCAAATGTGTTCGATCAAATTGTTGCGAAGGATATGATGCGCTCTTCGATCTCGTATCTCTCGATCCACCCGATCTTGGAGCTCAACTCTCTTCGCCCAAGTACGTCGCGGCATGTTTTCTCGATTTCAGAGATAATCCTCTTCGAGGCCGCATATGTTGCGATTGTTGTCTTCGGTGATCATGTTGTGAAGTATAACACAAGTGTACATGATTCAACGTATTTTATTGATAATAAAAGGTCTTGTTGGGTGTTTTAGTATTGCCCATCGACCTTGAAGAACACCGAAATCTCGTTCCACGTCTTTTCTCGCGGCTTCTTGAAAACGTTTAAACTTAAATTTTTTGGCTCAATTGGACATTTAAACGAATTGACAAGTGTTGCCCATTCTCGGTATATGCCATCTACCAAGTAATACCCTTTAGTAAATTCGTGTCCGTTGACAGTGTAACGGACCTCCGGAGCTCGACCATCCAATAAATCTTCGAACAAATCCGATTCATTAAGAACATTAATATCATTGTTCGAACTCGTTGGACCAAAGAAAGCGTGCGAAATCCACATATCGTAGGACGCAACCGCCTCGAGCATTATTGTTGATCCTTCGTGATCACCCCTGTGGTAATGCTCTTGCCACGCAACTGGACAATTTTTCCAAGCCCAGTGCATGCAATCGAGACTACCTAACATACCCGAAAAACCGTGCATCTCAAATGTTTGACATGCAATCGACGAACATCTTCTTCAGTTGGTTTTCTTAAATATTCTTGCGAAAACATATGAATAATACATTTACAATAATTGTTTAAACAATCATGTAACACCCGTTTTCCGAAAAGTCACTTGGGACATCTCACGTAGTCCAAAGGTATGTAAGTTAATCTTTAAAACGCATCTACATTTTACATGTGACTTAAAATGGTTGGAAATTGAGTTTGGGGTGCTTACTGGTAAATTGTCGCGTCTGGATAGGGTATATCGCATTTTGATCTGTCGCGAAACGCGACATACATGCCTGGAACGCGACAACTTGAAAACCCCAGCTCCTGAGCAGTTTATCGCGTTTTAGTTGGTGGTGTCACGTTTGGATCATCGCGAACCGCGACAGGGTGTCACGAAACGCGACCCGCCGGCAGATCTGGTATTAAATTCGATTTTAATGAGCACTTTTGATGGTGTTTTAGTCTTTTCACATTGTGGATGGTTTGAGGCCATAAGAACTGATCCAAATCTTAACCTTATCCTCATTTCATCTCACCTTACACACTAAAGTTGTCATAGAGAGAGAAAGTGAGTTTAAGAGAGAGAGAGAGAGAGAGAGAGAGCTCATTTTTGGTGAAGAAGGAACCTGTTTCGTGCCTAAACTCGAGTATTAAAGTTGTTCACTACGTCTCTAGCTACGTTTTGGTAGTATTGGTAAGTGTTAATCCCGAGTATTAACTCCTATTTGTTTTATGACTAGTGATTTGGTTATGGGTTTTGTTGTAAGACCCATTTTAGGGTTAAATGGGCGAATTTGGGGTAAACTTGGTGTATGGAAACCCTAAGGTTCGTAATCTAGGGTTTAGCATTGTGAATTGAAGTTTGTAGGGTTGTTTGTGTTGTTGAATCACTAACACACTTATGTGTTAGTGAGAGAATTGTTGTTGAGGTAAATGGTTGACTTGAAATGGGTCAAATGGGTAAGTTTGACCTAGTGGGTTAAATTGGGTATGAAAATACCCTAGACTTGTATTGATAGAGGTCTTAGAATCATAATCACTAGCTTTTAGTGATTAGTTGTGGATTTGACCTTGATTGTGTGATTCTAGCGCAAATGGGTCATAAATACCATTTTGGGTCATAAATGCACTAGTGTGGTTGGTTGGTGAATAGTCCAACTTGTTATGTGTATTAACTGGGCATTAATTATTTTAGGTGACTTGCTTTGAAGGTTGCGAGTTATTGTTGGAAATCTCACAAAGACGAAAAGGTGAGTGGAATATTTATGTATGTATGTATATGATTTATTTGCCCGTATTAATTGTGCACATAGCCGTTTTGTGCACATGGTTGTGAGTAATAGCCGTTATTAAGTGACGCCATAACCGTTTTGGAACACTTTGGGGTAATACCATAGCCGTTTTGGGATACCTCGGGTTAGCATACCATAGCCGTTTTGGGCGCTAACCAAATAGCCAGTTCTTACTCACACGTGATCAAGTGATGCCATAGCTGTTTTGGAACACTTGGGGGGGTGATGCCATAGCCGTTTTTGGAACACCTCGGGGGTTAGCATACCATAGCCGTTTTTGGACGTTAACTGTCATACCCCGTCCAAATCCTCTTAGACGAATGCAATAACATCTGGTACCATTGCGAGGTACTGACCTCTATATTCCATGAACGACTCCATGTAATATGAGCAAATGCACAGCGGAAGATTTCTTTAATACCTGAGAATAAACATGCTTTAAAGTGTCAACCAAAAGGTTGGTGAGTTCATAGGTTTATCATAAATAGTAAAAAATTCATCATTTTGATAGACCACAAGATTTAAATCCTGCATGGTACAAATGGCCCGAATCCAATACCCACCTATAATGTACATGCGATATCTTTTAAATACAGTACACATTTCTCGTGTACGAAATCATCTTTCATAAATCTTAGTAACCGTACACATATCTCGTGCACAAAAATAACATACACATAACCTGTGTATAAAATCATTCTCTCGATACATAACATTCACTTTGCTTTCATAGCTTGGCTTGGTAACCGACCTTAACATATAATGCGCATCAATAATATCCCCAAAACAGAACATCCCGTCTGTATAAATATATAAACCTCGAAGTACTAAACACCATGCCCATTAGCTCTTCCGTCTAGTGAACATTCTGGGTGGGGGTGTTAAACCCGGTAGCTCCCTTTAGAATTCGCGTGAATTAGGGCCATCCCCGATTCTAATTCTAAGGTTACCAAGCAACGATAATCAGGGGAAAAATATTCACATCAATTGGTGGCAATTATCATGTCCACATAATTCAATAATAATCCACAGAACTTCTGTCTGCATAATAATTCATTCGAGGAATGTTTTGCTTGTGTCTATCTCGTCAAACATTTATAAAAAAACATTTCATGTATTCGCAGTTCAAAATATATTTCAAAATCATTTAATAAAGCAGTTGTAAAAACAGCACATATATTCTCAGTCCCAAAAATGTAAAGAGTAAAAGGGCCATACTGTATTTTGTAGTAAAAATACATATGACGACATTGAACAAGTACAATGTTGGTCTCGGATTCACGAACCTATATCAAGTAGGTATATTAACACATATAATAATATTAAAATAAATATATATTTTGATATTATTAATATACTTGTGATATTAAATTTAATATTAATAATTACTTAAATATATTTATTTTGTATATATCCTAATAAATTATCATAATAATCTATTATATACTTTATTAAAATAATTTGGATAAGTACTTAGTATTAATATTTATAAATACTCATAATTTTTAATATGATAACATTTTTTTAGTAAATTCGAGTTATAGTAAAACGTAAATGAACAAAAAAGTATTTTATTATTAAAAGTAGTATACTTATTATATATACTTTTATATATATCTAATGTTTGTATCTATCTTATGATATCTATCATTTTAATTTAAGATCATAAAAATACATTTAAAATTAAAGTTATAGTTAGTAATGTTAGTAATAATAATAATAATGATATTAGTAGTAAAAATAGTAATGATAATGGTAAAAATTTTAATATTATTAATAGTAATACCTATTTTAATAATAATAATAATAATAATAATAATAATAATAATAATAAAATTAATAGGAATAATAAGTATACTACCTTAGGGAAATAGCTAAAAATATAGTGTCGCAGCCCGGGCTCAAACTCAAGACCTCTCGCTTACCCGATAACATCCTTAATCCAAAGCTCCGTCGGTTTCATTTCTGTTTAAGGAGATACTTATATTTATATCACCCCTTTTCTTCCCATTTCCCTTTCTCCTTCTTTTTCTAAAAAAAATAAAATGTCACAACCAGGGCTCGAACCCGCGACCTCTCGTTTAACGCCCAATCTCCTAACCATTCCTCTGCCTGTTCTAATCGTGTTTAGATAACAACTTAAAAGTATTTAACCAGTTTATTTGATTGTTTCTTTTTCTTCTTCTATAATCTAACAACATCATCATCAATTGTATTATCATTATCCATAACATCAATATTTATGATCATAATCACTTATGATCATTATCTTTTTTTTTTCCATTTCATTATCATTATTTCATGTAACATTAAATCATAATCATCAACATTAAACCTTAATCATCTATACATACCCACTATCATCATCATCGTACGCTTACCCTTCTCCATAACATCATCATCTTCATATACTTAATACATCACCATCGGCAATCATCTTAACCATCATTCCTTTTATTTGTCATAGCAGCCCACTAGAACAAGAGTAGTTCACGGCCCCATTGAAATCTTGCGGCCCAACAGAACAATAAGGATGACAGGAACTTTAGCCTTGGTATTATTAAGTCACAAGTGGAAAAGCATGTAGGCCAACAAGGGAAAAGAAAACCATTTTAAAATGGCAATTTGAGTTTTCACTTGGTAACAGCCAAAAAGAAAAAAATAAGGAACGAGGGTACCTCCACCCACTGGTCGGCCATAACATATTGCATATCCCACTTGTTTATTAATCAAATGCATGGATATATACATATTATAACCAAATTGCACAAGTGGTGTACTGTGGTTCGATAGTTTCAATAGCATCCAACGCATTATCAAAAAAATATATAATAAAACATCACATAGGTGACCAACTTTGGTTGACCATTACTTGCAACAAGTGCCACCAAGGCCATTTGTTATTAATTAATGTAATGTATATAATACTCAATACCTCCCGCTCTTATCATTAATCGTTGTAAAATAAATCAAGAAAATAACGAGCAGTAAAGTAGGAAGAAAGCATCAGAGGTAACGACTGTTGCAGTAGATTGGTGATGTAAGGTGGTGGTCGACGGTGGTGATTGGGATGAAGGTGGTTTTCAAAGTTCACGAAAATAAATTTTAGAGAGAGATGGTGTGGTGGTGAGGTGTTGAAGACGATGGTTATAAGATGGTGATAATAGGTGATGACGGTTTGAGTTGTAGGGTGTCGGTTTATGGTGGTTATTTATGGATGCCCGAAGAGTACGGGGAAATAAAGGTGGTGATGGTGAACGGGTTCTCGGTTTTGGCTTGGTGGATGGTAGCAAGAAAAGAATTGATAATATTAGTCGCAAGTTGTGGTGTTGGTAATCGACACAGAAAACCAGAATCATAAAATTGGTGATGGTTAACTAAAGGTAGCGGGCTGTTGATTTTGGTGATCGAATAGGGTGTTAGTCTGAATTATAACATAGGTAAGAAATATGAATGTTTATGTATTTGTGCTCGTGTCTCTATATAGAGAAAGAGTGATTCTTATATTGCTTTTAACATGGAAGAGGTCGACAAGGAGAATCAATCCGAAGAGATACCAACAAAATAAAAGAAGATTGAGAAGGTTGACAGAAGTATTCGATCCAGGAGTATCAAACAAGGAAAAGAAAAGTAGATAAAGATGTGCAACGGAATTTGTTACGATATGTGATTGATCAATTGTCTTATATCTGTAAGTTATTCAACTTAATTACTATTAGCAGACAGGAAGGACAATTGAATCGATGTAAAATAGATTCCCTAATTTTTATTGATTTTTCTTCTTCTGTTTATTCCTGAATTGTATCAATTATAGAAAGTAAAAGAGAGAGCAGTACAGTAACAAGATTCGTTTACACTTTTTTTTGTAGCTTTGATTCGTTCAACAATATATCTTCTGTCAGAAGAAAAATAGAAAAGTATTATTATTGAATTTTGATTTGTACGATTTTAGAGATAAGAAGAACAAATTAAACACAGTATGATTGATACATGAAACTGATTCGTACGAGTTTAAGACTTTGATATCCAACAAATTTTGGACAGGAATCATCAACAATAAAAGTTGATGTTGAGACTCAACAGATTTTGTATATATCTGTAACACATCATACGGACGTATTGGATATATTGATATTAATAATTTATAACATATTAATACTAATAATACTATTAATAATAATAATAATAATAATAATAATAATAATAATATGAATACTAATAATAATTTATATTACAACAATAATTTTAGTACTAAAGTTAATACTAATAATGTTACCAATAATAGTAGTAATTATTTTAAATGATAAAAATTATTAAGTTGTATTATATTGACAATAACCATAAATATAATAATTTTATGATTTTTGGTAATACTGGTTATACTAACAATATTAATAATAATATTAGTGATGATAATATTAATTAATAATGGTAATAATGAAATTAACAATGATAACAATCATATTAGTAATATTATAACAAATTAAATGTATAAATTTCATATTTATATATTATATAGTAGTATTAATTATTCTGATATTAATATTAACATTATTGATATTAATAATGAATTAATAATAATAATGTTAGTATAACACTATACTTTTAACTTGAAACCTAAATTTAATATTTTAATATTACATATTATAAATTATTTATATTTAATACTTATGTGATATATATATTAAATAAAGACACATATTGAATATAGAATATTTATATATTTTATGTATTATAATATACATACAATTAATAATTATGTATATCAATTATATATATATATATATATATATATATATATATATATATATATATATATATATATATATATATATATGTATGTATGTATGCATATATATATATGTATTTTTTTATATATGTATATATATATGTATTTTTATATATATATATACATTTCTATTTTTGATTAAAGATTCGTGAATCGTCAAAAATAGTCACAGGGTAATTTAATGAAAATAGTTCAAAAATTTTGAGACTCAGCCTAACAGACTTTTCTTATCGTGTAAAAATCATATAAATATCAAGTTTAAATTTTGTCGGAAATTTCCGGGTCGTCACAGTACCTACCCGTTAAAGAAATTTCGTCCCGAAATTTGAGTGAGGTCGTCATGGCTAACAAATAAAAATGTTTTTATGATGAATATGAGTTGATAAATATAGATAAAATGATTCGATTATGTTGAGCGTTCGAATGAAGCTGTCACAAAAAGATTGAAATAGAGATTTAACTTTTGATGTAGTCACGGTGGATTTCCGGAATTCAAGGAATTTAAAAGAAAATCTTGGAAATCCATAAGATCTGATTCTTAGGGATTTATGGAAATTAAAATCTTTTTCATTAAATACGATCATCTGTCTCGATTGCTTTGTCTGATTTTTTTCATTATAACTTGGTCTCTTCCGTTCCATTATTTTCACCAATCTTATACTTTCTTTTATTTTGAAGCTTCATGCTTTTGTTTTCTTCCTAACTTAAAGTGATCAAGACGTCTCGGATTCGTAGATCAAATCTTTGGATTTTAAGTGATCATGGCTAACGTTCTAAGAAAGAAATGGTAATAGTACGATTTGACTTGTTAAATTACCAGAATCACGAAAAAGACCGAATTATCAAGAGAAATATTTATTGATGTTTTTAAAGGTTAAGTAGAATGAAAGAGTTATGTAACATGGCACATGATGATGATATAATCTGTGAATCATCATGTTCCAATAGAACTATCAGCATGACTTGCTGTAATATAATCACGTTGGCCAAGTGTCAATATATTATAATAACTTATGCTCAAATTCTTAACACTTCCCCAGAATTCATTCATAATTTATACTTAGATTTTACAGAAGTTTCCAATATAATGGAATACATAAAGCACGAAGAGGTAGATAATTTTGGATGAGAATATTTATGAAAATATCTTCAGAAATATCGAAGATGTTTATGATAATATTTTGGAATTTCTAAGTTCGAAAGTTGATTAAGGAAAATTTTCCGCAAGATTTTAACATGACTTCGGAGTAAGATATTCTCTAAAGATTTCATCGGATCCAGAATTACCTGGATTCTTTGAATACAGGGTTTGGTCCTTGTATTTGTCCTTGGTCTCCTTCATGGTTAGGTCAATCCATTTCTCAGTACCAAATTTTCTATCGAGCGTTCCCAACACTCCATTCTTTATCATCAAACTCTTGGCCGTTTAGACCATCTACACTTTTTCTGTTTCCTCTACATTTAATGCTACCATATCTGAATCATCGGTTATGAATCCGAGGTGGTTTTAAGAGAATTGTGTTTTTAGATGATTAAACGCTGATTGTAATCGTCAAGATACAAAGGATGTTTAAGATGAAATCAAGTGGCAACTTGGGGAAATATTTAACTGTAGTAGATGTAACTTATTAACGATATTTTAAATCAAAATGTGTTATAATTAATATTTCCTACTCTTTTAATACTTTTTAATTGTCTAAAGTTAATAGTCCAATGTTAGTAGTCCAATAATCCAAAGTTAGTATAGGTTTAATGTTTTACGTAGTTAATTAATTGGTCACTAATCAATTTTATTTTGTCCATTATTTTCTTCATTATGCCACTTGTCAAATCTTGACTTGAATTTTGATCGGTCAAAATCTGAATATGAATTTGAATGAAAATAGTTATTCGTTGATGAACGGATACGTATATATGTAGATTTGAACAGTATTGTTAATGACTGCTGAATCAGAATTATAGAATGTACAGTGTAACTTATTAATGTAAAATCTAAATATTCCTCGGGTATTACCTACCCGTTAGAATATTTTCATCATTAACAGTTTGTACAAGAGAATTTTTAATTACAATCTTTATGAAAATATATATACATATATATTTTCTTCAGATATAATTATGGATTTAATGAGTTAATATGATATTAAACTCATCTAATTTACGGTTAGAACTAGAGTACATAATCTCTAAAATATTAGAAATTACATAATCGTCAGGTGAAACTAAGATAAATGACGTAGAACGATAGGTAGAACGATGATTAGGTTCGAGGTACAGAATGAGATGTTGAGGCGTGTGATGTTGAAACTTAGGTTGTTGGTAGTACTAGTGTGGATGTTGGTGGTACTGTTGGTGTTGGTGATGTTGCTGAAGCTGGTAAGTTTTGCACCATATTTTTCAAGGCTACAACTCGGGCGCGAAGCTCGTTGACTTATTACTCCGGGATGATTGTCGGTAGAAATGAGCGAGTGAATAAGGTTTTGAGATAGTATATAATCATGGTGAGATATTCGGGAAATGAGAGAGAAAATGGTATTACGAACAGGTTCGCTGGTAAGTGCTTCAGGTTCTTCGCCAAGAGGTGAATTCGGTTGATGGAAGGGATCGCCTTCTTCTCGTCTCCATTGGTTAAGTCGAATATGAATTCATCTCCAGTTCATTCAGAATTGATGATGACTGATCGGTTGATCCTTTCCGGTTACACTGTCTTCGAAGCTCGAGTGGAAATCCATATCGGAATAGTTGTTAGAATCTGAGGAACTTGAAGTAGTAGCGAGTTTCATCTTGCACTGTCAGATAAAGTATTTTTGATAGGAAATAGATTATAGGATTTAGTTTGGTATGCTTCAATACATAATTTACATATGTATATACAATACCAAAATTCCATAAGTCACGGAGGAATCTTCGGAAGCTGTCAGACAAAGTTTATAGTGACAGATACGCTAAGATATAAATTTTGTATATACATTATCTATGCAATAAAGGCAGTAAGATGTGTCTAGACTAAGAATGATAAGCAGGTAATTTTCGACACGAAATGATAAGCAAAACTTTTGACACGCAGACACGGTCGAAGTCCAGACTCACTAATGCATACTAACAACTATCAGTTAGACACACTAATGCAAGACCTGGTTCGCTAAGACCAACGCTCTGATACTAACTGTCATAACCCATCCAAATCCTCTTAGACGAATGCAATAACATCTGGTACCATTGCGAGGTACTGACCTCTATATGCCATGAACGACTCCATGTAATATGAGCAAATGCACAGCAGAAGATTTCTTTAATACCTGAGAATAAACATGCTTTAAAGTGTCAACCAAAAGGTTGGTGATTTCATAGGTTTATCATAAACAGTAAAAAATTCATCATTTTGATAGACCACAAGATTTAAATCCTGCATGGTATAAATGAGCCCGAATCCTATACCCACCTGTAATGTACATGCGATATCTTTTAAATACAGTACACCTTTCTCGTGTACGAAATCATCTTTCATAAATCTTAGTAACCGTACACATATCTCGTGCACAAAAATAACATACACATAACCTGTGTATAAAATCATTCTCTCGATACATAACATTCACTTTGCTTTCATAGCTTGGCTTGGTAACCGACCTTAACATATAATGCGCATCAATAATATCCCCAAAACAGAACATCCCGTCTGTATAAATATATAAACCTCGAAGTACTAAACACCACGCCCACTAGCTCTTCCGTCTAGTGAACATTCTGGGTGGGGGTGTTAAACCCGGTAGCTACCTTTAGAATTCGCGTGAATTAGGGCCATCCCTGATTCTAATTCTAAGGTTACCAAGCAACGATAATCAGGGGAAAAATATTCACATCAATTGGTGGCAATTATCATGTCTACATAATTCAATAATAATCCACAGAACTTCTGTCTGCATAATAATTCATTCGAGGAATGTTTTGCTTGTGTCTATCTCGTCAAACATTTATAAAAAACATTTCATGTATTCGCAGTTCAAAATATATTTCAAAATCATTTAATAAAGCAGTTGTAAAAACAGCGCATGTATTCTCAGTCCCAAAAATGTAAAGAGTAAAAGAGAGCAAATGAACTCACCATACTGTATTTTGTAGTAAAAATACATATGACGACATTGAACAAGTACAAGGTTGGTCTCGAATTCACGAACCTATATCAAGTAGGTATATTAACACATATAATAATATTCAAATAAATATATATTTTGATATTATTAATATACTTGTGATATTAAATTTAATATTAATAATTACTTAAAAATATTTATTTTATATATATCCTAATAAATTATCATAATAATCTATTATATACTTTATTAAAATATTTTAGATAAGTACTTAGTATTAATATTTATAAATACTCATAATTTTTAATATGATAACATTTTTTAGTAAATTCGAGTTATATTAAAATGTAAATGAACAAAAAAGTATTTTATTATTAAAAGTAGTATACTTATTATATATACTTTTATATATCTAATGTTTGTATCTATCTTATGATATCTATCATTTTAATTTAAGATCATAAAAATACATTTAAAATTAAAGTTATAGTTAGTAATGTTAGTAATAATAATAATGATATTAGTAGTAAAAACAGTAATGATAATGGTAAAAATTTTAATATTATTAATAGTAATACTTATTTTAATAATAATAATAATAATAATAAAATTAATAGGAATAATAAGTATACTACCTTAGGGAAATAGCTAAAAATATAGTGTCGCAGCCCGGGCTCAAACTCAAGACCTCTCGCTTACCCGATAACATCCTTAATCCAAAGCTCTGTCGGTTTCATTTCTGTTTAAGGAGATATATTTATATCACCCCTTTTCTTCCCATTTTCCTTTCTCCTTCTTTTTCTAAAAAAAAAAAGAATGTCACAACCAGGGCTCGAACCCGCGACCTCTCGTTTAACGCCCAATCTCCTAACCATTCCTCTGCTTGTTCTTATCGTGTTTAGATAACAACTTAAAAGTATTTAACCAGTTTATTCGATTGTTTCTTTTTCTTCTTCTATAATCTAACAACATCATCATCGATTGTATTATCATTATCCATAACATCAATATTTATGATCATAATCACTTATGATCATTTTCTTTTTTTTTTCCATATCATTATCATTATTTCATGTAACATTAAATCATAATCATCAACATTAAACCTTAATCATCTATACATACCCACTATCATCATCATCGTACGCTTACCCTTCTCCATAACATCATCATCTTCATATACTTAATACATCACCATCGGCAATCATCTTAATCATCATACCTTTTATTTGTCATAGTAGCCCACTAGAATAAGAGTAGTTCACGGACCCATTGAAATCTTGCGGCCCAACAGAACAATAAGGATGACAGGAACTTTAGCCTTGGTATTATTAAGTCACAAGTGGAAAAGCATGTAGGCCAACAAGGGAAAAGAAAACCATTTTAAAATGGCAATTTGAGTTTTCACTTGGTAACAGCCAAAAAGAAAAAAATAAGGAACGAGGGTACCTCCACCCACTGGTCGGCCATAACATATTACATATCCCACTTGTTTATTAATCAAATGCATGGATATATACATATTATAACCAAATTGCACAAGTGGTGTACTGTAGTTCGATAGTTTCAATAGCATCCAACGCATTATCAAAAAAAATATATATAATAAAAAATCACATAGGTGACCAACTTTGGTCGACCATTACTTGCAACAAGTCCCACCAAGGCCATTTGTTATTAATTAATGTAATGTATATAATACTAAATACCTCCCGCTCTTATCATTAATCGTTGTAAAATAAATCAAGAAAATAGCGAGCAATAAAGTAGGAAGAAAGCATCAGAGGTAACGACCGTTGTAGTAGTTTGGTAGTGTAAGGTGGTGGTCGACGGTGGTGATTGGGATGAAGGTGGTTTCCAAAGTTCACGAAAATAAATTTTAGAGAGAGATGAAGAGAGATAGTGTGGTGGTGAGGTGTTGAAGACGATGGTTATAAGATGGTGATAATACGTGATGACGGTTTGAATTGTAGGGTGTCAGTTTATGGTGGTTATTTTTGGATGCCCGAAGAGTACGGGGAAATAAAGGTGGTGATGGTGAGCGGGTTCTTGATTTTGGCTTGGTGGACGGTAGCAAGAAAAGAATTGATAATATTAGTTGCAAGTTGTGGTGTTGGTAATCGACACAGAAAACCAGAATCATAAAATTGGTGATGGTTAACTAAAGGTAGCGGGTTGTTGATTTTGGTGATCGAATAGGGTGTTAGTCTGAATTATAACATAGGTAAGAAATATGAATGTTTATGTATTTGTGCTCGTGTGTCTATATAGAGAAAGAGTGATGCTTATATTGCTTTTAACATGGAAGAGGTCGACAAGGAGAATCAATCTGAAGAGATACCAACAAAATAAAAGAAGATTGAGAAGGTTGACAGAAGTATTCGATCCAGGAGTATCAAACAAGGAAAAGAAAAGTAGATAAAGACGTGCAACGGAATTTGTTACGATATGTGATTGATCAATTGTCTTATATCTGTAAGTTATTCAACTTAATTACTATTAGCAGACAGGAAGGACAATTGAATCGATGTAAAATAGATTCCCTAATTTTTATTGATTTTTCTTCTTCTGTTTATTCCTGAATTGTATCAATTATAGAAAGTAAAAGAGAGAGCAGTACAGTAACAAGATTCGTTTACACTTTGTTTTGCAGCTTTGATTCGTTCAACAACATATCTTCTGTCAGAAGAAAAATAGAAAAGTATTATTATTGAATTTTGATTTGTACGATTTTAGAGATAAGAAGAACAAATTACACACAGTATGATTGATACATGAAACTGATTTTTACGAGTTTAAGACTTTGATATCCAACAAAATTTGGACAGGAATCATCAACAATAAAAGTTGATGTTGAGACTCAACAGATTTTGTATATATCTGTAACACATCACATGGACGTATTGGATATATTGATATTAATAATTTATAACATATTAATACTAATAATACTATTGATAATAATAATAATAATAATAATAATAATATGAATACTAATAATAATTTATATTACAACAATAATTTTAGTACTAAAGTTAATACTAATGATGTTACCAATAATAGTAGTAATTATTTTAAATGATAAAAATTATTAAGTTGTATTATATTGACAATAACCATAAATATAATAATTTTATGATTTTTGGTAATACTGGTTATACTAATAATATTAATAATAATATTAGTGATGATAATATTAATTAATAATGGTAATAATGAAATTAACAATGATAACAATCATATTAGTAATATTATAACAAATTAAATGTATAAATTTCATATTTATATATTATATAGTAGTATTAATAATTCTGATATTAATATTAACATTATTGATATTAATATGAATTAATAATAATAATGTTAGTATAACACTATACTTTTAACTTGAAACCTAAATTTAATATTTTAATATTACATATTATAAATTATTTATATTTAATACTTATGTGATATATATTAAATAAAGACACATATTGAATATAGAATATTTATATATTTTATATATTATAATATACATACAATTAATAATTATGTATATATATATATATATATATATATATATATATATATATATATATATATATATATATATACAAACATTTCTATTTTTGATTAAAGGTTCGTGAATCGTCGAAAATAGTCACAGGGTAATTTAATGAAAATAGTTCAAAAATTTTGAGACTCAGCCTAACAGACTTTTCTTATCGTCTAAAAATCATATAAAAATCAAGTTTAAATTTTGTCGGAAATTTCCGGGTCGTCACACTAACGGTTGTTATGAACACCGATGACTTGTTCGCGAGGTCATTCCCTTGCGATTATTAGTTAACCATGGTTTATACTCGTTGTTGTTTAGCATTTCATTATTATTATGATTATTATGCTAATGATATTGCTAGTTGTATGATTTGACGATACTAGTTTTATTATGTGATGATATGCGATTATATGCATTATATGATGTCGTGGATGTGAGTAGGTAAGTTGCATATGCATGTATATATTTATTCTACTCACTAAGCTTTAGCTTACCCTCTCGTTGTTTATATTTTTAGATGCGAGCGCGGATCGTGGCAAGGGTAAAGTTGTGGACTAGGCTTTTCCCCTCTAGTGCCTTGTGGATTGCTTTTTGGAAGTTCGACTGAATGTTTGGTTAGTTTAACCCCAAACCCATGCTCTAGTGATGTTTGGAACTTAAACTAATCGGTCGAAACTATTAATTTTGGGAATTGTAAAATGGGTCTTGAACTCGAATGTTGATATAAACTTTTAATTAAGATGTATGCGTCTTTTGAACATGAAACAATTAATTATTGATGCGATGGTTTAATGTGGATAACGACATGTTATATTTAAAAAAAGTGTACATTTTTCTTAATATAACGGGTTGGGTCGTTACAAGTGGTATCAGAGCATGGTCTAAGGCATTTAGGTGACTTGAGATAGGCGCCTAGACTTAGACTTTTGTGTTGCTAATTTATATGCGGGACTTGTAGGAGTACGGGTCGGTACGGGTTTTGATTAGTGCCTTGGTGAATAGGTGGACTAACTATGCTATGATATGATGTTACTAATCATGCGTTATTGTTTTGAACATCGAGCAAGATGGTTATGGTACGTTTGAGTGTGGCACAGCGTGCAAATGTAATAGTGAGTCGCGACCACTATTACGGTTGCAAGTCAAGTCAAGCAAGGACGTGCAACAAGTATTGAGCTAGGTGTGATGTGCGTGCAGAAATATGTATATGTATATATATATGTATATATATATATATATATATATATATATATATATATATATATATATATATATATATACATATATATTGTTTTGTTGGTGATGTCTAATCCGCTTCAATCTTTAGAATGAAGATGATTAATGGAATGGAGACAAACAACGGTGGTGGTACTCAACATGTGGAAGAAGATGAAATGACCACCAAATAGAGGCCGCTCTAGAAAACTACGTCTCGGTTTTCTCCCGAAAAGTTAAGCAAATACTCGAAGAGTCGGTTTCGGAACATGTGGTCGATTTGATTAGAGAACAAATGGACGATGCCGTGAAAGAAGAAGTTGAAAGGAGGTTTCCTAGACCTCAAAATGGGAGAGAGATGGTGTTTAGCTATAAAAACTTTATGGCGACTAAGCCTCCTCACTTTTTCGGGGATCCCGACCCCATGAAAAGTACGGCTTGGATCTCCGATGTTGAAGGTTGTTTTCGCACTAGCGAGTGCCCACCCGAAAAGAAGACAAGGCTTGCCACTAGTTTGTTGATGGGCCATGCTAAAGATTGGCTTGATGGTAAAATTGACATGGTGGGTGACGCGGCTTTTGTAGGTTTGTCTTGGGAAGAGTTCAAAAAGGAGTTTTTCCTTGAGTATCGTACGCAAGCGGATCTTTCTAAGTTGCACAACGAGTTAAGAAACATGCGTCAAGGATCTTTGGACCTAAACACTCTTAAAACCAACTTTCTCGCCAAAGCTCGTTTTTGCCACGAGTATGTGGGGAATGACCAATTGTTGATGGAGGATTTTCATGCGACCCTTAGAGATGATTTGAAGGGTAAGAATAGTATTGGTCATGTCGAGACTTTTGCTAAGCTCTTGGCGGTGGCGAAAGGGTTTGAAGCGCAAGCTGCGAGTCCGATTGTTTATGGGTCGAGTAAAAGAAAATTTGAAGCATCTAGTTACTCCAACAAGAAAACTAAGGGTGTGTTCGAAAGCATCGGAAGTGTGAGAAAAGGTGGTTCGAGTACTTTTACACCTACGCATTATAGTTGCGGGAAGAAGGGTCATTTCTCTTGCGATTGTTTGAGTAAGACGGTCACGTGCTTTAATTGTCAAAAAACGGGGCACCGGAAGTCGGAATGTCCTGAATCGTTAGATGACCAAGTGAAGAAGCTAGAGAAGGCGGCGGGTACGGCTAGGGGACGAAATTATTTAATGACTAACGATGAAGCCAAATGATCCAACGAAGTTGTCTCAGGTACTTTCATGGTTAACTCTAATCCGGCAAGAATACTATTGGATAGCAGTGCTAATTTATCGTTTGTGTCTCCACAATTTTGTCTAAGCTTAATAAATTGTTAGCTAAGTTAAGTCATTCGGTAGAAGTTGAAATAGCGGATGGTAAGACGGTGCTAGGGGTTGATCTGTGTAAATACTGTGATGTTGTGTTTGGTTCCGAAACCTTTAAAATCGATCTTATCCCGATGACTTTGGGTGAGTTTGATATTGTTGTGGGTATGGATTGGCTCGATTGTTATAGAGTCGATATTGCATGCCATGAAAAGTTTATTCGTGTAAAGGCCCCAAGTGGGGGAGAGCTAATTATTCATGGCGATAAACGAAGGAGACTCGTACCATTATGCACTTATGCACGGGCGCGTCGTTTCCTTAATAGTGGTGGTATGTTTTTTCTTTCCCATGTTGTTGATACTCGAGACGAGCCACCATTCATTCGTGAAATTCCGTTGGTTAGCGAATTTGAAGATGTTTTCGGATGAGTTACCGGGTGTTCCGGCGGAAAGACAAGTTGAATTTTGGAGTGAGTTGATTCCGGGAGCTAATCCCATTGCTAAGACGCCTTATCGATTAGCACCAACGGAAATGCAAGAATTGATGAACCAAATCCAAGAGTTGCTAGAAAAGGGTTTTATTCGACCGAGTGCTTCGCCATGGGGCGCTCCGGTTTTGTTCGTGAAGAAGAAAGATGGTAGTATGCGGATGTGCATTGATTATCGGGAGTTGAACAAAGTGACGATCAAAAATCGTTATCCATTACCTAGGATCGACGATTTGTTTGACCAACTACAAGGTGCAACCTACTTTTCTAAAATTGACTTACGGTCCGGTTATCATCAAATGCGGGTCCGTGAAGAAGATATTGAGAAAATGGCCTTTCGAATTTGTTATGGGCATTTTGAATTCGTGGTTATGCCCTTCGGTCTTACTAATGCACCCGTGACATTCATGGATCTTATGAACCGAGTGTGCCATCCTATGTTGGACAAGTCGGTTATTGTGTTCATTGACGACATACTTGTCTATTCCAAGAGTATGAAGGAACATGAACACCATTTGCGTGAGGTGTTGAAGACGTTGCGAAAGGAGAAGTTGTACGCTAAATTCTCCAAGTGTGAATTTTAGCTAAGGGAAGTGCAATTCCTTGGCAGCTTGGCCATATCATGAATAAAGAAGGCATTCAAGTAGATCCGGGGAAGATAGAGACGGTAAAGAGTTGGGGACAATCGACTACACCTACGGAAATCCGAAGTTTTCTCAGATTGGCCGGTTATTATCGTCGATTTATCCAAGACTTCTCTAAGATCGCCTCTCCATTGACAAAGTTGACAAGGAAGAACGCGAGGTTTATTTGGGAAAATGAGCAAGAGATTGCTTTCTAATTATTGAAAGAGAAATTGTGTCAAGCTCCGGTTTTGGTGTTACCGGAAGGTGTAGAAGATATGACGGTTTATTGTGATGCCTCATTAAATGGGATCGGGTGTGTTCTAATGCAACGGGGTAAGGTTATCGCTTACGCCTCTAGGGAATTAAAGGAACATGAAAAGAATTACCCGACGCACGATCTCGAATTAGCGGCGGTGGTCCATGCTTTGAAAATTTAGCGCCACTACTTGTATCGTGTCAAGTGTACGATTTATTCAGATCACAAGAGTTTGAAACATCTTTTTGATCAACGAGATTTAAACTATCGCCAACGTAGATGGATGGATGTGGTAAAGGATTATGATTGCGAGTGTGATGACCCGGGAATTTCTGACCAAATTTAAACTTTATCTTTAAATGATTTAATGTTTTCGACACGATAAGCAAAGTCTGTAAAACTGAATCTCAAAATTTTTGAACTACTTTCATATATTCAAATACCTTTCTGTTGTTCTTGACAATTCGCGAACAATTATATGTATATAGATACATATATATATATATATATATATATATATATATATATATATATATATATATATATATATATATATATATATATATACTATAACTTGAAAACGTAACAATGTATTAATTGTTTGATACTGTACATTAAACTTATTGGTTTAAATATTTATTTGAATATATATGATAAGTTGGAATATTAATTGTATGAATAATTTGCGACGTATATTTAAAACGTGTTTATGAATGTTGAAAATATATATTAACTTGGTCATAAAACGATTTGTTATTTTATATATATATATATATATATATATATATATATATATATATATATATATATATATATTAACAAATAGCGAGACAATGATTTATAAAAGTAAATGACCAAAACACTCGAAAGTTTAAGATACACTTTGAATGATATAGTTTATTGATAATTTAAGACTATATTTTGACAAATGTACGAGTCACAAAACGTAAATTGCGAGTTTTCTAAGCGTACGAAAATGCGTTCGAGAAACCGAAACTGGGACATAAGTCGAGTAACGACGTACGAGTCATCGGAACGAAAATTACAGGTCAACTATGCACATGAATTTAATATAATATATAATTAATTATATAAATTAAATATATTATATATATATTTAAATAATATGTCGACAAACAAGAAAACAAAAGTTTGTGAGCTGGATCAGAGGGCCATGCGAGCGCATGGCCTTGAAGCACAAAATCTCATGCGATCGCATGGGGTGCTTTTTTAGAAAAGGTTCTATAAATTGCACAATTCTGGTTCAGTTTTCTCACACTCTTTATATTACTTCGTATTACTTATGTTATTTATTTAATTTATTATTTATAATTATTATAATTATAATTATTATTATAATTATTATTATAATTATTATTATTATTATTAATATTAAGATTATTATTATTAATCTTATTATTAATAGTATTAGTATTATTATTTTTACGATACAAAAATAATAATATATATAAAATATCACGATGGAGGGATGTCCAAATGATTTCGAAACGGGTTTTCGAGCAAGCTAGAGCTAAGGAAATTATGGGTTATTGTCAAGGAGGTTATGGGTAATATTCGGGGGTATATTTGTGAATCAAACCTAGTGTTTATCATCTCTATTGCGTCTACGTACTTTCCTACAATATTAAATCTCAATATTGATACGTAAGCACTCATATTTTATCTTTTATATATTAATTGTGTATCCATATCTAGTGCTCGAGTATATATATTTATACATGCTTGTATACTAAATTTCGTTGCTAAACAGTTTATAATGATTCACGAATTAAGTACATATATTACTGGTGAAAGGTATATGATATACATGTTTTTGGAAAGCTGGTGAAAAATCAATAACTTTTCATTTAGATATCGAATAATTTCGATGAACGGATTAAAAGATACGATCAACTGAATTATGATTGACGTTAATTGGAATTGCTTTTGAATCTGCAATTAATATTTAAAACAACTTGTTTGCAAGATTGATAAATTGAATTTTTGAATATTACCAACTGAGTAAATGAATCCTTATATAAGGTATGTCTCGTTTTGTTGAACTATTGTCAAAATTGACTTTTTGAAACGACTTTGGATAACTTTTGTATGTCGATCTTGAGCATTAGGATTGTGATACACTATGACCAGACATAGCTTGATAGACATTTATTGACCAACATATGTTCTCTAGGTTGAGATATATGGTTAATTTTGCATTCCGAGTTTTAGTCACATTTTGGTGAACGACTTTATATGCTGCTAAGGTGAGTTTCATATGATCCCTTTTACTCTCTACATTTTTGGGCTGAGAATACATGCAAATGCTTTATTAACTAATTTACAATATTTATATGCGTGAGTTTCATTTACTCCCTTTTTAATTGCTTTTGCAATCTTTATTTTTGGGCTGAGAATACATGCACTTTATTTTAAACGCAATGGACACAAGTACATACTAAATTCTACACCGAGTTTGAATCGAAAATTTCTTAGCTTTGGTAACTAGTAATTGCCAGTTATAAGAACTGGTGGGTGCGAGTAGTTGTATATGGATCCATAGGGCTTGACATCCCCGTCTGTTCCAGGTATAGAAACCCTAGCCTGAACTATAAAACAGACGTATGCTATTTGAGGTTAGTACACGTTGGTTTACGTGTATTGTACATGTTGGTTGCATGTATGTTAAAACAAGGGTACTTATTATAACGTTAAAGCTTAGTTACCAGGGTGCTCAAATCTTGTAGAATATTTTGATAAACGTTTCTGGATGAAACAACTGAAATCTTGTGATCCATCTTTATGTACAGATTATGCAAAACATTAAAACTATGAACTCACCAACCTTTGTGTTGACACTTGATAGCATGTTTATTCTCAGGTTCCCTAGAAGTCTTCCGCTGTTTGATTATATGTTAGACAAGCTATGTGCATGGAGTCTTACATGGCATATTTTTCAAGGAAACGTTGCATTCACCAAATCATCACCATGTATCTTATTTTGACTGCATTGTCAACGGAAGTACTACTGTAAACTATTATTTATGGTGATTGTCTATATGTAAAAATCATCAGATGTCGAAAACCTTTGATTTAAATATTCATTTATGGTGTGCCTTTTCAAAAGAATGCAATGTTTACAAAACGTATCATATAGAGGGCAAATACCTCGCAATGAAATCGATGAATGACGTGTTTGTCCATAAGGATTTGGAGCAATCATTACAGTTGGTATCAGAGCGTTGGTCCTAGTGAACCAGGTCTTGCATGAGTGTGTCTAACTGATAGTTGTTAGGATGCATTAGTAAGTCTGGACTTCGACCGTGTCTGCATGTTAAAAGTTTTGCTTATCATTTCTTGTCGGAAATTACCTGCTTATCATTCTTAAGTCTAGACACGTTTTCATGCAATTATTGCATAAATAGTTTATAGACAAAAATTCATATCTTAGCGTATCTGTTACTGGAAACTTTTCCTGACATCTTCCGAAAATTTCTCCGTGATTTATGGAATTTGGTATTATATATACATATGTAAATTATATATTGAAGAATACCAATTCTATAATCTAATTCATATAAAAAATCATCTCCCTAATTATACTAGATGGATCCCGTATCTAGTTCAAATTCCTTAAACTCTGACAGCTATTCCGATATGGATATTCACCTGAATTCCGAAGACAGTGTAACCAGAATGGATCAACCAATTAGCCATCATCTATTCTGGATGAATTGGGGATGGGTTCGTAGCCTACTTAATTATTGGAGACAAGAAGAAGGCGATCCCTTCCATCCACCACATTGTCCTATTGGCGAAGAACCTGAAGCACTTACCGGCGAACCTGTTCGAGACACTATTTTCTATCTCATTTCCAGAGTATCTCGTCACGATAATATACTATCTCAAATTCTGGATCTTATTCATCAGTTCGTCCGAACCGCCAATCATCCCGGTGTAGTAGAAGAAGTCAACGAGCTTCGCACTCGGGTAGTGGCTTTGGAGAATATGGTGCAAAGGTTACAAGAACCAGCAGAATCACCGGCATCAACAGTACCATCGACAACAACACCAACAGTACCATTACCACCAACAACAACATCCGTACCGCAAGCCTCAACATTACAATATGTACCTTGAACATCAACGTCATACGCATCGTAGTTACCAAGAAATACTAGCAACAATAACCGATGAAGTATTAACTCATTTCCCCTGAAGAAATTTTATGTATATTTAATATATATGAATTTTGAAATCAAAATAAATCTTTTCGTACTAAGCTATTACGTGTGAATCTTAACTGGTAGGTACTATTCGGTTAGTTCATATTACTAATATGCAATGATGTACATCCTTCCTTAACAACTTAACCATTGTTAACTACAATCTCTGTTTCAACTTAATGAATTCCATTTCATAATAAACCAAGTGTATTATTCAATTACATAATTGATTTTACATTTTCATTTTCGATGTACTCGAAACTTTCCAGAAAACATCATCTGTGCCTTGTAAGGTTCACAAAAATTCCACGAGCATCAACATCCTTCAACCAGGAATAAGAATAAATAATGAAGTATCGATTACATTAGCGAAATACTCCGCAAAGATTATGTAATCTTTAATGTTTTAGAGATTAATCATTTCTAAGTCAAGCCGAAAATTAAATGAGCTTAATATGATATTAACTCATTAAATCTGTGTTACATCTGAAGAAAATATACATACATATATTTTCATAAAGACGGTAATAAAAATTCTTTTGTACAAAGTATTAATTGTGAAATCTTTAACGGGTAGGTAATACCCGAGAAATATATAAGTTCGCAATTAATATGTTACACTGTACATTCTTCAACTTTGATTCAAAAATTATTAACTATGCTCACAGCAATATACAATCGTTTCCATACAAATTCAATTACATATTCTGATATTGACGGATCAGAATCCAAGCCATAACTCTGAACCGGTTACATCATTCTTAGATCTCTACATCTTTCAAAGCTATACTTTGACTTCAAAACTGTGCAAGATCCTTTAATGTTGTTATTACCGAAAATAATCTTGCAATTCTTTTCAAGATATCAAATTTTCATCACACTTCCAACCTGTTAACTTCGACTTTTCAGATTAACCTTATTATAACCTTGACATATACGTTCTTGTTATTGGGGAACCTTTCATGTTCCACCACATTAGCAGTAAACTTACCAACAACTTCACTGATCTTTGACTTTTCGAAAAATCATTATATTTATCGAAACCCCATCATTTACTCATCTGCATCTTATAACAAGAATTGTCTTGCCAATTACTGGGAATCAGCAATCAGTATTTTGAAATCTCGCAGCATGTCTACTCCAACAGTTACATGTGTACATATAACATCTATCTCCTATACTTACGTACTTTGAATGTGAAGTTTCCGAAAAACACCTTAAACCGCGAACTAGTTCTCAAAAATTTGAAAAATACTGATGAAGCAGCAAAAACTGTAAATGACCTTAACAGTAAAAAGTTTGATGATAAAGAATAGTGTGTTGGCAAAGCTCAGAAAAAGAAAAGGTTTGGAACTGGAAAACGGATTGAGCAAAGTATGAAGGAGGCTGTGGATAAATCACAAGGACGAAACCTGCCTTCCAAGAATCCAAATGATTCAGTATCTGCTGAAGCCATTAACGAATACCCTGCTTCCGAATCTAAACCCTTGCGGACAATATTCTTCATCATCCTCTGATATTAGAAATTCTAAGATATCATCGTATCTTTCATTATAAATATCCTCCATATTTCTGGAGATAATTCCATAATCATTCTTATTGGAAATCAATTTTCTCCTTACGATATATGTGTTACACCATAAAAGAAACTATTTTAGTTTCTAAATTCTGAAACTTTCAAGTTTAAAATATAAATGTTTTGAAGTAATATTGGGAATTGAAGCATGAGTTAGTATAATATAATGACACTTGATCAACGTGATTATATTACAGTAAGTCATGATGAGTTTCTAATGGAACGTGATAAAGGTTCACAGATCATACCCTCATCATGAACCATGTTACATAACTCTTTCATTCTATATAATCTCTAAAAGTATCAAGAAAATATTTTCTTAATGATTCGGTCTTTTTCAAGGTATTCTGGTAATTTGACAAGTCAGATTGTGCTATTACCATTTCTTTCTTTGAACATTAGTTATGTTCATTTGAAACTTCATACCTACGAATTCTGGACCATTATCCGCTTGACTTAAGGCCGGGAAGAGAAAACGAAAGCATGAATCTCCGAAATATAATGGAGAACATAAAGCCCGATAACAACCCTGAAATTACAAACTGTGTATATCAATGCGCATAGCAATATAAAGACATGGGAGAATGAAAAACACTATAACCCCAAGGTAATAGTAGAAGAAAATAACTTCCTCTGGTGGCAGATGAAAAAGAAGAATGAAGGATACGATAGCTAGGAAAATATCAAGAATCAGAACTGGATTAAGCATTTTCACAATCTATTGGGATGTATGAAATAAGAAAGAAGATTATAGGAGTGGTGAAAATAAATGAAATGGAAGAGGTCAATTTATAGCAATCGAGGCAGATTACGCATTTAATCAAAGAAAATCCTAATTTCCTCAAATTCCGAAGAATCAAATCTTATTTAGATTATGAAGATTTTCTATTCCTTAAATTCCGGAAATCAATCGTAACTACGTCAAAAGCTAAGACGAATCTCTATTCTTTCATTTCACTCTTTTACGATAACTTCTCTCATACGCTTCGAGAAATCGGATTGTTTTAGCCATATAATTCAACGGTGATAAAATTCTATTTATCAACTCATATTCGTCACGAAAACATTTCTATTGTTAGTCATGACGACCTCACTTAAATTTCGGGACGAAATTTCTTTAACGGGTAGGTACTGTGATGACCCGGAAATTTCTGACCAAATTTCAACTTTATCTTTAAATGATTTAATGTTTTCAACACGATAAGCAAAGTCTGTAAAACTGAATCTCAAAATTTTTGAACTACTTTCATATATTCAAATACCTTTCGGTTGTTCTTGACAATTCGCGAACAATTATATGTATATAGATACATATATATATATATATACTATAACTTGAAAACGTAACAATGTATTAATTGTTTGTTACTGTACATTAAACTTATTGGTTTAAATATTTATTTGAATATATATGATAAGTTGGAATATTAATTGTATGAATAATTTGCGACGTATATTTAAAATGTGTTTATGAATGTTGAAAATATATATTAACTTGGTCATAAAACGATTTGTTATTATATATATATATATATATATATATATATATATATATATATATATATATATATATATATTAACAAATAGCGAGACAATGATTTATAAAAGTAAATGACCAAAACACTCGAAAGTTTAAGATACACTTTGAATGATATAGTTTATTGATAATTTAAGACTATATTTTGACAAAGGTACGAGTCACAAAATGTAAATTGCGAGTTTTCTAAGCGTACGAAAATGCGTTCGAGAAATCGAAATCGGGACATAAGTCGAGTAACAACGTACGAGTCATCGGAACGAAAATTACAGGTCAACTATGCACATGAATTTAATATAATATATAATTAATTATATAAATTAAATATATTATATATATATTTAAATAATATGTCGACAAACAAGAAAACAAAAGTTTGTGAGCTGGATCAGAGAGCCATGCGATCGCATGGCCTTGAAGCACAAATCTCATGCGATCGCATGGGGTGCTTTTTCAGAAAAGGTTCTATAAATTGCACGATTCTGGTTCAGTTTTCTCATACTCTTTATATTACTCCGTATTACTTATGTTATTTATTTAATTTATTATTTATAATTATTATAATTATTATTATTATTATTATTATTATTATTATTATTATTATTATTATTATTATTATTATTATTATTATTATTATTATTATTATTATTATTATTATTAAGATTATTATTATTAATCTTATTATTAATAGTATTAGTATTATTATTTTTACGATACAAAAATAATAATATATATAAAATATCACGATGGAGGGATGTCCAAATGATTTCGAAACGGGTTTTCGGGCAAGCTAGAGCTAAGGAAATTATGGGTTATTGTCAAGGAGGTTATGGGTAATATTCGGGGGTATATTTGTGAATCAAACCTAGTGTTTATCATCTCTATTGCGTCTACGTACTTTCCTACAATATTAAATCTCAATATTGATACGTAAGCACTCATATTTTATCTTTTATATATTAATTGTGTATCCATATCTAGTGCTCGAGTATATATATTTATAAATGCTTGTATGCTAAATTTCGTCGCTAAACAGTTTATAATGATTCACGAATTAAATACATATATTACTGGTAAAAGGTATATGATATACATGTTTTTGGAAAGCTGGTGAAAAATCAATAACTTTTCATTTAGATATCGAATAATTTCGATGAACGGATTAAAAGATACGATCAACTGAATTATGATTGACGTTAATTGGAATTGCTTTTGAATCTGCAATTAATATTTAAAACAACTTGTTTGCAAGATTGATAAATTGAATTTTTGAATATTACCAACTGAGTAAATGAATCCTTATATAAGGTATGTCTCGTTTTGTTGAACTATTGTCAAAATTGACTTTTTGAAACGACTTTGGATAACTTTTGTATGTCGATCTTGAGCATTAGGATTGTGATACACTATGACCAGACATAGCTTGATAGACATTTATTGACCAACATATGTTCTCTAGGTTGAGATCTATGGTTAATTTTGCATTCCGAGTTTTAGTCACATTTTGGTGAACGACTTTATATGCTGCTAAGGTGAGTTTCATATGATCCCTTTTACTCTCTACATTTTTGGGCTGAGAATACATGCAAATGCTTTATTAACTGATTTACAATATTTATATGCGTGAGTTTCATTTACTCCCTTTTTAATTGCTTTTGCAATCTATATTTTTGGGCTGAGAATACATGCACTTTATTTTAAACGCAATGGACACAAGTACATACTAAATTCTACACCGAGTTTGAACCGAAAATTCCTTAGCTTTGGTAACTAGTAATTGCCAGTTATAAGAACTGGTGGGTGCGAGTAGTTGTATATGGATCCATAGGGCTTGACATCCCCGTCTGTTCCAGGTATAGAAACCCTAGCCTGACCTATAAAACAGACGTATGCTATTTGAGGTTAGTACACGTTGGTTTGCGTGTATTGTACATGTTGGTTGTATGTATGTTAAAACAAGGGTACTTATTATAACGTTAAAGCTTAGTTACCAGGGTGCTCAATCTTGTAGAATATTTTGATAAACGTTTCTGGATGAAACAACTGAAATCTTGTGATCCATCTTTTATGTACAGATTATGCAAAACATTAAAACTATGAACTCACCAACCTTTGTGTTGACACTTGTTAGCATGTTTATTCTCAGGTTCCCTAGAAGTCTTCCGCTGTTTGATTATATGTTAGACAAGCTATGTGCATGGAGTCTTACATGGCATATTTTTCAAGGAAACGTTGCATTCACCAAATCATCATCATGTATCTTATTTTGACTGCATTGTCAACGGAAGTACTACTGTAAACTATTATTTATGGTGATTGTCTATATGTAGAAATCATCAGATGTCGAAAACCTTTGATTTAAATATTCATTTATGGTGTGCCTTTTCAAAAGAATGCAATGTTTACAAAACGTATCATATAGAGGTCAAATACCTCGCAATGAAATCGATGAATGAGGTGTTCGTCCATATGGATTTGGAGCAATCGTCACAGCGAGATACTTTACCATCCGGGTAAGGCGAATGTGGTCGCGGACGCGTTGAGTCGAAAGAGTCAACATTCGACGATACGAGTAGGATCGTTACGCATGACAATTACTAACGATTTTCTTGTAAAGCTCGGTGAGATTCAAATTGAAGTTTTTGTTAATAACAAACATGAAGAACGAATCATGGGGCAAATGGATTCTATTCAATTAGGCCCTCACGGGCTGTTGTCCTTTCAAAATAGAGTGTGGGTGCCAAAGATTGGGGAATACCAAAAGGTGCTTCTTGATGAATCGCACAAGTCAAAGTATTCCATTCATCCGGGTGCAACGAAAATGTACCTTGATTTGAAGAAAGAGTATTGGTGGCCCAGAATGAAATGCGATGTGGTTAAGTATGTTGAACAATGCATTACGTGTTTGCAAGTAAAAATCGAACATCAAAAACCTTATGGTAAATGGCAACCTTTAGAAATCCCGAAGTGGAAGTGGGAGCATATTACCATGGACTTTATTACAAAGTTGCCAAAGACGGCGAGGACCCAATATGATACTATTTGGGTGATTGTTGATCGATTGATGAAAAGTGCTTTATTCCTTCCGATTCGTGAAGCGATTACGTCGGAGGCACTTTTAAAGTTGTTCCTTAGGGAAGTAGTAGCGAGACATGGAGTTCCCGTGTCCATTGTTTCGGATCGAGACACCCGTTTTACATCTCGATTTTGGAAAAAGTTTCATGAAGACATGGGTACAAGGTTAAACATGAGCACAACGTATCATCCTCAAACGGATGGTCAAACCGAACGTACTAATCAAACCTTGGAAGACATGTTACGGGCGTGCGTGATTGATTTTGGTGGTAGTTGGGACGAACATTTACCATTGGTGGAATTCTCGTACAATAATAGTTTTCATACTAGTATTGGAATGCCACCATATGAGATGTTATGTGGTAGAAGGTGTCGAACCCCGAATGTTGGGGTGAAGTGGGTCAAAGGGAAGTCGGGAGCACCGACTTGGTTTTAGAGACTAATTGTAAGATCGAAATGATTCGGGCTCGTTTGAAAGCGGGGCAAGATAAATGTCATACCCCCAAATAGGGCCGAGGGTAAATATGACATTTCAACATCATCACACAATTATATAAACGAGCACGACTCTAAATGAAACGTAAATAAATTCAATAATTTAATTGCAGCGTAAACGAAATTGTTTTACATGGTAAACCCAAATGAAATAAATGTTTAACAATTGCTAAGATATAATTAATGTGGACTTCAATGCTTCAGCAAGCAAAGCAACATAGGGCAGCACATAAGCTATTCTTCACCTGAGACAAACATGCTTAAAATATCAACACAATGGTTGAGTGAACATCATAGGGTTAATAATTAATAAGTTTAGACCACAAGATTTATTACAAAACATCAAAATATTCAATATGCCATGAGTTATAATATCGAGCTAAACATTAACCCCTGACACTGTACGGGTGTCGGTAATCATTATTATGTATCCCCTTGACGATCGGTCAATGGGTAGAGACGTCTCTCTCAATAGGCCTACTCACAATAGTTAATCATGCAACATTTCAATTCCAGCAATTAACGATATTATGGTGGGGATTTGCATGTAAAAATACAAGTTAACAATAGTCTCACGAAGTTGCATATCAAAAAGTTTAGGCACTTGTGTCTAAATTGTAAATCATTTAAAGTAAGCATGTGTCTCACCCCAAAATTTATAAAATACATTAAAATATGTAAAAAGGGGCTATGAGTTCACCTTAATAGAACAGAAGAGTTATTCCACGATAGAAATGAATCGAACGGAACGGACGTGATCGAGATCTCAACCTAGAGACAGAATGTACGATCAGATATTGCCAGGCAAATTGCCCAGAAAGGTAACATAAATGCCACTTTTTCCTAATAAAGGGTATATCAGTTTTTTTTTTGCCCACAAAGGAGCTTAATTTCAATTTAGTGCATAAAAGGGTGTCTGATTGAAAAATAGTGTCAACTGAGGTAATATTTGACACGTGTCATTATACTATATTTTTTTTATTAAGTGTATATTCCATATCATCATTTTTAAGTTTTTTTCTTAATATCTGGAAATGTATACATTTTTATTATTATTACATATATAAAAACATATTACGTATATAAACATATACATTTTATATTAAATTTATAAACATATAAATTAACAATTGGGCAACATTAACGATGATGATGATGATGCCGATAAGATCTGGAAATGGTAACGATGATGACGAAAAGGACCGGAGATGATGATGACGAAAATGACAGGAGACGGCGACGGTAACAATGGTTTGACGTGTATTCACCTTGAAATTGTTTTTGGAGTTTGCTCTTCTGTTTCAAGAAACGATTAAGTGGTCGGCGGTGGTCGGAAGTTGTCGGCTGTGGTCGGAGGTTGTCGACGGTGGTCGGAAGTTGTCGTCGGTGGTCGGCGAAGCCTTCATCTTTTTGACCAAGTTGATTAATTTCAAACAAATTTCTTTCAGGGTATAGTTGAATCGAAGAAAAACAATAAAATTCTATACACCCAAATAGTCTTTTCTCAGAAATACTTGAAGGCCCGGAATATCCCCAAACATTGAGACGAAATGATTGTAAGTTTAGGGATGATATACTTACTGAGATTCTTGAATATAAGCTTTTCCTCATAACTTTTGGTAAATTTGAGTTGAATTTATGTGCGGGGTTTAAAATATTAGTTTGGGGCAAATGGGATTTAGTGGCAAATGGGATATAGTTATTGAAGAACTAATTGAAGTATGGATTTGGGTATTAAACATTAAATTAGAAATGATTTTGAGAAGAATTATTGAAGAAAAAATTAACTTAAAGAGAAAATTAGTACCCCGTGTCATATTTTTTTTCATAATAATATGACTGAACTATTGAAGAACACATGTGTGTGTTTTGTTGAAAAAAAAATATCTATAATTAATTTCAAAGCGATTGACATTAAAATGACATGGATATAAAAAAATATAAAAAAAATAACACGTGGAATATACAAGTCAGCAAAAAAAAAAACGTAAAAATGCCACATGTCAGATATTACCTCAATTGACACTATATTTCAATCAGACACCCTTTTACGCGCTAAATTGAAATTAAGCTCCTTTGTGGGCAAGAAAAAAACTGATATACCCTTTGTCGGAAAAAAGTGCCATTTATGTTACCTTTCTGGGCAATTTGCCCGATATTACCTAATAGACATAAGTATAATAACTATACTAATGATAAGGGTTTTCTAAAAGAAATTCCATTTTCAGAAGGTTACTATTTATGAAAAGTTTCCATTCTTAGTAACTTTTAATTATAGAAAGTTCGGGTTATAATCTTTAGCAAGACGTTGTACAGCTTTCTCAAACCCCGTTGCTATAAGATAAGTCACTCTGATGATCTGTTGTTACCGGGCGCCCAGGATTCTTGACTAGAATCTATGTCTTGACATTCGAAATCCACAAGCGGTTCCCATAAGGCAACAAAACCACCCTAGACCGTAAGCAGCGGTGAGGTTCGTATTAGTGCACGTTATCTTTCGATTCTAACCTTCACATTAAGTCTAAGTTATAATCTATGTTATTATATTATATTTATTAATGACCCATCATTTATTTAATTCATACATATAACGAAAGTATTAATAATTATCCTATAACTATTTATTAATATTGTATTAATAATGTACTACTATAATTAGTATTATAAACTTTTAATTATTATATAATAATCAAAGTATACTATTAATAATTAATTATATTTATTTATTTATTTATTTATTTATTTATTTATAATTCATAATTACCTCTAATTACTTTTAAATTAAGTAAATATCTAAATTATATTAAAAAATAATATTCTTTATTTATCTACTGATTAAATTAGGTAAGATAATCATATAAAAACTTTAGATAATATTTATCTTATTTAATATTTACTTATATATATTTATTTCCTTATTTATCTAAGTTTACATCTAATACAACTTAATTATGGAATAAATATAAAATCGACCCAAAAATATAATTTTATATTTTTTCTACAGATTCCTACAAGTTTATTAAACTTAGAAAAATTATATATATATTTTTATTATTATTCTATATTTTTATTACAAATTTTATTCCTTTTATAAGATTAATTATTAGATAATTCGTATTTAATTATTAATAATACTCCAATAATTACAAAAATTATCTTTATAAATCTTACCACTGTTCTAAACAGTTTTTAAAAGTTTATTATTATTTTTGATGTTTTACATAATTATTATCCTTTTATTTGTATTAATAATAACCGAATAGTAAATAAATATAGATTAAATACCTATAATACTATTTAAATCAAATTTTTGACTTGAAAAATTATTATAACCCTAATACAAACTGTAAAAATTATTTTTACTAATTTGTAGGTTGTAAATTATTTAAATTTGATTTTTGTTATATATTTATAAACCGAGTACATATAATAGTGAAAATAATTGTTCTAATGATCAAAATAATATATAAAAATATCTTTTACCATAGAATATTAATAATAAGAGTTTTCATCAGTAAATATTTATTTATAATATTTGTTTTATTTTTATTCCAATAATTAATGATTTTTAAATTGCAAAAGTAATATTAATCTACATAAATTCGATTTTTTTTTTAAATTATGTACTGACCTAAATAATTAAGTTTAATATCATACTTTACTGGAAAAATAATTATATAATTTATTTAGCCTTTTTCCTTTTTTATAAATAATAACATATACCGTATATATATATATACATAATAAACTGTTTTAATTATTTAAAATATAAAAACGTATTTTAAATTAGTAACATTATTTTTCCCAGATCTTATGTTAATTAGTAATAATTATCATGCATAATATATAATTTAATTAACTAAATATAAATTTATTATATATTTATTTATGTATCGGTCGAATAGAAACACAAACAAATTAATAAAAATTAGTAAATCGACTCATAAATCTGCAAAATTATTTTTTATAAACCTTATTAACTATGTATCTAATTTTCATTTGTTTAGAAAAATTTTATAAATTGCAAAACTATTTTTTTTATTTGATTTTCGACCGACCGAAATAAAAAGAAGAAAAAGAAATCGAAAAAAAAAGAAAGAAACACTCACAATAATTTTCTTCAAGCTTGAGAGGAATGAGAGAAAAAGTTATGAAATTTTATAAGAGTTATGGGTTGTATTTATACTTGAAATTGCTTGAAAAACAAGTTGGACTCAAATAAGGCAAGTAATAATACATTTAATCTTTTTTTTTCTTTTTTTTTTCGGCTGACTTACCCATATATATATTTTTTTATTTAAAATTAAATGGAACAATCTAGAATCTTGCATTTTATTTTATTTATTTAAAATTACTTTTATTAATCATATATTTATATATATAATTCGATATATATAGATATAAATATTTATTTTACAAAATTTATATTTATAACCCATTACTTAATCTTTTTATATATAAACACATAGTTATATATTCATTTACATATATTTACACTTATAATAATAATAATAATAATAATAATAATAATAATAATAATAATAATAATAATAATAATAATAATAATAATAATAATAATAATAATAATAATAATAATAATAACTAGGGTTAGGGTTTAGTTCAATAAATACGAGTATTAATTACTTCATTTATTATGTTCGAATAACAATCCTAATAATAATAATACTGATGTACAAACAGCAATGAAACCCTAAGGGCATTTTAGTCACTTCAGAGTGAAAAAATGAGGGTTGTTATAGTACCTCCCCGTTAATTTAAACTTCGTCCCGAATTTTCATGAAGACTTCTCTGATACATCAGCGATTGGAAAAAGATGAGGATATTTCTGCCTCATCTGGTCTTCACGTATAACATCCCGCATTTTTTCGTTAAATTATTTTAACGCCCGTCTTTTTTTAGATAATATCTTCCATTATCTAAATTCGTACCTTTCGTTGACTAACGTACTAATATTTCCGTTATTTAATTATAACATCACTCGTTTACTCGAGCGTTTTTAAAATAATTCGTTTGGTTAATTCCCGCACCCGACTACAAACTTGAGGGACTAAACTTGCCAAGAGGGCAAAGGGATGACTAGGTCAACTAGTCAACCTTCACCCTCCTCCATTCATTTTCATCCACCCCATTTCATTACTTCCATTTTTATTCTCTCAAACCCTCAAACACAAAATCATCATCTAAATTCGATCTAGAAAGCTTGCAACAAAACAAATTACATATTTGGAATCCTCTCTTCATCCTATACAATTTGATACCAACTTCATCTCGTTTGGGTAACGTTTCTAAAACACTAGATTTTCTCTAAATTCGTTTTATATACTTAAAATGGTGTTAATTAGTGTCTATGGCTCAAGTATAACATGAATACATGTTTTGTTTGCTCGATTTGTTGTTTTGAGTAACTAGTTTGAACATTTGAAATGGGTGTGCTTAATCTTGAGTTTTGGGTGATTAAATGTTGTTAAATTGTTAAAGTTCATGTTTTAATTGTGTTACTAGTATCACTAGCTTCAATTTGATGTGTAGGTTGATTTAGAAAATATCACTAACATGATTATTGATTTTGTGATTCTTGGTTAGGGTTTGATAGCTCTTAAAATGGACTTTTGATGATTTGAATGCCATGAAATGTTCTTAGTAAGTGTTTAGTTGTATAGTATGTTTCATTACCTTCAAAATGGCGTATCGTATGTGTAAATTGGATTCCCGAGTCAAGAAATGCGTTTTACGAACTTGAAACTTGAATTATGAACATTTAACGATCATTTGACGAGGTTTTTTTTGTTGTAAATGATGAACCCGATTGATGATATGTGGTTAGTTGTATTCCTTGTCAAAATATCTTTCCAACGATATAAGAAACATGTTCTAAGTGTTTTCGGTTCACAAATTGTGTTAGTTTGAGTTTTGGTTCGTGCACTTGTGTGTTTCAGCAAAACAGGGTCTGTATGCTGATCTGGACGTCGTCCAGATTCTTAGACGCCGTCCAGTCCTTCAATGCTGGATGCCGTCCAGCAAATCTGGACGCCGTCCAGATGAACTGCCAGATTCTGTTTCGCTTGGTCGTTCACCGTTTAATTCTAACTATGCTACGCACCTCCGATTAACATGAAACTTGGCCAACATGCTCATATATGATTATATAACTTAGAAAAATTGTCAGATACCCGACCCGACCCCGTTGACTTTGACTTTGACCAAGTTTGACTTTTAGTCAAACTTAACCAAATACTTATGCAATCGTTCTAATCTTTCTTTTATACTTGATTCTTGCATGAAACTTGACAACGTGACTCACATGCTATATATATTCGAGTCGTAACGAGCCATAGGACTAATTGAAAAAATTTCACCCGACCTTGTGTCGTAACCGGTTAATTGATACAACTTACTTGTTTAGGTCAAGGCTAAGCAACTTTCATGCACACGTTTACTTTGTGAAGTACATTTATACTCGTGCACCCGAGGTGAGATCATAGTCCCACCTTTTCAACAACTTTTTATACTTTTAAATTGTGGACTGAGAAGCATATACTTTGTTACATTTTGTACTACTTACTTTTATACTTTGAACACATGTACGATGAAACAAACATTCCACAGCGAGTTAGAACAAAAATCCTCAATTCGATTATCATTAGTTACATTTGCAGGGTGTAAGTGAGAACTTATATTGTGTGGCCATACGGGTTTGACAAACCCTCATTTCGGACGGTTCGCTACCGTCTACGGATGAAATATATTTTCGAGAAACAGTGTATGTTCTAACACTATTGTGATGGGGTTCTATGGAAGGAAACGTTAAGTCTTGATAATTAGGTGCTCGCGAACAATACTTTTGGAATGCAAACGATTTTGATAATCAACGTTATGGGAATACTAAATCTTGTGGTTCAAAAACAACGTTTATTACAAACACCTATGATTTCACCAACGTTTTTAGTTGACAGTTTTCTATATGTTTCTCAAGTTCATACATGGCTATTTGATACATGCTTCTACGTACACTCATACTTGCTTGGGGTCAAGCATACATGCATACACTCTGATTTCTTGCTTGGAGTCAAGCATACATACATGCATACGCTAGTGATAGCAACTTTGGATTCAAACATATTGTTTACATACTTACGCTATTTATAACAACCGTGATTTTCAACTTATATTATGTCGCAAGTTGTTTCATTTACACTTCATAACTTTTGTAAACTTAAACTTGTTGTCGATCCGTTTGGTAAACTAAACTTTGTAAGTTTTGTACATTTCAAATGAATGCGACATAATTTTGGTCAAACGCGTCTCATATAGAGACTATGACCACGCAACGGGACCTAAGTAGCGGCCCGTCAATGACGATTTTGCCGGGTCGCTACAGATGGTATCAGAGCGTTGGTTGTAGGGAACTAGGATATGCATTAGTGTGTCTGACAGAGTCGTTAGGACGCATTAGTGAATCTAGACTACAACCGGATAGTTAACCATTGCATTCTGACATACATTTGCTATAGATAGCACTTACTTGACTACTTGTGCATTATACTTGAATCATTCTTAGGCAAACTTTTTAATGGTACCAAACTTTCATCATACGAATCGGTATTCTGCCACTTTCTGGTAACACACGTAAATTCATGATTTATACGCGTACAGATGACCACGACTTCGTTAGTCACTCTAGTTCGGGAACTCTGACTCATTAGTTGTTATTCACCCAGTCTCATCTTACTATCCACAGGTGTTGCATAACTACTTATCACTACGGTTGCGTACTTTTCGTTATCATGATTCGTTACACTTCTCGTACTGGAATACATTATTGTTTGACTTGAACCGCATTGAAATGATCAATCGTTTATACACTTTCCTCAGGAAGCACTTCTTCAGAGTTGCACTAATTCTTTTGATTTGATACGAGTCACGTTAGAGATGTCGTTACACTCTATTCATTTTAAATTTTCATGATTACACGAACTTGAATTTATGGAGTGATGTGGGAATGGAGGTATGAGTTAGCATAATATAACGACACTCTATCAACGTGGTTATATTACGGTAAGTCATACCAAAGTTCTAATGACTCATGATGGTGATTGGACTCGATCAACCTAATCACCACCATGTGCTATGTACATGACTTCATTTTTCTTGTTTGAACATCCGAAAACTCCGAGAATATTGATAACAACCATACCAAGGACACATCTTCGGTTATTGTCGAACCATATTTATGCTTCCAAATGAATGGCAAATTCTTTCAACATCAGACGTATGTTACACATGTATACGATCTCGTTTTTGCACAGTTTTATCGACGAACTACAAACTGTTTGGTATGCTCACATCGAGGCGGAAACTTCTCTCGCATTACACTCGTACTTCCGTATAAGGAAATATTTTATCTAAATTCTCAATGGAGAGAGAGACTCTTCACGATATACTAGTATTCGTCTCGAGGGTGAATAGTCATAACGAACGTTTTCGGAAACCGATAAATCTTCAGTGGCGCGAAATTCTTGAGAAATAGAAACTTGTTCCAACAAACGTTTTTAGGTCATAACAAGCTTGTTCAAATATATCTTAAAGAAATGTACTTCGTTTCGGATCGAGATCCCCGTTCCACTTCTAGATTTCGGAGAGACTTACAAAAAGCCTCGGGACCACGTTTAGACATGAGTACCGCGTATCATCCACAGACCGATAGACCAGGCAAACGTGCTATTCAAACCCTTGGAAAACATAATACGAACTTGTATTGTTGCCTTTAATTGATTTCCCCTTACAACGATAGCTATCATTCGAGTATTAATGCCACACTTTTTTGAAAACTTATATAGCCGAAATTGTCGTTTCCTTAATCGTTGAGCCGAAGTAGGTGATAATCAAACCATCGGACCCAAACTCATACATGAAATAACCGTTATGATCATTCAAATCCAAGAAAGGTTCAAGACGGCCCGTAGTTGCCAAAGGAGCTATGCCAATGTTAGACGTAAACCTCTCAAATTCCAAGCGAGTGACCGCATAACGTTAAAAGTCGCACCTTGAAAAGGTGTAATCTGTTTCGGGAAACATAGAAAGCTAAATCCATGATATTTTGATCCTTTTAAAATCTTGGGGCGTTTTAGAACCGTCGCTACCTGTTTAGATTTTTCGACTCATTTGAGTCTCCATTCATCCTGAAGTCCACGTATCAAACTTAAAAAAGTGTCTTACCAAACGAGAACTTGATATTCCTTCCAATGAGCTTAATATCGATGACAAACGTCACTCCCTAGGAGAACCAGTTGAAATTTTGGATCGTGAAACCAAACTTTAAAACGACGTAAAATCCCGACCGACAAAATTCGTTGGAATGCCCAAGGAAGTACCTTCACTCATTTCGTAGAATTGGCAACACAAGATTTCGAGGAAGAAACAACGACTACTACTTCCAACTAAATTTCGGGACGAAATTTCTTTTAAGGTGTAGGTAATGTAACATCCCGCATTTTTCTGTTAAATTATTTTAACGCCCGTCTTTTTTTTAGATAATATCTTCCGTTATCTAAATTCGTACCTTTCGTTGACTAACATACTAATATTTCCGTTATTTAATTATAACATCACTCGTTTACTCGAGCGTTTTTAGAATAATTCGTTTGGTTAATTTCCGCACCCGACTACAAACTTGAGGGACTAAACTTGCCAAGAGGGCAAAGGGATGACTAGGTCAACTAGTCAACCTTCACCCTCCCCCATTCATTTTCATCCACCCCATTTCATTACTTCCATTTTTATTCTCTCAAACCCTCAAACACAAAATCATCATCTAAATTCGATCTAGGAAGCTTGCAATAAAATAAATTACATATTTGGAATCCTCTCTTCATCCTCTACAATTTGATACCAACTTCATCTCATTTGGGTAACGTTTCTAAAACACTAGATTTTCTCTAAATTCGTTTTATATACTTGAAATGGTGTTAATTAATGTCTATGGCTCAAGTATAACATGAATACATGTTTTGTTTGCTCGATTTGTTGTTTTGAGTAACTAGTTTGAACATTTGAAATGGGTGTGCTTAATCTTGAGTTTTGGGTGATTAAATGTTGTTAAATTGTTAAAGTTCATGTTTTAATTGTGTTACTAGTATCACTAGCTTCAATTTGATGTGTAGGTTGATTTAGAAAATATCACTAACATGATTATTGATTTTGTGATTCTTGGTTAGGGTTTGATAGCTCTTAAAATGGACTTTTGATGATTTGAATGCCATGAAATGTTCTTAGTAAGTGTTTAGTTGTATAGTATGTTTCATTACCTTCAAAACGGCGTATCGTATGTGTAAATTGGATTCCCGAGTCAAGAAATGCGTTTTACGAACTTGAAACTTGAATTATGAACATTTAACGATCATTTGACGAGGTTTTTTTTGTTGTAAATGATGAACCCGATTGATGATATGTGGTTAGTTGTATTCCTTGTCAAAATATCTTTCCAACGATATAAGAAACATGTTCTAAGTGTTTTCGGTTCACAAATTGTGTTAGTTTGAGTTTTGGTTCGTGCACTTGTGTGTTTCAGCAAAACAGGGTCTGTATGCTGATCTGGACGTCGTCCAGATTCTTAGACGCCGTCCAGTCCTTCAATGCTGGACGCTGTCCAGTAAATCTGGACGCCGTCCAGATGAACTGCCAGATTCTGTTTCGCTTGGTCGTTCACCGTTTAATTCTAACTATGCTACGCACCTCCGATTAACATGAAACTTGGCCAACATGCTCATATATGATTATATAACTTAGAAAAATTTTCGGATACCCGACCCCGTTGACTTTGACTTTGACTAAGTTTGACTTTTAGTCAAACTTAACCAAATACTTATGCAATCGTTCTAATCTTTCTTTTATACTTGATTCTTGCATGAAACTTGACAACGTGACTCACATGCTATATATATTCGAGTCGTAACGAGCCATAGGACTAATTGAACACATTTCACCCGACCTTGTGTCATAACAGGTTAATTGATACAACTTACTTGTTTAGGTCAAGGCTAAGCAACTTTCATGCACACGTTTACTTTGTGAAGTACATTTATACTCGTGCACCCGAGGTGAGATCATAGTCCCACCTTTTCAACAACTTTTTATACTTTTAAATTGTGGGCTGAGAAACATATACTTTGTTACATTTTGTACTACTTACTTTTATACTTTGAACACAAGTACGATGAAACAAACATTCCACAGCGAGTTAGAACAAAAATCCTCAATTCGATTATCATTAGTTACACTTGCAGGGTGTAAGCGAGAACTTATATTGTGTGGCCATACGAGTTTGACAAACCCTCATTTCCGACGGTTCGCTACCGTCTACGGATGAAATATATTTTCGAGAAACAGTGTATGTTCTAACGCTATTGTGATGGGGTTCTATGGAACAATACTTTTGGAATGCAAACAATTTTGATAATCAACGTTATGGGAATACTAAATCTTGTGGTTTAAAAACAACATTTATTACAAACACCTATGATTTCACCAACGTTTTTCGTTGACAGTTTTCTATATGTTTCTCAGGTTCATACATGACTATTTGATACATGCTTCCGCGTACACTCATACTTGCTTGGGGTCAAGCATACATGCATACACTCTAATTTCTTGCTTGGAGTCAAGCATACATACATGCATACGCTAGTGATAGCACCTTTGGATTCAAACATATTGTTTACATACTTACGCTATTTATAGCAACTGTGACTTTCAACTTATATTATGTCGCAAGTTGTTTCATTTACACTTCATAACTTTTGTAAACTTAAACTTGATGTCGATCCATTTGGTAAGCTAAACTTTGTAAGTTTTGTACATTTCAAATGAATGCGACATAATTTTGGTCAAACGCGTCTCATATAGAGACTATGACCACGCAACGGGACAAGTAGCGGTGCCGTCAATGACGATTTTTCCAGGTCGCTACATCACGTTCCCAGGTATACTCGGGGCCTCTTCGTGAATTCAAACGGATCTTAACAATAGGAATAGAGCTTTGTTTCAAGCCTATAACCTCACGATCCATAACCTCTATTGGTTCTTCAACAAAATGCATTTTATCATCAATGCGGATATCATCCAATGGAATAATGAGTGTGTCATCAGCAAGACACTTCTTAATATTCGAAACATGAAATACGTCTTGCACATTATTAAGCTCAGAGGGTAATTCTAATCGATACGCCACGGGACCAATCCTTTCAATAATCTTAATAGGTCCAACATAACGCGGACTTAATTTGCTTCGTTTACCAAAACGAACTACGCCCTTCCAAGGGGATACTTTCAACATGACTTTATCACCAACTTGAAATTCTAAATCCTTCCGACGATTATCAACATAGCTCTTCTGTCTGCTGCGGGTAGTTTCTAATCGTTTATTAATCTGAATGATCTTTTCGGTAGTCTCATGAATGATTTCAGGACCAGTTAACTGTCTGTCCTCTAATTCATCCCAGCATAATGGGGATTTACATTTTCGTCCGTATAAGGCTTCAAAAGGTGCCACCTTAATACTTGAGTGATAGCTGTTGTTGTAAGAAAATTCAGCTAAAGGCAAGTGTGTATCCCAACCTTTGCCGAAATCGATAGCACAAGCACGAAGCATATCTTCCAACGTTGGAATGGTTCATTTACTTTGACCATCAGTTTGCGGATGATAAGCAGTACTCATGTCGAGTTGAGTTCCAAGAGCAGATTGCAAGGTTTTCCAAAATCTAGAAATAAATCGATTGTCGCGATCAGAAATGATTGAGATAGGAACTCCATGACGTGAGACAATCTCCTTGATATAAAGTTATGACAATTTCTCCATCTTGTCGGTTTCCTTTATCAGTAAGAAATGTGCAGATTTAGTGAGATGATCCACAATGACCTAAATAGTATCATTGTCGTTTGAAGTCTTGGGCAACTTAGTAACGAAATCCGTAGTGATGCATTCTCACTTCCACTGTGGAATATCCGGCTGTTGAAGTAAACCAGACGACTTTTGATGCTCGACCTTAACTTTCAAACAAGTAAGGCACTTGCTCACATAATCAGCAATGTCAGACTTTAGATTATGCCACCAATAAAACTCTTTCACATCGTGATATATTTTTGTGATGACCCAGAAATTTCTGACCAAATTTAAACTTAATCTTTGTATGATTAACATTTCTGACACGATAAGCAAAGTCTGTAAAATTGAATCTCAAAATTTTTGAACTACTTTTATATATTTAAATACCCTTCGGTTATTTTCGACGATTCGCGAACAATTATATATAAATAGATACATATATACTATAATTTGAAAAGGTAACAATGTATTAATTGTTTGAGACTGTACATTAAACTTATTGGTTTAAATATCTATTTGAATATATATGATAAGTTGGAATATTTATTATTAAAATTTATTTATAAATAACTTCCAATGTGTATTTAAAAACTAATTTATGTATATTAAAAAGATATATACGTATATATAATTTCAAGTTATTTAGTAAACGATAGTAACATTCGTTTATTGATTCGATTAATATTTAGATAAGTTAACTAAAGCATTTAAGATGAACCAGTAAAACACTAATTTGCTACAGTATTTTCAAATTGCTACAGTACTCAAAATGCTACAGTGTTTTCGAAAATCACTACTTGCTACAGTGAAATTGACTTTGCTACAGTGAATTGCTACAATAAAAATTGACTTTGCTACAGTAACTTTGCTACTACAGTAACTTTGCTACAGTAAACACTATTTTAAAATGTATTTTAACAAATAGCGAGACGATGATTTATAGATGTAAATGACCAAAACACTCAAATGTATAAGTTATATTTTGAGTGATATAATTTAGGGATAATTTAAGGCTATATTTTGACTAAGGTACGTGTCCCAAAATGTAATGTACAAGTTTTCTCAGCGTACGAAGGGACATTCGAAAAACCGGAACCGGGACATAAGTTGAGTGACGACGTACGACTTATCGAAACAAAAATTACAAATCAACTATGCACGAGAATAAAATATAATATATAATTAATTAATTTAAATTATATATTATATATATTATAAAAATATGTCGACGAGCTAGTTGCCAAAACATTGTGAGCTGGAAAAGTTTCCCATGCGATCGCATGGGAATTACACTGCCCAGCCATGCGATCGCATGGCAGTGGAAATCAGGCCAGGTCTATAAATCTCGCAAGTTTTGTTCGAATATATTTACTTTTTTTCTCAAAATCTCTCTGTCTCTCAAATATATATATATATATATATATATATATATATATATATATATATATATATATATATATATATTAAGATTAATATTATTATTATTAATCTTATTATTTTTATTAGTAATATTATTAGTATTATACATAAAATACTACGACGAGGTTATGTCCAAACGATTTCAAAACAAGTTTACGAGCAAGCTAGAGTTAAGGAAATTATGGGTTATTGCCAAGGAGGTTATGGGTAATGTTTGGGGGTATATTTGTGAATCAAACCTAGTGTTATCATCTCCGTTACGTCTACGTACTTTTCTACAATATTAAATCTCAATATTGATACGTTGAGATCTATGGTTATTCGATACTCTGAGTTTCGATCACATTACGATGAACGACTTTATATGCTGATAAGGTGAGTTTCATATGATCCCTTTTACCCTTTACATTTTTGGGCTGAGAATACATGCAAATGCTTTATTAACTGATTTACAATATTTATATGCGTGAGTTTCATTTGCTCCCTTTTTAATTGCTTTTGCAATATACATTTTTGGGCTGAGAATACATGCACTTTATTTTAAACGCAATGGATACAAGTACATACTAAATTCTACACCTAGTTTGAACCCAAAATCCCTTAGCTTTGGTAACTAGTAACTGCCGGTTATAAGAACTGGTGGGTGCGAGTAGTTGTATATGGATCCATAGGGCTTGATATCCCCGTCCGAGCTAGAGCATTAGCCTTTTAACGGACGTATGCTATTTGAGAAGTGTACACGTTGGTTTGCTTGTATTTATTAAGATGATTATACAAAGGGTACAAATTATATATACGTTAAGTTTAGTTACCAGGGTGCTCAATTTCGTAGAATATTTTGATAAACGTTTCTGGATGAAACAACTGAAATCTTGTGATCCACCTTTATATACAGATTATACGAAACATTAAAACTATGAACTCACCAACCTTTGTGTTGACACTTGTTAGCATGTTTATTCTCAGGTTTCCTAGAAGTCTTCCGCTGTTTGCTTATATGTTAGACAAGCTAGGTGCATGGAGTCTTACATGGCATATTTATCAAGGAAACGTTGCATTCACCAAATCATCACCATGTATCTTATTTTGACTGCATTGTCAATGGAAGTACTATTGTAAACTTATTTACGGTGATTGTCTATATGTAAAAATCATCAGATGTCGAAAACCTTTGATTTAAATATTCATTTATGGTGCGCCTTTTCAAAAGAATGCAATGTTTACAAAACGTATCATATAGAGGTCAAATACCTCGCAATGAAATCGATGAATGACGTGTTCGTCCATATGGATTTGGAGCGATTGTCACAGTTGGTATCAGAGCGTTGGTCCTAGCGAACCAGGTCTTGCATGAGTGTGTCTAACTGATAGTTGTTAAGATGCATTAGTAAGTATGGACTTCGACCGTGTCTGCATGTTAAAAGTTTTGCTTATCATTTCTTGTCGGAAATTACATGCTTATCATTCTTAAGTCTAGACATGTTTTACTGCATTGATTCCATGAATAGTGTATAGACAAAATTCATATCTTAGCGTATCTATTACTATAAACTTTGACTGCCATCTTCCAAAAATTTCTCCGTAATTTACGGAATTTTGGTATTATATATACATATGTAAATTATGTATTGAAGAGTACCAATCTAAATTCTATAATCTATTTCATATCAAAAATCATATATCTAATTATACAAGATGGATCCCGTATCCAATTCAAATTCCTTAAATTCCGACAGCTATTCCGATATGGATATTCACCTGAACTCTGAAGAAAGTGTAACCGGAGTGGATTAACCAATCAGCCATCACCTATTCTGGATGAATTGGGGATGGGTTCGTAGCCTACTTAATCATTGGAGATAAGAAGAAGGTGATCCCTTCCATCCACCACATTCACCTCTTGGCGAAGAACCTGAAGCACTTACCGGCGAACCTATTCGTAATACTATTTTCTCTCTCATTTCCAGAGTATCTCATCATGATTATATATTATCTCACATTCTAAATCTTATTCGTCCGCTCGTCCGAACCACCGATCATCCCGGTATAATAGAAGAAGTCAACGAGCTTCGCGCTCGGGTAGTGGCTTTGGAGAATATGGTGCGAAGGTTACAAACACCAGTAGCAGCACCAGCAGCATAACCAGTACCACCATCATCAACAACAACAGTACCATTACCACCACCAACAACCACATCCGCATCCCACACCTCAATATCACATCTAAAAACTGTACTTCGGATATGAACATCATACGCACCGTAGATACCAAGGAGTGCCAACAAAAATAAATGATGAAGTACTGATTCATAACTTCATCGAAGAAATATTCTACGGTGATTATGTAATCTCTAAAATCTTAGAGATTATTTATCCCAGTTCTAACCGTAAATCAGATAAATAGAAGGAAGAATAGAAACCCTGACAAGAATGATGCGTAAGGTACAAACTAGACTTGTTTTACCAACAACATCAATAGTACCCTTAGCCTCACCAGCACAGTTAGTGCTGTCAACATCATTAGAATCATCAGCACCTCTAACATCACAAGCTCTGCCGGTTCAAGAAAGCACCGTGGATATTATTACAAGTCAACAACGCGTATATTTGTATCAATGAGTTATGAAATATTAACCCATTCCCTCTGAAGAATTTATATGTATATCTTATATATATTTTAAAATCATCATAAATCTTTTCGTACTAAGCTATTAAGTATGAATTGAAAAAGGGTAAATACTACTCGGTTAAATTCATATTACTAATATGCTATGATATACATCCTTCCTTAACAACTTAACCATTGTTAACTACAATCTCTGTTTCAACTTAGTGAATTCCATTTCATAATAAACCAAGTGTATTATTCAATTACATAATTGATTTTACATTTTCATTTTCGATGTACTCGAAACTTTCTAGAAAATATCATTCGTACCTTGCGAAGTTAGCAAGAGTTCCATGAGCACCAACATGATTCACTGAGAAAATATCAATAAGACTGAGTATTGATTACATTAGTGAAATACTCCGTTAAGATTATTAAATCTTTAATGTTTTAGAGATTATTCATTTCTAATTCAAGTCAAAAATCAAATTAGCTTAATATGATATTAACTCATCAAATCTGTATTACATCTGAAGAAAATATACATACATATATTTTCATAAAGACGGTAATAAAAATTCTTTTGTACAAAATATTACTTGTGAAATCTTTAACGGGTATGTAATTCCCGGGAAACATATAAGTTCACAATTAATATGTTATACTGTACATTCTTCAACTTTGATTCAAAAATTATTAACTATGCTCACAGCGATATACAATAGTTTCTATACAAATTCAATTACATATTCTGATGTTGACGGATCAGAATCCAAGTCAAGATTTAACGGGTGACATCATTCTTAGATCTCTACATCTTTCAAAGCTATACTTTGACTTCAAAAATGTGAAAGATCCTTTAGCATTGTTATTACTGAAAATAACCTTGCAATTTCTTTTCAAAGTATCCAGTATTATCAACCGTTCAACCAGTCAACGACGACCTTTCAGACTTGTAACTTTGGCATATACATTTTTGTTATCGGGGAATCTTTCATGTTCCACCACATTAGCAGTAAATTTACCAACAACTTCATTGATCTTTGACCTTCCAAAAAATCCTTATACTCATTGAAACCATTTCATGTACTCATCCACAACTTGTAACGGCAATTGCCATACTAACTATCGAGAATTAGCAAGCAGTATTTTGAAATCTTGTAGCACGTCTACGCCAACAGTTATATGTGTTCATATAACGTCTACCTCCTGGACTTACATACTTCGAATGTGAAGTTTCCAAAAAAAAAACACCCCAAACTACGAAACTAGTTCTCCGAATTTTGGAAAAATGTTGATGAAGCAGCAAAAACTGTAAACGACCTTAACAGTCAAAAGTTTGATGATAAAGAATAGTATGGTGGTAAAGCTGAGAAAAAGAGAAGGTTTGGAACTGAAAAACGGATTGAGTAAAGTATGAAAGAGGCTGTGAATAAATCACAAAGACTGAACCTGCCTTTAAAGAATCCAAATGATTCAGTGACTGCTGAAACCATTAGTAAGAACCTTACTTCTTATTCTAAACCTTCACAGACAGATTTTCCGCATCATCCTCTGATATTAGAAATTTTAAGATATCATCGTATCTTTCAATATAAATATCCTCCATATTTCTGGAGATAATTCCATAATCATTCTTATCAGAAATCAATTTTCTCCTTACGATATGTGTGTTACACCATAACAGAAACTATTTTAGTTTCTAAATTCTGAAACTTTCAAGTTTAAAACATAAATGTTTTGAAGTAATGTTGAGAATTGAAGCATGAGTTAGTATAATATAATGACACTTGATCAACGTGATTATATTACAGTAAGTCATGCTGAGTTTCTAATGGAAGTTGATAAATGTTCACAGATCACACCATCATCATGACCCATGTTACATAACTCTTTTATTTTATTTAACCTCTAAACATATCAAGAAAATATTTTCTTAATGATTCGGTATTTTTTGGATATTCTGGTAATTTGACAAATTAAGATAGTGCCATTACGATTACCTTCTCAGAACATTAACTATGTTCATCCAAAACTCCATACCTACGAATTCTGGACCATTACAAGAGATGTCTAATCGCAAGAAGAAGAAACGAAGGGACAAAGCTCCGAAATAGAAATTGGAGTATAAATCGCAGCAAATAGGAGGGAGCATTAACTGTGGATGTCAATGATTATAAAAAGACAGAAGCAGGGACTCTAAAAAAATAAGGAAAGATATAAAGTCTGATGACAACACATAAATTACAAACCGTGTATATCAATGCGTATAGCAATATAAAGACACGGGAGAATGAAAAACACTATAACCTCAAGGTAATGGTAGAAGAAAATAACTTCCTCTGGTGGTAGATGAAAAAGAAGAATGACAGATATGAAAGTTAGGAGTATATCAAGAATCAGAACTGGATGAAGCATTTCACAATCTTTTGAAAGTATGAAATGAGGAAGAAGATGTAGGAGTAGTGAAAATAATGAAATGGAAGTGGTGAATTTATAAGCGAAATATCAGACATAGCAATCGAGGCAGATTACGCATTTAATCAAAGAAAATCCTAATTTCCGCAAATTCTGAAGAATCAAATCTTATTTAGATTATGAAGATTTTCTATTCCTTAAAATCCGGAAATCAATTGTTACTACAACAAGAGATAAGACGCATCTCTATTCTCCATTTCACTTGATTACGATAACTTCTCTCATACGCTTCGAGTAATTGGATTGTTGTATCTATATTATTCAACCGTGATAAAACTCTAGTTATCGACTCATATTCGTCATGAAAACATTTTTATTGTTAGCCATGACGACCTCACTCAAATTTCGGGACGAAATTTCTTTAACGGGTAGGTACTGTGATGACCCGGAAATTTCTGACCAAATTTAAACTTAATCTTTGTATGATTAACATTTTCGACACGATAAGCAAAGTCTGTAAAACTGAATCTCAAAATTTTTGAACTACTTTTATATATTTAAATACCCTTCGGTTGTTTTCGACGATTCGCGAACAATTATATATAAATAGATACATATATACTATAATTTGAAAAGGTAACAATGTATTAATTGTTTGAGACCGTACATTAAACTTATTGGTTTAAATATCTATTTGAATATATATGATAAGTTGGAGTATTTATTATTAAAATTTATTTATAAATAACTTCCAATGTGTATTTAAAAACTAATTTATGTATATTAAAAAGATATATACATATATATAATTTCAAGTTATTTAGTAAACGATAGTAACATTCGTTTATTGATTCGATTAATATTTAGATAAGTTAACTAAAGCATTTAAGATGAACCAGTAAAACACTAATTTGCTACAGTATTTTCAAATTGCTACAGTACTCAAAATGCTACAGTGTTTTCGAAAATCACTACTTGCTACAGTGAAATTGACTTTGCTACAGTGAATTGCTACAATAAAAATTGACTTTGCTACAGTAACTTTGCTACTACAGTAACTTTGCTACAGTAAACACTATTTTAAAATGTATTTTAACAAATAGCGAGACGATGATTTATAGATGTAAATGACCAAAACACTCAAATGTATAAGTTATATTTTGAGTGATATAATTTAGGGATAATTTAAGGCTATATTTTGACTAAGGTACGTGTCCCAAAATGTAATGTACAAGTTTTCTCAGCGTACGAAGGGACATTCAAAAAACCGGAACCGGGACATAAGTCGAGTGACGACGTACGACTTATCGAAACAAAAATTACAAATCAACTATGCACGAGAATAAAATATAATATAATATATAATTAATTAATTTAAATTATATATTATATATATTATAAAAATATGTCGACGAGCTAGTTGCCAAAACATTGTGAGCTGGAAAAGTTTCCCATGCGATCGCATGGGAATTACACTGCCCAGCCATGCGATCGCATGGCAGTGGAAATCAGGCCAGGTCTATAAAGCTCGCAAGTTTTGTTCGAATATATTTACTTTTTTTCTCAAAATCTCTCTGTCTCTCAAATATATATATATATATATATATATATATATATATATATATATATATATATATATATATATTATTAAGATTAATATTATTATTATTAATCTTATTATTTTTATTAGTAATATTATTAGTATTATACATAAAATACTACGACGAGGTTATGTCCAAACGATTTCAAAACAAGTTTACGAGCAAGCCAGAGTTAAGGAAATTATGGGTTATTGCCAAGGAGGTTATGGGTAATGTTCGGGGGTATATTTGTGAATCAAACCTAGTGTTTATCATCTCCGTTACGTCTACGTACTTTTCTACAATATTAAATCTCAATATTGATACGTTGAGATCTATGGTTATTCGATACTCTGAGTTTCGATCACATTACGATGAACGACTTTATATGCTGATAAGGTGAGTTTCATATGATCCCTTTTACCCTTTACATTTTTGGGCTGAGAATACATGCAAATGCTTTATTAACTGATTTAAAATATTTATATGCGTGAGTTTCATTTGCTCCCTTTTTAATTGCTTTTGCAATATACATTTTTGGGCTGAGAATACATGCACTTTATTTTAAATGCAATGGATACAAGTACATACTAAATTCTACACCGAGTTTGAACCGAAAATCCCTTAGCTTTGGTAACTAGTAACTGACGATTATAAGAACTGGTGGGCGCGAGTAGTTATATATGGATCCATAGGGCTTGATATCCCCGTCCGAGCTAGAGCACTAGCCTTTTAACGGGCGTATGCTATTTGAGAAGCGTACACGTTGGTTTGCGTGTATTTATTAAGATGATTATACAAAGGGTACAAATTATATATACGTTAAGTTTAGTTACCAGGGTGCTCAATTTCGTAGAATATTTTGATAAACGTTTCTGGATGAAACAACTGAAATCTTGTGATCCACCTTTATATACAGATTATACGAAACATTAAAACTATGAACTCACCAACCTTTGTGTTGACACTTGTTAGCATGTTTATTCTCAGGTTTCCTAGAAGTCTTCCGCTGTTTGCTTATATGTTAGACAAGCTATGTGCATGGAGTCTTACATGGCATATTTATCAAGGAAACGTTGCATTCACCAAATCATCACCATGTATCTTATTTTGACTGCATTGTCAATGGAAGTACTATTGTAAACTTATTTACGGTGATTGTCTATATGTAAAAATCATCAGATGTCGAAAACCTTTGATTTAAATATTCATTTATGGTGTGCCTTTTCAAAAGAATGCAATGTTTACAAAACGTATCATATAGAGGTCAAATACCTCGCAATGAAATCGATGAATGACGTGTTCATCCATTTGGATTTGGAGCGATCGTTACAATTTTATTGGAGCCTGGGTGAATAGAATATCTAGTCTTATGTGCTTCATCCAAGACTAGTTCTCGAAGATTTCTGAAAATTGGGGCCCAGATTCGGTTATTGAAATACCTTGTTCCATTTCCCTTGAGTTCAAGTTGCTTTTCGAGATCTTTCAGTCCCTCAAGATGGACATTCTCTTCCTTCAATGTCTCAAGTTGTGCTTCACGAATTTGAGATGTAAGATTCGTACGAATACGTATATTTAAAGCTCGAACTCGGATCAGTTTGACACGATCCTTTCTACTAAGGGCGTCGGCTACTACATTCACCTTGCTAGGATGATATCGAAGTTCACAATCGTAGTCATTTAATAACTCGATCCAACGCCTTTGTCTCATATTTAATTGCTTCTATTCAAAGATATGTTGAAGATTTTTATGATCGGTATACACCGTGATTCTAACCCCATAGAGGTAATGTCTCAACATCTTTAGTGCAAATACCGCGGCTCCTAATTCCAGGTCATGTGTGGTATAGTTCTTCTCATGTTTCTTCAATTGTCTAGATGTATAGGCGATAACTTTTTCACGTTGCATCAGAACACATCTGAAACCTTGATTCGAGGCATCACAATAGACTACAAAATCTTCAGTACCTTCAGGTAATGATAGAATCGGGGCTGTGGTCAATTTATCTTTCAGAATCTTGAAAGCAGATTCCTGTTCTTCGGACCACTCAAACTTTTCCTCTTATGAGTTAGCTTGGTAAGAGCTTTGGCTAGAATAGAAAAATCTTTGATGAACCTTCGGTAATAACCAGCAAGTCCCAAAAATTGGCGAATATGTTTCACACTCTTAGGCACTTCCCAGTTTTGAATAGTGGTGATCGCCAGATCCACATGTATTCCTTCATTATCAACTACATGTCCGAGAAATTGCACGGTTCGTAGCCAAAATTCACACTTGGAGAACTTAGCATACAGTTGTTCCTTCTTTAAGAGCTCTAGAACCAATCGCAAGTGTTCCTCATGCTCTTTCTTGCTCTTAGAGTAATTTAGAATGTTATCGATAAAGACGATCACGAACTTGTCAAGATAAGGTTTGCATACACGGTTCATAAGATCCATGAATACAGCAGGAGCATTGGTTAAACCAAAAGGCATGACAAGAAACTTATAATGTCCGTAACAAGTTCGGAAAGCAGTCTTAGAAACATCAGCTTCCTTGAACCTTAGTTGATGATAACTGGACCTAAGATCAATCTTCGAGTAGATGCTTGACCCTTGCAGCTGGTCAAATAAGTCATCAATACGGGGGAGTGGGTAACGATTCTTGATGGTTAACTTGTTGAGTTCACGGTAATCAATACACATTCTCAACGTACCATCTTTCTTCTTGACAAAAAGTACGGGTGCTCCCCACGGAGACGAACTAGGACGAATGAAACCTTTCTCCAAAAGTTCTTGGAGTTGGTTGAATAATTCCTTCATCTCTGGTGAAGCTAAGCGGTATGGTGCCTTTGCAATAGGTGCAGCACCGGGGGTCAAATCAATCTGAAACTCAACCTGTCATTTGGGAGGGAGACCAGGGAGTTCTTCAGGAAATACTTCAGGAAAGTCTCTAACTACCGGCACATCTTCAAAGCGTTTTTCTTCCGATTCGACTTCCTTAACATGAGCCAAACTGGCCTGGTATCCCTTCGTTAGATACTTGCGGGTCTTGATGCAAGAGATGATGTTGAGTTTGGAACCACTCATCTCCCCTTGAACAATTAAGGTTTCCCCATTTTCAAGAGGTATGTTAATGGTTTTCTCATAGCACATGATTGCAGCTATTAATGGACGTAACCAATCCATCCCTACGGCTAAATCAAAGCTCCCTAACTCGACTGGAAATAGGTCGATATTAAAGTGTTTGTCGGCTAGAATCAGATCATAGTTTTTATACACGTTGTCTACTCTCATTACCTTACCATTTGCTACTTCTACAAGACGCTTAATTTCTAAGGCTTGTGGTTTTTCAGTGAATAAGGCACAAAATTCAGTAGACACATAACTTCTATCAGTAAAAGAATCGAATAAAACAGTAGCGTAGAAGTTGTTAACAAGAAACGTACCCGTTATCACTTCATCATCATCACGGGCTTATTCATCAGTCATCACAAACGCCCGGCTCTTAGCATTTCATGTGTTACCCTTTTTCTATGGACACTGGTTGCGGAAATTCCCTTTCTCACCATAGTCATAGCATGTAGGAACGATTGTGTTGGCTTTGGTTGTAGGAGTATCCATTGGAGGAACTGCAACTCTACAATTCTTGGCTATATGGCCAATCTTCTTACACTTGTTGCACTCAGCCTTGCACCACCCAGAATAGTGTTTCTCACAACGCTTACAGAAAGGTTGTTTCCGAGAGTAACCTCCTTTTGAATTTTCGGCAACTTTCTTATTTGAACCTTGGTTCGATCTTTGAGCAGATTCAAATTTTCTTTTGCCCTCATTTGTCTTAGCCTCGGCTTGTTTATTTGTCGCGACCTTTCTTCTCTTAGCCATCATGAGGTTCTGGGCCATCAGTATCACCGCATCTAAGGTCTCCTTACTAGCAGCAATGACGTTTCCATGAATCTCTTCAGGAAGACCTTCTATGCACCTCTCTGTCTTCTTCTATTAATTTGGTACCATATCTGGGCACAAAGTAACCAACTCTATAAACCTGTTTGTATAGGCTTCAATGTCGGTTCCTTTTACCTTCAATTCCCAGAACTCAACTTCCAGCTTTTGAATTTCGTTTCGCGGACATAATTTATCTGTCATCATTCGTTTCAGAACAGGCCATGGGATGGCGTTTGCAGCATCTATCCCTACAGTTTGGGCATAGCCGTTCCACCATGTTAGAGCTAGGCCACTTAGCATGTGAGTGGCATACTTTACTCGGTCGATATCAACACAGTTACAGATACGAAAGATGGATTCGAGCTTTTCGAACCAACGATTCAGTTCGACAGCTTCCTCACTCCCCTTAAAAAACGGAGGCTTGCAATTCATAAAATCCTTGTAGCTGCAAGAAGTTGGAGGATTTCCTTGGTTGTTCCCTTGATGATTGTTATGGTTGCCTTGAGCGGCAGCCAACAGCTGTTGGAATTGTGCAAGAGTCAAAGAGACATTCGGGATATTGGTAGCACCTCGAGTTGATTGAGCCACCGTTCTTCAATACATAAATACAGTATTAGTTGAAGAGTTCATGGTGCTAATAAGTGATATGTTTAATAAATGCATAAGGTCCACACAACATACAACCAAACAGATACGAATAAGGTATGATAGATGGTAGGAATAACAAGATGTAATCAAAATACTTGGAATTAAACCATAAAACCTGTAAGACCCAAATATTTATTGTACCTAGAGTATTTATGGTGTACATAAAATGTGTGAAGCGTGGTATGATTTAAAAGCTAGCAGACTGTTCAGACCTGCGTGCGCGCCGCACAGAGGTAAAGGTGTGCGCCGCGCACAGCCCCTATGACAGAATTCCTGCTTTTTCTATTTTGAGTTATGTAACGACCCAACCTCGTTTTTACCAAAAACGCGCCTTAAAATATATTTTTTACACAGTACATCTGGACGGCGTCCAGCAGTGAAGATCAGGACGGCGTCCAAGACCTTTGGACGACGTCCAAATGAACTAAAAGTTTCTGCTCAGTTCTTCAAATTCACGCGGGTGGAAAACCCGCTTCCCAACACTTTTAAACGAAACGGTTTTCACAATACATTAGTATAATTATAATTAAGAGAGTTTCACAATAAATTCGAGTTTTACAACACCGGGCCCACATCGAACCAAACTACAACAAGTGATCATTTCGACCCATTTATATATATATATATATATATATATATATATATATATATATATATATATATATATTGACGGATTAGGACTCTACAACCCAACCCGATACCATGAGCATAATCCCGGGGACTACCAAATCCCCCATCCGCGTCCAATTATCCAAAAGCTACCCCTTCGAGCCCAAGCGCTCCTGCATGTCTAGTCTAACAACTAGCTAGCATCATAATCACAATACCTGTAAAAAGGTAAACAACGAGAGGGGTAAGCATAAAGCTTAGTGAATGCAATAATTATACATATATATATATAATCTACTTACTTGCAATCACTTACACAACTACCGCATACACACTAGCAATATAATTAGCATACCATCGCAAAGTATAATGCTAAATCTTCAATACGGAAGCTAGCACAAACAATAGCATATAACTCGAATAATATAATATGCTACACTACAACACATAACCATGGTTAACCAATCGTACAAGGGAATGGCGCTCGCGAATGGCCATCGGAGTTCCCAACATCCATTAGTTTACTTAACACCGCATATCACTAACCCCCGGGTGGCATCCTAACACCTCGATACTTCACCCCTGAGTGGCATCTTTACACCTCGATGCTTCACCCATCAAACATTCCAGAGTGATGTCTTAACACCTCAACACTTCACTCCCGGGTGGCATCTTAACACCTCGATACTTCACCCCGAGTGGCATCTTAATACCTCGATGCTTCACTCGTCAAACATTTCGGAGTGGTGTCTTAACACTTCGACACTTCACTCGTCACGTGAAATGTGGCATCTTAACACTTCGACACTTCACATCTCACGTTACACAAATAAATACATCATATACATACACGTATAATTATTCCACTCACCTTGGAATACCTGTACAAGTCATGTATAACATGATCTCCGTTCTCAAATCCGAGCAAGTAACCACCTATATCACACATAGGTACAATATACACATAAATTGCCATTCTCTAAAAGAGAACCCGACATAAACATCCCTTAACCGAGGGATTACATCTTGCTCGCCAAAACCCGCCCATTTAACACCTAAAAAGGACTTCACCAATTACCACTACGGGTGGTAATTCCAACCCATTCAAACAAGTACACACTAACTGATAATGCTAAAAACGAACATATATTTCATAGCATTATTCCTCAAGAAAGACAAGCTTTTAGTTACAATTGTTCTATTTACAAGCGATATTCGTTTAAATAATAAAAGGTGAAGACAAAAGACAGATTCGACGAATTGAAGACGCAAACGACCAAAAAGCTCAAAAGTACAAAAGACAATCAAAGAGGTTCCAATTATTGATAAGAAACGTCTCGAAATTACAAGAGTACAAGATTCAAAACGCAAAGTACAAGATATTAAATTGTACGCAAGGACGTTCAAAAATCCGGAACCGGGACCAGAGTCAACTCTCAACGCTCGACGCAACGGACTAAAAATTACAAGTTAATTATATATATAAATATAATATAATATAATATATAATTAATTATATTAATTATATATATATATTATATTTATAAAATAAATCGTCGGCAAACAAAGAGCCAAAAGCTGGTGAGCTGTATTTACAAACTCCACGACTCGCGGAGTTTGAAGGCAAAATGGGCCGCGAGTCGCGGAGACCCAAAGTTTGAAACTCCCTATAAAGCCAACCGAATTCTGATCATTTTTCATAACATATATCCATCTCTCTATCTATATCGTATATATTTATATTTATATTTTAATTTTAATTTTAATTTTAATCCTAATAATAAGGGTATGTTAGCGAATGTTGTAAGGGTGTAAGTCGAAATTCTGTCTGTGTAACGCTACGCTATTTTTAATCATTGTAAGTTATGTTCAACCTTTTTAATTTAATGTCTCGTAGCTAAGTTATTATTATGCTTATTTAATCCGAAGTAATCATGATGTTGGGCTAATTACTAAAATTGGGTAATTGGGCTTTGTACCATAATTGGGGTTTGGACAAAAGAACGACACTTGTGGAAATTAGACTATGGGCTATTAATGGGCTTTATATTTGTTTAACTAAATGATAGTTTGTTAATGTTAATATAAAGATTTACAATTGGGCATCCCTATAAATTACCATATACACTCGATCGAACACGATGGGCGGGGTATTTATATGTACGAATAATCGTTCATTTAACCGGACACGGGAATGGATTAATAGCCACTAGAATAATTAAAACAGGGGTGAAATTATGTACAAGGACACTTGGTATAATTGATAACAAAATATTAAAACCTTGGATTACACTCAGTTGACATCCTGGTGTAATTATTAAACAAAGTATTAAAATCTTGTTACAGTTTAAGTCCCCAATTAGTTGGAATATTTAACTTCGGGTATAAGAATAATTTGACGAGGACACTCACACTTTATATTTATGACTGATGGACTGTTATGGACAAAAACCAGACGGACTTATTAAATAATCCAGGACAAAGGACAATTAACCCATGGGCATAAAACTAAAATCAACATGTTAACCATCATGGTTACGGAAGTTTAAATAAGCATAATATATTTTATTTCATATTTCATCGTACTTTTATTTACTCGCTATTTTATTTAACGTCATTTATTTATTGTCATTTATTTTTCGCTACTTTAATTATCGTCATTTATATTTTGCATTAGGTTTTAATTGTAACTTAAAATATAAAAGCGACAAACCGGTCATTAAACGGTAAAAACCCCCCTTTATAATAATAATATTACTTATATATATGTTTGTATTTTTATAAAAGTAAACTAATATAGCGTTAAGCTTTGTTTAAAAAGATTCCCTGCGAAACGAATCGGACTTACTAAAAACTACACTACTATACGATTAGGTACACTGCCTATAAGTGTTGTAGCAAGGTTTAAGTATATCCATTCTATAAATAAATAAATATCTTGTGTAAAATTGTATCGTATTTAATAGCATTTCCTGCTAAAATTAATAGCTATTTTATATACACCTCGCCGCACATCAAGTATATTTTTGGCGCCGCTGCCGGGGAATCGCTTAAAAGCCGGAAGCGCAACGCTAATATGTATAAAAAAAAAGATTTTTAGTTTACTTTTATTAAAATTCGTTTTTATAAAAATACGTTTTAAATATTCGAAAATATAAAAAGAAAAACAAAAATATAACTATTTTTAGAAGTTTGATAAATATTTAAGTTTTATAAAGTTTCTTTAGTTTGTAAAAATATAAGTTTTATTTAATTTATTTTATAAATATATTTTATAAATATAAAAAACCGAAAAAAAGACCGAAAAAAATATAAATATATATAAATCTATTTTTTTTAGATTGTTATAAAGTATTTTATTTTTATCTTAGTTATTAAAGATAAGTTTTATTTAAATTATATAAATATTTTAATTAGATTTTAAAACAGAAAAATATAAAACAGAAAATAAAAAAAAAATAAAAAACGTCGAATAAAAAACTGTACCTGAGTTGAATTCGGGAACCCCGCGACTCGCGGAGTTTTCTGCTTCGGGCACCGCGACTCGCGGAGCTACTCTGACACCGACAGAACCCTAATTCAGCATTAATTACGGGTAATTATTAATTATTATTATTATTAACCCTAACTAATTATTATTATTATAATTACTTTTACTTTTTATTTAATTTATATATTTTAGTTAAATTAGTTTAATTAAATTGTAAAATTAATAGTTTTAATAAATAAATAATATAAAAATAATATTTTTATAAAAATTGTATTTTTTACAACTTTTTGTATATTTTTATATTTTGTCCCTTTTTAATCGTTTTAGCGTAATATTTGTATTTTTAGCCCATATTTAGTTTTAAACTTAGTTTTTGCAATAGTTATTTTTACTTCTAGATTTTTAGGCTTTGCCGTAAAATCCCTGAAGTATTTTTTCTTTAGACTAAGATTTAGGTGCTTTAGAATTTTGCGACGCCTTTTTAAGTTTTAGTACCTTTATAAGATATTGCCGTTTGGAATATAGTTTTTCCTGTAAGCTTTAATATTTTTAGACGACTTTTACCTATGTATCAATTATCATTCCAATTAGTAATCTCAATTTGCGATTATAATTTTAAGTTAATTGTAGTAATAAGGTTAGGTTAGTCAAGTATTTTTAAGTTTTATAAGTCTCTTTTATTTTTCCGTCACCTTTTATTTTTCAACCAATTTTCTTTTTCGACCTTTTTCCGACGAACTCTTTTTCTTTCTTATTTCTCGCTATTCTAGTTTTAGGACATAGATTTTTATTCTACTTCTTATCTAAATTTCTTAAAATTACGAAAATTTATTTTAAGTGGTTAAATTGATAGACATCAAAATTTTCTGGTTCGTAGTAATAGTTGGATTTGTACGTGGACCGGGTTATTGGAGCCAAACAGTCCTCAATTATATTGAGACCAAACGAATCCTGCCCCTCTGCTGCATCTTTTGGCTATTCGAAACGTGGGCAAAATCAGAAAAGTCTATTGATTGGATAACTTATTATAATTTTTCTTTCCTTTTTAAAACTAATAAGATATTCAGTGAATGCACCGAGCAAGACGTTCACCACCTTTTGTACGTTCACCACCTGTAACTAGATCAAGACATTTAGCAAATATTACTGCCGTTGATTTTTCTTTAGAATCGTCATCCAGTCGACCAAGTACTCCAGTTCAAATTTCCGATAATCCATTTTTTGAACCCGACTTCACAATTGAGAATCCGGAGAATATTCAGGAATGATTCGTAGATCCTGAACCACTAAACTTTCATCCGGAACCACCAATCATTCAAACAGAGATTGTTGAGGAACGAACCATTAAATCAAAATCCTCTAGTGATTCCGATTCAACAAATTCAATTATGGAGAATCTGGAACCTTTAAGTATGGAAGACCGAATGAGAGCTAAACGCACTGGCCAAGGTCACGCAATTACTCATCCAGACATTAATGCGCCAGATTATGAAATCAAAGGACAAATTCTATACATGGTGACTAATCAATGCCAATTTAGTGGTGCGCCGAAGGAAGATCCAAATGAACATCTACGTACCTTTAATAGGATCTGCACACTATTTAAAATCCGAGAAGTGGAGGATGAACAGATATATCTCATGTTATTTCCCTGGACTTTAAAGGGAGAAGCCAAAGATTGGTTGGAATCGTTACCTGAAGGGGCGATTGATACATGGGACGTATTAGTTGAAAAATTTCTTAAACAATTCTTTCCTGCATCTAAAGCCGTAAGACTTCAACGAGAAATTGTTACGTTCACACAGAAACCAAATGAAACTCTATATGAGGCGTGGACAAGATTTGGAAAGTTGTTGAGAGGATGTCCGCAACATGGTTTAGACACCTGTCAAATAGTACAAATATTCTACCAAGGATGCGACATCACTACAAGGAAAGACATAGATATAGCAGCTGGTGGTTCTATTATGAAGAAAACCGAAACTGATGCTTACAAAATTATTGATAACACTGCTTCCCACTCACATGAGTGGCACCAAGAAAAAGATATCGTTAGATCATCTAAAGCAGCTAGAGCCGATTCTAGCCATGACTTAGATTCCATTTCCGGAAAGATAGATGCTGTCGAGAGACGAATGGAAAAGATGACTAAAGATATTCACTCAATACGAATTAGTTGTGAGCAGTGTGGAGGACCACATTTGACAAAAGATTGTCTCAGTATTGAATTAACAATGGAACAAAGAGAGAATATTTCATACATAAACCAAAGGCCTGGAAATTATTATCAGAATAATTATCAACCGCCAAGACCGATTTACAATCAAAACCAGAATTATAACAGAAATATTCCATACAACAACCAACAAGGTCCTAGCAATCAACAAGTATCCAATAATAATTACAATCAGCAAAGACCTAATTTTCAAAACAAACCACCACAACAAACCGATGATAAAAAGCCGAATTTAGAAGATATGATGACGAAGCTAGTTGAAACTCAAACGCAGTTTTTCACATCTCAGAAACAAACCAATGAACAAAATGCTCAAGCATTTAGAAATCAACAAGCTTCTATTCAAAATCTGGAACAAGAAGTAAGTAACCTAGCAAGGTTAATAGGTGAAAGAAAACCGGAAAGTCTACCTAGTGATACAAATGCTAACTCCCGGAATAAAACAGCTAAAGCTATTACCACAAGAAGTGGTACAACACTTAAACCACCTGAAATACCTGTAACTTCTGATGAAGCTATTCCTACTCCACAAGAACCACAACCTGATCAAGATAAGGAAAAAGAACCGGTAGTTGAAAAGGTTAATGAAGATAACACAGCTAAGGCTAAACCTTATGTTAAACCATACCAACCACTACTTCCTTACCCGAGTAAAATGAAGAAAGAGAAACTTGAAGCCGAGCAATCCAAATTCTTGGATATGTTTAAACAGATAAATGTAAATCTTCCTTTCATTGATGTAATTTCAGGAATGCCTAGATATGCTAAATTCTTGAAAGATCTAATCTCAAATAGAAAGAAAATGGAAGAACTCTCGGCTGTTACTATGAATGCTAATTGTTCAGCAGTGCTGTTGAATAAGATACCAGAAAAATTATCTGATCCAGGAAGTTTCACAATTCCATATTTTCTGGGTAGTCTTAGTTCAATAGAAGCATTGGCAGACTTAGGTGCTAGTATAAATCTAATGCCGTATTCACTATATGCTAAACTAGACCTTGGAGAATTGAAACCAACCAGAATAAGCATACAACTAGCCGATAGATCAATAAAATATCCTAGAGGGATAATGGAGAACATGCTAGTTAAAGTTGGTACTTTAGTATTTCTAGTAGATTTTGTTGTTCTGGACATGGAAGAAGATTCTCAAGTTCCTCTCATATTAGGAAGACCATTCTTAAACACGGCTAAAGCAATGATAGACGTGTTCGGTAAGAAATTGACCCTAAGTATAGAGGATGAAAGTGTTACCTTTTCAGTTGATAGAGCAATGCAACAACCACAATCTGCAGATGATACATGTTATTATATTCAAACTATAGATGCACATGCAGAATTATTAGAAGAATTTCCAGAATTACAAGGAACAGGAGAATGTTCTTTAGGAGAAGGTAATGAACCAATTGATGAAGCTGAAATGTTAGCTACACTTATAGCTAATGGATATGAACCAACAACAGAAGAAATTCAAATGCTAAAAGAAGAAGACAGATATCGATATAAATCATCGATAGAAGAACCTCCGAAATTAGAATTAAAGCCACTTCCAAACCATTTGGAATACGCTTATTTACATGGTGAATCTGAATTACCTGTAATAATATCGTCTTCTCTTACTGAAAATGAGAAATCACAACTCATTTCTGTGTTGAAAGCTCATAAACCAGCCATTGCATGGAAGATTCGTGATATTAAAGGAATAAGTCCTTCGTATTGCACACATAAAATCCTTATGGAAGAAGGTCATAAAATGTATGTGCAACGCCAACGAAGACTAAATCCTAATATGCAAGATGTAGTTAACAAAGAGATTATTAAACTGCTAGATGCAGGTCTAATTTATCCAATCTCTGATAGTCCATGGGTAAGCCCAGTTCAATGCGTGCCTAAGAAGGGTGGCATGACTGTCATTACAAATGGAAAAAATGAGCTTATTCCTACTAGAACTGTAACAGGATGGCGTGTGTGTATTGATTATAGAAAATTAAATGACGCCACCAGAAAAGATCACTTTCCCTTACCTTTCATTGATCAAATGTTGGAAAGATTAGCCGGAAATAGTTACTATTGTTTTCTAGATGGATTTTCCGGATATTTTCAAATTCCAATAGCACCCGAGGACCAAGAGAAAACCACATTCACGTGCCCTTATGGTACTTTTTCTTACAAACGCATGCCATTTGGACTTTGCAACGCCCCTGCAACCTTTCAAAGGTGTATGATGGCGATTTTTCACGACATGATAGAAGAATGCATGGAAGTTTTCATGGATGACTTTTCAGTCTTCGGTGATACATTTGAATCATGTCTAGTTAATCTGGAACGAATGCTTATTAGATGCGAACAATCAAATCTAGTACTTAATTGGGAGAAATGCCATTTCATGGTTAAAGAAGGCATCGTTCTTGGTCATAAAATTTCAAAAGAAGGAATTGAAGTGGATAGAGCTAAAGTAGATGTAATTGCTAAACTTCCACATCCCACCAATGTTAGAGGAGTTAGGAGTTTTCTAGGGCATGCCGGTTTTTACCGACGTTTCATAAAAGATTTTTCTAAAATTGCCACTCCTATGAATAAACTCCTAGGAAAGGATGCTCCATTCATCTTTTCAGATGAGTGTATCAAATCTTTTAATATTCTTAAAGAAAAACTCACTAATTCGCCGATCATGATAACACCAAATTGGAATCTACCATTTGAATTAATGTGCGATGCAAGTGATTTTGCAATGGGAGCCGTTTTAGGACAAATGATTGAAAAACGATTTCAACCTATATATTATGCTAGTAAGACGTTACAAGGAGCACAAACGAACTATACAACTACTGAAAAAGAACTCCTTGCTATTGTCTTTGCTTTTGACAAATTTCGATCATATCTCGTTCTAGCAAAAACGGTGGTCTATACCGACCATTCTGCTCTTAGATACCTATTTTCAAAACAAGATGCTAAACCAAGATTAATCCGTTGGATCTTACTCTTACAAGAGTTTGATATTGAAATCCGAGATAAAAGAGGAGCAGAAAATCTCGTCGCTGATCATCTTTCTCGTCTTGAAAATCCCGAATTAGAAGTTCTAAATGAATCGGCCATACAAGACAACTTTCCTGATGAATATCTATTGAAGATAGATTATAAAGAAATTCCATGGTTTACAGACTATGCAAACTACTTAGTTTGTGGATTCCTTGAAAAAGGATTATCGTACCAAAAACGAAAGAAATTCTTCAGTGATATAAAACACTATTTTTGGGAAGATCCACATCTGTTTAAAAGTTGTCCCGATGGAATAATACGCCGATGTGTATTTGGAGATGAAGCTAGTAAAATATTAAACCATTGTCACACAGGACCAACAGGAGGGCATTATGGGCCTCAACTAACAGCAAGAAAAGTTTATGATGCTGGATTCTATTGGCCTACAATTTACAAAGACGCACACCTTCTTTGCAAATCCTGTGATGCTTGTCAAAGGGCCGGAAAAATAAGTCAACGTGATGAAATGCCACAAAATGTCATCCAAGTATGTGAAGTATTTGGCATTTGGGGTATTGACTTTATGGGTCCATTTCCAAAATCTCATAATAATCTATATATACTCGTAGCCATTGATTATGTATCTAAATGGGCGGAAGCACAAGCTCTCCCAACTAACGATGCACGAGTTGTAGTCAACTTTTTAAAACGTCTTTTTGCAAGGTTTGGAACACCGAAAGCTTTAATAAGTGATCGGGGTACTCATTTCTGTAATAATCAACTTGAGAAAGTTCTTAAAAGATATGGAGTAACTCATAAAATCTCCACCGCATATCATCCACAAACAAGTGGACAAGTTGAAAATACCAACCGAGCTTTAAAACGTATTCTAGAGAAAACCGTAGGATCAAATCCGAAGGAATGGTCCATTAAATTGGAGGATGCACTCTGGGCTTTTAGAACAGCCTACAAAACTCCAATTGGAACCACACCTTTTAGACTTGTTTATGGAAAAGCATGTCATCTTCCAGTAGAAATTGAACACAAAGCATTTTGGGCTTTGAAGACATGTAATCTTGATTTACATGAAGCTGGACGTCTACGGTTAAGTCAACTAAACGAATTAGAAGAATTAAGACATGAAGCATACGATAATTCGTTAATCTATAAAGAGAGAACGAAGAAATGGCATGATAAAAGAATCAGAAGTTCAAAAGAATTTAAGGAAGGAGACAGAGTTCTTCTTTTCAATTCACAATTCAAGCTATTTCCTGGAAAATTGAAATCAAGATGGTCTGGACCATTCATAGTTAAAAGAGTTTTTCCATACGGAACAGTAGAATTGATAAATTCAAATGGGATTGAATTTAAAGTTAATGGTCACAGAGTTAAACACTACATAGATAGTCCAATGGAAGTCGACAACGAAGTTAATCACAATTTCGACACCACAGCTAGCTAAGTGTGGGGAGAATCAAGTCTTTAAAGGATAATATGTATTTCTGTTAGAGTTAGATTGTCTGTTTTCGTGTGGTTCTCGAAAATGGAACCCGAATGGTCTTTCCCTAGCAGACCCTAAAGAACTAGTCTTCTCCCCCCATTCTGAATTTTTATTTTTTTTTAGGAAATGAAGACTGCCTGTGAACTAAACCATGGTCTAATGCTACACGCTTTGATCACTAAACGTAATAATGACACACTACCGAGTGAAATAGTATCAGTAATCAGAGAAAGAATGGACGGAGTTAGAAAAGAATCCAGATGCGAAGATAATAAGTTACAATTTGGTAAAGGAAAATCAAAATCCGCAGCGAAAAGAAGAGCACGACACCTAGAAAGATGTCACAAATGCGGAAAATGGTCACATGGAGGTAAATGTTCAAATAATCAAACCTATTCAAATACCGAATTTGTTACTTTATGCAGAGACGGACCGTTCATATGTTTAGAAGAAAAGACACTGAATGCTCGAGGTTATGCCTATGTAGCTATGGAAAACCAATTAAACCGACTATCTTATGAATGGGATAGATCATATAACTAAGAAATCTATTTCACAGGTAAGTCTGTACAGTTTTTTATTTTTTTTTTTTATTTTTAACCTTTTGATAATAAACGCTAATTTGTTCGCTATAAAGTATTAAATTGGTATTGAATAAAATTAGGTTTGGCGACCGAAATTATTGATATCATTCAAAAATTTATTACATCACTGCGAAATTTAACGTTTATTCTTAAGGTATAAATATCTTTAATCAATCAACCCAAAATATTTTAAAAATTCGTCATGAGTTAAATTAGGTCTTGGAACCGAAATTACTTTACCGAAAAGAGGGGCGCATATTTTTGATAATATTTGATTGATTAAAGTGGGATAAAAAGCCAAAAAGATTTTTAATTTTATTTTTACCATGTTTTTAAAATTAATATATAAATCTTAAATTAATATTGTAAACTTTGTAAAAACAATATATTTAAAATTGTAAATATTTGAAAAATTAATATAAGTTTGGTGTGAATTTATAATATGAATTTTTAAATTAAGTTTGGTGTGAATTTTTAATTTTTAAAATATGAATTTTTAATTTTATGCATTTCAAATTTTAAAGTTTGGTGTGAATTTTTAATATTAATTTTGAATTTTATATTTAAATTGTGTGAATTTAAAAACAAAAATTTACTTTATCTCATTAAGTTAAAAATATGATTTTTAAAATTCGTCGTAAGTTGAAGACTAGGTCTTTGAACCGAAATTGCTTTACCCGAGGGAGGGACGAGAACTTTTATTATCATTATTTTTAATCTTATTGAATTAAAGTACGCCAAAAACATTAAAAAACCCAAAAATCTTAGCTTTTAAAACAATCGCTACAAAAAGACAAATTTTAAAATTTTGTCGAAGGACGGACTAGGACATCGATCCGAAACGACCTCGTCCTAAATAACAAGGGAAACAAAATTTTAAAATTAATTACTTAATTGTTTTAATTAGTATAAGATATTAAAAAAAAAATAAAAAAAAATAATAAAACAAACTCTGCGAGTCGCGGAGTTTGAAAGAGAAATCCACCGCGACTCGCGGAGGATGAAAAAACCAGAAAAAAATATAACGCAAAGAACTGATCAGTCCACACCTCAAACAAGGAAAATACTGCGAACATAAACACGCAAAAACCCGAAAAATACACCCCAAAATCACAATTTTTAACCGTTAATCATCAAATCTTTTACTAAAATCATGTTGAGAAGGATGCTATCAAGGAATTACTCAAGAAAAACGGTAAATTTCTACACCTAAACACCATTTAATCAGAAAATTAGTGTTCTTGAGCAATTTTTTCCCCAATTTGATTTTGATGCTTTTTAGTGTAATTAAGCTTAAATTGTTTATGTATTATGCTTGTATAATCTAGATTGATGCTATTTAACATGATTAGAAGCCTTAAACTTCAAATTTTGAGTAATCTAGGGTTTGTGTTCTTGAGCAAATTTGGGGCTTTTTGATATAAACAGGTTATGGCTGATTTTTCATGAATTGTTGCTAAATTAAGTAGTGTAACATGTTTAGGTAGTTAAATGATCCAAACTTTGAGCCTAAACATGATTTTGAGAATTAAAGTGGACTTTTTCAAGTCTAAAATTCATGAACTTGATTTTTGAGAGATAATGCCATTTGAAACTTGTTTAATTGCTAGTAATGATTATTTTGACATGTTATTTGAGTTAAATGCTTATGAACTTGGCGAACATTTTCGTATATGCTTATTTGAAAAAGTGTAGATTTGATAAAAATGTGAAAATGAGCTTAAGTTTGATATAAATTGATCATGTCATTGTAATTATTTTAATTGATGATTTTGCTGACACTAATGCATATTTGGATGCACAAAAATTGTGTTTGATGTGTTTTGTAGACTGAAGGGGGTGAATCTTCATCCCAAGCTCGCAATGCTCCTGCTGAGAATGCGGAACAACAGGAGGTGGATAACTACTACAAGCAAGATATACCTCATCCAGTCATGACATTTTCTGATATGCACTTGGAAGATTTGCACCCGAACCTGAGATTTGACAGACTTTGGATAGATTATCCAAAATACCAAAGGGGTTTGCATACTCTTCATTCTAAAGTTGTTGAGGTACATAGGGTCATAGAATGGGGACCATTAGAAGCTGTAGAATTGGCCGGGCCAATTAGGGAATTACTTGCACAGAGGTATGGTAATTCTACTTTTAATGACTGGGTACGTTTATTCACCATGCGTAGATCTGTATATAAAGTATGGTGTGAAGAATTGTTGTGTAGTATAGAATTAAATGATCGGGTAGCTAGTTTAACCGATCGATCTTTTATTAGATTTTTGTTAGGAGGTTCGATGCGTCACATGTCTTTACTAGACATGGCTCAGGCTTTACGTATATATACGCCTGAGGAGTTAGCATCTGCCGATTGTAGAGGGTTGATACTAAATGGTAGAAAGATAGATAAAAATTTTGATACACATGGTGTATGGAGTCAAATGACAAGCCATCACCGATTCAAAGGTAAAAATTACTCTTATTTGGATATAGATAGAGCTGAATTAAGAGTGATTCATAGGTTTTTAGCTAATTCGATTACACAAAGATTTAAGAACAAGGAAAAGGTAAATGAACAGGATTTGTTTTACCATATGTGTATTCGAGACCCACAAAGCGCTGTAAGTATACCTTATTGTGTGGGTTATTATTTATCAGCTATGGTTAGGGGGATGAGACCGCATAGCATAATAGGAGGTGGTATTTTTATTACTTTGATTGCTGAATATCTCGGTGTGGATATAAGTCGGGGGGGATTATTAGTCGAAGAACCAGAACCCCACGATACTATAGGTTTAAATGTATACCATGGTGCGAAAGTTTTGAAGAGGCGAAATAACGCCACAGTACAATACCATGGTAGACATCCACAGGTTGAGAGAAACCAACAGCAAGGTAATGTAGGAGGGGGAAATGAAATGCAAGAAATGCAAAGGTTTATAGCTTCACAGGAGTACGAAAATGCTAGACAGAGAGCATTTGAAGATTGGCAAGTTCATCAAAACCAAATCATAGCTCATTGCCAACATATAGGTAGAAACTATATTCCTACGCCAAAACCCATATTCCCTCCCTGGTCTATAGAGATGCAACCACCGTATCCTACGTATAACCCTGCCGAAGCATTTTATAGCACCTATGGTTATGCATGGAACCCCTATTGGTATCAGTATCATCCCTAGTCTACTTAGTTTTATTTATTTTGTAATTTGTAATGTTGATACGTTTAATACTTATGTTAATATTGTAATAGTTTTTATAATTTTCTAACTTTTATTCTTAGATTTTAATAATTTTTGAATGTGGGGTAATATACCAAACTTCAAAAATATGTATATATGTTTGCAGTTTATCTTATGTACACAACAGGGTAAAACAACGCATTTTCAAAGAATGGCATTAAGTTCAGCAAAAGCAACTAATTTTGACGACAAGATGCAAAATATATGTGAAATACAACAAGACGGAATGAACAAATGATGTGCACCATTTATCATTCAGCAAACAAACGCCAATATGTTTGGAAACTTTGGTAAAATTTAATCATTTTCACACAAATCACCATCAATAATTTAAATTATTACTGATTTCTTGCAAATGAGGGCATTGCAAGATCTTAAGTGTGGGAAGGGGTTAAATTCTTTCGGATTTTAAAATTTTTACTTTATACACTTGGTTACCATTAAAAATACTAGTAAAGCAGTAGTTGTATTAGAATCTAGTGCTCTCTGATAATAAAGAACAGCCCTAGTCTTATATACTGACTACCCAATTCTAGTAAAATTTTACAAAATTTTCAATTAAATGAACTCAAAATCATGTTTATACATATTTATGAACGATAAAATTAGGTTTTAACACCGAAATTATTGTAACCTCGAAAAGGACATAAATTGAGAAACAAACCAAAATGTTAAAATTCATTTAAAATGGAATAGAGGACGATAAAAAGGAAAATAAAAGCCAAGTGTGGGAAAATTTACCAAGTTATCTTAAACATATGTCACATATATCTGTAACAAATAACTGAAAATACTTTTGCTTTGGACTAAACTAAACTGTTTTACCCGATGAAAGAAAAGAAGAGATGGATCTACACGATGAATCAATTCCATCATTAAAAGGAAGTAAAGTCTTCCGAAAAAGACACGCGCTTCTTGATTTAAGTCAGGAAGTTGTCGTCCAGACCAGCTGTAGGTTGACGAAAAATCCAGAAAAGTCATCACTAAAATCAGCAGGAAATCCACGGACCTCAGCATTAAACAGGGTCACCAAGTGGTCAGATTTATCCTAACCATGAGAAGGATTTATCTCGTACAATGGGGGGGACACCGTGCAAATTAGCTTGATAAGACTAATAAATCAGATCCCCAGAAAGGAAAATCTCCTTAAAGATTAAAAATCAGCTTTTAAGACTGATATTACTCAATCCTTGAGATTGACCTTAAAGATTGAGAATTCAAACTCATGGAATTCAATGATATCTAAACTCGAGCTTGAACGAGAAAATATTTTGATCAAAATTACAAATCGATTTGTTTTCTGAAAACCCTATTTTCAATGCGTTCATTACCATTGAACGTAAAATCCTAGGAATTCACCTGGAATTCATTAGGTCACCTGAACCAAATCGGGTGTCAACCGTAAGAACGGTGGTTGCATAGCATGGTCAAAGACAGGACCTTGTGCCAGACCGAAAAATTATAAGGGTGAGCTTTACTATTGCTCCTACCAAGGATAGTAATTGTGTCCGACACGTTATAGACCATAATTAAAAGTATGTCAAGGGACATTGCCTTAACAGTTGCTTGTTCAACGCTTTCCTTTACAACCGGACGGTAGTTTACCAAAAGGTAATATACGGGACAAGTAAACTGGACGTGTTGCTTTCCAAATACAAGGTTAGCAAGTGGGTGACACAAAACCATAAGTTTTGAGCTAAAATTTTCAAATCTGAAACCCACCAAACCCACAAAAATATTTTGCAAACACCGGTAAAGGGTTATTCCGGAAAACTTATCTAGGGTAAAAACTAGATTTAATTTTCAAAAGATCAAATGTTTTCATAAAGATCCAATTTCCTTAATGGATCTAAATTTTTATAGTCATGTGGGACTGTAAACCATATCGTTACTACCATTGTTTATACCACCGTATAGAAATCACTGATGTACAAAGTGTGAAGAATAAAGAAGTGATTCTAGTATTTCAAGACGATATTGCTTGAGGACAAGCAACGCTCAAGTGTGAGAATATTTGATAATGCTAAAAACGAACATATATTTCATAATATTATTCCTCAAGAAAGACAAGCTTTTAGTTGCAATTGTTCTATTTACAAGTGATATTCATTTAAATAATAAAAGGTGAAGACAAAAGACAGATTCGACGAATTGAAGACGCAAACGACCAAAAAGCTCAAAAGTACAAAAGACAATCAAAGAGGTTCCAATTATTGATAAGAAACGTCTCGAAATTACAAGAGTACAAGATTCAAAACGCAAAGTACAAGATATTAAATTGTACGCAAGGACGTTCGAAAATTCGGAACCGGGACCAGAGTCAACTCTCAACGCTCGACGCAACGGACTAAAAATTACAAGTTAATTATATATATAAATATAATATAATATATAATTAATTATATTAATTATATATATATTATATTTATAAAATAAATCGTCGGCAAACAAAGAGCCAAAAGCTGGTGAGCTGTATTTACAAACTCCGCGACTCGCGGAGTTTGAAGGCAAAATGGGCCGCGAGTCGCGGAGACCCAAAGTTTGAAACTCCCAATAAAGCCAACCGAATTCTGATCATTTTTCATAACATATATCCATCTCTCTATCTATATCGTATATATTTATATTTATATTTTAATTTTAATTTTAATTTTAATTTTAATCCTAATAATAAGGGTATGTTAGCGAATGTTGTAAGGGTGTAAGTCGAAATTCTGTCTGTGTAACGCTACGCTATTTTTAATCATTGTAAGTTATGTCCAACCTTTTTAATTTAATGTCTCGTAGCTAAGTTATTATTATGCTTATTTAATCCGAAGTAATCATGATGTTGGGCTAATTACTAAAATTGGGTAATTGGGCTTTGTACCATAATTGGGGTTTGGACAAAAGAACGACACTTGTGGAAATTAGACTATGGGCTATTAATGGGCTTTATATTTGTTTAACTAAATGATAGTTTGTTAATGTTAATATAAAGATTTACAATTGGGCATCCCTATAAATTACCATATACACTCGATCGGACACGATGGGCGGGTTATTTATATGTACGAATAATCGTTCATTTAACCGGACACGGGAATGGATTAATAGCCACTAGAATAATTAAAACAGGGGTGAAATTATGTACAAGGACACTTGGTATAATTGATAACAAAATATTAAAACCTTGGATTACACTCAGTCGACATCCTGGTGTAATTATTAAACAAAGTATTAAAATATTGTTACAGTTTAAGTCCCCAATTAGTTGGAATATTTAACTTCGGGTATAAGAATAATTTGACGAGGACACTCGCACTTTATATTTATGACTGATGGACTGTTATGGACAAAAACCAGACGGACATATTAAATAATCCAGGACAAAGGACAATTAACCCATGGGCATAAAACTAAAATCAACATGTTAACCATCATGGTTACGGAAGTTTAAATAAGCATAATATATTTTATTTCATATTTCATCGTACTTTTATTTACTCGCTATTTTATTTAACGTCATTTATTTATTGTCATTTATTTTTCGCTACTTTAATTATCGTCATTTATATTTTGCATTAGGTTTTAATTGTAACTTAAAATATAAAAGCGACAAACCGGTCATTAAACGGTAAAAACCCCCCTTTATAATAATAATATTACTTATATATATATTTGTATTTTTATAAAAGTAAACTAATATAGCGTTAAGCTTTGTTTAAAAAGATTCCCTGCGGAACGAACCGGACTTACTAAAAACTACACTACTATACGATTAGGTACACTTCCTATAAGTGTTGTAGCAAGGTTTAAGTATATCCATTCTATAAATAAATAAATATCTTGTGTAAAATTGTATCGTATTTAATAGCATTTCCTGCTAAAATTAATAGCTATTTTATATACACCTCGCCGCACATCACTAACACTTAATGCACTTGATCTTGCAAAATCAACCCATAAGTGCAACTCGACCCAAATTGCACTTAACCACTAAAACAAGTCAAGTTCGACCCATAAGCACCATTACTAGTGATTATGTCATAAAATCACCAATTTAACACTTAACACCAATGTTTGACTTCCATTGACCAAATTAGGTTTAACTCACTTTGACTTGTCAAATTACACCCAAAGTACCTACAATCACTAACAACTAGTGATTGTATCTCAAAATCATTATTCGACACCAAACTTCAATAACACTTGACCCATTTCAATACAAAACCCATTTTGACCCACATTAGGGTTTACATCCAAAACTCAAGTCAACACAACACCACAATCACTAGTACACAAGTGTTCTAAGGTTAAACCAACACATGCAAGATCCAAACTTACAATTTCATCAATCGAAACCCTAAGTCACCCATTTAGGCTTACTTACATGAATCTTACCCAAAACCTCCAAATTTCACAATAAATGGGTTTATAACTCTAACTAACACAAACCCTAACTCAAACAAGAATCAAACACTACAATTCGAATTAGGGTTTACCTCAAGCACCAAAACAAGCTCTAGTAGCTAGAAACACCAACAAGCACCAATAACCACTCCAATTTGGGCAAAAATCACCACCTTCATCACCATTTGAAGCTTCCTCCCTCTAGAACTCTCCTCTCCTCTCTCTCTAAGATGTGATGAGAGAGTTGTGGATGTGAAAAATGATCCAAAAGTGGATCTAAAACTGATATTAAAGCCACCAATCAGTCCACAAGTGAAAAGACTAAAGTATCCCTTTTAATTTAAGTAAAATACAGCTGCTGGCCCGTCAGGCCTTTTGGACGGCGTCCAAAAAGGTTGGACGGCGTCCAAATCAACTGGACCAGTTTTGTGAACTTGTTTTGGTCGTAACTTTCAAACCGTAACTCCGTTTTTGATGAATTAAATATCGTTGGAAACGTAATAAGATTTAATTTCCAATGGTAAGGTTTTAGAACACTAACTCAAACTTTATTTGAGGTCCAAATATACGCTTACATGCCTCGTAATTCGAATGATGTCCAAAATAACGCATAACCAAAAAACGGGGTGTTACAAGTTAAATGAAGGGCATTTTGGTCTTTTAACTTGAGGCCGGATGTGTAGCCATATTATCAGGTTGGGATCCAATTTTAGATCATATTTCACATCCACAAACACTCCCATTTCATCTAGAGAGAGAGATTCTAGAGAGAGATTTGGAGATTTGGGGAAGAAGGAGCTTGAATCGATCAAAAGCTCGAGTGTTAAAGTTGTTCATCTCACTCCTAGCTACGTTGTGGTAGTATTGGTAAGTTCTAACTCCGAGTTTTCATAGTTTGATTATTACTCATAATTGGGGTTTTGATTTGGGTGTTCTTGAGTAAACCCACTAGTTAATAAATGGGTGATTAAGCTAGTTAATGGTGTTGATAACCATTGTTGGTGGGTTTTGGGTTGGATTATGAAATTGATTAGTTGATAATCATGTTAGGGTGTTAATATCACTAGTTAACTTAGGTTGTAAGTGGTTAATTGTGTAAACTTGCAAAATGGGTGTTTTGACTTGAGATTAGGTCAAAATGGGTTTTGGGTAAATTGATGCAAGTAATATGTTTTGATGATGAAACCTTGAGTAAAATGAGTTTTTAGAACATAATCACTAGTCGATTGTGATTATGGGGGTTTTCGGGTGAGATTTGACTTAGTCAAAGTGGAAGTAAGTGCTAATGGGTCGAAATTGCACTTATGGTGTTTTGGGCATAAGCTAGAGTGTTTAGATTATTTGTTTGTAAATTACTTAGGTGATTTGCATTTGGACATAGGAGCTCAAGCGGGATTGCTTTTCAAGTAATCGAGGTGAGTGAAATATTTATACGCGTATGTATATAATTTGGTTGCTTGCGTGCAACGTGTCAAGTGTTATCCGGTAGGATACACTTTTCGTGGGCCACATTTGGGTTAAGAGAAATATAGTGAGTGATATCCGTATGGATAGCTCTTCGTTGGCTATATTTAGTTTACGTTATGTGGTGAGTGATATCCTGAAGGAATGAATCTTTGTCAACCACGATTGGATGAGAGGCATGTGACGAGTGGTTAATGTTTGACCTAACACTCTTCGTCGGTCACATGTGTGTGTTTGGTTATGTGACTAGTGGTTAATGTTTGACCTAGCACTCTTCGTCGGTCACATTTGTGTGTTTGGTTATGTGGCGAGTGATTAATGTTTGACCTATCACTCTTCGTCGGCCACATGTGTGTGTTGGGGTAAGTGGCGAGTGCTATCTATTTGGGGATCCGCTCTTCGTTGGCCACTTATCATAGGATGGTAAGCGGTTTCGCTTTTCGTCGGCCATCCTTGTGATTGAGGTAAGTGTTAACATTTCGGTTGCACTTTTCGTTGGCCTCATGGTGCGTAGTGGTGAGTGGTTGATAATTTTGACCTACCGCTCTTCGTCGGCCACGTACGAATTGTGATGGGTGGTGAGTGGTTAATGTATTTGACCTACCGCTCTTCGTCGGCCACCGTCGAGTCGAATGTCGTCATTGAGTATATTGGGTTGTGTAAGTGTTATTAACATTGTACGTATGATTGTTCGATTATTGCGGTTTGCTAATGATATTGCTTTGTTTGTGTAGGTGTATGCAAGTGACTGAATTATGTATGTATGCGTATAAGTATTGCATTCACTAAGCATTAGCTTACCCTCTCATTTTTTACATTTTTAGGTTCGGAGGCGGACGTGGCAAGGGTATGCTCGGGATTAGATGATTTCCCCTTTTGATGCTTGCTTGGATTACTTTTGATTTTGACTTAGGATTGGGTAGTTCATCCCCAAACATCATGCTCGTAGTTTTGTTTGGAACTTAAACTCATGTAGTCGAAAACTTGTATTTTGTACGAAAGTCGTAAAACGGCCGATGTGGGCCTGGTGTTGTAAAACTTGTTTTATTATTGAAACGTGTTAGTTTTACATATTATAATGTGTTGTGAAAGTCATTTAATCTAAAAGTGTTGGGAAGTGGGAGATCTTTAAACGAAAATTAGAAAATCTGAACATCGGGCTGTCAGGCCTTGTGCACAAGTGTCGGGAAGTGGGATATCTTTAAACGAAATTTGGAAAATCTGGACAGCGGGCTGTCAGGCCTTGTGCGCGCCGCGCACATCAAGGGTTGCGCGCCGCGCACCCTTACTGTATAAATTTTTTTTGCTGCGTAATCGGTTGGATAACGGGTTGGGTCGTTACAAGTGGTATTAGAGCATGGTCTAAGGGATTTAGGTGACTTGAGATAGGCGCCTAGACTGTAGTGACCCGAACTTTTCCATGTTTATATATATTAATTGAGATTGATATTTACATGATTAAATGTTTCCAACATGTTAAGCAATCAAACTTGTTAAGACTTGATTAATTGAAATATGTTTCATATAGACAATTGACCACCCAAGTTGACCGGTGATTCACGAACGTTAAAACTTGTAAAAACTATATGATGACATATATATGGATATATATATAGTTAACATGATACTATGATAAGTAAACATATCATTAAGTATATTAACAATGAACTACATATGTAAAAACAAGACTACTAACTTAATGATTTTTAAACGAGACATATATGTAACGATTATCGTTGTAAAGACATTTAATGTATATATATCATATTAAGAGATATTCATTCATGATAATATCATGATAATATAATAATTTAAAATCTCATTTGATATTATAAACATTGGGTTAACAACATTTAACAAGATCGTTAACCTAAAGGTTTCAAAACAACACTTACATGTAACGACTAACGATGACTTAACGACTCAGTTAAAATGTATATACATGTAGTGTTTTAATATGTATTTATACACTTTTGAAAGACTTCAATACACTTATCAAAATACTTCTACTTAACAAAAATGCTTACAATTACATCTCGTTCAGTTTCATCAACAATTCTACTCGTATGCACCCGTATTCGTACTCGTATAATACACAGCTTTTAGATGTATGTACTATTGGTATATATACTCCAATGATCAGCTCTTAGCAGCCCATGTGAGTCACCTAACACATATGGGAACCATCATTTGGCAACTAGCATGAAATATCTCATAAAATTACAAAAATATGAGTAATCATTCATGACTTATTTACATGAAAACAAAATTACATATCCTTTATATCTAATCCATACACCAACGACCAAAAACACCTACAAAAACTTTCATTCTTCAATTTTCTTCATCTAATTGATCTCTCTCAAGTTCTATCTTCAAGTTCTACGTGTTCTTCATAAATTCCAAAAGTTCTAGTTTCATAAAATCAAGAATACTTTCAAGTTTGCTAGCTCACTTCCAATCTTGTAAGGTGATCATCCAACCTCAAGAAATCTTTGTTTCTTACAGTAGGTTATCATTCTAATACAAGGTAATAATCATATTCAAACTTTGGTTCAATTTCTATAACTATAACAATCTTATTTCAAGTGATGATCTTACTTGAACTTGTTTTCGTGTCATGATTCTACTTCAAGAACTTCGAGCCATCCAAGGATCCATTGAAGCTAGATCCATTTTTCTCTTTTCCAGTAGGTTTATCCAAGGAACTTAAGGTAGTAATGATGTTCATAAGATCATTCGATTCATACATATAAAGCTATCTTATTCGAAGGTTTAAACTTGTAATCACTAGAACATAGTTTAGTTAATTCTAAACTTGTTCGCAAACAAAAGTTAATCCTTCTAACTTGACTTTTAAAATCAACTAAACACATGTTCTATATCTATATGATATGCTAACTTAATGATTTAAAACCTGAAAACACGAAAAACACCGTAAAACCGGATTTACGCCGTCGTAGTAACACCGCGGGCTGTTTTGGGTTAGTTAATTAAAAACTATGATAAACTTTGATTTAAAAGTTGTTATTCTGAGAAAATGATTTTTATTATGAACATGAAACTATATCCAAAAATTATGGTTAAACTCAAAGTGGAAGTATGTTTTCTAAAATGGTCATCTAGACGTCGTTCTTTCGACTGAAATGACTACCTTTACAAAAACGACTTGTAACTTATTTTTCCGACTATAAACCTATACTTTTTCTGTTTAGATTCATAAAATAGAGTTCAATATGAAACCATAGCAATTTGATTCACTCAAAACGGATTTAAAATGAAGAAGTTATGGGTAAAACAAGATTGGATAATTTTTCTCATTTTAGCTACGTGAAAATTGGTAACAAATCTATTCCAACCATAACTTAATCAACTTGTATTGTATATTATGTAATCTTGAGATACCATAGACACGTATACAATGTTTCGACCTATCATGTCGACACATCTATATATATTTCGGAACAACCATAGACACTCTATATGTGAATGTTGGAGTTAGCTATACAGGGTTGAGGTTGATTCCAAAATATATATAGTTTGAGTTGTGATCAATACTGAGATACGTATACACTGGGTCGTGGATTGATTCAAGATAATATTTATCGATTTATTTCTGTACATCTAACTGTGGACAACTAGTTGTAGGTTACTAACGAGGACAGCTGACTTAATAAACTTAAAACATCAAAATATATTAAAAGTGTTGTAAATATATTTTGAACATACTTTGATATATATGTATATATTGTTATAGGTTCGTGAATCAACCAGTGGCCAAGTCTTACTTCCCGACGAAGTAAAAATCTGTGAAAGTGAGTTATAGTCCCACTTTTAAAATCTAATATTTTTGGGATGAGAATACATGCAGGTTTTATAAATGATTTACAAAATAGACACAAGTACGTGAAACTACATTCTATGGTTGAATTATCGAAATCGAATATGCCCCTTTTTATTAAGTCTGGTAATCTAAGAATTAGGGAACAGACACCCTAATTGACGCGAATCCTAAAGATAGATCTATTGGGCTTAACAAACCCCATCCAAAGTACCGGATGCTTTAGTACTTCGAAATTTATATCATATCCGAAGGGTGTCCCGGAATGATGGGGATATTCTTATATATGCATCTTGTTAATGTCGGTTACCAGGTGTTCACCATATGAATGATTTTTATCTCTATGTATGGGATGTGTATTGAAATATGAAATCTTGTGGTCTATTGTTACGATTATATATATATATAGGTTAAACCTATAACTCACCAACATTTTCGTTGACGTTTTAAGCATGTTTATTCTCAGGTGATTATTAAGAGCTTCCGCTGTCGCATACTTAAATAAGGACAAGATTTGGAGTCCATGCTTGTATGATATTGTGTAAAAACTGCATTCAAGAAACTTATTTTGTTGTAACATATTTGTATTGTAAACCATTATGTAATGGTCGTGTGTAAACAGGATATTTTAGATTATCATTATTTGATAATCTACGTAAAGCTTTTTAAAACCTTTATCTATGAAATAAAGGTTATGGTTTGTTTTAAAAATGAATGCAGTCTTTGAAAAACGTCTCATATAGAGGTCAAAACCTCGCAACGAAATCAATTAATATGGAACGTTTTTAATCAATAAGAACGGGACATTTCAGTTGGTATCCGAGCGTTGGTCTTAGAGAACCAGAATTTTGCATTAGTGTGTCTTATCGAGTTTGTTAGGATGCATTAGTGAGTCTGGACTTCGACCGTGTTTACTTGAAAAATGAGTGCTTAACAAATTTTGTTGGAAACTATATATTTTTAACATGTGAATATTATGTGATATATTAATCTCTTAACGCGTTTGATATTATGTGATAGATGTCTACCTCTAGAACAAGTCCCATTGACTCACCTAATAATAATGAAGAGTCAAATGTAAATTGGAATGATTCGTGGACTGATTCACAAGTTCCCGAAGAGGAACCGGAAGAAGAGTCGGAACCGGAAGAAGAATCGGAACCGGAAGAAGAATCGGAACTGGATGAAGAAATAGAACCGGTGGGGGAAATATTAAAACGGTTAAGTAAAAGAAAATCCTCAACCAACCGACCAAGGTTAATTATGGTCAATGGTGTTTCCGCCAAGGAAGCAAAATATTGGGAGGATTACCAATTCTCCGATGAATCGGATTCCGACGAGAATTCCGATGATGTTATAGAAATTACCCCAACTGAATTTAAAAAGGCAAAAGAAAATAATAAGGGAAAGGGCATAAAAATAGAGAAATCTAATTCCAACCCCGATGAACTTTATATGTATCGTCAACCCCCGAAGTCCTTAAGTTGTAACAATGACCCGGGAACCTCTAAACCACCAGGTTTTTCTAAACCAATGTGGAAAATTACGGCTCGTATTAGGGGAACATCATATATCCCTAGAAACTTGGCAAAACGAACCAAAACCGAAGAAGAAGAAACAAGCGAGTCGGAATAAGATAGTTGTATTCGTGTGGTGTAATATATGTAATATAGTGTGCTTATGCTTTATGATATATGTAAAAATTGCTTGTATTAATAAGTATTTTTTTTTATGAATCTAACTCTTGTCTATTTTACAGTATAAAAACACAAAATGGATAGACAACCCAATATTTTAAGAGACCTACCCGGAGACATGATTAATGAAATCTTGTCTAGAGTCGGTCAGAATTCTTCGGCACAACTACTTAAGGCGAGATCAGTTTGTAAGACATTCGAAGAACGTTCCAAGAATGCCTTGGTTTATAAAAGGCTTTCGTTCGAAAGATGGGGGATATCACATTGGGAAATCCATAAGTTACGATGTGTTTACTTTGACGCATATATTGCGGGGAACCCAAATGCTATTTTACGCAATGGGTTAAGAAATTATTTTGACTCAATATATCCGAATATTGGACTTCGTGATTTAGAAAAAGCGGCTAACATGCAACATAAAGAAGCATGTTATGCTTACGGATTAGTAATGTTCGCTTCTCACCAAAGTGAGAACAAGAACATCGGGCTACAACTATTAAACAAAACGTTCCCACAAGTGACGGAGTCGGTAATTGGGGTAAGAAATGAGGTTTTTAGATTGTTACGGGACTGTTGGACATTACGTAACCCTCGTCCCTTTGACGACGTTACAATACGCTGTCTTATCAACGGCCATAACGGTTATGTTCCACAAGACCAAGGATGGGAAGTAATCCTAGTAAAACCAGAATGCATGACTTGTTTCTGGACGTATGAATTACGTGTCTTTATTGCCTTTGCTGAACGACTTGTGTACTAGCTAGAATTATCTTCACAACCATCTTGTATCAAATTTATTGTGTGCTATATTTCATGCTATATGTAAAATAAGCGGTATTGTAAGTTTGTAAAATATTGTGTAAAAGTTTGAACGCGAAATATTATTATAATCAGTTTTTCATATAGAATTGTAGTAGTTGAATTGTCTATTAGCTACTAAGTATGAACTTAACGGGTAGGTACTACCCGAATTTAAACTTATAAAACGCTAATATGAAGAAAAAGCTTTTATAAATGAGTTCATATTATGCTACGAAATACTATTATCTACTCTTAATATTCTGTATGATTAACTTGTTCCATTTAACTATTTTGAAGGAAATGGCACCGACTACTCGACACACCGTGAATATGAATGAAGAGGAATTCCGTACTTTTCTAGCTTCAAACATAGCCGCAGTACAGGCTGCGCTACATACCAACAATAACCTTGGATCTAGCAGTACAGGAAATCGTGTAGGATGCACCTACAAAGAATTCACTGCCTGCAAACCTTTGGAATTTGATGGAACCGAAGGACCGATCGGATTGAAACAGTGGACCGAGAAGGTCGAATCGGTGTTTGCCATAAGTAAGTGTACTGAAGAGGACAAAGTAAAGTACGCTACGCATACCTTCACAGGTTCTGCGTTAACATGGTGGAATACCTATCTAGAGCAAGTGGGACAAGACGATGCGTACGCACTACCGTGGTCAGCATTCAAGCACTTGATGAACGAGAAGTACCGTCCCAGAACTGAGGTCAATAAGCTCAAGACAGAACTTAGAGGGTTACGAACCCAAGGATTTGATATTACCACGTACGAAAGACGATTCACAGAATTGTGACTATTGTGTCCGGGAGCATTCGAAGATGAGGAAGAGAAGATCGACGCATTTGTGAAAGGATTACCGGAAAGAATCCAAGAAGATATAAGTTCACACGAGCCCGCCTCCATACAACAGGCATGTAGAATGGCTCACAAACTCGTGAACCAGATTGAAGAAAGAATTAAAGAACAGACTGCTGAAGAGGCCAATGTGAAGCAAGTCAAAAGAAAGTGGGAGGAAAACGGTGATAAGAATCACCAATACAACAACAACAGCAATTACAACAATAATCGCAACAATTATCCCAACAATCGCAACATCAATCGCAACTACAACAAACGGCCCAACAACAACAACAACAACAACAACAACAACAGCAACTACAACAATCATCCCAACAACAATAATAACCGCAACAACAACAACAATCAGAAGCAGCTATGCCAAAGGTGTGAAAAGAATCACTCGGGGTTCTGCACCAAATTTTGCAAGAAGTGTAAAAGAAATGGTCATAGCGCGGCGAAGTGTGAGGTCTACAGACCAGGAGTTAATAGAACGAAAGGAACAAATGGTGTCGGAACGAGTAATGGCGGAGCAAGTAGTGTCGGAGCAAGTTATGCCAATGTAGTTTGTTATAAATGTGGAAAACCGGGCCACATTATTAGAAATTGCCCGAACCAGGAGAACACGAATGGACAAGGCCGCGGAAGAGTTTTCAATATTAATGCGGCAGAGGCACAGGAAGACCCGGAGCTTGTTACGGGTACGTTTCTTATTGACAATAAATCTGCTTACGTTTTATTTGATTCGGGTGCGGATAGAAGCTATATGAGTAGAGATTTTTGTGCTAAATTAAGTTGTCCATTGACGCCTTTGGATAGTAAATTTTTACTCGAATTAGCAAATGGTAAATTAATTTCAGCAGATAATATATGTCAGAATCGAGAAATTAAACTGGTTAGCGAAATATTTAAGATTGATTTGATACCAGTAGAGTTAGGGAGTTTTGATGTGATAATCGGTATGGACTGGTTGAAAGAAGTGAAAGCAGAGATCATTTGTTACAAAAATGCAATTCGCATTATACGAGAAAAAGGAAAACCCTTAATGGTGTACGGAGAAAAGGGCAACACGAAGCTACATCTTATTAGTAATTTGAAGGCACAAAAACTAATAAGAAAAGGTTGCTATGCTGTTCTAGCACACGTCGAGAAAGTACAAACTGAAGAAAAGAGCATCAATGATGTTCCCGTCGCAAAAGAATTTCCCGATGTATTTCTGAAAGAATTACCGGGATTACCCCCACATCGATCCGTTGAATTTCAAATAGATCTTGTACCAGGAGCTGCACCAATAGCTCGTGCTCCTTACAGACTCGCACCCAGCGAGATGAAAGAACTGCAAAGCCAATTACAAGAACTTTTAGAGCGTGGTTTCATTCGACCAAGCACATCACCGTGGGGAGCTCCTGTTTTGTTTGTCAAGAAGAAAGATGGTACATTCAGGTTGTGTATCGACTACCGAGAGTTGAACAAACTTACCATCAAGAATCGCTACCCACTACCGAGAATCGACGACTTATTTGATCAACTACAAGGCTCGTCTGTTTATTCAAAGATTGACTTACGTTCCGGGTATCATCAAATGCGGGTGAAAGAAGATGATATTCCAAAGACTGCTTTCAGAACACGTTACGGTCATTACGAGTTTATGGTCATGCCGTTAGGTTTAACTAATGCACCAGCTGTGTTCATGGACCTTATGAACCGGGTGTGTGGACCATACCTTGACAAGTTTGTCATTGTTTTCATTGATGACATACTTATTTACTCAAAGAATGACCAAGAACACGGTGAACATTTGAGAAAGGTGTTAGAAGTATTGAGGAAGGAAGAATTGTATGCTAAGTTTTCAAAGTGTGCATTTTGGTTGGAAGAAGTTCAATTCCTCGGTCACATAGTGAACAAAGAAGGTATTAAGGTGGATCCGGCAAAGATAGAAACTGTTGAAAAGTGGGAAACCCCGAAAACTCCGAAACACATACGCCAGTTTTTAGGACTAGCTGGTTACTACAGAAGGTTCATCCAAGACTTTTTTCCAGAATAGCAAAACCCTTGACTGCATTAACGCATAAAGGGAAGAAATTTGAATGGAATGATGAACAAGAGAAAGCGTTTCAGTTATTGAAGAAAAAGCTAACTACGGCACCTATATTGTCATTGCCTGAAGGGAATGATGATTTTGTGATTTATTGTGACGCATCAAAGCAAGGTCTCGGTTGTGTGTTAATGCAACGAACGAAGGTGATTGCTTATGCGTCTAGACAATTGAAGATTCACGAACAAAATTATACGACGCATGATTTGGAATTAGGCGCGGTTGTTTTTGCATTAAAGACTTGGAGGCACTACTTATATGGGGTCAAAAGTATTTTATATACCGACCACAAAAGTCTTCAACACATATTTAATCAGAAACAACTGAATATGAGGCAGCGTAGGTGGATTGAATTATTGAATGATTACGACTTTGAGATTCGTTATCACCCGGGGAAGGCAAATGTGGTAGCCGATGCCTTGAGCAGGAAGGACAGAGAACCCATTCGAGTAAAATCTATGAATATAATGATTCATAATAACATTACTACTCAAATAAAGGAGGCGCAACAAGGAGTTTTAAAAGAGGGAAATTTAAAGGATGAAATACCCAAAGGATCGGAGAAGCATCTTAATATTCGGGAAGACGGAACCCGGTATAGGGCTGAAAGGATTTGGGTACCAAAATTTGGAGATATGAGAGAAATGGTACTTAGAGAAGCTCATAAAACCAGATACTCAATACATCCTGGAACGGGGAAGATGTACAAGGATCTCAAGAAACATTTTTGGTGGCCGGGTATGAAAGCCGATGTTGCTAAATACGTAGGAGAATGTTTGACGTGTTCTAAGGTCAAAGCTGAGCATCAGAAACCATCAGGTCTACTTCAACAACCCGAAATCCCGGAATGGAAATGGGAAAACATTACCATGGATTTCATCACTAAATTGCCAAGGACTGCAAGTGGTTTTGATACTATTTGGGTAATAGTTGATCGTCTCACCAAATCAGCACACTTCCTGCCAATAAGAGAAGATGACAAGATGGAGAAGTTAGCACGACTGTATTTGAAGGAAGTCATCTCCAGACATGGAATACCAATCTCTATTATCTCTGATAGGGATGACAGATTTATTTCAAGATTCTGGCAGACATTACAGCAAGCATTAGGAACTCGTCTAGACATGAGTACTGCCTATCATCCACAAACTGATGGGCAGAGCGAAAGGACGATACAAACGCTTGAAGAAATGCTACGAGCATGTGTTATTGATTTCAGAAACAGTTGGGATCGACATCTACCGTTAGCAGAATTTTCCTACAACAACAGCTACCATTCAAGCATTGAGATGGCGCCGTTTGAAGCACTTTATGGTAGAAAGTGCAGGTCTCCGATTTGTTGGAGTGAAGTGGGGGATAGACAGATTACGGGTCCGGAGATTATACAAGAAACTACCGAGAAGATCATCCAAATTCAACAACGGTTGAAAACCGCCCAAAGTCGACAAAAGAGCTACGCTGACATTAAAAGAAAAGATATAGAATTTGAAATTGGAGAGATGGTCATGCTTAAAGTTGCACCTTGGAAAGGCGTTGTTCGATTTGGTAAATGAGGGAAATTAAATCCAAGGTATATTGGACCATTCAAGATTATTGATCGTGTCGGACCAGTAGCTTACCGACTAGAGTTACCTCAACAACTCGCGGCTGTACATAACACTTTCCACGTCTCGAATTTGAAGAAATGTTTTGCTAAAGAAGATCTCACTATTCCGTTAGATGAAATCCAAATCAACGAAAAACTTCAATTCATCGAAGAACCCGTCGAAATAATGGATCGTGAGGTTAAAAGACTTAAGCAAAACAAGATACCAATTGTTAAGGTTCGATGGAATGCTCGTAGAGGACCCGAGTTAACCTGGGAGCGTGAAGATCAGATGAAGAAGAAATACCCGCATCTATTTCCAGAAGATTCGTCAACACCTTCAACAGCTTAAAATTTCGGGACGAAATTTATTTAACGGGTAGGTACTGTAGTGACCCAAACTTTTCCATGTTTATATATATTAATTGAGATTGATATTTACATGATTAAATGTTTCCAACATGTTAAGCAATCAAACTTGTTAAGACTTGATTAATTGAAATATGTTTCATATAGACAATTGACCACCCAAGTTGACCGGTGATTCACGAACGTTAAAACTTGTAAAAACTATATGATGACATATATATGGATATATATATAGTTAACATGATACTATGATAAGTAAACATATCATTAAGTATATTAACAATGAACTACATATGTAAAAACAAGACTACTAACTTAATGATTTTTAAACGAGATATATATGTAACGATTATCGTTATAAAGACATTTAATGTATATATATCATATTAAGAGATATTCATACATGATAATATCATGATAATATAATAATTTAAAATCTAATTTGATATTATAAACATTGGGTTAACAACATTTAACAAGATCGTTAACCTAAAGGTTTCAAAACAACACTTACATGTAACGACTAACGATGACTTAACGACTCAGTTAAAATGTATATACATGTAGTGTTTTAATATGTATTTATACACTTTTGAAAGACTTCAATACACTTATCAAAATACTTCTACTTAACAAAAATGCTTACAATTACATCCTCGTTCAGTTTCATCAACAATTCTACTCGTATGCACCCGTATTCGTACTCGTATAATACACAGCTTTTAGATGTATGTACTATTGGTATATACACTCCAATGATCAGCTCTTAGCAGCCCATGTGAGTCACCTAACACATGTGGGAACCATCATTTGGCAACTAGCATAAAATATCTCATAAAATTACAAAAATATGAGTAATCATTCATGACTTATTTACATGAAAACAAAATTACATATCCTTTATATCTAATCCATACACCAACGACCAAAAACACCTACAAACACTTTCATTCTTCAATTTTCTTCATCTAATTGATCTCTCTCAAGTTCTATCTTCAAGTTCTAAGTGTTCTTCATAAATTCTAAAAGTTCTAGTTTCATAAAATCAAGAATACTTTCAAGTTTGCTAGCTCACTTCCAATCTTGTAAGGTGATCATCCAACCTCAAGAAATCTTTGTTTCTTACAGTAGGTTATCATTCTAATACAAGGTAATAATAATATTCAAACTTTGGTTCAATTTCTATAACTATAACAATCTTATTTCAAGTGATGATCTTACTTGAACTTGTTTTCGTATCATGATTCTACTTCAAGAACTTCGAGCCATCCAAGGATCCATTGAAGCTAGATCCATTTTTCTCTTTTCCAGTAGGTTTATCCAAGGAACTTAAGGTAGTAATTATGTTCATAACATCATTCGATTCATACATATAAAGCTATCTTATTCGAAGGTTTAAACTTGTAATCATTAGAACATAGTTTAGTTAATTCTAAACTTGTTCGCAAACAAAAGTTAATCCTTCTAACTTGACTTTTAAAATCAACTAAACACATATTCTATATCTATATGATATGCTAACTTAATGATTTAAAACCTGGAAACACGAAAAACACCGTAAAACCGGATTTACGCCGTCGTAGTAACACCGCGGGCTGTTTTGGGTTAGTTAATTAAAAACTATGATAAACTTTGATTTAAAAGTTGTTATTCTGAGAAAATGATTTTTATTATGAACATGAAACTATATCCAAAAATTATGGTTAAACTCAAAGTGGAAGTATGTTTTCTAAAATGGTCATCTAGACGTCGTTCTTTCGACTGAAATGACTACCTTTACAAAAACGACTTGTAACTTATTTTTCCGACTATAAACCTATACTTTTTCTGTTTAGATTCATAAAATAGAGTTCAATATGAAACCATAGCAATTTGATTCACTCAAAACGGATTTAAAATGAAGAAGTTATGGGTAAAACAAGATTGGATAATTTTTCTCATTTTAGCTACGTGAAAATTGGTAACAAATCTATTCCAACCATAACTTAATCAACTTGTATTGTATATTATGTAATCTTGAGATACCATAGACACGTATACAATGTTTCGACCTATCATGTCGACACATCTATATATATTTCGGAACAACCATAGACACTCTATATGTGAATGTTGGAGTTAGCTATACAGGGTTGAGGTTGATTCCAAAATATATATAGTTTGAGTTGTGATCAATACTGAGATACGTATACACTGGGTCGTGGATTGATTCAAGATAATATTTATCGATTTATTTCTGTACATCTAACTGTGGACAACTAGTTGTAGGTTACTAACGAGGACAACTGACTTAATAAACTTAAAACATCAAAATATATTAAAAGTGTTGTAAATATATTTTGAACATACTTTGATATATATGTATATATTATTATAGGTTCGTGAATCAACCAGTGGCCAAGTCTTACTTCCCGACGAAGTAAAAATCTGTGAAAGTGAGTTATAGTCCCACTTTTAAAATCTAATATTTTTGGGATGAGAATACATGCAGGTTTTATAAATGATTTACAAAATAGACACAAGTACGTGAAACTACATTCTATGGTTGAATTATCGAAATCGAATATGCCCCTTTTTATTAAGTCTGGTAATCTAAGAATTAGGGAACAGACACCCTAATTGACGCGAATCCTAAAGATAGATCTATTGGGCTTAACAAACCCCATCCAAAGTACCGGATGCTTTAGTACTTCGAAATTTATATCATATCCGAAGGGTGTCCCGGAATGATGGGGATATTCTTATATATGCATCTTGTTAATGTCGGTTACCAGGTGTTCACCATATGAATGATTTTTATCTCTATGTATGGGATGTGTATTGAAATATGAAATCTTGTGGTCTATTGTTACGATTTTATATATATAGGTTAAACCTATAACTCACCAACATTTTTGTTGACGTTTTAAGCATGTTTATTCTCAGGTGATTATTAAGAGCTTCCGCTATCGCATACTTAAATAAGGACAAGATTTGGAGTCCATGCTTGTATGATATTGTGTAAAAACTGCATTCAAGAAACTTATTTTGTTGTAACATATTTGTATTGTAAACCATTATGTAATGGTCGTGTGTAAACAGGATATTTTAGATTATCATTATTTGATAATCTACGTAAAGCTTTTTAAAACCTTTATCTATGAAATAAAGGTTATGGTTTGTTTTAAAAATGAATGCAGTCTTTGAAAAACGTCTCATATAGAGGTCAAAACCTCGCAACGAAATCAATTAATATGGAACGTTTTTAATCAATAAGAACGGGACATTTCATAGACTTAGACTTTTTGTGTGTGCTTATTTGTTGCGGGACTTGTAGGATTACAGGTCGGTTCGGGTTTAGTTAGTACCTTAGAGAATAGGTGAACTAGCTATGTATTAATTATGTTGTTACTAATCGTGTTGTTTTGTGTTGAACATCTAGCTGATGATTGTTGTATTCATGAGTTCCATATGGCGTGTGAGCGTAATAATGCTTCGCGACCATTATTACGGTTGCAAGCCAAGTCAAGTAAGTGATGTACAACAAGTATTGAACTAGATGGGATGTGCGAACGGTGGCGTATTTATATGTTTGTGAATATATTTAGTGGTAGTGTATGTAATTCACTTGTGTTGCGTTCCTAACCGAGTTCATTTCCATGAATGAAGATGAGGAACGGACATGATGATGATGATCAAGGCGAAGACTCTGAGTTCACGGCCAAGGTTGAGGCCATTATACAAAGGCATCGTGCGGCTCTTCTAGAGGACGTTAGGAAGATGTTCCTAGATTCGATTAATGAGGAAGTAGTCGATTTAGTCAAGGAACAAGTTAAGATTGTCCTTCACGAAGATAATATGAGAAGGCGAGACTTCTACTACAAAAACTTCAAGGATGCACAACCTCCCACTTTTGATGGCGAACGAAACCCACTCAAGAGTGCTCGATGGATCTCCGATATGGAGGGGGCCTTTCGTACTAGTGAGTGCCCTCTCGATAAAAAGATGAGGTATGGTAGTAGTATGTTAAGGGGTGACGCCAAGTTGTGGTGGGATGCGAAAATCCAACTCTATGGTGAGGAACAATGTATGGAGTTCACATGGGACGAGTTCAAGGAGGAATTTTTCAAGGAATACCGAACTTCGACCGATCTTTCTAAGCTTAAGGACGAGTTGCGTGCTTTGAGGCAAGGGTCAATGGATTTAAACACTCTCAAATCCGTTTTCTTATCAAAGACCCAATTTTGCTCGGAATATGTCGGGAATGACCATATGTTGAAGGAAGACTTTTACCGAACCTTGAACGATCACTACCAAGAGAAGATTAGTAGGAACTCGGTGAAAACTTTTGACAAGTTGTTTGACATGGCGAAGGGTTTTTAGACGTTTGTTCTGAAAAAGAGTGGTTCCGATGTTAGTAAGCGGAAGTCCGAAACTACGATGCATTCGAACAAAAAGAGTAAAAGTATTTCCGAGAGTGTTGGAAGCATGAAGAAGAGTGGTACCGGTGGTTTTATATCCACGTGTTATAATTGCAGACAACAGGGTCATTTGTCGCGCGAATGTACGATTGCGAAGTCTAACAAGGTTACGTGTTTTAATTGTCGAAAGGAGGGACACCGAAAGTCGGCGTGTCCGAAATTAGTTGGTGATACATGAGAACCTGACGGCAATGTTCAGGTACTATTCGATATTTCTATTGAAAGGTATTTATGATTTTATTTGATGCATTTTGTGTTAGTGCGTAGTGTAATGAAGGGTGGTGTTCCTTATGGAATTACCCTATGATGATGGTCGGATTGACGGGCGAAGGGCGTAAGACTTGGTGCTTCCAAGCATTCCTTAGTGTTGGGTGAAAGATTTTACCAAGCCATGAGAATGGGCTTTGGTGTTGTTTTGGTAGCGCGTAGTCACTTTTGTGTCGTAATTGATGAAACGTAAGTTTTGTCGGGAACGGAGACTTAAGGTCACTTTAGTGTTGTGGTAGGCTGCATCGGATGAATGGAACCCACGAAGCGAGTCTTTCGGTCTCTATGAATGTTGGTAGTGGAGTCTATGCGACGCGTGGTCAGGTGCCTCTTTCATACCTGCAAGCGTAATGTTCGACTCCGACGATGTTGTGGTTACATTGTACTTAGGGTACCGGAGAGAAACCCTTAGGTACATGAGTGACTAGGTAGAACTTTAACAAGCTATGGCAATCGGAGGATTCCAAGAATAAAGTTTGTGTATCTTGTGATGAACTTTTCGTTCGAAGTGATTAAGGATAGGTTAAGACCCTTTGTATGCTCAAGGTTGGAGCAAGATGTGGTGATAGGTCATGTGAACCCAATGGTTAGAAAAGTCTACCACATTGTACGGTTGTACAAGGTACGTGTTGCGTTGGCTTTTTGTCGTTGTTTAAATGACGCCAACGGGTGACGGTGAACATCAATTTCTAGTGTGCGAAATGAATTCTTGAGAATTCGGGTACTACGACCGAGGGATAGATTGGTCACGTATTTTGGAAAAGTGGTAATGATCGCGGGATGATGTTACCATGGCGATGTGGTTATCGAACGTAGTTCCAAGTGGGGGAGTTACACTCCCAAATGAGGAGGTTTTAGTGTGAAACTTCGGATGATGCTCATGGTAGATCCGGAGTTAGTGTCGGGACCTAGATTGGTCGATTTGTGGTAGAGTACAATTTTGGTTAAATTATATTTATTTGGTTTGGACGTGAATTACTACTTGAGGTGGTAATGGGGTTAAGCTCATTAAGAGACAAATGGGTGGGCTCGTTGAGCAAGGTAGGGTCCCGTAATCGAGGGATGGTATGCCAATTTCTCTTTTAGAGGAATGTATTCTTGAACCTATGCTTGATATAGGTTATGATTTGTGATAGTTATGCAAGGTGTATATAAAATAGCTATTATATTTTAGCAGAAAATACTATTAAATACGATACAATTTTACACAAGATATTTATTTATTTAGAGAATGGATATACTTAAACCTTGCTACAACACTTATAGGCAGTGTACCTAATCGTACAGTAGTGTAGTTTTTAGTAAGTCCGGTTCGTTCCACAGGGAAAATCTTTAAACAAAGCTTAACGCTATATTAGTTTACTTTTATAAAAATACAAATATATATATAAGTAATATTATTATTATAAAGGGGGGTTTTTACCGTTTAATGACCGGTTTGTCGATTTTAAAACTTTAGTCGCAGTTAAAACCAAATGTAAAATAATAAATAAATACAAGACTTAATTTAAAGCGTAAAGTAAATAACGATAATGAAATTGCGAATAATAAAAGTGCGATAAAATAAACTTGTGATAATTAAAAAGTACGATAATTAAAAGTGCAATTAAATATAATAACAATAAATAAAAGTGCTATAATTAGAAGTGCAATTAAATATAAAATAAAGGAAATTAAATATGAAATAAAAGAATTATGCTTATTTAAACTTTCGTAATCATGATGGTTGACGTGTTGATTTTAGTTTTATGCCCATGGGTTAATTGTACTTTGTCCTGGATTATTTAATATGTCCGTCTGGTTTTTGTCCATAACAGTCCATCAGTCATAAATATAAAATGCGAGTGTCCTCGTCAAATCATCCTTATACCCGAAGTTAAATATTCCAACTAATTGGGGACTTAAACTGTAACAAGATTTTAATACTTTGTTTAATAATTACACCAGGATGTCGACTGAGTGTAACCCAAGGTTTTAATATTTTGTTATCAATTATACCAAGTGTCCTTGTACATAATTTCACCCCTGTTTTAATTATTCTAGTGGCTATTAATCCATTCCCGTGTCCGGTTAAATGAACGATTATTCGTACATATAAATACCCCGCCCATCGTGTCCGATCGAGTGTATATGGTAATTTATAGGGACGCCCAATTGTAAATCTTTATATTAACATTAACAAACTATCATTTAGTTAAACAAATATAAAGCCCATTAATAGCCCATAGTCTAATTTTCACAAGTGTCGTTCTTTTGTCCAAACCCCAATTATGGTACAAAGCCCAATTACCCAATTTTAGTAATTAGCCCAACATCATGATTACTTCGGATTAAATAAGCATAATAATAACTTAGCTACGAGACATTAAATTAAAAAGGTTGAACATAACTTACAATGATTAAAAATAGCGTAGCGTTACACGGACATAATTTCGACTTACACCCTTACAACATTCGCTAACATACCCTTATTATTAGGATTAAAATTAAAATTAAAATTAAAATTAAAATTAAAATTAAAATATAAATATAAATATTTACGTATAGATATAGAGAGGATGGATATATATGTTGGTTTTTGCGATCAGAATTCGTTTGCTTTTATAGGGAGTTTCAGAATTTGGGGCTCCGCGACTCGTGGCCCTTTTTGCCTTCAAACTCCTCGAGTCGCGGAGTTTGTAAATACAGCTCACAAACTTTGGAGTCTTTCTTGCCGACGGATTTTTATTATTTATATAATATATAAATAATTATAAGAATTATTTAAATATTATATTATATTTATGTGCATAGTTGACTTGTAATTTTTAGTCCGTTGCGTCGAGCGTTGAGAGTTGACTCTGGTCCCGGTTCCGGATTTTCGAACGTCCTTGCGTACAATTTAATATCTTGTACTTTGCGTTTTAAATCTTGTACTCTTGTAATTTCGAGACGTTTCTTATCAATAATTGGAACCTCTTTGATTGTATTTTGTACTTTTGAGCTTTTTGGTCGTTTGCGTCTTCAATTCGTCGAATCTGTCTTTTGTCTTCACCTTTTATTATTTAAACGAATATCACTTTTAAATAGAACAATTGCAACTAAAAGCTTGTCTTTCTTGAGGAATAATGTTATGAAATATATGTTCGTTTTTAGCATTATCAAATATTCCCACACTTGAGCATTGCTTGTCCTCAAGCAATATCGTCTTGAAATACTAGAATCACTTCTTTATTCTTCACACTTTGTACATCAGTGATTTCTATACGGCGGTATAAACAATGGTAGTAACGATATGGTTTACAGTCCCACATGACTATAAAAATTTAGATCCGTTAAGGAAATTGGATCTTTATGAAAACATTTGATCTTTTGAAAATTAAATCTAGTTTTTACCCTATATAAGTTTCCCGGAATAACCCTTTACTGGTGTTTGCAAAATATTTTTGTGGGTTTGGTGGGTTTCAGATTTGAAAATTTTAGCTCAAAACTTGCGGTTTTGTGTCACCCACTTGCTAACCTTGTATTTGGAAAGCAACACGTCCAGTTTACTTGTCCCGTATATTACCTTTCGGTAAACTACCGTCCGGTTGTAAAGGAAAGAGTTGAACAAGCAACTGTTAAGGCAATGTCCCCTGACATGCTTTTAATTATGGTCTATAACGTGTCGGACGCAATTACTATCCTTGGTAGGAGAAATAGTAAAGCTCACCCTTATGATTTTTCGGTCTGGCACAAGGTCTTGTCTTTGACCACTATGCAACCACCGTTCTTACGGTTGACACCCGATTTGGTTCAGGTGACCTAATGAATTCCAGGTGAATTCCTAGGATTTTACGTTCAATGATAATGAACGCATTGAAAATGGGTTTTTAGAAAACAAATCGGTTTGTAATTTTATCAAAATATTTTCTCGTTCAAGCTCGAGTTTAGATATCATTGAATTCCATGAGTTTGTAATTCTCAATCTTTAAGGTCAATCTCAAGGATTGAGTAATATCAGGCTTAAAAGCTGATTTTTGATCTTTTAAGGAGATTATCCTTTCTGGAGATCTGATTCATTAGTCTTATCAAGCTAATTTGCACGGTGTCCCCCCCATTGTACGAGATAAATCCTTCTCATGGTTAGGATAAATCTGACCACTTGGTGACCCTGTTTAATGCTGAGGTCCGTGGATTTCCTGCTGATTTTAGTGATGACTTTTCTGGATTTTTCGTCAACCTACAGCTGGTCTGGACGACAACTTCCTGACTTAAATCAAGAAGCGCGTGTCTTTTTCGGAAGACTTTACTTCCTTTTAATGATGGAATTGATTCATCGTGTAGATCCATCTCTTCTTTTCTTTCATCGGGTAAAACAGTTTAGTTTAGTCCAAAGCAAAAGTATTTTCAGTTATTTGTTACAGATATATGTGACATATGTTTAAGATAACTTGGTAAATTTTCCCACACTTGGCTTTTATTTTCCTTTTTATCGTCCTCTATTCCATTTTAAATGAATTTTAACATTTTGGTTTGTTTCTCAATTTATGTCCTTTCTGAGGTAACAATAATTTCGGTGTTAAAACCTAGTTTTATCGTTCATAAATATGTATAAACATGATTTTGAGTTCATTTAATTGAAAATTTTGAAAATTTTTACTAGAATTGGGTAGTCAGTATATAAGACTAGGGCTGTTCTTTATTATCAGAGAGCACTAGATTCTAATACAACTACTACTTTACTAGTATTTCTAATGGTAACCAAGTGTATAAAGTAAAAAATTTAAAATCCGAAAGAATTTAACCCCTTCCCACACTTAAGATCTTGCAATGCCCTCATTTGCAAGAAATCAGTAACAATTTAAATTATTGAGGGTGATTTGTGTGAAAATGATTAAATTTTACCAAAGTTTCCAAACATATTGGCGTTTGTTTGCTGAATGATAAATGGTGCACATCATTTGTTCATTCCGTCTTGTTGTATTTCACATATATTTTGCATCTTGTCGTCAAAATTAGTTGCTTTTGCTGAACTTAATGCCATTCTTTGAAAATGCGTTGTTTTACCCTGTTGTGTACATAAGATAAACTGCAAACATATATACATATTTTTGAAGTTTGGTATATTACCCCACATTCAAAAATTATTAAAATCTAAGAATAAAAGTTAGAAAATTATAAAAACTATTACAATATTAACATAAGTATTAAACGTATTAACATTACAAATTACAAAATAAATAAAACTAAGTAGACTAGGGATGATACTGATACCAATAGGGGTTCCATGCATAACCATAGGTGCTATAAAATGCTTCGGCTGGATTATACGTAGGATACGGTGGTTGCATCTCTATAGACCAGGGAGGGAATATGGGTTTTGGAGTAGGAATATAGTTTCTACCTATATGTTGGCAATGAGCTATGATTTGGTTTTGATGAACTTGCCAATCTTCAAATGCTCTCTGTCTAGCATTTTCATACTCCTGTGAAGCTATAAACCTTTGCATTTCTTGCATTTCATTTCCCCCTCCTACATTACCTTGCTGTTGGTTTCTCTCAACCTGTGGATGTCTACCATGGTATCGTACTGCAGCGTTATTTCGCCTCTTCAAAACTTTCGCACCATGGTATACATTTAAACCTATTGTATCGCGGGGTTCTGGTTCTTCGACTAATAATCCCCCCTGACTTATATCCACACCGAGATATTCAGCAATCAAAGTAATAAAAATACCACCTCCTATTATGCTATGCGGTCTCATCCCCCTAACCATAGCTGATAAATAATAACCCACACAATAAGGTATACTTACAGCGCTTTGTGGGTCTCGAATACACATATGGTAAAACAAATCCTGTTCATTTACCTTTTCCTTGTTCTTACCTCTTTGTGTAATCGAATTAGCTAAAAACCTATGAATCACTCTTAATTCAGCTCTATCTATATCCAAATAAGAGTAATTTCCCCCTTTGAATCGGTGATGGCTTGTCATTTGACTCCATACACCATGTGTATCAAAATTTTCATCTATCTTTCTACCATTTAGTATCAACCCTCGACAATCGGCAGATGCTAACTCCTCAGGCGTATATATACGTAAAGCCTGAGCCATGTCTAGTAAGGACATGTGGCGCATCGAACCTCCTAACAAAAATCTAATAAAAGATCGATCGGTTAAACTAGCTACCCGATCATTTAATTCTATACTACACAACAATTCTTAACACCATACTTTATATACAGGTCTACGCATGGTGAATAAACGTACCCAGTCGTTAAAAGTAGAATTACCATACCTCTGTGCAAGTAATTCCCTAATTGGCCCAGCCAATTCTACAGCTTCTAATGGTCCCCATTCTATGACCCTAGGTACCTCAAAAACTTTAGAATGAAGAGTATGCAAACCCCCTTGGTATTTTGGATAATCTATCCATAGTCTGTCAAATCTCAGGTTCGGATGCAAATCTTCCAAGTGCATATCAGAAAATGTCATGACTGGATGAGGTATATCTTGTTTGTAGTAGTTATCCACCTCCTGTTGTTCCGCATTCTCAGCAGGAGCATTGCGAGCTTGGGATGAAGATTCACCCCTTTCAGTCTGCAAAACACATCAAACACAATTTTTGTGCATCCAAATATGCATTAGTGTCAGCAAAATCATCAATCAAAATAATTACAATGACATGATCAATTTATATCAAACTTAAGCTCATTTTCACATTTTTATCAAATCTACACTTTTTCAAATAAGCATATACGAAAATGTTCGCCAAGTTCATAAGCATTCAACTCAAATAACATGTCAAAATAATCATTACTAGCAATTAAACAAGTTTCAAATGGCATTATCTTTCAAAAATCAAGTTCATGAATTTTAGACTTGAAAAAGTCCACTTTAATTCTCAAAATCATGTTTAGGCTCAAAGTTTGGATCATTTAACTACCTAAACATGTTACACTACTTAATTTAGCAACAATTCATGACAAAAATCGGCCATAACCTGTTTATATCAAAAAGCCCCAAATTGCTCAAGAACACAAACCCTAGATTACTCAAAATTTGAAGTTTAAGGCTTCTAATCATGTTAAATAGCATCAATCTAGGTTATACAAGCATAATTCATAAACAATTTAAGCATAATTACACAAAAAAGCATCAAAATCAAATTGGGAAAAAAATTGCTCAAGAACACTAATTTTCAGATTAAATGGTGTTTAGGTGTAGAAATTTACCGTTTTTCTTGAGTAATTCCTTGATAGCATCCTTCTCAACATGATTTTAGTAAAAGATTTGATGATTAACGGTTAAAAATTGTGATTTTGGGGGTGTTTTTGCGGGTTTTTTCGGAGTATTTTTGCTGTATGTTTGAGTTGTGGTGTGGACTAATCAGTTCTTTGCGTTTTATTTTTTTTCTGTATTTCGGTCCCTCCGCGAGTCGCAGGATTTAAACCTTCAAACTACGAGAGTCGCGTAGTTTTTTTTTTATTTTATAACATCTTATACTAATTAAAACAATTAAGTAATTAATTTTAAAATTTTGTTTCCCTTGTTATTTAGGACGAGGTCGTTTCGGATCGATGTCCTAGTCCGTCCTTCGACAAAATTTTAAAATTTGTCGTTTTGTAGCGATTGTTTTAAAAGCTAAGATTTTTGGGGTTTTTTTAATGTTTTTGGCATACTTTAATTCAATAAGATTAAAAATAATGATAATAAAAGTTCTCGTCCCTCCCTTGGGTAAAGCAATTTCGGTTCAAAGACCTACTCTTCAACTTACGACGAATTTTAAAAATCATATTTTTAACTTAATGAGATAAAGTAAATTTTTGTTTTTAAATTCACACAATTTAAATATAAAATTCAAAATTAATATTAAAAATTCACACCAAACTTTAAAATTTGAAATGCATAAAATTAAAAATTCATATTTTAAAAAATTAAAAATTCACACCAAACTTAATTTAAAAATTCATATTATAAATTCACACCAAACTTATATTAATTTTTCAAATATTTACAATTTTAAATATATTTTTTTTACAAAGTTTACAATATTAATTTAAGATTTATATATTAATTTTAAAAACATGGTAAAAATAAAATTAAAAATCTTTTTGGCTTTTTATCCCACTTTAATCAATCAAATATTATCAAAAATATGCGCCCCTCTTTTCGGTAAAGTAATTTCGGTTCCAAGACCTAATTTAACTCATGACGAATTTTTGAAATATTTTGGGTTGATTGATTAAAGATATTTATATCTTAAGAATAAACGTTAAATTTCGCAGTGACGTAATAAATTTTTGAATGATATCAATAATTTCGGTCGCCAAACCTAATTTTATTCAATACCAATTTAATACTTTATAGCGAACAAATTAGCGTTTATTATCAAAAGGTTAAAAATAAAAAATAAAAACTGTACAAACATACCTGTGAAATAGATTTCTTAGTTATATGATCTATCCCATTGATAAGATAGTCGGTTTAATTGGTTTTCCATGGCTACATAGGCGTAACCTCGAGCATTCAGTGTTTTTTCTTCTAAACATATGAACGGTCCGTCTCTGCATAAAGTAACAAATTTGGTATTTGAATAGGTTTGATAATTTGAACATTTACCTCCATGTGACCATTTTCCGCATTTGTGACATCTTTCTAGGTGTCGTGCTCTTCTTTTCGCTGCGGATTTTGATTTTCCTTTACCAAATTGTAACTTATTATCTTCGCATCTGGATTCTTTTCTAACTCCGTCCAATCTTTCTCTGATTACTGATACTATTTCACTCGGTAGTGTGTCATTATTACGTTTAGTGATCAAAGCGTGTAGCATTAGACCATGGTTTAGTTCACAGGCAGTCTTCATTTCCTAAAAAAATAAAAATTCAGAATGGGGGGAGAAGACTAGTTCTTTAGGGTCTGCTAGGGAAAGACCATTCGGGTTCCATTTTCGAGAACTACACGAAAACAGACAATCTAACTCTAACAGAAATACATATTATCCCTTAAAGACTTGATTCTCCCCACACTTAGTTAGCTGTGGTGTCGAAATTGTGATTAACTTCGTTGTCGACTTCCATCGGACTATCTATGTAGTGTTTAACTCTGTGACCATTAACTTTAAATTCAATCCCATTTGAATTTATTAATTCTATCGTTCAGTATGGGAAAACTCTTTTGACTATGAATGGTCCAGACCATCTTGATTTCAATTTTCCAGGAAATAGCTTGAATCGTGAATTGAAAAGAAGAACTCTGTCTCCTTCTTTAAATTCTTTTAAACTTCTGATTCTTTTATCATGCCATTTCTTCGTTCTTTCTTTATAGATTAACGAATTTTCGTATGCTTCATGTCTTAATTCTTCTAATTTGTTTAGTTGACTTAATCGTAGACGTCTGGCTTCATGTAAATCAAGATTACATGTCTTCAAAGCCCAAAATGCTTTGTGTTCAATTTCTACTGGAAGATGACATGCTTTTCCATAAACAAGTCTAAAAGGTGTGGTTCCAATTAGAGTTTTGTAGGCTGTTCTAAAACCCAGAGTGCATCCTTCAATTTAATGGACCATTCCTTCGGATTTGATCCTACGGTTTTCTCTAGAATACATTTTAAAGCTCGGTTGGTATTTTCAACTTGTCCACTTGTTTGTGGATGATATGCGGTGGAGATTTTATGAGTTACTCCATATCTTTTAAGAACTTTCTCAAGTTGATTATTACAGAAATGAGTACCCCGATCACTTATTAAAGCTTTCGGTGTTCCAAACCTTGCAAAAAGACGTTTTAAAAAGTTGACTACAACTCGTGCATCGTTAGTTGGGAGAGCTTGTGCTTCCGCCCATTTAGATACATAATCAATGGCTACAAGTATATGTAGATTATTATGAGATTTTGGAAATGGACCCATAAAGTCAATACCCCAAATGTCAAATACTTCACATACTTGGATGACATTTTGTGGCATTTCATCACATTGACTTATTTTTCCGGCCCTTTGACAAGCATCACAGGATTTGCAAAGAAGGTATGCGTCTTTGTAAATTGTAGGCCAATAGAATCCAGCATCATAAACTTTTCTTGCTGTTAGTTGAGGCCCATAATGCCCTCCTGTTGGTCCTGTGTGACAATGGTTTAATATTTTACTAGCTTCATCTCCAAATACACATCGGCGTATTATTCCATCGGGACAACTTTTAAACAGATGTGGATCTTCCCAAAAATAGTGTTTTATATCACTGAAGAATTTCTTTCGTCTTTGGTACGATAATCCTTTTTCAAGGAATCCACATACTAAATAGTTTGCACAGTCTGCAAACCATGGAATTTCTTTATAATCTATCTTCAATAGATATTCATCAGGAAAGTTGTCTTGTATGGCCGATTCATTTAGAACTTCTAATTCGGGATTTTCAAGACGAGAAAGATGATCAGCGGCGAGATTTTCTGCTCCTCTTTTATCTCGGATTTCAATATCAAACTCTTGTAAGAGTAAGATCCAACGGATTAATCTTGGTTTAGCATCTTGTTTTGAAAATAGGTATCTAAGAGCAGAATGGTCGGTATAGACCACCGTTTTTGCTAGAACGAGATATGATCGAAATTTGTCAAAAGCAAAGACAATAGCAAGGAGTTCTTTTTCAGTAGTTGTATAGTTCGTTTGTGCTCCTTGTAACGTCTTACTAGCATAATATATAGGTTGAAATCGTTTTTCAATCCTTTGTCCTAAAACGGCTCCCATTGCAAAATCACTTGCATCGCACATTAGTTCAAATGGTAGATTCCAATTTGGTGTTATCATGATCGGTGCATTAGTGAGTTTCTCTTTAAGAATATTAAAAGATTTGATACACTCATCTGAAAAGATGAATGGAGCATCCTTTTCTAGGAGTTTATTCATAGGAGTGGCAATTTTAGAAAAATCTTTTATGAAACGTCGGTAAAAACCGGCATGCCCTAGAAAACTCCTAACTCCTATAACATTGGTGGGATGTGGAAGTTTAGCAATTACATCTACTTTAGCTTTATCCACTTCAATTCCTTCTTTTGAAATTTTATGACCAAGAACAGTGCCTTCTTTAACCATGAAATGGCATTTCTCCCAATTAAGTACTAGATTTGATTGTTCGCATCTAATAAGCATTCGTTCCAAATTAACTAGACATGATTCAAATGTATCACCGAAGACTGAAAAGTCATCCATGAAAACTTCCATGCATTCTTCTATCATGTCGTGAAAAATCGCCATCATACACCTTTGAAAGGTTGCAGGGGCGTTGCAAAGTCCAAATGGCATGCGTTTGTAAGCAAAAGTACCATAAGAGCACGTGAATGTGGTTTTCTCTTGATCTTCGGGTGCTATTGGAATTTGAAAATATCCGGAAAATCCATCTAGAAAACAATAGTAACTATTTCCGGCTAATCTTTCCAACATTTGATCAATGAAAGGTAAGGGAAAGTGATCTTTTCTGGTGGCGTCATTTAATTTTCTGTAATCAATACATACACGCCATCCTGTTATAGTCCTAGTAGGAATAAGCTCATTTTTTTCATTTGTAATGACAGTCATGCCACCCTTCTTAGGCACGCATTGAACTGGGCTTACCCATGGACTATCAGAGATTGGATAAATTAAACCTGCATCTAGCAGTTTAATAATCTCTTTCTTAACTACATCTTGCATATTAGGATTTAGTCTTCATTGGCGTTGCACATACGTTTTATGACCTTCTTCCATAAGGATTTTATGTGTGCAATACGAAAGACTTATTCCTTTAATATCATGAATCTTCCATGCAATGGCTGGTTTATGAGCTTTCAACACAGAAATGAGTTGTGATTTCTCATTTTCAGTAAGAGAAGACGATATTATTACAGGTAATTCAGATTCACCATGTAAATAAGCGTATTCCAAATGGTTTGGAAGTGGCTTTAACTCTAATTTCGGAGGTTCTTCTATCGATGATTTGTATCGATATCTGTCTTCTTCTTTTAGCATTTGAATTTCTTCTGTTGTTGGTTCATATCCATTAGCTATAAGTGTAGCTAACATTTCAGCTTCATCAATTTGTTCTGTTCCTTCTCCTAAAGAACATTCTCCTGTTCCTTGTAATTCTGGAAATTCTTCTAATAATTCTGCATGTGCATCTATAGTTTGAATATAATAACATGTATCATCTGCAGATTGTGGTTGTTGCATTGTTCTATCAACTGAAAAGGTAACACTCTCATCCTCTATACTTAGGGTCAATTTCTTACCGAACACGTCTATCATTGCTTTAGCCGTGTTTAAGAATGGTCTTCCTAATATGAGAGGAACTTGAGAATCTTCTTCCATGTCCAGAACAACAAAATCTACTGGAAATACTAAAGTACCAACTTTAACAAGCATATTCTCCATTATCCCTCTAGGATATTTTATTGATCTATCGGCTAGTTGTATGCTTATGCTGGTTGGTTTCAATTCTCCAAGGTCTAGTTTAGCGTATAGTGAATACGGCATTAGATTTATACTAGCACCTAAGTCTGCCAATGCTTCTATTGAACTAAGACTACCCAGAAAACATGGAATCGTGAAACTTCCTGGATCAGATAGTTTTTCTGGTATCTTATTCAACAGCACTGCTGAACAATTAGCATTCATGGTAACAGCCGAGAGTTCTTCCATTTTCTTTCTATTTGAAATTAGATCTTTCAAGAATTTAGCATATCTAGGCATTCCTGAAATCACATCAATGAAAGGAAGATTTACATTTATCTGTTTAAACATATCCAAGAATTTGGATTGCTCGGCTTCAAGTTTCTCTTTCTTCATTTTACTCGGGTAAGGAAGTGGTGGTTGGTATGGTTTAACATAAGGTTTAGCCTTAACTGTGTTATCTTCATTAACCTTTTCAACTACCGGTTCTTTTTCCTTATCTTGATTAGGTTGGGGTTCTTGTGGAGTAGGAATAGCTTCATCAGAAGTTACAGGTATTTCAGGTGGTTTAAGTGTTGTACCACTTCTTGTGGTAATGGCTTTAGCTGTTTTATTCCGGGGGTTAGCATTTGTATCACTAGGTAGACTTCCCGGTTTTCTTTCACCTATTAACCTTGCTAGGTTACTTACTTCTTGTTCCAGATTTTGAATAGAAGCTTGTTGATTTCTAAATGCTTGAGCATTTTGTTCATTAGTTTGTTTCTGAGATGTGAAAAACTGCGTTTGAGTTTCAACTAGCTTCGTCATCATATCTTCTAAATTCGGCTTTTTATCATCGGTTTGTTGTGGTGGTTTGTTTTGAAAATTAGGTCTTTGCTGATTGTAATTATTATTGGATACTTGTTGATTGCTAGGACCTTGTTGGTTGTTGTATGGAATATTTCTGTTATAATTCTGGTTTTGATTGTAAATCGGTCTTGGCGGCTGATAATTATTTCCAGGCCTTTGGTTTATGTATGAAATATTCTCTCTTTATTCCATTGTTAATTCAATACTGAGATAATCTTTTGTCAAATGTGGTCCTCCACACTGCTCACAACTAATTCGTATTGAGTGAATATCTTTAGTCATCTTTTCCATTCGTCTCTCGACAGCATCTATCTTTCCGGAAATGGAATCTAAGTCATGGCTAGAATCGGCTCTAGCTGCTTTAGATGATCTAACGATATCTTTTTCTTGGTGCCACTCATGTGAGTGGGAAGCAGTGTTATCAATAATTTTGTAAGCATCAGTTTCGGTTTTCTTCATAATAGAACCACCAGCTGCTATATCTATGTCTTTCCTTGTAGTGATGTCGCATCAATATTTGTACTATTTGACAGGTGTCTAAACCATGTTGCGGACATCCTCTCAACAACTTTCCAAATCTTGTCCACGCCTCATATAGAGTTTCATTTGGTTTCTGTGTGAACGTAACAATTTCTCCTTGAAGTCTTACGGCTTTAGATGCAGGAAAGAATTGTTTAAGAAATTTTTCAACTAATACGTCCCATGTATCAATCGCCCCTTCAGGTAACGATTCCAACCAATCTTTGGCTTCTCCCTTTAAAGTCCAGGGAAATAACATGAGATATGTCTGTTCATCCTCCACTTCTCGGATTTTAAATAGTGTGCAGATCCTATTAAAGGTACGTAGATGTTCATTTGGATCTTCCTTCGGCGCACCACTAAATTGGCATTGATTAGTCACCATGTGTAGAATTTGTCCTTTGATTTCATAATCTAGCGCATTAATGTCTGGATGAGTAATTGCGTGACCTTGGCCAGTGCGTTTAGCTCTCATTCGGTCTTCCATACTTAAAGGTTCCAGATTCTCCATAATTGAATTTGTTGAATCGGAATCACTAGAGGATTCTGATTTAATGGTTCGTTCCTCAACAATCTCTGTTTGAATGATTGGTGGTTCCGGAGGAAAGTTTAGTGGTTCAGGATCTATGAATCGTTCCTGAATATTCTCCGGATTCTCAATTGTGAGGTCGGGTTCAAAAAATGGATTATCAGAAATTTGAACTGGAGTACTTGGTTGACTGGATGACGATTCTAAAGAAAAATCAACGGTGGTAATATTTGCTAAATGTCTTGATCTAGTTACAGGTGGTGAACGTACAAAAGGTGGTGAACGTCTTGCTCGGTGCATTCACTGAATATCCTATTAGTTTTTAAAAGGAAAGAAAAATTATAATAAGTTATCCAATCAGTAGACTTTTCTGATTTTGCCCACGTTTCGAATAGCCAAAAGATGCAGTAGAGGGGCAGGATTCGTTTGGTCTCAATATAATTGAGGACTGTTTGGCTCCAATAACCCGGTCCACGTACAAATCCAACTATTACTACGAACCAGAAAATTTTGATGTCTATTAATTTAACCACTTAAAATAAATTTTCGTAATTTTAAGAAATTTAGATAAGAAGTAGAATAAAAATCTATGTCCTAAAACTAGAATAGCGAGAAATAAGAAAGAAAAAGAGTTCGTCGAAAAAGGTCGAAAAAGAAAAATGGTTGAAAAATAAAAGGTGACGGAAAAATAAAAGAAACTTATAAAACTTAAAAACACTTGACTAACCTAACCTTATTACTACAACTAACTTAAAATTATAATCGCAAATTGAGATTACTAATTGGAATGATAATTGATACATAGGAAAAAGTCGTCTAAAAATATTAAAGCTTACAGGAAAAACTAAATCCCAAATGGAAATAACTTAAAAAGAAACTAAAACTTAAAAAGGCGTCGCAAAATTCTAAAGCACCTAAATCTTAGTCTAAAGAAAAAGCACTTAAGGAATTCTACGGCAAAGCCTAAAAATCTAGAAGTAAAAATAACTATGGCAAAAACTAAGTTTAAAACTAAATATGAGCTAAAAATACAAATATTACGCTAAAACGATTAAAAAGGGACAAAATATAAAAATATACAAAAAGTTGTAAAAAATACAATTTTTATAAAAATATTATTTTTATATTATTTATTTATTAAAACTATTAATTTTACAATTTAATTAAACTAATTTAACTAAAATATAAATTAAATAAAAAGTAAAACTAATTATAATAATAATAATTAATTAGGGTTAATAATAATAATAATTAATAACTACCCGTAATTAAATGCAGATTAGGGTTTCTGTCGGTGTCAGAATGGCTCCGCGAGTTGCGGTATTCGAGGTAGCAAACTCCGCGAGTCGCGGGGTTCCAAAATTCAACTCTGGTACAGTTTTAAATTTGACGTTTTTTTTAAATAAAAACAAAATACTTAAATAAAACTTATATAAAAGTAAAGAAACTTTATAAAACTTAAATATTTAACAAAATCTTAAAAATACTTATATTTTTGTTTTCTTTTTATATTTTCGAATATTTAAAACTTATTTTTATAAAAACGAATTTTAATAAAAGTAAACTAAAAATCTTTTTTTTTTAATTAGCGTTGCGCTTCCGGCTTTTAAGCGATTCTCCGGTAGCGGCGCCAAAAATACTTGATAGTTATGCGAGGTGTATATAAAATAGCTATTATATTTTAGCAGAAAATACTATTAAATACGATACAATTTTACACAAGATATTTATTTATTTAGAGAATGGATATACTTAAACCTTGCTACAACACTTATAGGCAGTGTACCTAATCGTACAGTAGTGTAGTTTTTAGTAAGTCCGGTTCGTTCCACAGGGAAAATCTTTAAACAAAGCTTAACGCTATATTAGTTTACTTTTATAAAAATACAAATATATATATAAGTAATATTATTATTATAAAGGGGGATTTTTACCGTTTAATGACCGGTTTGTCGATTTTAAAACTTTAGTCGCAGTTAAAACCAAATGTAAAATAATAAATAAATACAAGACGTAATTTAAAGCGTAAAGTAAATAACGATAATGAAATTGCGAATAATAAAAGTGCGATAAAATAAACTTGCGATAATTAAAAAGTACGATAATTAAAAGTGCAATTAAATATAATAACAAAAAATAAAAGTGCTATAATTAGAAGTGCAATTAAATATAAAATAAAGGAAATTAAATATGAAATAAAAGAATTATGCTTATTTAAACTTCCATAATCATGATGGTTGACGTGTTGATTTTAGTTTTATGCCCATGGGTTAATTGTCCTTTGTCCTGGATTATTTAATATGTCCGTCTGGTTTTTGTCCATAACAGTCCATCAGTCATAAATATAAAGTGCGAGTGTCCTCGTCAAATCATCCTTATACCCGAAGTTAAATATTCCAACTAATTGGGGACTTAAACTGTAACAAGATTTTAATACTTTGTTTAATAATTACACCAGGATGTCGACTGAGTGTAACCCAAGGTTTTAATATTTTGTTATCAATTATACCAAGTGTCCTTGTACATAATTTCACCCCTGTTTTAATTATTCTAGTGGCTATTAATCCATTCCCGTGTCCGGTTAAATGAACGATTATTCGTACATATAAATACCCCGCCCATCGTGTTCGATCGAGTGTATATGGTAATTTATAGGGACGCCCAAATTGTAAATCTTTATATTAACATTAACAAACTATCATTTAGTTAAACAAATATAAAGCCCATTAATAGCCCATAGTCTAATTTCCACAAGTGTCGTTCTTTTGTCCAAACCCCAATTATGGTACAAAGCCCAATTACCCAATTTTAGTAATTAGCCCAACATCATGATTACTTTGGATTAAATAAGCATAATAATAACTTAGCTACGAGACATTAAATTAAAAAGGTTGAACATAACTTACAATGATTAAAAATAGCGTAGCGTTACACGGACATAATTTCGACTTACACCCTTACAATATTCGCTAACATACCCTTATTATTAGGATTAAAATTAAAATTAAAATTAAAATTAAAATATAAATATAAATATTTACGTATAGATATAGAGAGGATGGATATATATGTTGGTTTTTGCGACCAGAATTCGTTTGCTTTTATAGGGAGTTTCAGAATTTGGGGCTCCGCGACTCGTGGCCCTTTTTGCCTTCAAACTCCGCGAGTCGCGGAGTTTGTAAATACAGCTCACAAACTTTGGAGTCTTTTTTGCCGACGGATTTTTATTATTTATATAATATATAAATAATTATAAGAATTATTTAAATATTATATTATATTTATGTGCATAGTTGACTTGTAATTTTTAGTCCGTTGCGTCGAGCGTTGAGAGTTGACTCTGGTCCCGGTTCTGGATTTTCGAACGTCCTTGCGTACAATTTAATATCTTGTACTTTGCGTTTTGAATCTTGTACTCTTGTAATTTCGAGACGTTTCTTATCAATAATTGGAACCTCTTTGATTGTATTTTGTACTTTTGAGCTTTTTGGTCATTTGCGTCTTCAATTCATCGAATCTGTCTTTTGTCTTCACCTTTTATTATTTAAACGAATATCACTTTTAAATAGAACAATTGCAACTAAAAGCTTGTCTTTCTTGAGGAAGAATGCTATGAAATATATGTTCGTTTTTAGCATTATCAATTTGCGCGATCGTGATGGCGATGTTTGTGCATACGAATGGTTCGTGTGCGGGAAATTTTAAGCTCAGTGGAATGATTCTAAGTATGCGTATATACTTAGCTTGTTGTGTGTATTGTGGCAAGTGCTATCCAATTGTGAGGATTCATTTTCGTTGGCCACGGTTGGAGTTTGATAAGTAGTAAGTGTTATCCATTAGGATTCGCTTTTCGTTGGCTACTTATTAGTGTGTGGCATGCATTTTTCATTAGGAATCGCCTTTGTTTGGCCATGTGTGAGGAGAGGTAAGTGTGATCTGTAAGGATGCGCTTTTTGTCGGCCTCTTATTGCGTAGTGGTAAGTGGTTAATGTTTGATCTACCGCTTTTCATCGGCCACGTATGCGTGAGAATGTGAGGCAAGTGGTATCCAATCGTGAGGATTCACTTTTCGTCGGCTCCATTGTGATGTTTGTTGGCCATATTATTGGTGTGTTGTTACTTTAGCAATGTACATGATAAGGTACGCTAAAGGGATTGCTAACTCGGTACGAGATTTGGAATGTTAGCATGTGTTTGTCATGCGGTCGAGGCATGAGTTCATTCCGGTTTGGGAATGAAGCGAGACTTAGTTCTCGGTTTGGTAGATTTGGTAAATCACGGATGATGATTTAAATCGGAAGGGTAACTTTTGAGTAAAGTCGCCTAAAGGAGTTGTGCGAAATCTTCGGATTTGTGGGAATTGTTGTGGACATCGAATTTTGGCTTATGTCGGAGGACCATAGAGCGTGGGTCCTGTTAGTTAGAGTTGCGAGGATCACGGGGACGTGATCCAATCTAAGTGGGGGAGAGTTGTAAGACCCAAATATTTATTGTACCTAGAGTATTTATGGTGTACATAAAATGTGTGAAGCGTGGTATGATTTAAAAGCTAGCAGACTATTCAGACATGCGTGCGCGCCGCGCAGAGGTAAAGGTGCGCGCCGCGCACAGCCCCTGCGACAGAATTCCTGCTTTTTCTATTTTGAGTTAAATGAAGGGCATTTTGGTCTTTTCACTTAAGGCCGGATGTGTAGCCATATTATCAGTTTGGGATCCAATTTTGGATCATATTTCACATCCACAAACACTCCCATTTCATCTAGATAGAGAGAGAGAGAGAGAGAGAGAGAGAGAGAGAGAGATTCTAGAGAGAGATTTGGAGATTTGGGGAAGAAGGAGCTTGAATCGATCAAAAGCTCGAGTGTTAAAGTTGTTCATCTCACTCCTAGCTATGTTGTGGTAGTATTGGTAAGTTCTAGCCCCCAGTTTTCATAGTTTGATTATTGCTCATAATTGGGGTTTTGATTTGGGTGTTCTTGAGTAAACCCACTAGTTGATAAATGGGTGATTAAGCTAGTAAATGGTGTTGATAACCATTGTTGGTGGATTTTGGGTTGGATGATGAAATTGATTAGTTTATAATCATGTTCGGGTGTTAATATCACTTGTTAACTTAGGTTGTAAGTGGTTAATTGTGTAAGCTTGCAAAATGGGTGTTTTGACTTGAGATTAGGTCAAAATGGGTTTTGTGTAAATTGATGCAAGTAATATGTTTTAATGATGAAACCTTGAGTAAAATGAGTTGTTGGAACATAATCACTAGTCGATTGTGATTATGGGGGTTTTCGAGTGAGATTTGACTTAGTCAAAGTGGAAGTAAGTGCTAATGGGTCGAAATTGCACTTATGGTGTTTTGTACATAAGCTAGAGTGTTTAGCTTATTTGTTTGTAAATTACTTCGGTGATTTGCATTTGGACGTAGGAGCTCAAGCGGGATTGCTTTTCAAGTAATCGAGATGAGTGAAATATTTATACGCGTATGTATATAATTTGGTTGCTTGCGTGCAACGTGGCAAGTGTTATCCGATAGGATACGCTTTTCGTGGGCCACATTTGGGTTGGGAGAAATATAGTGAGTGATATCCGTATGGATAGCTCTTCGTTGGCTATATTTGGTTTGCGTTATGTGGTGAGTGATATCCGAAAGGAATGACTCTTCGTCGACCACGATTGGAGGTGAGGCATGTGACGAGTGGTTATTGTTTGACCTATCACTCTTCGTCGGTCACATGTGTGTGTTTGGTTATGTGACGAGTGGTTAATGTTTGACCTATCACTCTTCGTCGGTCACATGTGTGTGTTTGGTTATGTGGCGAGTGATTAATGTTTGACCTATCACTCTTCGTCGACCACATGTGTGTGTTGGCGTAAGTGGTGAGTGCTATCCGTTTGGGGATCCGCTCTTCGTTGGACAATTATCGTAGGATGGTAAGCGGTTTTGCTTTTCATCAGCCATCCTTGTGATTGAGGTAAGTGTTAACGTTTTGGTTCCACTTTTCGTCGGCCTCATGGTACGTAGTGGTGAGTGGTTAATGATTTTGACCTACCGCTCTTCGTCGGCCACGTACGCATTGCGATGGGTGGTGAGTGGTTAACGTATTTGACCTACCGCTCTTCGTCGGCCGCTATCGAGTCGAATGTCGACATTGAGTATATTGGGTTGTGTAAGTGTTATTAACGTTGTACGTATGATTGTTCGATTATTGCGGTTTGCTAATGATATTGCGTTGTTTGTGTAGGTGTATGCAAGTGATTGAATTATGTATGTATGTGTATAAGTATTGCATTCACTAAGCATTAGCTTACCCTCTCGTTGTTTACATTTTTAGGTTCGGAGGCGGAGGTGGCAAGGGTATGGTCGGGATTAGATGATATCCCCTTTTGATGCTTGCTTGGATTACTTTTGATTTCGACTTAGGATTGGGTAGTTTATCCCCAAACATCATGCTTGTAGTTTTTTTTGGAACTTAAACTCATGTAGTCGAAAACTTGTATTTTGTACGAAAGTCGTAAAACGGCCGATGTAGGTCCGGTGTTGTAAAACTTGTTTTATTATTGAAACGTGTTAGTTTTACATATTATAATGTGTTGTGAAAGTCATTTCGTCTAAAAGTGTCGAGAAGTGGGTGATCTTTAAACGAAAATTGGAAAATCTGGACAGCGGGCTGCCAGGCCTTGTGCGCACCGCGAACATCAAGGGCTGTGCGCCGCGCACCCTTACTGTATAATAAAAAAAAATTGCTGTGTAATCGGTTGGATAACGGGTTGGGTCGTTACAAAACCACTAGTTTTACATGAATCAAAAATTAATGTAACTTAGGCATATGCCTTTACATAAATAACGGAAATGGAAATAAATGAGAATCCTAAGATCTAATCTTTCTTAGGTGACGGAGGCTTGAAATGGTCCTTAATGTACCCCTTGAAGTACATTACAAACTTCTCTAATTCCACCAGTGCGTAATGCTGGCGGTCGAGCTTCCTCTCTTACCTAGCAAACATCACGGAGAACTTGTCATAGACTCTCTTCACATCGCTATTTATGTAGTCGATGCGCTTTCCATCATAGCCAAGCAATCACGAAATGTATCTCTCATAGTTTCAGTGCGACTCTGTAGATTCATGATATCACACCGAACCACAGCATGTTCATACTACGAGTATACAAACTCAGAAGCCTTTGGCTTCTTGGATGAACTAGCATCATCAGTAGCGGGAGTCTCCGGCTCCTTCCTCTTAGGTGAGGGAGTCTTGGTAACAGGAGGTTCAACTTCCTCCTCGGAATCATCTTCAAAATTTCATATAACTCCAAGACCATCATAAGCCGGATTAGCCTCCTCATTAGTTGGTTCTTGAACTTCCTCTTCTTCAGGTTCAGACTCTTCCTCGGGTTCCCCCTCGAAATCATCTTCACCTTTGAGGTGTTCTTCAACCTCTTCATCATCACACTCATCGTCCCCATCATAGTCATCATGTGGCTCTTCCTTCACCGGTGAGTGTGGTAGAGTGGCAGGCGTGTAGACCGGTGATGCGGGAGGAGTAGCTGGTTGGTAAATTGGAGATGTTGATGGAGAAACGGGTCCATAAGCTGGAGTGTGAACGGATCTTTCCATATCAGATTCTTCGGAGTCAGAAATAACGATCGGGTTGCGGCTCGACATCCTAAAAGAAAGGAAAGGAAGAAATCAGAATGTTTCTAAAGTAGACGTAAAAGTACAGAAAGAAAAAATAAGGAAAGGCACTAAAATCTTAAGTCAGGAAAGGTTATAGTCCTATAGATTGCTAAGGCACCCTAACTAACACATAAGGCACACACAAATGCAATCCTGGTTCTCTATAACAAACATGGCTCTGATACCACTCTGTCATACCCCCAAATAGGGCCGGGGGTAAATATGACATTTCAACATCATCACACAATTATATAAACGAGAACGACTCTAAATGAAACGTAAATAAATTCAATAATTTAATTGCAGCGGAAACGAAATTGTTTTACATGGTAAACCCAAATGAAATAAATGTTTAACAATTGCTAAGATATAATTAATGCGAACTTCAATGCATCAGCAAGCAAAGCAACATAGGGCAACACATAAGCTATTCTTCACCTGAGACAAACATGCTTAAAATGTCAACACAATGGTTGAGTGAACATAATAGGTTTAATAATTAATAAGTTTAGACCACAAGATTTATTTCAAAACATCAAAATATTCAATATGCCATGATTTATAATTTCGAGCTAAACATTAACCCCTGACACTGTACGGGTGTCGGTAATCAATATTATGTACCACCGGTTAATGGGTAGAGACGTCGCTCTCAGTAGGCCTACTCACAATAATTAAGCTTGCAACATTTCAATTCCAGCAATTAACGATATTATGGTGGGGATTTGCATGTAAAAATACAAGTTAACAATAGTCTCACGAAGTTTCATATCAAAAAGTTTAAGCACTTGTGTCTAAATTGTAAATCATTTAAAGTAAGCATGTGTCTCACCCCAAAATTTATAAAATACATTAAAATATGTAAAAAAGGGCTATGAGTTCACCTTAATAGCACAGAAGAGTTATTCCACGATAGAAATGAATCGAACGGAACGGACGTGATCGAGATCTCAACCTAGAGACAGAATGTACGATCAGATATTGCCTAATAGACATAAGTATAATAACTATACTAATGATAAGGGTTTTCTAAAAGAAATTTCATTTCCGGAAGGTTACTATTTATGGAAAGTTTCCATTCTTAGTAACTTCCAATTATAGAAAGTTCGGATTATAATCTTTAGCAAGACGTTGTACAGCTTTCTCAAACCCTGTTGCTATCAGATAAGTCACTCTGATGATCTGTTGTTACCGGACGCCCGGGATTCTTGACCAGAATCTATGTCTTGCCATTCGAAATCCACAAGCGGTTCCCATAAGGCAACAAGGACCACCCTAGGCCGTAAGTAGCGGTGAGGTTCATATTAGTGCATGTTATCTTTCGATTATAACCTTCACATTAAGTCTAGATTATAATCTATGTTATTATATTATATTTATTAATGAACCATCATTTATTTAATTCATACATATAACGAAAGTATTAATAATTATCCTATAACTATTTATTAATATTTTATTAATAATGCACTACTATAATTAGTATTATAAACTTTTAATTATTATATAATAATCAAAGTATACTATTAATAATTAAATTATATTTATTTATTTATTTATTTATAATTCATAATTATCTCATTATCTCTAATTACTTTTAAATTAAGTAAATATATAAATTATATTAAAAAATAATATTCTTTATTTATCTACTGATTAAATTAGGTAAGATAATCATATAAAAACTTTAGATAATATTTATCTTATTTAATATTTCCATATATATATTTATTTCCTTATTTATCTAAGTTTACATCTAATACAACTTAATTATGGAATAAATATAAAATTGACCCAAAAATATAATTTTATATTTTTTTATAGATTCCTACAAGTTTATTAAACTTAGAAAAATTATATATATATTTTTATTATTATTCTATATTTTTATTACGAATTTTATTCCTTTTATAAGACTAATTATTAGATAATTCGTATTTAATTATTAATAATACTCCAATAATTACAAAAATTATTTTATAAATCTTACCACTGTTCTTAACAGTTTTTATGTGACAACCCGGAAATTTCTGACCAAATTTAAACTTAATCTTTATATGATTTAATGTTTCTGACACGATAAGCAAAGTCTGTAATGTTGAGTCTCAAAAACTTTGAAACTATATTCATGTAATTAATTACCCTTTGGCTGTGCTTAACGATTCACGAACATTTATGTGCATAAGATATGTATATATATAAGATATAGTTATAACTCGAAAACGTTAACAAAGTATTAGATGTATAATACTTTACATGAACGTATTTGTTTCAAGATATGTTTAATATATTTATCAATGGAATTAAAAGATAATATCAAGCGATTGATTTAACAGATATTTTTGGTGGTATTGTTATGAGTCTCTATTGTGAGGTCCACGATGATTCAAGCGATCTTTCATTTTTAACAATATTCGGAATAAATGGTAAAGTGATTCACAAGTAAGAACAGGGTGTCAATTAACGAGTGTTAGTCAAAAGTTAGTGGAAATTCATATTTGATTTCTAATGCATGCTTTACAATAATTTACTCATGACTTTTGATAAGGTAATTATTCAGCTTTCATATTATTTAATGTGAAAGTGAAACTATGGAATGTAAATAACTTAGAAAATGGATATCAACATGTTAAGTAATTCGATGGTTTACATTAAAATGATTTCATACGTTTATTTATCCATTTAACTTAACCCTACGACTCACGAGTAAACTGTAAGTTAAAAACTTGAAACCTATTATGATTATTTATGATTTTACTTTCTTAAACAAAAACGTTTTGCGATATAATAGACCTTTATTATTAACGTAATTTGAATATATATATTAAATTGGAATATTAGTTGTTAGAACTAATTATACACATAACTTCTACTATTATAACCTTTTTAATAAAATGATTTTTAAATATAATATAATTTGATTATTAAAATGTTTTTAAAGACGTTTGTGCATAAATGAGATATATTAATTTTAAGTTTTAAAAATGAAAACGTTATGAAATAATACTTCTATTACTTAAACGATTTCAAAATATATATAATAAGCTTTGAATATAATTAGTTTTGAAAAACTAAATATTATATTATTAAAACATTTCAATTATAAATAATATGTACAAATTTATATTTCTAAATGAATATATATATATATATATATATATATATATATATATATATATATATATATATATTACAATAAGATAAAATGTAAACTTAGTTATAAAACATTTTGATTTAAATTATATATATTAATAAATAACGAGCCGATAATTTATAGAAGCAAATGACCACAACACTCAAATGTATAAGTTATACTTCGTGTGATATAGTTTATCGATAATTTAAGTCAAATTATTTATAATGGTACTTGTCGCGTAATATAAAGCACAAGTTTTCTCAGCGTACGAAACGTCGTTTGAAAAACCGGAATCAGGACATTAGTCCAGCGACAACGTACAAGTCATCAGAAATAATTTTACAAGTCAACTATCCACGTGAATATTATATAATATATAAATAATTATATAGTTTATTAAATATTAATATATATATATATATATATATATATATATATATATATATATATATATATATATATATATATATATATATATATATATATATATATATATATATATATATATATATATATATATATATATATATATATATATATAAACGGTGTCGGCAGCCCTCAATAAGTGGGATGTGAGCTGGAAGAGCTTCCCATGCAATCGCATGGGAATTACACTACCTAGCCATGCGATCGCATGGCAGTGTGTATCAGGCCAACTCTATAAATTTGATCGAGTTCGGTTTCTCTTCACACACATACATTTATCCATCTATCTAATGCTCTGTATTATTATTTATTATTATTATTATTATTATTATTATTATTATTATTATTATTATTATTATTATTATTATTATTATTATTATTATTATTATTATTATTATTAATATTATTATTATTAATCGTATTATTATTATTAGTAGTATTATTATTAGTATACATAAAATACTACGACGAGGTTATGAGCGAGTCATTTCAAGACGGGTTTTTAGAGCGGGATAGAGCTAAGGAAATTATGGGTTATAACTATGGAGGTTATGGGTAATGTTCGAGGGTATGCTCGTAAGGTCAATCTAGTGTTTATCATCTTCGTCGCGTCTACGTACTTTCCTGCAATATTGAATCACAATATTGATACGTGAGCATTCATATCCTATCTTTTATATATTAATAGTGTATCCCTGACTAGTGCTCGAGTATATATGATTATGCATGCTTGTATGATTAATTTCATCGTTAGATAGTTTATGATAAATCATGAATTTAATACATATGTTACTGAGATAAGGTATATGATATACATGTCGTTGGAAAGCTGGCGAAAAATTTATAACTTTTCATTTAGAAATCATGTGGTTTCGATGAACGGATTAAAAGATATGACAAGCTGAATTTTAATATTATTATTAAAATGATTATTATTATTACTATCGTCATTATTATTATCTAATTATTATTATTATTATTATTATTATTATTATTATTATTATTATTATTATTATCATTATCATTATCATTATCGTTATTAATATAAGTATTATCATTAAAATTGTTATTATTATTATTAATACTTCGTTATTATCACTTAGATTATTATTAATATTATTATTATTATTATTATTATTAACATTATAATAATTATTAGTATTATCATTAGTATTATTATAATCATTATTATTAGTATCATTATCATTAAAACTAATATTAGTATCATCTAATTATTATGATTACTATTATTATCATTATTATGAATGCGATATAAAAGAGGACTAAAAGCTATTAAACCAATCGATGAGGAAATAATGAGTATAAGTATTATGATGAAGTTAAAATATTGATTTAGATAAAAATATCGTTTTTATTATTTTTATCAATATTATTATTATTATTAAAAGTATCATTAATATTAAAACTATCATTTTTATTAAAATTATCATTTTAATAGAAATATCATTGTTATTATAAAATATTATTATTATTATTATTTTAGTATTATCATTATTATTAAAAATTATCATCTTGAATGGAATTATTATTTTTATAAAATATTATTATTATTACAGTTAATATTAAAAAGTATCGTTATTATTAAAACTATCATGATTAGAATTATCACTTTATTATAATTAATATCATTATCATTATTAGTAAATATAAATATTATTATTATTATTATTACTAGTAGAATAATAATAATTATTATTATTACAAAATAATACAACTTTTACTCATTATTATTATCAATATTATTTTTATCAAATAAAAATGTGATACAAAGATATGTTTACCACGCGTAATGTAGTGACCCGAACTTTTCCATGATTATATATTTTATGAGGTCTATATTTACATGATTAAATGTTTCCAACAGGTTAAGCAATCAAACTTGTTAAGACTTGATTAATTGAAATGAGTTTATGTAAACAATTGACCACCCAGTTTGTCTGGTGATTCATGAACGTCATAACTTGTGATAATTATATAATCATTTTATTTTTTTTATGATGTAAGTTTTATTTTTTTATATATATAAGAAGAAATATAATTAAATCAAAGATCTACAAGTAAAACACTATTTGCTACAGTAAAACACTATTTGCTACATTAAATTTTCGCTTTGCTACAGTAAAATATTATTTGCTGCAGTAAAATACTATTTGCTACAGTAAACACTATTTACTATTATTCAATCCGTATTCGTACTCGTACAATACCCAGCTTATAGAGGTATATACTATTGGTATATACACTCAATGATCATCTCCTTAGCAGCCTTAATGAGTCATCAAACATGTGGGAACCATTATTTGGCAACTAGTATGAATGATTACACTAAAAATCAAACTAATAGAGCCTATATACACATGCATACATTCACGTGAATGATGAACACACACACACACACACACATATTTTCAATCAACTTTCACGCATCAAACTCATCTCTCTCAAGTTCTCTCTTGATGTTCTAAGTGTTCTTCATCATTTTCATCAAAATCTACATCAATCTAGCTCATAAATCCATACATAAATCAACTTACAAAACAACTACTCAAGAAAACTTCAAGAACACTTTCAAGTTTGTAAGTCTACTTCCAAGCTTTCTAATCCATTTCAATCAATCATCTAAGATCAAGAAACCTTTGTAATTTACAGTAGGTTATCTTTCTTATTCAAGGTAATATTCATATTCAAACTTTGATTCAATTTCTATAACTATAACTATCTTAATTTGAGTAGTAATCTTACATGAAATTATTTTCGTGTCATGATTCTACTTCAAGAACTTCCAAGCCATCAAAGATCCATTCAAGCTCAAGATTATTTCTTTTCATTTCTAGTAGGTTTACCTACTATACTTGAGGTAGTGATGATGTTCATAACATCATTCGATTCATATATATATAACTATCTTATTCGAAGATTATAACTTGTAATCACTAGAACATAGTTTAGTGAATTCTAAATGCATGTTCTATATCTATATGATATGCTAACTTAATGATTTAAAACCTGAAAACATGATGAACACCGTAAAACTGGACATACGCCGTCGTAGTAAAACCGGGGGCTGTTTTGGGTTGGATAATTAAAAATATGATAAACTTTGATTTGAAAGTTGTTCTTCTGAGAAAATAATATTTCTTATGAACATGAAACTATATCCAAAAATCATGGTTAACCTCAAAGTGAAAGTATGTTTTTCAAAATGGTCATCAAGATGTCGTTCTTTCGACTGAAATGACTACCTCTTACAAAAATGACTTGTAACCTGTAACTCCCACTATAAACCATCACTTTTTCTATTTAGTTTCATAAACTTAAATTCGATACGAAACCGTAGCACTTTGATTCACTCAAAACGGATTTAAAACGAAGAAATGATGGGTAAAACAAAATTGGATATTTTTGCTTGTTTTAGCTACGTGAAATTTTGTAACAAATCTATACTAACCATAACTTAACTAACTTATATTGTATTATATGTATTCTAACATATATTATGTAATCTTGATAGACCATAGATGTGATGACCCGGAAATTTCCGACCAAATTTAAACTTTAATCTTTATATGTTTCCGACACGATAAGCAACGGTTGTTAAGAATTTTAAACTGTGTTCATACATTCATTTAACCTCGACCAAGTTTCGATGATTCACGAACAATTATGTGTAAATAAATATGTAATATAAATTGTCATATTATTATTATTATTATTATTATTATTATTATTATTATTATTATTACTAATAATGTTAATATTATAATTAGTATTATTATAAGTAAAAAATTAATATTATCATTTAATTTATATCATTATTAATATTATTATTAACAAATATTAATATCATTTACGATTACTAATATTAATAGAATTAACATTATTAATATAATTATATATATGAATTATTAATTTAATATAATTTTTTTTATAAAATCACAAAATAATTGAGATTCAGTTTCATGAATCAATAAAACTGTATATGATTCATTTCCTATTTTTAATTTGTTAGCAGTACAATCAATTAAACTAAGGACAAAAATCTGTTAACTATCATAATCGAATTATATTTTCTTTTCTTCTCTAATTTGCTTTCCTGGCTTTAATTGTTACCAAACGAATTTAACCATAGAATAATAACAAAATTTTGCTTGAAGTCACTATCTGATTTAATTTCTTTCTTCTGTCTTATTGCTCTGATTGATTCCCATTGTCTCTTACTCTGTTGAAAAAGCAAACCCTACGACTTTGTATTTTTCACTTTCTGTTACACATCTATATCTATTATTATCTATCTCATCTCTATCTTATTTATATATACATATATACATATATACATATATATTCAAGGATATTAAAAACCACTTTCTCATATCATCTTCTTTACTACAACCACCATGAATATCACCACCATTTTCTTCGTGTAACCGACACGTTAATTATCTTTTTCTAATTCTTTCATGCATACAACTGAACCCATTTGAGTTGTAGCGTTTGATCACCTTTACGCCACCACCCATCGAAGCTGCTTGTTCTTTTTCTATTGGAACCACAAACCAAACCGTCACCCTCACCTCAAAAATTAACAGTTGCAATATATATATATATATATATATATATATATATATATATATATATATATATATATATATATATATATATATATATATATATATATATATATATATATATATATATATTTGTCGAACTCAGGCTCAAACAGACCCACTATATTTTTTTTTCTGTTTGAACAAGTCACAAGACCCACTTGATTATTCGTGTTGTTCCTGTTTCCTGGTTCGAACAAGTTCAAATCGAAACCCTTGTTGGTGTACGAAAATAAAGATGATGATGAATTAAAAACCTAACACACCCAAACCCCTTAGGCTTGTATTTATAATCTGCAAATTTCATTAACCTTTAAAGCTAAAGTGGCGTGATTTTCTCTTGTCTGGCCGACAATCTATAATCAATAAAACCCCACCATTTATCTTCCAAATTCTTTTGTGGACACCTTTTCCTTTACTTTTGCTTCCTGATAATTATCGAATCCTATTTAAAACTCAAACCCATTAAATCTTCTATTTTGGGTCGTGAGTTATTTTAAATCTTGGGTCCTTTTAAACTCCTAATTGGACTCTTAAACATTTTGGGCTTAACATGGGCAGTATGACAAACCATCATGCTATTCGTTATTGACTACTGCATATTTTCTTTCTTTCCTTCTCGTTCCTGGGCAATTAACGAAGATGATAAGCCATCATTGTGAAACCAAGCTACTGCAGTTGCAGCTGAATTTGTTGCTATTTCTGTCTGAAATCACAGCCCCATCGATCGAAAACCTATTTTTTTTTCTTTTCTGCAGCCTTTTATTTTTTTTAACATTGACGAGTACATGGATGATGATTAAGTTGATGAGTTTATGACAATGATACATTTTATGATAATGATCATAATGATAAGATAATTGTTAAAGATGATGATGGAAATGATTTGGATTTTGGGTTCAATAAAGAAGAAGAGGTAGCATCAAAATAATACGGATTAAATAGATCTGGGTTAGGAGAAATAACAGAAAAACAAAGGCAGCGGTATGGTTAGGAGCTTGTGTATGTAACCGAGAGGTCTCGGGTTCGAGCCCGGCTTTTGGCAGTTTTCTTTTAAATGGCTTTTCAAAGGTAGTTACTATTTTTATTATTATTATTATTTTTGTTATTATTATTATTGTTAATATTGATTATTGTTATTATTACTAAGTATTATAATTATTATTAGTATTGTAATTATTATTATTATTACTATAATTATATGTATTATAACCATTATAAGTATTATTATTCTTATAAGTATTATTAATACACTTATTAGTATTAAATTTACCATTTAAGTATGATTATTATTATTACCATGATTAAGATTATTACTACTATTAAAATAATATGAGTTATTATTATTTTTCATTAATTTTAATGTTAGTATCATTTTAGTTATTATTATGTAATATCCTTAAGTATTATAGTATTATTATTTTATCATTGATATAAGTGTAATTATTATGAATATGATCATTATAAATATTGTTACAACGAAAATAATGCAAAAATATCATTATTATATATCATTATTATTACCGTTATCATTAATACTAGAGGTATCATTATTATTAACGTTATGAGTATCATTATTTTACAATATAATTTTATTAAAAACTAAGTAGTATCATTATCATTAACATTATGAATATTATTGAACTTATCATCTTAGATATTATTAATACTAAATCTAATAGTATTATAGGCCATATCCTAATATTTTCATTAGATTAACTAACAAATGATATACATATAACAATATATTTAATACACGAAAGTAAACTATATTAATATCTTATTTATTAAAATAAATAAAATAATTATAATGAAACATATAAGTTATTGACAGTGAAACTTGTATTACTAATAATATACATAGTTGTTCGATTACAAGTATATGTATTAATATATATGAATGATATAGGTTCGTGAATCTGAGGCCAGCCCTGCATTATTTAGTTGTTCAATGTCGTCATATGTATTTTTACTACAAAATACATTAGGTGAGTTTCATTTGCTCCCTTTTTAAATGCTTTTGCAATATATATTTTTGGGACTGAGAATACATGCGCTGTTTTATAAATGCTTTACGAAATAGACACAAGTGATCGAAACTACATTCTATGGTTGGATTATTAAACCGAATATGCCCCTTTTTAGTCTGGTAATCTAAGAATTAGGGAACAGACACCCTAATTGACGCGAACTCTAAAGATAGATCTATCGGGCCCACCAAGCCCCATCCAAAGTACCGGATGCTTTAGTACTTCGAAATTTATATCATGTCCGAAGGAGGATCCCGGAATGATGGGGATATTCTTATATGCATATTGTGAATGTCGGTTACCAGGTGTACAATCCATATGAATGATATTTTGTCTCTATGCATGCGACGTATGTTTATGAGAAATGGAAATATGAAATCTTGTGGTCTATTAAAATTATGAAATGATTATTTATGCTAAACTAATGAACTCACCAACCTTTTGGTTGACACTTGAAAGCATGTTTATTCTCAGGTACGAAAGAAATCTTCTGCTGTGCATTTGATCATTTAAAAGATATTACTTGGAGTCATTCATGACATATTTCAAAAGACATTGCATTCGAGTCGTTGAGTTCATCAAGATTATTATTAAGCCAATTATATTTGGATATATTATGAAATGGTATGCATGTCTGTCAACTGTCAATGTAAATGAAAGTTTGTCTTTTAAAAACGAATGCAAAGTTTGTAAAATGTATCATATAGAGGTCAAGTACCTCGCGATGTAATCAACTGTTGTGAATCATTTATAATCGATATGGACCTCGTCCGGATGGATTAGGACGGGGCATTTCAATAGACACGTATACAATGTTTTGACATATCATATCGACGTCATCTATATATATTATTTGGAATAACCATAGACACTCTATATGCCGTAATGCTCGAGTTAGCTATATATGGTTGAGATTGATTCTAAAATAATATATATACCTTGAGCTGTGATCGAGTCTGAGACTTGTATACACTGGGTCGTGGATTGATTCGAGATAATATATTGATTTATTTATGTACTACTAACTGTGGACTACTAATTGTGGACCACAAACGTTGGACTGCTAACTTAACAACTTAAATCTACAACACGTAATAAAAATATTGTGAATATATTTCGATCATACTTTGATATATATGTATATATTTGTTATAGGTTCGTGAATCAACCTGTGGCCAAGTCTAATTCGCAAAGAATTGGTAATCTGTGAAAATGAGTTATAGTCCCATTTTTACTATCTAATATTTTTGAGATGAGAATACATGCAGTTTTATAAATGTTTTACAAAATAGACACAAGTACTTGAAACTACATTCTATGTTGGATTATCGAAATCGAATATCGCCCTTTTTAGCTTGGTAACCTAAGAATTAGGGAACAGTACCCCTAATTGACGCCAATCCTAAAGATAGATCTATGGGCCTAACAAACCCCATCCGAGGTACGGATGCTTTAGTACTTCGATTTATTATTATACAGACGAGAGGATTCTGTTTTGGGGATATTCTATATGCATCTTGTTAATGTCGGTTACCAGGTGTTCATCATATGAATAATTTTTATCTCTATGCAGTTTGCGAAATGCCTGATATGAGATGGATGTTTATGGAAAATGAAATCTTGTGGTCTATTATTACAATTTGATATATATATATATATATATATATATATATATATATATATATATATATAGATTAAACCTATAACTCACCAACATTTTTGTTGACGTTTAAAGCATGTTTATTCTCAGGTGATTATTAAGAGCTTCCGTTGTTGCATGCTAATTAATGACAAGAATTGGAGTCAGCATGCTTGTATGATATTGTTTAAAAACTGCATTCGAAAAATAAATTGTTGTAAAATATTATTGTAAACCATTATGAAATGGTCGTGTGTAAAAGCTGAATTTTAGATTATCATTACTTGATAATCTATGTTATGTCTATTAAACCTTTATCGATAGAATAAAGGTTATGGTTTGTTTTAAAAAAGAATGCAGTCTTTGAAAAACGTCTCATATAGAGGTCAAAACCTCGCAACGAAATCAATTAATATGAAACGTTTATAATCAATATGAACGGGACATTTCAGTTGGTATCCGAGCATTGGTCTTAGAGAACCATAAATTTACATTAGTGTGTCTTATCGAGTTTGTTAGGATACATTAGTGAGTCTGGACTTTGACCGTATTTTCCTTAAAAATGATTGCTTAACACTTTTGTTGGAAACTATATGTTTTTACATGTAAATATTATGTGATATATTGCTAATGTGTTAGTTAATGTGTGATAGATATCTACTTTCAGTACCAATCCCACTGACTCACCTAATAACAATGGAGAGTCAAATATATTTTGGGAAGATTCACAAATTCCCGAAGAGGAACCGGAAGAAGAGGAACTGGAAGAAGAGGAACCGGAAGAAGAGGAACCGGAAGAAGAACATGAACCGGAAGAAGAAGAAGTTTCGGGGGAGGAAATATTAAAAACTAAAAAAGAGTTAAATAAAAGAAAATCGTCAACAAATGGACCAAAGTTAAAAATGGTTTGTGGTGTCTCCGCTGAGGAGGAAAAATATTGGAAAAATTACCAATTTTATGATGAATCGGATTCTGATGAGGATTCTGATGATGTTATAGAAATTACCCCGACCCAATTTAAAAAGGCAAAAGAAAATAATAAGGGAAAAGCTATCAAAATTAAGAAAAATGATCCCAAATCTGATGAACTCTATGTTAACATGAAGTACCCTGATGTGGTGTACCGTAAACACCCATATTTCTTAAACTTTAACTATAACCCAGGAACATCTAAGCCACCAGGTTTTTCTAAACCATTTGTGAAAATGACGGCTCGTATTAGAGGAGCACCATATATCCCTAGGAAATTAGCGAAACGAACTAAGTCCGAGGAGGAAGAAACAAGTGAGTCGGAATAAAGAGTGGTAATCATGCTGTGTAATATATGTATTGTAGTGTGCTTGTACTTTTATGTTATATGTAAAAATTGCTTGTATTGTTTGTTAATTTTTTTTTTTACGATTCTAATCTTTGTCTATCTTACAGTATAAAAACACAAAATGGATGTTAAGGATAGACAACCGAATATTATAGAAGACCTACCAGGGGATATGATTGATGAAATCTTGTCTAGAGTTGGTCAGAATTCATCGGCACAATTATTTATGGCGAGATTAGTTTGTAGAACATTTGAAAGACTTTCTAGGCATGCCTTGGTTTATAAAAGGCTTTCCTTTAATAGATGGTGTATATCACATTGGGGAGACCTTAAGTTACGCCGTGTTTTCTTTAAGGCATTGAGTGCGGGAAACCCAAATGCAATTTTACGCTACGGGTTGAGAGCCTATTTTGACTCCACATATCCCAACATAGGACTTCGTTCATTAGAAAGAGCTTCAAACAAGCAACTTAAAGAAGCATGTTATGTTTACGGGTTAGTGATGTTCGCTTCTCACCAAATTATGAAAAAGAACATAGGATTGCAACTTCTAAATAAAGCATTTTCTCACAGGTGACGGATTCAGTAGTTGGGTTGAGAAATAAGGTTTTTAGATTGTTACGGGGCTGTTGGGCATCACGTAACCCCCGTCCTTTTGACAACGTTACAACATGTTGCCTAGCCAACGGTCAAAACGGTTATTTTCCACAAGACCAAGGATGGAAAATAGTATTAGTGAAACCCGAATGCATGACTTGTTTCTGGACCTATGAATTACGTATCTTTATTGCCTTTTCTGAACGACTTGCGCTTAACTAGAAATGCTTTCGCAACTACTTTGTATCAAAGATATTATGAACTATATTTCATGCTATATGTAAAATAGTGGTATTTTACGTTTGTAAAAATTTTGTATAAAAGTTTAAACGTGAAATATTATTGTATTCAGTTTTTCGTATAGAATTGTAGTAGTTGAATTGTATATTAGCTACTAAGTATGAACTTAATGGGTAGGTACTACCCGAATTAAAACTTATAAAATGCTAATATGAAGAAAAAGCTTTTATAAATAAGTTCATATTATGCTATGAAATATGTGATTAACTAAATTCTTTTGGCTATTTTTGAAGGAAATGGCACCGACGACTCGTCAGAACTTGAACATGGGCGAGGAAGACTTCCGTGCTTTCCTTGCAGCAAATATAGCTGCAGTACAGGCTGCAATGCAAAACAACAACAATAACTCAGGGTCTAGCAGTGGAGTTAACTCCACAGGAAACTGTGTAGGATGCTCCTACAAGGCTTTCACTGCCTGTAAACCTCTGGAATTCGATGGAACTGAAGGACTAGTCGGACTGAAACGATGGACCGAGAAGGTCGAATATGTGTTTGCTATAAGCAAATGTGCTGAAGAAGACAAGGTAAAGTACGCCACGCATACCTTCACAGGTACTGCATTAACATGGTGGAACACCTATCTTGAACAAGTGGGACAAGATGCTGCTTATGCACTACCGTGGTCAGCATTCAAACACTTGATGAACGAGCAGTACCGTCCCAGAAACGAAGTCAATAAGCTCAAGACAGAGCTTAGAGAATTACGAACGCAGGGATTTGATATCACCACATACGAACGACGATTCACCGAGTTATGTTTATTGTGTCCAAGAGTGTTCGAAGATGAAGAAGAGAAGATCGATGCATTTGTAAAGGGATTACCAGAGAGAATTCAGGAGGATGTGAGTGCAAGGCGCCTACTTCAATGCAAAAGGTAAGCCAAATGGCTCATAAACATATAAACCAGATCGAGGGAAGGATTAAAGAGTAGGCGCCGAGAAGGCCAAAATGAAACAAGTCAAGAGAAAGTGGGAAGAAAATAGTGACAAGGGTCACCAACACAACAACAGTAACTATCGCGTCAACAATCAACACAACAATCACAACTTCAATCGCACCATTTTTCGAAAAAACAAATGCAACAACAACCATCACAACAACAACAACCACAACAACCGTCCCAACAACAATAACAACCGTAACAACAACAAGAATCAGAAAAAGTCATGCCAAAGGTGTGAAGAGTACCATCCGAATATGTTCTGCATGACATTTTGCACCAAGTGTAAAAGAAATGGTCATGGTGCGACGAAGTGTGAAGTATACGGACCAATGACCAACAGAATTAAAGGAACAAATAATGTCAGAACAAATAATGTCGGAACAAATAATGCCGCCATTATTTGTTATGGATGTGGGAAACCGGGCCACTTCAGGACTAACTGCCCAAACCAAGGGAATACTGATGGGCAAGGCCACGGAAGAGTCTTCAATATTAATGTGGCAGAAGCCCAGGAAGACCCAGAGCTTGTTACAGGTACGTTTCTTATTGATGAAAAACCTGCTTATGTTTTATTTGATTCGGGAGCGGATAGAAGTTATATGAGTAGAGATTTTTGTGCTAAATTAAATTGTCCACTAACGTCTTTGGATAATAAGTTTTTACTCGAATTAGCAAACGATAAATTTATTATAGAGGATAAAATATGTCAGAACTGAGAAATTAATTTAGTTGGCGAAACGTTTAAGATTAATTTGATACCAGTAGAGTTAGGGAGTTTCGATGTGATAATTGGCATGGATTGGTTGAAAAAGGAGAGAGCAGAGGTTGTGTGTTATAAAAATGCGATTCGCATTGTACGCGAAAAAAGAAAACCCTTAATGGTGTACGTAGAAAAGAGCAACGCGAAGCTAAATCTTATTAGTAATTAGAAGGCACAAAAGCTAATAAGAAAAGTTTGCTATGCCATTCTAGCACACGTAGAAAAAGTACAAACCGAAGAAAAGAACATCCATGATGTTCCCGTTGTAAAAGAATTTTCCGATGTATTTTCGAAAGAATTACCGGGACTACCTCCACACCGATCTGTTAAATTTCAAATAGACCTTGTACCAGGAGCTGCACCAATAGCTCGTGCTCCGTACAGACTCGCACCTAGCGAAATGAAGGAACTCCAGAGTCAATTACAAGAATTTCTAGAGCGTGGTTTCATTTGACCAAGTACATCACCGTGGGGAGCTCCGGTGTTGTTTGTCAAAAAGAAGGATGGTACATTCAGGTTATGTATCGACTACCGAGAGTTGAACAAACTTACCATCAAGAACCGTTATCCACTACCGAGAATATACGACTTATTTGATCAACTACAAGGCTCGTCAGTTTATTCGAAGATTGATTTACGTTCTGGGTATCATCAAATGCGGGTGAAGGAGGATGATATTCCGAAGACTGCTTTTAGGACGTGTTACGGGCATTATGAGTTTATGATTATGTCATTTGGATTAACTAACGTACCAGCCGTGTTCATGGACCTCATGAACCGAGTGTGTGGACCATATCTTGACAAGTTTGTCATTGTTTTCATTGATGACATACTTATTTACTTAAAGAATGATCAAGAGCACCGGGAACATTTGAGAAAAGTGCTAGAATTATTGAGGAAGGAAAAATTGTACGCTAAATTTTCAAAGTGTGCATTTTGGTTGAAAGAAGTTCAATTCCTCGGTCACGTAGTGAATAAAGAAGGTATTCAAGTTGATCCATCGAAGATTAAAACCGTTGAAAAGTGGGAGACCCCGAAAACTCCGACGCACATACGCCAATTTTTAGGATTGGCTGGTTATTACAGAAGGTTCATCCAAGATTTTTCCAAAATAGCAAAACTCTTGACCGTGTTAACGCATAAAGGGAAGAAATTTGAATGGAAGGATGAGCAAGAGAAAGCGTTTCAATTGTTGAAGAAAAAGTTAACTACGACACCCATATTGTCATTACCTGAAGGGAATGATGATTTTGTGATTTATTGTGACGCATCAAAGCAAGGCCTCGGTTGTGTTTAAATGCAGCGAAAGAAGGTAATTGCTTATGCATCCAGACAATTGAAGGTTCATGAGCAGAATTATACGACTCATGATTTGGAATTGGGCGCTGTTGTTTTTGCATTAAAAATATGGAGGCATTACTTATATGGGGTCAAATGTACTATATACACCGACCACAAAAGTCTCCAACATATGCTCAATCAAAAACAACTGAACATGAGGCAGCGGAGGTGGATTAAGCTGTTAAATGATTATGACTTTGAGATTCATTACCACCCGGGAAAGGCGAATGTGGTAACCGACGCCTTAAGCAGAAAAGACAGGGAACCTGTTCGAGTAAAAGATATGAATATAATTATTCATACTAACCTCACTACTCGAATAAAAGAGGCACAACAGGAGGTTTTGAAAGAAGGGAATCTAAAGAATGAAATATCTAAAGGGTCAGAAAAACATCTTAACATTCGAGAAGATGGAACCCGGTATAGGGCTGAAAAAATTTGGATAACAAAGTTTGGAGATGTGAGGGAAATGGTACTTAGGGAAGCACATAAAATCAGATATTCAATACATCCCGGAGCGGGGAAAATGTACCAAGATCTCAAGAAACACTTTTGGTGGCCGGGTATGAAAGCCAATATTGCTACATACGTAGGAGAATGTTTGACTTATTCTAAAGTCAAAGCTGAACATCAGAAACCATCTGTGACGACCCGGAAATTTTTGACCAAATTTAAACTTAATCTTTATATTATTTCGACAAGATAAGCAAAGTCTGTAATGTTGAGTCTCGAAAATTTTGGAACTATGTTCATATATTCAATTACCCTTTTGACTATGCTCGACGATTCACGAACGAATATATAAATGGATATGAATATATATATATATATATATATATATATATATATATATATATATATATATATATATATATATATATATATATATATATATATATATATATATATATATATATATATATATATATATATATATATATATATGTATATATATTATAACTTGAAAGCATTAACAAAGTATTAAATGTATAATACTTTACATTAAACGTATTTGTCTCAATATATGTTTAATATATTCATATACGAAATTAGAAGGTAATACCAATGATTGATTTAGTAGATACTTCGATACTTATAAATCCCCTAAATATTATGATATGATTTATAGGTCTCTATTATGAGGTCCACGTTGATTTGAGAAATTGTTTCTTTTAACAATATTCGGAATAAATGGTAAAGTGTTCTACAAGTAGGAACAAAGTGTCAAATAACAAAAATTGGACAAAAGTTAGTGGAAAAACTGAAATTCATAATGTTCGATTGATCTATTTTCAAACGTACCGATTATACATCCCTGAATGTTAATATATATGTTTTATAATATAAACTTAGATTTTAAAATGATTTGTTATAAAGACTTAATATATTATTAAATATATTTTAAATAAATAACGAGACGATAAATTAAAGAAGAAATTGACCAAAACACTCGAACGTTCAAGTTATACTTCGAGTGATATAGTGTATTGTCGATTTAAGTCTAATTATTGATAAAGGTACACGTCTCAAAACGTAAAGTACAAGTTTTCTCAGCATACGAAAGGACGTTCGAAAAACTGAAACTTAGACATAATGTAGCGACCCGACACAATCGTCATTGACGGCGCCGTCTACTTAGGTCCCGTTACGTGGTCATAAGTCTTTAAAACAACGTTTGACCAAAAATATTTCGCATTCATTTAAAATGTAAAGATTGTTTCAAAGTTTACAATTATAGTCCAACTACAAGTTACGTTATAACGTTATAAGTACAAATGAAACCTATGCGACACAATTTAAAAGTAGCCAAAAGACGTTCCATGTATTCATATATACTCGACATCCAATGCAAGTATCAAAATAATGAGCGGAAGCATGTATCACAAAACATTCAGGGACTTAAGAAAAACATAGAAATCTGTCAACGAAAACGTTGGTGAAATCATAGGTTTAAGTAAGTAAGTAAGTACAAATGAACCACAAGATTTATATCATTGAAATAATAGTAAACCATTCTAAAATTTGTTGTCACGAGCACCCAACTATCAAGGCTTAACTTTCCATCCATAGAACCCCATCACAATAGTGTTAGAACATACACTGTTTCTCAAAAATATATTTCATCCGAATAACGGTAGCGAACTGTCCGAATGAGGGTTTGTCAAACCCATATGGCCATACAACATAAGTTCTCGCTTACACCCGGCAAGTGTAACTAATGATAATCGAATTGAGGATTTTTGTTCTAACTCTTATGTAGAATGTTTGTTTTTGTACTTGTGTTCACTTCGTAAAATGAAACGTTTATGTTTTCTCATCCCAAATGTAAGTCTAAAAGAGTAACGGTGGGACTATGATCTCACCTTGAGTGCACGAGTAATAAAGTACTTCACAAGTAAACGTGTGTAAGGACAATTGCTAGTCTTGAACTAAACAAGTAGGTTGTATCAATAACGGGAACACGATTGGTCAAAGTTGTCAATTAGTCCTATAGCTCGTTACGACTCGAATATATAGCATGTGAATCAAATTGTCAAGTTTCATGCAAGATACAAGTATAAAAGCATGTTAGAACGATTGCCTAAACATTTGGTTAAGTTTGACTAAAAGTCAAACTTGGTCAAAGTTGAAGTCAACAAGGTCGGGTCGGGTATCCGAAAATTTCCCATGATGAGGAATTGTATATGAGCATGTTATCCAAATTTCATGTTAATCGGAGTTGCGATTAAGCGGGAAAAGTTTGTGAAAAATAAAACAACAAAGGAATTTTGGTCTGGGGAAGTGCGCGGCGCGGGCTAAAACGTGGAATCAGGTCAGGAATTGTCTAAAGGGGGTAAGCATCTGGGTCTTCACATTTGCGCGACTCGTGAAATAATGCGCGGTGCGCATTACTATTTAAAAGGTGCTGTTTGCTGAAATTTTGTTAAGTCTCGAACCAAACATCAAACAAACATAACTCATGAACCGAAAACATTCAAAATGCATGTCATACTCCGTTAGAAAGGTAATTTAATGAGGAACACAACTAAATACATTTCATCAACCAAAATCATCATTTACAATAATCAAATCCAAGTTGAAAGCTCGTTGAAAGCTCATTAAATGCCCACCATAAATGCTTTCAAGTTCATAAATGCACTTTGATGATTCGGGAATTAAATGCACACATATAATACACTTATATATATATATATATATATATATATATATATATATATATATATATATATATATATATATATATATGTTTTGTAGGTAATCAAGCATACAATGCTAATAAACACTTACAATTAACCTTACAAAGCATTCAATGCATTTAAATTCTATTTTACTTCTATCAAATCCTAACCCAAAATCACAAAATCATTAATCATTTTAATGAAGTGTTCTTAATCAACCTACACATCAAATTGAAGCTAGTGATGTCAGTAACACATTTAATACATGCACTTTTAACATCTAACAATATTTAAGCAACCAAATCTTAAGATCAAACACACCCATTTTAAGTTTAAGCTAGTTACATCAAAATAGCAAGAACAAGCATACAAATCATATATTCATATTAGACTTGAGCCATAGACACTAATTAACACTTTTATAAGTTAAAAACATCAAGAACAAAGAATCTAGTGATTTTAGAAAGTTACCCAAACTTGATGAAATCGGTATAGAATTGAATAGAAAGATGCAAGGATTCCAAATATGTAATTTTTTTTGATGTTTGATTGCTAGATTAAAAATGGATGATGCATCTTTGATTTGGAGTTTTGAGAGAAAAGATGAAAGTATTAAGAAAAAGGAAAAAGGAAATGGATAATGAATGGAGGAGATGGATGTTGACTCTTTGACCTAGTCATGAGTTTGGTCAAATGACAACATTGGTCCCTCAAGTTTGAAGCGGGTACGTGTATTAACCAAACAGATTACCTAAACAAAATATTTTAAAACGTGTATTAACGGAAGATGTTATAATTATATAACGAACTTTGAATAAATAAACTAAAAGTAAACGGAAAAAGGCAGGATGTTACATTACCTACTCCTTAAAAGAAATTTCGTCCCAAAATTTAAGTAGGCGTAGTGGTCGTTGTTTCTTCCTCGAGATCTTGCGTCTCCGAATCCACGAATAAATGAGGGTATTTCTTTTGCATTTGATCTTGCCTTTCCCAAGTAAACTCGGGTCCCCTTTTGGCATTCCAACGGACCTTAACGATGGGGATTCTACTTTATTTTAGCGTCTTGACGGAGGTGTCTACAATTTCAACCGGTTCCTCCACAAAATGAAGTTTGTCATCAATAGTAAGTTCCTCGAGGGGATGACGAGTTCGGGTTCAGCAAAACACTTCTTCAAGTTTGATACATGGAAAGTAGGATGAACGGAGCTCAGTTGAGGCGGAAGATCTAAACGATAAGCAACAGTTCTAACACACTCCAAGATTTTGAAAGGACCAATATACCGCGGATTTAGCTTCCCGCGTTTCCCGAAATGGATTACACCTTTCCAAGGTGTGACTTTTAACATTACTCGATCTCCGAATTATAATTCGAGGTCGTTGTGTCTTTTGTCGGTATAGCTCTTTTGATGACTTCGGGCCGTCCGGAGCCTATCTCGGATTTGAACAATCTTCTCGGTTGTTTCATGAATGAGTTCGGGTCCGGTGATTTGTGTGTCGCCTACTTCGGCCCAACAAAGAGGTGAACGACATTTTCGGCCATATAATGCTTCGAATGGTGCGGCGTTAATACTCGCGTGATAACTATTGTTGTAGGAGAATTCAGCGAGAGGAAAGTGCTTGTCCCAAACTTTTCCGAAATCGATAACACTATCTCGTAGCATGTCTTCCAAGTTTCGAATTGTGCGTTCACTTTATCCATCGGTTTGTGGATGATATGCGGTGCTCATGTCTAAACGCGTCCCTAACGCTTCTTGTAAAGTACGCCAAAATCTAGAAACAAAACGGCCATCTCGGTCGGAAATAATCGATAAAGGCACACCGTGACGGGCTACGATTTCTTTAATGTAAAGTTGTGCGAGTTTCTCCATGTTGTTGGTTTCCTTCATGGCTAGGAAGTGTGCAGATTTTGTGAGACGGTCAACAATAACCCAAATAGTATCATAACCGCCCACCGTATTTGGTAGTTTGGTGATAAAATCCATCATTATCCTTTCCCACTTCCATTGTGGGATTTCGGGTTGTTGAAGTAGTCCGGATGGCCTTTGATGTTCGGCTTTGACTTTGGAGCAAGTTAGACATTTTCCAACATAAGTACCGACGTCCCTTTTAATAATATTGTTCCTTGAGGTCGTGGTACATCTTATTGGCACCGGGGTAGATCGAATATCTTGACTTATGGGCTTCGTCTAAAATAAGGCTTCGTAGGTCCCCATAACTAGGTACCCAAATTCTTCCGGCGAAATATCGGAGTCCGATTTCTTTAACTTCGAAACGAGAGGTGAGAACGTTCAAGTGTTCGAGAGAGATATTTTCATCCTTGAGAGCCTCGTATTGGGCTACACGAATTTTACTATTGAGGTTTGTGTGGATGGTGATGTTTAAAGCTCGGACACGAAGAGGCACCACTCTTTCCTTTCGACTTAAGGCATCAGCTACTACATTCGCCTTTCCGGGATAGTAACGAAGCTCACAATCGTAATCATTCAAAGTTTCAATCCACCGTCGTTGTCTCTTGTTTAGTTATTTTTGGTCGAAGATGTGTTGAAGGCTTTTGTGATCGGTGAAGATAGTGCTCTTGGTTCCATAAAGATAATGTCTCCACATTTTAAGTGCAAAGACAACGGCTCTGAGTTCGAGATCATGTGTCGTGTAGTTTCGTTCATGAATTTTGAGTTGTCGAGAGGCATAAGCAATGACTTTCTTTCGTTGCATCAATACACACCCAAAACCGTGTTTCGAGGCATCGTGATATATAACAAAATCATCATTGCCTTCAGGAAGTGACAAGATAGGAACGGTGGTTAGCTTTGTCTTCAAGATTTGAAACCCGGCTTCTTGCTCGGTTGCCCAATTGAATTTCTTTTCCTTGTGAGATAATTCGGTTAGAGGACGAGCAACCAAAGAGAAATCCTTGATGAATCTACGATAGTATCCGGTGAGACCCAAAAATTGAAGAATGTACGTAGGAGTAGTAGGAGTCTCCCATTTACTAATGGCTTCGATTTTTACGGGATCGACTTTAATACCTTGATCACTTACAACATGATCAAGAAATTGAACTTCCTTCAACCAAAATTCACACTTGGAGAAGTTGGCATAGAGTCATTCTTGTCTCAAGAGTTCAAGCACAAGTCAGAGATGTTGTTCGTGCTCTTCTTCGCTTTTAGAATAGACCAAAATATCATCGATGAACACGATAACGAATTTGTCGAGGTATGGTTTGCACACGCGGTTCATGAGATCCATGAACACCGCTGGTGCGTTAGTGAGACCAAATGGCATTACAAGAAATTCATAACTACCATAACGAGTCCGGAAAGCAGTTTTGGAGACATCTTCCCCCTTAACCCTTAATTAATGATAACCCGAGCGGAGATCGATTTTTGAATATACACAAGATCCTTGTAGTTGATCAAAGAGGTCATCGATGCGTGGAAGAGGATATCGGTTCAATTTGTTTAGTTCACGATAGTCGATACACATTCGTAGGGATCCATCTTTCTTCTTAACGAATAAAATCGGAGCGCCCCATGGTGAATGGCTAGGTTGGATAAAACCACGGTCAAGTAGTTCTTGGATTTGACTTTGCAATTCTTGCATTTCGGATAGAGCAAGTCTATACGGTGCACGTGCTATGGGTGCGGCTCCCGGAATAAGATCGATTTGAAATTCAACGGTCGATGAGGTAGAAGACCCGACAATTCGTCGGGAAAAACATCGGAAAAGTCACTAACAATTGGCACATCATCGATATCTTCTCATTGGTCTTGACTTTCTTAACGTGGGCTAGAATCACGAAACAACCTTTACGAAGGTATTTTTCAACTTTAAGGCACGAGACGAGGTTGAGTCCGGTGCAACTCTTATCGCCATAGAAAATCAAGGGTTCACCATTCTCGATAGGAATTTGAATCGCTTTAAGATCGCAAAGAATGTGGGATTTCGTTTTGGCTAACCAATCCATACCAATGATTACATCAAAGCTCCCTAGTTCTACAGGTATCAAGTCAATTTCAAACTTTTTACCCATTAAGTTTAACGTACACCCCCGATAAAATTTGTCGGCACTCAATAGTTTTCCGTTGGCCACCTCAATGGTGTAAGTAGTATCTAGTAGGAGTGGTGGAGTGCTAAAAGAATGAGTCAAAGTCTCAGATACAAAACTCTTATCGGCACCCGAATCGAATAAACAAGAGACATAAGAATTGTTGAAAAGAAACGTACCCGTGACTAATTCATTGTCATCTCGGGCTTCCTCGGTGTTAATGTTGAAAGCTCGGCCGTGCGTATTGGGATTATCTTTCTTCTTTGGGCATGCATTTCTATAATGACCCGTTTGGCCACATTCGTAACAAGTGACCGTCTTTGGTGCATTGGGCCCCTTTCGAGCGACGGGGGCAGCACTTTTACAATCGTTGGCCTTATGACCAATTCCTTGGCACTGATGGCAAATTAGCTTGCCACATTCACCAAAGTGATGCTTGTTGCATTTATTGCAAAGAGGTAGGTTTCTGGCATAATCCTTCTTGCCGTCGAAGGTGAAAGGCTTCTTGGCAAAGTTGTTGTTGCTTGATTGGGGGGCTTTCCATTTTCTTTTGTTGTTACCCGACTTATCCTCGGCTTTAGGTGCGAGTACTACGATTTCGTCCACCGTTTCAATCAATTTGCGGGCCATATTCAAAGCTTCTTGATGATTAGTGGGTTTTGATGACATTACCCAGTGTTTGATGCTCTTTGGGAGACCATCCATGTAGAGTTCAACCCTTAAAGACTCGAGGTTCACAAGGTTTGGGCACATCAAGGCTAGTTCGGAGAATCGTTGATTGTAGGCCTTGAGATTGTTTTCGACCGCTTTTAAAGTTATTAGCTCTTGTTCGAGCCTTCGGGTTTCTTCACTAGAAAAATATTCGATGATCATCTTTTCCCTTAATTTGGCCCAAGAGAGGGCTTGAGCTTCATCGGTACCCACCGAATGTACATAGGTGTTCCACCACGTAAGAGCGACACCGACGAAAGTGTGAGTGGAGTATTTGACCTTGTCTTGGTCCCGACAACCGCTTATGCTAAAGACGGCTTCCGTTTGCTCAAACCATCGGGTGACACAATCGGTCCTCCGGTTCCATCGAAAGTGTGAGGTTTGAACCCCATAAAAGCTTTATAGGAGCATCCCTCGTTTGAATTACCGGCTCCATTGTTGTTGTTGTTGTTGTTGTTGTTGTTGTTGTTGTTGTTGTTGTTGTTGTTGTTGTTGTTGTTGTTGTTGTTGTTGTTGTTATTGTTGTTGTTGTTGTTGTTGTTGTTGTAGTAGTTATTGTTATTGTTGTTGGATGAGTGACCGGCCATGGCCGCATCTACGGCGGTGGCTATCATCCATTGAAGAGCTTGTTCGGGTGTTTCATGGCGTGGTACACGGCGAGGAGGCATTGTTCCTTCAAAACACAAGAATATCGTTGATTAGTATTCTCAATAATACTAACCGTGATATGGAATGAGGATAAAGAGAAAGTTTTCCTTGACTCGCCTTAAATTCTTTATGTCATAATGTCGGAACGTTCATATGAGTCACCGTAATATAATCCCGGAAATTATAATACCCTAATTCATATGTGCATTCGACATTATTTCACTAAGTCAAGGTGGCGTGTTAACAAATTAAACAACGTGAGATTAAGATGGAATAAAAGTTAGATATGAATAGAAGAGTTCGAGTATAAATGCACAAGTAGTCAAGTAATTCCTACTTCAAGTCTATATGTCGGTTGTAGTCTAGACTTACTAACGTACCCTATGAATCGGGGTTGACACCAATGAACTCTAAATCCCTACAACCAACGCTCTGATACCATCTGTATCGACCCGAAAAAATCGTCATTGACGGCGCCATCTACTTAGGTCCCGTTACGTGGTCATAAGTCTTTAAAACAACGTTTGGCCAAAAATATGTTGCATTCATTTCAAATGTAAAGATTGTTTCAAAGTTTACAATAATAGTTCAACCACAAGTTACGTTATAATGTTATAAGTACAAATGAAACATATGCGACACAATTTAAAAGTAGCCAAAAGATGCTCCATGTATGCATATATACTCGACATCCAATGCAAGTATCAAAATAATGAGCAGGAGCATGTATCACAAAACATTCAGGGACCTGAGAAAAACATAGAAATCTGTCAACGAAAACGTTGGTGAAATCATAGGTTTAAGTAAGTAAGTAAGTAAGTACAAATAAACCACAAGATTTATATCATTGAAATAATAGTAAACCATTCTAAAATTTGTTGTCACGAGCACCCAATTATCAAGGCTTAACTTTCCATCCATAGAACCCCATCACAATAGTGTTAGAACATACACTGTTTCTCGAAAATATATTTCATCCGAATAACAGTAGCGAACCGTCCGAATGAGGGTTTGTCAAACTCATATGGCCATACAACATAAGTTCTCGCTTACACCCGGCAAGTGTAACTAATGATAATCGAATTGAGAATTTTTGTTCTAACTCGTATGTAGAATGTTTGTTTTAGTACTTGTGTTCACTTTGTAAAATGAAACGTTTATGTTTTCTGATAATGCTAAAAACGAACATATATTGCATAGCATTATTCCCCAAGAAAGACAAGCTTTTAGTTGCAATTGTTCTATTTACAAGTGATATTCGTTTAAATATTAAAAGGTGAAGACAAAAGACAGATTCGACGAATTGAAGACACAAACGACCAAAAAGCTCAAAATTACAAAATACAATTAAAGAGGTTCCAATTATTGATGAGAAACGTCTCAAAATTACAAGAGTACAAGATTCAAAACGCAAAGTACAAGATATTAAATTGTACGCAAGGACGTTCGAAAATCCGGAACCAGGACCAGAGTCAACTCTCAACGCTCGACGCAACGGACTAAAAATTACAAGTCAACTATGCACATGAATATAATATAATATATAAATAATTCTTAAAAATTATATATATATTATATTATTATTTAAAATCGTCGGCAAACAAAGAGCCAAGGCTGAATGAGCTGTAAAAACGAACTCCACGACTTGCGGAGTTCGAAGGCTAAAAGAACCGCGACTCGCGGAGCCCCAAAAAATGAAAATGCCTATAAAAGCCAACGCAGTTCGACGAATTTTAATATCAATATATATCCATCCATCTATCTATACGTAATATTTATATTTATAATTTATATTTTAATTTTAATTTTAATTTTAATCCTAATAATAAGGGTATGTTAGCGAATGTTGTAAGGGTGTAAGTCGAAATTCTGTCCGTGTAACGCTACGCTATTTTTAATCATTGTAAGTTATGTTCAACGTTTTTAATTTAATGTCTCGTAGCTAAGTTATTATTATGCTTATTTAAAACGAAGTAATCATGATGTTGGGCTAATTACTAAAATTGGGTAATTGGGCTTTGTACCATAATTGGGGTTTGGACAAAAGAACGACACTTGTGGAAATTAGACTATGGGCTATTAATGGGCTTTATATTTGTTTAACTAAATGATAGTTTGTTAATGTTAATATAAAGATTTATAATTGGACGTACCCATAAATTACCATATACACTCGATCGGACACGATGGGCGGGGTATTTATATGTACGAATAATAGTTCATTTAACCGGACACGGGAATGGATTAATAGCCACTAGAATAATTAAAACAGGGGTGAAATTATGTACAAGGACACTTGGTATAATTGATAACAAAGTATTAAAATCTTGGGTTACACTCAGTCGACATCCTGGTGTAATTATTAAGCAAAGTATTAAAATCTTGTTACAGTTTAAGTCCCCAATTAGTTGGAATATTTAACTTCGGGTATAAGAATAATTTGACGAGGACACTCGCACTTTATATTTATGACTGATGGACTGTTATGGACAAAAACCAGACGGACATATTAAATAATCCAGGACAAAGGACAATTAACCCATGGGCATAAAACTAAAATCAACACGTCATCATGATTACGGAAGTTTAAATAAGCATAATTATTTTATTTCATATTTAATTTCCTTTATTTTATATTTAATTGCACTTCTAATTATCGCATTTTATTTTATTGTTATTATATTTAATTGCACTTTTAATTATCATACTTTTAATTATCGCAAGTTTATTTTATCGCACTTTTATTTATCGCAATTTCATTATCGTTATTTACTTTACGCTTTAAATTAAGTCTTGTATTTATTTTTATTTTTTTTACATTTGGTTTTAACTGCGACTAAAGTTTTAAAATCGACAAACCGGTCATTAAACGGTAAAAATTCCCCTTTATAATAATAATATTACTTATATATATATTTGTATTTTTATAAAAGTAAACTAATATAGCGTTAAGCTTTGTTTAAAGATTTTCCCTGTGGAACGAACCGGACTTCCTAAAAACTACACTACTGTACGATTAGGTACACTGCCTATAAGTGTTGTAGCAAGGTTTAAGTATATCCATTCTATAAATAAATAAATATCTTGTGTAAAATTGTATAATATTTAATAGTATTTCCTTGTAAAATATAAGCTATTTTATATACACCTCTGCTTTGACATCAAGTTATTTTTGGCGCCGCTGCCGGGGAAAATCTAGCTTAAAAGCCGGAAGCGCAACGCTAAATATAAAAAAAAATTTATTTTTAGTTTACTTTTATTAAAATACGCTTTTGTAAAAATACGTTTTTAATTATTCGAAAACATAAAAAGAAAACAAAAATATAAATATTTTTAAGATTTTGTTAAATATTTAAGTTTTATAAAGTTTCTTTATTTTTATTTTATAAAAATATAAGTTTTATTTAAATATTTTGTGTTTATTTAAAATATAAAATCAAAAACTGAAAAAAAAGAAAAAAAAATTATATATATATATATATATATATATATAAATCTAGTTTTAAGATTTTTATTTATAAAATTATAAAGTAGTTCTATTTTTATTTTAGTTTTTAAATATAAGTTTTTATTATATAAATATTTTTATTTAAAACAGAAAATATAAAGCATAATACAGAAAATATATAAAAAAAACGCGTCGAATTAAAAACTGTACCAGAGTTGAATTTTAGAACCCCGCGACTCGCGAAGTTTTCCTGCTTCGGGCACCGCAACTCGCGGAGCAGCCCTGACACACGTGACAGAAACCCTAATCAGCATTAATTACGGGTTTTATATTTATTAATTAACTTTTAACCCTAATTAGGTTTAATTTTAATATGTTAATTAGTTTTACTTTTTATTTAATTTATATATTTAGTTAAATTAGTTTAATTAATGTAAAATTAATAGTTTTAATAAATAAATATTATAAAAATAATATTTTTATAAAAATTGTACTTTTTACAACTTTTTGTATATTTTTATATTTTATCCCTTTTTAATTGTTTTAGCGTAATATTTGTGTTTTTCGCTAGTTTCTAGTGTTAAACTTAGTTTTTGCCATAGTTATATTTTTATTTCTAGATTTTTAGGCTTTGCCGTAAAATCCCTTAAGTACTTTTTCTTTAGACTAAGATTTAAGTGCTTTAGAATTCTGCGATGCCTTTTTAAGTTTTTTTTTTTTTTTTTTTAAGTTATTGCCATTTGGGATATAGTTTTACTTGTAAGCTTTAATATTTTTAGACGCCTTTTACCTATGTATCAATTATCATTCCAATTAGTAATCTCAATTTGCGATTATAATTTTAAGTTAGTGATAGTAATAAGGTTGGGTTAGTCGAGTGTTTTTAAGTTCTATAAGTTACTCTTTTTCTTTCTTATTTTTATTTTTCGATCTTTTTCCGACACGCTCTTTTTCTTTCTTATTTCTCGCTATTCTAGTTTTAGGACATAGATTTTTATTCTACTTCCTATCTAAATTTCTTAAAATTACGAAAATGTTATAATTCAGTAGGCTTATAACTACCTTAAATGGTTATAAGAACAAAGAGAGAAAAAAGAGAGAAGAAATATTGATATTGATATTTCAAGAGAAATGGTACACCTTAAATGACTACCATACATGTCTATTTATAGCATAAAATATTACTATGCAAGAAATATAATAATAATAAAATTAACATCCAATCTAGATATTTTATAACACTCCCCCTTGGATGACAATTTTATTAGAGAATAACTAGTACTGCCTCGTTAAAAACCTTGCTAAAGAAAACCCATTGGGATAAAACTTTAGCTAAGGGAAAAAGAGTGCAGCATAGAGTTGACTCTCCCTCAAGTAGGCAACGTCTGAGTTGTTACATCTTCTGAACATGCCTCATGTCAATATTATGAACGTGTGTTCTGAAAATAGCAGTTGGCAGTGCTTTGGTATAAAGATCAGCAGAGTTGTTGATTGAACGTATCTCATTTTAATCTGGTTGTCTTTTACGAGATCTTGAGTATATGAGAAGAATCTGAGGTTTTCATCTGAAACTGTATCATCTAAATCTTTTATGTACAAGTTTAGCCCCTGCGATTTGTCTACAGTCTCCTTCATGGTTTGCTCAAACCCTTGTTTTAATTCCTATTCCCTTGTAGTTTTTTCTGAGCCTTACCAACATACCATTCTTTTCCATTAAACTTATGACCGTTAAGACCGTCTATGGCTTTGGCGCCTCGTCAGTATTTATATTTTGTTCAGTCACTTTTGATACTCTTCTTTCATTTGTATTATGCAAGCTGCATTATCTTCATATATAGTTGTTGGTGAAGATAGTTGTTAGTCTTTTATAGCGTTCTAGTCCACAAGAATCAATAATGATTTGTGTCATTGATCTCAACCAAACACATTTTCGAGTAGTTTCATATAATGCAATCACTTCGTCATGATTTGATGATGTTGCAACAAGTGTTTGTTTTAAGAACATCATGATTTTGTGGTACCTCCATTTAGGAATACATATCGAGTTTGAGATTTATCTTTATGAGGATTTGATGAATGACCTGCATATACATAATCAACCAAATCTTGTTTTGAAACGTTAGAATAAAATAATTTTAAATCAGCAGTTTCTCAAGGGTATCAAAATATGTGTTTGTCCCATTCCAATGTCTTTTTGTAAGGGCTGAGTTGAACCTTGTCAACAAAATAACTGCAAAAGAAATGTCAGGTCTTGTATAATTTGTAAGATACATAACAGTCCTAATTGTACTAATATATGGAACTTCTGATCCGTTAATATCTTCATGATCTTCACGGGAATGAAATGGATCAGTGTCAATATTGAGTGATCTAACAACCAATTGGTTTTATCTTTAAAAAAAATGTTTTAAAATCTTTTCAGTATAAGTTGTTTGATGTACAAGTAGACCATTAGGCATATGCTCAATTTTCAATCCAAGGTAATACTTGATTTTTTCAAGATTTTTTATTTCAAAATAATTCTTTAGAAGTTGAATGATTTCATAGATTTCTTTATTTGTTCATATGATGTTAAGAACATTGACATAAACAACTACGATCACATATCCGAACATTGTTTTTATAAAACATACGTGCAAAATAAGTTTATATGTATACCTTTTTTTTTTATCAAGTAGTCATTTAATCGGTAATACCACATACGTCCCATTTGTATAAACCCATTTAGAAATCTTTGTGATTTAATGGAATATATTCCCTTGGGTTTTACATTAGATGCTTATGATACCTTAACCCTTTAGGTATATTCATATATATCACTATTAAGTGATCCATACAGATAAGTAGTAACAACATTCATGAGATGCATTTAAATAACTACCAGGTTGATTAAGTGTCTAATAAGTAATTGTATCCATTACAGGAGGATAAGTTTTCCTCCTAATTCATTTCTGGTCTTTGTGGAAAATATTGAGTTACAAGTCTAGTTTTGCCTTGTAACTTCATTTGCACATTTCTTTTCGGATAAAAATTCATTTGTATCCCATACGTTTCACATCTTTAAAAGTGATAACGATTGATCCGAAAACTTTTCTTTTATCGAGTAATTCTAATTCAGCTCGTATTGCTCCTTTCCATTGAGCTCAATCATGTCCATTTTGTATATTCAATGACAGATTTTAGTTCCAGATCATCATCTTTATTCATGATGTCATTGTAACATTATATGAAAATATCTCATAGAGATTTTAATTTCATTTCGGTTCCATAATATTGCATAGTTTATCGCAATTTTAGTATTTACATTTATCAATATCCTCTGCAGAAGGAATATTGATTTGTGGTTCTTCTTGAACACTTTCTTTTACCTCATTATCAGCTGATTTTCTTTTTCGAGGATTTTTATCTTCGGAACCAATTGATCTTCCACGTTTGATGCGTGGCAAAGACTCAACAGTGACATTATTGCCAGCTTTTGGAATTTCAGTTCGAGCTGGAGCATTTATCGCTGGTATATATGATTTAGTCACTTTTTTTTTATATCTGTAAATGCATAAAGTAATTAATTTGCAAGTTCTTGCATATGCATTATTTTTGAACTTTCGTTTCACATTCTTTTGTGCGAGTTCAACATACCTTAATTGATGTTCACATCATGAAGCATCATTTTATTTTTTTATTTTTTCTCCCCCTAATCTAGGGAACAATGTTTTATTAAAATGACAATCAGCAAAACGTGCTGTAAAAACATCACCCATCATGGGTTCAATATATCTTATGATTGAAGATGTTTTATATCCAAAATATATTACCATCTTTCTTTGAAGAACCATTTTATTGTGTTGTGGTGATACAATTGGAACATACACTGCACAACCAATGTTATAAGGTGGAAAATATTTGGCTCTTGGCCAAAATCAAGTAGTAAGTGAAAATATTTATGACTTCCACATGGTATAATGCGAATTAATGTCGCAGCATGTAAATTTACATGTCCACATATAAATATTGAGAGTTTTGTACTCATTATCAATTGTCTATTTATTAGCTGCAAGCGTTTATCTATTGATTCAGCTAAACCAATTTTGTGTATGCATATGAGCAACTGGATGTTCAACAACAATCCCTGTAGATATATAATGATCATTAAATGCTTGAGATGTTAACTCACCAGCATTATCAAGTCTCATCCTTTTAATGGTGTAATCAGAATAATGTGTTCTCAATTTAATAATTTGTGCAAGAAACTTTTCAAATGCCATATTACGGCTTGATAGCATATAAATATGAGACCATCCGCTAGATGCGTCTATTAGAACCATGAAATATCAAAATGGTTCACATGATGGATGAATTGGTTCATATATCTTACCTTGAATTCTTTCAAGAAACATTTGTGATTCTTTTTCACAATATACTTTTCATTAATCACCATATGTGCTTTCCATTAATCACCATATGTGTTTTTTTTTTTTTTTTTTTTTTTTTTTCATAAATCACCATATGTGCTTTTTCATCATATATCCTTTTCACCATATACGCTTTTAATCATATGCGCTTATTATATGCGCTACGCTTTTCATCATATGCGCTTTTCAGCATATGCGCTTTTATAATATGCGCTTTTTATCATATGCGTTTTTATAATATGCGCTTTTTATCATATGCGCTTTTTATGTGAATAGTAAATTAATTAATTTCGTTTTACTATTCATATGAATTAATTTCGATTTACTATTTTGTTAATTGAGTAATATATATACATCATATACTTGTGACTCCGGAGACTCAAATGAATTTGACCATATAGTTATATGTTGTACCTTGCACATTAATTTTCAGTAGAAGCTTTAGATGCATATTATTTTCAGTAGAAGCTTTAGATGCACTTTTTTTTAATCACCAAATATCACAAACACTTTGTTTGCGTTTGTTCATAGTCATCAATGAAAACCATTTTCTTTAATTTTATTTTATACAATAAAATTAACGCATCATTATTCTTTTCAAAAAAAACAATAATCTATTGTTATTGTTCACTTGTGCCATGTTTAACAACAAAGGTCAACAACCTCTGTCTTGTTTGTTGTGGCAACCAAAAACAACCTTTGCTTTTGTTACCGAGAATCCAAGACCAAAAAACAATTAATTTTCAATTAATCTTTTATCAAAACCATAAATGATTTTGTTGATCTACGTTGATATGGCCATAAAGAATTGACGGCTGACCTACTTTTGTAAGTGTATTTCGGCTATTATCCAGAAAACGCACGACGACCTTTTTTTTTTTTTTTTTTTTTTTTTTGATGAACTATTTGTTTCATATCTAGCTTAGGCAATTATTGTGAACATTTGGTCCCTATAAGAGCATTTATCTTTTAGACTTTTAGTTGATTTGTACTCGTCACAATTAGGGATGGCACCCGCGGGTCGTGGATGCGGATCCATTGGATCCATCACCCGTACCCGCGGATTTTTTTTTTTTTTTTTAAATCAAATAACTGGAAATTTGGAATTTTTTTTTTTAAGAAACATCCAATTGAACCCTTATTCGTTGAAACAATTTGACTATCTTTTTAACTCCCCATTATTAAACGGGCCATTTTGATGCACACTCTTAAAAAAAATAATTTGTTTTTTTAAGTTTTATTATTCAACCTCCTTTTTTTAACGGTCACGTTTTTAACAAAACATTTGACAAGTTTTGAAAAAAAAAGTTTTTTTTTTTTACTTTGCTTTCCCCCTTTCTGTAAAACTCATTTAAACACTTTCTTTGTTTTTAAAAAAAACTTCCTTTTTTTTTACGTTACCTGTAAATTATAAATATATAAAAACTTTTTGTTTAAAAAAAAAAACTTTCTAGTTTTTAAAAGGCCACTTGACTAATTTTTTTAATTCTTTCACAACACCCGATATCGTGATCGTGACCTTTCACCAAATCAAGAGATATTCTTGATAAACTAAACACTGACTCGTGTTTGGAATTGTCGGCCACAAAAAAAAATTCATTTGATGAAAGTATATTTTTTTTAATTATAGAAGGAGATCACTTCATTTTCAATACTTCATTTTTGACAAAAAGCTACTCCATTTTACCATTACTTTTTTTCTTATTTTAACTTTTAAGATTTACTTTTAATAAAAATACAAACTACTTTTTGTATTTTAACTTTTAAGATTTACTTTTAATAAAAATACAAACTACTTTTTTTTTATTTTAACTTTTAAGATTTACTTTTTAATAAAAATACAAACTACTTTTTTTATTTTAACTTTTAAGATTTAGTTTTAATAAAAATACAAACTACTTTTTGTATTTTAACTTTTAAGATTTACTTTTAATAAAAATACAAACTACTTTTTGTATTTTAACTTTTAAAATTTACTTTTAATAAAAATACAAACTACTTTTTGTATTTTAACTTTTAAGATTTACTTTTAATAAAAGTACAAACTACTTTTTCTTATTTTAACTTTTAAGATTATAAATTTAAGAATAAACATTAGTATGCATGAAATAAATAATGATTAATTGCATAAGTAATCATAAATGTTAGATAACATATAAAGACCCCATCGTATTCGTATTGATCGGAATTAATCTCGACCCATGGTACCGTGTTGTCAAATGACGTGTTGCGTACATAAAGTACCGTGTTGTCAAATGACGTGTTGCGTACAATCATGAGGTCTTATTAAAATAAATATAAATGTTAGTGAAGTTAATAAGAGTTAGATTACAGAAAATATAATTCAGGCGGTATAACCGACCATATATAACTTAAATAACATAAATATAAATGTTAGTGAAGTTAATAAGAGTTAGATTACAGAAAATATAATTCAGGTGGTATAACCGACCATATATAACTTAAATAACATAAATATAAATGTTAGTGAAGTTAATAAAAGTTAGATTACATAAATATAATTCAGGTGGTATAACCGACCATATATAACTTAAATAACATAAATATAAATGTTAGTGAAGTTAATAAAAGTTAGTAAACATAAATGATAGTTAGGCGACAGTGTCGACCATATATAATTTAGGTGGCAGAGCCAACCATATAATAAGAACAATACAAATGCACTAAGAACTTAATAAAAATTAGTAGTCCAAAATGTTAGTAGTCCAAAATTTGATATGTCCGAGTCTGAAAATTATTAATAATTTCATACCTTGATTAGTGACTCGTGATCGTTTGAGATATCCTTTTATTACACTAAGCTCTTCGTGCTGATAACGTGTTATAATTCAGTAGGCTTATAACTACCTTTAATGGTTATAAGAACAAAGAGAGAAAAAAGAGAGAAGAAATATTGATATTGATATTTCAAGAGAAATGGTACACCTTAAATGGCTACCATACATGTCTATTTATAGCATAAAATATTACTATGCAAGAAATATAATAATAATAAAATTAACATCCAATCTAGATATTTTATAACAGAAAATTTATTTTAAGTGGTTAAATTGATAGACATCAAAATTTTCTGGTTCGTAGTAATAGTTGGATTTGTACGTGGACCGGGTTATTGGAGCCAAACAGTCCTCAATTATATTGAGACCAAACGAATCCTGCCCCTCTGCTGCATCTTTTGGCTATTCGAAACGTGGGCAAAATCAGAAAAGTCTATTAATTGGATAACTTAAATAATTTTTCTTTCCTTTTAAAAAACTAATAGGATATTCAGTGAATGCACCGAGCAAGACGTTCACCACCTTTTGTACGTTCACCACATGTAACTAGATCAAGACATCTAGCTAATATTGTCGCCGTTGATAATCTATTTTTTGAACCCGACCTCACAATTGAGAATCCGGAGAATATTCAGGGACAATTCATAGATCCTGAACCATTAAATTTTCCTCCGGAACCACCAATCATTCAAACAGAGATTGTTGAGGAACGAACCATTAAATCAGAATCCTCTAGTGATTCCTATTCTACAAATTCAATTATGGAAGTAACAGAACCTTTAAGTATGGAAGACCGAATGAGAGCTAAACGCACTGGCCAAGGTCACGCAATTACTCATCCAGACATTAATGCGCCAGATTATGAAATCAAAGGACAAATTCTACACATGGTGACTAATCAATGCCAATTTAGTGGTGCACCGAAGGAAGATCCAAATGAACATCTTCGTACCTTTAATAGGATCTACACACTATTTAAAATAAGAGAAGTAGAAGATGAACAAATATATCTCATGTTATTTCCCTGGACTTTAAAGGGAGAAGCCAAAGATTGGTTGGAATCGTTACCTGAAGGGGCGATCGATACATGGGACGTTTTAGTTGAAAAATTTCTTAAACAATTCTTTCCGGCATCTAAAGCCGTAAGACTTCAAGCAGAAATTGTTACGTTCACACAGAAACCGACTGAAACTCTATATGAGGCGTGGACCAGATTCGGAAAATTATTAAGAGGATGTCCGCAACATGGTTTAGACACCTGTCAAATAGTACAAATATTCTACCAAGGATGCGACATCACTACAAGAAAAGACATCGATATAGCAGCTGGTGGTTCCATTATGAAGAAAACCGAAACTGATGCTTATAAAATTATTGATAACACTGCTTCCCACTCACATGAGTTGCACCAAGAAAAAGATATCGTTAGATCATCTAAAGCAGCTAGAGCCGATTCTAGCCATGACTTAGATTCCATTTCCGCAAAGATAGATGCTGTCGAGAGACGAATGGAAAAGATGACTAAGGATATTCACTCAATACGAATTAGTTGTGAGCAGTGTGGAGGACCACATTTGACAAAAGATTGTCTCAGTATTGAATTAACAATGGGACAAAGAGAGAATATTTCATACATAAACCAAAGTCCTGAAAATAATTAACAGAATAATTATCAACCGCCAAGACCTATTTACAATCAAAACCAGAACTATAACCGAAATATTCCATACAACAACCAACAAGGTCCTAGCAATCAACAAGTATCCAACAATACTTACAATCAGCAAAGACCTAATTTTCAAAACAAACCACCACAACAATCCGTTGATAAAAAGCCAAATTTAGAAGATATGATGACGAAGCTAGTTGAAACTCAAACGCAGTTTTTCACATCTCAGAAACAAACTAATGAACAAAATGCTCAAGCATTTAGAAATCAACAAGCTTCTATTCAAAACTTGGAACAAGAAGTAAGTAACCTAGCAAGGTTAATAGGTGAAAGAAAACCGGGAATTCTACCTAGTGATACAAATGCTAACCCCCGGAATGAAACAGCTAAAACCATTACCACAAGAAGTGGTACAACACTTAAACCACCTGAAATACCTGTAACTTCTGATGAAGCTATTCCTACTCCACAAGAACCACAACCTGAACAAGATAAGGAAAAAGAACCGGTAGTTGAGAAGGTTAATGAAGATAACACAGTTAAGGCTAAACCTTATGTTAAACCATACCAACCACCACTTCCTTACTCGAGTAAAATGAAAAAAGAGAAACTTGAAGCCGAGCAATCCAAATTCTTGGATATGTTTAAACAGATAAATGTAAATCTTCCTTTCATTGATGTGATTTCAGGAATGCCTAGATATGCTAAATTTCTGAAAGATCTAATCTCGAATAGAAAGAAAATGGAAGAACTCTCGGCCGTTACTATGAATGTTAATTGTTCAGCAGTGCTGTTGAATAAGATACCAGAAAAACTATCTGATCCAGGAAGTTTCACAATTCCATGTTTTCTGGGTAGTCTTAGTTCAATAGAAGCATTGGCAGACTTAGGTGCTAGTATAAATTTAATACCGTATTCACTATACGCTAAACTAGACCTTGGAGAATTGAAACTAACAAGAATAAGCATACAACTAGCCGATAGATCAATAAAATATCCTAGAGGGATAATGGAGAATATGCTAGTTAAAGTTGGTACTTTAGTATTTCCAGTAGATTTTGTTGTCCTGGAGATGGAAGAAGATTCTCAAGTTCCTCTCATATTAGGAAGACCATTCTTAAACACGGCTAAAGCAATGATAGACGTGTTTGGTAAAAAAACTGACCCTAAGTATAGAGGATGAGAGTGTTACCTTTTCAGTTGATAGAGCAATGCAACAACCGCAATCTGCAGATGATACATGTTATTATATTCAAACTATAGACTCACATGCAGAATTGTTAGAAGAATTTTCAGAATTACAAGGAACAGGAGAATGTTCTTTAGGAGAAGGTAATGAACCAATTGATGAAGCTGAAATGTTAGCTACACTTATAGCTATTGGATATGAACCAACAACAGAAGAAATTCAAATGCTAAAAGAAGAAGACAGATATCGATATAAATCATCGATAGAAGAACCTCCAAAATTAGAGTTAAAGCCACTTCCAAACCATTTGGAATACGCTTATTTACATGGTGAATCTGAATTACCTGTAATAATATCGTCTTCTCTTAATGAAAATGAGAAATCACAACTCATTTCTGTGTTGAAAGCTCATAAACCAGCCATTGCATGGAAGATTCATGATATTAAAGGAATAAGTCCTTCGTATTGCACACATAAAATCCTTATGGAAGAAGGTCATAAAACGTATGTGCAACGCCAACGAAGACTAAATCCTAATATGCAAGATGTAGTTAAGAAAGAAATAATTAAACTGCTAGATGCAGATTTAATATATCCAATTTTTGATAGTCCATGGGTAAGCCCAGTTCAATGCGTGCCTAAGAAGGGTGGCATGACTGTCATTACAAATGAGAAAAATGAGCTTATTCCTACTAGGACTGTAACAGGATGGCGTGTATGTATTGATTATAGAAAATTAAATGACGCCACCAGAAAAGATCACTTTCCCTTTGAAATGTCCCGTTCTTATTGATTAAAAATGTTCCATATTAATTGATTTCGTTGCGAGGTTTTGACCTCTATATGAGACGTTTTTCAAAGACTGCATTCATTTTAAAACAAACCATAACCTTTATTTCATCAATAAAGGTTTAAAAAGCTTTACGTAGATTATCAAATAATGATAATCTAAAATATCCTGTTTACACACGACCATTACATAATGGTTTACAATACAAATATGTTACAACAAAATAAGTTTCTTGAATGCAGTTTTTACACAATATCATACAAGCATGGACTCCAAATCTTGTCCTTATTTAAGTATGCGACAGCGGAAGCTCTTAATAATCACCTGAGAATAAACATGCTTAAAACGTCAACAAAAATGTTGGTGAGTTATAGGTTTAACCTATATATATCAAATCATAATAATAGACCACAAGATTTCATATTTCAATACACATCCCATACATAGAGATAAAAATCATTCATATGGTGAACACCTGGTAACCGACATTAACAAGATGCATATATATAAGAATATCCCCATCATTCCGGGACACCCTTCGGATATGATATAAATTTCGAAGTACTAAAGCATCCGGTACTTTGGATGGGGTTTGTTAGGCCCAATAGATCTATCTTTAGGATTCGCGTCAATTAGGGTGTCTGTTCCCTAATTCTTAGATTACCAGACTTAATAAAAAGGGGCATATTCGATTTCGATAATTCAACCATAGAATGTAGTTTCACGTACTTGTGTATATTTTGTAAATCATTTATAAAACCTGCATGTATTCTCATCCCAAAAATATTAGATTTTAAAAGTGGGACTATAACTCACTTTCACATATTTTTACTTCGTCGGGAAGTAAGACTTGGCCACTGGTTGATTCACGAACCTATAACAATATATACATATATATCAAAGTATGTTCAAAATATATTTACAACACTTTTAATATATTTTGATGTTTTAAGTTTATTAAGTCAGCTGTCCTCGTTAGTAACCTACAACTAGTTGTCCACAGTTAGATGTACAGAAATAAATCGATAAATATTATCTTGAATCAATCCACGACCCAGTGTATACGTATCTCAATATTGATCACAACTCAAACTATATATATTTTGGAATCAACCTCAACCCTGTATAGCTAACTCCAACATTCACATATAGAGTGTCTATGATTGTTTCGAAATATATATAGATGTGTCGACATGATAGGTCAAAACATTGTATACGTGTCTATGGTATCTCAAGATTACATAATATACAATACAAGTTGATTAAGTTATGGTTGGAATATATTTGTTACCAATTTTCACGTAGCTAAAATGAGAAAAATTATTCAATCTTGTTTTACCCATAACTTCTTCATTTTAAATCCGTTTTGAGTGAATCAAATTGTTATCGTTTCATATTGAACTCTATTTTATGAATCTAAACAGAAAAAGTATAGGTTTATTATCAGAAAAATAAGTTACAAGTCGTTTTTGTAACGGTAGTCATTTCAGTCGAAAGAACGACGTCTAGATGACCATTTTAGAAAACATACTTCCACTTTGAGTTTAACCATAATTTTTGGATATAGTTTCATGTTCATAATAAAAATCATTTTCTCAGAATAACAACTTTTAAATCAAAGTTTATCATAGTTTTTAATTAACTAACCCAAAACAGCCCGCGGTGTTACTACGACAGCGTAAATCCGGTTTTATGGTGTTTTTCGTGTTTCCAGGTTTTAAATCATTAAGTTAGCATATCATATAGATATAGAACATGTGTTTAGTTGATTTTAAAAGTCAAGTTAGAAGGATTAACTTTTGTTTGCGAACAAGTTTAGAATTAACTAAACTATGTTCTAGTGATTACAAGTTTAAACCTTCGAATAAGATAGCTTTATATATATGAATCGAATGATGTTATGAACATCATTACTACCTTAAGTTCCTTGAATAAACCTACTGGAAAAGAGAAAAATGGATCTAGCTTCAACGGATCCTTGGATGGCTCGAAGTTCTTGAAGCAGAATCATGACACGAAAACAAGTTCAAGTAAGATCATCACTTGAAATAAGATTGTTATAGTTATAGAAATTGTACCAAAGTTTGAATATGATTATTACCTTGTATTATAATGATAACCTACTGTAAGAAACAAAGATTTCTTGAGGTTGGATGATCACCTTACAAGATTGGAAGTGAGCTAGCAAACTTGAAAGTATTCTTGATTTTATGTAACTAGAACTTGTAGAATATATGAAGAACACTTAGAACTTGAAGATAGAACTTGAGAGAGATCAATTAGATAAATAAAATTGAAGAATGAAAGTCTTTGTAGGTGTTTTTGGTCGTTGGTGTATGGATTAGATATAAAGGATATGTAATTTTGTTTTCATGTAAATAAGTCATGAATGATTACTCATATTTTTGTAATTTTATGAGATATTTCATGCTAGTTGCCAAATGATGGTTCCCACATGTGTTAGGTGACTCACATGGGCTGCTAAGAGCTGATCATTGGAGTGTATATACCAATAGTACATACATTTAAAAGCTGTGTATTGTACGAGTACGAATACGGGTGCATACGAGTAGAATTGTTGATGAAACTGAACGAGGATGTAATTGTAAGCATTTTTGTTAAGTAGAAGTATTTTGATAAGTGTATTGAAGTCTTTCAAAAGTGTATAAATACATATTAAAACACTACATGTATATACATTTTAACTGAGTCGTTAAGTCATCGTTAGTCGTTACATGTAAGTGTTGTTTTGAAACCTTTAGGTTAACGATCTTGTTAAATGTTGTTAACCCAATGTTTATAATATCAAATGAGATTTTAAATTATTATATTATCATGATATTATCATGTATGAATATCTCTTAATATGATATATATACATTAAATGTCTTTACAACAATAATCATTACATATATGTCTCGTTTAAAAATCATTAAGTTAGTAGTCTTGTTTTTACATATGTAGTTCATTGTTAATATACTTAATGATATGTTTACTTATCATAGTATCATGTTAACTATATATATATCGATATATATGTCATCATATAGTTTTTTTACAAGTTTTAACGTTCGTGAATCACCGGTCAACTTGGGTGGTCAATTGTCTATATGAAACATATTTCAATTAATCAAGTCTTAACAAGTTTGATTGCTTAACATGTTGGAAACATTTAATCATGCAAATATCAATCTCAATTAATATATATAAACATGGAAAAGTTCGGGTCACTACAGTACCTACCCGTTAAATAAATTTCGTCCCTAAATTTTAAGCTGTTGAAGGTGTTGACGAATCTTCTGGAAATAGATGCCGGTATTTCTTCTTCATATGATCTTCACACTCTCAGGTGAACTCAGGTCCTCTACAACCATTCCATCGAACCTTAACAATTGGTATCTTGTTTTGCTTAAGTCTTTTAACCTCACGATCCATTATTTCGACGGGTTCTTCGATGAATTGAAGTGTTTCGTTGATTTGGATTTCATCTAACGGAATAGTGAGATCTTATTTAGCAAAAAATTTCTTCAAATTCGAGACGTGGAAAGTATTATGTACAGCCGCGAGTTGTTCAGGTAACTCAAGTCGGTAAGCTACTGGTCCGACACGATCAATAATCTTGAATGGTCCAATATACCTTGGATTTAATTTCCCTTGTTTACCAAATCGAACAACGCCTTTCCAAGGTGCAACTTTAAGCATGACCATCTCTCCAATTTCAAATTCTATATCTTTTCTTTGAATGTCAGCGTAGCTCTTTTGTCGACTTTGGGCGGTTTTCAACCGTTGTTGAATTTGGATGATCTTCTCGGTAGTTTCTTGTATAATCTCCGGACCCCTAATCTGTCTATCCCCCACTTCACTCCAACAAATCGGAGACCTGCACTTTCTACCATAAAGTGCTTCAAACAGCACCATATCAATGCTTGAATGGTAGCTGTTGTTGTAGGAAAATTCTGCTAACGGTAGATGTCGATCCCAACTGTTTCCGAAATCAATAACACATGCTCGTAGCATGTCTTCAAGTGTTTGTATCATCCTTTCACTCTGAACATCAGTTTGTGGATGATAGGCAGTACTCATGTCTAGACGAGTTCCTAATGCTTGCTGCAATGTCTGCCAGAATCTTGAAATAAATCTGCCATCCCTATCAGAGATAATAGAGATTGGTATTCCATGTCTGGAGACAACTTCCTTCAAATACAGTCGTGCTAACTTCTCCATCTTGTCATCTTCTCTTATTGGCAGGAAATGTGCTGATTTGGTGAGACGATCAACTATTACCCAAATAGTATCAAAACCACTTGCAGTCCTTGGCAATTTAGTGATGAAATCCATGGTAATGTTTTCCCATTTCCATTCCGGGATTTCGGGTTGTTGAAGTAGACCTGATGGTTTCTGATGCTCAGCTTTGACCTTAGAACACGTCAAACATTCTCCTACGTATTTAGCAACATCGGCTTTCATACCCGGCCACCAAAAATGTTTCTTGAGATCCTTGTACATCTTCTCCGTTCCAGGATGTATTGAGTATCTGGTTTTATGAGCTTCTCTAAGTACCATTTCTCTCATATCTCCAAATTTTGGTACCCAAATCCTTTCAGCCCTATACCGGGTTCCGGCTTCCCGAATATTAAGATGCTTCTCCGATCCTTTGGGTATTTCATCCTTTAAATTTCCCTCTTTTAAAACTCCTTGTTGCGCCTCCTTTATTTGAGTAGTAAGGTTATTATGAATCATTATATTCATAGATTTTACTCGAATGGGTTCTCTGTCCTTCCTGCTCAAGGCATCGGCTACCACATTTGCCTTCCCCGGGTGGTAACGAATCTCAAAGTCATAATCATTCAATAATTCAATCCACCTACGCTGCCTCATATTCAGTTGTTTCTGATTAAATATGTGTTGAAGACTTTTGTGGTCGGTATATATAATACTTTTGACCCCATATAAGTAGTGCCTCCAAGTCTTTAATGCAAAAACAACCGCGCCTAATTCCAAATCATGCGTCGTATAATTTTGTTCGTGAATCTTCAATTGTCTAGACGCATAAGCAATCACCTTCGTTCGCTGCATTAATACACAACCGAGACCTTGCTTTGATGCGTCACAATAAATCAAAAAATCATCATTCCCTTCAGGCAATGACAATATAGGTGACGTAGTTAGCTTTTTCTTCAATAACTGAAACGCTTTCTCTTGTTCATCATTCCATTCAAATTTCTTCCCTTTATGCGTTAATGCAGTCAAGGGTTTTGCTATTCTGGAAAAGTCTTGGATGAACCTTCTGTAGTAACCAGCTAGTCCTAAAAACTGGCGTATGTGTTTCGGAGTTTTCGGGGTTTCCCACTTTTCAACAGTTTTTATCTTTGCCGGATCCACCTTAATACCTTCTTTGTTCACTATGTGACCGAGGAATTGAACTTCTTCCAACCAAAATGCACACTTTGAAAACTTAGCGTACAATTCTTCCTTCCTCAATACTTCTAACACCTTTCTCAAATGTTCACCGTGTTCTTGGTCATTCTTTAAGTAAATAAGTATGTCATCAATGAAAACAATGACAAACTTGTCAAGGTATGGTCCACACACTCGGTTCATAAGGTCCATGAACACAGCTGGTGCATTAGTTAAACCAAATGGCATGACTATAAACTCGTAATGACCGTAACGTGTTCTGAAAGCAGTCTTTGGAATATCATCTTCTTTCACCCGCATTTGATGATACCCGGAACGTAAGTCAATCTTTGAATAAACAGACGTGCCTTGTAGTTGATCAAATAAGTCGTCGATTCTCGGTAGTGGGTAGCGGTTCTTGATGGTAAGTTTGTTCAACTCTCGGTAGTCGATACACAACCTGAATGTACCATATTTCTTCTTGACAAACAAAACAGGAGCTCCCCACGGTGATGTGCTTGGTCGAATGAAACCACGCTCTAAAAGTTCTTGTAATTGGCTTTGCAGTTCTTTCATCTCGCTGGGTGCGAGTCTGTAAGGAGCACGAGCTATTGGTGCAGCTCCTGGTACAAGATCTATTTGAAATTGAACGGATCGATGTGGGGGTAATCCCGGTAATTCTTTCGGAAATACATCGGGAAATTCTTTTGCAATGGGAACATCATTGATGCTCTTTTCTTCAGTTTGTACTTTCTCGACGTGTGCTAGAACAGCATAGCAACCTTTTCTTATTAGTTTTTGTGCCTTCAAATTACTAATAAGATGTAGCTTCGTGTTGCCCTTTTCTCCGTACACCATTAAGGGTTTTCCTTTTTTTCGTATAATGCGAATTGCATTTTTGTAACAAACGATCTCTGCTTTCACTTCTTTCAACTAGTCCATACCGATTATCACATCAAAACTCCCTAACTCTACTGGTATCAAATCAATCTTAAATATTTCGCTAACCAGTTTAATTTCTCGATTCCGACATATATTATCTGCTGAAATCAATTTACCATTTGCTAATTCGAGTAAAAATTTACTATCCAAAGGCGTCAATGGAAAACTTAATTTAGCACAAAAATCTCTACTCATATAGCTTCTATCCACACCCGAATCAAATAAAACGTAAGCAGATTTATTGTCAATAAGAAACGTACCCGTAACAAGCTCCTGGTCTTCCTGTGCCTCTGCCGCATTAATATTGAAAACTCTTTCGCGGCCTTGTCCATTCGTGTTCTCCTGGTTCGGGCAATTTCTAATAATGTGGCCCAGTTTTCCACATTTATAACAAACTACATTGGCATAACTTGCTCCGACACTACTTGCTCCGCCATTACTCGTTCCGACATCATTTGTTCCTTTCGTTCTATTAACCCCTGGTCCGTAGACCTCACACTTCGCCGCGCTATGACCATTTCTTTTACACTTGTTGCAAAATTTGGTGCAGAACCCCGAGTGATACTTTTCACACCTTTGGCATAGCTGCTTTTGATTGTTGTTGTTGTTGTTGCGGTTATTATTATTGTTGGGATGATTGTTGTAGTTGCTGTTGTTGTTGTTGTTGTTGTTGTTGGGCCGTTTGTTGTAGTTGCGATTGATGTTGCGATTGTTGGGATAATTGTTGCGATTATTGTTGTAATTGCTGTTGTTGTTGTATTGGTGATGCTTATCACCGTTTTCCTCCCACTTTCTTTTGACTTGCTTCACATTGGCCTCTTCAGCAGTCTGTTCTTTAATTCTTTCTTCAATCTGGTTCACTAGTTTGTGAGCCATTCTACATGCCTGTTGTATGGAGGCGGGCTCGTGTGAACTTATATCTTCTTGGATTCTTTCCGGTAATCCTTTCACAAACGCGTCGATCTTCTCTTCCTCATCTTCGAATGCTCCCGGACACAAGAGGCACAATTCTGTGAATCGTCTTTCGTACGTGGTAATATCAAATCCTTGGGTTCGTAACCCTCTAAGTTCTGTCTTGAGCTTATTGACCTCGGGTCTGGGACGGTACTTCTCGTTCATCAAGTGCTTGAATGCTGACCACGGTAGTGCGTACGAATCGTCTTGTCCCACTTGCTCTAGATAGGTATTCCACCATGTTAAAGCAGAACCTGTGAAGGTATGCGTAGCGTACTTCACTTTGTCCTCTTCAGTACACTTACTTATGGCAAACACCGATTCGACCTTCTCGGTCCACCGTTTCAATCCGATCGGTCCTTCGGTTCCATCAAATTCCAAAGGTTTGCAGGCAGTGAATTCTTTGTAGGTGCATCCTACACGATTTCCTGTACTGCTAGATCCAAGGTTATTGTTGGTATGTAGCGCAGCCTGTACTGCGGCTATGTTTGAAGCTAGAAAAGTACGGAATTCCTCTTCATTCATATTCACGGTGTGTCGAGTAGTCGGTGCCATTTCCTTCAAAATAGTCAAATGGAACAAGTTAATCATACAGAATATTAAGAGTAGTTAATAGTATTTCGTAGCATAATATGAACTCATTTATAAAAGCTTTTTCTTCATATTAGCGTTTTATAAGTTTAAATTCGGGTAGTACCTACCCGTTAAGTTCATACTTAGTAGCTAATATGTAACGACCCTGACCAAATCCACCTGGACGAAGTCATCAACATTTGGTCCCATTGCGATGATCGACTCTAAGTAATGTCCTTAAATTGAGCAAATGCACAGCGGAAGACTTAACTCGTACCTGAGAATAAACATGCTTTAAAGTGTCAACCAAAAGGTTGGTGAGTTCATAGGTTTATCATAACAATCATTTTAATATATTAATAGACCACAAGATTTCCGTTTATAAATATATGTACACTCGCAAGTGTATAAAAGTATTCTATAAGTTGTAGGCACCCGGTAACAAGCCTTAACGTTCATGTTTTACCCTCTGAAGTACACCAGATCAGGTGTGTTTAAAATAACCTCGAAGTACTAAAGAATCCCATAGTTAGGATGGGGTTTGTCAGGCCCAATAGATCTATCTTTAGGATTCGCGCCTACCGTACATAGACAAGTAGTTTAATGTTACCAAGCTAAGGGTATATTTCTGGTTTAAACCCACGTAGAAATAGTTTTAGTACTTGTGCCTATTTCGTAAAACATTTATAAAAATAGCGCTTGCATTCTCAGTCCCAAAAATATATATAAAAGGGAGCAAATGAAACTCACTTAATGTATTTTGTAGTAAAAATACATATGACGATATTGAACAATGCAGGGTTGGCCTCGGATTCACGAACCTATATCAAGTATGTATTTTAGTACATTTGTTAATCAGCTGGTTTATAATATATTATGATTAATATCTTTATCTATAATTCTATTAATACTTTTAATATATATGTACATATATATATTTATGATATATATAAGTTAATTAATGTTATATTAATAATATAATAGTTAATATATTAAAATATAATATTTATAATATTAGTGTACTTATGTTATATGTAAGAAAATTATATTTTAAAAAAAAAATATTTATTGTAATAATAATATTAATATTAGTAGTAATATTAATAATAGTAATGATAATGAAGAATAATATTAATAATAATAATAATAATAATAATAATAATAATAATAATAATAATAATAATAATAATAATAATAATAATAATAATAATAATAATAATAATAATAATGATAATAGTAATAATAATGTTAAAATGATAATTTAAAAATAATTTTAGTAAAAATGATAATTTTTAATAAATATGATAGTTTAAATAATAATAATTCTTTTAATACTAATAATAATTTCAATAATAATAATAATAGTAATACTTATAATGATAATAATCATAATGTTAGTAATAATAATATTAATAATGATGTTAATAATATTCATAATAATAATACTATCAATAATCTTAATAATAATAAGAGTAATAATAATAATAATAATAATAATAATAGTAATAATAATAATAATAATAATAATAATAATAATAATAATAATAATAATAATAATAATAATAATATTAATAATAATACCTAATATAAAGAGTTCGCGTTTTATTTACGGTTCCCAAAAACAGATCGAGATAACCGAATATAATTGCAGAAGAAGGATACGGTTTAGGGTTCTTCGATTCATCAATCAGACCGATTAATCAAGAAATTCTCCGATGTACAGTAGGTTATTGGTTCATTATCATTATCGTTCGAGTATTATTCCATACGAATAGCAATTTATCAACAACAATCTTCATTGTATCAGGATTATCGTCTTATCCTCCTTCACCGTTTGATCAGGTAATTGATTCATCAATTATTCGAATAGGTAAATGATTCATTGATATTTTCTTAGATTAGTCATCCATTTATATATAATCTGTATTTTTAACTAAGTTGAAATCGAGCTGTAAATAAGGGTTTCCTTGAAGGATTTAGTGATGGTTGATTATAGTTGGTGGATTGCTTGTGATTTTGATCAATAATTGTAGTAACCGAAAGTAATTTATTCGAACAACAGTTAAGGGTTTGTGGCTGCTTGTACAGAACAGGAAATAGCAGCAGTAGCAGTCTAATTGTGTTGTTGTTTGTTGAATATAAACAGAAATGACAGTCCATTGTTGCAGCTGTAATTGTAGCTGTAGCAGCCTTGTTTCGTAGTGGTTTTGATGGTGGTTTAAGCAGGAAATAGAAATACCAATATAGCAGCAGTCATCTAACATTAATAGTTCAAAGGTAATGGATTTTGATAGTTTTTGGAAGATGATAATGGTGTTTGTTTGTGATGACAGCAGTAGCAGAACCAGAATAGTTTAAATGGTGATCCTAAGTGAAGAAAGTGAAGTGGGCGTTTTCAGTTTGTTCATGGTAGTGGGATTGGGTTGAGAGGAGAAAAGAATAGCAGTCTTAGATTGTAACAAGCCTTGTTTGCAGATTTGGTTATTGCAGGTACAGCAGCAGGAGCAGCAACGAATAGCAGAGACTTTGCAGCAGGTTTTCGAAGGGTTTTCAGAGTAGAGAGCACAATACAGCAGCCTGGATTAAAGGTGATCGATAGTGGTGGTGTTCGATGATTGGGGGTGGTTTTCATGAATACGATGGCAAAGTAACACGAGGTAATTTTGTTATTGAAATGGGTTGTGTAGGGTGGTGAAGAATGGCAACCTTAAAAGTGGACAAGGAAAAATGACAGTGGTATATGTGTTCATGTTTTTCATATCTGTACATATGTTCTCTATATATGTATATATATAAACTTGGAGGGATTTAAGATTTGTGATATTTATAACCTGTGACATATGGTGCCCTTTTTTTTTTAAATTTCCTTTTCTATCAAATGTAAGTAGAATGTAAAATTGGATAATGAGAAAAACAAAAGTTGGCTAGTGATTGAAAGGGATTTAAAACAGAAAGTAAATAATCCATTTTGTATGTATATATAGGTAGAGCATCTAGCATTTAACTTTAGATAGGTAGTGGAATAGATTGTAAACAACTACGGTGACAATGAATTTGACATGAAGCAAGAAAAGAAGAAATAGAATATTGTGGGGTTCATGAATTGGATAGGAAAAAGAATTATGATATGAATTATGATTGATCAAGTGGGTTTTTGGATTTGATTTAGTGGATGATTGTATGCATAGTATGCATATGTGATACAAGTAAATTTAGTCAAAAAAAAAGAAAACAGTAAAATCCCCTTTTTAATTCGATCGTTTGAGACAGAAGCATATATAATAATATATATAATATACTATACTAATAATAATAATAATCGTGTGATTAAGTTAGTCGTCGCCTTTCACATACTGAATTTCGTTCTCCGTCATTTAATCAACGGCGGTTAAAAGGTATCCAGATAATAATTAAAGGTGGTTAGTGGGTTGTTGGTTTGTGATAATTCTAATAGAACACAAACAAAAAGAAACGGGTGTGAGTGATTATCATTTTAATGTATATATATATAATACATTTATATATATATATATATATATATATATATATATATATATATATATATATATATATATATATATATATATATATATCTATTTACAAATAATTATTCGTGAATCGTCCGGAATGGTCGAAGTTAAATGAATTCATGCAAACAGTTCAGAAATTTTAAGACTCGGTTTAACAGACTTTGCTTATCGTGTTGAAATCATAATAAGTTTAGGTTTAAATTTGGTCGGAAATTTCCGGGTCGTCACAGTACCTACCCGTTAAAGAAATTTTGTCCCGAAATTTGATTGGGATGGTCATGGCTGACAATAAGTATGTTTTTAAGACGCATATGAGCTAGAATTTAGAGTTTTGTCATCGTCGAACATTATAGATACAACAACTCGATTATGTGGAGAGTATGAATGAAACTATTGCAAAAGAGTGAAATGAATAAATGCAGGTTCGTCTTAACTGGTGGCGTAGTCATGGTTGATTTCCGGAATTCAAGGAATTTAAAGAAATCTTCTAATCAGAAATAAAATGTAATAGCACGATCTGATTTTCAAATTACCAGAATCACAGAAGATAGAACTATCAAGAATATATTTTCTTAATATGTTCAGAGATTAAGTAGAATGAAAGAGTTATGTAACATGGTACATGATGAGGGTATGGTCTACTGTGAACCATCATCACGTTCCACTAGAAATTTTTGCATGACTTACTGTAATATAATCACGTTGGCCAAGTGTCATTATATTATACTAACTCATGCTCAACTTCTTAACACTTTTCCAGAATTCATTCATAATTTATACTTAGATTTTCAGATGATTTCAATATAATGGAATATAGAAAGCACGAAGAGGTATATAATTTCGGACGAGAATATTTATGAAAATATCCTCAGAAATATCGAAGATATTTATGATGATATTTTGGAATTTCTAAGTTCGAGGGTTAATGAAGAAAAATTTTCTGCAAGATTTTAACATGACTTCGGAGCAGGATAATATATAAAGATTTCATCGGATTCAGAATTACCTGGATTCTTTGAATATAGGGTTTGGTCCTTGTATTTGTCCTTGGTCTCCTTCATGGTTAGCTCAATATGTTTTTTTTTCAGTACCAAATTTTCTATCGAGCGTTCCTAACATTCCTTTCTTTATCATCAAACTTTTGGCCGTTTAGACCTTCTACCATTTTTCTGTTTCCTCTGCATTCAATGCTACGATATCTGAATCATCGGTTATCAATCCGAGGTGGTTTCAGGAGAATTGTGTTTTTAGATGATTAAATGTTGATGGTAATATGGTGCAATATGAAAGGTTCTCTGGTAACAATAAATGAGCACGCAGATATATCAAGATTATAATAAGGTTGTTTCGAACGAAAAGTCGAAGTTGATTTACTGGAGCTATGATAAAATTGGCTAATTTGGAAAGGGATTGTACGGCTATAGTCGGTAATAACAACGCCAAAGAAGCTAGCACAGATACGTGTTAAACGTTTACTCAGTTTTCGAGAATTTTTCAGATGCATAACTATATGCATCAATCTTTTCTTCCGTAGATGAGGTGCGGTTGGTTCATCCTATCGATCGAGGTGTTTTCAAGAATCATGAAAGGTTTGAACGCAGATTGTAATCGTCAAGATACAAATGAGGTTTAAGATGAAATCAAGTGGCAAACTTGAAGAAATGTTTAGTTTCATATGTTATAATCAATATTTTAATTCATTTTAATTGTCCAATATTATTAGTCCACAGTCGATAGTCCACAGTTAACAGTCCAATAATTCATATATAGTTTAAAATATAATATTCGAATTAATTAATACGTATCGTGACCCGTGTACATGTCTCAGACTCGATCACAACTCAAAGTATATATATTATTATAGAATCAACCTCAACCCTGTATAGAGAACTCGATCATTACTGCATATAGAGTGTCTATGGTGATTCCAAATAATATATATAGATGCGTCGATATGATATGTCAAAACTTTGTATACGTGTCCCGATATTTAAAGTGCGTAAAATAAATAACAGAAATTAAATGACGATAAATAAAATTGCGAGAATATAAATTGCGATAAATAAACTGCGATAAATAAATTGCGTTAATTAAATTGCGATAAATAAATTGCGATAAAATAAAATGTAATACGGAATAAACAGTTAGCTAGGAACAGTTAGCTAGGATCTTGTTAGCGTGGATTCTTAACAAAATTTCGTATTGTTAATTAGTCTGTTTCTAATCAATTTTTATTGTGTCCATTATTTCTTCTTTATGCCACTTGTTGGATTCTGATAGGTCAAAATCCAAATATGAAATTGAATGAAAATGGTTATTCTGTGGTGAATCAGATTCGTATATCTGTGGATGTAAGTAGGATGGTAATTGACCGTTGAATCAGGTTCGAAGAATGTACAGTGTAACTTATTAATGTAAAATATAAATATTCCTCGGGTATTACCTACCCGTTAAAATATTTTCATCATTAACAGTTTGTACGAAAGAATTTTTAATTACAATCTTTATGAAAATATATATACATATATATTTTCTTCAAATGTAATTATGGATTTAATGAGTCAATATGATATTAAACTCATTTGATTTACCGTTAAAACAAGAATATATAATCTCTAGAACATTAGAGATTACATAATTGTCATGTCGTACGAAGGTAAATGATGTAGAACGATACGTAGAACGAAGATCATACTCGAAGTACAGATGGTGATATTGAGGCGTGTGATGTTGAAACTTGGGTTGTTGGTGGTACTGGTGCTGTTACTGATGGTACTGTTGGTGCCGGTGATGTTGCTGGAGCTGGTAAATTTTACACCATATTTTTCAAAGCTACAATTCGGGCGCGAAGCTCGTTGACTTCTGCTATTACTCCGGGATGATTGTCGGTCCGGACGAGTGGATGAATAAAGTTTAGAATTGCGGATAGAATATAATCGTGACGTGATACTCTGGAAATGAGAGAGAAAATGGTGTCTCGAGCAGGTTCGCCGGTAAATGCTTCAGGTTCATCGCCAAGAGGGCAATTTGGTGGATGGAATGGATCGTCTTCTTCTCGTCTCCATTGATTTAGTCGACTACGAAACCATCAGATGAATTGGGGATGGCTGATTGATTGATTCATTCTGGTGACGCTGCTTTCGGAGCTTAGGTGAACATCCATATAGGAATAGCTGTCGGAATAACTATCGGAATAGTTATCGGAATCTAAGAGACTCGAACTGGTTGAGGGACTCATCTCGTACGATCAGATGAAGAATTTTCGATAAGAAATAGATTATAGGATGTAGATTAGTACCCTGCAATACATAATTTACATATGCATATATAATACTAAAATCCCATAAGTTACGGAGGAATCTATGGAAGCTGTCAGGCAAAGTCTACAGTAACAGATACGCTAAGATATGAATTTGTCTATACACTATCTATGCAATAAAGGCAATAAGCCATGTCTAGACTTAGGAATAATTAGCAGGTAATTTTCCACTAGGAATAATATACAATACTTATAATATGTAGCTAAGGTCGAAGTCCAGACTCGCTAATGTATCCTAACAACTATCAGTTAGACACACTAATGCAAGACCTGATTCGCTAGGACCAACGCTCTGATACCACCTGTAACGACCCCGACCAAATCCACCTGGACGAAGTCATCAACATTTGGTCCCATTGCAATGATCGACTCCAAGTAATGTCCTTAAATTGAGCAAATGCACAGCGGAAGACTTAACTCGTACCTGAGAATAAACATGCTTTAAAGTGTCAACCAAAAGGTTGGTGAGTTCATAGGTTTATCATAACAATTATTTTAATATATTAATAGACCACAAGATTTCCGTTTATAAATATATGTACACTCGCAAGTGTATAAAAGTATTCTATAAGTTGTAGTCACCCGGTAACAAGCCTTAACGTTCATGTTTTAGCCTCTGAAGTACACCAGATCAGGTGTGTTTAAAATAACCTCGAAGTACTAAAGCATCCCATAGTCAGGATGGGGTTTGTCAGGCCCAATAGATCTATCTTTAGGATTCGCGCCTACCGTACATAGACAAGTAGTTTAATGTTACCAAGCTAAGGGTATATTTCTGGTTTAAACCCACGTAGAATTAGTTTTAGTACTTGTGCCTATTTCGTAAAACATTTATAAAAATAGCGCATGCATTCTCAGTCCCAAAAATATATATAAAAGGGAGCAAATGAAACTCACTTAATGTATTTTGTAGTAAAAATACATATGACGATATTGAACAATGCAGGGTTGGCCTCGGATTCACGAACCTATATCAAGTATGTATTTTAGTACATTTGTTAATCAGCTGGTTTATAATATATTATGATTAATATCTTTATCTATAATTCTATTAATACTTTTAATATATATGTACATATATATATTTATGATATATATAAGTTAATTAATGTTATATTAATAATATAATAGTTAATATATTAAAATATAATATTTGTAATATTAGTGTACTTATGTTATATGTAAGAAAATTATATTTTAAAAAAAATATATTTATTGTAATAATAATATTAATATTAGTAGTAATATTAATAATAGTAATGATAATGAAGAATAATATTAATAATAATACTTAATAATAATAATAATAATAATAATAATAATAATAATAATGATAATAGTAATAATAATGTTAAAATGATAATTTAAAAATAATTTCAGTAAAAATGATAATTTTTAATAAATATGATAGTTTAAATAATAATAATTCTTTTAATACTAATAATAATTTCAATAATAATAATAATAATAATAGTAATACTTATAATGATAATAATCATAATGTTAGTAATAATAATATTAATAATGATGTTAATAATATTTATAATAATAATACTATCAATAATCTTAATAATAATAAGAGTAATAATAATAATAATAATAATAATAGTAATAGTAATAATAATAATAATAATAATAATAATAATAATAATAATAATAATAATAATAATAATAATAATAATAATATTAATAATAATATTAATAATAATAATAATACCTAATATAAAGAGTTCGCATTTTATTTAGGGTTCCCAAAAACAGATCGAGATAACCGAATATAATTGCAGAAGAAGGATACGGTTTAGGGTTCTTCGATTCATCAATCAGACCGATTAATCAAGAAATTCTCCGATGTACAGTAGGTTATTGGTTCATTATCATTATCGTTCGAGTATTATTCCATACGAATAGCAATTTATCAACAACAATCTTCATTGTATCAGGATTATCGTCTTATCCTCCTTCACCGTTTGATCAGGTAATTGATTCATCAATTATTCGAATAGGTAAATGATTCATTGATATTTTCTTAGATTAGTCATCCATTTATATATAATCTGTATTTTTAACTAAATTGAAATCGAGCTGTAAATAAGGGTTTCCTTGAAGGGTTTAGTGATGGTTGATTATAGTTGGTGGATTGCTTGTGATTTTGATCAATAATTGTAGTAACCGAAAGTAATTTATTCGAACAACAGTTAAGGGTTTGTGGCTGCTTGTACAGAACAGGAAATAGAAGCAGTAGCAGTCTAATTGTGTTGTTGTTTGTTGAATATAAACAGAAATGACAGTCCATTGTTGCAGCTATAATTGTAGCTGTAGCAGCCTTGTTTCGTAGTGGTTTTGATGGTGGTTTAAGCAGGAAATAGAAATACCAATATAGCAGCAGTCATCTAACATTAATAGTTCAAAGGTAATGGATTTTGATAGTTTTTGGAAGATGATAATGGTGTTTGTTTGTGATGACAGCAGTAGCAGTACCAGAATAGTTTAAATGGTGATCCTAAGTGAAGAAAGTGAAGTGGGCGTTTTCAGTTTGTTCATGGTAGTGGGATTGGGTTGAGAGGAGAAAAGAATAGCAGTCTTAGATTGTAACAAGCCTTGTTTGCAGATTTGGTTATTGTAGGTACAGCAGCAGGAGCAGCAACGAATAGCAGAGACTTTGCAGTAGGTTTTCAAAGGGTTTTCAGAGTAGAGAGCACAATACAGCAGCCTGGATTAAAGGTGATCGATAGTGGTGGTGTTCGATGATTGGGGGTGGTTTTCATGAATACGATGGCAAAGTAACACGAGGTAATTTTGTTATTGAAATGGGTTGTGTAGGGTGGTGAAGAATGGCAACCTTAAAAGTGGACAAGGAAAAATGACAGTGGTATATGTGTTCATGTTTTTCATATCTGTACATATGTTCTCTATATATGTATATATATAAACTTGGAGGGATTTAAGATTTGTGATATTTATAACCTGTGACATATGGTGCCCATTTTTTTTAAAATTTCCTTTTCTATCAAATGTAAGTAGAATGTAAAATTGGATAATGAGAAAAACAAAAGTTGGCTAGTGATTGAAAGGGATTTAAAACAGAAAGTAAATAATCCATTTTGTATGTATATATAGGTAGAGCATCTAGCATTTAACTTTAGATAGGTAGTGGAATAGATTGTAAACAACTACGGTGACAATGAATTTAACATGAAGCAAGAAAAGAAGAAATAGAATATTGTGGGGTTCATGAATTGGATAGGAAAAAGAATTATGATATGAATTATGATTGATCAAGTGGGTTTTTGGATTTGAGTTAGTGAATGATTGTATGCATAGTATGCATATGTGATACAAGTAAATTTAGTCAAAAAAAAAGAAAACAGTAAAATCCCCTTTTTAATTCGATCGTTTGAGACAGAAGCATATATAATAATATATATAATATACTATACTAATAATAATAATAATCGTGTGATTAAGTTAGTCGTCGCCTTTCACATACTGAATTTCGTTCTCCGTCATTTAATCAACGGCGGTTAAAAGGTATCCAGATAATAATTAAAGGTGGTTAGTGGGTTGTTGGTTTGTGATAATTCTAATAGAACACAAACAAAAAGAAACGGGTGTGAGTGATTATCATTTTAATGTATATATATATATATATATATAATACATTTATATATATATATATATATATCTATTTACAAATAATTATTCGTGAATCGTCCGGAATGGTCGAAGTTAAATGAATTCATGCAAACAGTTCAGAAATTTTAAGACTCGGTTTAACAGACTTTGCTTATCGTGTTGAAATCATAATAAGTTTAGGTTTAAATTTGGTCGGAAATTTCCGGGTCGTCACATAATATACAATTCAACTACTACAATTCTATATGAAAAACTGATTATAATAATATTTCGCGTTCAAACTTTTACACAATATTTTACAAACTTACAATACTGCTTATTTTACATATAGCATGAAATATAGCACACAATAAATTTGATACAAGATGGTTGTGAAGATAATTCTAGCTAGTACACAAGTCGTTCAGCAAAGGCAATAAAGACACGTAATTCATACGTCCAGAAACAAGTCATGCATTCTGGTTTTACTAGGATTACTTCCCATCCTTGGTCTTGTGGAACATAACCGTTATGGCCGTTGATAAGACAGCGTGTTGTAACGTCGTCAAAGGGACGAGGGTTACGTAATGTCCAACAGTCCCGTAACAATCTAAAAACCTCATTTCTTACCCCAATTACCGACTCCGTCACTTGTGGGAACGTTTTGTTTAATAGTTGTAGCCCGATGTTCTTGTTCTCACTTTGGTGAGAAGCGAACATTACTAATCCGTAAGCATAACATGCTTCTTTATGTTGCATGTTAGCCGCTTTTTCTAAATCACGAAGTCTAATATTCGGATATATTGAGTCAAAATAATTTCTTAACCCATTGCGTAAAATAGCATTTGGGTTCCCCGCAATATATGCGTCAAAGTAAACACATCGTAACTTATGGATTTCCCAATGTGATAACCCCCATATTTTGAACGAAAGCCTTTTATAAACCAAGGCATTCTTGGAACGTTCTTCGAATGTCTTACAAACTGATCTCGCCTTAAATAGTTGTGCCGAAGAATTCTGACCGACTCTAGACAAGATTTCATCAATCATGTCTCCGGGTAGGTCTCTTAAAATATTGGGTTGTCTATCCATTTTGTGTTTTTATACTGTAAAATAGACAAGAGTTAGATTCATAAAAAAAAATACTTATTAATACAAGCAATTTTTACATATATCATAAAGCATAAGCACACTATATTACATATATTACACCACACGAATACAACTATCTTATTCCGACTCGCTTGTTTCTTCTTCTTCGGTTTTGGTTCGTTTTTCCAAGTTTCTTGGGATATATGATGTTCCCCTAATACGAGCCGTCGTTTTCCACATTGGTTTAGAAAAACCTGGTGGTTTAGAGGTTCCCGGGTCATTGTTACAACTTAAGGACTTCGGGGGTTGACGATACATATAAAGTTCATCGGGGTTGGAATTAGATTTCTCTATTTTTATGCCCTTTCCCTTATTATTTTCTTTTGCCTTTTTAAATTCAGTTGGGGTAATTTCTATAACATCATCGGCATTCTCGTCGGAATCCGATTCATCGGAGAATTGGTAATCCTTCCAATATTTTGCTTCCTTGGCGGAAACACCATTGACCATAATTAACCTTGGTCGGTTGGTTGAGGATTTTCTTTTACTTAACCGTTTTATTATTTCCCCCACCGGTTCTATTTCTTCATCCGGTTCCGATTCTTCTTCCGGTTCCGATTCTTCTTCCGGTTCCGACTCTTCTTCCGGTTCCTCTTCGGGAACTTGTGAATCAGTCCACGAATCATTCCAATTTACATTTGACTCTTCATTATTATTAGGTGAGTCAATGGAACTTGTTCTAGAGGTAGACATCTATCACATAATATCAAACGCGTTAAGAGATTAATAAATCACATAATATTCACATGTTAAAAATATATAGTTTCCAACAAAATTTGTTAAGCAATCATTTTTCAAGTAAACACGGTCGAAGTCCAGACTCACTAATGCATCCTAACAAACTCGATAAGACACACTAATGCAAAATTCTAGTTCTCTAAGACCAACGCTCGGATACCAACTGAAATGTCCCGTTCTTATTGATTAAAAACGTTCCATATTAATTGATTTCGTTGCGAGGTTTTGACCTCTATATGAGACGTTTTTCAAAGACTGCATTCATTTTAAAACAAACCATAACCTTTATTTCATCAATAAAGGTTTAAAAAGCTTTACGTAGATTATCAAATAATGATAATCTAAAATATCCTGTTTACACACGACCATTACATAATGGTTTACAATACAAATATGTTACAACAAAATAAGTTTCTTGAATGCAGTTTTTATACAATATCATACAAGCATGGACTCCAAATCTCGTCCTTATTTAAGTATGCGACAGCGGAAGCTCTTAATAATCACCTGAGAATAAACATGCTTAAAACGTCAACAAAAATGTTGGTGAGTTATAGGTTTAACCTATATATATCAAATCATAATAATAGACCACAAGATTTCATATTTCAATACACATCCCATACATAGAGATAAAAATCATTCATATGGTGAACACCTGGTAACTGACATTAATAAGATGCATATATATAAGAATATCCCCATCATTCCGGGACACCCTTCGGATATGATATAAATTTCGAAGTACTAAAGCATCCAGTACTTTGGATAGGGTTTGTTAGGCCCAATAGATCTATCTTTAGGATTCGCGTCAATTAGGGTGTCTGTTCCCTAATTCTTAGATTACCAGACTTAATAAAAAGGGGCATATTCGATTTCGATAATTCAACCATAGAATGTAGTTTCACGTACTTGTGTCTATTTTGTAAATCATTTATAAAACCTGCATGTATTCTCATCCCAAAAATATTAGATTTTAAAAGTGGGACTATAACTCACTTTCACAGATTTTTACTTCGTCGGGAAGTAAGACTTGGCCACTGGTTGATTCACGAACCTATAACAATATATACATATATATCAAAGTATGTTCAAAATATATTTACAACACTTTTAATATATTTTGATGTTTTAAGTTTATTAAGTCAGCTGTCCTCGTTAGTAACCTACAACTAGTTGTCCACAGTTAGATGTACAGAAATAAATCGATAAATATTATCTTGAATCAATCCACGACCCAGTGTATACGTATCTCAGTATTGATCACAACTCAAACTATATATATTTTGGAATCAACCTCAACCCTGTATAGCTAACTCCAACATTCACATATAGAGTGTCTATGATTGTTTCGAAATATATATAGATGTGTCGACATGATAGGTCAAAACATTGTATACGTGTCTATGGTATCTTAAGATTACATAATATACAATACAAGTTGATTAAGTTATGGTTGGAATAGATTTGTTACCAATTTTCACGTAGCTAAAATGAGAAAAATTATCCAATCTTGTTTTACCCATAACTTCTTCAATTTAAATCCGTTTTGAGTGAATCAAATTGCTATGGTTTCATATTGAACTCTATTTTATGAATCTAAACAGAAATAGTATAGGTTTAAAGTCAGAAAAATAAGTTACAAGTCATTTTTGTAAAGGTAGTCATTTCAGTCGAAAGAACGACGTCTAGATGACCATTTTAGAAAACATACTTCCACTTTGAGTTTAACCATAATTTATGGATATAGTTTCATGTACATAATAAAAATCATTTTCTCAGAATAACAACTTTTAAATCAAAGTTTATCATAGTTTTTAATTAACTAACCCAAAACAGCCCGCGGTGTTACTACGACGGCGTAAATCCGGTTTTATGGTGTTTTTCGTGTTTCCAGGTTTTAAATCATTAAGTTAGCATATCATATAGATATAGAACATGTGTTTAGTTGATTTTAAAAGTCAAGTTAGAAGGATTAACTTTTGTTTGCGAACAAGTTTAGAATTAACTAAACTATGTTCTAGTGATTACAAGTTTAAACCTTCGAATAAGATAGCTTTATATATATGAATTGAATGATGTTATGAACATCATTACTACCTTAAGTTCCTTGGATAAACCTACTGGAAAAGAGAAAAATGGATCTAGCTTCAACGGATCCTTGGATGGCTCGAAGTTCTTGAAGCAGAATCATGACACGAAAACAAGTTCAAGTAAGATCATCACTTGAAATAAGATTGTTATAGTTATAGAAATTTAACCAAAGTTTGAATATGATTATTACCTTGTATTAGAAAGATAACCTACTGTAAGAAATAAAGATTTCTTGAGGTTGGATGATCTCCTTACAAGATTGGAAGTGAGCTAGCAAACTTGAAAGTATTCTTGATTTTATGTAACTAGAACTTTTAGAATATATGAAGAACACTTAGAACTTGAAGATAGAACTTGATAGAGATCAATTAGATGAAGAAAATTGAAGAATGAATGTGTTTGTAGGTGTTTTTGGTCGTTGGTGTATGGATTAGATATAAAGGATATGTAATTTTGTTTTCATGTAAATAAGTCATGAATGATTACTCATATTTTTGTAATTTTATGGGATATTTCATGCTAGTTGCCAAATGATGGTTCCCACATGTGTTAGGTGACTCAAATGGGCTGCTAAGAGCTGATCATTGGAGTGTATATACCAATATTACATACATCTAAAAGCTGTGTATTGTACGAGTACGAATACGGGTGCATACGAGTAGAATTGTTAATGAAACTGAACGAGGATGTAATTGTAAGCATTTTTGTTAAGTAGAAGTATTTTGATAAGTGTATTGAAGTGTTTCAAAAGTGTATAAATACATATTAAAACACTACATGTATATACATTTTAACTGAGTCGTTAAGTCATCGTTAGTCGTTACATGTAAGTGTTGTTTTGAAACCTTTAGGTTAACGATCTTGTTAAATGTTGTTAACCCAATGTTTATAATATCAAATGAGATTTTAAATTATTATATTATCATGATATTATCATGTATGAATATCTCTTAATATGATATATATACATTAAATGTCTTTACAACGATAATCATTACATATATGTCTCGTTTAAAAATCATTAAGTTAGTAGTCTTGTTTTTACATATGTAGTTCATTGTTAATACACTTAATGATATGTTTACTTATCATAGTATCATGTTAACTATATATATATCGATATATATGTCATCATATAGTTTTTTTACAAGTTTTAACGTTCGTGAATCACCGGTCAACTTGGGTGGTCAATTGTCTATATGAAACATATTTCAATTAATCAAGTCTTAACAAGTTTGATTGCTTAACATGTTGGAAACATTTAATCATGTAAATATCAATCTCAATTAATATATATAAACATGGAAAAGTTCGGGTCACTACAGCAACGCCCCTGCAACCTTTCAAAGGTGTATGATGGCGATTTTTCATGACATGATAGAAGAATGCGTGGAAGTTTTCATGGATGACTTTTCAGTCTTCGGTGATACATTTGAATCATGTCTAGTTAATCTGGAACGAATGCTTATTAGATGCGAACAATCAAATCTAGTACTTAATTGGGAGAAATGCCATTTCATGGTTAAAGAAGGCATCGTTCTTGGTCATAAAATTTCAAAGGAAGGAATTGAAGTGGATAGAGCTAAAGTAGATGTAATTGCTAGACTTCCACATCCAACCAATGTTAGAGGAGTTAGGAGTTTTCTAGGGCATGCCGGTTTTTACCGACGTTTCATAAAAGATTTTTCTAAAATTGCCACTCCTATGAATAAACTCCTAGAAAAGGATGCTCCATTCATCTTTTCAGATGAATGTATCAAATCTTTTAATATTCTTAAAGAAAAACTCACTAATGCGCCGATCATGATAACACCAAATTGGAATCTACCGTTTGAACTAATGTGCGATGCAAGTGATTTTGCAATGGGAGCCGTTTTAGGACAAAGGATTGAAAAACGATTTCAACCTATATATTATGCTAGTAAGACGTTACAAGGAGCACAAACAAATTATACAACTACTGAAAAAGAACTCCTTGCTATTGTCTTTGATTTTGACAAATTTCGATCATATCTCGTTCTAGCTAAAACGGTTGTCTATACCGACCATTCTGCTCTTAGATACCTATTTTCGAAACAAGATGCTAAACCAAGATTAATCCGTTGGATCTTACTCTTACAAGAGTTCGATATTGAAATCCGAGATAAAAAAGGAGCAGAAAATCTCGCCGCTGATCATCTTTCTCGTCTTGAAAATCCCGAATTAGAAGTTCTAAATGAATCGGCCATACAAGAAAACTTTCCTGATGAATATCTATTGAAGATAGATTATAATGAAATCCCATGGTTTGCAGACTATGCAAACTACTTAGTTTGTGGATACCTTGAAAAAGAATTATCATACCAAAAACGAAAGAAATTCTTCAGTGATATAAAACACTATTTCTGGGAAGATCCACATTTGTTTAAAAGTTGTCCCGATGGAATAATACGCCGATGTGTATTTGGAAATGAAGCTAGTAAAATCTTAAACCATTGTCACACAGAACCAACAGGAGGGCATTATGGGCCTCAATTAACAGCAAGAAAAGTTTATGAAGCTGGATTCTATTGGCCAACAATTTACAAAGACGCACACCTTCTTTGCAAATCCTGTGATGCTTGTCAAAGGGCCGGAAAAATAAGTCAACGTGATGAAATGCCATAAAATGTCATTCAAGTATGTGAAGTATTTGACATTTGGGGTATTGACTTTATGGGTCCATTTCCAAAATCTCATAATAATCTCTACATTCTCGTTGCCATTGATTATGTATCTAAATGGGTGGAAGCACAAGCTCTCCCAACTAATGATGCACGAGTTGTAGTCAACTTTTTAAAACGTCTTTTTGCAAGGTTTGGAACACCGAAAGCTTTAATAAGTGATCGGGGTACTCATTTATGTAATAATCAACTTGAGAAAGTTCTTAAAAGATATGGAGTAACTCATAAAATCTCCACTGCTTATCATCCACAAACAAGTGGACAAGTTAAAAATACCAACCGAGCTTTAAAACGTATTCTAGAGAAAACCGTAGGATCAAATCCGAAGGAATGGTCCATTAAATTGGAGGATGCACTCTGGGCTTTTAGAACAGCCTACAAAACTCCAATTGGAACTACACCTTTTAAACTTGTTTACGGAAAAGCATGTCATCTTCCAGTATAAATTGAACACAAAGCATTTTGGGCTTTGAAGACATGTAATCTTAATTTACATGAAGCCGGAGGTCTACGATTAAGTCAACTAAACGAATTAGAAGAATTAAGACATGAAGCATACGAAAATTCGTTAATCTATAAGGAAATAACAAAGAAATGGCATGATAAAAGAATCAGAAGTTCAAAAGAATTTAAAGAAGGAGACAGAGTTCTTCTTTTCAATTCACGATTCAAGCTATTTCCTGGAAAATTGAAATCAAGATGGTCTGAACCATTCATAGTCAAAAGAGTTTTCCCATACGGAACGATAGAATTAATAAATTCAAATGGGATTGAATTTAAAGTTAATGGTCACAGAATTAAACATTACATAGATAGTCCGATGGAAGTCAACAACGAAGTTAATCACAATTTTGATACCACAGCTAACTAAGTGTGGGGAGAATCAAGTCTTTTAAGGATTTTATGTATTTCTGTTAGAGTTAGATTTTCTGTTTTCGTGTAGTTCTCGAAAATGGAACCCGAATGGTCTTTCCCTAGCAGACCCTAAAGAACTAGTCTTCTCCCCCCATTCTGAATTTTTATTTTTTTTTAGGAAATGAAGACTGCCTGTTAACTAAACCATGGTCTAATGCTACACGCTTTGATCACTAAACATAATAATGACACACTACTGAGTGAAATAGTATCAGTAATCAGAGAAAGATTGGACGGAGTAAGAAAAGAATCCAGATGCGAAGATAATAAGTTACAATTTGGTAAAGGAAAATCAAAATCCGCAGCGAAAAGAAGAGCACGACACCTAGAAAGATATCACAAATGCGGAAAATGGTCACATGGAGGTAAATGTTCAAATAATCAAACCTATTCAAATACCGAATTTGTTACTTTATGCAGAGACGGACCGTTCATATGTTTAGAAGAAAAAACACTGAATGCTCGAGGTTACGCCTTTGTAGCCATGGAAAACCAATTAAACTGACTATCTTATGAATGGGATAGATCGTATTACTAAGAATACTATCTCACAGGTAAGTCTGTACAGTTTTTTGTTTTTATTTTTATTTTTATTTTTATTTTTAACCTTTTGATAATAAACGCTAATTTATTCGCTATAAAGTATTAAATTGGTATTGAATAAAATTAGGTTTGGCTACCGAAATTATTGATATCATACAAAAATTTATTACATCACTGCGAAATTTAACGTTTATTCTTAAGGTATAAATATCTTTAATCAATCAACTTAAAATATTTCAAAAATTCGTCATGAGTTAAATTAGGTCATGGAACCGAAATTACTTTACCGAAAAGAGGGGCGCATGTTTTTGATAATATTTGATTGATTAAAGTGGGATAAAAGCCAAAAAGATTTTTAATTTTATTTTTACAATGTTTTAAAATTAATATATAAAAATTAAAATAATATTGTAAACTTTTTAAAATTAATATATTTAAAATTGTAAATATTTGAAAAATTAATCTTTTCAATATAAATTTGTATGTTTAAAAACAAAAATATAATATAAGTTTGGTGTGAATTTTTAACTTTTATTATATGAATTTTGAATTTTATGCATTTTAAATTTAAGTTTGGTGTGAATTTAAAAACAAAAATTTACTTTATTTCGCTAAGTTAAAAATATGATTTTTAAAATTCGTCGTAAGTTGAAGACTAGGTCTTTGAACCGAAATTGCTTTACCCGAGGAAGGGACGAGAACTTTTATTACCATTATTTTTAATCTTATTGAATTAAAGTATGCCAAAAACATTAAAAAACCCAAAAATCTAAGCTTTTAAAACAATCGCTACAAAAAGACAAATTTTAAAATTTTGTCGAAGGACGGACTAGGACATCGATCCGAAACGACCTCGTCCTAAATAAAAAAGGAAAACAAAATTTTAAATTTATTTTATATTTGTTTTATAAGTTAAGATTAAATTTAAAAAAATATCAAACCCCGCGACTCGCGGAGTTTGAAGGGTTAAACACCGTGACTCGCAGAGGGACCAAAACCCAGAAAAAAATAAAAACGTAAACTGATCAGTCCACTCACCACACCACAAAAAAACACTGCGAAATAAAACCCGAAAAAACCCGAAAAAGACCTCCCAAATTCATAATTTTTCACCGTTAATCATCAAATCTTTTACTAAAATCATGTTAAGAAGGATGCTATCAAGGAATTACTCAAGAAAAACGGTAAATTTCTACACCTAAACACCATTTAATCCGAAAATCGGTGTTCTTGAGCAATTTTATACCCAATTTGATTTTGATGCTTTTTAGTGTAATTATGCTTAAATTGTTTATGTATTATGCTTGTATAACCTAGATTGATGCTATTTAACATGATTAGAAGCCTTAAACTTCAAATTTTGAGTAATCTAGGGTTTGTGTTCTTGAGCAATTTGGGGCTTTTTGATATAAACAGGTTATGGCCGATTTTTGTCATGAATTGTTGCTAAATTAAGTAGTGTAACATGTTTAGGTAGTTAAATGATCCAAACTTTGAGCCTAAACATGATTTTGAGAATTAAAGTGGACTTTTTCAAGTCTAAAATTCATGAACTTGATTTTTGAGAGATAATGCCAATTGAGACTTGTTTAATTGCTAGTAATGATTATTTTGACATGTTATTTGAGTTGAATGCTTATGAACTTGGCGAACATTTTCGTATATGCTTATTTGAAAAAGTGTAGATTTGATAAAAAAATATGAAAATGAGCTTAAGTTTGATATAAATTGGACATGTTATTGTAATTATTTTGATTGATGATTTTGCTGACATTAATGCACATTTGGATGCACAAAAATTGTGTTTGATGTGTTTTGCAGACTGAAAGGGGTGAATCTTCATCCCAAGCTCGCAATGCTCCTCTTGAGAATGCGGACCAACAGGAGGTGGATAACTACTACAAGCAAGATATACCTCATCCATTAATGACATTTTCTGATATGCACTTAGAAGATTTGCACCCGAACTTGAGATTTGACAGACGTTGGATAGATTATCCAAAATACCAAAGAGGATTGCATACTCTTCATTCTAAAGCTGTTGAGGTACCTAGGGTCATAGAATGGGGACCATTAGAAGCTGTAGAATTGGCCGGGCCAATTAGGGAATTACTTGCACAGAGGTATGGTAATTCTACTTTCAACGATTGGGTACGGTTATTCAACATGCGTAGACCTGTAAATAAAGTATAGTGTGAAGAATTATTGTGTAGTATAGAAATAAATGATCGGGTAGCTAGTTTAACCGATCGATCTTTTATTAGATTTTTGTTAGGAGGTTCGATGCGACACATGTCTTTACTAGACATGACTCAGGCCTTACGTATATATACGCCTGAGGAGTTAGCATATGCCGATTGTAGAGGGTTGATACTAAATGGTAGAAAGATAGACGAAAATTTTGATACGCATGGTGTATGGAGTCAAATGACTAGCCATCACCGATTTAAAGGGGGAAATTACTCTTATTTGGATATAGATAGAGCTGAATTAAGAGTAATTCATAGGTTTTTAGCTAATTCGATTACACAAAGAGGTAAGAATAAGGAAAAGGTAAATGAACAGGATTTATTTTACCACATGTGTATTCGAGACCCACAAAGCGCTGTAAGTATACCATATTGTGTGGGTTATTATTTATCTGCTATGGTTAGGGGGATGAGACCACATAGCATAATAGGAGGTGGTATATTTATTACTTTGATTGCTGAATATCTCAATGTGGATATAAGTCGGGGGAGATTATTAATCGAAGAACCAGAACCCCAAGATACAATAGGTTTAAATCTATACCATGGTGCTAAAGTTTTGAAGAGGCGAAATAACGCCGCAGTACGATATAATGGTAGACATCCACAGGTTGAGAGAAATCAACAGCAAGGTAATGTAGGAGGGGGAAATGAAATGGCAGAAATGCAAAGGTTTATAGCTTCACAAGAGTATGAAAATGCTAGACATAGAGCATTTGAAGATTGGCAAGTTCATCAAAACCAAATCATAGCTTATTGCCAACATATAGGTAGAAACTATATTCCTACCCCAACGCCCACATTCCCTCCCTGGTCTATAGAGATGCAACCACCGTATCCTACGTATAACCTAGGAGAAGCATTTTATAGCACATATGGTTATGCATGGAACCCCTTCTGGTATCAGTATCATCCCTAGTCTACTTAGTTTTTATTTTATTTTATTATTTGTAATGTTGATACATTTAATACTTATGTTGGATTTGTAATAGTTTTATAATTTTCTAAATTTTATTATTAGATTTTAATAATTTTTGAATGTGGGGTAATATACCAAACTTCAAAAATATGTATATATGTTTGCAGTTTATCTTATGTACACAACAGGGTAAAACAACGCATTTTCAAAGACTGGCATTAAGTTCAGCAAAAGCAACTAATTTTAACGACAAGATGCAAAATATATGTGAAATAACAACAAGACGGAATGAACAAATGATATGCACCATTTATCATTCAGCAAGCAAACACAAATATGTTTGGAAACTTTGGTAAAATTTAATCATTTCTACGCTAATTACCCTCAATAATTTAAATTGTTACTGATTTCTTGCAAATGAGGGCATTGCAAGATCTTAAGTGTGGGAAGGGGTTAAATTCTTTCGGATTTTTAATATTTTTTACTTCATACACTTGGTTACCATTAAAAATACTAGTAAAGCAGTAGTTGTATTAGAATCTAGTGCTCTCTGATAATAAAGAACAGCCCTAATCTTATATACTGACTACCCACTTCTAGTAAAATTTTTCAAAATTTTCAACTAAATGAACTCAAAATCATGTTTATACATATTTATGAATGATAAAACTAGGTGTTAACACCGAAATTATTGTTACCTCGGAAAGGAAATAAATTGAGAAACAAACCAAAATGTTAAAATTCATTAAAAATGGAATAGAGGACAATAAAAAGGAAAATAAAAGCCAAGTGTGGGAAAATTCTCCAAGTTATTCAAAACATATGTCACATATTTTTGTACAAATAACTGAAAATACTTTTGCTTTAGACTAAACTAAAAAGTTTTACCTGATTTACTGTAAGAAAGATGGATCTACACGATGAATCAATTCCATCGTTAAAAGGAAGTAAAGTCTTTCGAAAAAGAAACGCGCTTCTTGATTTAGGTCAAGAAGTTGTCGTCCAGACCAGCTGTGGGTTGACGAAAAACCTAGAAAAGTCATCACTAAAATCAGCAGGAAATCCACGGACCTCAGCATTAAACAGGGTCGCCAAGTGGTCAGATTTATCCTAACCATGAGAAGGATTTATCTCGTACAATGGGGGGGGGCACCGTGCAAATTAGCTTGATAAGACTAATGAACCAGATCCCCAGAAAGGATAATCTCCTTAAAGATCAAAACTCAGCTTTTAAGACTGATATTACTCAATCCTAGAGATTGACCTTAAAGATTGAGAATTACAAACTCATGGAATTCGATGATATCTAAACTCGAGCTTGAACGAGAAAATATTTTGATCAAATTATAAACCGATTTGTTTTCTGAAAACCCATTTTCAATGCGTTCATTACCATTGAACGTAAAATCCTAGGAATTCACCTGGAATTCATTAGGTCGCCTGAACCAAATCGGGTGTCAACCGTAAGAACGGTGGTTGCATAGCATGGTCAAAGACAGGACCTTGTGCCAGACCGAAAAAATTATAAGGGTGAGCTTTACTATTGCTCCTACAAAGGATAGTAATTGCGTCCGACACGTTAAAAGACCATAATTAAAAGCATGTCAGAGGACATTGCCTTAACAGTTGCTTGTTCAACGCTTTCCTTTACAACCGGACGGTAGTTTATCGAAAGGTAATATACGGAGCAAGTAAACTGGACGTGTTGCTTTCCTAATACAAGGTTAGCAAGTGGGTGACACAAAACCGCAAGTTTTGAGCTAAAATTTTCAAATATGAAACCCACCAAACCCACAAAAAGAACTTGCAAACACCGGTGAAGGGTTATTCCGGAAAACTTATCTAGGGTAAAAGCTAGATTTAATTTTCAAAAGATCAAGTGTTTTCATAAAGATCCAATTTCCTTAAAGGATCTAAATTTTTATAGTCATATGGGACTGTAAACCACAACGTTACTACCATTGTTTATACCGCCGTAAAGAAATCACTGATGTACAAACTGTGAAGAATAAAGAAGTGATTCTAGTATTTCAAGACTATATTGCTTGAGGACAAGCAACGCTCAAGTGTGGGAATATTTGATAATGCTAAAAACGAACATATATTTCATAGCATTATTCCCCAAGAAAGACAAGCTTTTAGTTGCAATTGTTCTATTTACAAGTGATATTCGTTTAAATATTAAAAGGTGAAGACAAAAGACAGATTCAACGAATTGAAGACACAAACGACCAAAAAGCTCAAAAGTACAAAATACAATCAAAGAGGTTACAATTATTGATGAGAAACGTCTCAAAATTACAAGAGTACAAGATTCAAAACGCAAAGTACAAGATATTAAATTGTACGCAAGGACGTTCAAAAATCCTGAACCAGGACCAGAGTCAACTCTCAACGCTCGACGCAACGGACTAAAAATTACAAGTCAACTATGCACATGAATATAATATAATATATAAATAATTCTTAAAAATTATATATATATTATATTATTATTTAAAATCATCGGCAAACAAAGAGCCAAGGCTGAATGAGCTGTAAAAACGAACTCCGCGACTTGCGGAGTTCGAAGGCTAAAAGAACCGCGACTCGTGGAGCCCCAAAAAATGAAAATGCCTATAAAAGCCAACGCAGTTCGACGAATTTTAATATCAATATATATCCATCCATCTATCTATACGTAATATTTATATTTATAATTTATATTTTAATTTTAATTTTAATTTTAATCCTAATAATAAGGGTATGTTAGCGAATGTTGTAAGGGTGTAAGTCGAAATTCTGTCCGTGTAACGCTACGCTATTTTTAATCATTGTAAGTTATGTTCAACCTTTTTAATTTAATGTCTCGTAGCTAAGTTATTATTATGCTTATTTAAAACGAAGTAATCATGATGTTGGGCTAATTACTAAAATTGGGTAATTGGGCTTTGTACCATAATTGGGGTTTGGACAAAAGAACGACACTTGTGGAAATTAGACTATGGGCTATTAATGGGCTTTATATTTGTTTAACTAAATGATAGTTTGTTAATGTTAATATAAAGATTTATAATTGGACGTACCCATAAATTACCATATACACTCGATCGGACACGATGGACGGGGTATTTATATGTACGAATAATCGTTCATTTAACTGGACACGGGAATGGATTAATAGCCACTAGAATAATTAAAACATAGGTGAAATTATGTACAAGGACACTTGGTATAATTGATAACAAAGTATTAAAACCTTGGGTTACACTCAGTCGACATCCTGGTGTAATTATTAAACAAAGTATTAAAATCTTGTTACAGTTTAAGTCCCCAATTAGTTGGAATATTTAACTTCGGGTATAAGAATAATTTGACGAGGACACTCGCACTTTATATTTATGACTGATGGACTGTTATGGACAAAAACCAGACGGACATATTAAATAATCCAGGACAAAGGACAATTAACCCATGAGCATAAAACTAAAATCAACACGTCAAACATCATGATTACGGAAGTTTAAATAAGCATAATTATTTTATTTCATATTTAATTTCCTTTATTTTATATTTAATTGCACTTCTAATTATCGCATTTTATTTTATTGTTATTAAATTTAATTGCACTTTTAATTATCGTACTTTTAATTATCGCAAGTTTATTTTATCGCACTTTTATTTATCACAATTTCATTATCGTTATTTACTTTACGCTTTAAATTAAGTCTTGTATTTATTTTTTATTTTTTTACATTTGGTTTTAACTGCGACTAAAATTTTAAAATCGACAAACCGGTCATTAAACGGTAAAAATTCCCCTTTATAATAATAATATTACTTTTATATATATATATATATATATATATATATATATATATATATATATATATATATATATTTGTATATATTTGTATTTTTATAAAAGTAAACTAATATAGCATTAAGCTTTGTTTAAAGATTTTCCCTGTGGAACGAACCGGACTTACTAAAAACTACACTACTGTACGATTAGGTACACTGCCTATAAGTGTTGTAGCAAGGTTTAAGTATATACATTCTATAAATAAATAAATATCTTGTGTAAAATTGTATAATATTTAATAGTATTTCTTTGTAAAATATAAGCTATTTTATATACACCTCTGCTTTGACATCAAGTTATTTTTGGCGCCGCTGCCGGGGAAAATCTAGCTTATATTATATTTTAAAAACTAGATATATATATATATATATATATATATATATATATATATATATATATATATATATATATATATATATATATATATATATATATATATATATATATATATATAATTTTTCTTTTCTTTTTTTTTCGGTTTTTGATTTTATATTTTAAATAAACACAAAATATTTAAATAAAACTTATATTTTTATAAAATAAAAATAAAGAAACTTTATAAAACTTAAATATTTAACAAAATCTTAAAAATATTTATATTTTTGGTTTCTTTTTATGTTTTCGAATAATTAAAAACGTATTTTTACAAAAGCGTATTTTAATAAAAGTAAACTAAAAATAATTTTTTTTTATATTTAGCGTTGCGCTTCCGGCTTTTAAGCTAGATTCTCCCCGGCAGCGGCGCCAAAAATAACTTGATGTCAAAGCAGAGGTGTATATAAAATAGCTTATATTTTACAAGGAAATACTATTAAATATTATACAATTTTACACAAGATATTTATTTATTTATAGAATGGATATACTTAAACCTTGCTACAACACTTATAGGCAGTGTACCTAATCGTACAGTAGTGTAGTTTTTATTAAGTCCGGTTCATTTCATAGGGAAAATCTTTAAACAAAGCTTAACGCTATATTAGTTTACTTTTATAAAAATACAAATATATATATAAGTAATATTATTATTATAAAGGGGAATTTTTACCGTTTAATGACCGGTTTGTCGATTTTAAAACTTTAGTCGCAGTTAAAACCAAATGTAAAAAAATAAATAAATACAAGACTTAATTTAAAGCGTAAAGTAAATAACGATAATGAAATTGCGATAAATAAAAGTGGGATAAAATAAACTTGCGATAATTAAAAGTACGATAATTAAAAGTGAAATTAAATATAATAACAATAAAATAAAATGCGATAATTAGAAGTGCAATTAAATATAAAATAAAGGAAATTAAATATGAAATAACATAATTATGCTTATTTAAACATCCGTAATCATGATGTTTGATGTGTTGATTTTAGTTTTATGCACATGGGTTAATTGTCCTTTGTCCTGGATTATTTAATATGTCCGTCTGGTTTTTGTCCATAACAGTCCATCAGTCATAAATATAAAGTGCGAGTGTCCTCATCAAATTATTCTTATACCCGAAGTTAAATATTCCAACTAATTGGGGACTTAAACTGTAACAAGATTTTAATACTTTGTTTAATAATTACACCAGGATGTCGACTGAGTGTAACCCAAGGTTTTAATACTTTGTTATCAATTATACCAAGTGTCCTTGTACATAATTTCACCCCTGTTTTAATTATTCTAGTGGCTATTAATCCATTCCCGTGTCCGGTTAAATGAACGATTATTCGTACATATAAATACCCCGCCCATCGTGTCCGATCGAGTGTATATGGTAATTTATGGGTACGTCCAATTATAAATCTTTATATTAACATTAACAAACTATCATTTAGTTAAACAAATATAAAGCCCATTAATAGGCCATAGTCTAATTTCCACAAGTGTCGTTCTTTTGTCCAAACCCCAATTATGGTACAAAGCCCAATTACCCAATTTTAGTAATTAGCCCAACATCATGATTACTTCGTTTTAAATAAGAATAATAATAACTTAGCTACGAGACATTAAATTAAAAAGGTTGAACATAACTTACAATGATTAAAAATAGCGTAGCGTTACACGGACAGAATTTCGACTTACACCCTTACAACATTCGCTAACATACCCTTATTATTAGGATTAAAATTAAAATTAAAATTAAAATATAAAATATAAATATAAATATTACGTATAGATAGATGGATGGATATATATTGATATTAAAATTCGTCGAACTGCGTTGGCTTTTATAGGCATTTTCATTTTTTGGGGCTCCGCGAGTCGCGGTTCTTTTAGCCTTCGAACTCCGCAAGTCGCGAAGTTCATTTTTACAGCTCATTCAGCCTTGGCTCTTTGTTTGCCGACGATTTTAAATAATAATATAATATATATATATATAATTTTTAAGAATTATTTATATATTATATTATATTCATGTGCATAGTTGACTTGTAATTTTTAGTCCGTTGCGTCGAGCGTTGAGAGTTGACTCTGGTCCTGGCTCCGGATTTTCGAACGTCCTTGCGTACAATTTAATATCTTGTACTTTGCTTTTTGAATCTTGTACTCTTGTAATTTTGAGACGTTTCTCATCAATAATTGGAACCTCTTTGATTGTATTTTGTACTTTTGAGCTTTTTGGTCGTTTGTGTCTTCAATTCGCCGAATCTGTCTTTTGTCTTCACCTTTTAATATTTAAACGAATATCAATTGTAAATAGAACAATTGCAACTAAAAGCTTGTCTTTCTTGGGGAATAATGCTATGAAATATATGTTCGTTTTTAGCATTATCAAATATTCCCACACTTAAGCGTTGCTTGTCCTCAAGCAATATAGTCTTGAAATACTAGAATCACTTCTTTATTCTTCACACTTTGTACATCAGTGATTTCTTTACGGCGGTATAAACAATGGTAGTAACGTTGTGGTTTACAGTCCCATATGACTATAAAAATTTAGATCCTTTAAGGAAATTGGATCTTTATGAAAACATTTGATCTTTTGAAAATTAAATCTACCTTTTACCCTAGATAAGTTTTCCGGAATAACCCTTCACCGGTGTTTGCAAGTTCTTTTTGTGGGTTTAGTGGGTTTCAGATTTGAAAATTTTAGCTCAAAACTTGCGGTTTTGTGTCACCCACTTGCTAACCTTGTATTAGGAAAGCAACACGTCCAGTTTACTTGCTCCGTATATTACCTTTCGATAAACTACCGTCCGGTTGTAAAGGAAAGCGTTGAACAAGCAACTGTTAAGGCAATGTCCTCTGACATGCTTTTAATTATGGTCTTTTAACGTGTCGGACGCAATTACTATCCTTTGTAGGAGCAATAGTAAAGCTCACCCTTATAATTTTTTCGGTCTGGCACAAGGTCCTGTCTTTGACCATGCTATGCAACCACCGTTCTTACGGTTGACACCCGATTTGGTTCAGGCGACCTAATGAATCCCAGGTGAATTCCTAGGATTTTACGTTCAATGGTAATGAACACATTGAAAATGGGTTTTCAGAAAACAAATCGGTTTATAATTTGATCAAAATATTTTCTCGTTCAAGCTCGAGTTTAGATATCATCGAATTCCATGAGTTTGTAATTCTCAATCTTTAAGGTCAATCTCTAGGATTGAGTAATATCAGTCTTAAAAGCTGAGTTTTGATCTTTAAGGAGATTATCCTTTCTGGGGATCTGATTCATTAGTCTTATCAAGCTAATTTGCACGGTGCCCCCCATTGTACGAGATAAATCCTTCTCATGGTTAGGATAAATCTGACCACTTGGCGACCCTGTTTAATGCTGAGGTCCGTGGATTTCCTGCTGATTTTAGTGATGACTTTTCTAGGTTTTTCGTCAACCTACAGCTGGTCTGGACGACAACTTCTTGACCTAAATCAAGAAGCGCGTTTCTTTTTCGAAAGACTTTACTTCCTTTTAACGATGGAATTAATTCATCGTGTAGATCCATCTTTCTTACAGTAAATCAGGTAAAACTTTTTAGTTTAGTCCAAAGCAAAAGTATTTTCAGTTATTTGTACAAAAATATGTGACATATGTTTTGAATAACTTGGAGAATTTTCCCACACTTGACTTTTATTTTCCTTTTTATTGTCCTCTATTCCATTTTAAATGAATTTTAACATTTTGGTTTGTTTCTCAATTTATGTCCTTTCCGAGGTAACAATAATTTCAGTGTTAACACCTAGTTTTATCATTCATAAATATGTATAAACATGATTTTGAGTTCATTTAGTTGAAAATTTTGAAAAATTTTACTAGAAGTGGGTAGTCAGTATATAAGACTAGGGCTGTTCTTTATTATCAGAGAGCACTAGATTCTAATACAACTACTGCTTTACTAGTATTTTTAATGGTAACCAAGTGTATGAAGTAAAAAATATTAAAAATTCGAAATAATTTAACCCCTTCCCACACTTAAGATCTTGCAATGCCCTCATTTGCAAGAAATCAGTAACAATTTAAATTATTGAGGGTAACTAGCGTAGAAATGATTAAATTTTACCAAAGTTTCCAAACATATTTGTGTTTGCTTGCTGAATGATAAATGGTGCATATCATTTGTTCATTCCGTCTTGTTGTTATTTCACATATATTTTGCATCTTGTCGTCAAAATTAGTTGCTTTTGCTGAACTTAATGCCAGTCTTTGAAAATGCGTTATTTTACCCTGTTGTGTACATAAGATAAACTGCAAACATATATACATATTTTTGAAGTTTGGTATATTACTCCACATTCAAAAATTATTAAAATCTAATAATAAAATTTAGAAAATTATAAAACTATTACAAATCCAACATAAGTATTAAATGTATCAACATTACAAATAATAAAATAAAAAAAACTAAGTAGACTAGGGATGATACTGATACCAGAAGGGGTTCCATGCATAACCATATGTGCTATAAAATACTTCTCCTGGGTTATACGTAGGCATCTCTATAGACCAGGGAGGGAATGTGGGCGTTGGGGTAGGAATATAGTTTCTACCTATATGTTGGCAATAAGCTATGATTTGGTTTTGATGAACTTGTCAATGTTCAAATGCTCTATGTCTAGCATTTTCATACTCTTGTGAAGCTATAAACCTTTTCATTTCTGCCATTTCATTTCCCCCTCCTACATTACCTTGCTGTTGGTTTCTCTCAACCTGTAGATGTCTACCATTATATCGTACTGCGGTGTTATTTCGCCTCTTCAAAACTTTAGCACCATGGTATAGATTTAAACCTATTGTATCTTGGGGTTCTGGTTCTTTGATTAATAATCCCCCTAGACTTATATCCACATTGAGATATTCAGCAATCAAAGTAATAAATATACCACCTCCTATTATGCTATGTGGTCTCATCCCCCTAACCATAGCTGATAAATAATAACCCACACAATATGGTATACTTACAGCGCTTTGTGGGTCTCGAATACACATGTGGTAAAATAAATCCTGTTCATTTACCTTTTCCTTATTCTTACCTCTTTGTGTAATCGAATTAGCTAAAAACCTATGAATTACTCTTAATTAAGCTCTATCTATATCCAAATAAGAGTAATTTCCCCCTTTAAATCGGTGATGGCTAGTCATTTGACTCCATACACCATACGTATCAAAATTTTCGTCTATCTTTCTACCATTTAGTATCAACCCTCTACAATCGGCAGATGCTAACTCCTCAGGCGTATATATACGTAAGGCCTGAGCCATGTCTAGTAAAGACATGTGTCGCATCGAACCTCCTAACAAAAATCTAATAAAAGAACGATCGGTTAAACTAGCTACCCGATCATTTATTTCTATACTACACAATAATTCTTCACACAATACTTTAAATACAGGTCTACGCATGTTGAATAACCGTACCCAATCGTTGAAAGTAGAATTACCATACCTCTGTGCAAGTAATTCCCTAATTGGCCCGGCCAATTCTACAGCTTCTAATGGTCCCCATTCTATGACCCTAGGTACCTCAACAGCTTTAGAATGAAGTGTATGCAATCCTCTTTGGTATTTTGGATAATCTATCCAACGTCTGTTAAATCTCAAGTTCGGGTGCAAATCTTCTAAGTGCATATCAGAAAATGTCATTACTGGATGAGGTATATCTTGCTTGTAGTAGTTATCCACCTCCTGTTGGTCCACATTCTCAGGAGGAGCATTGCGAGCTTGGGATGAAGATTCACCCCTTTCAGTCTGCAAAACACATCAAACACAATTTTTGTGCATCCAAATGTGCATTAATGTCAGCAAAATCATCAATCAAAATAATTACAATAACATGTCCAATTTATATCAAACTTAAGCTCATTTTCATATTTTTATCAAATCTACACTTTTTCAAATAAGCATATACGAAAATGTTCACCAAGTTCATAAGCATTCAACACAAATAATATGTCAAAATAATCATTACTAGCAATTAAACAAGTCTCAATTGGCATTATCTCTCAAAAATCAAGTTCATGAATTTTAGACTTGAAAAAGTCCACTTTAATTCTCAAAATCATGTTTAGGCTCAAAGTTTGGATCATTTAACTACCTAAACATGTTACACTACTTAATTTAGCAACAATTCATGACAAAAATCGACCATAATCTGTTTATATCAAAAAGCCCCAAATTGCTCAAGAACACAAACCCTAGATTACTCAAAATTTGAAGTTTAAGGCTTCTAATCATGTTAAATAGCATCAATCTAGGTTATACAAGCATAATACATAAGCAATTTAAGCATAATTACACTAAAAAGTATCAAAATCGAATTGGGTATAAAATTGCTCAAGAACACCAATTTTCGGATTAAATGGTGTTTAGGTGTAGAAATTTACCGTTTTTCTTGAGTAATTCCTTGATAGCATCCTTCTTAACATGATTTTAGTAAAAGATTTGATGATTAACATTGAAAAATTGTGAATTTGGGAGGTCTTTTTCGGGTTTTTTCGGGTTTTGTTTCGCAGTTTTTTTGTGGTGTGGTGTGTGGACTGATCAGTTTACGTTTTTATTTTTTTCTGGGTTTTGGTCCCTCCGCGAGTCGCGGTGTTTGGCCCTTCAAACTCCGCGAGTCGCGGGGTTTGATATTTTTTTTTTAATAAAATCTTAACTTATAAAACAAATATAAAATAAATTTAAAATTTTGTTTTCCTTTGTTATTTAGGACGAGGTCGTTTCGGATCGATGTCCTAGTCCGTCCTTCGACAAAATTTTAAAATTTGTCTTTTTGTAGCGATTGTTTTAAAAGCTTAGATTTTTGGGTTTTTTTAATGTTTTTGGCGTACTTTAATTCAATAAGATTAAAAATAATGGTAATAAAAGTTCTCGTCCCTTCCTCGGGTAAAGCAATTTCGGTTCAAAGACCTAGTCTTCAACTTACGACGAATTTTAAAAATCATATTTTTAACTTAGCGAAATAAAGTAAATTTTTGTTTTTAAATTCACACCAAACTTAAATTTAAAATGCATAAAATTCAAAATTCATATAATAAAAATTAAAAATTCACACCAAACTTATATTATATTTTTGTTTTTAAACATACAAACTTATATTGAAAAGATTAATTTTTCAAATATTTACAATTTTAAATATATTAATTTTAAAAAGTTTACAATATTATTTTAATTTTTATATATTAATTTTAAAACATGGTAAAAATAAAATTAAAAATCTTTTTGGCTTTTATCCCACTTTAATCAATCAAATATTATCAAAAACATGCGCCCCTCTTTTCGGTAAAGTAATTTCGGTTCCATGACCTAATTTAACTCATGACGAATTTTTGAAATATTTTAAGTTGATTGATTAAAGATATTTATACCTTAAGAATAAACGTTAAATTTAGCAGTGATGTAATAAATTTTTGTATGATATCAATAATTTCGGTCGCCAAACCTAATTTTATTCAATACCAATTTAATACTTTATAGCGAACAAATTAGCGTTTATTATCAAAAGGTTAAAAATAAAAATAAAAATAAAAACAAAAAACTGTACAGACTTACCTGTGATATAGTATTCTTAGTTATACGATCTATCCCATTCATAAGATAGTCGGTTTAATTGGTTTTCCATGGCTACATAGGTGTAACCTCGAGCATTCAGTGTTTTTTCTTCTAAACATATGAACGGTCCGTCTCTGCATAAAGTAACAAATTCGGTATTTGAATAGGTTTGATTATTTGAACATTTACCTCCATGTGACCATTTTCCGCATTTGTGACATCTTTCTAGGCGTCGTGCTCTTCTTTTCGCTGCGGATTTTGAGTTTCCTTTACCAAATTGTAACTTATTATCTTCGCATCTGGATTCTTTTCTTACTCCGTCCAATCTTTCTCTGATTACTGATACTATTTCACTCGGTAATGTGTCATTATTACGTTTAGTGATCAAAGCGTGTAGCATTAGACCATGGTTTAGTTCACAGGCAGTCTTTATTTCCTAAAAAAAAATTAAAAATTCAGAATGGGGGGAGAAGACTAGTTCTTTAGGGTCTGCTAGGGAAAGACCATTCGGGTTCCATTTTCGAGAACTACACGAAAACAGAAAATCTAACTCTAACAGAAATACATAAAATCCTTAAAAGACTTGATTCTCCCCACACTTAGTTAGCTGTGGTATCAAAATTGTGATTAACTTCGTTGTTGACTTCCATCGGACTATCTATGTAATGTTTAACTCTGTGACCATTAACTTTAAATTCAATCCCATTTGAATTTATTAATTCTATCGTTCCGTATGGGAAAACTCTTTTGACTATGAATGGTCCAGACCATCTTGATTTCAATTTTCCAGGAAATAGCTTGAATCGTGAATTGAAAAGAAGAACTCTGTCTTCTTCTTTAAATTCTTTTGAATTTCTGATTCTTTTATCATGCCATTTCTTTGTTCTTTCCTTATAGATTAACGAATTTTCGTATGCTTCATGTCTTAATTCTTCTAATTCGTTTAGTTGACTTAATCGTAGACGTCCGGCTTCATGTAAATCAAGATTACATGTCTTCAAAGCCCAAAATGCTTTGTGTTCAATTTCTACTAGAAGATGACATGCTTTTCCGTAAACGAGTTTAAAAGGTGTAGTTCCAATTGGAGTTTTGTAGGCTGTTCTAAAAGCCCAGAGTGCATCCTCCAATTTAATGGACCATTCCTTCGGATTTAATCCTACGATTTTCTCTAGAATACGTTTTAAAGCTCGGTTGGTATTTTCAACTTGTCCACTTGTTTGTGGATGATAAGCAGTGGAGATTTTATGAGTTACTCCATATCTTTTAAGAACTTTCTCAAGTTGATTATTACAGAAATGAGTACCCCGATCACTTATTAAAGCTTTCGGTATTCCAAACCTTGCAAAAAGACGTTTTAAAAAGTTGACTACAACTCGTGCATCATTAGTTGGGAGAGCTTGTGCTTCCGCCCATTTAGATACATAATCAATGGCAACGAGAATGTAGAGATTATTATGAGATTTTGGAAATGGACCCATAAATTCAATACCCCAAATGTCAAATACTTCACATACTTGAATGACATTTTGTGGCATTTCATCACGTTGACTTATTTTTCCGGCCCTTTGACAAGCATCACAGGATTTGCAAAGAAGGTGTGCGTCTTTGTAAATTGTAGGCCAATAGAATCCAGCTTCATAAACTTTTCTTGCTGTTAATTGAGGCCCATAATGCCCTCCTGTTGGTCCTGTGTGACAATGGTTTAAGATTTTACTAGCTTCATTTCCAAATACACATCGGCGTATTATTCCATCGGGACAACTTTTAAACAAATGTGGATCTTCCCAGAAATAGTGTTTTATATCACTGAAGAATTTCTTTCGTTTTTGGTATGATAATCCTTTTTCAAGGTATCCACAAACTAAGTAGTTTGCATAGTCTGCAAACCATGGGATTTCATTATAATCTATCTTCAATAGATATTCATCAGGAAAGTTGTCTTGTATGGCCGATTCATTTAGAACTTCTAATTCGGGATTTTCAAGACGAGAAAGATGATCAGCGGCGAGATTTGCTGCTCCTTTTTTATCTCGGATTTTAATATCGAACTCTTGTAAGAGTAAGATCCAACGGATTAATCTTGGTTTAGCATCTTGTTTCGAAAATAGGTATCTAAGAGCAGAATGGTCGGTATAGACCACCGTTTTAGCTAGAACGAGATATGATCGAAAATTGTCAAAAGCAAAGACAATAGCTAGGAGTTCTTTTTCAGTAGTTGTATAATTTGTTTGTGCTCCTTGTAACGTCTTACTAGCATAATATATAGGTTGAAATCGTTTTTCTATCCTTTGTCCTAAAACGGCTCCCATTGCAAAATCACTTGCATCGCACATTAGTTCAAACGGTAGATTCCAATTTGGTGTTATCATGATCGGCGCATTAGTGAGTTTTTCTTTAAGAATATTAAAAGATTTGATACATTCATCTGAAAAGATGAATGAAGCATCCTTTTCTAGGAGTTTATTCATAGGAGTGGCAATTTTAGAAAAATCTTTTATGAAATGTCGGTAAAAACCGGCATGCCCTAGAAAACTCCTAACTCCTCTAACATTGATCGGATGTGGAAGTCTAGCAATTACATCTACTTTAGCTCTATCCACTTCAATTCCTTCCTTTGAAATTTTATGACCAAGAACGATGCCTTCTTTAACCATGAAATGGCATTTCTCCCAATTAAGTACTAGATTTGATTGTTCGCATCTAATAAGCATTCGTTCCAAATTAACTAGACATGATTCAAATGTATCACCGAAGACTGAAAAGTCATCCATGAAAACTTCCACGCATTCTTCTATCATGTCATGAAAAATCGCCATCATACACCTTTGAAAGGTTGCAGGGGCGTTGCAAAGTCCAAATGGCATGCGTTTGTAAGCAAAAGTACCATAAGGGCACGTGAACGTGGTTTTCTCTTGGTCCTCGGGTGCTATTGGAATTTGAAAATATCCGAAAAATCCATCTAGAAAACAATAGTAACTATTTCCGGCTAATCTTTCCAACATTTGATCAATGAAAGGTAAGGGAAAGTGATCTTTTCTGGTGGCGTCATTTAATTTTCTATAATCAATACATACACGCCATCCTGTTACAGTCCTAGTAGGAATAAGCTCATTTTTCTCATTTGTAATGACAGTCATGCCACCCTTCTTAGGCACGCATTGAACTGGGCTTACCCATGGACTATCAGAAATTGGATATATTAAACCTGCATCTAGCAGTTTAATAATTTCTTTCTTAACTACATCTTGCATATTAGGATTTAGTCTTCGTTGGCGTTGCACATACGTTTTATGACCTTCTTCCATGAGGATTTTATGTGTGCAATACGAAGGACTTATTCCTTTAATATCATGAATCTTCCATGCAATGGCTGGTTTATGAGCTTTCAACACAGAAATGAGTTGTGATTTCTCATTTTCATTAAGAGAAGACGATATTATTACAGGTAATTCAGATTCACCATGTAAATAAGCGTATTTCAAATGGTTTAGAAGTGGCTTTAACTCTAATTTCGGAGGTTCTTCTATCGATGATTTATATCGATATCTGTCTTCTTCTTTTAGCATTTGAATTTCTTCTGTTGTTGGTTCATATCCAATAGCTATAAGTGTAGCTAACATTTCAGCTTCATCAATTGGTTCATTACCTTCTCCTAAAGAACATTCTCCTGTTCCTTGTAATTCTGGAAATTCTTCTAACAATTCTGCATGTGAGTCTATAGTTTGAATATAATAACATGTATCATCTGCAGATTGCGGTTGTTGCATTGCTCTATCAACTGAAAAGGTAACACTCTTATCCTCTATACTTAAGGTCAGTTTTTTACCAAACACGTCTATCATTGCTTTAGCCGTGTTTAAGAATGGTCTTGCTAATAGGAGAGGAACTTGAGAATCTTCTTCCATGTCCATAACAACAAAATCTACTGGAAATACTAAAGTACCAACTTTAACTAGCATATTCTCCATTATCCCTCTAGGGTATTTTATTGATCTATCGGCTAGTTGTATGCTTATTCTTATTGGTTTCAATTCTCCAAGGTCTAGTTTAGCGTATAGTGAATACGGCATTAAATTTATACTAGCACCTAAGTCTGCCAATGCTTCTATTGAACTAAGACTACCCAGAAAACATGGAATTGTGAAACTTCCTGGATCAGATAGTTTTTCTGGTATCTTATTCAACAGCACTGCTGAACAATTAGCATTCATAGTAACGGCCGAGAGTTCTTCCATTTTCTTTCTATTCGAGATTAGATCTTTCAGAAATTTAGCATATCTAGGCATTCCTGAAATCACATCAATGAAAGAAAGATTTACATTTATCTGTTTAAACATATCCAAGAATTTGGATTGCTCGGCTTCAAGTTTCTCTTTTTTCATTTTACTCGGGTAAGGAAGTGGTGGTTGGTATGGTTTAACATAAGGTTTAACCTTAACTGTGTTATCTTCATTAACCTTCTCAACTACCGGTTCTTTTTCCTTATCTTGTTCAGGTTGTGGTTCTTGTGGAGTAGGAATAGCTTCATCAGAAGTTACAGGTATTTCAGGTGGTTTAAGTGTTGTACCACTTCTTGTGGTAATGGCTTTAGCTGTTTCATTCCGGGGGTTAGCATTTGTATCACTAGGTAGACTTCCCGGTTTTCTTTCACCTATTAACCTTGCTAGGTTACTTACTTCTTGTTCCAAGTTTTGAATAGAAGCTTGTTGATTTCTAAATGCTTGAGCATTTTGTTCATTAGTTTGTTTCTGAGATGTGAAAAACTGCGTTTGAGTTTCAACTAGCTTCGTCATCATATCTTCTAAATTTGGTTTTTTATCATCGGTTTGTTGTGGTGGTTTGTTTTGAAAATTAGGTCTTTGCTGATTGTAAGTATTGTTAGATACTTGTTGATTGCTAGGACCTTGTTGGTTGTTGTATGGAATATTTCGGTTATAGTTCTGGTTTTGATTGTAAATCGGTCTTGGCGGTTGATAATTATTCTGATAATTATTTCCAGGCCTTTAGTTTATGTATGAAATATTCTCTCTTTGTTCCATTGTTAATTCAATACTGAGACAATCTTTTGTCAAATGTGGTCCTCCACACTGCTCACAACTAATTCGTATTGAGTGAATATCCTTAGTTATCTTTTCCATTCATCTCTCGACAGCATCTATCTTTGCGGAAATGGAATCTAAGTCATGGCTAGAATCGGCTCTAGCTGCTTTAGATGATCTAACGATATCTTTTTCTTGGTGCCACTCATGTGAGTGGGAAGCAGTGTTATCAATAATTTTATAAGCATCAGTTTCGGTTTTCTTCATAATGGAACCACCAGCTGCTATATCGATGTCTTTTCTTGTAGTGATGTCGCATCCTTGGTAGAATATTTGTACTATTTGACAGGTGTCTAAACCATGTTGCGGACATCCTCTTAATAATTTTCTAAATCTGGTCCACGCCTCATATAGAGTTTCATTCGGTTTCTGTGTGAACGTAACAATTTCTGCTTGAAGTCTTACGGCTTTAGATGCCGGAAAGAATTGTTTAAGAAATTTTTCAACTAAAACGTCCCATGTATCGATCGCCCCTTCAAGTAACGATTCCAACCAATCTTTGGCTTCTCCCTTTAAAGTCCAGGGAAATAACATGAGATATATTTGTTCATCTTCTACTTCTCTTATTTTAAATAGTGTGCAGATCCTATTAAAGGTACGAAGATGTTCATTTGGGTCTTCCTTCGGCGCACCACTAAATTGGCATTGATTAGTCACCATGTGTAGAATTTGTCCTTTGATTTCATAATCTGGCGCATTAATGTCTGGATGAGTAATTGCGTGACCTTGGCCAGTGCGTTTAGCTCTCATTCGGTCTTCCATACTTAAAGGTTCTGTTACTTCCATAATTGAATTTGTAAAATAGGAATCACTAGAGGATTCTGATTTAATGGTTCGTTCCTCAACAATCTCTGTTTGAATGATTGGTGGTTCCGGAGGAAAATTTAATGGTTCAGGATCTATGAATTGTCCCTGAATATTCTCCGGATTCTCAATTGTGAGGTCGGGTTCAAAAAATGGATTATCAACGGCGACAATATTAGCTAGATGTCTTGATCTAGTTACAGGTGGTGAACGTACAAAAGGTGGTGAACGTCTTGCTCGGTGCATTCACTGAATATCCTATTAGTTTTTTAAAAGGAAAAAAAAATTATTTAAGTTATCTAATTAATAGACTTTTCTGATTTTGCCCACGTTTCGAATAGCCAAAAGATGCAGCAGAGGGGCAGGATTCGTTTGGTCTCAATATAATTGAGGACTGTTTGGCTCCAATAACCCGGTCCACGTACAAATCCAACTATTACTACGAACCATAAAATTTTGATGTCTATCAATTTAACCACTTAAAATAAATTTTCGTAATTTTAAGAAATTTAGATAAGAAGTAGAATAAAAATCTATGTCCTAAAACTAGAATAGCGAGAAATAAGAAAGAAAAAGAGCGTGTCGGAAAAAGATCGAAAAATAAAAATAAGAAAGAAAAAGAGTAACTTATAGAACTTAAAAACACTAGACTAACCCAACCTTATTACTATCACTAACTTAAAATTATAATCGCAAATTGAGATTACTAATTGGAATGATAATTGATACATAGGTAAAAAGCGTCTAAAAATATTAAAGCTTACAAGTAAAACTATATCCCAAATGGCAATAACTTAAAAAAAAAAAAAAACTTAAAAAGGCGTCGCAGAATTCTAAAGCACTTAAATCTTAGTCTAAAGAAAAAGCACTTAAGGAATTTTACGGCAAAGCCTAAAAATCTAGAAATGAAAATATAACTATGGCAAAAACTAAGTTTAACACTAGAAACTAGCGAAAAACACAAATATTACGCTAAAATAATTAAAAAGGGATAAAATATAAAAATATACAAAAAGTTGTAAAAAGTACAATTTTCATAAAAATATTATTTTTATAATATTTATTTATTAAAACTATTAATTTTACATTAATTAAACTAAATATATAAATTAAATAAAAAGTAAAACTAATTAATATATTAAAATTAAACCTAATTAGGGTTAAAAGTTAATTAATAAATATAAAACCCGAAATTAATGCTGATTAGGGTTTCTGTCACGTGTGTCAGGGCTGCTTCGCGAGTTGCGGTGCCCGAAGCAGGAAAACTCCGCGAGTCGCGGGGTTCTAAAATTCAACTCTGGTACAGTTTTTAATTCGACGCGTTTTTTTTTTTATATTTTCTGTATTATGCTTTATATTTTCTGTTTTAAATAAAAATATTTATATAATAAAAACTTATATTTAAAAACTAAAATAAAAATAGAACTACTTTATAATTTTATAAATAAAATTCTTAAAACTAGATTTATATATATATATATATATATATATATATATATATATATATATATATATATATATATATATATATATATATATATATATATATATATATATATATAATTTTTTTTTCTTTTTTTCGGTTTTTGATTTTATATTTTAAATAAACACAAAATATTTAAATAAAACTTATATTTTTATAAAATAAAAATAAAGAAACTTTATAAAACTTAAATATTTAACAAAATCTTAAAAATATTTATATTTTTGTTTTCTTTTTATGTTTTCGAATAATTAAAAACGTATTTTTACAAAAGCGTATTTTAATAAAAGTAAACTAAAAATAAATTTTTTTTTTATATTTAGCGTTGCGCTTCCGGCTTTTAAGCTAGATTTTCCCCGGCAGCGGCGCCAAAAATAACATGATGTCAAAGCAGAGGTGTATATAAAATAGTTTATATTTTACAAGGAAATACTATTAAATATTATACAATTTTACACAAGATATTTATTATTTATAGAATGGATATACTTAAACCTTGCTACAACACTTATAGGCAGTGTACCTAATCGTACAATAGTGTAGTTTTTAGTAAGTCCGGTTCGTTCCACAGGGAAAATCTTTAAACAAAGGTTAACGCTATATTAGTTTACTTTTATAAAAATACAAATATATATATAAGTAATATTATTATTATAAAGGAGAATTTTTACCGTTTAATGACCAGTTTGTCGATTTTAAAACATTAGTCGCAGTTAAAACCAAATGTAAAAAAAATAAAATAAATTCAAGACTTAATTTAAAGCGTAAAGTAAATAACGATAATGAAATTGCGATTAATAAAAGTGCGATAAAATAAACTTGCGATAATTAAAAGTGCAATTAAATATAATAACAATAAAATAAAATGCGATAATTAGAAGTGCAATTAAATATAAAATAAAGGAAATTAAATATGAAATAAAATAATTATGCTTATTTAAACTTCCGTAATCATGATGTTTGACGTGTTGATTTTAGTTTTATGCCCATGGGTTAATTGTCCTTTGTCCTGGATTATTTAATATGTCCGTCTGGTTTTTGTCCATAACAGTCCATCAGTCATAAATATAAAGTGCGAGTGTCCTCGTCAAATTATTCTTATACCCGAAGTTAAATATTCCAACTAATTGGGGACTTAAACTGTAACAAGATTTTAATACTTTGTTTAATAATTACACCAGGATGTCGACTGAGTGTAACCCAAGGTTTTAATACTTTGTTATCAATTATACCAAGTGTCTTTGTACATAATTTCACCCCTGTTTTAATTATTCTAGTGGCTATTAATCCATTCCCGTGTCCGGTTAAATGAACGATTATTCGTACATATAAATACCCCGCCCATCGTGTCCGATCGAGTGTATATGGTAATTTATGGGTACGTCCAATTATAAATTTTTATATTAACATTAACAAACTATCATTTAGTTAAACAAATATAAAGCCCATTAATAGTCCATAGTCTAATTTCCACAAGTGTCGTTCTTTTGTCCAAACCCCAATTATGGTACAAAGCCCAATTACCCAATTTTAGTAATTAGCCCAACATCATGATTACTTCGTTTTAAATAAGCATAATAATAACTTAGCTACAAGACATTAAATTAAAAAAGTTGAACATAACTTACAATGATTAAAAATAGCGTAGCGTTACACGGACAGAATTTCGACTTACACCCTTACAACATTCGCTAACATACCCTTATTATTAGGATTAAAATTAAAATTAAAATTAAAATATAAATTATAAATACAAATATTACGTATAGATAGATGGATGGATATATATTGATATTAAAATTCGTCGAACTGCGTTGGCTTTTATAGGCATTTTCATTTTTTGGGGCTCCGCGAGTCGCGGTTCTTTTAGCCTTCGAACTCTGCAAGTCGCGGAGTTCGTTTTTACAGCTCATTCAGCCTTGGCTCTTTGTTTGCCGACGATTTTAAATAATAATATAATATATATATAATTTTTAAGAATTATTTATATATTATATTATATTCATGTGCATAGTTGACTTGTAATTTTTAGTCCGTTGCGTCGAGCCTTGAGAGTTGACTCTGGTCCTGGTTCCGGATTTTCGAACGTCCTTGCGTACAATTTAATATCTTGTACTTTGCGTTTTGAATCTTGTACTCTTGTAATTTTGAGACGTTTCTCATCAATAATTGGAACCTCTTTGATTGTATTTTGTACTTTTGAGCTTTTTGGTCGTTTGTGTCTTCAATTCGTCGAATCTGTCTTTTGTCTTCACCTTTTAATATTTAAACGAATATCACTTGTAAATAGAACAATTGCAACTAAAAGCTTGTCTTTCTTGGGGAATAATGCTATGAAATATATGTTCGTTTTTAGCATTATCAAATAAATATTCCCACACTTGAGCGTTGCTTGTCCTCAAGCAATATAGTCTTGAAATACTATAATCACTTCTTTATTCTTCACACTTTGTACATCAGTGATTTCTTTACGGCGGTATAAACAATGGTAGTAACGTTGTGGTTTACAGTCCCATATGACTAAAAAAATTTAGATCCTTTAAGGAAATTGGATCTTTATGAAAACATTTGATCTTTTGAAAATTAAATCTAGCTTTTACCCTAGATAAGTTTTTCGGAATAACCCTTCACCGGTGTTTGCAAGTTCTTTTTGTGGGTTTGGTGGGTTTCAGATTTGAAAATTTTAGCTCAAAACTTGCGGTTTTGTGTCACCCACTTGCTAACCTTGTATTAGGAAAGCAACACGTCCAGTTTACTTGCTCTGTATATTACCTTTCGATAAACTACCGTCCGGTTGTAAAGAAAATCGTTGAACAAGCAACTGTTAAGGCAATGTCCTCTGACATGCTTTTAATTATGGTCTTTTAACGTGTCGGACGCAATTACTATCCTTTGTAGGAGCAATAGTAAAGCTCACCCTTATAATTTTTTCGGTCTGGCACAAGATCCTGTCTTTGATCATGCTATGCAACCACCGTTCTTACGGTTGACACCCGATTTGGTTCAGGCGACCTAATGAATTCCAGGTGAATTCCTAGGATTTTACGTTCAATGGTAATGAACGCATTGAAAATGGCTTTTCAGAAAATAAATCGGTTTATAATTTGATCAAAATATTTTCTCGTTCAAGCTCGAGTTTAGATATCATCGAATTCCATGAGTTTGTAATTCTCAATCTTTAAGGTCAATCTCTAGGATTGAGTAATATCAGTCTTAAATGCTGATTTTTGATCTTTAAGGAGATTATCCTTTCTGGGGATCTGATTCATTAGTCTTATCAAGCTAATTTGCACGGTGCCCCCCCATTGTACGAGATAAATCCTTCTCATGGTTAGGATAAATCTGACCACTTGGCGACCCTGTTTAATGCTGAGGTCCGTGGATTTCCTGCTAATTTTAGTGATGACTTTTCTAGGTTTTTTGTCAACCTACAGCTGGTCTGGACGACAACTTCTTGACCTAAATCAAGAAGCGTGTTTCTTTTTCGAAAGACTTTACTTCCTTTTAACGATGGAATTGATTCATAGTGTAGATCCATCTTTCTTACAGTAAATCAGGTAAAACTTTTTAGTTTAGTCCAAAGCAAAAGTATTTTCAATTATTTGTACAAAAATATGTGACATATGTTTTGAATAACTTGGAGAATTTTCCCACACTTGGCTTTTATTTTCCTTTTTATTGTCCTCTATTCCATTTTAAATGAATTTTAACATTTTGGTTTGTTTCTCAATTTATGTCCTTTCCGAGGTAACAATAATTTCGGTGTTAACACCTAGTTTTATCATTCATAAATATGTATAAACATGATTTTGAGTTCATTTAGTTGAAAATTTTGAAAATTTTTACTAGAAGTGGTTAGTCAGTATATAAGACTAGGGCTGTTCTTTATTATCAGAGAGCACTAGATTCTAATACAACTACTGCTTTACTAGTATTTTTAATGGTAACCAAGTGTATGAAGTAAAAAATGTTAAAAATCCGAAAGAATTCAACCCCTTCCCACACTTAAGATCTTGCGATGCCCTCATTTGCAAGAAATCAGTAACAATTTAAATTATTGAGGGTAATTAGCGTAGAAATGATTAAATTTTACCAAAGTTTCCAAACATATTTGTGTTTGCTTGCTGAATGATAAATGGTGCATATCATTTGTTCATTCCGTCTTGTTGTTATTTCACATATATTTTGCATCTTGTCGTCAAAATTAGTTGTTTTTGCTGAACTTAATGCCAGTCTTTGAAAATGCGTTGTTTTACCCTGTTGTATACATAAGATAAACTGCAAACATATATACATATTTTTGAAGTTTGGTATATTACCCCACATTCAAAAATTATTAAAATCTAATAATAAAATTTAGAAAATTATAAAACTATTACAAATCCAACATAAGTATTAAATGTATCAACATAACAAATAATAAAATAAAATAAAAAACTAAGTAGACTAGGGATGATACTGATACCAGAAGGGGTTCCATGCATAACCATATGTGCTATAAAATGCTTCTCCTGGGTTATACGTAGGATACGGTGGTTGCATCTCTATAGACCAGGGAGGGAATGTGGGCGTTGGGGTAGGAATATAGTTTCTACCTATATGTTGGCAATAAGCTATGATTTGGTTTTGATGAACTTGCCAATCTTCAAATGCTCTATGTCTAGCATTTTCATACTCTTGTGAAGCTATAAACCTTTGCATTTCTGCCATTTCATTTCCCCCTCCTACATTACCTTGCTGTTGGTTTCTCTCAACCTGTGGATGTCTACCATTATATCGTACTGTGGTGTTATTTCGCCTCTTCAAAACTTTAGCACCATGGTATAGATTTAAACCTATTGTATCTTGGGGTTCTGGTTCTTCGATTAATAATCCCCCCCCCCCCCCCCCGACTTATATCCACATTGAGATATTCAGCAATCAAAGTAATAAATATACCACCTCCTATTATGCTATGTGGTCCCATCCCCCTAACCATAGCTGATAAATAATAACCCACACAATATGGTATACTTACAGCGCTTTGTGGGTCTCGAATACACATGTGGTAAAATAAATTCTGTTCATTTACCTTTTCCTTATTCTTACCTCTTTGTGTAATCGAATTAGCTAAAAACCTATGAATTACTCTTAATTCAGCTCTCTCTATATCCAAATAAGAGTAATTTCCCCCTTTAAATCGGTGATGGCTAGTCATTTGACTCCATACACCATGCGTATCAAAATTTTCGTCTATCTTTCTACCATTTAGTATCAACCCTCTACAATCGGCAGATGCTAACTCCTCAGGCGTATATATACATAAGGCCTGAGCCATGTCTAGTAAAGACATGTGTCGCATCGAACCTCCTAACAAAAATCTAATAAAAGATCGATCGGTTAAACTAGCTACCCGATCATTTATTTCTATACTACACAATAATTCTTCACACCATACTTTATATACAGGTCTACGCATGTTGAATAACCATACTCAATCGTTGAAAGTAGAATTACCATACCTCTGTGCAAGTAATTCCCTAATTGGCCCGGCTAATTCTACAGCTTCTAATGGTCCCCATTCTATAACCCTAGGTACCTCAACAGCTTTAGAATGAAGAGTATGCAATCCTCTTTGGTATTTTGGATAATCTATCCAACGTCTGTCAAATCTCAAGTTCGGGTGCAAATCTTCTAAGTGCATATCAGAAAATGTCATTACTGGATGAGGTATATCTTGCTTGTAGTAGTTATCCACCTCCTGTTGGTCTGCATTCTCAGGAGGAGCATTGCGAGCTTGGGATGAAGATTCACCCCTTTCAGTCTGCAAAACACATCAAATACAATTTTTGTGCATCCAAATGTGCATTAATGTCAGCAAAATCATCAATCAAAATAATTACAATAACATGTCCAATTTATATCAAACTTAAGCTCATTTTCATATTTTTTTTATCAAATCTACACTTTTTCAAATAAGCATATACGAAAATGTTCGCCAAGTTCATAAGCATTCAACTCAAATAACATGTCAAAATAATCATTACTAGCAATTAAACAAGTCTCAATTGGCATTATCTCTCAAAAATCAAGTTCATGAATTTTAGACTTGAAAAAGTCCACTTTAATTCTCAAAATCATGTTTAGGCTCAAAGTTTGGATCATTTAACTACCTAAACATGTTACACTACTTAATTTAGCAACAATTCATGACAAAAATCGGCCATAACCTGTTTATATCAAAAAGCCCCAAATTGCTCAAGAACACAAACCCTAGATTACTCAAAATTTGAAGTTTAAGGCTTCTAATCATGTTAAATAGCATCAATCTAGGTTATACAAGCATAATACATAAGCAATTTAAGCATAATTACACTAAAAAGCATCAAAATCGAATTGGGTATAAAATTGCTCAAGAACACCAATTTTCGGATTAAATGGTGTTTAGGTGTAGAAATTTACCGTTTTTCTTGAGTAGTTCCTTGATAGCATCCTTCTTAACATGATTTTAGTAAAAGATTTGATGATTAACGGTGAAAAATTGTGAATTTGGGAGGTCTTTTTCGGGTTTTTTCGGGTTTTATTTCGCAGTTTTTTTTGTGGTGTGGTGTGTGGACTGATCAGTTTACGTTTTTATTTTTTTCTGGGTTTTGGTCCCTCCGCGAGTCGCGGTGTTTGACCCTTCAAACTCCGCGAGTCGCGGGGTTTGATATTTTTTTTTAATTTAATCTTAACTTATAAAACAAATATAAAATAAATTTAAAATTTTGTTTTCCTTTGTTATTTAGGACGAGGTCGTTTCGGATCGATGTCCTAGTCCGTCCTTCGACAAAATTTTAAAATTTGTCTTTTTGTAGCGATTGTTTTAAAAGCTTAGATTTTTGGGTTTTTTTAATGTTTTTGGCATACTTTAATTCAATAAGATTAAAAATAATGGTAATAAAAGTTCTCGTCCCTTCCTCGGGTAAAGCAATTTCGGTTCAAAGACCTAGTCTTCAACTTACGACGAATTTTAAAAATCATATTTTTAACTTAGCGAAATAAAGTAAATTTTTGTTTTTAAATTCACACCAAACTTAAATTTAAAATGCATAAAATTCAAAATTCATATAATAAAAATTAAAAATTCACACCAAACTTATATTATATTTTTGATTTTAAACATACAAACTTATATTGAAAAGATTAATTTTTCAAATATTTACAATTTTAAATATATTAATTTTAAAAATTTTACAATATTATTTTAATTTTTATATATTAATTTTAAAACATTGTAAAAATAAAATTAAAAATCTTTTTGGCTTTTATCCCACTTTAATCAATCAAATATTATCAAAAACATGCGCCCCTCTTTTCGGTAAAGTAATTTCGGTTCCATGACCTAATTTAACTCATGACGAATTTTTGAAATATTTTAAGTTGATTTATTAAAGATATTTATACCTTAAGAATAAACGTTAAATTTCGCAGTGATGTAATAAATTTTTGTATGATATCAATAATTTCGGTCGCCAAACCTAATTTTATTCAATACCAATTTAATACTTTATAGCGAACAAATTAGCGTTTATTATCAAAAGGTTAAAAATAAAAATAAAAACAAAAAACTGTACAGACTTACCTGTGAGATAGTATTCTTAGTTATACGATCTATCCCATTCATAAGATAGTCAGTTTAATTGGTTTTCCATGGCTACATAGGCGTAACCTCGAGCATTCAGTGTTTTTTCTTCTAAACATATGAACGGTCCGTCTCTGCATAAAGTAAAAAATTCGGTATTTGAATAGGTTTGATTATTTGAACATTTACCTCCATGTGACCATTTTCCGCATTTGTGACATCTTTCTAGGTTTCGTGCTCTTCTTTTCGCTGCGGATTTTGATTTTCCTTTACCAAATTGTAACTTATTATCTTCGCATCTGGATTCTTTTCTTACTCCGTCCAATCTTTCTCTGATTACTGATACTATTTCACTCGGTAGTGTGTCATTATTACGTTTAGTGATCAAAGCGTGTAGCATTAGACCATGGTTTAGTTCACACGCAGTCTTCATTTCCTAAAAAAAAATAAAAATTCAGAATGGGGGGAGAAGACTAGTTCTTTAGGGTCTGCTAGGGAAAGACCATTCGGGTTTCATTTTCGAGAACTACACGAAAACAGAAAATCTAACTCTAACAGAAATACATAAAACCCTTAAAAGACTTGATTCTCCCCACACTTAGTTAGCTGTGGTATCAAAATTGTGATTAACTTCGTTGTTGACTTCCATCGGACTATCTATGTAATGTTTAACTCTGTGACCATTAACTTTAAATTCAATCCCATTTGAATTTATTAATTCTATCGTTCCGTCTGGAAAAACTCTTTTGACTATGAATGGTCCAGACCATCTTGATTTCAATTTTCCAGGAAATAGCTTGAATCGTGAATTGAAAAGAAGAACTCTGTCTCCTTCTTTAAATTCTTTTGAACTTCTGATTCTTTTATCATGCCATTTCTTTGTTCTTTCCTTATAGATTAACGAATTTTCGTATGCTTCATGTCTTAATTCTTCTAATTCGTTTAGTTGACTTAATCATAGACGTCCGGCTTCATGTAAATCAAGATTACATGTCTTCAAAGCCCAAAATGCTTTATGTTCAATTTCTGCTGGAAGATGACATGCTTTTCCGTAAACGAGTTTAAAAGGTGTAGTTCCAATTGGAGTTTTGTAGGCTGTTCTAAAAGCCCAGAGTGCATCCTCCAATTTAATGGACCATTCCTTCGGATTTGATCCTACGGTTTTCTCTAGAATACGTTTTAAAGCTCGGTTGGTATTTTCAACTTGTCCACTTGTTTGTGGATGATAAGCAGTGGAGATTTTATGAGTTACTCCATATCTTTTAAGAACTTTCTCAAGTTGATTATTACAGAAATGAGTACCCCGATCACTTATTAAAGCTTTCGGTGTTCCAAACCTTGCAAAAAGACGTTTTAAAAAGTTGACTACAACTCGTGCATCATTAGTTGGGAGAGCTTGTGCTTCCGCCCATTTAGATACATAATCAATGGCAACGAGAATGTAGAGATTATTATGAGATTTTGGAAATGGACCCATAAAGTCAATACCCCAAATGTCAAATACTTCACATACTTGAATGACATTATGTGGCATTTCATCACGTTGACTTATTTTCCCGGCCCTTTGACAAGCATCACAGGATTTGCAAAGAAGGTGTGCGTCTTTGTAAATTGTAGGCCAATAGAATCCAGCTTCATAAACTTTTCTTGCTGTTAATTGAGGCCCATAATGCCCTCCTGTTGGTCCTGTGTGACAATGGTTTAAGATTTTACTAGCTTCATTTCCAAATACACATCGGCGTATTATTCCATCGGGACAACTTTTAAACAAATGTGGATCTTCCTAGAAATAGTGTTTTATATCACTGAAGAATTTCTTTCGTTTTTGGTATGATAATCCTTTTTCAAGGTATCCACAAACTAAGTAGTTTGCATAGTCTGCAAACCATGGGATTTCATTATAATCTATCTTCAATAGATATTCATCAGGAAAGTTGTCTTGTATGGCTGATTCATTTAGAACTTCTAATTCGGGATTTTCAAGACGAGAAAGATGATCAGCGGCGAGATTTTCTGCTCCTTTTTTATCTCGGATTTCAATATCGAACTCTTGTAAGAGTAAGATCCAACGGATTAATCTTGGTTTAGCATCTTGTTTCGAAAATAGGTATCTAAGAGCAGAATGGTCGGTATAGACCACCGTTTTAGCTAGAACGAGATATGATCGAAATTTGTCAAAAGCAAAGACAATAGCTAGGAGTTCTTTTTCAGTAGTTGTATAATTTGTTTGTGCTCCTTGTAACGTCTTACTAGCATAATATATAGGTTGAAATCATTTTTCAATCCTTTGTCCTAAAACGGCTCCCATTGCAAAATTACTTGCATCGCACATTAGTTCAAACGGTAGATTCCAATTTGGTGTTATCATGATCGGCGCATTAGTGAGTTTTTCTTTAAGAATATTAAAAGATTTGATACATTCATCTGAAAAGATGAATGGAGCATCCTTTTCTAGGAGTTTATTCATAGGAGTGGCAATTTTAGAAAAATCTTTTATGAAACGTCGGTAAAAACCGGCATGCCCTAGAAAACTCCTAACTCCTCTAACATTGGTTGGATGTGGAAGTTTAGCAATTACATCTACTTTAGCTCTATCCACTTCAATTCCTTCCTTTGAAATTTTATGACCAAGAACGATGCCTTCTTTAAACATGAAATGGCATTTCTCCCAATTAAATACTAGATTTGATTGTTCGCATCTAATAAGCATTCGTTCCAGATTAACTAGACATGATTCAAATGTATCACCGAAGACTGAAAAGTCATCCATGAAAACTTCCACGCATTCTTCTATCATGTCATGAAAAATCGCCATCATACACCTTTGAAAGGTTGCAGGGGCGTTGCAAATCCAAATGGCATGCGTTTGTAAGCAAAAGTACCATAAGGGCACGTGAACGTGGTTTTCTCTTGGTCCTCGGGTGCTATTGGAATTTGAAAATATTCGGAAAATCCATCTAAAAAACAATAGTAACTATTTCCGGCTAATCATTCCAACATTTGATCAATGAAAGGTAAGGGAAAGTGATCTTTTCTGGTGGCGTCATCTAATTTTCTATAATCAATACATATACGCCATCCTGTTACAGTCCTAGTAGGAATAAGCTCATTTTTCTCATTTGTAATGACAGTCATGCCACCCTTCTTAGGCACGCATTGAACTGGGCTTACCCATGGACTATCAGAAATTGGATATATTAAACCTGCATCTAGCATTTTAATAATTTCTTTCTTAACTAGATCTTACATATTAGGATTTAGTCTTCGTTGGCGTTGCACATACGTTTTATGACCTTCTTCCATAAGGATTTTATGTGTGCAATGCGAAGGACTTATTCCGTTAATATCATGAATCTTCCATGCAATGGCTGGTTTATGAGCTTTCAACACAGAAATGAGTTGTGATTTCTCATTTTCATTAAGAGAAGACGATATTATTACAAATAATTCAGATTCACCATGTAAATAAGCGTATTCCAAATGGTTTGGAAGTGGCTTTAACTCTAATTTCGGAGGTTCTTCTATCGATGATTTATATCAATATCTGTCTTCTTCTTTTAGCATTTGAATTTCTTCTGTTGTTGGTTCATATCCAATAGCTATAAGTGTAGCTAACATTTCAGCTTCATCAATTGGTTCATTACCTTCTCCTAAAGAACATTCTCCTGTTCCTTGTAATTCTGGAAATTCTTCTAACAATTCTGCATGTGAGTCTATAGTTTGAATATAATAACATGTATCATCTGCAGATTGCGGTTGTTGCATTGCTCTATCAACTGAAAAGGTAACACTCTCATCCTCTATACTTAGGGTCAGTTTTTTACCAAACACGTCTATCATTGCTTTAGCCGTGTTTAAGAATGGTCTTCCTAATATGAGAGGAACTTGAGAATCTTCTTCCATGTCCAGAACAACAAAATCTACTAGAAATACTAAAGTACCAACTTTAACTAGCATATTCTCCATTATCCCTCTAGGATATTTTATAGATCTATCGGGTAGTTGTATGCTTTTTCTTGTTGGTTTCAATTCTCCAAGGTCTAGTTTAGCGTATAGTGAATACGGCATTAAATTTATACTAGCACCTAAGTCTGCCAATGCTTCTATTGAACTAAGACTACCCAGAAAACATGGAATTGTGAAACTTCCTGGATCAGATAGTTTTTCTGGTATCTTATTCAACAGGACTGCTGAACAATTAGCATTCATAGTAACGGCCGAGAGTTCTTCCATTTTCTTTCTATTCGAGATTAGATCTTTCAGAAATTTAGCATATCTAGGCATTCCTGAAATCACATCAATGAAAGGAAGATTTACATTTATCTGTTTAAACATATCCAAGAATTTGGATTGCTCGGCTTCAAGTTTCTCTTTTTTCATTTTACTCGGGTAAGGAAGTGGTAGTTGGTATGGTTTAACATAAGGTTTAGCCTTAACTGTGTTATCTTCATTAACCTTCTCAACTACCGGTTCTTTTTCCTTATCTTGTTCAGGTTGTGGTTCTTGTGGAGTAGGAATAGCTTCATCAGAAGTTACAGGTATTTCAGGTGGTTTAAGTGTTGTACCACTTCTTGTGGTAATGGCTTTAGCTGTTTCATTCCGGGGGTTATCATTTGTATCACTGGGTAGACTTCCCGGTTTTCTTTCACCTATTAACCTTGTTAGGTTACTTACTTCTTGTTCCAAGTTTTGAATAGAAGCTTGTTGATTTCTAAATGCTTGAGCATTTTGTTCATTAGTTTGTTTCTGAGATGTGAAAAACTGCGTTTGAGTTTCAACTAGCTTCGTCATCATATCTTCTAAATTTGGCTTTTTATCATCGGTTTGTTGTGGTGGTTTGTTTTGAAAATTAGGTCTTTGCTGATTGTAAGTATTGTTGGATACTTATTGATTGCTAGGACCTTGTTGGTTATTGTATGGAATATTTCGGTTATAGTTCTGGTTTTGATTGTAAATCGGTCTTGGCGGTTGATAATTATTCTGATAATTATTTCCAGGCCTTTGGTTTATGTATGGAATATTCGCTCTTTGTTCCATTGTTAATTCAATACTGAGACAATCTTTTGTCAAATGTGGTCCTCCACACTGCTCACAACTAATTCGTATTGAGTGAATATCCTTAGTCATCTTTTCCATTCGTCTCTCGACAGCATCTATCTTTGCGGAAATGGAATCTAAGTCATGGCTAGAATCGGCTCTAGCTGCTTTAGATGATCTAACGATATCTTTTTCTTGGTGCCACTCATGTGAGTGGGAAGCAGTGTTATCAATAATTTTATAAGCATCAGTTTCGGTTTTCTTCATAATGGAACCACCAGCTGCTATATCGATGTCTTTTCTTGTAGTGATGTCGCATCCTTGGTAGAATATTTGTACTATTTAACAGGTGTCTAAACCATGTTGCGGACATCCTCTTAATAATTTTCCAAATCTGGTCCACGCCTCATATAGAGTTTCATTCAGTTTCTGTGTGAACATAACAATTTCTTCTTGAAGTCTTACGGCTTTAGATGCCGGAAAGAATTGTTTAAGAAATTTTTCAACTAAAACATCCCATGTATCGATCGCCCCTTCAGGTAACGATTCCAACCAATCTTTGGCTTCTCCCTTTAAAGTCCAGGGAAATAACATGAGATATATTTGTTCATCTTCTACTTCTCTTATTTTAAATAGTGTGCAAATCCTATTAAAGGTACGAAGATGTTCATTTGGATCTTCCTTCGGCGCACTACTAAATTGGCATTGATTAGTCACCATGTGTAGAATTTGTCCTTTGATTTCATAATCTGGCGCATTAATATCTGGATGAGTAATTGCGTGACCTTGGCCAGTGCGTTTAGCTCTCATTCGGTCTTCCATACTTAAAGGTTCTGTTACTTCCATAATTGAATTTGTAGAATAGGAATCACTAGAGGATTCTGATTTAATGGTTTGTTCCTCAACAATCTCTGTTTGAATGATTGGTGGTTCCGGAGGAAAATTTAATGGTTCAGGATCTATGAATTGTCCCTGAATATTCTTCGGATTCTTAATTGTGAGGTCGGGTTCAAAAAATGGATTATCAACGGCGACAATATTAGCTAGATGTCTTGATCTAGTTACAGGTGGTGAACGTACAAAAGGTGGTGAAAGTCTTGCTCGGTGCATTCACTGAATATCCTATTAATTTTTTAAAAGGAAAGAAAAATTATTTAAGTTATCCAATTAATAGACTTTTCTGATTTTGCCCACGTTTTGAATAGCCAAAAGATGCAGCAGAGGGGCAGGATTCATTTGGTCTCAATATAATTGAGGACTGTTTGGCACCAATAACCCGGTCCACGTACAAATCCAACTATTACTACGAACCAGAAAATTTTGATGTCTATCAATTTAACCACTTAAAATAAATTTTCGTAATTTTACGAAATTTAGATAAGAAGTAGAATAAAAATCTATGTCCTAAAACTAGAATAGCGAGAAATAAGAAAGAAAAAGAGCGTGTCGGAAAAAGATCGAAAAATAAAAATAAGAAAGAAAAAGAGTAACTTATAGAACTTAAAAACACTCGACTAACCCAACCTTATTACTATCACTAACTTAAAATTATAATCGCAAATTGAGATTACTAATTGGAATGATAATTGATACATAGGTAAAAGGCGTCTAAAAATATTAAAGCTTACAAGTAAAACTATATCCCAAATGGCAATAACTTAAAAAAAAAAAAAAAAAAAAAAAAAAAAAAAAACTTAAAAAGGCGTCGCAGAATTCTAAAGCACTTAAATCTTAGTCTAAAGAAAAAGCACTTAAGGGATTTTACGGCAAAGCCTAAAAATATAGAAATAAAAATATAACTATGGCAAAAACTAAGTTTAACACTAAAAACTAGCGAAAAACACAAATATTACGCTAAAACAATTAAAAAGGGATAAAATATATAAATATACAAAAAGTTGTAAAAAGTACAATTTTTATAAAAATATAATTTTTATAATATTTATTTATTAAAACTATTAATTTTACATTAATTAAACTAATTTAACTAAATATATAAATTTAATAAAAAGTAAAACTAATTAATATATTAAAATTAAACCTAATTATGGTTAAAAGTTAATTAATAAATATAAAACCCGTAATTAATGCTGATTAGGGTTTCTGTCACGTGTGTCAGGGCTGCTCCGCGAGTTGCGGTGCCCGAAGCAGGAAAACTCCGCGAGTCGCGGGGTTCTAAAATTCAACTCTGGTACAGTTTTTAATTCGACGCGTTTTTTTTTTATATTTTCTGTATTATGCTTTATATTTTCTATTTTAAATAAAAATATTTATATAATAAAAACTTATATTCAAAAACTAAAATAAAAATAGAACTACTTTATAATTTTATAAATAAAAATCTTAAAAATAGATTTATATATATATATATATATAATTTTTTTCTTTTTTTTCAATTTTATATTTTAAATAAACACAAAATATTTAAATAAAACTTATATTTTTATAAAATAAAAATAAAGAAACTTTATAAAACTTAAATATTTAACAAAATCTTAAAAATATTTATATTTTTGTTTTCTTTTTATGTTTTCGAATAATTAAAAACGTATTTTTACAAAAGCGTATTTTAATAAAAGTAAACTAAAAATAAATTTTTTTTTTATATTTAGCATTGCGCTTCCGGCTTTTAAGCTAGATTTTCCCTGGCAGCGGTGCCAAAAATAACTTGATGTCAAAGCAGAGGTGTATATAAAATAGCTTATATTTTACAAGGAAATACTATTAAATATTATACAATTTTACACAAGATATTTATTTATTTATAGAATGGATATACTTAAACCTTGCTACAACACTTATAGGCAGTGTACCTAATCGTACAGTAGTGTAGTTTTTAGTAAGTCCGGTTCGTTCCACAGGGAAATTTTTTAAACAAAGCTTAACGCTATATTAGTTTACTTTTAGAAAAATACAAATATATATATAAGTAATATTATTATTATAAAGGGGAATTTTTACCGTTTAATGACCGGTTTGTCGATTTTAAAACTTTAGTCGCAGTTAAAACCAAATGTAAAAAAAATAAAAATAAATACAAGACTTAATTTAAAGCGTAAAGTAAATAACGATAATGAAATTGCAATAAATAAAAGTATGATAAAATAAACTTGCGATAATTAAAATTACGATAATTAAAAGTGCAATTAAATATAATAACAATAAAATAAAATGCGATAATTAGAAGTGCAATTAAATATAAAATAAAGGAAATTAAATATGAAATAAAATAATTATGCTTATTTAAACTTCCGTAATCATGATGTTTGACGTGTTGATTTTAGTTTTATGCCCATGGGTTAATTGTCCTTTGTCCTGGATTATTAAATATGTCCGTCTGGTTTTTGTCCATAACAGTCCATCAGTCATAAATATAAAGTGCGAGTGTCCTCGTCAAATTATTCTTATACCCGAAGTTAAATATTCCAACTAATTGGAGACTTAAACTGTAACAAGATTTTAATACTTTGTTTAATAATTACACCAGGATGTCGACTGAGTGTAACCCGAGGTTTTAATACTTTGTTATCAATTATACCAAGTGTCCTTGTACATAATTTCACCTCTGTTTTAATTATTCTAGTGGCTATTAATCCATTCCCGTCTCCGGTTAAATGAACGATTATTCGTACATATAAATACCCCGCCCATCGTGTCCGATCGAGTGTATATGGTAATTTATGGGTACGTCCAATTATAAATCTTTATATTAACATTAACAAACTATCATTTAGTTAAACAAATATAAAGCCCATTAATAGCCCATAGTCTAAATTCCACAAGTGTCGTTCTTTTGTCCAAACCCCAATTATGGTACAAAGGACAATTACCCAATTTTAGTAATTAGCCCAACATCATGATTACTTCGTTTTAAATAAGCATAATAATAACTTAGCTACGAGACATTAAATTAAAAAGGTTGAACATAACTTACAATGATTAAAAATAGCGTAGCGTTACACGGACAGAATTTTGACTTACACCCTTACAACATTCGCTAACATACCCTTATTATTAGGATTAAAATTAAAATTAAAATTAAAATATAAATTATAAATATAAATATTACGTATAGATAGATGGATGGATATATATTGATATTAAAATTCGTAGAACTGCGTTGGCTTTTATAGGCATTTTCATTTTTTAGGGCTCCGCGAGTCGCGGTTCTTTTAGCCTTCGAACTCCGCAAGTCGCGGAGTTCGTTTTTACAGCTCATTCAGCCTTGGCTCTTTGTTTGCCGACGATTTTAAATAATAATATAATATATATATAATTTTTAAGAATTATTTATATATTATATTATATTCATGTGCATAGTTGACTTGTAATTTTTAGTCCGTTGCGTCGAGCGTTGAGAGTTGACTCTGGTCCTGGTTCCAGATTTTCGAACGTCCTTGCGTACAATTTAATATCTTGTACTTTGCGTTTTGAATCTTGTACTCTTGTAATTTTGAGACGTTTCTCATCAATAATTGGAACCTCTTTGATTGTATTTTGTACTTTTGAGCTTTTTTGTCGTTTGTGTCTTCAATTCGTCGAATCTGTCTTTTGTCTTCACCTTTTAATATTTAAACGAATATCACTTGTAAATAGAACAATTGCAACTAAAAGCTTGTCTTTCTTGGGGAATAATGCTATGAAATATATGTTCGTTTTTAGCAAACAAAGAGCCAAGGCTGAATGAGCTGTAAAAACAAGCTCCGCGACTTGCGGAGTTCGAAGGCTAAAAGAACCGCGACTCGTGGAGCCCCAAAAAATGAAAATGCCTATAAAAGCCATCGCAGTTCGACGAATTTTAATATCAATATATATCCATCCATCTATCTATACGTAATATTTATATTTATAATTTATATTTTAATTTTAATTTTAATTTTAATCCTAATAATAAGGGTATGTTAGCGAATGTTGTAAGGGTGTAAGTCGAAATTCTGTCCGTGTAACGCTACGCTATTTTTAATCATTGTAAGTTATGTTCAACCTTTTTAATTTAATGTCTCGTAGCTAAGTTATTATTATGCTTATTTAAAACGAAGTAATCATGATGTTGGGCTAATTACTAAAATTGGGTAATTGGGCTTTGTACCATAATTGGGGTTTGGACAAAAGAACGACACTTGTGGAAATTAGACTATGGGCTATTAATGGGCTTTATATTTGTTTAACTAAATGATAGTTTGTTAATGTTAATATAAAGATTTATAATTGGACGTACCCATAAATTACCATATACACTCGATCGGACACGATGGGCGGGGTATTTATATGTACGAATAATCGTTCATTTAACCGGACACGGGAATGGATTAATAGCCACTAGAATAATTAAAACAGGGGTGAAATTATGTACAAGGACACTTGGTATAATTGATAACAAAGTATTAAAACCTTGGGTTACACTCAGTCGACATCCTGGTGTAATTATTAAACAAAGTATTAAAATCTTGTTACAGTTTAAGTCCCCAATTAGTTGGAATATTTAACTTCGGGTATAAGAATAATTTGACGAGGACACTCGCACTTTATATTTATGACTGATGGACTGTTATGGACAAAAACCAGACGGACATATTAAATAATCTAGGACAAAGGACAATTAACCCATGGGCATAAAACTAAAATCAACACGTCAAACATCATGATTACGGAAGTTTAAATAATCATAATTATTTTATTTCATATTTAATTTCCTTTATTTTATATTTAATTGCACTTCTAATTATCGCATTTTATTTTATTGTTATTATATTTAATTGCACTTTTAATTATCGTACTTTTAATTATCGCAAGTTTATTTTATCGCACTTTTATTTATCGCAATTTCATTATCGTTATTTACTTTACGCTTTAAATTAAGTCTTGTATTTATTTTTTATTTTTTTACATTTGGTTTTAACTGCGACTAAAGTTTTAAAATCGACAAACCGGTCATTAAACGGTAAAAATTCCCCTTTATAATAATAATATTACTTATATATATATTTGTATTTTTATAAAAGTAGACTAATATAGCGTTAAGCTTTGTTTAAAGATTTTCCCTGTGGAACGAACCGGACTTACTAAAAACTACACTACTGTACGATTAGGTACACTGCCTATAAGTGTTGTAGCAAAGTTTAAGTATATCCATTCTATAAATAAATAAATATCTTGTGTAAAATTGTATAATATTTAATAGTATTTCCTTGTAAAATATAAGCTATTTTATATACACCTCTGCTTTGACATCAAGTTATTTTTGGCGCCGCTGTCGGGGAAAATCTAGCTTAAAAGCCGGAAGCACAACGCTAAATATAAAAAAAAAAATTATTTTTAGTTTACTTTTATTAAAATACGCTTTTGTAAAAATACGTTTTTAATTATTCGAAAATATAAAAAGAAAACAAAAATATAAATATTTTTAAGATTTTATTAAATATTTAAGTTTTATAAAGTTTCTTTATTTTTATTTTATAAAAATATAAGTTTTATTTAAATATTTTGTGTTTATTTAAAATATAAAATCAAAAACTGAAAAAAAAGAAAAAAAATTTATATATATATATATATATATATATATATATATATATATATATATATATATATATATATATATATATATATATATATATATATATATATATATATATATATATATATAAATCTAGTTTTAAGATTTTTATTTATAAAATTATAAAGTAGTTCTATTTTTATTTTAGTTTTTAAATATAATTTTTTATTATATAAATATTTTTATTTAAAACAGAAAATATAAAGCATAATACAGAAAATATAAAAAAAAAACGCGTCGAATTAAAAACTGTACCAGAGTTGAATTTTAGAACCCCGCGACTCTCGGAGTTTTCCTGCTTCGGGCACCACAACTCGCGGAGCAGCCCTGACACACGTGACAGAAACCCTAATCAGCATTAATTACGGGTTTTATATTTATTAATTAACTTTTAACCCTAATTAGGTTTAATTTTAATATATTAATTAGTTTTACTTTTTATTTAATTTATATATTTAGTTAAATTAGTTTAATTAATGTAAAATTAATAGTTTTAATAAATAAATATTATAAAAATAATATTTTTATAAAAATTGTACTTTTTACAACTTTTTGTATATTTTTATATTTTATCCCTTTTTAATTGTTTTAGCGTAATATTTGTGTTTTTCGCTAGTTTTTAGTGTTAAACTTAGTTTTTTGCCATAGTTATATTTTTATTTCTAGATTTTTAGGCTTTGCCGTAAAATTCCTTAAGTGCTTTTTCTTTAGACTAAGATTTAAGTGCTTTAGAATTCTGCGACGCCTTTTTAAGTTTTTTTTTTTTTTTTTTAAGTTATTGCCATTTGGGATATAGTTTTACTTGTAAGCTTTAATATTTTTAGACGCCTTTTACCTATGTATCAATTATCATTCCAATTAGTAATCTCAATTTGCGATTATAATTTTAAGTTAGTGATAGTAATAAGGTTGGGTTAGTCGAGTGTTTTTACGTTCTATAAGTTACTCTTTTTCTTTCTTATTTTTTATTTTTCGATCTTTTTCCGACACGCTCTTTTTCTTTCTTATTTCTCGCTATTCTAGTTTTAGGACATAGATTTTTATTCTACTTCTTATCTAAATTTCTTAAAATTACGAAAATTTATTTTAAGTGGTTAAATTGATAGACATCAAAATTTTCTGGTTCGTAGTAATAGTTGGATTTGTACGTGGACCGGGTTATTGGAGCCAAACAGTCCTCAATTATATTGAGACCAAACGAATCCTGCCCCTCTGCTGCATCTTTTGGCTATTCGAAACGTGGGCAAAATCAGAAAAGTCTATTAATTGGATAACTTAAATAATTTTTCTTTACTTTTAAAAAACTAATAGGATATTCAGTGAATGCACCGAGCAAGGTCCTAGCAATCAACAAGTATCCAACAATACTTACAATCAACAAAGACCTAATTTTCAAAACAAACCACCACAACAAACCGATGCTAAAAAGCCAAATTTAGAAGATATGTTGACGAAGCTAGTTGAAACTCAAACGCAGTTTTTCACATCTCAGAAACAAACTAATGAACAAAATGCTCAAGCATTTAGAAATCAACAAGCTTCTATTCAAAACTTGGAACAAGAAGTAAGTAACCTAGCAAGGTTAATAGGTGAAAGAAAACCGGGAAGTCTACCTAGTGATACAAATGCTAACCCCCGGAATGAAACAGCTAAAGCCATTACCACAAGAAGTGGTACAATACTTAAACCACCTGAAATACCTGTAACTTCTGATGAAGCTATTCCTACTCCACAAGAACCACAACCTGAACAAGATAAGGAAAAAGAACCGGTAGTTGAGAAGGTTAATGAAGATAACACAGTTAAGGCTAAACCTTATGTTAAACCATACCAACCACCACTTCCTTACCCGAGTAAAATGAAAAAAGAGAAACTTGAAGCCGAGCAATCCAAATTCTTGGATATGTTTAAACAGATAAATGTAAATCTTCCTTTCATTGATGTGATTTCAGGAATGCCTAGATATGCTAAATTTCTGAAAGATCTAATCTCGAATAGAAAGAAAATGGAAGAACACTCGGCCGTTACTATGAATGCTAATTGTTCAGCAGTGCTGTTGAATAAGATACTAGAAAAACTATCTGATCCAGGAAGTTTCACAATTCCATGTTTTCTGGGTAGTCTTAGTTCAATAGAAGCATTGGCAGACTTAGGTGCTAGTATAAATTTAATGCCGTATTCACTATACGCTAAACTAGACCTTGGAGAATTGAAACCAACAAGAATAAGCATACAACTAGCCGATAGATCAATAAAATATCCTAGAGGGATAATAGAGAATATGCTAGTTAAAGTTGGTACTTTAGTATTTCCAGTAGATTTTGTTGTTCTGGACATGGAAGAAGATTCTCAAGTTCCTCTCATATTAGGAAGACCATTCTTAAACACGGCTAAAGCAATGAAAGACGTGTTTGGTAAAAAACTGACCCTAAGTATAGAGGATGAGAGTGTTACCTTTTCGGTTGATAGAGCAATGCAACAACCGCAATCTGCAGATGATACATGTTATTATATTCAAACTATAGACTCACATTCAGAATTGTTAAAAGAATTTCTAGAATTACAAGGAACAGGAGAATGTTCTTTAGGAGAAGGTAATGAACCAATTGATAAAGCTGAAATGTTAGCTACACTTATAGCTATTGGATATGAACCAACAACAGAAGAAATTCAAATGATAAAAGAAGAAGACAGATATCGATATAAATCATCGATAGAAGAACCTCCGAAATTAGAGTTAAAGCCACTTCCAAACCATTTGGAATACGCTTATTTACATGGTGAATCTGAATTACCTGTAATAATATCGTCTTCTCTTAATGAAAATGAGAAATCACAACTCATTTCTGTGTTGAAAGCTCATAAACCAGCCATTGCATGGAAGATTCATGATATTAAAGGAATAAGTCCTTCGTATTGCACACTTAAAATCCTTATGGAAGAAGGTCATAAAACGTATGTGCAACGCCAATGAAGACTAAATCCTAATATGCAAGATGTAGTTAAGAAAGAAATTATTAAACTGCTAGATGCAGGTTTAATATATCCAATTTCGGATAGTCCATGGGTAAGCCCAGTTCAATGCGTGCCTAAGAAGGGTGGCATGACTGTCATTACAAATGAGAAAAATGAGCTTATTCCTACTAGGACTGTAACAGGATGGCGTGTATGTATTGATTATAGAATATTAAATGACGCCACCAGAAAAGATCACTTTCTCTTACCTTTCATTGATCAAATGTTGGAAAGATTAGCCGGGAATAGTTACTATTGTTTTCTAGATGGATTTTTCGGATATTTTCAAATTCCAATAGCACCCGAGGACCAAGAGAAAACCACGTTCACGTGCCCTTATGGTACTTTTGCTTACAAACGCATGCCATTTGAACTTTGCAACGCCCCTGCAACCTTTCAAAGGTGTATGATGGCGATTTTTCATGACATGATAGAAGAATGCATGGAAGTTTTCATGGATGACTTTTCAGTCTTCGGTGATACATTTGAATCATGTCTAGTTAATCTGGAACGAATGCTTATTAGATGCGAACAATCAAATCTAGTACTTAATTGGGAGAAATGCCATTTCATGGTTAAAGAAGGCATCGTTCTTGGTCATAAAATTTCAAAGGAAGGAATTGAAGTGGATAGAGCTAAAGTAGATGTAATTGCTAAACTTCCACATCCAACCAATGTTAGAGGAGTTAGGAGTTTTCTAGGGCATGCCGGTTTTTATCGACGTTTCATAAAAGATTTTTCTAAAATTGCCACTCCTATGAGTAAACTCCTAGAAAAGGATGCTCCATTCATCTTTTCAGATGAATGTATCAAATCTTTTAATATTCTTAAAGAAAAACTCACTAATGCGCCGATCATGATAACACCAAATTGGAATCTACCGTTTGAACTAATGTGCGATGTAAGTGATTTTGCAATGGGAGCCGTTTTAGGACAAAGGATTGAAAAACGATTTCAACCTATATATTATGCTAGTAAGACGTTACAATGAGCACAAACAAATTATACAACTACTGAAAAAGAACTCCTTGCTATTTTCTTTGCTTTTGACAAATTTCGATCATATCTCGTTCTAGCTAAAACGGTGGTCTATACCGACCATTCTGCTCTTAGATACCTATTTTCGAAACAAGATGCTAAACCAAGATTAATCCGTTGGATCTTACTCTTACAAGAGTTAGATATTGAAATCCAAGATAAAAAAGGAGCAGAAAATCTCGCCGCTGATCATCTTTCTCGTCTTGAAAATCCCGAATTAGAAGTTCTAAATAAATCGGCCATACAAGACAACTTTCCTGATGAATATCTATTGAAGATAGATTATAATGAAATCCCATGGTTTGCAGACTATGCAAACTACTTAGTTTGTGGATACCTTGAAAAAGGATCATCATACCAAAAACGAAAGAAATTCTTCAGTGATATAAAACACTATTTCTGGGAAGATCCACATTTGTTTAAAAGTTGTCCCGATGGAATAATACGCCGATGTGTATTTGGAAATGAAGCTAGTAAAATCTTAAACCATTGTCACACAGGACCAACAGGAGGGCATTATGGGCCTCAATTAACAGCAAAAAAAGTTTATGAAGCTGGATTCTATTGGCCTACAATTTACAAAGACGCACACCTTCTTTGCAAATCCTGTGATGCTTGTCAAAGGGCCGGAAAAATAAGTCAACGTGATGAAATGCCACAAAATGTCATTCAAGTATGTGAAGTATTTGACATTTGGGGTATTGACTTTATGGATCCATTTCCAAAATCTCATAATAATCTCTACATTCTCGTTGCCATTGATTATGTATCTAAATGGGCGGAAGCACAAGCTCTCCCAACTAATGATGTACAAGTTGTAGTCAACTTTTTAAAACGTCTTTTTTAAGGTTTGGAACACCGAAAGCTTTAATAAGTGATCGGGGTACTCATTTCTGTAATAATCAACTTGAGAAAGTTCTTAAAAGATATGGAGTAACTTATAAAATCTCCACTGCTTATCAGCCACAAACAAGTGGACAAGTTGAAAATACCAACCGAGCTTTAAAACGTATTCTAGAGAAAACCATAGGATAAAATCCGATGGAATGGTCCATTAAATTGGAGGATGCACTCTGGGCTTTTAGAACAGCCTACAAAACTCCAATTGAAACTACACCTTTTAAACTCGTTTACAGAAAAGCATGTCATCTTCCAGTAGAAATTGAACACAAAGCATTTTGGGCTTTGAAGACATGTAATCTTGATTTACATGAAGCCGGACGTCTACGATTAAGTCAACTAAACGAATTAGAAGAATTAAGACATGAAGCATACGAAAATTCGTTAATCTATAAGGAAAGAACAAAGAAATGGCATGATAAAAGAATCAGAAGTTCAAAAGAATTTAAAGAAGGAGACAGAGTTCTTCTTTTCAATTCACGATTCAAGCTATTTCCTGGAAAATTGAAATCAAGATGGTCTGGACCATTCATAGTCAAAAGAGTTTTCTCATACGGAACGATAGAATTAATAAATTCAAATGGGATTGAATTTAAAGTTAATGGTCACAGAGTTAAACATTACATAGATAGTCCGATGGAAGTCAACAACGAAGTTAATCACAATTTTGATACCACATCTAACTAAGTGTGGGGAGAATCAAGTCTTTTAAGGATTTTATGTATTTCTGTTAGAGTTAGATTTTCTGTTTTCGTGTAGTTCTCGAAAATGGAACCCGAATGGTCTTTCCCAAGCAGACCCTAAAGAACTAGTCTTCTCCCCCCATTCTGAATTTTTATTTTTTTTAGGAAATGAAGACTGCCTGTGAACTAAACCATGGTCTAATGCTACACGCTTTGATCACTAAACGTAATAATGACACACTACCGAGTGAAATAGTATCAGTAATCAGAGAAAGATTGGACGGAGTAAGAAAAGAATCCAGATGCGAAGATAATAAGTTACAATTTGGTAAAGAAAAATCAAAATTCGCAGCGAAAAGAAGAGCACAACACCTAGAAAGATGTCACAAATGCGAAAAATGGTCACATGGAGGTAAATGTTCAAATAATCAAACCTATTCAAATACCGAATTTGTTACTTTATGCAGAGACGGACCGTTCATATGTTTAGAAGAAAAAACACTGAATGCTCGAGGTTACGCCTATGTAGCCATGGAAAACCAATTAAACCGACTATCTTATGAATGGGATAGATCGTATAACTAAGAATACTATCTCACAGGTAAGTCTGTACAGTTTTTTGTTTTTATTTTTATTTTTATTTTTAACCTTTTGATAATAAACGCTAATTTGTTCGCTATAAAGTATTAAATTGGTATTGAATAAAATTAGGTTTGGCGACCGAAATTATTGATATCATACAAAAATTTATTACATCACTGCGAAATTTAACGTTTATTCTTAAGGTATAAATATCTTTAATCAATCAACTTAAAATATTTTAAATATTCGTCATGAGTTAAATTAGGTCATGGAACCGAAATTACTTTACCGAAAAGAGGGGCGCATGTTTTTGATAATATTTGATTGATTAAAGTGGGATATAAGCCAAAAAGATTTTTAATTTTATTTTTACAATGTTTTAAAATTAATATATAAAAATTAAAATAATATTGTAAACTTTTTAAAATTAATATATTTAAAATTGTAAATATTTGAAAAATTAATCTTTTCAATATAAATTTGTATGTTTAAAAACAAAAATATAATATAAGTTTGGTGTGAATTTTTAATTTTTATTATATGAATTTTGAATTTTATGCATTTTAAATTTAAGTTTGGTGTGAATTTAAAAACAAAAATTTACTTTATTTCGCTAAGTTAAAAATATGATTTTTAAAATTCGTCGTAAGTTGAAGACTAGGTCTTTGAACCGAAATTGCTTTACCCGAGGAAGGGACGAGAACTTTTATTACCATTATTTTTAATCTTATTGAATTAAAGTATGCCAAAAATATTAAAAACCCAAAAATCTAAGCTTTTAAAACAATCGCTACAAAAAGACAAATTTTAAAATTTTGTCGAAGGACGGACTAGGACATCGATCCGAAACGACCTCGTCCTAAATAACAAAGGAAAACAAAATTTTAAATTTATTTTATATTTGTTTTATAAGTTAAGATTAAATTAAAAAAATATATATCAAACCCCGCGACTCGCGGAGTTTGAAGGGTCAAACACCGCGACTCGCGGAGGGACCAAAACCCAGAAAAAAATAAAAACGTAAACTGATCAGTCCAGACACCACACCACAAAAAAAACTGCGAAATAAAACCCGAAAAAACCCGAAAAAGACCTCCCAAATTCACAATTTTTCACCGTTAATCATCAAATCTTTTACTAAAATCATGTTAAGAAGGATGCTATCAAGGAATTACTCAAGAAAAACGGTAAATTTCTACACCTAAACACCATTAAATTGCTGTTCTTGAGCAATTTTATACCCAATTCGATTTTGATGCTTTTTAGTGTAATTATGCTTAAATTGCTTATGTATTATGCATATATAACCTAGATTGATGCTATTTAACATGATTAGAAGCCTTAAACTTCAAATTTTGAGTAATCTAGGGTTTGTGTTCTTGAGCAATTTGGGGCTTTTTGATATAAACAGGTTATGGCCGATTTTTGTCATGAATTGTTGCTAAATTAAGTAGTGTAACATGTTTAGGTAGTTAAATGATCCAAACTTTGAGCCTAAACATGATTTTGAGAATTAAAGTGGACTTTTTCAAGTCTAAAATTCATGAACTTGATTTTTGAGAGATAATGTCAATTGAGACTTGTTTAATTGCTAGTAATGATTATTTTGACATGTTATTTGAGTTGAATGCTTATAAACTTGGCGAACATTTTCGTATATGCTTATTTGAAAAAGTGTAGATTTGATAAAAATATGAAAATGAGCTTAAGTTTGATATAAATTGGACATGTTATTGTAATTATTTTGATTGATGATTTTGCTGACATTAATGCACATTTGGATGCACAAAAATTGTGTTTGATGTGTTTTGCAGATTGAAAGGGGTGAATCTTCATCCCAAGCTCGCAATGCTCCTCCTGAGAATGCGGACCAACAGGAGGTGGATAACTACTACAAGCAAGATATACCTCATCCAGTAATGACATTTTCTGATATGCACTTAGAAGATTTGCACCCGAACTTGAGATTTGACAGACGTTGGATAGATTATCCAAAATACCAAAGAGGATTGCATACTCTTCATTCTAAAGCTGTTGAGGTACCTAGGGTCATAGAATGGGGACCATTAGAAGCTGTAGAATTGGCCGGGCCAATTAGGGAATTACTTGCACAGAGGTATGGTAATTCTACTTTCAACGATTGGGTACGGTTATTCAACATGCGTAGACCTGTATATAAAGTATGGTATGAAGAATTATTGTGTAGTATAGAAATAAATGATCGGGTAGCTAGTTTAATCGATCGATCTTTTATTAGATTTTTGTTAGGAGGTTCGATGCGACACATGTCTTTACTAGACATGGCTCAGGCCTTACGTATATATACGCCTGAGGAGTTAGCATCTGCCGATTGTAGAGGGTTGATACTAAATGGTAGAAATATAGACGAAAATTTTGATACGCATGGTGTATGGAGTCAAATGACTAGCCATCACTTATTTAAAGGGGGAAATTACTCTTATTTGGATATAGATAGAGCTGAATTAAGAGTAATTCATAGGTTTTTAGCTAATTCGATTACACAAAGAGGTAAGAATAAGGAAAAGGTAAATGAACAGGATTTATTTTACCACATGTGTATTCGAGACCCACAAAGCGCTGTAAGTATACCATATTGTGTGGGTTATTATTTATCAGCTATGGTTAGGGGGATGAGACCACATAGCATAATAGGAGGTGGTATATTTATTACTTTGATTGCTGAATATCTCAATGTGGATATAAGTCGGGGGGGATTATTAATCGAAGAACCAGAACCCCAAGATACAATAGGTTTAAATCTATACCATGGTGCTAAAGTTTTGAAGAGGCGAAATAACGCCGCAGTACGATATAATGGTTGACATCCACAGGTTGAGAGAAACCAACAGCAAGGTAATGTAGGAGGGGGAAATGAAATGGCAGAAATGCAAAGGTTTATAGCTTCACAAAAGTATGAAAATGCTAGACATAGAGCATTTGAAGATTGGCAAGTTCATCAAAACCAAATCATAGCTTATTGCCAACATATAGGTAGAAACTATATTCCTACCCCAACGCCCACATTCCATTCCCTCCCTGGTCTATAGAGATGCAACCACCGTATCCTACGTATAACCCAGGAGAAGCATTTTATAGCACATATGGTTATGCATGGAACCCCTTCTGGTATCAGTATCATCCCTAGTCTACTTAGTTTTTTTTTTATTTTATTATTTGTAATGTTGATACATTTAATACTTATGTTGGATTTGTAATAGTTTTATAATTTACTAAATTTTATTATTAGATTTTAATAATTTTTTAATGTGGGGTAATATACCACACTTCAAAAATATGTATATATGTTTGCAGTTTATCTTATGTACACAACAGGGTAAAACAACGCATTTTCAAAGACTGGCATTAAGTTCAGCAAAAGCAACTAATTTTGACGACAAGATGCAAAATATATGTGAAATAACAACAAGACGGAATGAACAAATGATATGCACCATTTATCATTCAGCAAGCAAACACAAATATGTTTGAAAACTTTGGTAAAATTTAATCATTTCTACGCTAATTACCCTCAATAATTTAAATTGTTACTGATTTCTTGCAAATGAGGGCATTGCAAGATCTTAAGTGTGGGAAGGGGTTAAATTCTTTCTGATTTTTAATATTTTTTACTTCATACACTTGGTTACCATTAAAAATACTAGTAAAGCAGTAGTTGTATTAGAATCTAGTGCTCTCTGATAATAAAGAACAGCCCTAGTCTTATATACTGACTACCCACTTCTAGTAAAAATTTTCAAAATTTTCAACTAAATGAACTCAAAATCATGTTTATACATATTTATGAATGATAAAACTAGGTGTTAACACCGAAATTATTGTTACCTCGGAAAGGACATAAATTGAGAAACAAACCAAAATGTTAAAATTCATTTAAAATGGAATAGAGGACAATAAAAAGGAAAATAAAAGGCAAGTGTGGGAAAATTCTCCAAGTTATTCAAAACATATGTCACATATTTTTGTACAAATAACTGAAAATACTTTTGCTTTGGACTAAACTAAAAAGTTTTACCTGATTTACTGTAAGAAAGATGGATCTACACGATGAATCAATTCCATCGTTAAAAGGAAGTAAATTCTTTCGAAAAAGAAACGCGCTTCTTGATTTAGGTCAAGAAGTTGTCGTCCAGACCAGCTGTAGGTTGACGAAAAACCTAGAAAAGTCATCACTAAAATCAGCAGGAAATCCACGGACCTCAGCATTAAACAGGGTCGCCAAGTGGTCAGATTTATCCTAACCATGAGAAGGATTTATCTCGTACAATGGGGGCACCGTGCAAATTAGCTTGATAAGACTAATGAATCAGATCCCCAGAAAGGATAATCTCCTTAAAGATCAAAAATCAGCTTTTAAGACTGATATTACTCAATCCTAGAGATTGACCTTAAAGATTGAGAATTACAAACTCATGGAATTCGATGATATCTAAACTCGAGCTTGAACGAGAAAATATTTTGATCAAATTATAAACCGATTTGTTTTCTGAAAACCCATTTCAATGCGTTCATTACCATTGAACGTAAAATCCTAGGAATTCACCTGGAATTCATTAGGTCGCCTGAACCAAATCGGGTGTCAACCGTAAGAACGGTGGTTGCATAGCATGGTCAAAGACAGGACCTTGTGCCAGACCGAAAAAATTATAAGGGTGAGCTTTACTATTGCTCCTACAAAGGATAGTAATTGCGTCCGACAGGTTAAAAGACCATAATTAAAAGCATGTCAGAGGACATTGCCTTAACAGTTGCTTGTTCAACGCTTTCCTTTACAACCGGACGGTAGTTTATCGAAAGGTAATATACGGAGCAAGTAAACTGGACGTGTTGCTTTCCTAATACAAGGTTAGCAAGTGGGTGACACAAAACCGCAAGTTTTGAGCTAAAATTTTCAAATCTGAAACCCACCAAACCCACAAAAAGAACTTGTAAACACCGATGAAGGGTTATTCCGGAAAACTTATCTAGGGTAAAAGCTAGATTTAATTTTCAAAAGATCAAATGTTTTCATAAAGATCCAATTTTCTTAAAGGATCTAAATTTTTATAGTCATATGGGACTGTAAACCACAACGTTACTACCATTGTTTATACCGCCGTAAAGAAATCACTGATGTACAAAGTGTGAAGAATAAAGAAGTGATTCTAGTATTTCAAGACTATATTGCTTGAGGACAAGCAACGCTCAAGTGTGGGAATATTTGATAATGCTAAAAACGAACATATATTTCACAGCATTATTCCCCAAGAAAGACAAGCTTTTAGTTGCAATTGTTCTATTTACAAGTGATATTCGTTTAAATATTAAAAGGTGAAGACAAAAGACAAATTCGACGAATTGAAGACACAAACGACCAAAAAGCTCAAAAGTACAAAATACAATCAAAGAGGTTCCAATTATTGATGAGAAACGTCTCAAAATTACAAGAGTACAAGATTCAAAACGCAAAGTACAAGATATTAAATTGTACGCAAGGACGTTCGAAAATCCGGAACCAGGACCAGAGTCAACTCTCAACGCTCGACGCAACGGACTAAAAATTACAAGTCAACTATGCACATGAATATAATATAATATATAAATAATTCTTAAAAATTATATATATATATATATTATATTATTATTTAAAATCGTCGGCAAACAAAGAGCCAAGGCTGAATGAGCTGTAAAAACGAACTCTGCGACTTGCAGAGTTCGAAGGCTAAAAGAACCGCGACTCGCGGAGCCCCAAAAAATGAAAATGCCTATAAAAGCCAACGCAGTTCGACGAATTTTAATATCAATATATATCCATCCATCTATCTATACGTAATATTTATATTTATAATTTATATTTTAATTTTAATTTTAATTTTAATACTAATAATAAGGGTATGTTAGCGAATGTTGTAAGGGTGTAAGTCGAAATTCTGTCCGTGTAACGCTACGCTATTTTTAATCATTGTAAGTTATGTTCAACCTTTTTAATTTAATGTCTCGTAGCTAAGTTATTATTATGCTTATTTAAAACGAAGTAATCATGATGTTGTGCTAATTACTAAAATTGGGTAATTGGGCTTTGTACCATAATTGGGGTTTGGACAAAAGAACGACACTTGTGGAAATTAGACTATGGGCTATTAATGGGATTTATATTTGTTTAACTAAATGATAGTTTGTTAATGTTAATATAAAGATTTATAATTGGACGTACCCATAAATTACCATATACACTCGATCGGACACGATGGGCGGGGTATTTATATGTACGAATAATCGTTCATTTAACCGGACACGGGAATGGATTAATAGCCACTAGAATAATTAAAACAGGGGTGAAATTATGTACAAGGACACTTGGTATAATTGATAACAAAGTATTAAAACCTTGGGTTACACTCAGTCGACATCCTGGTGTAATTATTAAACAAAGTATTAAAATCTTGTTACAGTTTAAGTCCCCAATTAGTTGGAATATTTAAATTCGGGTATAAGAATAATTTGACGAGGACACTCGCACTTTATATTTATGACTGATGGACTGTTATGGACAAAAACCAGACGAACATATTAAATAATCCAGGACAAAGGACAATTAACCCATGGGCATAAAACTAAAATCAACACGTCAAACATCATGATTACGGAAGTTTAAATAAGCATAATTATTTTATTTCATATTTAATTTCCTTTATTTTATATTTAATTGCACTTCTAATTATCGCATTTTATTTTATTGTTATTATATTTAATTGCACTTTTAATTATCGTACTTTTAATTATCGCAAGTTTATTTTATCGCACTTTTATTTATCGCAATTTCATTATCGTTATTTACTTTACGCTTTAAATTAAGTCTTGTATTTATTTTTTATTTTTTTACATTTGGTTTTAACTGCGACTAAAGTTTTAAAATCGACAAACCGGTCATTAAACGGTAAAAATTCCCCTTTATAATAATAATATTACTTATATATATATTTGTATTTTTATAAAAGTAAACTAATATAGCGTTAAGCTTTGTTTAAAGATTTTCCCTGTGGAACGAACCGGACTTACTAAAAACTACACTACTGTACGATTAGGTACACTGCCTATAAGTGTTGTAGCAAGGTTTAAGTATATCCATTCTATAAATAAATAAATATCTTGTGTAAAATTGTATAATATTTAATAGTATTTCCTTGTAAAATATAAGCTATTTTATATACACCTCTGCTTTGACATCAAGTTATTTTTCTTCTAAACATATGAACGGTCCGTCTCTGCATAAAGTAACAAATTCGGTATTTGAATAGGTTTGATTATTTGAACATTTACCTCCATGTGACCATTTTTCGCATTTGTGACATCTTTCTAGGTGTCGTGCTCTTCTTTTCGCTGCGGATTTTGATTTTTCTTTACCAAATTGTAACTTATTATCTTCGCATCTAGATTCTTTTCTTACTCCGTCCAATCTTTCTCTGATTACTGATACTATTTCACTCGGTAGTGTGTCATTATTACGTTTAGTGATCAAAGCATGTAGCATTAGACCATGGTTTAGTTCACAGGCAGTCTTCATTTCCTAAAAAAAATAAAAATTCAGAATGGGGGGAGAAGACTAGTTCTTTAGGGTCTGCTTGGGAAAGACCATTCGGGTTCCATTTTCGAGAACTACACGAAAACAGAAAATCTAACTCTAACAGAAATACATAAAATCCTTAAAAGACTTGATTCGCCCCACACTTAGTTAGCTGTGGTATCAAAATTGTGATTAACTTCGTTGTTGACTTCCATCGGACTATCTATGTAATGTTTAACTCTGTGACCATTAACTTTAAATTCAATCCCATTTGAATTTATTAATTCTATCGTTCCGTATGGGAAAAATCTTTTGACTATGAATGGTCCAGACTATCTTGATTTCAATTTTCCAGGAAATAGCTTGAATCGTGAATTGAAAAGAAGAACTCTGTCTCCTTCTTTAAATTCTTTTGAACTTCTGATTCTTTTATCATGCCATTTCTTTGTTCTTTCCTTATAGATTAACGAATTTTCGTATGCTTCATGTCTTAATTCTTCTAATTCGTTTAGTTGACTTTATCGTAGACGTCCGGCTTCATGTTAATCAAGATTACATGTCTTCAAAGCCCAAAATGCTTTGTGTTCAATTTCTACTGGAAGATGACATGCTTTTCCGTAAACGAGTTTAAAAGGTGTAGTTCCAATTGGAGTTTTGTAGGCTGTTCTAAAAGCCCAGAGTGCATCCTCCAATTTAATGGACCATTCCTTCGGATTTGATCATGCGGTTTTCTCTAGAATACGTTTTAAAGCTCGGTTGGTATTTTCAACTTGTCCACTTGTTTGTGGATGATAAGCAGTGGAGATTTTATTAGTTACTCCATATCTTTTAAGAACTTTCTCAAGTTGATTATTACAGAAATGAGTACCCCGATCACTTATTAAAGCTTTCGGTGTTCCAAACCTTGCAAAAAGACGTTTTAAAAAGTTGACTACAACTTGTGCATCATTAGTTGGGAGAGCTTGTGCTTCCGCCCATTTAGATACATAATCAATGGCAACGAGAATGTAGAGATTATTATGAGATTTTGGAAATGGACCCATAAAGTCAATACCCCAAATGTCAAATACTTCACATACTTGAATGACATTATGTGGCATTTCATCACGTTGACTTATTTTCCCGGCCCTTTGACAAGCATCACAGGATTTGCAAAGAAGGTGTGCGTCTTTGTAAATTGTAGGCCAATAGAATCCAGCTTCATAAACTTTTCTTGCTGTTAATTGAGGCCCATAATGCCCTCCTGTTGGTCCTGTGTGACAATGGTTTAAGATTTTACTAGCTTCATTTCCAAATACACATCGGCGTATTATTCCATCGGGACAACTTTTAAACAAATATGGATCTTCCCAGAAATAGTGTTTTATATCACTGAAGAATTTCTTTCATTTTTGGTATGATAATCCTTTTTCAAGGTATCCACAAACTAAGTAGTTTGCATAGTATGCAAACCATGGGATTTCATTATAATCTATCTTCAATAGATATTCATCAGGAAAGTTGTCTTGTATGGCTGATTCATTTAGAACTTCTAATTCGGGATTTTCAAGACGAGAAAGATGATCAGCGGCGAGATTTTCTGCTCCTTTTTTATCTCAGATTTCAATATCGAACTCTTGTAAGAGTAAGATCCAACGGATTAATCTTGGTTTAGCATCTTGTTTCGAAAATAGGTATCTAAGAGCAGAATGGTCGATATAGACCACCGTTTTAGCTAGAACGAGATATGATCGAAATTTGTCAAAAGCAAAGACAATAGCAAGGAGTTCTGTTTCAGTAGTTGTATAATTTGTTAGTGCTCCTTGTAACGTCTTACTAGCATAATATATAGGTTGAAATCGTTTTTAAATCCTTTGTCCTAAAACGGCTCCCATTGCAAAATCACTTGCATCGCACATTAGTTCAAACGGTAGATTCCAATTTGGTGTTATCATGATCGGCGCATTAGTGAGTTTTTCTTTAAGAATATTAAAAGATTTGATACATTCATCTGAAAAGATGAATGGAGCATCCTTTTCTAGGAGTTTATTCATAGGAGTGGCAATTTTAGAAAAATCTTTTATGAAACGTCGGTAAAAACCGGCATGCCCTAGAAAACTCCTAACTCCTCTAACATTGGTTGGATGTGGAAGTTTAGAAATTACATCTACTTTAGCTCTATCCACTTCAATTCCTTCCTTTGAAATTTTATGACCAAGAACGATGCCTTCTTTAACCATGAAATGGCATTTCTCTCAATTAAGTACTAGATTTGATTGTTCGCATCTAATAAGCATTCGTTCCAGATTAACTAGACATGATTCAAATGTATCACCTAAGACTGAAAGGTCATCCATGAAAACTTCCATGCATTCTTCTATCATGTCATGAAAAATCGCCATCATACACCTTTGAAAGGTTGCAGGGGCGTTGCAAAGTCCAAATGGCATGCGTTTGTAAGCAAAAGTACCATAAGGGCACGTGAACGTGGTTTTCTCTTGGTCCTCGGGTGCTATTGGAATTTGAAAATATCCGGAAAATCCATCTAGAAAACAATAGTAACTATTTTCGGCTAATCTTTCCAACATTTGATCAATGAAAGGTAAGGGAAAGTGATCTTTTCTGGTGGCGTCATTTAATTTTTTTATAATCAATACATACACGCCATCCTGTTATAGTCCTAGTAGGAATAAGCTCATTTTTCTCATTTGTAATGACAGTCATGCCACCCTTCTTAGGCACACATTGAACTGGGCTTACCCATGGACTATCAGAAATTGGATATATTAAACCTGCATCTAGCAGTTTAATAATTTCTTTCTTAACTACATCTTGCATATTAGGATTTAGTCTTCGTTGGCGTTGCACATACGTTTTATGACCTTATTCTATAAGGATTTTATGTGTGCAATACGAAGGACTTATTCCTTTAATATCATGAATCTTCCATGCAATGGCTGGTTTATGAGCTTTCAACACAGAAATGAGTTGTGATTTCTCATTTTCATTAAGAGAAGACGATATTATTACAGGTAATTCAGATTCACCATGTAAATAAGCGTATTCCAAATGGTTTGGAAGTGGCTTTAACTCTAATTTCGGAGGTTCTTCTATCGATGATTTATATCGATATCTGTCTTCTTCTTTTAGCATTTGAATTTCTTCTGTTGTTGGTTCATATCTGTAGTGACCCGAACTTTTCCATGTTTATATATATTAATTAAGATTGATATTTACATGATTAAATGTTTCCAACATGTTAAGCAATCAAACTTGTTAAGACTTGATTAATTGAAATATGTTTCATATAGACAATTGACCACCCAAGTTGACCGGTGATTCACGAACGTTAAAACTTGTAAAAACTATATGATGACATATATATGGATATATATATATATATATAGTTAACATGATACTATGATAAGTAAACATATCATTAAGTATATTAACAATGAACTACATATGTAAAAACAAGACTACTAACTTAATGATTTTTAAACGAGACATATATGTAACGATTATCGTTGTAAAGACATTTAATGTATATATATCATATTAAGAGATATTCATACATGATAATATCATGATAATATAATAATTTAAAATCTCATTTGATATTATAAACATTGGGTTAACAACATTTAACAAGATCGTTAACCTAAAGGTTTCAAAACAACACTTACATGTAACGACTAACGATGACTTAACGACTCAGTTAAAATGTATATACATGTAGTGTTTTAATATGTATTTATACACTTTTGAAACACTTCAATACACTTATCAAAATACTTCTACTTAACAAAAATGCTTACAATTACATCCTCGTTCAGTTTCATCAACAATTCTACTCATATGCACCCGTATTCGTACTCGTACAATACACAGCTTTTAGATGTATGTACTATTGATATATACACTCCAATGATAAGCTCTTAGCAGCCCATGTGAGTCACCTAACACATGTGGGAACCATTATTTGGCAACTAGCATGAAATATCTCATAAAATTACAAAAATATGAGTAATCATTCATGACTTATTTACATGAAAATAAAATTACATATCCTTTATATCTAATCCATACACCAACGACCAAAAACACCTACAAATACTTTCATTCTTCAATTTTCTTCATCTAATTGATCTCTCTCAAGTTCTATCTTCAAGTTCTAAGTGTTCTTCATAAATTCTACAAGTTCTAGTTACATAAAATCAAGAATACTTTCAAGTTTGCTAGCTCACTTCCAATCTTGTAAGGTGATCATCCAACCTCAAGAAATCTTTGTTTCTTATAGTAGGTTATCATTCTAATACAAGGTAATAATCATATTCAAAGTTTGGTTCAATTTCTATAACTATAACAATCTTATTTCAAGTGATGATCTTACTTGAACTTGTTTTCGTGACATGATTCTGCTTCAAGAACTTCGAGCCATCCAAGGATCCGTTGAAGCTAGATCCATTTTTCTCTTTTCCAGTAGGTTTATCCAAGGAACTTAAGGTAGTAATGATGTTCATAACATCATTCGATTCATACATATAAAGCTATCTTATTCGAAGGTTTAAACTTGTAATCACTAGAACATAGTTTAGTTAATTCTAAACTTGTTCGCAAACAAAAGTTAATCCTTCTAACTTGACTTTTAAAATCAACTAAACACATTTTATATATCTATATGATATGCTAACTTAATGATTTAAAACCTGGAAACACGAAAAACACCGTAAAACCGGATTTACGCCGTCGTAGTAACACCGCGGGCTGTTTTGGGTTAGTTAATTAAAAACAATGATAAACTTTGATTTAAAAGTTATTATTCTGAGAAAATTATTTTTATTATGAACATGAAACTATATCCAAAAATTATGGTTAAACTCAAAGTGGAAGTATGTTTTCTAAAATGGTCATCTAGACGTCGTTCTTTCGACTGAAATGACTACCTTTACAAAAATGACTTGTAACTTATTTTTCCGACTATAAACCTATACTTTTTCTGTTTAGATTCATAAAATAGAGTTCAATATGAAACCATAGCAATTTTATTCACTCAAAATGGATTTAAAATGAAGAAGTTATGGGTAAAACAAGATTGGATAATATTTCTCATTTTAGTTACGTGAAAATTGGTAACAAATCTATTCCAACCATAATTTAATCAACTTGTATTGTATATTATGTAATCTTGAGATACCATAGACACGTATACAATGTTTCGACCTATCATGTCGACACATCTATATATATTTCGGAACAACCATAGACACTCTATATGTGAATGTTGGAGTTAGCTATACAGGGTTGAGGTTGATTCCAAAATATATATAGTTTGATTTGTGATCAATACTGAGATACGTATACACTGGGTCGTGGATTGATTCAAGATAATATTTATCGATTTATTTCTGTACATCTAACTGTGGACAACTAGTTGTAGGTTACTAACGAGGACAGCTGACTTAATAAACTTAAAACATCAAAATATATTAAAAGTGTTGTAAATATATTATGAACATACTTTGATATATATGTATATATTGTTATAGGTTCGTGAATCAACCAGTGGCCAAGTCTTACTTCCCGACGAAGTAAAAATCTGTGAAAGTGAGTTATAGTCCCACTTTTAAAATCTAATATTTTTAGGATGAGAATACATGCAAGTTTTATAAATGATTTACAAAATAGACACAAGTACGTGAAACTACATTCTATGGTTGAATTATCGAAATCGAATATGCCCCTTTTTATTAAGTCTGGTAATCTAAGAATTAGGGAACAGACACCCTAATTGACGCGAATCCTAAAGATAGATCTATTGGGCCTAACAAACCCCATCCAAAGTACCGGATGCTTTAGTACTTCGAAATTTATATCATATCCGAAGGGTGTCCCGGAATGATGGGGATATTCTTATATATGCATCTTGTTAATGTCGGTTACCAGGTGTTCACCATATGAATGACTTTTATCTCTATGTATGGGATGTGTATTGAAATATGAAATCTTGTGGTCTATTATTATGATTTGATATATATAGGTTAAACCTATAACTCACCAACATTTTTGTTGACGTTTTAAGCATGTTTATTCTCAGGTGATTATTAAGAGCTTCCGCTGTTGCATACTTAAATAAGGACGAGATTTGGAGTCCATGCTTGTATGATATTGTGTAAAAACTGCATTCAAGAAACTTATTTTGTTGTAACAAATTTGTATTGTAAACCATTATGTAATGGTCGTGTGTAAACTGGATATTTTAGATTATCATTATTTGATAATCTACGTAAAGCTTTTTAAATCTTTATTGATGAAATAAAGGTTATGGTTTGTTTTAAAATGAATGCAGTCTTTGAAAAACGTCTCATATAGAGGTCAAAACCTCGCAACGAAATCAATTAATATGGAACGTTTTTAATCAATAAGAACGGGACATTTCAGTTGGTATCCGAGCGTTGGTCTTAGAGAACCAGAATTTTGCATTAGTGTGTCTTATCGAGTTTGTTAGGATGCATTAGTGAGTCTGGACTTCGACCGTGTTTACTTAAAAAATGATTGCTTAACAAATTTTGTTGGAAACTATATATTTTTAACATGTGAATATTATGTGATATATTAATCTCTTAACACGTTTGATATTATGTGATAGATGTCTACCTCTATAACAAGTCCCATTGACTCACCTAATAATAATGAAGAGTCAAATGTAAATTGGAATGATTCGTGGACTGATTCACAAGTTCCCGAAGAGGAACCGGAAGAAGAGTCGGAACAGGAAGAAGAATCGGAACCGGAAGAAGAATCGAAACCGGATGAAGAAATAGAACCGGTGGGGGAAATAATAAAATGGTTAAGTAAAAGAAAATCCTCAACCAACCGACCAAGGTTAATTATGGTCAATGGTGTTTCCGCCAAGGAAGCAAAATATTGGGAGGATTACCAATTCTCCGATGAATCGGATTCCGACGAGAATTCCGATGATGTTATAGAAATTACCCCAACTGAATTTAAAAAGGCAAAAGAAAATAATAAGGGAAAGGGCATAAAAATAGAGAAATCTAATTCCAACCCCGATGAACTTTATATGTATCGTCAACCCCCGAAGTCCTTAAGTTGTAACAATGACCCGGGAACCTCTAAACCACCAGGTTTTTCTAAACCAATGTGGAAAACGACGGCTCGTATTAGGGGAACATCATATATCCCTAGAAACTTGGAAAAACGAACCAAAATCGAAGAAGAAGAAACAAGCGAGTCGGAATAAGATAGTTGTATTCGTGTGGTGTAATATATGTAATATAGTGTGCTTATGCTTTATGATATATGTAAAAATTGCTTGTATTAATAAGTATTTTTTTTATGAATATAACTCTTGTCTATTTTACAGTATAAAAACACAAAATGGATAGACAACCCAATATTTTAAGAGACCTACCCGGAGACATGATTGATGAAATCTTGTCTAGAGTCGGTCAGAATTCTTCGGCACAACTATTTAAGGCGAGATCAGTTTGTAAGACATTCGAAGAACGTTCTAAGAATGTCTTGGTTTATAAAAGGCTTTCGTTCGAAAGATGGGGGATATCACATTGGGAAATCCATAAGTTACGATGTGTTTACTTTGACGCATATATTGCGGGGAACCCAAATGCTATTTTACGCAATGGGTTAAGAAATTATTTTGACTCAATATATCCGAATATTGGACTTCGTGATTTAGAAAAAGCGGCTAACATGCAACATAAAGAAGCATGTTATGCTTACGGATTAGTAATGTTCGCTTCTCACCAAAGTGAGAACAAGAACATCGGGCTACAACTATTAAACAAAACATTCCCACAAGTGACGGAGTCGGTAATTGGGGTAAGAAATGAGGTTTTTAGATTGTTACGGGAGTGTTGGACATTACGTAACCCTCGTCCCTTTGACGACGTTACAACACGCTGTCTTATCAACGGCCATAACGGTTATGTTCCACAAGACCAAGGATGAGAAGTAATCCTAGTAAAACCAGAATGCATGACTTGTTTCTGGACGTATGAATTACGTGTCTTTATTGCCTTTGCTGAACGACTTGTGTACTAGCTAGAATTATCTTCACAACCATCTTGTATCAAATTTATTGTGTGCTATATTTCATGCTATCTGTAAAATAAGCGGTATTGTAAGTTTGTAAAATATTGTGTAAAAGTTTGAACGCGAAATATTATTATAATCAGTTTTTCATATAGAATTGTAGTAGTTGAATTGTATATTAGCTACTAAGTATGAACTTAACGGGTAGGTACTACCCGAATTTAAACTTATAAAACGCTAATATGAAGAAAAAGCTTTTATAAATGAGTTCATATTATGCTACGAAATACTATTAACTACTCTTAATATTATGTATGATTAACTTGTTCCATTTGATTATTTTGAAGGAAATGGCACCGACTACTCGACACACTGTGAATATGAATGAAGAGGAATTCCGTACTTTTCTAGCTTCAAACATAGCTGCAGTACAGGCTGCGCTACATACCAACAATAATCTTGGATCTTGCAGTACAGGAAATCGTGTAGGATGCACCTACAAAGAATTCACTGCCTGCAAACCTTTGGAATTTGATGGAACCAAAGGACCGATCGGATTGAAACGGTGGACCGAGAAGGTCAAATCGGTGTTTGCCATAAGTAAGTGTACTGAAGATGACAAAATGAAGTACGCTACGCATACCTTCACAGGTTCTGCATTAACATGGTGGAATACCTATCTAGAGCAAGTGGGACAAGACGATGCGTACGCACTACCGTGGTCAGCATTCAATCACTTGATGAATGAGAAGTACCGTCCCAGAACCGAGGTCAATAAGCTCAAGACAGAACTTAGAGGGTTACGAACCCAAGGATTTGATATTACCACGTACGAAAGACGATTCACAGAATTATGCCTATTGTGTCCGGGAGCATTCGAAGATGAGGAAGAGAAGATCGACGCGTTTGTGAAAGGATTACCGGAAAGAATCCAAGAAGATATAAGTTCACACGAGCCCGCCTCCATACAACAGGTATGTAGAATGGCTCACAAACTAGTGAACCAGATTGAAGAAAGAATTAAAGAACAGACTGCTGAAGAGGCCAATGTGAAGCAAGTTAAAATAAAGTGGGAGGAAATCGGTGATAAGAATCACCAATACAACAACAACAGCAATTACAACAATAATCGCAACAATTATCCCAACAATCGCAACATCAATCGCAACTACAACAAACGGCCCAACAACAACAACAACAACAACAGCAACTACAACAATCATCTTAACAACAATAATAACCGCAACAACAACAACAATCAGAAGCAGCTATGCCAAAGGTGTGAAAAGTATCACTCGGGGTTCTGCACCAAATTTTGCAACAAGTGTAAAAGAAATGGTCATAGCGCGGTGAAGTGTGAGGTCTACGGACCAGGGGTTAATAGAACGAAAGGAACAAATGGTGTCAAAACGAGTAATAGTGGAGCAAGTAGTGTCGGAGCAAGTTATGCCAATGTAGTTTGTTATAAATGTGGAAAACCGGGCCACATTATTAGAAATTGCCCGAACCAGGAGAACACGAATGGACAAGGCTGCGGAAGAGTTTTCAATATTAATGCGGCAGAGGCACAGGAAGACCCGGAGCTTGTTACGGGTACGTTTCTTATTGACAATAAATCTGCTTACGTTTTATTTGATTCGGGTGCGGATAGAAGCTATATGAGTAGAGATTTTTGTGCTAAATTAAGTTGTCCATTGACGCCTTTGGATAGTAAATTTTTACTCGAATTAGCAAATGGTAAATTAATTTCAGCAGATAATATATGTCGGAATCGAGAAATTAAACTGGTTAGCTAAACATTTAAGATTGATTTGATACCAGTAGAGTTAGGGAGTTTTGATGTGATAATCGGTATGGACTGGTTGAAAGAAGTGAAAGCAGAGATCGTTTGTTACAAAAATGCAATTCACATTATACGAGAAAAAGGAAAACCCTTAATGGTGTACGGAGAAAAGGGCAACACGAAGCTACATCTTATTAGTAATTTGAAGGCACAAAAACTAATAAGAAAAGGTTGCTATGCTGTTCTAGCACACGTCGAGAAAGTACAAACTGAAGAAAAGAGCATCAATGATGTTCCCATTGCAAAAGAATTTCCCGATGTATTTTCGAAAGAATTACCGGGATTACCCCCACATCGATCCGTTGAATTTCAAATAGATCTTGTACCAGGAGCTGCACCAATAGCTCGTGCTCCTTACAGACTCGCACCCAGCGAGATGAAAGAACTGCAAAGCCAATTACAAGAACATTTAGAGCGTGGTTTCATTCGACCAAGCACATCACCGTGGGGAGCTCCTATTTTGTTTGTCAAGAAAAAAGATGGTACATTCAGGTTGTGTATCGACTACCGAGAGTTGAACAAACTTACCATCAAGAACCGCTACCCACTACCGAGAATCGACGACTTATTTGATCAACTACAAGGCTCGTCTGTTTATTCAAAGATTGACTTACGTTCCGGGTATCATCAAATGCGGGTGAAAGAAGATGATATTCCAAAGACTGCTTTCAGAACACGTTACGGTCATTACGAGTTTATGGTCATGCCGTTTGGTTTAACTAATGCACCAGCTGTGTTCATGGACCTTATGAACCGAGTGTGTGGACCATACCTTGACAAGTTTGTCATTGTTTTCATTGATGACATACTTATTTACTCAAAGAATGACCAAGAACACGGTGAACATTTGAGAAAGGTGTTAGAAGTATTGAGGAAGGAAGAATTGTACACTAAGTTTTCAAAGTGTGCATTTTGGTTGGAAGAAGTTCAATTCCTCGGTCACATAGTGAACAAAGAAGGTATTAAGGTGAATCCGGCAAAGATAGAAACTGTTGAAAAGTGGGAAACCCCGAAAACTCCGAAACACATACGCCAGTTTTTAGGACTAGCTGGTTACTACAGAAGGTTCATCCAAGACTTTTCCAGAATTGCAAAACCCTTGACTGCATTAACGCATAAAGGGAAGAAATTTGAATGGAATGATGAACAAGAGAAAGCGTTTCAGTTATTGAAGAAAAAGATAACTACGGCACCTATATTGTCATTGCCTGAAGGGAATGATGATTTTGTGATTTATTGTGACGCATCAAAGCAAGGTCTCGGTTGTGTATTAATGCAACGAACGAAGGTGATTGCTTATGCGTCTAGACAATTGAAGATTCACGAATAAAATTATACGACGCATGATTTGGAATTAGGAGCGGTTGTTTTTGCATTAAAGACTTGGAGGCACTACTTATATGGGGTCAAAAGTATTATATATACCGACCACAAAAGTCTTCAACACATATTTAATCAGAAACAACTGAATATGAGGCAGCGTAGGTGGATTGAATTATTGAATGATTACCACTTTGAGATTCGTTACCACCCGGGGAAGGCAAATGTGGTAGCCGATGCCTTGAGCAGGAAGGACAGAGAACCCATTCGAGTAAAATCTATGAATATAATGATTCATAATAACCTTACTACTCAAATAAAGGAGGCGCAACAAGGAGTTTTAAAAGAGGGAAATTTAAAGGATGAAATACCCAAAGGATCGGAGGAGCATCTTAATATTCAGGAAGAAGGAACCCGGTATAGGGCTGAAAGGATTTGGGTACCAAAATTTGGAGATATGAGAGAAATGGTACTTAGAGAAGCTCATAAAACCAGATACTCAATACATCCTGGAACGGGGAAGATGTACAAGGATCTCAAGAAACATTTTTGGTGGCCGGGTATGAAAGCCGATGTTGCTAAATATGTAGGAGAATGTTTAACGTGTTCTAAGGTCAAAGCTGAGCATCAGAAACCATCAGGTCTACTTCAACAACCCGAAATCCCGGAATGGAAATGGGAAAACATTACCATGGATTTCATCACTAAATTGCCAAGGACTGCAAGTGGTTTTGATACTATTTGGGTAATAGTTGATCGTCTCACCAAATCAGCACACTTCCTGCCAATAAGAGAAAATGACAAGATGGAGAAGTTAGCACGACTGTATTTGAAGGAAGTCGTCTCCAGACATGGAATACCAATCTCTATTATCTCTGATAGGGATGGCAGATTTATTTCAAGATTCTGGCAGACATTACAGCAAGCATTAGGAACTCGTCTAGACATGAGTACTGCCTATCATCCACAAACTGATGGGCAGAGCGAAAGGACGATACAAACGCTTAAAGACATGCTACGAGCATGTGTTATTGATTTCGGAAATAGTTGGGATCGACATCTACCGTTAGGAGAAATTTCCTACAACAACAGCTACCATTCAAGCATTGAGATGGCGCCATTTGAAGCACTTTATGGTAGAAAGTGCAGGTCTCCGATTTGTTGGAGTGAAGTGGGGGATAGACAGATTACGGGTCCGGAGATTATACAAGAAACTACCGAGAAGATCATCCAAATTCAACAACGGTTGAAAACCGCCCAAAGTCGACAAAAGAGCTACGCTGACATTAAAAGAAAAGATATAGAATTTGAAATTGGAGAGATGGTCATGCTTAAAGTTGCACCTTGGAAAGGCGTTGTTCGATTTGGTAAACGAGGGAAATTAAATCCAAGGTATATTGGAACATTCAAGATTATTGATCGTGTCGGACCAGTAGCTTACCGACTTGAGTTACCTCAACAACTCGCGGCTGTACATAACACTTTCCACGTCTTGAATTTGAAGAAATGTTTTGCTAAAGAAGATCTCACTATTCCGTTAGATGAAATCCAAATCAACGAAAAACTTCAATTCATCGAAGAACCCGTCGAAATAATGGATCGTGAGGTTAAAAGACTTAAGCAAAACAAGATACCAATTGTTAAGGTTCGATGGAATGCTCGTAGAGGACCCGAGTTCACCTGGGAGTGTGAAGATCAGATGAAGAAGAAATACCCGCATCTATTTCCAGAAGATTCGTCAACACCTTCAACAGCTTAAAATTTCGGGACGAAATTTATTTAACGGGTAGGTACTGTAGTGACCCGAACTTTTCCATGTTTATATATATTAATTAAGATTGATATTTACATGATTAAATGTTTCCAACATGTTAAGCAATCAAACTTGTTAAGACTTGATTAATTGAAATATGTTTCATATAGACAATTGACCATCCAAGTTGACCGGTGATTCACGAACGTTAAAACTTATAAAAATTATATGATGACATATATATGGATATATATATAGTTAACATGATACTATGATAAGTAAACATATCATTAAGTATATTAACAATGAACTACATATGTAAAAACAAGACTACTAACTTAATGATTTTTAAACGAGACATATATGTAACGATTATCGTTGTAAAGACATTTAATGTATATATATCATATTAAGAGATATTCATACATGATAATATCATGATAATATAATAATTTAAAATCTAATTTGATATTATAAATATTGGGTTAACAACATTTAACAAGATCGTTAACCTAAAGGTTTCAAAACAACACTTACATGTAACGACTAACGATGACTTAACGACTCAGTTAAAATGTATATACATGTAGTGTTTTAATATGTATTTATACACTTTTGAAAGACTTCAATACACTTATCAAAATACTTCTACTTAACAAAAATGCTTACAATTACATCCTCGTTCAGTTTCATCAACAATTCTACTCGTATGCACCCGTATTCGTACTCGTACAATACACAGCTTTTAGATGTATGTACTATTGGTATATACACTCCAATGATCAGCTCTTAGCAGTCCATGTGATTCACCTAACACATGTGGAAACCATCATTTGGCAACTAGCATGAAATATCTCATAAAATTACAAAAATATGAGTAATCATTCATGACTTATTTAGATATTTCATTCTTCAATTTTCTTCATCTAATTGATCTCTCTCAAGTTCTATCTTCAAGTTCTAAGTGTTCTTCATAAATTCTACAAGTTCTAGTTACATAAAATCAAGAATAATTTTAAGTTTGCTAGCTCACTTCCAATCTTGTAAGGTGATCATCCAACCTCAAGAAATCTTTGTTTCTTACAGTAGGTTATCATTCTAATACAAGGTAATAATCATATTCAAACTTTGGTTCAATTTCTATAACTATAACAATCTTATTTCAAGTGATGATCTTACTTGAACTTGTTTTCGTGTCATGATTCTGCTTCAAGAACTTCGAGCCATCCAAGGATCCGTTGAAGCTAGATCCATTTTTCTATTTTCCAGTAGGTTTATCCAAGGAACTTAAGGTAGTAATGATGTTCATAACATCATTCGATTCATACATATAAAGCTATCTTATTCGAAGGTTTAAACTTGTAATCACTATAACATAGTTTAGTTAATTCTAAACTTGTTCGCAAACAAAAGTTAATCCTTCTAACTTGACTTTTAAAATCAACTAAACACATGTTCTATATCTATATGATATGCTAACTTAATGATTTAAAATCTGGAAACATGAAAAACACCGTAAAACCGGATTTACGCCGTCGTAGTAACACCGCGGGCTGTTTTGGGTTAGTTAATTAAAAACTATGATAAACTATGATTTCAAAGTTGTTATTCTGAGAAAATTATTTTTATTATGAACATGAAACTATATCCAAAAATTATGGTTAAACTCAAAGTGGAAGTATGTTTTCTAAAATGGTCATCTAGACGTCGTTCTTTCGACTGAAATGACTACCTTTACAAAAATGACTTGTAACTTGTTTTTCTGACTATAAACCTATACTTTTTCTATTTAGATTCATAAAATAGAGTTCAATATGAAACCATAGCAATTTGATTCACTCAAAACGGATTTAAAATGAAGAAGTTATGGGTAAAACAAGATTGGATAATTTTTCTCATTTTAGCTACGTGAAAATTGGTAACAAATCTATTCCAACCATAACTTAATCAACTTGTATTGTATATTATGTAATCTTGAGATACCATAGACACGTATACAATGTTTCGACCTATCATGTCGACACATCTATATATATTTCGGAACAACCATAGACACTCTATATGTGAATGTTGGAGTTAGCTATACAGGGTTGAGGTTGATTCCAAAATATATATAGTTTAAGTTGTGATCAATACTGAGATACGTATACACTGGGTCGTGGATTGATTCAAGATAATATTTATCGATTTATTTCTGTACATCTAACTGTGGACAACTAGTTGTAGGTTACTAACGAGGACAGCTGGCTTAATAAACTTAAAACATCAAAATATATTAAAAGTGTTGTAAATATATTTTGAACATACTTTGATATATATGTATATATTTTTATAGGTTCGTGAATCAACCAGTGGCCAAGTCTTACTTCCCGACGAAGTAAAAATATGTGAAAGTGAGTTATAGTCCCACTTTTAAAATCTAATATTTTTGGGATGAGAATACATGCAGGTTTTATAAATGATTTACAAAATAGACACAAGTACGTGAAACTACATTCTATGGTTGAATTATCGAAATCGAATATGCCCCTTTTTATTAAGTCTGGTAATCTAAGAATTAGGGAACAGACACCCTAATTAACGCGAATCCTAAAGATAGATCTATTGGGCCTAACAAACCCCATCCAAAGTACCGGATGCTTTAGTACTTCGAAATTTATATCATATCCGAAGGGTGTCCCGGAATGATGGGGATATTCTTATATATGCATCTTGTTAATGTCGGTTACCAGGTGTTCACCATATGAATGACTTTTATCTCTATGTATGGGATGTGTATTGAAATATGAAATCTTGTGGTCTATTATTATGATTTGATATATATAGGTTAAACCTATAACTCACCAACATTTTTGTTGACGTTTTAAACATGTTTATTCTCAGGTGATTATTAAGATCTTCCGCTGTCGCATACTTAAATAAGGACGAGATTTGGAGTCCATGCTTGTATGATATTGTGTAAAAACTGCATTCAAGAAACTTATTTTGTTGTAACAAATTTGTATTGTAAACCATTATGTAATGGTCGTGTGTAAACTGGATATTTTAGATTATCATTATTTGATAATCTACGTAAAGCTTTTTAAACCTTTATTGATGAAATAAAGGTTATGGTTTGTTTTAAAATGAATGCAGTCTTTGAAAAACGTCTCATATAGAGGTCAAAACCTCGCAACGAAATCAATTAATATGGAACGTTTTTAATCAATAAGAACGGGACATTTCAGTTGGTATCCGAGCGTTGGTCTTAGAGAACCAGAATTTTGCATTAGTGTGTCTTATCGAGTTTGTTAGGATGCATTAGTGAGTCTGGACTTCGACCGTGTTTACTTGAAAAATGATTGCTTAACAAATTTTGTTGGAAACTATATATTTTTAACATGTGAATATTATGTGATATATTAATCTCTTAACACGTTTGATATTATGTGATAGATGTCTACCTCTAGAATAAGTCCCATTGACTCACCTAATAATAATGAAGAGTCAAATGTAAATTGGAATGATTCGTGGACTGATTCACAAGTTCCCGAAGAGGAACCGGAAGAAGAGTCGGAACCGGAAGAAGAATCGGAACCGGAAGAAGAATCAGAACCGGATGAAGAAATAGAACCGGTGGGGGAAATAATAAAATGGTTAAGTAAAAGAAAATCCTCAACCAACCGACCAAGGTTAATTATGGTCAATGGTGTTTCCGTCAAGGAAGCAAAATATTGGGAGGATTACCAATTCTCCGATGAATCGGATTCCGACGAGAATTCCGATGATGTTATAGAAATTACCCCAACTGAATTTAAGAAGGCAAAAGAAAATAATAAGGGAAAGGAATAAAAACAGAGAAATCTAATTCCAACCCCGATGAACTTTATATGTATCGTCAACCCCCGAAGTCCTTAAGTTGTAACAATGACCCGGAAACCTCTAAACCACCAGGTTCTTCTAACAATTCTGCATGTGAGTCTATAGTTTGAATATAATAACATGTATCATCTGCAGATTGCGGTTGTTGCATTGCTCTATCAACTGAAAAGGTAACACTCTCATCCTCTATACTTAGGGTCAGTTTTTTACCAAACACGTCTATCATTGCTTTAGCCGTGTTTAAGAATGGTCTTCCTAATATGAGAGGAACTTGAGAATCTTCTTCCATGTCCAGAACAACAAAATCTACTAGAAATACTAAAGTACCAACTTTAACTAGCATATTCTCCATTATCCCTCTAGGATATTTTATAGATCTATCGGCTAGTTGTATGCTTATTCTTGTTGGTTTCAATTCTCCAAGGTCTAGTTTAGCGTATAGTGAATACGTCATTAAATTTATACTAGCACCTAAGTCTGCCAATGCTTCTATTGAACTAAGACTACCCAAAAAACATGGAATTGTGAAACTTCCTGGATCAGATAGTTTTTCTGGTATCTTATTCAACAGCACTGCTGAACAATTAGCATTCATAGTAACGGCCGAGAGTTCTTCCATTTTCTTTCTATTCGAGATTAGATCTTTCAGAAATTTAGCATATCTAGGCATTCCTGAAATCACATCAATGAAAGGAAGATTTACATTTATCTGTTTAAATATATCCAAGAATTTGGATTGCTCGGCTTCAAGTTTCTCTTTTTTCATTTTACTCGGGTAAGGAAGTGGTGGTTGGTATAGTTTAACATAAGGTTTAGCCTTAACTGTGTTATCTTCATTAACCTTCTCAACTACCAGTTCTTTTTCCTTATCTTGTTCAGGTTGTGGTTCTTGTGGAGTAGGAATAGCTTCATCAGAAGTTACAGGTATTTCAGGTGGTTTAAGTGTTGTACCACTTCTTGTGGTAATGGCTTTAGCTGTTTCATTCCGGGGGTTAGCATTTGTATCACTAGGTAGACTTCCCGGTTTTCTTTCACCTATTAACCTTGCTAGGTTACTTACTTCTTGTTCCAAGTTTTGAATAGAAGCTTGTTGATTTCTAAATGCTTGAGCATTTTATTCATTAGTTTGTTTCTGAGATGTGAAAAACTGTGTTTGAGTTTCAACTAGCTTCGCCATCATATCTTCTAAATTTGGCTTTTTATCATCGGTTTGTTGTGGTGGTTTGTTTTGAAAATTAGGTCTTTGCTGATTGTAAGTATTGTTGGATACTTGTTGATTGCTAGGACCTTGTTAGTTGTTGTATGGAATATTTCGGTTTTAGTTCTGGTTTTGATTGTAAATCGGTCTTGGCGGTTGATAATTATTCTGATAATTATTTCCAGGACTTTGGTTTATGTATGAAATATTCTTTCTTTGTTCCATTGTTAATTCAATACTGAGACAATCTTTTGTCAAATGTGGTCCTCCACACTGCTCACAACTAATTCGTATTGAGTGAATATCCTTAGTCATCTTTTCCATTCGCCTCTCGACAGCATCTATCTTTGCGGAAATAGAATCTAAGTCATGGCTAGAATCGGCTCTAGCTGCTTTAGATGATCTAACGATATCTTTTTCTTGGTGCCACTCATGTGAGTGGGAAGAAGTGTTATCAATAATTTTATAAGCATCAGTTTCGGTTTTCTTCATAATGGAACCACCAGCTGCTATATCGATGTCTTTTCTTGTAGTGATGTCGCATCCTTGGTAGAATATTTGTACTATTTGACAGGTGTCTAAACCATGTTGCGGACATCCTCTTAATAATTTTCCAAATCTGGTCCACGCCTCATATAGAGTTTCATTCGGTTTCTGTGTGAACGTAACAATTTCTGCTTGAAGTCTTACGGCTTTAGATGCCGGAAAGAATTGTTTAAGAAATTTTTCAACTAAAACGTCCCATGTATCGATCGCCCCTTCAGGTAACGATTCCAACCAATCTTTGGCTTCTCCCTTTAAAGTCCAGGGAAATAACATGAGATATATTTGTTCATCTTCTACTTCTCTTATTTTAAATAGTGTGCAGATCCTATTAAAGGTACGAAGATACTAAATTGGCATTGATTAGTCACCATGTGTAGATTTTGTCCTTTGATTTCATAATCTGGCGCATTAATGTCTGGATGAGTAATTGCGTGACCTTGGCCAGTGCGTTTAGCTCTCATTCGGTCTTCCATACTTAAAGGTTATGTTACTTCCATAATTGAATTTGTAGAATAGGAATCACTAGAGGATTCTGATTTAATGGTTCGTTCCTCAACAATCTCTGTTTGAATGATTGGTGGTTCCAGAGGAAAATTTAATGGTTCAGGATCTATGAATTGTCCCTGAATATTCTCCGGATTCTCAATTGTGAGGTCGGGTTCAAAAAATGGATTATCAACGGCGACAATATTAGCTAGATGTCTTGATCTAGTTATAGGTGGTGAACGTACAAAAGGTGGTGAACGTCTTGCTCGGTGCATTCACTGAATATCCTATTAGTTTTTTAAAAGGAAAGAAAAATTATTTAAGTTATCCAATTAATAGACTTTTCTGATTTTGCCCACGTTTCGAATAGCCAAAAGATGCAGCAGAGGGGCAGGATTTGTTTGGTCTCAATATAATTGAGGACTATTTGGCTCCAATAACCCGGTCCACGTACAAATCCAACTATTACTACGAACCAGAAAATTTTGATGTCTATCAATTTAACCACTTAAAATAAATTTTCGTAATTTTAAGAAATTTAGATAAGAAGTAGAATAAAAATCTATGTCCTAAAACTAGAATAGCGAGAAATAAGAAAGAAAAGGAGCGTGTCGGAAAAAGATTAAAAAAATAAAAATAAGAAAGAAAAAGAGTAACTTATAGAACTTAAAAACACTCGACTAACCCAACCTTATTACTATCACTAACTTAAAATTATAATCGCAAATTGAGATTACTAATTGGAATGATAATTGATACATAGGTAAAAGGCGTCTAAAAATATTAAAGCTTACAAGTAAAACTATATCCCAAATGGCAATAACTTAAAAAAAAAAAAAAAAAAAAAAAAAAAAAAAAAAAACTTAAAAATGCGTCGCAGAATTCTAAAGCACTTAAATCTTAGTCTAAAGAAAAAGCACTTAAGGGATTTTACGGCAAAGCCTAAAAATCTAGAAATAAAAATATAACTATTGCAAAAACTAAGTTTAACACTAAAAACTAGCGAAAAACACAAATATTACGCTAAAACAATTAAAAAGGGATAAAATATAAAAATATACAAAAAGTTGTAAAAAGTACAATTTTTATAAAAATATTATTTTTATAATATTTATTTACTAAAACTATTAATTTTACATTAATTAAACTAATTTAACTAAATATATAAATTAAATAAAAAGTAAAACTAATTAATATATTAAAATTAAACCTAATTAGGGTTAAAAGTTAATTAATAAATATAAAACCCGTAATTAATGCTGATTAGGGTTTCTGTCACGTGTGTCAGGGCTGCTCCGCTAGTTACGGTGCCCGAAGCAGGAAAACTCCGCGAGTCGCAGGGTTCTAAAATTCAACTCTGGTACAGTTTTTAATTCGATGCGTATTTTTTTTTATATTTTCTGTATTATGCTTTATATTTTTTGTTTTAAATAAAAATATTTATATAATAAAAACTTATATTTAAAAACTAAAATAAAAATATAACTTACTTTATAATTTTATAAATAAAAATCTTAAAACTAGATTTATATATATATATATATATATATATATATATATATATATATATATATATAATTTTTTTTTCTTTTTTTCGGTTTTTGATTTTATATTTTAAATAAACAGAAAATATTTAAATAAAACTTATATTTTTATAAAATAAAAATAAAGAAACTTTATAAAACTTAAATATTTAACAAAATCTTAAAAATATTTATATTTTTGTTTTCTTTTTATGTTTTCGAATAATTAATAACGTATTTTACAAAAGCGTATTTTAATAAAAGTAAACTAAAAATAAATTTTTTTTTATATTTAGCGTTGCGCTTCCGGCTTTTAAGCTAGATTTTTCCCGGCAGCGGCGCCAAAAATAACTTGATGTCAAAGCAGATGTGTATATAAAATAGCTTATATTTTACAAGGAAATACTATTAAAGATTATACAATTTTACACAAGATATTTATTTATTTATAGAATGGATATACTTAAACCTTGCTACAACACTTATAGGCAGTGTACCTAATCGTACAGTAGTGTAGTTTTTAGTAAGTCCAGTTCGTTCCATAGGAAAAATCTTTAAACAAAGCTTAACGCTGTATTAGTTTACTTTTATAAAAATACAAATATATATATATATAAGTAATATTATTATTATAAAGGGGAATTTTTACCGTTTAATGACCGGTTTGTTGATTTTAAAACTTTAGTCGCAGTTAAAACCAAATGTAAAAAAATAAAAAATAAATACAAGACTTAATTTAAAGCGTAAAGTAAATAACGATAATGAAATTGCGATAAATAAAAGTGCGATAAAATAAACTTGCGATAATTAAAAGTACGATAATTAAAAGTGCAATTAAATATAATAACAATAAAATAAAATGCGATAATTAGAAGTGCAATTAAATATAAAATAAAGGAAATTAAATATGAAATAAAATAATTATGCTTATTTAAACTTCCGTAATCATGATGTTTGACGTGTTGATTTTAGTTTTATGCCCATGGGTTAATTGTCCTTTGTCCTGGATTATTTAATATGTCCGTCTGGTTTTTGTCCATAACAGTCCATCAGTCATAAATATAAAGTGCGAGTGTCCTCGTCAAATTATTCTTATACCCGAAGTTAAATATTCCAACTAATTGGAGACTTAAACTGTAACAAGATTTTAATACTTTGTTTAATAATTACACCAGGATGTCGACTGAGTGTAACCCGAGGTTTTAATACTTTGTTATCAATTATACCAAGTGTCCTTGTACATAATTTCACCTCTGTTTTAATTATTCTAGTGGCTATTAATCCATTCCCGTGTCCGGTTAAATGAACGATTATTCGTACATATAAATACCCCGCCCATCGTGTCCGATCGACTGTATATGGTAATTTATGGGTACGTCCAATTATAAATCTTTATATTAACATTAACAAACTATCATTTAGTTAAACAAATATAAAGCCCATTAATAGCCCATAGTCTAATTTCCACAAGTGTCGTTCTTTTGTCCAAACCCCAATTATGGTACAAAGCCCAATTACCCAATTTTAGTAATTAGCCCAACATCATGATTACTTCGTTTTAAATAAGCATAATAATAACTTAGCTACGAGACATTAAATTAAAAAGGTTGAACATAACTTACAATGATTAAAAATAGCGTAGAGTTACACGGACAGAATTTCGACTTACACCCTTACAACATTCGCTAACATACCCTTATTATTAGGATTAAAATTAAAATTAAAATTAAAATATAAATTATAAATATAAATATTACGTATAGATAGATGGATGGATATATATTGATATTAAAATTCGTCGAACTGCGTTGGCTTTTATAGGCATTTTCATTTTTTGGGGCTCCGCGAGTCGCGGTTCTTTTAGCCTTCGAACTCCGCAAGTCGCGGAGTTCGTTTTTACAGCTCATTCAGCCTTGGCTCTTTGTTTGCCGACGATTTTAAATAATAATATAATATATATATATATAATTTTTATGAATTATTTATATATTATATTATATTCATGTGCATAGTTGACTTGTAATTTTTAGTCCGTTGCGTCGAGCGTTGAGAGTTGACTCTGGTCCTGGTTCCGGATTTTCGAACGTCCTTGCGTACAATTTAATATCTTGTACTTTGTGTTTTGAATCTTGTACTCTTGTAATTTTGAGACGTTTCTCATCAATAATTGGAACCTCTTTGATTGTATTTTGTACTTTTGAGCTTTTTGGTCGTTTGTGTCTTCAATTCGTCGAATCTGTCTTTTGTCTTCACCTTTTAATATTTAAACGAATATCACTTGTAAATAGAACAATTGCAACTAAAAGCTTGTCTTTCTTGGGGAATAATGCTATGAAATATATGTTCGTTTTTAGCATTATCATATTTAAAGCGTAAAGTAAATAATTACAATAAAGAATACAAGACTTAATTTAAAGCGTAAAGTAAATAACGATAATGAAATTGCCATAAATAAAAGTGCGATAAAATAAACTTGCGATAATTAAAAGTACGATAATTAAAAGTATAATTAAATATAATAACAATAAAATAAAATGCGATAATTAGAAGTGCAATTAAATATAAAATAAAGGAAATTAAATATGAAATATATGTTCGTTTTTAGCATTATCAAATATTCCCACACTTGAGCGTTGCTTGTCCTCAAGAAATATAGTCTTGAAATACTAGAATCACTTCTTTATTCTTCACACTTTGTACATCAGTGATTTCTTTACGGCGGTATAAACAATGGTAGTAACGTTGTGGTTTACAGTCCCATATGACTATAAAAATTTAGATCCTTTAAGGAAATTGGATCTTTATGAAAACATTTGATCTTTTAAAAATTAAATCTACCTTTTACCCTAGATAAGTTTTCCGGAATAACCCTTCACCGGTGTTTGCAAGTTCTTTTTGTGGGTTTGGTGGGTTTCAGATTTGAAAATTTTAGCTCAAAACTTGTGGTTTTGTGTCACCCACTTGCTAACCTTGTATTAGAAAAGCAACACGTCCAGTTTACTTGCTCCGTATATTACCTTTCAATAAACTACCGTCCGGTTGTAAAGGAAAGCGTTGAACAAGCAACTGTTAAGGCAATGTCCTCTGACATGCTTTTAATTATGGTCTTTTAACGTGTCGGACGCAATTACTATCCTTTGTAGGAGCAATAGTAAAGCTCACTCTTATAATTTTTTCGGTCTGGCACAAGGTCCCGTCTTTGACCATGCTATGCAACCACCGTTCTTACGGTTGACACCCGATTTGGTTCAGGCGACCTAATGAATTCCAGGTGAATTCCTAGGATTTTACGTTCAATGGTAATGAATGCATTGAAAATGGGTTTTCAGAAAACAAATAGGTTTATAATTTGATCAAAATATTTTCTCGTTCAAGCTCGAGTTTAGATATCATCGAATTCCATGAGTTTGTAATTCTCAATCTTTAGGGTCAATCTCTAGGATTGAGTAATATCAGTCTTAAAAGCGGATTTTTGATCTTTAAGGAGATTATCCTTTCTGGGGATCTGATTCATTAGTCTTATCAAGCTAATTTGCACGGTGCCCCCCATTGTACGAGATAAATCCTTCTCATGGTTAGGATAAATTTGACCACTTGGCGACCCTGTTTAATGCTGAGGTCCGTGGATTTCCTGCTGATTTTAGTGATGACTTTTCTAGGTTTTTCGTCAATCTACAGCTGGTCTGGACGACAACTTCTTGACCTAAATCAAGAAGCGCGTTTCTTTTTCGAAAGACTTTACTTCCTTTTAACGATGGAATTGATTCATCATGTAAATCCATCTTTCTTACAGTAAATCAGGTAAAAATTTTTAGTTTAGTCCAAAGCAAAAGTATTTTCAGTTATTTGTACAAAAATATGTGACATATGTTTTGAATAACTTGGAGAATTTTCCCACACTTGGCTTTTATTTTCCTTTTTATTGTCCTCCATTCCATTTTAAATGAATTTTAACATTTTGGTTTGTTTCTCAATTTATGTCCTTTCCGAGGTAACAATAATTTCGGTGTTAACACCTAGTTTTATCATTCATAAATATGTATAAACATGATTTTGAGTTCATTTAGTTGAAAATTTTGAAATTTTTTACTAGAAGTGGGTAGTCAGTATATAAGACTAGGGCTGTTCTTTATTATCAGAGAGCACTAGATTCTAATACAACTACTGCTTTACTAGTATTTTTAATGGTAACCAAGTGTATGAAGTAAAAAATATTAAAAATCCGAAAGAATTTAACCCCTTCCCACACTTAAGATCTTGCAATGCCATCATTTGCAAGAAATCAGTAACAATTTAAATTATTGAGGGTAATTAGCGTAGAAATGATTAAATTTTACCAAAGTTTCCAAACATATTTGTGTTTGCTTGCTGAATGATAAATGGTGCATATCATTTGTTCATTCCGTCTTGTTGTTATTTCACATATATTTTGCATCTTGTCGTCAAAATTAGTTGCTTTTGCTGAACTTAATGTCATTCTTTGAAAATGCGTTGTTTTACCCTGTTGTGTACATAAGATAAACTGCAAACATATATACATATTTTTGAAGTTTGGTATATTACCCCACATTCAAAAATTATTAAAATCTAATAATAAAATTTAGAAAATTATAAAACTATTACAAATCCAACATAAGTATTAAATGTATCAACATTACAAATAATAAAATAAAAAATAAAAATAAAACTAAGTAGACTAGGGATGATACTGATACCAGAAGGGGTTCCATGCATAACCATATGTGCTATAAAATGCTTCTCCTGGGTAATACGTAGGATACGGTGGTTGAATCTCTATAGACCAGGGAGGGAATGTGGGCGTTGGGGGAGGAATATAGTTTCTACCTATATGTTGGCAATAAGCTATGATTTGGTTTTGATGAACTTGCCAATCTTCAAATGCTCTATGTCTAGCATTTTCATACTCTTGTGAAGCTATAACCCTTTGCATTTCTGCCATTTCATTTCCCCCTCCTACATTATCTTGCTGTTGGTTTCTCTCAACCTGTGGATGTCTACCATTATATCGTACTGCGGCGTTATTTCGCCTCTTCAAAAATTTAGCACCATGGTATAGATTTAAACCTATTGTATCTTGGGGTTCTGGTTCTTCGATTAATAATCCCCCCCGACTTATATCCACATTGAGATATTCAGCAATCAAAGTAATAAATATACCACCTCCTATTATGCTATGTGGTCTCATCCCCCTAACCATAGCTGATAAATAATAACCCACACAATATGGTATACTTACAGCGCTTTGTGGGTCTCGAATACACATGTCGTAAAATAAATCCTGCTCATTTACCTTTTCCTTATTCTTACCTCTTTGTGTAATCGAATTAGCTAAAAACCTATGAATTACTCTTAATTCAGCTCTATCTATATCCAAATAAGAGTAATTTCCCCTTTAAATCGGTGATGGCTAGTCATTTGACTCCATACACCATGCGTATCAAAATTTTCGTCTATCTTTCTACCATTTAGTATCAACCCTCTACAATCGGCAGATGCTAACTCCTCAGGCGTATATATACGTAAGGCCTGAGCCATGTCTAGTAAAGACATGTGTCGCATCGAACCTCCTAACAAAAATCTAATAAAAGATCGATCGGTTAAACTAGCTACCCGATCATTTATTTCTATACTACACAATAATTCTTCACACCATACTTTATATACAGGTCTACGCATGTTGAATAACCGTACCCAATCGTTGAAAGTAGAATTACCATACCTCTGTGCAAGTAATTCCCTAATTGGCCCGGCCAATTCTACAGCTTCTAATGGTCCCCATTCTATGACCCTAGGTACCTCAACTGCTTTAGAATGAAGAGTATGCAATCCTCTTTGGTATTTTGGATAATCTATCCAACGTCTATCAAATCTCAAGTTCGGGTGCAAATCTTCTAAGTGCATATCAGAAAATGTCATTACTGGATGAGGTATATCTTGCTTGTAGTAGTTATCCACCTCCTATTGGTCCGCATTCTCAGGAGGAGCATTGCGAGCTTGGGATGAAGATTCACCCCTTTCAGTCTGCAAAACACATCAAACACAATTTTTGTGCATCCAAATGTGCATTAATGTCAGCAAAATTATCAATCAAAATAATTACAATAACATGTCCAATTTATATCAAACTTAAGCTCATTTTCATATTTTTATCAAATCTACACTTTTTCAAATAAGAATATACAAAAATGTTCGCCAAGTTCATAAGCATTCAACTCAAATAACATGTCAAAATAATCATTACTAGCAATTAAACAAGTCTCAATTGGCATTATCTCTCAAAAATCAAGTTCATGAATTTTAGACTTGAAAAAGTCCACTTTAATTCTCAAAATCATGTTTAGGCTCAAAGTTTGGATCATTTAACTACCTAAACATGTTACACTACTTAATTTAGCAACAATTCATGACAAAAATCGGCCATAACCTGTTTATATCAAAAAGCCCCAAATTGCTCAAGAACACAAACCCTAGATTACTCAAAATTTGAAGTTTAAGGCTTCTAATCATGTTAAATAGCATCTATCTAGGTTATACAAGCATAATACATAAGCAATTTAAGCATAATTACACTAAAAAGCATCAAAATCGAATTGGGTATAAAATTGCTCAAGAACACCAATTTTCGGATTAAATGGTGTTTAGGTGTAGAAATTTACCGTTTTTCTTGAGTAATTCCTTGATAGCATCCTTCTTAACATGATTTTAGAAAAAGATTTGATGATTAACGGTGAAAAATTGTGAATTTGGGAGGTCTTTTTCGGGTTTTTTCGGGTTTTATTTAGCAGTTTGTTTTTGTGGTGTGCTGTGTGGACTGATCAGTTTACGGTTTTATTTTTTTCTGGGTTTTGGTCCCTCCGCGAGTCGCGGTGTTTGACCCTTCAAACTCCGCGAGTGGCGGGGTTTGATTTTTTTTTTTTGATACGCAATTTTATCGCACTTTTATTTATCGCAATTTCATTATCGTTATTTACTTTACGCTTTAAATTAAGTCTTGTATTTATTTTTTTATTTTTTTTACATTTGGTTTTAACTGCGACTAAAATTTTAAAATCGACAAACCGGTCATTAAACGGTAAAAATTCCCCTTTATAATAATAATATTATTTATATATATATTTGTATTTTTATAAAAGTAAACTAATATAGCGTTAAGCTTTGTTTAAAGATTTTCCATGTGGAACGAACCGGACTTACTAAAAACTACACTACTGTACGATTAGGTACACTGCCTATAAGTGTTGTAGCAAGGTTTAAGTATATCCATTCTATAAATAAATAAATATCTTGTGTAAAATTGTATAATATTTAATAGTATTTCCTTGTAAAATATAAGCTATTTTATATACACCTCTGCTTTGACATCAAGTTATTTTTGGCGCCGCTGCCAGGGAGCGTTGAGAGTTGACTCTGGTCCTGGTTCCGGATTTTCGAACGTCCTTGCGTACAATTTAATATCTTGTACTTTGCGTTTTGAATCTTGTACTCTTGTAATTTTGAGACGTTTCTCATCAATAATTGGAACCTCTTTGATTGTATTTTGTACTTTTGAGCTTTTTGGTCGTTTGTGTCTTCAATTCGTCGAATCTGTCTTTTGTCTTCACCTTTTAATATTTAAACGAATATCACTTGTAAATAGAACAATTGCAACTAAAAGCTTGTCTTTCTTGGGGAATAATGCTATGAAATATATGTTCGTTTTTAGCATTATCAAATATCCCCGGCAGCGGCGTCAAAAATAACTTGATGTCAAAGCAGATGTGTATATAAAATAGCTTATATTTTACAAGGAAATACTATTAAATATTATACAATTTTACACAAGATATTTATTTATTTATAGAATGGATATACTTAAACCTTGCTACAACACTTATAGGCAGTGTACCTAATCGTACAGTAGTGTAATTTTTAGTAAGTCCGGTTCGTTCCACAGGGAAAATCTTTAAACAAAGCTTAACGCTATATTAGTTTACTTTTATAAAAATACAAATATATATATATAAATAGTATTATTATTATAAAGGGGAATTTTTACCGTTTAATGACCGATTTGTCGATTTTAAAACTTTAGTCGCAGTTAAAACCAAATGTAAAAAAAATAAAAAAAATACAAGACTTAATTTAAAGCGTAAAGTAAATAACGATAATGAAATTGCGATAAATAAAAGTGCGATAAAATAAACTTGCGATAATTAAAAGTACGATAATTAAAAGTGCAATTAAATATAATAACAATAAAATAAAATGCGATAATTAGAAGTGCAATTAAATATAAAATAAAGGAAATTAAATATGAAATAAAATAATTATGCTTATTTAAACTTCCGTAATCATGATGTTTGACGTGTTGATTTTAGTTTTATGCCCATGGGTTAATTGTCCTTTGTCCTGGATTATATTTAGTGCAAGTTTGGATCATTTAACTACCTAAACATGTTACACTACTTAATTTAGCAACAATTCATGACAAAAATCGGCCATAACCTGTTTACATCAAAAAGCCCCAAATTGCTCAAGAACACAAACCCTAGATTACTCAAAATTTGAAGTTTAAGGCTTCTAATCATGTTAAATAGCATCAATCTAGGTTATACAAGCATAATACATAAGCAATTTAAGCATAATTACACTAAAAAGCATCAAAATCGAATTGGGTATAAAATTGCTCAAGAACACCAATTTTCGGATTAAATGGTGTTTAGGTGTAGAAATTTACCGTTTTTCTTGAGTAATTCCTTGATAGCATCCTTATTAACATGATTTTAGTAAAAGATTTGATGATTAACGGTGAAAAATTGTGAATTTGGGAGGTCTTTTTCGGGTTTTTTCGGGTTTTATTTCGCAGTTTTTTTGTGGTGTGGTGTGTGGACTGATCAGTTTACATTTTTATTTTTTTCTGGGTTTTGGTCCCTCCGCGAGTCGCGGTGTTTGACCCTTCAAACTCCGCGAGTCGTGGGGTTTGATATATATATTTTTTTTTACATTTGGTTTTAACTGCGACTAAAGTTTTAAAATCGACAAACCGGTCATTAAACGGTAAAAATTCCCCTTTATAATAATAATAATATTATTTATATATATATTTGTATTTTTATAAAAGTAAAATAATATAGCGTTAAGCTTTGTTTAAAGATTTTCCCTGTGGAACGAACCGGACTTACTAAAAACTACACTACTGTACGATTAGGTACACTGCCTATAAGTGTTGTAGCAAGGTTTAAGTATATCCATTCTATAAATAAATAAATATCTTGTGTAAAATTGTATAATATTTAATAGTATTTCCTTGTAAAATATAAGCTATTTTATATACACCTCTGCTTTGACATCAAGTTATTTTTGGCGCCGCTGCCGGGGAAAATCTAGCTTAAAAGCCGGAAGCGCAACGCTAAATATAAAAAAAAATTATTTTTAGTTTACTTTTATTAAAATACGCTTTTGTAAAAATACGTTTTTAATTATTCGAAAACATAAAAAGAAAACAAAAATATAAATATTTTTAAGATTTTGTTAAATATTTAAGTTTTATAAAGTTTCTTTATTTTTATTTTATAAAAATATAAGTTTTATTTAAATATTTTGTGTTTATTTAAAATATAAAATCAAAAACCGAAAAAAAAAGAAAAAAAATTATATATATATATAAATCTAGTTTTAAGATTTTTATTTATAAAATTATAAAGTAGTTCCATTTTTATTTTAGTTTTTAAATATAAGTTTTTATTATATAAATATTTTTATTTAAAACAGAAAATATAAAGCATAATACAGAAAATATAAAAAAAAAAACGCGTCGAATTAAAAACTGTACCAGAGTTGAATTTTAGAACCCCGTGACTCGCGGAGTTTTCCTGCTTCGGGCACCGCAACTCGCGGAGCAGCCCTGACACACGTGACAGAAACCATAATCAGCATTAATTACGGGTTTTATATTTATTAATTAACTTTTAACCCTAATTAGGTTTAATTTTAATATATTAATTAGTTTTACTTTTTATTTAATTTATATATTTAGTTAAATTAGTTTAATTAATGTAAAATTAATAGTTTTAATAAATAAATATTATAAAAATAATATTTTTATAAAAATTGTACTTTTTACAACTTTTTGTATATTTTTATATTTTATCCCTTATTAATTGTTTTAGCGTAATATTTGTGTTTTTCGCTAGTTTTTAGTGTTAAACTTAGTTTTTGCCATAGTTATATTTTTATTTCTAGATTTTTAGGCTTTGCCGTAAAATCTCTTAAGTGCTTTTTCTTTAGACTAAGATTTAAGTGCTTTAGAATTCTGCGACGCCTTTTTAAGTTTTTTTTTTTTTTTTTAAGTTATTGCCATTTGGGATATAGTTTTACTTGTAAGCTTTAATATTTTTAGACGCCTTTTACCTATGTATCAATTATCATTCCAATTAGTAATCTCAATTTGCGATTATAATTTTAAGTTAGTGATAGTAATAAGGTTGGGTTAGTCGAGTGTTTTTAAGTTCTATAAGTTACTCTTTTTCTTTCTTATTTTTATTTTTCGATCTTTTTCCGACACGCTCTTTTTCTTTCTTATTTCTCGCTATTCTAGTTTTAGGACATAGATTTTTATTCTACTTCTTATCTAAATTTCTTAAAATTACGAAAATTTATTTTTAGTGGTTAAATTGATAGTCATCAAAATTTTCTAGTTCGTAGTAATAGTTGGATTTGTACGTGGACCGGGTTATTGGAGCCAAACAGTCCTCAATTATATTGAGACCAAACGAATCTTGCCCCTCTGCTGCATCTTTTGGCTATTCGAAACGTGGGCAAAATCAGAAAAGTCTATTAATTGGATAACTTAAATAATTTTTCTTTCCTTTTAAAAAACTAATAGGATATTCAGTGAATGCACCGAGCAAGACGTTCATCACCTTTTGTACGTTCACCACCTGTAACTAGATTAAGACATCTAGCTAATATTGTCGCCGTTGATAATCCATTTTTTGAACCCGACCTCACAATTGAGAATCCGGAGAATATTCAGGGACAATTCATAGATCCTGAACCATTAAATTTTCCTCCGGAACCACCAATCATTCAAACAGAGATTGTTGAGGAACGAACCATTAAATCAGAATCCTCTAGTGATTCCTATTCTACAAATTCAATTATGGAAGTAACATAACCTTTAAGTATGGAAGACCGAATGAGAGCTAAACGCACTGGCCAAGGTCACGCAATTACTCATCCAGACATTAATGCGCCAGATTATGAAATCAAAGGACAAATTTTGCACATGGTGACTAATCAATGCCAATTTAGTGGTGCGCCGAAGGAAGATCCAAATGAACATCTTCGTACCTTTAATAGGATCTGCACACTATTTAAAATAAGAGAAGTAGAAGATGAACAAATATATCTCATGTTATTTCCCTGGACTTTAAAGGGAGAATCCAAAGATTGGTTGGAATCGTTACCTGAAGGGGCGATCGATACATGGGACGTTTTAGTTGAAAAATTTCTTAAACAATTCTTTCCGGCATCTAAAGCCGTAAGACTTCAAGCAGAAATTGTTACGTTCACACAGAAACCGAATGAAACTCTATATGAGGCATGGACCAGATTTGGAAAATTATTAAGAGGATGTCCGCAACATAGTTTAGACCCCTGTCAAATAGTACAAATATTCTACCAAGGATGCGACATCACTACAAGAAAAGACATCGATATAGCAGCTGGTGGTTCCATTATGAAGAAAACCGAAACTGATGCTTATAAAATTATTGATAACACTGCTTCCCACTCACATGAGTGGCACCAAGAAAAAGATATCGTTAGATCATCTAAAGCAGCTAGAGCCGATTCTTGCCATGACTTAGATTCCATTTCCGCAAAGATAGATGCTGTCGAGAGACGAATGGAAAAGATGACTAAGGATATTCACTCAATACGAATTAGTTGTGAGCAGTGTGGAGGACCACATTTGACAAAAGATTGTCTCAGTATTGAATTAACAATAGAACAAAGAGAGAATATTTCATACATAAACCAAAGGCCTGGAAATAATTATTAGAATAATTATCAACCGCCAAGACCGATTTACAATCAAAACCAGAACTATAACCGAAATATTCCATACAACAACCAACAAGGTCCTAGCAATCAACAAGTATCCAACAATACTTACAATCAGCAAAGACCTAATTTTCAAAACAAACCACCACAACAAACCGATGATAAAAAGCCAAATTTAGAAGATATGATGACGAAGCTAGTTGAAACTCAAACGCAGTTTTTCACATCTCAGAAACAAACTAATGAACAAAATGCTCAAGCATTTAGAAATCAACAAGCTTCTATTCAAAACTTGGAACAAGAAGTAAGTAACCTAGCAAGGTTAATAGGTGAAAGAAAACCGGGAAGTCTACCTAGTGATACAAATGCTAACCCCCGGAATGAAACAGCTAAAACCATTACCACAAGAAGTGGTACAACACTTAAACCACCTGAAATACCTGTAACTTCTGATGAAGCTATTCCTACTCCACAAGAACCACAACCTGAACAAGATAAGGAAAAAGAACCGGTAGTTGAGAAGGTTAATGAAGATAACACAGTTAAGGCTAAACCTTATATTAAACCATACCAACCACCACTTCCTTACCCGAGTAAAATGAAAAAAGAGAAACTTGAAGCCGAGCAATCCAAATTCTTGGATATGTTTAAACAGATAAATGTAAATCTTCCTTTCATTGATGTGATTTCAGGAATGCCTAGATATGCTAAATTTCTGAAAGATCTAATCTCGAATAGAAAGAAAATGGAAGAACTCTCGGCCGTTACTATAAATGCTAATTGTTCAGCAGTGCTGTTGAATAAGATACCAGAAAAACTATATGATCCAGGAAGTTTCACAATTCCATGTTTTCTGGGTAGTCTTAGTTCAATAGAAGCATTGGCAGACTTAGGTGCTAGTATAAATTTAATGCCGTATTCACTATACGCTAAACTAGACCTTGGAGAATTGAAACCAACAAGAATAAGCATACAACTAGCCGGTAGATCAATAAAATATCCTAGAGGGATAATGGAGAATATGCTAGTTAAAGTTGGTACTTTAGTATTTCCATTAGATTTTGTTGTTCTGGACATGGAAGAAGATTCTCAAGTTCCTCTCATATTAGGAAGACCATTCTTAAACACGGCTAAAACAATGATAGAAGTGTTTGGTAAAAAACTGACCCTAAGTATAGAGGATGAGAGTGTTACCTTTTCAGTTGATAGAGCAATGCAACAACCGCAATCTGCAGATGATACATGTTATTATATTCAAACTATAGACTCACATGCAGAATTGTTAGAAGAATTTCCAGAATTACAAGGAACAGGAGAATGTTCTTTAGGAGAAGGTAATGAACCAATTGATGAAGCTGAAATGTTAGCTACACTTATAGCTATTGGATATGAACCAACAACAGAAGAAATTCAAATGCTAAAAGAAGAAGACAGATATTGATATAAATCATCGATAGAAGAACCTCCGAAATTAGAGTTAAAGCCACTTCCAAACCATTTGGAATACGCTTATTTACATGGTGAATCTGAATTACCTGTAATAATATCGTCTTCTCTTAATGAAAATGAGAAATCACAACTCATTTCTGTGTTGAAAGCTCATAAACCAGCCATTGCATGGAAGATTCATGATATTAAAGGAATAAGTCCTTCGTATTGCACACATAAAATCCTTATGGAAGAAGGTCATAAAACGTATGTGCAACGCCAACGAAGACTAAATCCTAATATGCAAGATGTAGTTAAGAAAGAAATTATTAAACTGCTAGATGCAGGTTTAATATATCCAATTTCTGATAGTCCATGGGTAAGCCCAGTTCAATGCGTGCCTAAGAAGGGTGGCATGACTGTCATTAAAAATGAGAAAAATGAGCTTATTCCTACTAGGACTGTAACAGGATGGCGTGTATGTATTGATTATAGAAAATTAAATGACGCCACCAGAAAAGATCACTTTCCCTTACCTTTCATTGATCAAATGTTGGAAAGATTAGCCGGAAATAGTTACTATTGTTTTCTAGATGGATTTTCCGGATATTTTCAAATTCTAATAGCACCCGAGGACCAAGAGAAAACCACGTTCACGTGCCCTTATGGTACTTTTGCTTACAAACGCATGCCATTTGGACTTTGCAACGCCCCTGCAACCTTTCAAAGGTGTATGATGGCGATTTTTCATGACATGATAGAAGAATGCGTGGAAGTTTTCATGGATGACTTTTCAGTCTTCGGTGATACATTTGAATCATGTCTAGTTAATCTGGAACGAATGCTTATTAGATGCGAACAATCAAATCTAGTACTTAATTGGGAGAAATGCCATTTCATGGTTAAAGAAGGAATCGTTCTTGGTCATAAAATTTCAAAGGAAGGAATTGAAGTGGATAGAGCTAAAGTAGATGTAATTGCTAAACTTCCACATCCAACCAATGTTAGAGGAGTTAGGAGTTTTCTAGGGCATGCCGGTTTTTACCGACGTTTCATAAAAGATTTTTCTAAAATTGCCACTCCTATGAATAAACTACTAGAAAAGGATGCTCCATTCATCTTTTCAGATGAATGTATCAAATCTTTTAATATTCTTAAAGAAAAACTCACTAATGCGCCGATCATGATAACACCAAATTGGAATCTACCGTTTGAACTAATGTGCGATGCAAGTGATTTTGCAATGGGAGCCGTTTTAGGACAAAGGATTGAAAAACGATTTCAACCTATATATTATGCTAGTAAGACGTTACAAGGAGCACAAACAAATTATACAACTACTGAAAAAGAACTCCTTGCTATTGTCTTTGCTTTTGACAAATTTCGATCATATCTCGTTCTAGCTAAAACGGTGGTCTATACCGACCATTCTGCTCTTAGATACCTATTTTCGAAACAAGATGCTAAACCAAGATTAATCCGTTGGATCTTACTCTTACAAGAGTTCGATATTGAAATCCGAGATAAAAAAAGGAGCAGAAAATCTCGCCGCTGATCATCTTTCTCGTCTTGAAAATCCCGAATTAGAAGTTCTAAATGAATCGGCCATACAAGACAACTTTCCTGATGAATATCTATTGAAGATAGATTATAATGAAATCCCATGGTTTGCAGACTATGCAAACTACTTAGTTTGTGGATACCTTGAAAAAGGATTATCATACCAAAAACGAAAGAAATTCTTCAGTGATATAAAACACTATTTCTGGGAAGATCCACCTTTGTTTAAAAGTTGTCCCGATGGAATAATACGCCGATGTGTATTTGGAAATGAAGCTAGTAAAATCTTAAACCATTTTCACACAGGACCAACAGGAGGGCATTATGGGCCTCAATTAACAGCAAGAAAAGTTTATGAAGCTGGATTCTATTGGCCTACAATTTACAAAGACGCACACCTTCTTTGCAAATCCTGTAATGCTTGTCAAAGGGCCGGAAAAATAAGTCAACGTGATGAAATGCCACATAATGGCATTCAAGTATGTGAAGTATTTGACATTTGGGGTATTGACTTTATGGGTCCATTTCCAAAATCTCATAATAATCTCTACATTCTCGTTGCCATTGATTATGTATCTAAATGGGCGGAAGCACAAGCTCTCCCAACTAATGATGCACGAGTTGTAGTCAACTTTTTAAAACGTCTTTTTGCAAGGTTTGGAACACCGAAAGCTTTAATAAGTGATCGGGGTACTCATTTCTGTAATAATCAACTTGAGAAAGTTCTTAAAAGATATGGAGTAACTCATAAAATCTCTACTTCTTATCATCCACAAACAAGTGGACAAGTTGAAAATACCAACCGAGCTTTAAAACGTATTCTAGAGAAAACTGTAGGATCAAATCCGAAGGAATGGTCCATTAAATTGGAGGATGCACTCTGGGCTTTTAGAACAGCCTACAAAACTCCAATTGGAACTACACCTTTTAAACTCGTTTACGGAAAAGCATGTCATCTTCCAGTAGAAATTGAACACAAAGCATTTTGGGCTTTGAAGACATGTAATCTTGATTTACATGAAGCCGGACGTCTACGATAAAGTCAACTAAACGAATTAGAAGAATTAAGACATGAAGCATACGAAAATTCGTTAATCTATAAGGAAAGAACAAAGAAATGGCATGATAAAAGAATCAGAAGTTCAAAAGAATTTAAAGAAGGAGACAGAGTTCTTCTTTTCAATTCACGATTCAAGCTATTTCTTGGAAAATTGAAATCAAGATGGTCTGGACCATTCATAGTCAAAAGAGTTTTCCCATACGGAATGATAGAATTAATAAATTCAAATGGGATTGAATTTAAAGTTAATGGTCACAGAGTTAAACATTACATAGATAGTCCGATGGAAGTCAACAACGAAGTTAATCACAATTTTGATACCACAGCTAACTAAGTGTGGGGCGAATCAAGTCTTTTAAGGATTTTATGTATTTCTGTTAGAGTTAGATTTTTTGTTTTCGTGTAGTTCTCGAAAATGGAACCCGAATGGTCTTTCCCTAGCAGACCCTAAAGAACTAGTCTTCTCCCCCCATTCTGAATTTTTATTTTTTTTTAGGAAATGAAGACTGCCTGTGAATTAAACCATGGTCTAATGCTACACGCTTTGATCACTAAACGTAATAATGACACACTACCGAGTGAAATAGTATCAGTAATCAGAGAAAGATTGGACGGAGTAAGAAAAGAATCCAGATGCGAAGATAATAAGTTACAATTTGGTAAAGGAAAATCAAAATCCGCAGCGAAAAGAAGAGCACGACACCTAGAAAGATGTCACAAATGCGGAAAATGGTCACATGGAGGTAAATGTTCAAATAATCAAACCTATTCAAATACCGAATTTGTTACTTTATGCAGAGACGGACCGTTCATATGTTTAGAAGAAAAAACACTGAATGCTCGAGGTTACGCCTATGTAGCCATGGAAAACCAATTAAACCAACTATCTTATGAATGGGATAGATCGTATAACTAAGAATACTATCTCACAGGTAAGTCTGTACAGTTTTTTGTTTTTATTTTTATTTTTATTTTTTTAACCTTTTGATAATAAACGCTAATTTGTTCGCTATAAAGTATTAAATTGGTATTGACTAAAATTAGGTTTGGCGACCGAAATTATTGATATCATACAAAAATTTATTACATCATTGCGAAATTTAACGTTTATTCTTAAGGTATAAATATCTTTAATCAATCAACTTAAAATATTTCAAAAATTCGTCATGAGTTAAATTAGGTCATGGAACCGAAATTACTTTACCGAAAAGAGGGGCGCATGTTTTTGATAATATTTGATTGATTAAAGTGGGATAAAAGCCAAAAAGATTTTTAATTTTATTTTTACAATGTTTTAAAATTAATATATAAAAATTAAAATAATATTGTAAACTTTTTAAAATTAATATATTTAAAATTGTAAATATTTGAAAAATTAATCTTTTCAATATAAATTTGTATGTTTAAAAACAAAAATATAATATAAGTTTGGTGTGAATTTTTAATTTTTATTATATGAATTTTGAATTTTATGCATTTTAAATTTAAGTTTGGTGTGAATTTAAAAACAAAAATTTACTTTATTTCGCTAAGTTAAAAATATGATTTTTAAAATTCGTCGTAAGTTGAAGACTAGGTCTTTGAACCGAAATTGCTTTACCCGAGGAAGGGACGAGAACTTTTATTACCATTATTTTTAATCTTATTGAATTAAAGTATGCCAAAAACATAAAAAAAACCCAAAAATCTAAGCTTTTAAAACAATCGCTACAAAAAGACAAATTTTAAAATTTTGTCGAAGGACGGACTAGGACATCGATCCGAAACGACCTCGTCCTAAATAACAAAGGAAAACAAAATTTTAAATTTATTTTATATTTGTTTTATAAGTTAAGATTAAATTAAAAAAATAATAAAAAAAAAAATATCAAACCCCGCGACTCGCGGAGTTTGAAGGGTCAAACACCGCGACTCGCGGAGGGACCAAAACCCAGAAAAAATTAAAAACGTAAACTGATCAGTCCACACACCACACCACAAAAAAAAACTGCGAAATAAAACCCGAAAAAACCCGAAAAAGACCTCCCAAATTCACAATATTTCACCATTAATCATCAAATCTTTTACTAAAATCATGTTAAGATGGATGCTATCAAGGAATTACTCAAGAAAAACGGTAAATTTCTACACCTAAACACCATTTAATCCGAAAATTGGTGTTCTTGAGCAATTTTATACCCAATTCGATTTTGATGCTTTTTAGTGTAATTATGCTTAAATTGCTTATGTATTATGCTTGTATAACCTAGATTGATGCTATTTAACATGATTAGAAGCCTTAAACTTCAAATTTTGAGTAATCTAGGGTTTGTGTTCTTGAGCAATTTGGGGCTTTTTGATATAAACAGGTTATGGCCGATTTTTGTCATGAATTGTTGCTAAATTAAGTAGTGTAACATGTTTAGGTAGTTAAATGATCCAAACTTTGAGCCTAAACATGATTTTGAGAATTAAAGTGGACTTTTTCAAGTCTAAAATTCATGAACTTGATTTTTGAGAGATAATGCCAATTGAGACTTGTTTAATTGCTAGTAATGATTATTTTGACATGTTATTTGAGTTGAATGCTTATGAACTTGGCGAACATTTTCGTATATGCTTATTTGAAAAAGTGTAGATTTGATAAAAATATGAAAATGAGCTTAAGTTTGATATAAATTGGACATGTTATTGTAATTATTTTGATTGATGATTTTGCTGACATTAATGCACATTTGAATGCACAAAAATTGTGTTTGATGTGTTTTGCAGACTGAAAGGGGTAAATCTTCATCCCAAGCTCGCAATGCTCCTCCTGAGAATGCGGACCAACAGGAGGTGGATAACTACTACAAGCAAGATATACCTCATCCACTAATGATATTTTCTGATATGCACTTAGAAGATTTGCACCCGAACTTGAGATTTGACAGACGTTGGATAGATTATCCAAAATACCAAAGAGGATTGCATACTCTTCATTCTAAAGCTGTTGAGGTACCTAGGGTCATAGAATGGGGACCATTAGAAGCTGTAGAATTGGCCGGGCCAATTAGGGAATTACTTGCACAGAGGTATGGTAATTCTACTTTCAACGATTGGGTACTGTTATTCAACATGCGTAGACCTGTATATAAAGTATGGTGTGAAGAATTATTGTGTAGTATAGAAATAAATGATCGGGTAGCTAGTTTAACCGATCGATCTTTTATTAGATTTTTGTTAGGAGGTTCGATGTGACACATGTCTTTACTAGACATGGCTCAGGCCTTACATATATATACGCCTGAGGAGTTAGCATCTGCCGAAGGTAGAGGGTTGATACTAAATGGTAGAAAGATAGACTAAAATTTTGATACGCATGGTGTATGGAGTCAAATGACTAGCCATCACCGATTTAAAGGGGGAAATTACTCTTATTTGGATATAGATAGAGCTGAATTAAGAGTAATTCATAGGTTTTTAGCTAATTCGATTACACAAAGAGGTAAGAATAAGGAAAAGGTAAATGAACAGGATTTATTTTACCACATGTGTATTCGAGACCCACAAAGCGCTGTAAGTATACCATATTGTGTGGGTTATTATTTATCAGCTATGGTTAGGGGGATGAGACCACATAGTATAATAGGAGGTGGTATATTTATTACTTTGATTACTGAATATCTCAATGTGGATATAAGTCGGGGGGATTATTAATCGAAGAACCAGAACCCCAAGATACAATAGGTTTAAATCTATACCATGGTGCTAAAGTTTTGAAGAGGCGAAATAACGCCGCAGTACGATATAATGGTAGACATCCACAGGTTGAGAGAAACCAACAGCAAGGTAATGTAGGAGGGGGAAATGAAATGGCAGAAATGCAAAGGTTTATAGCTTCACAAGAGTATGAAAATGCTAGACATAGAGCATTTGAAGATTGGCAAGTTCATCAAAACCAAATCATAGCTTATTGCCAACATATAGGTAGAAACTATATTCCTACCCTAACGCCCACATTCCCTCCCTGGTCTATAGAGATGCAACCACCGTATCCTACGTATAACCCAGGAGAAGCATTTTATAGCACATATGGTTATGCATGGAACCCCTTCTGGTATCAGTATCATCCCTAGTCTACTTAGTTTTTTTTTTTTTTTTTGTAATGTTGATACATTTAATACTTATGTTGGATTTGTAATAGTTTTATAATTTTCTAAATTTTATTATTAGATTTTAATAATTTTTGAATGTGGGGTAATATACCAAACTTCAAAAATATGTATATATGTTTGCAGTTTATCTTATGTACACAACAGGGTAAAACAACGCATTTTCAAAGACTGACATTAATTTCAGCAAAAGCAACTAATTTTGACGACAAGATGCAAAATATATGTGAAATAACAACAAGACGGAATGAACAAATGATATGCACCATTTATCATTCAGCAAGCAAACATAAATATGTTTGGAAACTTTGGTAAAATTTAATCATTTCTACGCTAATTACCCTCAATAATTTAAATTGTTACTGATTTCTTGCAAATGAGGGCATTGCAAGATCTTAAGTGTGGGAAGGGGTTAAATTCTTTCGGATTTTTAATATTTTTTACTTCATACACTTGGTTACCATTAAAAATACTAGTAAAACAGTAGTTGTATTAGAATCTAGTGCTCTCTGATAATAAAGAACAGCCCTAGTCTTATATACTGACTACCCACTTCTAGTAAAAAATTTCAAAATTTTCAATTAAATGAACTCAAAATCATGTTTATACATATTTATGAATGATAAAACTAGGTGTTAACACCGAAATTATTGTTACCTCGGAAAGGACATAAATTGAGAAACAAACCAAAATGTTAAAATTCATTTAAAATGGAATGGAGGACAATAAAAAGGAAAATAAAAGCCAAGTGTGGGAAAATTCTCCAAGTTATTCAAAACATATGTCACATATTTTTGTACAAATAACTGAAAATACTTTTGCTTTGGACTAAACTAAAAAGTTTTACCTGATTTACTGTAAGAAAGATGGATCTACACGATGAATCAATTCCATCGTTAAAAGGAAGTAAAGTCTTTCGAAAAAGAAACGCGCTTCTTGATTTAGGTCAAGAAGTTGTCGTCCAGACCAGCTGTAGGTTGACGAAAAACCTAGAAAAGTCATCACTAAAATCAGCAGGAAATCCACGGACCTCAGCATTAAACAGGGTCGCCAAGTGGTCAGATTTATCCTAACCATGAGACGGATTTATCTCGTACAATGGGGGGGCACCGTGCAAATTAGCTTGATAAGACTAATGAATCAGATCCCCAGAAAGGATAATCTCCTTAAAGATTAAAAATCAGCTTTTAAGACTGATATTACTCAATCCTAGAGATTGACCTTAAAGATTGAGAATTACAAACTCATGGAATTCGATGATATCTAAACTCGAGCTTGAACGAGAAAATATTTTGATCAAATTATAAACCGATTTGTTTTCTGAAAACCCATTTTCAATGCGTTCATTACCATTGAACGTAAAATCCTAGGAATTCACCTTTAATTCATTAGGTCGCCTGAACCAAATCGGGTGTCAACCGTAAAAACGGTGGTTGCATAGCATGGTCAAAGACAGGACCTTGTGCCAGACCGAAAAAATTATAAGGGTGATCTTTACTATTGCTCCTACAAAGGATAGTAATTGCGTCCGACACGTTAAAAGACCATAATTAAAAGCATGTCAGAGGACATTGCCTTAACAGTTGCTTGTTCAACGCTTTCCTTTACAACCGGACGGTAGTTTATCGAAAGGTAATATACGGAGCAAGTAAACTGAACGTGTTGCTTTCCTAATACAAGGTTAGCAAGTGGGTGACACAAAACCGCAAGTTTTGAGCTAAAATTTTCAAATATGAAACCCACCAAACCCACAAAAAGAACTTGCAAACACCGGTGAAGGGTTATTCCGGAAAACTTATCTAGGGTAAAAGCTAGATTTAATTTTCAAAAGATCAAATGTTTTCATAAAGATCCAATTTCCTTAAATGATCTAAATTTTTATAGTCATATGGGACTGTAAACCACAACGTTACTACCATTGTTTATACCGCCGTAAAGAAATCACTGATGTAAAAAGTGTGAAGAATAAAGAAGTGATTCTAGTATTTCAAGACTATATTGCTTGAGGACAAGCAACACTCAAGTGTGGGAATATTTGATAATGCTAAAAACGAACATATATTTCATAGAATTATTCCCCAAGAAAGACAAGCTTTTAGTTGCAATTGTTCTATTTACAAGTGATATTCGTTTAAATATTAAAAGGTGAAGACAAAAGACAGATTCGACGAATTGAAGACACAAACGACCAAAAAGCTCAAAAGTACAAAATACAATCAAAGAGGTTCCAATTATTGATGAGAAACGTCTCAAAATTACAAGAGTACAAGATTCAAAACGCAAAGTACAAGATATTAAATTGTACGCAAGGACGTTCGAAAATCCAGAACCAGGACCAGAGTCAACTCTCAACGCTCGACGCAACGGACAAAAAATTACATATATATATATATATATATATATATATATATATATATATATATATATATATATATATATTATATTATTATTTAAAATCGTCGGCAAACAAAGAGCCAAGGCTGAATGAGCTGTAAAAACGAACTCCGCGACTTGCGGAGTTCGAAGGCTAAAAGAACCGCGACTCGTGGAGCCCCAAAAAATGAAAATGCCTATAAAAGCCAACGCAGTTCGACGAATTTTAATATCAATATATATCCATCCATCTATCTATACGTAATATTTATATTTATAATTTATATTTTAATTTTAATTTTAATTTTAATTGTAATCCTAATAATAAGGGTATGTTAGCGAATGTTGTAAGGGTGTAAGTCGAAATTCTGTCCGTGTAACGCTACGCTATTTTTAATCATTGTAAGTTATGTTCAACCATTTTAATTTAATGTCTCGTAGCTAAGTTATTATTATGCTTATTTAAAACGAAGTAATCATGATGTTGGGCTAATTACTAAAATTGAGTAATTGGGATTTGTACCATAATTGGAGTTTGGACAAAAGAACGATACTTGTGAAAATTAGACTATGGGCTATTAATGGGCTTTATATTTGTTTAACTAAATGATAGTTTGTTAATGTTAATATAAAGATTTATAATTGGATGTACCCATAAATTACCATATACACTCGATCGAACACGATGGGCGGGGTATTTATATGTACGAATAATCGTTCATTTAACCGGACACGGGAATGGATTAATAGCCACTAGAATAATTAAAACAGGGATGAAATTATGTACAAGGACACTTGGTATAATTGATAACAAAGTATTAAAACCTTGGGTTACACTCAGTCGACATCCTGGTGTAATTATTAAACAAAGTATTAAAATCTTGTTACAGTTTAAGTCCCCAATTAGTTGGAATATTTAACTTCGGGTATAAGAATAATTTGATGAGGACACTCGCACTTTATATTTATGACTGATGGACTGTTATGGACAAAAACCAGACGGACATATTAAATAATCCAGGACAAAGGACAATTAACCCATGGGCATAAAACTAAAATCAACACGTCAAACATCATGATTACGGAAGTTTAAATAAGCATAATTATTTTATTTCATATTTAATTTCCTTTATTTTATATTTAATTGCACTTCTAATTATCGCATTTTATTTTATTGTTATTATATTTAATTGCACTTTTAATTATCGTACTTTTAATTATCGCAAGTTTAGGTTATCGCACTTTTATTTATCGCAATTTCATTATCGTTATTTACTTTACGCTTTAAATTAAGTCTTGTATTTATTTTTTATTTTTTTACATTTGATTTTAACTGCGACTAAAGTTTTAAAATCGACAAACCGGTCATTAAACGGTACAAATTCCCCTTTATAATAATAATATTACTTATATATATATTTGTATTTTTATAAAAGTAAACTAATATAGCGTTAAGCTTTGTTTAAAGATTTTCCCTGTGGAACGAACCGGACTTACTAAAAACTACACTAGTGTACGATTAGGTACACTGCCTATAAGTGTTGTAGCAAGGTTTAAGTATATCCATTCTATAATAAATAAATATCTTGTGTAAAATTGTATAATATTTAATAGTATTTCCTTGTAAAATATAAGCTATTTTATATACACCTCTGCTTTGACATCAAGTTATTTTTGGCGCCGCTGCCGGGGAAAATCTAGCTTAAAAGCCGGAAGCGCAACGCTAAATATAAAAAAAAAAAATTTAGTTTACTTTTATTAAAATACGCTTTTGTAAAAATACGTTTTTAATTATTCGAAAACATAAAAAGAAAACAAAAATATAAATATTTTTAAGATTTTGTTAAATATTTAAGTTTTATAAAGTTTCATTATTTTTATTTTATAAAAATATAAGTTTTATTTAAATATTTTGTGTTTATTTAAAATATAAAATCAAAAACCGAAAAAAAAAGAAAAAAAATTATATATATATATATATATATAAATCTAGTTTTAAGATTTTTATTTATAAAATTATAAAGTAGTTCTATTTTTATTTTAGTTTTTAAATATAAGTTTTTATTATATAAATATTTTTATTTAAAACAGAAAATATAAAGCATAATACAGAAAATATAAAAAAAAACGCGTCGAATTAAAAACTGTACCAGAGAAAAGATGAAAGTATTAATAAAAAGATGAAAGTATTAATAAAAAGGAAAAAGGAAATGGATAATGAATGAAGGAGATGGATGTTGACTCTTTGACCTAGTCATGAGTTTGGTCAAATGACAACATTGGTCCCTCAAGTTTGAAGCGGGTGCGTGTATTAACCAAACGGATTACCTAAATGAAATATTTTAAAATTCGTATTAATGGAAGATGTTATAATTATATAACGGACTTTAAATAAATAAACGGAAAGTAAACGGAAAAAGGCGGGATGTTACACATAAATCGAGCGTCAACGTACGAGTTATCGAAACTAAAATTACAAGTCACCTATGCGCGAGAATATAATATAATATAGTAATATGTCGACAAGCTAAATAACAAAAATATGTGAGCTCGATTCAAAGGCCATGCGATCGCATGGCTGTAGGCCTGTGAACCCATGCAATCACATGGGGAGCAGGTTCAGCAAACATCTATAAATCACGATCGAATTCAGCCAGTTTGTGCAATTATTTCTTTTCTCTCGTTCTCTCTACATTATTATTAATATTTATATTATTATTATTATTATTATTAATAAGATTAATAATATTATTATTATTAGAAGTATTAGTATTATTATTATTATTAGTATTTATACATAAAATACTACGACGAGGTTCTGCCCAAGTGTTTACAAAACGGGTTTTTGAGCGGGATAGAGCTAAGGAAAATATGAGTTATAACTATGGAGGTTATGGGTAATGTTCATGGGTATTGTTCGCAAGTCAAACCTAATGTTTATCATCTCCGTTGTGTCTACGTACTTTCCTACAATATTGAATCACAATATTGATACGTAAGCATTCATATCTTATCTTTTATATATTAATAGTGTATCCATGTCTAGTGCTCGAGTATATATGTTTATACATGTTTGCATGCCAAATTTCGTCGTTAGATAGTTTTACAATGAATTACGAATTTAATACATATACAACAAATATAAGGTATATGATATGCATGTTATTGGAAAGCTGGCGAAAAATTAATAACTTTTCATTTAGAAATTGCGTGATTTCGATGAACGGATTAAAAGATATGGTCAACTGAATTATAATTAACATTAATTGAAATTGCTTTTGAATCTGCAATTGATATTTAAACAAGTTGTTTATAAGATTGATAAATTAGATTTTCAAATATTACTAATCGAGTAAATGAATTTCTATATAAGGCACGTCTCGTCTTGTTGAACAATTGTCAAAGTTGACTGTCTTATCATGTTTTAAAGCTTTATAAACACTATAATCTGATTTTACAAATATTGGGAAACGATATGAAATGTTAAAATATATTCAATTCCCATGATCATTCAAATATAATATAACTCTTGAAATAAATAATCTTTTGATTTTGATAAACTATAAATTCGTTCAACTATCAAGACTTATACTATGTTAATATAATAAACATGTATAGATTTAAAGATCATATTGGGTCAGGTTGACTGTTTGAGATGACTTTTGTTAACTTTTGCATGTCGGTCTCGAGCATTAGGATTGTGATACACTATGACCTGACCTAGCTTGTTAGACATGTATTGACCAACATATGTTCTCTAGGTTGAGATCTACGATTATTTTGCATTCTGAGTTTCAGTCACATTTCGGTGAATGACCTTATGTGCTGCTAAGGTGAGTTTCATTTGCTCCCTTTTTAATTGCTTTTGCAATATATATATATTGGGCTGAGAATACATGCACTTTATTTTAAATGCAATGGACACAAGTACATACATAATTCTACACTGAGTTTGAACCGAAAATCCCTTAGCTTTGGTAACTAGTAACTGTCGGTTATAAGAACTGGTGGGCGCGAGTAGTTGTATATGGATCCATAGGGCTTGACATCCCCGTCTGTTCCAGGTATAGAAACCCTAGCCTGAACTATAAAACAGACGTATACTATTTGAGGTTAATACACGTTGGATTGCGTGTATTGTACATGTTGGTTGCATGTATGTTAAAACAGGGGTACTTATTATAACGTTAAAGTTTAGTTACCAGGGTGCTCAATTTCGTAGACTATTTTGATAAACGTTTCTGGATGAAACAACTGAAATCTTGTGATCCACCTTTATATACGGATTATGCGCAACATTAAAACTATGAACTCACCAACCTTTGTGTTGACACTTGAAAGCATGTTTATTCTCAGGTTCCTAGAAGTCTTCCGCTGTTTGCTTATCTGTTATACAAGCTATGTGCATGGAGTCATACATGCTTTATTCGAGAAAATGTTGCATTCACAAAATCATCACCATGTATCTTATTTTGACTGCATTATCAACGGATGTAGTATTGTAAACTATTAATTACGGTGATTGTCTATATGTGGAAATCATCAAACATCAAAAACCTTAGAATTTGATATTCAATTATGATGTGCCTTTTTCAAAGGAATGCAATGTTTACAAAACATATCATGTAGAGGTCAGTACCTCACTGTGAAATCGATGAATGATGTGTTCGTCCAAAGGGATTTGGACGGATCATCACAGTTGGTATCAGAGCTTGAGGTTATAGGGAACCAGAATTTGCATTAGTGTGTTTAACTGGTAATTGTTAAGATGCATTATCTAACGACCCGTCCTAATCCATCTGGATGAAATCCATATCGATTATAAACGATTCATAATAGTTGATTACATCGCGAGGTACTTGACCTCTATATGATACATTTTACAAACATTGCATTCGTTTTTAAAAGACAAAATTTCACTACATCGACAGTTGACAGACATGCATACCATTTCATAATATATTCAAATATAATTGACTTAATAATAATCTTGATGAACTCAATGACTCGAATGCAACATCTTTTGAAATATGTCATGAATGACTCCAAGTAATATCTCTAATATGAGCAAATGCACAGCGGAAGATTTCTTTCGTACCTGAGAATAAACATGCTTTAAAGTGTCAACCAAAAGGTTAGTGAGTTCATTAGTTTAACATAAATAATCATTTCCATCATTTTAATAGACCACAAGATTTCAATTTTTTCATAAATATACATCTCATATCAGGCATTTCGCAAACTGCATAGAGATAAAAATCATTAATATGAATTGAACACCTGGTAACCGACATTAACTTAATGCATAAAATATCCCCAAAACAAAACCTCTCGTCTGTATAATAATCTCGAAGTACTAAAGCATTTGTACCCCGAATGGGACTTGTCAAGGTCCATAGATCTATCTTTAGGATTCGCGTCAATCAGGGGCCATTTCCCTAAATTCTTAGGTTACCAGACTTGAAGGGCGATATTCGGTTAATAATCCAACCATAGAATGTAATTTTAAGTACTTGTGTCTATTTCGTAAAACATTTATAAAAGCAACGCATGTATTCTCAGTCCCAAAAATATATATTGCAAAAGCATTTAAAAAGGGAGCAAATGAAACTCACAATACTGTACTTTGTAGTAAAAATACATATGACAACATTGAACAATGCAGGGTTGTCCTCGGATTCACGAACCTATATCATTTATATATATATATATTAACACAAAAAATGGTAATCGAATAGGTTTATATATTATTAGTGATTTAATTGTTATTTTAATTAGGTTTTTCATTAATAACCTTATTAATTATATTTATTAATATTTATTATAAAAGTATTAATATAGTTATGTATAATAAATATAGTTTTGTATAATTAATAGTTATTTGATAAAATAATATTGATAATAATAATAAATAAAAGTTGTTTTATTTTACAATAATATTAATAATAATAATAATAGTTATTATGATAATAATATTGATGATAATAAAAATAATAATATTAATGTCAAAATAATAATAATGATAGTAATAATAATAATTTTGATAAAAAAATGATAACTTCTCTAATAATGATAATACTAATAGTAAAAATGATACATTTAATATAATTGAGTGTTCTTACTAAAAATGATACTAATAATAATATTAATGATATTATTAATAATAATTTTAAGAATACTAATAATAATAATAATAATAATAATAATAATAATAATAATAATAATAATAATAATAATAATAATAATAATAATTATAATAATAATAATAATAATAATAATAATAATAATAATAATAAGTATGTAAATAACTACCTCAAGGAAGTAAACTAACAATAATGCCCAAGTCCGAGTTTGAACCCGCGACGTCCAGCTAACCCGATAACATCCTTGACCATTCTTCTGTATCTATTTTTCTGATTTAATTACCATCCTAAATATATTTAACTTGTATATCTCTGTTTCATCATCAAAATAATCATCGAATCATCTTCCATGATTATAATTTAACAACCTCATCATCATGCTTATCATCACAACATCGTTCATAAGCATCATCATCATCGGAAAAAAAAAATATATATAAATATATGATCCCCATCGTTTTAAATTTGATAAACTTGTTTGTTAGGCCCACTAATCACAACAAATTCGTGGCTCCAGCAAATATAACATGTCTGAAAGAAAAAAAATATAAACTTCAAGATTATGCCCATGTTATCGACCAACTAGTCCCAATTGTTTCCCATGTGGGATCTCCTCACCGAATCCATTATAATACTCGGTATACTATATTACTCCACTTGATTAATTAATAACATAACACTCTATATAATAGCACCCTATAAACAAGTGTTGTATCCAATCTAGATTACTTCATTCCTTATATATATTCAAGTCGTTTATTTGCTGTAAAGGGTGTCGGTTAAAAGCAAAAGTAGCAGCAACAAAAGGAGCAGTTGCATACCAACAATCGACAAGTACACATGGGATAGAATTAATCTTCAACCGTAACATAAATTTCGAGTGGGTTTCTAAAAAGGAAAACAGATATCATTAAAGTAGATGCGGGCGTGATTATCCCAACTAATTCACTAGAATTATCGGTCCATGATCCCTACTTTATTCCTTATGCAATTTAAAATGTTTAGCATAATAATATTCTATGTATCCACTTGACAACTTTAATAAAGTTCCCCCACTTCATCTCGTTATAATACTCGGCATATGACAGAACGAAATTTATAGCAAGGGCTACGGTAATCGTGAAATCATGATGGTGTGCTTATGTTTGCACCTACAGAAACAAAAGAAAAGATATAGGTGTTGGTTGTGGCTTAAACAGAAAAAGAATATGCAGGCTGCAGCAACAATACAGAGTGTACTAGCATCAAAAATGGCCTGTAACAGTAGCAGTAAACAATGATCTCGAGTGGCTGTTTGAACAGGAAATAATAGTATTAAAGGTGTTGGGCTTGATCACGATAGCAAGGAAAACATGGCATGTGTTTGGGTTCGTGATCTCAAAAGAAAGGGGAAAAAAATGGTAAAACGTGATGGTGATTTATGGTTGATTAAGGTGGTCGTTTGAATCAACAAAAGAAAGATATCAACGAGTATTATTTGCAATGGTTATGATGGTAGTGTTATAAATGGGTTTCATTGGTGGTTTAACATGGAGAAAATGGTGGTTCGAGATCGAAGGGTAACAGAAGAACAAACAAGTTCAAGTGTTGATGTTTGTGATGATGGGTGGTGTGATTTATTGAGTAAGATAAATGCCATATGTGGTAATGCTTGTGTTTCAATATGTCAAGAGCAGGAACAGAATAAAATAAAATAATTAAAGTGGATAAAGACCTTAAACAGAATTTGGATTATATTGATGTCTGATTTATGGTTCGTACAAAGATTGGGATTTGTAGAATCAATTTAGCACAGCTCGATTGGGACCTCAAGCAGAAAAAGTGATCCTATGACATATTATTTATATTTAATATTAATATTAAGGATTTATAACTAATACTAAATATATATTAATAATAATAAAATATTATTAGTTTTTATAACAAAATATACAGATAATAGAAAATAATAATAATATTACTAATCAAAATAATGTTAATAATAATAATAATAGAAATAATGGTAATGATAATAATATCAATATTACTAATATTAATGATAATAAATAATGATAATCACAATAATAACTATAAAAATGATAATGATCGTATTACTAACGATAATAATGAAAATTATGATTTTTAATAATAGTACCTAATAATAATACTACTAATCATAAGTTACATGATTCATTTTTTTTATATTTATATATATTATGTATTAACTTAATAATACTGATATTAATATTGATATTTTTTAATCCTAATGAAAGTAATAATAACATTAATATTATATTTTAACTTGTTATTACTTATAATATTTTAATGTTATAATCTATTATTTATGTAATGTTTACTAATTATATAATTAAATATTTATACAATATATATATATATATATATATATATATATATATATATATATATATATATATATATATATATATACTTATTTATTTATATAACTATATTTATTTTCAAACAATTGTTCGTGAATCATCGGGAATGGTCAAATGATAATTGAATATATGAACACGGTTTCAAAGTTTTCGAGACTCAACATTACAGACTTTGCTTATCGTGTCGAACTTAGGTAAAGATTAAGTTTAAATTTGGTCGGAAATTTCCGGGTCGTCACACATTAGTGAGTCTGGACTATGACCGTATCTGTTTTTATCGAGTTTTGCTTATCATTCCTTGTCGAAAATTACCTGCTTACCATCTTTAGGAAATTGCATGCTTATCATTCTTAAGTCTAGACACATATTACTGCATTGATTGCATGAATAGTATATAGACAAAATTCATATCTTAGCGTATCTGCTAATTCATATCTTAGCATATTTGTTACTGTAACTTTGCTTGACGTCTTCCGAAAATTTCTCCGTGATTTATGGAATTTGGTATTATATATACATATGTAAATTATATATTGAAGAGTACCAAACTAAATTCTATAATCTATTTCATATCAAAAATCATCTCCCTAATTATACAAGATGGATCCCGTATCTAGTTCAAATTCCTTAAACTCCGACAGCTATTTCGATATGGATATTCACCTGAACTCCGAAGACAGTGTCACCAGAATGGATCAACCAATCAGCCATCACCTATTCTGGATGAATTGGGGATGGGTTCGTAGCATGCTTAGTCATTGGAGATAAGAAGAAGGTGATCCCTTCCATCCACCACATTTCCCTCTTGGCAAAGAACCTGAAGCACTTACCGGCGAACCTGTTCGAGACACCATTTTCTCTCTCATTTCCAGAGTATCTCGTCACGATAATATACTATCTCAAATTCTGAATCTTATTCATCCACTCGTCCGAACCAACAATCATCTCGGTGTAATAGAAGAAGTCAATGAGCTTCGCGCTCGGGTAGTGGCTTTGGAGAATATAGTGCAAAGGTTACAAGCACCAGCAGCATCACTGGCATCAACAGTACCATCGACAACAACACCAACAATACCATTACCACCACCAACAACAACCGTATCGCAAACCTCAACTTCACAATCTGTCCCACAAGCATCCATGTCATACGCCCTGTAGATACCAAGGAATACCAATAACAACAAACGATGAAGTATTGATTCATAACTTCATCGAAGAAATATTCTGCAGAGAATATGTAGTTTCTAAAAGTTTTAGAGATTATATATTCTAGTGCAAATTGTAAATTAGATGAGTGGGTGGATAGAAATAATAAAGTGAAACCTTGACAGGAATAGTGCGCGATTTACAAGCTAGACTTGTTATACAAGCAGCATCAACAGTACCGTCAGCATCACAAGCACGTCAGTACTATCAGCATCGTTAGCACTAGCAGCACATATAACATCACAAGCTCTGCCAGTTCCATAATCACTAACATCATCACAAATCAGCAACGTGTATATTGTATCAACGAGTTATGAAGTATTAACTCATTTTCCCTGAAGAAATTATATGTATATTTTATATATATATATATGAAATTTGAAATCAAAATAAATCTTTTCGTACTAAGCTATTACATGTGAATCTTAACTGGTAGGTACTACTCGATTAGTTCATGTTACTAATATGCTATACATTCTTCATTAATGACTTAACAATCGTTAACTATAATTTCTGCTTCGACTTAATAGATTCCATTTCATAGTAAATTAAGTGTACTATTCAAATATATGTTTGATTTTACACTTTCATTTTCGATGTACTCGAAACTTTCTAGAAAACATCATTTGTATCTTGCGAAGTTAGCAAGAGTTCCAAGAGCACCAACATGATTCACTGAGGAAATATCAATAAAACTGAATAATGAAGTATTGATTACATTAGTGAAATACTCCGCGAAGATTATGAAATCTTTAATGTTTTAGAGATTATTCATTTTTAGTTCCAGCCGAAAATCAAATGAGTTTAATAGTATATTAACTCATTAAATCCGTATTACATCCGAAGAAAATATACATATATATTTTCAAAAAGACTATAGTAAAATTCTTATGTACAAAATATTACTTGTAAAATTTTTAACGGGTAGCTAATACCGGGAAATATATAAGTTCACAATTAATATGTTACACTGTACATTCTTCAATTTTGATTCAAGAATCATTAACTATACTCACTACATTCACAGTGATATACATTCTTCCATAAAAATCATAACAACCATTTTCATACAAATTCGATTACACATTTTGATTTTTGACAGATCAGAATCTGAGTCAAGATTTAACAGAAGATATCACTATTAGATATTCACATCTTACAAAACCATACTTTGAATTCAAAACTGTGCTAGATCCTTTGACATTATTATTACCGAAAATAACTTTGCAACTCCTTTTCAAAGTAGCCAGTTTTGTCACACCTCCAGCAATTCAACTTCAATTGTTCATTCGAATAAGCCTTATTATAACAATTACCCCTTCATCATTATTACCAAGGAACCTTTTATATCTCGCCACATTAGAAGTAAACTTACCAACAACTTCATTGATCTTTAAGCCTCTCCGAAAAATCACTATACTTATTCATTGAAACCCTATCATGTACTTATTCTAGCATCTTGTAATGGTAGTTGCCATACCAAAAAGCTTGAATCATTATTCTCGAATTTCGCAGTAATTCTACGCCAACAGTTATATATATATATATACACATATAACGTCTATCTCCAAGACTTACATACTTCGAATGTGAAGTTTCTAAAAACACCCTAAACTGTGAACTAGTTTTTGGAACTTTGAAAAAGCTGAATGAAGCAGCAGAAACTGTAGACAACCGTAACAGTCAAAAGTTTGATGATAAAGAATAGTGTGTTAGTAAAGCTCAGAAAAAGAGAAGGTTTGGTACTGGAAAACGAATTGAGCAAACTATGAAGGAGGCTGTGGACAAATCACAAAGACTAAACCTACCTTCAAAGAATCCAAATGATTCAGTATTTGCTAAAGACATTAACGAATACCTTGCTCCTGACTCTAAACTTTTATGGACAAATTTTCATTATCATCTTTCGATATTAGAAATTTTATGATATCATCGTATCTTTCATTATAAATATCCTCAATATTCCTGAAGATATTTTCATAACTATTCTTATCTAAAATCATTTATCTCTTCACGATATCAGTGTTACATCAGAAAGGAAACTGTTTTAGGTTCTAAATTCTGAAAAGTTTGAACTTAAATTATGAATGTTATTGAAGTAGTGTTGGGAAGTGAAGTATGAGTTAGTATAATATAATCACACCTGATCAAAGTGATTATATTACAGTAAGTCATGCTGAGTTTCTAATGTAATGTGATAAAGGTTCACAGATCATACCCTCATCATGAACCATGTTACATAACTCTTTCATTCTATTTAACCTCTAAACTATCAAGAAAATATTTTCTTGATGATTCGGACTCTTCCGGATATTCTGGTAATTTGACAAATCAAATCGTGATATTATCTTTCCATTCTACTTTGTATATTCTGATCATTCAAAACTCCATACCTACGAATTCTGAACCATTATTCGCTTGACTTGAAGTCGGGAAGGAAAAAAAAGCATGGAGCTCCTAAATATAAGAGAAAATATAAAGCTTGACAACAACACATAAATTACAAACCGTGTATATCAATACGTATTGCAACGTAAAGACACGAGAGAATTAAAAACATTATAATCTCAAGGTAATAGTAGAAGAAAATAACTTCCTCTGGTGGCAGATGAAAAAGAAGAATGAAGGATACGATAGCCAAGAAAATATCAAGAATCAGAACTGGATTTAGCATTTTCACAATCTTTTAGAAATAAGAATTGAGGAAGTGATTATAGGAATGGTGAAAATAATGGAACGGAAGAGGACAATTTATAACGAAATATCAGACATAGCAATCGAGGCAGATTACGCATTTAATCAAAGAAAATCTTAATCTCCTTAATTTTCGGAGAATCAAATCTTATATAGATTATGAAAGTTTCCTTGAATTCCGGAAATCAACCGTGACTACATCAAGAGTTAAGACGAACCTGTATTTACTCATTTCACTCTTTTGCGATAGCTTCACTCGTACTCTTCACATAAAAAATTGTTTTATTCATATTACTCAATGATGATAAAACTCTAATTTTCAACTCATATGAGTCATGAAAACATACTTATTGTCAGCCATGACGATCCTAATCAAATTTCGGGATGAAATTTCTTTAACGGATAGGTACTGTGACGACCCGAAAATTTTCAACCAAATTTAAACTTAATCTTTATAAGATTTCGACAAGATAAGCAAAGTCTGTAATGTTGAGTCTCGAAAATTTTGGAACTATGTTCATATATTCAATTACCCTTTTGACTATGCTCGACGATTCACGAACGAATATATAAATGGATATGCATATATATATATATATATATATATATATATATATATATATATATATATATATATATATATATATATATATATATATATATATATATATGTATATATATATATATATATATTATAACTTGAAAGCATTAACAAAGTATTAAATGTATAATACTTTACATTAAACGTATTTGTCTCAATATATGTTTAATATATTCATATACGAAATTAGAAGGTAATACCAATGATTGATTTAGTAGATACTTCGGTACTTATAAATCCCCTAAATATTATGATATGATTTATAGGTCTCTATTGTGAGGTTCACGTTGATTTGAGAAATCGTTTCTTTTAACAATATTCAGAATAAATGGTAAAGTGTTCTACAAGTAGGAACAAAGTGTCAAATAACAAAAATTGGACTAAAGTTAGTGGAAAAACTGAAATTCATAATATTCGATTGATCTATTTTCAAACATACCGATTATACATCCCTGAATGTTAATATATATGTTTTATAATATAAACTTAGATTTTAAAATGATTTGTTATAAAGACTTCATATATATTAAATATATTTTAAATAAATAACGAGACGATAAATTAAAGAAGCAATTGACCAAAACACTCGAACGTTCAAGTTATACTTCGAGTGATATAGTGTATTGATGATTTAAGTCTAATTATTGATAAAGGTACATGTCGCAAAACGTAAAGTACAAGTTTTCTCAGCATACGAAAGGACGTTCGAAAAACCGAAACTTAGACATAAATTGAGCGTCAATGTACGAGTTATCGGAACTAAAATTACAAGTCACCTATGCGCGAGAATATAATATAATATAATATATATATATATATATATATATATATATATATATATATATATATATATATATATATATATATATATATATATATATATATATATATATATATATATATATATAATTAATATAAATTATATAAATTATAAATACAATATAATAATATGTCGACAAGCTAAATAACAAAAATATGTGAGCTGGATTCAGAGGCCATGCGATCGCATGGCTGTAGGCCTGTGAACCCATGCGATCGCATGGGGACCAGGTTCAGCAAACATCTATAAATCACGATCGAATTCAGCCAGTTTGTGCAATTATTTCTCTTCTCTCGTTCTCTCTACATTATTATTAATATTTATTTATTATTATTATTAAGATTAATAATATTATTATTATTAGAAGTATTAGTATTATTATTATTAGTATTTATACATAAAATACTACGACGAGGTTCTGCCCAAGTGTTTACCAAACGGGTTTTTGAGCGGGATAGAGCTAATGAAACTATGGGTTATAACTATGGATGTTATGGGTAATGTTCGTAGGTATTGTTCGCAAGTCAAACCTAGTGTTTATCATCTACGTTTCGTCTACGTACTTTCCAACAATATTGAATCACAATATTGATACGTGAGCATTCATATCTTATCTTTTATATATTAAAAGTGTATCCATATCAAGTGCTCGAGTATATATGTATATACATGTTTGTATGCAAAATTTCATCGTTAGATAGTTTTAAGATGAATCACGAATTTAATACATATACTACTAATATAAGGTATATAATATGCATGTTATTGGAAATCTGGCGAAAAATTAATAACTTTTCATTTAGAAATCGCGTGATTTCGATGAACGGATTAAAAGATATGGTCAACTGAATTATAATTAATATTAATTGAAATTGCTTTTGAATCTGCAATTGATATTTAAACAAGTTGTTTATAAGATTGATAAATTAGATTTTCAAATATTACTAATCGAGTAAATGAATTTCTATATAAGGCACGTCTCGTCTTGTTGAACAATTGTCAAAGTTGACTGTCTTATCATGTTTTAAAGCTTTATAAAGACTATAACCTGGTTTTACAAGTATTGGGAAACGATATGAAATGTTAAAATATATTCAATTGCCATGATCATTCAAATATAATATAACTCTTGAAATAAATAATGTTTTGAGTTTGATAAACTATAAATTCGTTCAACTATCAAGACTTATACTATGTTAATATAATAAACATGTATAGATTTAAAGATCATATTGGGTCAGGTTGACTGTTTGAGATGACTTTTGTTAACTTTTGCATGTCGGTCTCGAGCATTAGGATTGTGATACACTATGACCTGACCTAGCTTGTTAGACATGTATTGACCAACATATTTTCTCTAGGTTGAGATCTACGGTTATTTTGCATTCTGAGTTTCGGTCACATTTCGGTGAATGACCTTATGTGCTGCTAAGGTGAGTTTTATTTGCTACCTTTTTAATTGCTTTTGCAATATATATATTGGGCTGAGAATACATGCACTTTATTTTAAACGTAATGGACACAAGTACATATATAATTCTACACTGAGTTTGAACCGAAAATCCCTTAGCTTTGGTAACTAGTAACTATCGGTTATAAGAACTGGTGGGCGCGAGTAGTTGTATATGGATCCATAGGGCTTGACATCCCCGTCTGTTCCAGGTATAGAAACCCTAGCCTGAACTATAAAACAGACGTATGCTATTTGAGATTAATACACATTGGATTGTGTGTATTGTACATGTTGGTTGCATGTATGTTAAAACAGGGGTACTTATTATAACGTTAAAGTTTAGTTACCAGGGTGCTCAATTTCGTAGAATATTTTGATAAATGTTTCTGGATGAAACAACTGAAATCTTGTGATCCACCTTTATATACGGATTATGCGCAACATTAAAACTATGAACTCACCAACCTTTGTGTTGACACTTGAAAGCATATTTATTCTCAGGTTCCTAGAAGTCTTCCGCTGTTTGCTTATCTGTTATACAAGCTATGTGCATGGAGTCATACATGCTTTATTCGAGAAAATGTTGCATTCACAAAATCATCACCATGTATCTTATTTTGACTGCATTATCAACGGATGTAGTATTGTAAACTATTAATTACGATGATTGTCTATATGTAGAAATCATCAAACATCAAAAACCTTGGAATTTAATATTCAATTATGGTGTGCCTTTTTCAAAAGAATGCAATGTTTACAAAACTTATCATGTAGCGGTCAGTACCTAACTGTGAAATCGATGAATGATGTGTTCATCCAAAGGGATTTGGACAGATCATCACACCATCAGGTCTACTTCAACAACCTAAAATCCCAGAATGGAAATGGGAAAACATTACCATGGATTTTATTACAAAATTGCCAAAGACTACAAGTGGTTATGATACTATTTGGGTAATAGTCGATCGTCTCACCAAATCAGCACATTTTCTACCAATGAAAGAAGATGATAAAATGGAGAATTTGGCACGACTATACTTGAAAGAAGTCATCTCCGGACATGGAATACCAGCCACTATTATCTCTGATAGGGATGGCAGATTTGTTTTAAGGTTCTGGAAGACATTAAAACAAGCATTAGGGACTCGTCTAGACATGAGTAATGGCTATCATCCATAAACTGATGGGCAGAGTGAAAGGATGATACAGACACTTGAAGACATGCTACGAGCATGTGTTATTAATTTTGGAAACAGTTAGGATCGATATCTACCGTTAGCAGAGTTTTCCTGGGAAATTGTTCTTCTGGGAAATTGATATTTCTTATGAACATGAAACTATATCCAAAAATCATGGTTAAACTCAAAGTGGAAGTATGTTTTTCAAAATGGTCATCAAGATGTCATTCTTTCGACTGAAATGACTACCTCTTAATAAAACGACTTGTAAAGTGTAACTCTGACTATAAACCATCACTTTTTCTGTTTAGTTTCATAAACTTAAGTTCGATACGAAACCATAGCACTTTGATTCACTCAAAACGGATTTAAAATGAAGAAATGATGGGTAAAACAAAATTGGATATATTTGCTTGTTTTAGCTACGTGAAATTTTGTAACAAATCTATTGATAATGCTAAAAACGAACATATATTTCATAGCATTATTCCTCAAGAAAGACAAGCTTTTAGTTGCAATTGTTCTATTTACAAGTGATATTCGTTTAAATAATAAAAGGTGAAGACAAAAGACAGATTCGACGAATTGAAGACGCAAACGACCAAAAAGCTCAAAAGTACAAAAGACAATCAAAGAGGTTCCAATTATTGATAAGAAACTTCTCGAAATTACAAGAGTACAAGATTCAAAACGCAAAGTACAAGATATTAAATTGTACGCAAGGACGTTCGAAAATCCGGAACCGGGACCGGAGTCAACTCTCAATGCTCGACGCAACGGACTAAAAATTACAAGTCAACTATGCACATAAATATAATATAATATTTAAATAATTCTTATAATTATTTAATATATTATATTATTTATAAAACGTCGGCACAAGGAAACAAGCAACATGTGAGCTCTCCCAGCTGGCCATGCGATCGCATGGCCAGGAAGAAGAAAGTCCATGCGATCGCATGGCATGAAAAGTCAGGCCACATCTCCTATAAAATCGAGTTTTGGTGAACCAAAAAACCAATCCATCAATCTCTCTTCTCTCATATATACGTAAAATATATATATATAATTTATATTTTAATTTTAATTTTAATTATAATTCTAATAATAAGGGTATGTTAGCGAATGTTGTAAGGGTGTAAGTCGAAATTCTGTCCGTGTAACGCTACGCTATTTTTAATCATTGTAAGTTATGTTCAACCTTTTTATATTAATGTCTCGTAGCTAAGTTATTATTATGCTTATTTAAAACGAAGTAATCATGATGTTGGGCTAATTACTAAAATTGGGTAATTGGGCTTTGTACCATAATTGGGGTTTGGACAAAAGAACGACACTTGTGGAAATTAGACTATGGGCTATTAATGGGCTTTATATTTGTTTAACTAAATGATAGTTTGTTAATGTTAATATAAAGATTTACAATTGGGCGTCCCTATAAATTACCATATACACTCGATCGGACACGATGGGCGGGGTATTTATATGTACGAATAATCGTTCATTTAACCGGACACGGGAATGGATTAATAGCCACTAGAATAATTAAAACAGGGGTGAAATTACATTCAAGGGTAATTGGTGTAATTGTTAACAAAGTAGTAAAACCTTGGTTTACACGCAGTCGATAACCTGGTGTATTCATTAAACAAAGTATTAAAACCTTGTTACAATTCGAATCCCCAATTAGTTGGAATATTTAACTTCGGGTATAATAATAATTTGACGAGGACACTCGCACTTTATATTTATGACTGATGGACTGTTATGGACAAAAACCAGACGGACAGATTAAATAATCCAGGACAAAGGACAATTAACCCATGGGCATAAAACTAAAATCAACACGTCGAACATCATGATTACGGAAGTTTAAATAAGCATAATTCTTTTATTTCATATTTAATTTCCTTTATTTTATATTTAATTGCACTTCTAATTATCGCATTTTTATTGTTAATTTATTTTATCGCACTTTTAATTATCGTACTCTTTAATTATCGCAAGTTTATTTTATCGCACTTTTATTATTCGCAATTTCATTATTGTTATTTAATTTACGCTTTAATTTAAGTCTTGTATTTATTTTTAATATTTTACATTAGGTTTTAACTGCGACTAAAGTCTTAAAATCGACAAACCGGTCATTAAACGGTAAAAACCCCCTTTATAATAATAATATTACTTATATATATGTTTATATTTTTATAAAAGTAAATTAATATAGCGTTGAGCTTTGTTTAAAGATTTCTCTGTGGAACGAACCGGACTTACTAAAAACTACACTACTGTACGATTAGGTACACTGCCTATAAGTGTTGTAGCAAGGTTTAAGTATATCCATTCTATAAATAAATAAATATCTTGTGTAAAATTGTATAGTATTTAATAGTTTTTCCTAGTAAAATATAAACTATTTCGTATACACCTCGCATAACATCAAGTATTTTTGGCGCCGCTGCCGGGGAAACGCCGAAGCGAAACGCCACACACATAAAAAAGAAAAAAAAAAGATTTTTATTTTTAGTACGTTTTGTAGAAATACGTTTTAAATATTCGAAAATATAAAAATAAAAACAAAAATATAAATATTTTTTTTAAAGAGTTTGTAAGTTATATAAAAGTTTCTTTATCTTTATTTTATAAAAATATAAGTTTTATTTAATTTATATAAATATTTATATAAATATATTACATAATTTTATTAAAACAGAAAAAAAATAAAAAAAAAATAAAAATTTTTCGGCCTGTACTGTAGCAGCCCACTCTATGGCCCGAAACCCTAGCCCATGCGATCGCATGGCTGGGCAACTGAGGACTCATGCGATCGCATGAGCCCATCTGACACGCCAGATTTGACTTCCTGCTGCAATAATTACGAAATTATTATTATTATTATATAATTAAAACCCTAATTAGGGTATTATTGTTTTTATTATTAGTTTAGTTTTTATTATTATTAATTTGTTATATTTAGTTTTATTTTAGTTTTCATTAAATTATAAAATTAATAGTTTTATAAAATAAATAATATAAAAATAATATTTTTATAAAAATTGTACTTATTACAACTTTTTGTATATTTTTATATTTTGTCCCTTTTTAATCGTTGCAGCATAACTTTTGTATTTTTAAGCTCATATTTAGTTTTAAACTTAGTTTTTGCTATAGTCATTTTTACTCCTAGATTTTTAGGCTTTGCCGTAGAATTCCTTAAGTGCTTTTTTCTTTAGACTAAGATTTAGGTACTTTAAAATTTTGCGACGCCTTTTTAAGTTTTAGTTTCTTTTATTTGGGATTTAGTTTTTCTTGTAAGCTTTAATATTTTTAGACGACCTTTTACTATGTATCAATTATCATTCCAATTAGTAATATCAATTTGCAATTATAATTTTAAGTTAGTTGTAGTAATAAGATTAGGTTAGTTAAGTATTTTTAAGTTTTTATAAGTTTCTTTTATTTTTCCGTCACCTTTTATTTTTCAACCATTTTTTTTCTTTTTCGACCTTTTACGACGAACTCTTTTTCGCTCTTATTTCTCGCCATTCTAGTTTTTAGGACTTAGAATTTTTTCTACTTCTTATCTAAATTTCTTAAAATTACGAAAATTTATTTTAAGTGGTTAAATTAATAGACATCAAAATTTTCTGGTTCGTAGTAATAGTTGGATTTGTACGTGGACCGGGTTATTGGAGCCAAACAGTCCTCAATTATATTGAGACCAAACGAATCCTGCCCCTCTGCTGCATCTTTTGGCTATTCAAAACGTGGGCAAAATCAGAAAAGTCTATTAATTGGATAACTTATTATAATTTTTCTTTCCTTTTAAAAACTAATAGGATATTCAGTGGATGCACCGAGCAAGACATTCACCACCTTTTGTACGTTCACCACCTGTAACTAGATCAAGACATTTAGCAAATATAACCGCCGTTGATTTTTCTTTAGAATCGTCATCCAGTCAACCAAGTACTTCAGTTCAAATTTCCGATAATCCATTTTTTGAACCCAACCTCACAATTGAGAATCCAGAGAATATTCAGGAACGGTTCATAGATCCTGAACCATTAAACTTTCCTCCGGAACCACCAATCATTCAAACAGAGATTGTTGAGGAACGAACCATTAAATCAGAATCATCTAGTGATACCGATTCAACAAATTCAATTATGGAGAATCTGGAACCTTTAAGTATGGAAGACCGAATGAGAGCTAAACGCACTGGCCAAGGTCACGCAATTACTCATCCAGACATTAATGCGCCAGATTATGAAATCAAAGGACAAATTCTACACATGGTGACTAATCAATGCCAATTTAGTGGTGCGCCGAAGGAAGATCCAAATGAACATCTACGTACCTTTAATAGGATCTGCACACTATTTAAAATACGAGAAGTGGAGGATGAACAGATATATCTCATGTTATTTCCCTGGACTTTAAAGGGAGAAGCCAAAGATTGGTTGGAATCATTACCTGAAGGGGCGATTGATACATGGGACGTTTTAGTTGACAAATTTCTTAAACAATTCTTTCCTGCATCTAAAGCCGTAAGACTTCAAGCAGAAATTGTTACGTTCACACAGAAACCAAATGAAACTCTATATGAGGCGTGGACTAGATATGGAAAGTTGTTAAGAGGATGTCCGCAACATGGTTTAGACACCTGTCAAATAGTACAAATATTCTACCAAGGATGCGACATCACTACAAGAAAAGACATAGATATAGCAGCTGGTGGTTCTATAATGAAGAAAACCGAAACTGATGCTTACAAAATTATTGATAATACTGCTTCCCACTCACATGAGTGGCACCAAGAAAAAGATATCATTAGATCATCTAAAGCAGCTAGAGCCGATTCTAGCCATGACTTAGATTCCATTTCCGCAAAGATAGATGCTGTGGAGAGACGAATGGAAAAGATGACTGAGGATATTCACTCAATACGAATTAGTTGTGAGCAGTGTGGAGGACCACATTTGACAAAAGATTGTCTCAGTATTGAATTAACAATGGAACAAAGAGAGAATATTTCATACATAAACCAAAGGCCTGGAAATAATTATCAGAATAATTATCAACCGCCAAGACCGATTTACAATCAAAACCAGAATTATAACCGAAATATTCCATACAACAACCAACAAGGTCCTAGCAATCAACAAGTATCCAATAATACTTACAACCAGCAAAGACCGAATTTTCAAAACAAACCACCACAACAAACCGATGATAAAAAGCCGAATTTAGAAGATATGATGACGAAGCTAGTTGAAACTCAAACACAGTTTTTCACATCTCAGAAACAAACCAATGAACAAAATGCTCAAGCATTTAGAAATCAACAAGCTTCTATTCAAAATCTGGAACAAGAAGTAAGTAACCTAGCAAGGTTAATAGGTGAAAGAAAACCGGGAAGTTTACCAAGCGATACAAATGCTAACCCCCGGAATGAAACAGCTAAAGCCATTACCACAAGAAGTGGTACAACACTTAAACCACCTGAAATACCTGTAACTTCTGATGAAACTATTCCTACTCCACAAGAACCACAACCTGATCAAGATAAGGAAAAAGAACCGGTAGTTGAAAAAGTTAATGAAGATAACACAGTTAAGGATAAACCTTATGTTAAACCATACCAACCACCACTTCCTTACCCGAGTAAAATGAAGAAAGAGAAACTTGAAGCCGAGCAATCCAAATTTTTGGATATGTTTAAACAGATAAATGTAAATCTTCCTTTCATTGATGTGATTTCAGGAATGCCTAGATATGCTAAATTCTTGAAAGATCTAATCTCAAATAGAAAGAAAATGGAAGAACTCTCGGCTGTTACTATGAATGCTAATTGTTCAGCAGTGCTGTTGAATAAGATACCAGAAAAACTATCTGATCCAGGAAGTTTCACAATTCCATGTTTTCTGGGTAGTCTTAGTTCAATAGAAGCATTGGCAGACTTAGGTGCTAGTATAAATCTAATGCCGTATTCACTATACACTAAACTAGACCTTGGAGAATTGAAACCAACAAGAATAAGCATACAACTAGCAGATAGATCAATAAAATATCCTAGAGGGATAATGGAGAACATGCTAGTTAAAGTTGGTACTTTAGTATTTCCAGTAGATTTTGTTGTTCTGGACATGGATGAAGATTCTCAAGTTCCTCTCATATTAGGAAGACCATTCTTAAACACGGCTAAAGCAATGATAGACGTGTTCGGTAAGAAACTGACCCTAAGTATAGAGGATGAGAGTGTTACCTTTTCAGTTGATAGAGCAATGCAACAACCACAATCTGCAGATGATACATGTTATTATATTCAAACTATAGATGCATATGCAGAATTATTAGAAGAATTTCCAGAATTACAAGGAACAGGAGAATGTTCTTTAGGAGAAGGTAATGAACCAATTGATGAAGCTGAAATGTTAGCTACACTTATAGCTAATGGATATGAACCAACAACAGAAGAAATTCAAATGCTAAAAGAAGAAGACAGATATCGATATAAATCATCGATAGAAGAACCCCCGAAATTAGAGTTAAAGCCACTTCCAAACCATTTGGAATACGCTTATTTACATGGTGAATCTGAATTACCTATAATAATATCGTCTTCTCTTACTGAAAATGAGAAATCACAACTCATTTCTGTGTTGAAAGCTCATAAACCAGCCATTGCATGGAAGATTCATGATATTAAAGGAATAAGTCCTTCGTATTGCACACATAAAATCCTTATGGAAGAAGGTCATAAAACGTATGTGCAACGCCAACGAAGACTAAATCCTAATATGCAAGATGTAGTTAAGAAAGAGATTATTAAACTGCTAGATGCAGGTTTGATATATCCAATTTCTGATAGTCCATGGGTAAGCCCAGTTCAATGCGTACCTAAGAAGGGTGGCATGACTGTCATTACAAATGAGAAAAATGAGCTTATTCCTACTAGGACTATAACAGGATGGCGTGTATGTATTGATTATAGAAAATTAAATGACGCCACCAGAAAAGATCACTTTCCCTTACCTTTCATTGATCAAATGTTGGAAAGATTAGCCGGAAATAGTTACTATTGTTTTCTAGATGGATTTTCCGGATATTTTCAAATTCCAATAGCACCCGAGGACCAAGAGAAAACCACATTCACGTGCCCTTATGGTACTTTTGCTTACAAACGCATGCCATTTGGACTTTGCAACGCCCCTGCAACCTTTCAAAGGTGTATGATGGCGATTTTTCACGACATGATAGAAGAATGCATGGAAGTATTCATGGATGACTTTTCAGTCTTCGGTGATACATTTAAATCATGTCTAGTTAATATGGAACGAATGCTAATTAGATGCGAAAAATCAAATCTAGTACTTAATTGGGAGAAATGCCATTTCATGGTTAAAGAAGGCATCGTTCTTGGACATAAAATTTCAAAAGAAGGAATTGAAGTGGATAGAGCTAAAGTAGATGTAATTGCTAAACTTCCACATCCCACCAATGTTAGAGGAGTTAGGAGTTTTCTAGGGCATGCCGGTTTTTACCGACGTTTCATAAAAGATTTTTCTAAAATTGCCACTCCTATGAATAAACTCCTAGAAAAGGATGCGCCATTCATCTTTTCAGATGAGTGTATCAAATCTTTTAATATTCTTAAAGAGAAACTCACTAATGCACCGATCATGATAACACCAAATTGGAATCTACCATTTGAACTAATGTGCGATGCAAGTGATTTTGCAATGGGAGCCGTTTTAGGACAAAGGATTGAAAAACGATTTCAACCTATATATTATGCTAGTAAGACGTTACAAGGAGCACAAATGAACTATACAACTACTGAAAAAGAACTCCTTGCTATTGTCTTTGCTTTTGACAAATTTCGATCATATCTCGTTCTAGCAAAAACGGTGGTCTATACCGACCATTCTGCTCTTAGATACCTATTTTCAAAACAAGATGCTAAACCAAGATTAATACGTTGGATCTTACTCTTACAAGAGTTTGATATTGAAATCCGAGATAAAAGAGGAGCAGAAAATCTCGCCGCTGATCATCTTTCTCGTCTTGAAAATCCCGAATTAGAAGTTCTAAATGAATCGGCCATACAAGACAACTTTCCTGATGAATATCTATTGAAGATAGATTATAATGAAATCCCATGGTTTGCAGACTATGCAAAATACTTAGTTTGTGGATTCCTTGAAAAAGGATTATCGTACCAAAGAAGAAAGAAATTCTTCAGTGATATAAAACACTATTTTTGGAAAGATCCACATCTGTTTAAAAGTTGTCCCGATGGAATAATACGCCGATGTGTATTTGGAGATGAAGCTAGTAAAATATTAAACTATTGTCACACAGGACCAACAGGAGGGCATTATGGGCCTCAACTAACAGCAAGAAAAGTTTATGAAGCTGGATTCTATTGGCCTACAATTTACAAAGACGCACACCTTCTTTGCAAATCCTGTGATGCATGTCAAAGGGCCGGAAAAATAAGTCAACGTGATAAAATGCCACAAAATGTCATCCAAGTATGTGAAGTATTTGACATTTGGGGTATTGACTTTATGGGTCCATTTCCAAAATCTCATAATAATCTATATATACTCGTAGCCATTGATTATGTATCTAAATGGGCGGAAGCACAAGCTCTCCCAACTAACGATACACGAGTTGTAGTCAACTTTTTAAAACGTCTTTTTGCAAGGTTTGGAACACCGAAAGCTTTAATAAGTGATCGGGGTACTCATTTCTGTAATAATCAACTTGAGAAAGTTCTTAAAAGATATGGAGTAACTCATAAAATCTCCACCGCATATCATCCACAAACAAGTGGACAAGTTGAAAATACCAACCGAGCTTTAAAACGTATTCTAGAGAAAACCGTAGGATCAAATCCGAAGGAATGGTCCATTAAATTGGAGGATGCACTCTGGGCTTTTAGAACAGCCTACAAAACTCCAATTGGAACCACACCTTTTAGACTTGTTTATGGAAAAGCATGTCATCTTCCAGTAGAAATTGAACACAAAGCATTTTGGGCTTTGAAGACATGTAATCTTGATTTACATGAAGCCGGACGTATACGATTAAGTCAACTAAACGAATTAGAAGAATTAAGACATGAAGCATACGAAAATTCGTTAATCTATAAAGAAAGAACGAAGAAATGGCATGATAAAAGAATCAGAAGTTCAAAAGAATTTAAAGAAGGAGACAGAGTTCTTCTTTTCAATTCACGATTCAAGCTATTTCCTGGAAAATTGAAATCAAGATGGTCTGGACCATTCATAGTCAAAAGAGTTTTCCCATACGGAACGATAGAATTAATAAATTCAAATGGGATTGAATTTAAAGTTAATGGTCACAGAGTTAAACATTACATACATGGTCCGATGGAAGTCGACAACGAAGTTAATCACAATTTCGACACCACAGCTAACTAAGTGTGGGGAGAATCAAGTCTTTAAAGGATAATATGTATTTCTGTTAGAGTTAGATTGTCTGTTTTCGTATAGTTCTCGAAAATGGAACCCGAATGGTCTTTCCCTAGCAGACCCTAAAGAACTAGTCTTCTCCCCCCATTCTGAATTTTTATTTTTTTTAGGTTTTTACAAAATGAAGACTGCCTGTGAACTAAACCATGGTCTAATGCTTCACGCTTTGATCACTAAACGTAATAATGACATACTACCGAGTGAAATAGTATCAATAATCAGAGAAAGAATGGACGGAGTTAGAAAAGAATCCAGATGCGAAGATAATAAGTTACAATTTGGTAAAGGAAAATCGAAATCCGCAGCGAAAAGAAGAGCACGACGCCTAGAACGATGTCACACATGCGGAAAATGGTCACATGGAGGTAAATGTTCCAATAATCAAACCTATTCAAATACCGAATTTGTTACTTTATGCAGAGACGGACCGTTCATATGTTTAGAAGAAAAGACACTGAATGCTCGAGGTTACGCCTATGTAGCCATGGAAAATCAATTAAACCGACTATCTTATGAATGGGATAGATCATATAACTAAGAAATCTATTTCACAGGTATGTCTGTACAGTTTTTATTTTTATTTTTATTTTTAACCTTTTGATAATAAACGCTAATTTGTTCGCTAAAAAGTATTAAATTGGTATTGAATAAAATTAGGTTTGGCGACCGAAATTATTGATATCATTCAAAAATTTATTACATCACTGCGAAATTTAACGTTTATTCTTAAGGTATAAATATCTTTAATCAATCAAACCAAAATATTTCAAAAATTCGTCATGAGTTAAATTAGGTCTTGGAACCGAAATTACTTTACCGAAAAGAGGGGCGCATATTTTTGATAATATTTGATTGATTAAAGTGGGATAAAAAGACAAAAAGATTTTTAAATTTATTTTTACCATGTTTTTAAAATTAATATTTAAATCTTAAATTAATATTGTAAATTTTGTAAAAACAATATATTTAAAATTGTAAATATTTGAAAAATTAATATAAGTTTGATATGAATTTATGAATTTTTAAATTAATATTGGTGTGAACTTTTAATTTTTAAAATATGAATTTTTAATTTTATGCATTTCAAATTTTAAGTTTGGTGTGATTTTTTTAATATTAATTTTGAATTTTATATTTATGTTGTGTGAATTTAAAAACAAAAATTTACTTTATCTCATTAAGTTAAAAATATGATTTTTAAAAATTCGTCGTAAGTTGAAGACTAGGTCTTTGAACCGAAATTGCTTTACCCAAGGGAGGGACGAGAACTTTTATTATCATTATTTTTAATCTTATTGAATTAAAGTATGCCAAAAACATTAAAAAACCCAAAAATCTTTACTTTTAAAAACAGCGCTTTGATTTGACAAATTTTAAAATTTTGTCGAGGGACAGACTAGGACAACGATCCGAAACGCCCTCGCTCCTAAAGGAAACCAAATTTTTAAAATTTAAATAATTATAAGTTTTATAAAGTATAAGGTTTTATAAAAAAAAAAAAAAAAAAAAAAAAAAAAAAAAAAAAAGCTGAAAACACTGTAGCCGGCACCCCATGCGATTGCATGGGGTTTGCACTTGCAACCCATGCGATCGCATGGGGACCAAATGCTGGTCAGGAACAAAAACAGCAGAGAGTCTGCTTCTACACCACAACACACACACATACCCGAAAATACTCCCAAATATTCACCAAATTTCACCAAAATTCACCGTAATTCGTCATTTTTCTTGCTCTAATCATGCCTAGATTCTCATTCCTCAGCAAATTGGTAAAAATTACACCCCTAAACTCTATAAATTCCTAGTTTTTGTGATAATTACCAATTTTTTACCTAATGCAATTTTGTTAATTTCTAGTGTAATTAGTGATAAATTGTTAGTATTTTATGCATGTATAACCTAGATTGATGCTATTTAACATGATTTGAAGCCAAAAACTTCAAAATTTTTAGAAATCTAGGGTTTGTGTTCTTGAGCAATTTGGGGCTTTTTGATATAAACAGGTTATGGCCGATTTTTGTCATGAATTATTGCCAAATTGAGTAGTGTAACATGTTTAGATAGTTAAATGATCAAAACAATGATCCTAAACATGATTTTTGGAGATTAAAGTGGACTTTTTAAGTCCAAAATTCATGAACTTGATTAATTTGATATATTTGCCATTTGAGACTTGTTAAATTATTAGTAATGAATATTTTGACATGTTATTTGAGTTAAATGCTTATGAATTTTGTATACATTTTCATATGTGCTTATTTGAAAAATGTAGAATTGTGAAAAATTGTGAAAATGTGTATAAGTTTAATTTTGATTTAACATGTTATAGTGATTGTTTTAAGTTGTTATTTTGCTAACACTAATGCATATTTGGATGCACAATTTTTGTGTTTAATGTGTTTTACAGAGAGCCGATACTGGAGGTTCAGGAGCATCATCATCTAGACGACCAGCACCAGCACAAGAACCACAGCCAGAAATGCAACACGAACAAGAACCACAACAGGAACAACAACAGCCTGATCAGCACATACCTTATTATGATCCGGAACAGTTTGTTGATGAATTCATAGTATTCCCAATGAGGCCGCCAGTAGAATTCCCAACGATTCCTGAGCACACTCTACATCCTAATCTGAGATTTGATAGAAGATGGAGAGATTACGAGACATATCAAAGGAACAAATTCAAATTGGTAACAAAAAATGTAGAGGTGCCAAGGGTAATTGATTGGGCCCCTTTGGAAACGGTCCATCTAGCTGACCGTGTTAGACAGCTTTTAGTTCAAAGGTATGGCAGTTCTTCTTTTACAGATTGGGAACGTCTTTTCACCATTCGTAGACCTGTATATAAGGAATGGTGTGTTGAGTTGATGAGTACTGTATCAGTTGATACAAATATAGTTAGGATAGATGATAGAAGATTTCTTAGGTTTATCCTTGGCGGTAGGATGTACAGAATGTCCATGCTGGACATGGCCAGGGCCTTACAGATTTATACTCCTGGTGAGTTGCTATTACCCGATTGTACAAACTTGATTCATTATGGTGAACGGGTAGATAGTAACTTTGACGCTGACGCCATTTGGAGGCGTATGTCACATTTTGATGTTTTTACACGAGCAGGAGGACACTCCTATACACATATTGACAGGGCCGAGCTTCGTATTATTCATAGATTTTTGGCCAACTCGATTACACAAAGAGGTCATAATAAAGAAAAAATTACCTTATATGATTTATTCTACCTAAAGTGTATTCGGGATCCTAGAAGCTTTGTCAATATCCCTTACTGTGTTGCTTTTTATTTATCTAAAATGGTAGAGGGAATGCAGGACGGGAGTATAATAGGAGGAGGTATTTTTGTTACTCTCATTGGAGAGTATTTAGGTGTTGATAGGAACCAAGGGGGTCCATTACAGATTTGTAGAGAACAGGTTGAGCCCTTAGGATTGAAAGTTTATGTGGGTGCTAAAGTATTGAAAAGTAGACGTAACCAGGCAGTACCCTATGAGGGATCTCATCCTCAGGTAGAGAGAGGCTCAGACGAGGAAATGGAGGAGGCGGAAGACATTAGGGATGTCTTTCGAGATGCTATTCTTGACGTCCACGTTCGTATAGATGAGGAAGCAATGACGAACGCGGCAAGACATAGTATGTATGAGCAGTGGAACTCCGAGCGAGTATACGAGGATTATAGGCGACGCCAACATGATAGCTGGTTAGTTCATCAGTACCAAATCATGAGCCATCTATCATATCAGGTACCAAATAACTATGTACCTACTCGACCTGCTCATTTTCCGCCACATAGCCCCGATATCCGACCACCCTTTAACCGGTATGACTATAACCAAGCCTATCAGAACACCTATAACCAACAATGGAACCCACCCGATGAGATGAACTGGAACCCCTATCCAGACTGATTTAGTTCCAATTGGTTATTTTTATGATTTTTATGTTTTTATCTTTTGACTTTTTCATGTTTAAACTTATGTTATTGGATAAATTTGTGTAATTTTTATTATTTTATTATTATTGTGTACTAATATTTCATATTTAGAATTTGAAAGTGGGATATTAAGTCCCATTTCAAATTGCCATGCGTGATTATACTTGTATGTATGTATATTGTCGATTGTTCAAAACAGGGTAAAACAGCGCATTTTCAAAGACTGGCATTAAGTTCAGCAAAAGCTACTAATTTTGACGACAAGATGACAAATAAATATGATGTCAAACAGACGGAATGAACAAATGATGTGCACCATTTATCATTCAGCAAACAAACGCCAATATATTTGGAAACTTTGGTAAAAATTTAATCATTTTCACACAAATCACCCTCAATAATTTAAATTGTTACTGATTTCTTGCAAATGAGGGCATTGCAAGATCTTAAGTGTGGGAAGGGGTTAAATTCTTTCAGATTTTAAAATTTTTTACTTTATACACTTGGTTACCATTAAAAATACTAGTAAAGCAGTAGTTGTATTAGAATCTAGTGCTCTCTGATAATAAAGAACAGCCCTAGTCTTATATACTGACTACCCAATTCTAGTAAAAATTTTCAAAATTTTCAATTAAATGAATTCAAAATCATGTTTATACATATTTATGAACGATAAAACTAGGTTTTAACACCGAAATTATTGTTACCTCGGAAAGGACATAAATTAAGAAACAAACTAAAATGTTAAAATTCATTTAAAATGGAATAGAGGACGATAAAAAGGAAAATAAAAGCCAAGTGTGGGAAAATTTACCAAGTTATCTTAAACATATGTCACATATATCTGTAACAAATAACTGAAAATACTTTTGCTTTGGACTAAACTAAACTGTTTTACCCGATGAAAGAAAAGAAGAGATGGATCTACACGATGAATCAATTCCATCATTAAAAGGAAGTAAAGTCTTCCGAAAAAGAAACGCGCTTCTTGATCTAGGTCATGAAGTTGTCATCCAGACCAGCTGTAGGTTGACGAAAAATCTAGAAAGGTCATCACTAAAATCAGCAGGAAATCCACAGACCTCAGCATTAAACAGGGTCGCCAAGTGGTCAGATTTATCCTAACCATGAGAAGGATTTATCTCGTACAATGGGGGGGCACCATGCAAATTAGCTGGATAAGACTAATGAATCAGATCCCCAGAAAGGATAATCTCCTTAAAGATTAAAAATCAGCTTTTAAGACTGATATCACTCAATCCTAGAGATTGACCTTAAAGATTGAGAATTCAAACTCATGGAATTCAATGATATCTAAACTCGAGCTTGAACGAGAAAATATTTTGATCAAAAAATTACAAACCGATTTGTTTTCTGAAAACCCTATTTTCAATGCGTTCATTACCATTGAACGTAAAATCCTAGGAATTCACCTGGAATTCATTAGGTCACCTGAATCAAATCGGGTGTCAACCGTAAGAACGGTGGTTGCGTAGTGGTCAAAGACAGGACCTTGTGCCATACCGAAAAATCATAAGGATGAACTTTACTATTGCTCCTACCAAGGATAGTAATTGCGTCCGACACGTTATAGACCATAATTAAAAGCATGTCACGGGACATTGCCTTAACAGTTGCTTGTTCAACGCTTTCCTTTCAACCGGACGGTAGTTTACCGAAAGGTAATATACGGGACAAGTAAACTGGACGTGTTGCTTTCCAAATACAAGGTTAGCAAGTGGGTGACACAAAACCGCAAGTTTTGAGCTAAAATTTTCAAATCTGAAACCCACCAAACCCACAAAAATATTTTGCAAACACCGGTAAAAGGTTTATTCCGGAAAACTTATCTAGGGTAAAAACTAGATTTAATTTTCAAAAGATCAAATGTTTTCATAAAGATCCAATTTCCTTAATGGATCTAAATTTTTATAGTCATGTGGGACTGTAAACCATATCGTTACTACCATTGTTTATACCGCCGTATAGAAATCACTGATGTACAAAGTGTGAAGAATAAAGAAGTGATTCTAGTATTTCAAGACGATATTGCTTGAGGACAAGCAACGCTCAAGTGTGGGAATATTTGATAATGCTAAAAACGAACATATATTTCATAGCATTATTCCTCAAGAAAGACAAGCTTTTAGTTGCAATTGTTCTATTTACAAGTGATATTCGTTTAAATAATAAAAGTGAAGGTATTTCGTATGCCCGAGAGACATATTAAATTAACGTGGCTGACGTGTTATGATCCAAGTCGGGTCATACCCAATAACAAACTTACTGACACCTTATTCGTCTTTGATCTTAACGATTGAATTGTTGATTAAATACGCGACACTTGAATTTTGAGAAAAATGGTTTTCTTAAATAATACTTGGTGTATATATATATATATATATATATATATATATATATATAAATTATGGAATAATTTATATTATATGGAATTAATTATTTATGGGTTAAATAATTAATTAATTTATGTTACATTTATATAAATTGGTTTTATATAAATAAAATGTACATAAATTAAATTGCAAGTTTATAAAATGTGCATTATAAATATATGGAAGTTTATATAAACAAATAACTTGTTTAAAAACTAATTAATTTAAACAAAAGATGGAGTGGCCTTGGAGTTGTAAGTAAGCATGCTAATAACTCCAACACTTGTCCATACTTTCCCACTTCCATATACATGCACTTTGACTCCTTGGTGGATGATAATACTTGCAAAAATACATCAAAAAAACTGCAAAAAGTCTCCCATTCTGCTGCTGCAGGCCGTGGGGTTTAGGGAGCAAGAAGGGGTTCATAATTTGGTTTTGTAAGTTTAATTCAAGTGTTAATTAAATCCTAACCAAAGTACAAGGTGTTGGTTACAAGTTTGGGGTATAATCTCTTGAGGTTTCATCCATTTGAAGCTCCATTCAACATCATCATCTTCATCACTTTCAACTAGCTTGGAATAGGTATAACATCTTATTCTTGCTTGTAGTTTGTAAGCTTATTTCTCAACTTGATCCTTTTCTTGGGATTTAACTTTTATATGGTTAAAGATTAACATGTTCTAAAATGGTAATTACATGCTTCCGCTTTTAATTGATTCTTAAATGGTTTTAAGTATCATGAAACTTGTTAAATCCCAACAATGGTATCTAGAGCCGAAGTTGATGAAATATGCTTCGAGATGATATGTTAAACCCACTATATTTTGCATTTTATGAACATGCATGATAGTAGAATGCAAAAATTTTAGGGTTTGGGTGGGTTTGGTATTTAGGCCGAATTTAAGGAGACCCAAAATGGGTTTTTGGGTTCTTCCATTTGGTCTAATTTTGGTTGTATGTAATGTTCACAATCCTAGCCTTGACCTTGTGTTGCATGCATGTGTGTTTGGTTGATTTATGATTCATTTGGTATGTATTATCATTCATTCAAAAGGCATGTAATAATTATTCAATTGGTTTGTAATAATATTCATTTGGCTATGTAATTTATTTTTGGTATGTAAAATAGATTAGGTTGTATTTCATTTTCTAGACAAAATGTATTAGGATATATTTTGTAAAATGATGAAGATGATGAAGACTTGAAGAACACATGAAGAAGCATTTGGATGCAAGATTAAGTGGGAGGTTAAAACCTCCTACTTTGTGTTATAACCCCTTAACCGGTGGCATTTGTTTTCGGCTAAACAAATGTCTACCAAAATGGCTTGATTGTGAACATATGATTTTGCATGCGTGGTTGTTTTGTATGATTATGTGGATTGTATGTTTGTTTGCTACAAGTTAATCACACAAGTTAACAACAATCTAAAATGGCAATTTAAATTGGTTAAAATTGACATTATTAACGACATGCAAAACGTCAATTTAAATGGTTAAATTAAAAACGGCTAAAAGGACATTAATAATCGGTTATTAAGAACATGATAAGGATCATACATATGAAATGGTTTATAACTAGTAATTGGCTTACTAAAAGGACATGAAAATAGGTTTTTCATAAAACACTACACACCAAATGCATGTTGGTGTATAGCATTTTGTTTTCTAAAACTAGAATGTAGAAAACATAAAATCCCTTTAACTAATACAAGGTAAACAAGTTAAACGCCATCCTTTTGTGGAAACACTTAGACATATTAGGAATCTCTTGATGGGATAAAGGTCACCTAACCGTCATGAGTGAACTAATATGAATAAGGTACACTTCACATACATGTGGGATAAAGGTCACCTAACCACTTGTATGTTAAGTCTACATGTCTACACAAGTAGGACAACTTGATTTGGGAATCATGAACTTAGGGTCACCGAAGCATGAGGAACAAATAGGCGTTGATGGGATTAATATGCCATGCAAAAGGATTGCATGATCCCATAAATTAGAAGTTGCAAAAGGATTGCAATTGTCATTATGACTACCTAGCAAAATCAAATAACGGGATAAAGGTCACCTAACCGAAATTTGATTTACCGTTGGATTCTAATATTTAATAAAACAAATTAAAAGGGTATTGTTTATTAAATTTGAAATCAATACTTAAATGAACTTTGTTGAATTTTGTAGATGGCCGCTAATAACAACAACAACATGAACAACGCACCACTTAACTTTAACAACCTATCGTTACGGTCTCTCCTCGAGAAAGACAAACTCAACCATACAAATTTTATGGATTGGTTCCGCAATCTTCGGATTGTCCTCAAACAAGAGGATAAAATGTATGTGCTTGAGGACCCCATTCCCGATCAACCGGATGAGAATGATGTGGAGGCAATGGCCGCTTACGATAAGTATTGCCACGACTCCCTTCAAGTCTCATGCTTAATGCTTGGGACTATGATACCCGAACTCCAAAAGGATTTCGAGCATCATAGCGCATACGACATGATAACACAATTGAAGGAGATGTTTCTCCAACAAGCACGTGTTGAGCGTTTCGAAACGGTTCGGGCGCTTCATGCTTGTCGTATGGACGATACCCAATCGGTTTCATCTTATGTACTTAAGATGAAAAGCCTTATCGATCGTGCTAACCGTCTTAACCTTAACATATCTAATGAGTTAGCCACCGATCTTATCCTTAACTCCCTATCAAAGAGGTTTGATCAATTTGTAATTAATTACAACATGAATGGGATGGATAAGAGCATAGGTGAGCTTCATGGTATGCTTAGGACGGCGGAAACTAGCATGGGTAAAAGGACTTTACCCGTGTTAGCAATCGATCAAGGTGGGTCTAAAGGTAACACCTCTAAGCCAAAGGTGGCTAAGAGAAAAGGACCCGCCCATCAAGGCAAAGGGAAGGGGAAGATGGTTACCCCAACCATCAACAAGGCAAAGAAGCAAAAGGTAGCCGAGAAGGCAAACCCCAAGGAAGACCCATGTTTTGGTTGCGGTGAGATGGGTCATTGGAAACGAAACTGTCCGGTCTATCTTAAAGAGTTGAAGGACAAGAGGGATGCAGGGCAAACCTCAGGTAATATATACATGGTATATGTAGAGCTTAGTATTACTTCTTCTAATACATGGGTATTAGACACGGGATGTGGAACTCATATTTGCAATACTTTGCAGGGGTTCAAAAGAAGTGATCATAAAGCGGGAACATCAAGTCTCTATATGGGCAATGGTGCAAAGGTGCATGTTAAAGCTCAAGGAGAATTTGTCTTGAAGCTTCCAAGTGGATTGGAGCTTATTTTAGAAAATGTTTTGTATGCACCGGATTTATGTCGAAACATTATTTCTATTTCTCGCTTAAGACAATGTGGTTTCAATGTTAATTTTATTGATGATGATATCCATTTTTCTAAAGATAATGTATTCTATTTCAAGGCTTCGCCTTCAAATGGAATTTATGAATTGGTTCATGATGACGCATCATCGAGCTCTATATACCATACTAGCACCAAGAAACTCAAAAGGGATTTGAGTGATTCCTATTTATGGCATTGTCGCCTTGGTCATATAAACAAGAACCGAATACATACACTTCAAAAGAATGGACTTTTGAAATCAAATGAAATGGATTCATTTGATGTATGCGAATCTTGTTTACAAGGCAAGATGACTAAAACACCTTTCAAAGGGACCTATGAAAGGGCTAAAGATTTATTGGGATTAATACATTCGGATGTATGTGGACCCTTTAAACCCATGACTAGGAAAGGTGAAAGATACTTTGTTACTTTCATTGATGACTTTAGTCGTTTCGGATATGTCTACTTACTAAGACACAAGGACGAAACGTTTGAAGCATTTAAAGAATATCAAAACGAAGTACAAAATCAACTCAATAGGACAATCAAGGTACTTCGTACCGATAGAGGAGGTGAATACCTAAGCGATGCCTTCCAAGATCATCTTAGGAGTTGTGGGATCATCTCACAACTTACTCCACCCGGAACACCCCAACTTAATGGAGTTTCCGAAAGGAGGAACCGAACCCTAATGGATATGGTTCGATCTATGATGGCTAGAAGCTCGTTACCTCTATCATTTTGGGGTTATTGTCTAAGCTCCGCGGCTCGTATTTTAAATATGGCCCCAACCAAGAAAGTGGAACGAACTCCTCATGAGATGTGGTTTGGAAAACCTCCTTCTCTTTCATACTTGAAAGTATGGGGATGTGAAGCTTATCCTAAGCGTTATGTAGCAAATAAGCTACATGCTCGATCCACAAAGTGTATCTTCATAGGATATCCCAAAGATGACATGGGATACTACTTCTATGATCCATCCGAGCAGAATGTATTTGTTGCTCGGAAGGCGGAATTCCTTGAAACTAAGTTCCTAATGGAAGGAAATAGTGAAAGGAAGATAGATCTTGAAGAGGTTCAAGATCAAGTAGATGATACACAATTGGTTGACACTAGCACTCAACATGAAAATGTTGATAGTGATCAAATGGATGATCAAAATACACAAGACGTTCGAAGATCTAGTAGGATTAGTAATCCTCCCGAGAGATATGGGTTTCTCGTAGATGGTTGCTATACGGTTGATTTGGATGAACCGACAAACTACGAAGATGCTTTATCAAGGATTGATAAAGATAAATGGCAGGAAGCCATGAACGCCGAGATGCAATCCATGTATGAAAACCAAGTGTGGGAACTTGTTGAGCAACCTCCTAGCTCTAAGCTAGTTGATTGCAAATGGCTTTTCAAAATGAAAACCGACATACATGGAAACTTGGATACATATAAAGCTAGACTTGTGGCAAAAGGTTTCACTCAAACTCAAGGGGTTGATTATGATGAAACTTTCTCGCCAGTGGCAATGCTAAAGTCTATTAGGATATTATTTGCCATTGCTGCTCACTACGACTATGAAATATGGCAAATGGATGTCAAAACCGCTTTCCTAAATGGACATCTTATGGAAGATGTCTATATGGTCCAGCCTGAAGGTTTTGTTGATCCAAAATATCCTAAAAAGGTATGCAAGTTAAAGAAGTCAATCTACGGATTGAAACAAGCATCTAGAATGTGGAATCATCGTTTTAATGAGGAAGCCGAGAAATTTGGCTTCATTAAAAATGGTGATGAAGCTTGTGTATATAAGAAAGCTAGTGGGAGCACTATCATGTTCCTTGTACTATATGTGGATGATATATTATTATTTGAGAATGATATTACCACAATGCAAGGAGTCAAAACTTGGCTAAAGAGTTGCTTCTCCATTAAGGATCTTGGAGATGCACAATACATATTGGGGATAGGGATCTATAGGAATAGATCCAAGAGATTGATAGGTTTAAGTCAAAGTACATACATTGATAAAATCTTGAAAAGGTTCAAGATGGAAAACTCTAAGAGAGGTTTGGTACCTATTCAAAGAGGAACCGTTCTCAGTTCATCTCAGTGTCCTACCACGAAAGATGAACAAGATAGAATGAAGAAAGTCCCATACGCATCTGCTATTGGGTCTATCATGTATGCAATGATATGTACTAGACCGGATGTGTCATGCGCTCTAAGCTTGACAAGTAGATACCAGAATAACCCAGGAAATAGTCATTGGATTGCTGTTAAAAGCATATTGAAATACCTTAGGAGGACTAAGGATATGTTTCTAATATATGGGTCTGGTGAGGAGGAACTCGCTGTAAAAGGTTACGTGGACGCGAGTTTCCAAACTGATCGAGATGACTCTCGATCACAATCCGGTTATGTCTTCATGTTAAATGGTGGTGCGGTCTCTTGGAAGAGTTCGAAACAGGAGGTTGTTGCATTATCCACTACAGAATCGGAGTACATTGCCGCCTCACTGGCAGCTCAGGAAGCTGCATGGATGAAGAAATTCATCGACGACTTAGGAGTGGTCCCTTCCATTCAGGACCCTCTTGAGATCTTTTGTGACAACGAGGGTGCGATTGCTCAAATCAAGGAACCTCGTGCTCATCAAAAGACTCGTCACATTGAGCGGAGATTCAACTACATCAGGGATGAGGTTGAAAAGGGAAAGATATGTATTCACAAAGTTCACACAGATCATAATGTTGCGGATCCACTCACGAAGCTTTTACATGGGCCAAAACATGAGGGACATGTTTGTGCATTAGGGCTTCGATATTCTAGTGATTGGAAATGATCTACTTTATGTATTGTAATGGAACGAATTTGTTCAAACTCATTAATATGATTATGGTTTAATTTATTTTGAGTCATGTTCCTATTTGCATATTTTATCCATGAATAAGCTATTATTCTAAAATCCGTAGTTGATCACATTTGTGGGAACAAGTGTGAGGTTTAGACTATTATGAACTTGGATTGGTATACATTCAAGGACTGAATGTGGGGCAAGGTTGCAACCAAAGTTCATAGATATTTGTGGGACACAAATATTGGAAGACCCGCTCTCAAGATTTACTGTATAGAGCCTTCGTGGTTGATCACATGTAATCTTGAGTAAAGGCGAATATCATTGTATCCTCTGACCTGAGATACATATTGGGTTCTAATATTCACCGAGTATTATGCCTTGATTCTTTCCTTCGCTATTCTGAAATATGGTAGTACATAAGGAAGAACTCAGGTATATTACAAAGTGTATATCTAGGACGTATGTAGTCAAGATGGAATTTGTCCCTCTTATTCGTTGAGAGTCAGATGTCTAAGGCCTGAAAAGTTAAATCTATAAGAGAGTGATCACTCTGTATCTCTTGGATTTAACATGACATCTAGGATGAAAGGATATAATGAAAGATTCACCTAATCATATTCGAGATGGGAACTCGAAAGGGATGATGTTATTGAATGGCACAAAGTCATAACATATTAGGGGTGATGGACGGTGTGTTAGGCTGTATCCATCACTTGCATTAATTTCTTATGTTTCTCGTGCAAGTGGGAGATTGAAGGTATTTCGTATGCCCGAGAGACATATTAAATTAACGTGGCTGACGTGTTATGATCCAAGTCGGGTCATACCCAATAACAAACTTACTGACACCTTATTCGTCTTTGATCTTAACGATTGAATTGTTGATTAAATACGCGACACTTGAATTTTGAGAAAAATGGTTTTCTTAAATAATACTTGGTGTATATATATATATATATATATATATATATATAAATTATGGAATAATTTATATTATATGGAATTAATTATTTATGGGTTAAATAATTAATTAATTTATGTTACATTTATATAAATTGGTTTTATATAAATAAAATGTACATAAATTAAATTGCAAGTTTATAAAATGTGCATTATAAATATATGGAAGTTTATATAAACAAATAACTTGTTTAAAAACTAATTAATTTAAACAAAAGATGGAGTGGCCTTGGAGTTGTAAGTAAGCATGCTAATAACTCCAACACTTGTCCATACTTTCCCACTTCCATATACATGCACTTTGACTCCTTGGTGGATGATAATACTTGCAAAAATACATCAAAAAAACTGCAAAAAGTCTCCCATTCTGCTGCTGCAGGCCGTGGGGTTTAGGGAGCAAGAAGGGGTTCATAATTTGGTTTTGTAAGTTTAATTCAAGTGTTAATTAAATCCTAACCAAAGTACAAGGTGTTGGTTACAAGTTTGGGGTATAATCTCTTGAGGTTTCATCCATTTGAAGCTCCATTCAACATCATCATCTTCATCACTTTCAACTAGCTTGGAATAGGTATAACATCTTATTCTTGCTTGTAGTTTGTAAGCTTATTTCTCAACTTGATCCTTTTCTTGGGATTTAACTTTTATATGGTTAAAGATTAACATGTTCTAAAATGGTAATTACATGCTTCCGCTTTTAATTGATTCTTAAATGGTTTTAAGTATCATGAAACTTGTTAAATCCCAACAAAAAGGTGAAGACAAAAGACAGATTCGACGAATTGAAGACGCAAACGACCAAAAAGCTCAAAAGTACAAAAGACAATCAAAGAGGTTCCAATTATTGATAAGAAACGTCTCGAAATTACAAGAGTACAAGATTCAAAACGCAAAGTACAAGATATTAAATTGTACGCAAGGACGTTCGAAAATCCGGAACGGGACCGGAGTCAACTCTCAATGCTCGACGCAACGGACTAAAAATTACAAGTCAACTATGCACATAAATATAATATAATATTTAAATAATTCTTATAATTATTTAATATATTATATTATTTATAAAACGTCGGCACAAGGAAACAAGCAACATGTGAGCTCTCCCAGCTGGCCATGCGATCGCATGGCCAGGAAGAAGAAAGTCCATGCGATCGCATGGCATGAAAAGTCAGGCCACATCTCCTATAAAATCGAGTTTTGGTGAACCAAAAAACCAATCCATCAATCTCTCTTCTCTCATATATACGTAAAATATATATATATAATTTATATTTTAATTTTAATTTTAATTATAATTCTAATAATAAGGGTATGTTAGCGAATGTTGTAAGGGTGTAAGTCGAAATTCTGTCCGTGTAACGCTACGCTATTTTTAATCATTGTAAGTTATGTTCAACCTTTTTATATTAATGTCTCGTAGCTAAGTTATTATTATGCTTATTTAAAACGAAGTAATCATGATGTTGGGCTAATTACTAAAATTGGGTAATTGGGCTTTGTACCATAATTGGGGTTTGGACAAAAGAACGACACTTGTGGAAATTAGACTATGGGCTATTAATGGGCTTTATATTTGTTTAACTAAATGATAGTTTGTTAATGTTAATATAAAGATTTACAATTGGGCGTCCCTATAAATTACCATATACACTCGATCGGACACGATGGGCGGGGTATTTATATGTACGAATAATCGTTCATTTAACCGGACACGGGAATGGATTAATAGCCACTAGAATAATTAAAACAGGGGTGAAATTACATTCAAGGGTAATTGGTGTAATTGTTAACAAAGTAGTAAAACCTTGGTTTACACGCAGTCGATAACCTGGTGTATTCATTAAACAAAGTATTAAAACCTTGTTACAATTCGAATCCCCAATTAGTTGGAATATTTAACTTCGGGTATAATAATAATTTGACGAGGACACTCGCACTTTATATTTATGACTGATGGACTGTTATGGACAAAAACCAGACGGACAGATTAAATAATCCAGGACAAAGGACAATTAACCCATGGGCATAAAACTAAAATCAACACGTCGAACATCATGATTACGGAAGTTTAAATAAGCATAATTCTTTTATTTCATATTTAATTTCCTTTATTTTATATTTAATTGCACTTCTAATTATCGCATTTTTATTGTTAATTTATTTTATCGCACTTTTAATTATCGTACTCTTTAATTATCGCAAGTTTATTTTATCGCACTTTTATTATTCGCAATTTCATTATTGTTATTTACTTTACGCTTTAATTTAAGTCTTGTATTTATTTTTAATATTTTACATTAGGTTTTAACTGCGACTAAAGTCTTAAAATCGACAAACCGGTCATTAAATGGTAAAAACCCCCTTTATAATAATAATATTACTTATATATATGTTTATATTTTTATAAAAGTAAATTAATATAGCGTTGAGCTTTGTTTAAAGATTTCCCTGTGGAACGAACCGGACTTACTAAAAACTACACTACTGTACGATTAGGTACACTGCCTATAAGTGTTGTAGCAAGGTTTAAGTATATCCATTCTATAAATAAATAAATATCTTGTGTAAAATTGTATCGTATTTAATAGTTTTTCCTAGTAAAATATAAACTATTTCGTATACACCTCGCATAACATCATCTATACTAACCATAAATTAACTAACTTATATTGTATTACATGTATTCTAACATATATTATGTAATCTTGATAGACCATAGACACATATACAATGTTTTGACATATCATATCGACGTCATCTATATATATTATTTGAAATAACCATAGACACTCTATATGCGGTAATGCTCGAGTTAGCTATACAGGGTTGAGGTTGATTCTAAAATAATATATATACCTTGAGTTGTGATCGATTCTGAGACTTGTATACACTGGGTCGTGGATTGATTCGAGATAATATATTGATTTATTTATGTACTACTAACTGTGAACTACTAATTGTGGACTACTAACGTTGGACTGCTAACTTAACAACTTAAATCGACAACACGTAATAAAAATGTTGTGAATATATTTCGATCATACTTTGATATATATGTATATATTTGTTATAGGTTCGTGAATCAACCTGTGGTCAAGTCTAATTCGCAAAGAATTGGTAATATGTGAAAGTGAGTTATAGTCTCATTTTTACTATCTAATATTTTTGGGATGAGAATACATGCAGTTTTATAAATGTTTTACAAAATAGACACAAGTACTTGAAACTACATTCTATGTTGGATTATCGAAATCGAATATCGCCCTTTTTAGCTTGGTAACCTAAGAATTAGGGAACAGTACCCCTAATTGACGCGAATCCTAAAGATAGATCTATGGGCCTAACAAACCCCATCCGAGGTACGGATGCTTTAGTACTTCGAATTATTATTATACAGACGAGAGGATTCTGTTTTGGGGATATTCTATATGTATCTTGTTAATGTCGGTTACCAGGTGTTCATCATATGAATGATTTTTATCTCTATGCAGTTTGCGAAATGCCTGATATGAGATGGATGTTTATGGAAAATGAAATCTTGTGGTCTATTATTATAATTTGATATATATATATATATATATATATATATATATATATATATATATATATATATATATATATATATATATATATATATATATATATATATATATATATATATATATATATATATATATATATTAAACCTATAACTCACCAACATTTTTGTTGACGTTTAAAGCATGTTTATTCTCAGGTAATTATTAAGAGCTTCCGCTGTTGCATGCTAATTAAAGACAAGAATTAGAGTCAGCATGCTTGTATGATATTGTTTAAAAACTGCATTCGGAAAATAAATTGTTGTAAAATATTATTGTAAACTATTATGAAATGGTCGTGTGTAAAAGCTGGATTTTAGATTATCATTACTTGATAATCTATGTTATGTCTATTAAACCTTTATTGATAGAATAAAGGTTATGGTTTGTTTTAAAAACAAATGCAGTCTTTGAAAAACGTCTCATATAGAGGTCAAAACCTCGCAACGAAATCAATTAATATGAAACGTTTATAATCAATATGAATGGGACATTTCACGTAATATAATTACATTAATAATACATACCACTATATTTTTATGATATTGATTGAACTGTATAAATTTTATTACTTGGGATATATAAAAGGATATTTTTATCAAATATAAATTTTAATATAAATTTTTATTTATTAATAAATGACTTGTATTATTTACTTTAACAAAAAATCTAATAAATATATTTAAATATATAAAACAACTATATTTAAGTTATATTATAAACATGTATAAATTTTAGAAGTCATTTTGAGTCAAGTTGACTTTTGTTGACTTTTGCATATCGGTCTCGAGCATTAGGATTGTGATACACTACGAGTTGACCTAAATTGTTAGACAGATATTAACCAACATATGTATATATATAATTCATATAGGTTCATGAATTCGAGGCCAACCTTGTACTTGTTCAATGTTGTCATATGTATTTTTACTACAAAATACAGTATCGTGAGTTTCATTTGTTCCCTTTTTAAATGCTTTTGCAATATATTTTTGGGACTGAGAATACATGCGCTGCTTTTATAAATGTTTAACGAAATAGTCACAAGTAATCGAAACTACATTCTATGGTTGGATTATCGAAATCGAATATGCCCCTTTTTAGTCTGTAATCTAAGAATTATGGAACAGACACCCTAATTGACGTGAATCCTAAAGATAGATCTATCTGGCCCAACGGCCCCATTCAAGGTATGAATGCTTTAGTTTCGAATTTATCATGTCCGATGGGAGTCCCAGAATGATGGGGATATTCTATATGCATCTAGTTAAGGTCGATTACCAGGTGTTCACCATATGAATGATTTTTTTTATCTCTATGCAGTTTGCGAAATGCCTGATATGAGATGTATATTTATGAGAAATGGAAATGAAAATCTTGTGGTCTATTAAAATAATGGAAATGATTGTTTATAATAAACTAATGAACTCACCAACCTTTTGGTTGACACTTGTAAGCATGTTTATTCTCAGGTATTAAAGAAATCTTCCGCTCTGCATTTGCTCATTTTAAAGATATTACTTGGAGTCATTCATGGCATATTTCAAAAGATGTTTCATTCAAGTCATTGAGTTCAATAAAGATTATTATTAAGTAAATGACAGATTAGGTCATTTATAGTTTGGTTATTATAAAATGGTATGCATGCCCAACAACTTTCGATGTAATGAAAGTTTGTCTTTTAAAAACGAATGCAATGTTGGTAAAATGTATCATATAGAGGTCAAGTACCTCGTAATGTAACCATATGTTATTGTATTCGTCCTTATGGATTAGGACAGGTCGTCTCATTTTAAAAGTTTATTATTATTTTTGATGTTTTACATAATTATTATCCTTTTATTTGTATTAATAATAACCGAATAGTAAATAAATATAGATTAAATACCTATAAATATACAAACTGTAAAAACTATTTTTACTAATTTATAGGTTGTAGATTATTTAAATTCGATTTTTGTTATATATTTATAAACCGAGTACATATAATAGTGAAAATAATTGTTCTATTGATCAAAATAATATATAAAAATATGTTTTACCATAGAATATTAATAATAAGAGTTTTCATCAGTAAACATTTATTTATAATATTTGTTTGATATTTATTCCAATAATTAACGATTTTTGAATTGTAAAAGTAATATTAATCTACAAAAATTTGAATTTATTTTTTTAAAATTATGTACTGACCTAAATAATTAAGTTTAATATCATACTTTACTGGAAAAATAATTTTATAATTTATTTAGCCTTTTTCCTTTTTTTATAAATAATAACATATACCGTATATATATATACATAATAAACTGTTTTAATTATTTAAAATATAAAAATGTATTATAAATCAGGAACATTATTTTTCCTAGATTTTATATTAACTAGTAATAATTATCATGAATAATATATAATTTAATTAACGCGATATATATTTATTATATATTTATTTATGTATCGGCCGAATAGAAACACAAACAAATTAATAAAAATTAGTAAATCGACTCATAAATCTGAAAAATTATTTTTTATAAACCTTATTAACTTTGTAGCTAATTATCATGTGTTTAGAAAAATTTAATAAATTACAAAACTATTTTTTTTTAGTTTCGGCCGACCGAAATAAAAAGAAGAGAAAGAAATCGAAAAAAAGAAAGAAAAAGAAAGAAACACTCATAATAATTTTATTCAAGCTTGAGAGGAATGAGAGAAAAAGTTATGAACTTTTATGAGGGTTATGGGTTGTATTTATACTTGAAATTGCTTGGAAAACAAGTTCGACTCAAATAAGGAAAGTAATAATACATTTAATTTATTTTTTTCTTTTTTTTTTCTTCGGCCGACTTACCCATATATATATATATTTTTATTTTTTTTATTTAAAATTAAATGGAACAATCAAGAATCTTGCATTTCTTTTATTTATTTAAAATTACTTTTATTAATCATATATTTATATATATAATTCAATATATATACATATAAATATTTATTTTACAAATTTTATATTTATAACCCATTACTTAATCTTTTTTTATATAAACACATATTTATATATTCAATTACATATATTTACAATTATAATAATAATAATAATAATAATAATAATAATAATAATAATAATAATAATAATAATAATAATAATAATAATAATAATAATATAATAATAATAATAATAATAATAATAATAATAATAATAATAATAATAATAATAATAATAATAATAATAATAACAATAATATTAATAATAATAACAATAATAATAACAATAAATACTAGGGTTATGGTTAGGGTTTAGTTCAATAAATATGAGTATTAATTACTTCATTTATTATGTCCGGATAACAACTCTAATAATAATAATACTGATGTACAAACCGCAATGAAACCCTAAGGGCATTTTAGTCACTTCAGAGTGGAAAAATGAGGGCTGTTATAATAGACAAAAGTCTTGTGCGAATAAACGTAGGCGACCGATCGAATTTGAAGAAGGTGATATGGTGATGCTTAAGGTTTCGCCATGAAAGGGTATTATACAGTTCCGAAAACAAGGGAAACTTGCTCCTCGGTTTATTGGACCTTTCCGAGTTTTAGCTCGAGTTGGTGAAGTGGCGTATCGGTTGGAGTTGCCCGAAGAACTTGCGGGGATCCATAACACATTTCATGTTTCCCATCTTCATAAGTGTCTGGCGAACGACTCGGCGTGGGTTCCCTTAGACGAGATTGTGTTGAATAACAAGTTGGAGTATGTTGAAGAGCCAATTGCAATACTAGATGAGAAAGTGAAGATGTTGCGAAACAAAGAAGTTAGAACTTACAAAGTGCAATGGCGACATCGAAAGGGTTCCGAGTTTACGTGGGAACCCGAAGAGTTTGTATTGGTGTATCTTCCGGCTTGTCATGCGGCTTGGATCACGAAGACGTGCTCCGATTCAAGTGGGGGAGAGTTGTAATACCCGTTTTCCGAAAAGTCACTTGGGACGTCTCACGTAGTCCAAAGGTATGTAAATTAATCTTTAAAACGTATCTACATTGTTACATGTGACTTAAAATGGTTGAAAATTGAGTTTGGGGTGCTTACTGGTAAACTGTCGCGTTTGGATAGGGTATATCACATTTTGATCTATCGTGAAACGTGACATACATGCCTGGAACACGATAAATTGAAAACCCCAGCTCCTGAGCAGTTTATCGCGTTTTAGTTGGCGGTGTCGCGTTTGGGTCATCGCGAACTGCGACAGGGTGTTGCGAAACGCGACCCGCCGGCAGATCTGGTATTAAATTCGATTTTAATGAGCACTTTTGAGGGTGTTTTAGTCTTTTCACATTATGGACTGTTTGAGGCCATAAGAACTGATCCAAATCTTAACCTTATCCTCATTTCATTTCACCTTACACACTAAAGTTGTCATAGAGAGAGAAAGTGAGTTTAAGAGAGAGAGCTCATTTTGGTGAAGAAGGAACCCGTTTCGTGCCTAAACCTGAGTATTAAAGTTGTTCACTACATCTCTAGCTACGTTTTGGTAGTATTGGTAAGTGTTAATCCCGAGTTTTAACTCCTATTTGTTTTATGACTAGTGATTTAGTTATGGGTTTTGTTGTAAGACCCATTTTAGGGTTAAATGGGCGAATTTAGGGTAAACTTGGTGTATGGAAACCCTTAGGTTCGTAATCTAGGGTTTAGCCTTGTGAATTGAAGTTTGTAGGGTTGTTTGTGCTATTGAATCACTAACACACTTATGTGTTAGTGAGAGAATTGTTGTTGAGGTAAATGGTTGACTTGAAATGGGTCAAATGGGAAAGTTTGACCTAGTGGGTTAAATTGGGTATGAAAATACCCTAGACTTGTATTGATGGAGGTCTTAGAATCATAATCACTAGCTTTTAGTGATTAGTTGTGGATTTGACCTTGATTGTGTGATTCTAGTGCAAATGGGTCATAAATACCCTTTTGGGTCATAAATGCACTACTGTGGTTAGTTGGTGAATAGTCAAACTTGTTATGTGTATTAATTGGGCATTAATTGTATTAGGTGACTTGCTTTGAAGGTTGCGAGTTGTTGTTGGAAATCTCACAAAGGCGAAAAGGTGAGTGGAATATTTATGTATGTATGTATATGATTTATTTGCCCGTATTAATTGTGCACATAGCCGTTTTGTGCACATGGTTGTGAGTAATAGCCGTTATTAAGTGATGCCATAGCCGTTTTGGAACACTTTAGGGTAATACCATAGCCGTTTTGGGATACCTCGGGGTTAGCATACCATAGCCGTTTTGGGCGCTAACTGAATAGCCAGTTCTTACTCACACATGATCAAGTGATGCCATAGCCGTTTTGGAACACTTGGGGGGTGATGCCATAGCGGTTTTTGGAACACCTCGGGGGTTAGCATACCATAGCCGTTTATGGGCGCTAACGATTGTTATGAACACCGATGACTTGTTCGCAAGGTCATTCCCTTGCGATTATTGGTTAACCATGGTTTATACTCGTTGTTATTTAGCATTTCATTGTTATTATGATTATTATGCTAATGATGTTGCTAGTTGTATGATTTGACGATACTAGCTTTTGTTATGTGATGATATGCGATTATATGCACATTATGATGTCGTGGATGCGAGTAGGTAAGTTGTATATGCATGTATATATTTATTCTACTCACTAAGCTTTAGCTTACCCTCTCGTTGTTTATATTTTTAGATGCGGGCGCAGATCGTGGCAAGGGTAAAGTTGTGGACTAGGCTTTTCCCCTCTAGTGCCTTGTGGATTGCTTTTTAGAAGTTTGACCGAATGTTTGGGTAGTTTAACCCCAAACCCATGCTCTAGTGATGTTTGAAACTTAAACTAATCGATCGAAACTATTAATTTTGGGAATTGTAAAATGGGTCTTGAACCCGAATGTTGATGTAAACTTTTAATTAAGATGTATGCGTCTTTTGAACATGAAACAATTAATTATTGATGCGATGGTTTGATGTGGATAATGACATGTTATATTTTTTTTCAAAAAAAAAAATGTACGTTTTTCTTAATATAATGGGTTGGGTCGTTAGAAATCACGAGATGTAGATGCGCCCATGTGTAAATATTCATCGAATGCATCAAGCGCAATGCCATACACCAATTGACGTATGGCCGATGTACACTAAATATTGAAACCGAGTTGACCGATTGCATCGGAACGTTGATCAAAATATTGAAAATAATCGGGTCTCGGTTGAGAATCATATGATTGAATAGCATGACCTATACGAATAAACAATGACTTACTCATTCGGTATCGATTTCGAAAATAATCACCCGAAAATGTTGGATTATCCGAGAAATAGTCGTTGTACAAACGATTACCGATATCAATTCGATCTCTTTGTAACCGACGTCTTCTAATAATTCTACGAGAATTTTGAGCTTCATCTTCTTCGTCCATTGCATCAAGCGAATCGAGTAAGTTAAGCGCGTTGTAACCGTCTTGAATTAAATCTTCATCGGAATCGGACTCTGCGCTATCACTATCCGTCACGCTCTCCTCGCTTTCGCTCTGAGAATTTAATAAATCTTCCAAATCCATTTGATTTTTTTTTTGTTTTGTTAAATATGAATTGAAGGTGAGAGTGTTGGATAAATAATGGAATGAGAGTGCATGTTTTTGTTGTGAAAAGAGTGTGTGTGTGTGTGTGTGTGTGTGTGCGTGTGTAAAAAACGTATTGTATTAGTGGTTTCAAAGGAAAAAAAACAAAAGAGCCGTTGGAGAAAGAAAAAAAAGAATATCAGTGGGCCCCACAAATTCGGTCGTTACCCTCGTTGCAGGGTCAACTGGCGATGGGTATGGCGGTTTGCTGACGACGGTGGTGAGCCGTTGGCTGCCGTTAATGGTGCCCTTTAACACCATTGCAACCGGCCTAACAATATTCTTCAATGTTGCAAACAAGAATTATGACAATTTTTTTTTTTTTTTTTTTTTTTGTCCTAGTCAAGTTAGGCGCTTATAATGTTTTATTATTTGAGAGTTTGGCGACGCCGTTGTTGTTGGCATTCGAGAGTGGGAGAAACGCCTAATGACTTGAACCAACCTTAAAAGTAAATCTTACTCAAACTAAAAATCGGACTCGACCCAACCTTATCTATACTCTAATAATCTTCTAATTAGACCACTCCCAACCATGACGCTTTTCCTCCACAGGACACACCGCCACATCAGCGTCACATCAGCTTTCTCTCTCCATTTATTTTTCACTTCCTCCCCATCACATATCCACTACAATACTTCCTCCCCATCACATACCCACAAAATTAATTAATTAATTAATATACAAGTTGTTAATGGTGTGGTACAAGTGAATAAAGCAAAGAGAGAAAAAAGCGTCCTCAAAATTTTCTGGGGAAGAAATGAGGCAGGGCGGAGTGAATGAGGAAGTTTGAGGAAGCTTGAGGGCGGAGTGAATGCCAACGGCGCCCTCGAGGGCGGAGTTGAGGAAGCTTGAGGACGGGCCCGTTGAGAGTGGTCTTAGTTTTATCAAGAAAAGAAAATACCTGGTAGACCACCAAGTATAAATGTTTTGTAAATTCTAATTTTTTTCCTTTGAGAGAATCGAAACAACGATACAACCAAGCTTTTTCACGGCTAAAGATGCTTTCCTCCTCTCGTACCCGACTTAAGAAGTTGCCATTAGCTGCTCAAAGTAAACCGACTTACCCCGTGCGAGAAGAAAAGAAGTTCACCAATACAAATTTATTTATAACATATATACGCATTAATTAGTTAGACCTATCATTTTATTTATATATATATATATATTTTTTTTTTTTTTGGCGAAAATATCAATATGTATATATAATAGAACCGAGATTCCAGTGTAACAACATTGAGCAGATTATGACGATTTGTGGTGGGAGTACTTGGTCACAAACGATCAAAACTCATTGACTCTCACTCTGTTCGTTCTAAACATTATGAACGACTACTGCAAAGCGAGCAATAATGAAAGTATAATAGAAATGACAAACAAACAAATCATCTAATCTAATCTAAGCCTAAAACAAATCATTTTATTTATATATGCGATAAGATAAAATATACATTGATGATACACAGAGTAATTCACAAGAAAGAACATCCAATCAATTTAAAATATACAATAATTTAGCACGCTTGCAACAAAGTCAAATTCAGAATCAACACAATTGAAGCTAGTTCAAACATATTAAAATCGAATATCATACAATCTACAATCTCACATAAATTGATTCGGATCATCATCTTTCTCCACGTAATACGCTGTAGGATTAACCTCCTTAAACTTCTTTCCAACCACACTAATCCCAACATAATCCGCTTGATTAGTCTCACCATCACCGCTAGATGCTTCACCAACTGATGGATTAGAGTGATTTGCACGGCCTAAATCAGAACGTCCAGGCGCTTTCGTATCGCTATATCGATACCCACCACCCAATTCATTAGACACGTTTTCATGAGGAACAAGATTCATTTCCGGTGCTTTAGAAGAAGTTTGAAAAGAACGATTTTCCATATCAGTCAAGCTAGTTTGAAAAGTACGTATTTTTGACAATGATCCAGGGGCTGTATAAGCAGATTCATCTGAACCGGACAGGAGTTCGCGTGGACCATCTTGATATTCGTCCTGGTTCAGCGAGCTATTAATCTCGCCAGCTGGATAGCTTGGTGCGCCTTCTGCGGCTTTGTATTCGTCATCAATAATGCTGCTTGAACGATTATACGAACTATAGGAGTGAGGACCTGAAGAGAAGGGATTACTCATTTTTTAAGCCTGAATAAAAATGTTGTGTGTGTAAATTGTGAAGAGGGTTGTATTATTAGAGCATATTTGAAGTCAACGGCAATACATGGTGCAATATCTATCTTCGTATTGAGTACTACAAGGTCTTGAGATTTACATAAATACCTTAAACTTAATTAAGATCAACATTTATAGAATAAAGTTAAAGTTGAATTGTTCTTTTTTGAACTTGGCAAAATCTATTAAAACTCGAACCCCCTAGTGAGATGCTAGGGAGGAATTACAACGGCCTTATAAGCCAAGAGTTTCAGGTTACAATTTTACGACCTCTATTACACAACCAATTACGAAAAATTACAAATGGAAACAAATAAAACATTTCTTCGAAGGGAGAGGCTCGAACATAGCACCGTTACGGAATCACCCGAGCATCTATAGAGATGTCGCACAAGTCACCATTAGCTTGTCTTTCTCCTCCATCTATCCGTGCCAATCATCTACCCATGAAGTAAGTTCCTAGCAATTGAAAACCGAAGGGAATGGACGATCTAGGCCTAGCCAAATACACATGGTCAAGAGATTCTATAACGTGCCGAAAAAATACACCCAATAGATTCAATCTCCAACCCTTTCTTCGATAAATTGAGTCGAATGTGTAACCTATCGAGAGGCACTCTCCACACAAAAAAAGTGTTTACCTTTCTTGGCAACCATTTAAGCCAATGAGTAGAGTGATCTGCATTTGGAAGAACAACACCATCGATACTCTATCTAGTAGTGCTGACCGAAAACAAGTCGTCGTGAGAAAAACTCCACCCCCAAGCGTCGCTATTGCAAGTTAATTGGAGCTCACCAATATGCTCCAACAGAACTCAATGGTTATTTCGACTACCAAAATCAACAAGGGTCCAATTTCAAACCCATCCAACTTCATATTGTCGATCTGCTATTAAGCAATCTGGTTGAGTGTCAAGCATAAACAGCCTTCTAAACCTAGAACAAAGCGTACATGTACCCTGCCAGTCATCGATCCAGAACCGAGTTGCACGCTCATCTCTTATCTTTATGTATAAAGTATTACAGGGGATAATATTCCTATCCATTGTCGCATGATAAGTCTTCACAATATTAGACCAACACCTCTATGACAAGTTGTCTCACCTTCAATATGAACTTGCCTACCGTAAATAGACCGAATAAAGTTACACTGATGGACAATATTTCTTACTTTGATTGTTTTAAACGGTGACGCAGAGTTAAATATCGTACTTCTTAGAAGAGAGAGAAAAATCAGACTTTAATATGGGAGTCTTAAAATTTGAAACGTGTGTTGTTGGGGTACTTCAAATTTGGGCGTTAAATTTGTGTAGGTCACACTTATTTTTATTTTTATTTTTATTTATTTTTATTTTATGAATAATTAAATTTAAGTAACTAAACTACATACTATAAATATTAAATAAACTAAAATACATGATAAGTTACAAAATTACATAAATTAAAATTCTTAAACATAGAAATTACATTTATTAAAAGTTTGACAAGTTAAAATTACACAAACTACAAAACATTCATGGTTCGAAAGGTTGGCAGAAGATGTCAAATATGCTCGACGATATCATCTCTTAGTCGATCGTGCACCTGTTAATTTGTCTCGTATTTCTCATGCAACTGAATCCTGATCTCGTCCTCTGTCTGTAATACGTCTGATCATGTTCGATGGCTCAGCAAGCATTTCTTACTCAGACGAAGTGATAGCAAAAACATTGTCTTCTTGTATCATATTGTGTAACATAGCACAAGTGTGCAATACCCTATTCATCTTGTTCACAGTCATTTCTCGAGAAGACGTCTTCAAGAGTGCAAACTAACCTTGCCATACGACAAAGTTTCGCTCAACATCTTCTTAGGCACATGCTTGAATTCTCGTAAATTTAACTCGTCTATCGTCAGTACGACACGATCACCCTTTAACAAGTCTGGCCCAATCCAAATATATACCATCAGCTAAGTAGTAATATTGGAATAATGATGCCCGTTAACCTCAAACATGCGGGTGGAGCAGTGTTGTTTTTAGTGTATCAAATAAGGTGGAGTTATTTAAGACATTCATATCATTAGTCGATCATCGCCTGTCCAAAAAACATGTCATATCCACATATCGTACGAAGCAACTGCTTCAAGCATAATAGTTGGTTTCTTGTGCTCACCTCTTGTGTGTAGATCTTTTTAAGCGTTGAGACTATTTTTCCAATCCCGATTCTTACAGTCAATGCTCCCGAACAACCCCCTAAACCAATGTTTTTGTTTATTTGCATTATATAATCGTATAATATCTTGTTCATTGGTTTTCTCATATGCTCGAGACGGTATAATTGGATAATGCATCTACAAAAATTGTCCAAAAAATTTATCTTCGATGTTTCACTCATTTGTAAGCATTCGTCAAACATATCCGCAGCAGTGCCATATGCTAATTGGCGTGAGGCCGCAGTACACTTTTGTAATGTACTTAAAGATTGACGACCAACCACAATCAAACATTTCTTTAAAAAAATGGATCAGGAATTGAATCCCCGGAGTATTAAGATATACATTGCGTGATTTGAATCATAAATTGGCAACTCATACGAAAACGTCGTCAAAATTTATATGGCTGATACTTAGGCGTCTCCGTAAAATAATTGTCCCATAAATGTTTATGTGCAGTTTGCCACTCCCTCGAAATGTGAAGTCGTGTATTGGGGAGGCGTGGTTGAGAAGACGAAGATGACGATTGACCAACATAATTTTGAGTGAAATCGTTTATTATACTGTCTTCGGGTTCATCAGCAAATAGTAAATCGTATAACTCCATTTTGTAAATAAAATTATGATGAAGTATGTTGTGTATATAATTATAAAGTGTGAATATATTTATAGGGTTAAAAGTTTTTATTATTAAAGAATATAACCGTTTGAACTCAAACGACTATAATAGCCCACCGAATGACAAACATCCAAGTGTTCAAACGATTACCAGTTTGTCCGTTAAAAAGAAAACTAACACCCCATTAGCGTTACGCTGCGTAACGAGCGTTAGTGGTGTTAAAATTGTTCTTGGTTGAATTTGGCGCTCATTTCACGCGGCGTAAGAAATGGTCTTTATACTTGTGTAAATTTAGTTCCATCGATATATTGTCATATTTGTCATTATGTTTTCATGTTGTGTTTGCTTATAGGCCTATTAGGCTATTAGCCAACCTACGATGTTTTGATTGAGATCGATGATTACATTTCATTTAACATTTAATACCAATGAAAAGAAAGAAAAGAAAGAAAATAAAGAGTAAAAAGAATGTTATATCCCGTTAACACTAAATCATGTTACATAATTAGTATATTAGTTAGATAAATGATAAAACGAAAAAATGTAAACGTATTTGGAAGGACCAAAGAAGAACAAATGTTTTTAAGATACAAACTGTACAATATCTAAGGGTAAATTTGTATATTACCAGCTGTTATGTTACTACTTAGCCCTAGTTGGTACGTCAGTCAACGACGACTTACCAAACCTAAAAATATTGAATTTCTTTTTATTCGAACAAGTCACATACATAATTTATCTTGTTCAATTTAGTTTATCATTGTTGTTAAAACATAATAACTATCTAAGTAAATCATATTATTAATTAATTTTTTTTGAAAGACAGTTTTTTGGTATCAGTATATCATTTATTTCAACGACCCTCATTATTTGCACGTAACACATACGTTCGGGCTAAACCCGAACCCGATCGACGGTACCCGTGAACACATCCATTCGGAAAGTGTTCCGGGTAGAGGTCCGTTAACGAATCCGGTAAAATCTCCCTATAGGGTCAATTGGTTTAAAGAAAATCATGTCATCCTTAAGGATTGAACCCATGACCTTACCATATCTCATGACTCAAAGGACATGAAGGAACCGTTAAGCTATGTCCGTAAGTTCTAAGCCCACAATCGAACTAACCATGTAACATAATATAGTTTTTATATTATCCACAGTTGGAGTGATAAGAAAACTGACGTTCAAATAGAAATAAAATTTAGGGTGTGTTTGGCGCGTAGCTTATTGGAGCTTATGGAAGCTTATGAGAGCTTGAGCTTATGATTTTAATAAGCTTCAAGTCATAAGCTTCGTTTGGTAGACAAAAAAAGTAGAGCTTATGAAAATCATAAGCTCTGACAAAATAAGCTACTTGTAGTAGCTTATGAAAAAAAGTAGAGCTTATGAACTGAAAAATAAGCTCCAGCTAGTTTACCAAACATTTATAAAAAATAATAAGCTCCAGCTACCAGCTTCAAAAATAAGCTCCGCTCCAGCTCCTGCTCATAAGCTCCAGCTCCAGCTCCAGCTACTTTCGTCCAAACACACCCTTAAAGAATATTTTTTTTTTTCACTTATTTATTGCACGTAGTTAGACTAATTATAATTGCATATTGTTTGACTACTTTTCGCTTTTTTGTAACTTCTGTTTACAACATAATTTGCTTTGTTGCAAGAGCGTGAGGTGTGGAGATTTAAAAACCGGCGTCGCCACCCCTATTTTCTGCAGACGACGGTCGGACGACACCGACCTGGCGTCGGTCCGGCGTCGGAGGTCCCGACGTCGTCTGCTCGACGTTGGCTGAAGGAGATATAGTGGGACCCAAATTCAAATTTTTGAACGTTTGATGTCTGTTTGCTTTTTTTTTTATTTAACACATTTCTCTATCTATATAAAAACACCCACAATCTCATTTTTTACACACACATTTACACAAAATTTTCTCTTTACCCCATTATTTTATACACATTCACAACTAAAAAAATATGGCCAATCGTTGCTTGATCAACCTCGACGACCATCACAACGGTGAGCTTTCCGATAACCGCCAGTATTAGTACGACGGGTACACACAATCGTTCGAAGCTCTAGATGTTACCCGCTTCGATGTAGAACGCGTAGTAAGCTTTATACGCGATAGAGTAGATTGCGAAGCCGCCGACGTTTGGTACTGTGACGAGGTCACAGATTTGTTCAAGGAATTTCGATCCGAAGCCGTGCGGGAACGAATGGTCGGATAGGCCAAACTGACGAACAAACGTATCACGTTGTACTGTAGGAACGTGTGAAGCCTTCCCGCTTCGAACGGTCGAGATGATTATACGTCTTCGCATGAATCGGGATCTCCGACTAGCTATGGCCGTTAAATTGTTGTTATTTTTAATAAGTAATTTTTAGGATTTGATAAGTAATTTTAGGATTAATAAGTAATTTTAGGACTTTTTTATTTTTTGAAACTTTTAATTTTAGGTTTTAATTGTAACCGTTTTAGGACTTGTTTTTAATAAAAGTGTATTTTAGGACTTTTAATGTATTTTCTAATTTAATATTTGTTCGTATCTTTATTAATTCTATTTAATAATGTGTTAAAAATATATAAGAAAATGTATAAATAAAAAATTGGTGGACCTTATGTGACGCCCCGTACAAAATCATCGTGTACGATTCGTCAACAACAGGATCTTTACACGGTCAAATACTACATGCTTGAAAACCAGTTTTGCATTCATAAAAAGATAGCGTCTACAAAAGATAACGTGACACAAAGGTCATTACAAAGTCATTATTTGAAAATAACATAAGTTACGAATGCAAGATAAAAGTTCCATGATTGAGACATCTCTAAGTAATGCAGCGGAAATCTAACACAGTAGGTCCATAACAGCAAGTCTATAATACCAAGACATCAATTCTATCAGCGGAAGCAACATCGTCTAAGCACCTGAGAAATACACGCTTAAAAAGTCAACACGAATGTTGGTGAGCTATAGTTTGTTTGTAATCAGTAATGTAATGTAGACCACGAGATTTCAGTGCTTCAACCAGCAGTTTAAATCAGTAATTCAAATCAGTATGATAAAGTATATGCTTATCCGTGGGCACCCGGTAACTAACTTAACGTAATAATAATACCCCCTAAAAGTACACTTGGTGAAATGCCCCGTTCATATTAGTTATAAACGTTTCATATTAATTGGTTTCTTTGCGAGGTTTTGACCTCTATATGAGACGTTTTTCAAATCTTGCATTCGTTTTTTAAAAAAAAACAACCATAACCTTTATTATTGAATAAAGGTCTTAATGACATAATTTAGATTGTCTATCAAAGACAATCTCCTCAAATAAATAAGTTTTTACACAACACATTACAATATGATCAAATATATTACAACAAATACTCCGAATGCAAGTTTAAACAATATAAACAATTATGCCGACTCCAAATCTTGACCTTGGGTTGGCATACGACAGCGGAAGCGTTTTTAATATTCACCCGAGAATAAACATGCTTAAAACGTCAAAAAAATGTTGGTGAGTCATAGGTTTAATTTCTATATAATAATCATAACATTTAATAAGCCACAAGATTTCATTTAATTAAATGCGCAGGATCATTACAACTGCAAAAATCATTCATACGATGAGTCGCCTGGTAACCGACCTTAACATAGAGCGCTTAAGATATCTGGCATCATACATTCCACTATTCAAACGTATGACAAGAACCCTTCGAAGTACTAAAGCATTTCCACTATTCGAAAATGGGGGTGGTTGGTGCCCGTAGATCTACCTTTAGGATTCGCGTCAATTAGTGTTTTTCACTAATTCTTAGGTTACCAAGCATAATAATAATAAGTACAGATATTCGGTATAACAAAACAATCGTAGAATGTAGTTCCATGAACTTGTGCTTATTTTGTAAAACATTTATAAATTTTGCATGTATTCTCATCCCAAAATAATTTAGATAGTAAAAATGAGACTATAACTCACTTGTGATGATTTCCGAATAGATGGTGATAAGACTTGGCCTTTTGAAAAATTCACGAACCTAATAATAATATTCTTGTGTCAAGATATATATATATATATATATATATATATATATATATATATATATATATATATATATATATATATATATATATATATAATTAATATTCCATACTTATGATACTTGTGATAATTTTAATTGTCCATTGTTAGTAGTCTAACGTTCGTAGTCCAATAGTCCAATAGTCCAACAGTATAAATATATATATAAATATAAATGCGTATATTGTGTTAGAATTCACTAACACTATAATATATTGTCTTAATATAATAAGACACATAATATGTATATTGTCTGAAGCAATCCGCGACCCATTGTATACATTTCTCAGGCTCGATCACAACTCAAAGTATATAATATTTTGGAATCCACTTCGACCCACAGCTAACTCGAGATTAATGCCAATGGTGTCTAATAGTTCGTTCCAATAATATATATAGAAGAAGTCAAAATGATATGTCAAAACTTTGTATACGAATCCACGGTGATCAAGTCATATATATATATGGTGCCTTACGATCTTTATTAAGACTATAATATATTGTCGTAGAACTTAATCACGATTATTATAAATTGTATTTCCATAAGTTCGGGAACAAGACATGTATAATGTGATGACCCGGAAATTTCTGACCAAATTTAAACTTAATCTTTGTATGATTAACATTTCCGACACGATAAGCAAAGTCTGTAAAACTGAATCTCAAAATTTTTAAACTAATTTTATATATGTAAATACCCTTAGGTTGTTTTCGACGATTCGAGAACAATTATATGTAAATAGATACATATATACTATAACCTGAAAAGGTAAAATGTATTAATTGTTTGATACCGTACATTAAACTTATTGGTTTAAATATCTATTTGAATATATATGATAAGTTGAAATATTTATTATTAAAATTTATTTATAAATAACTTCCAATGTGTATTTAAAAACTGATTTATGTATATTAAAAAGATATATACATATATATAATTTCAAGTTATTTAGTAAACGATAGTAACATTCGTTTATTGATTCGATTGATATTTAGATAAGTTAACTAAAGCGTTTAAGATGAACCAGTAAAACACTAATTTGCTACAGTATTTTCAAATTGCTACAGTACCCAAAATGCTACAGTGTTTTCGAAAATCACTATTTGCTACAGTGAATTGCTACAGTAAAAATTGTATTTGCTACAGTGAATTGCTGCAGTAAAAAATTGACTTTGCTACAGTGAATTGCTACAGTAACTTTGCTACAGTAAAACCCTATTTTAAAATGTATTTTAACAAATATCGAGACAATGATTTATAGAAGTAAATGACCAAAACACTCAAATGTATAAGTTATATTTCGAGTGATATAATTTAGGAATAATTTAAGGCTATATTTTGACTAAGGTACGTGTCCCAAAATGTAATGTATAAGTTTTCTCAGCATACGAAAGGACATTCGAAAAACCGGAACCGAGACATAAGTCGAGTGATGACGTACGACTTATCGGAGCAAAAGTTACAAGTCCACTAAGCACGGGAATAAAATATAATATATAATTAATTAATTTAAATTATATATATTATATATATTATTATTAAATTATGTCGACAAACAAAAAGTTAAAACTTTGTGACCAGGTACAGCTGGCCATGCGATCGGATGGCCATATCAAATGAAACTCATGCGATCGCATGACAATGGATTCCAGATTACATCTATAAATTGATCGATTTCTGCACTTTGATCTTATTTATTTTCATATACTCCGTAAACATTTAATTATTTATATTATTATTATTATTATTATTATTATTATTATTATTATTATTATTATTATTATTATTATTATTATTATTATTATTATTAATATTATTATTAATCTTAATATTATTAGTAATATTATTATTAATTAGTATTATACAAAAAATACTACGACGAGGTCATGAGCGTGTCACTTTCAAAATGGTTTTCAAGCGGGATAGAGCTAAAGAAATTATGGGTTATTGCCAAGGAGATTATGGGTAATGTTCGGGGGTATATTTGTGAATCAAACCTAGTGTTTATCATCTCCGTTGCGTCTATGTACTTTCCTACAATATTGAATCTCAATATTGATACGTTGAGATCTACGATTATTAGATATTTCGAGTTTCGGTCACATTACGATGAACAACTTTATGTGCTGCTAAGGTGAGTTTCATTTGCTCCCTTTTTAATTGCTTTTGCAATATATATTTTTGGGCTGAGAATACATGCACTTTATTTTAAACGCAATGGATACAAGTACATACTAAATTCAACACTGAGTTTGAACCGAAAATCCCTTAGCTTTGGTAACTAGTAACTGCCAGTTATAAGAACTGGTGGGCGCGAGTAGTTGTATATGGATCCATAGGGCTTGACATCCCCGTCTGTTCCAGGTATAGAAACCCTAGCCTGAACTATAAAACAGACGTATACTATTTGAGTCTAGTACACGTTGTATTGCGTGTATTGTACATGTTGGTTGCATGTATGTTAAAACAGGGGTACTTATTATAACGTTAAAGCTTAGTTACCAGGGTGCTCAATCTTGTAGAATATTTGATAAACTTTTCTGGATGAAACAACTGAAATCTTGTGATCCACCTTTATATACAGATTATGCGAAACACTAAAACTATGAACTCACCAATCTTTGTGTTGACACTTGTTAGCATGTTTATTCTCAGGTTCCCTAGAAGTCTTCCGCTGTTTGCTTATATGTTAGACAAGCTATGTGCATGGAGTCATACATGGCATATTTTTCAAGGAAACGTTGCATTCACCAAATCATCACCATGTATCTTATTTTGACTGCATTGTCAACGGAAGTACTATTGTAAACTATTATTTACAGTGATTGTCTATATGTAGAAATCATCAGATGTTGAAAACCTTTGATTTAAATATTCATTTATGGTGTGCCTTTTCAAAAGAATGCAATGTTTACAAAACGTATCATATAGATGCCAAATACCTCGCAATGAAATCAATGAATGACGTATTGTCCATATGAATTTGGAACGATCGTCACATATAAATACATGTGGGATACAAGGTAAGTTAGCTAGGATAAGGTTAGCATCCATTTTTATTAATCAAAACTTTAGCTAAAAACAAACAAAAATATCCAATTTTGTTTTACCCATAATTTCTTCGTTACAAATCCGTTTTGAGTGATTCGACTTGCCATGGTTTTGTATCGAACCATTATTTATTAATCTAAACAGAAAAAGTATATGTTTATAGTCAAAAATACAGCTTAGGTGTCAAATACAAGAAGATAGTCATATCCGTCGTAAGAACGACATCTTGATGACTCTTTTGAAAAACATACTTCCAATTAGAGTTTAACCATGGATTTTGGATATATTTCATATCCATATAAAATAAGATTTTTCACCAAAGGAAATCTTTTAATTCAAAGTTTAAGATAGGTTTTTAAAATCAAACCCAAAACAGCCCCCGTTCGACTAAGACGACGTATATTCGATTTTAAGGTGTTCTTCGTGTTTACAAGTTTTATATCCTTATGTTAGCTTGACATACTGTCATAATACATGTGTTGAAGTGTTTTAAAAGTCAAGTTAGAAGGATTAAGTTTATTTGCAAACAAGTTTAGAAATAATCTAAACTATGTTCTTGTTGTTATTAGTTATAACTCAAAATAAGATAGCTATATGAATACGAATCGAATAAGATTATGAATAAGGTTACTACCTCAAATCAAATGAGTAAAGTTGCTGTAGAAATAAGGAGAATATCTTGAGTTCAAAGATACCCTTGATGGCTTGAAATTCTTGAAGCGTTCTTGATCAAGCTTTGTTATGATGATTATAACTTGGATTATGAGACCAATACTTGCTGAATTGAATGGAGGTTTGAGAGAGTGTTTGAGTATGTGTTTAGAGAGTAAAATAATGTAGTTAATTGGAATGAAATGGATGGTTATTTATCTTACATGTTGGCATCAAAATGGGGGCAACAACATGACTCCATGGTTTGTAATTTTATGCATTTAGTCATACTATTTTCCAAGCCATGGTTCCCACAAGTCTACATCATGTTTATACATGTCTCACAACTTATTGAGGGCTGCTAAGATCAATGATTTGGTATGTATATACCCATAGTAAATACGTATAGAAGCTGGGTATGATACAAGTATAAATACCGTATGAATACGAATAGGATTCTTGATAAAATTGAATGAGAAAATGAGTATAGCTATCTTTATTGAGTATAAATATATTGATATATATTATTAAGTCTTTCAAAAGTGTATTAATACATATTAATACAATACATATACATACATTTTAATTTAGAAGTTATTACAACGTTAATCGTTATATATATGTATATAGTCTTGAAGTCTTTAAGTTAGTAATCTCATTTTATGTATATAACCACTTGTTATTATATATAATGAGATGAGATACTTAAATATCATTTTAACAAATTATAAGTATATATATATATCCATATATCCATATATACATCATTATATAATTATTTCAATTTATGACGTTCGTGAATCGTCAGACAAACTGGGTGGCCAAACGTTTGTATAAAATTCATTGTAAATAACCAATTCTTAATGAGTTTGATTGCTTAACATGTTGGAAATATTAATTATGTAAATAGTAATCTTCAATATATTAGCGGAAAAATCCGGGTCGTTACACTTGGCGAGTGCGTATGTATTCGAAGTATCAAACACCCGTTTAATGCTAGCGCGACTAGCCCGAGTGGGGATGTCAAACCCTATGGATCCATATCTAATATTCGCGTTCACCGGTTCAAAAACCAATGATTAAACGTTACCATGCTAAGGGGAAAGTTTATGCCGTTATATAACCCACACATATGTAAAGTTTAAGTACTCGTGTAAAGTAAGTAAAACATAAAAAGCGCATGTATTCTCAGTCCCAAAAATAGTAAAAAGTAGTAAAGGGATGCTATAACTCACAGTGAATAAGCAGTAAAAGTCGATATGAAACGTATGCAGGTAGTAAGTCGGTCCGAAAGGTCGTCAACCTAAGTCAAAGGTCACTAGGTCAGTATGTTGTCCCAAAAGGTTAAAAGTGAATAAATTAAGTTTAAGTGTCATAATCGACATCATCATTATCATCATCATTCATCAATACTAAGGTAAGTTTAACAAGAATAGAGATCGAAACAAAAGGCTGACTTCGGACAGCTGTTACGACCTCTATAGAAATTGAAAAGACGCGTAGTCAGTGGCTATGGCTCCGTATGTGAGTCCTCTAACCTCTGACCAATTTTCAGAACCTAACTCGTCTTCATTTGTCCGTGGAGATGGTTTAAGTGCGAGTAGGTCAGAAATTTCAGCACAACGTTACAAGGGCGTAGTGACTTTCGGAAGGCCATAAATCCTAAACCGTATATCGGATTAAGTTGAGGCCTAAACGAAAAGTCATCTACTTGAAATGAACTATCTGAAAATTAATTTTTCATAAGCCCAGGAGTCTGATCAGACCCCGAAAAACAGCAAACAAGTGCTCCGGTAAGGTTCTTGGTGCTTGATGCTCATCACGGTTCTCATCATTGATGCTTGTAAGCTTCAAGTGTACAACTCTTTGATGTTTTAGCATCAGTTTGACTAATGTTCAACCATCAACACACAACTAAAAGTAAAATCTATCATTCTATAAATTTTGAACATCAAGATTGCCTATTTATTGCATGAATCCAATAAAGCTTCAACCTTTGTCCATTTTACACAAGTTCATGCATCTATATCATATGTGATGATGAAGACTTGATCTTTATCATCACAACACACACAAAAAGGTTCCAAGTAAGTGAGATCTACAATAATAACTTAGATCTCAAGTATTAAGAAAACCCTAAGCTAGAAAGCTTGGATCTTTACAAGATTAATGAGACCATAAGCTAGAAAGCTAAGATCTTTAACAAAATAATGACTTTGTAATGACCTTTGTGTCACGTTATCTTTTGTAGACGCTATCTTTTTATGAATGCAAAACTGGTTTTCAAACAGCATGTAGTATTTGACCGTGTAAAGATCCTGTTGTTGACGAATCGTACACGATGGTTTTGTACGGGGCGTCACACCTTATCTTCTCTCTCCAAGACACTGAACTGACAATCGCCCCAATTCCCCTGTTTTTTCACCAATGTCAGTTTACAATGTCAGTTCAGTCAGCGTCCAGTCATCAGCAAGACACTGAATTAACACTGAACTGACGCGTCATGACACCCTGTGCTCTAAGTATGTAACACTACTAGGTAGACAATTTTTATCGGGGACAACAATGTTTTCCAACGATGAAAAAAGAGTTTTGAAAAGAAGTTAAAATTTTCGGCAGCAACCTCTAAGGGCACGAGACAGCGTGTCAGACTTCTGGAGAAGGTGACAGAGGCGAATCTAGTAAGGTGCCCGTGGAGTCACGGGACACCACTAGTTTAAAAACTGTTAGTAAAAAATTCCCTTTAAATTGTATAGGACACCACTAAATTTAATCGTAGGACCCGGTATATTTTTTAAATTTATGGTTTTCCTTTTTAAAATTGTAAAGAACACCACTAAATTTAACTACTCGGACTCATATATTTCTCGAATTTGAAGTTTTTTAAAGTAAATATCACTAAAATATCATTAAAAATATAATTGATACTTGAAAAAAGTTTCAGAATCCCATTGTGTTACGATCTTGAAATCGCCAGTGGAAGGTGATCTTGTAGGATTTTGTGCCTATGTGATTATCTAATGGATGATTGGATGGTGTCAGTTACCTCAAAACAATTTAGGAGTAAGGACTAGAATAGTAAGCAACTTTGAATTTGGTCAAATAATTAAGGTTGCATTTGCAAAGGGAAGGTCCTCGGTTCTTTGGTGTCCTTGCAAATTGATTGAAAAATGCCCGGGATCCTAACACTAAGACGAGCCCCAAGCCCCCAACTCCCCTAGGTTTCCACAAATTCTCCGTCTTTCCTTATCGTTTTTTTTTGCGCCGATGGCACCGTGGTGTCTTCTGCTCGCCGTTTGTCACTTGTGCACCATTTCGTGTGAATAGCATATTAATAGCTATGATATGGCTCGGAGATAAATGTCTCAAGTTAGTGACTTGAATAAAATGCTAAGGTGATGTTGATGTACGAATCTCTTACTTAAAACATAGGCCTCATGATTGCTAGTAGTCTAACCAACCTTCTCATAAATAATCCAAATAATGAACATCCACTTTTGTAAAAACAATTTCACAAGTTCACAGAAAGAAAAAAAACAATAAAAAACATTAATATAAAACACCCTGATCGAACATGTAATCTGCAGGATCACATAAACTGATCAAAATTCATCATCTTTCTCGACGTAATACGCGGTAGGATTAACCTCCTTAAACTTCTTTCCAACCAAACTAATCCCCACATAATCCGCTTGATTAATCTCACCATCGATATCACCATTATCTGCTTCACCACCTGATGGATTATTAGACTGATTCTCACGGCCTAATTTTGATAGTCCTGGCGCATTCATACCATCACTATATTGATTCCTCTCAATTCCATTTGTTAAAGATCCGTTAACATGAACAACCCCATCAAGTTCCGGTGCTCCATCACCAATTGCCCGACCCGATACAACACTATTACGATATTTCATGTTATTCAAACTACCTTGAACAGGACGCATGTCAGACAATGATCCAGCAGCCACGTAAGATTCATGGGGCCCGGATTGGACTCCACGTGGACCATATTGATATTCCTGGTACTCTGGAAGACTATTAGTCCCACCCACTGGATAGCTCGGTGGACCGGTGATCGGGGCTCCGATGGCTTCATCAACAATGCTGGTCGGGCGGTTAAACGTACTACGGGACTGATAATTAGGTCCTGAAGAGAAGCTGTTGTTACTCATATTTTTAAAGAAAATAATAGTTGTGTTTTGTGGTTGTTTTGCTTGAATTAAATTAAATTGGATTTATTTATAGAGACCGTGTAGTAGAAATTTTGTTTTCCACGCTAATAATGGACTAAAAATTTTGAGGTTTACAATATACACCCCCTAGCTTTGTTGAAGTTTTAGATAAAGTTATTTAATTTTCGTTTTGGTCTATTTGAAAAAAAAAAAAAAAAAATTATGATCTGATTTAGGAAATGTTCTTTTCATCAACAAAGGAGAGCTATAGTATCATGTAGCATTATTTAGATTCTACAATAAGATTTTAAATCTTGAAAAAAAATTAATTCAAAAATTTCTTTTTTAAGTGAACAAATATAAGTTACTCCCTAGCATTTATCATTTTCTTCAAATAAACCTACATTGTCATTTTGTATAAATATTTGTATGGGGTTTGATTCGCTCAGTATATACTACTAATATGTATATCAAATTTCATAGTGTTGTATTACACTCCACATTGTTGTTATTTTTGTTCCAAAATTACATCTTATATACTCGTATATGAATTTTAATTATAAAAAGCTAAAATTTGAGAAATGTGATTTATGAATCTATTTACCCCACTAACATATATAATCATAAATAAATGTTCTTTTATAATGAAATAATGAAATTTGAAAACTTAATACTCGAACTTGATAAAACGATTCAAGAAAAATGGAGAAATAAAAAATAACGTATTGAAGCTACAAACTATATAGTAGTTTAGGGACTGTCTTGAAATTTTTTTCTAAATACGAGTAATGGTAAATTAAATACAGGTGGATCTGAAATTAACATGGGACTTCTTGGTAGTTGCCTTGTAGTTACGGAGTCAACGACGACTTGAGAGAAACTTTCAATAGGGTTTAAACAAAATACGTAGAAATATACTTTTTCATTACAATTTCTTTTTGTTAAACTACACCATTGATTCGAACATGTTCTAGTTGATCATGTTCGAATACTTTGCCATTACTTACTCGTTGACATTAAATATGCTTTCTTACTTTGCAATGATGTTCAAACCAATATTTGTTCGAACAATATATAAAAAATAGTGTTCGAACAAACTAACAAAGTATAAACAATATTAGACAATTCCCTATGATTATTATTGAATACACATACGATATTTATAATACATAATGAATCTCTAATATGCTTAACCTATCATCTAACACTCCTTGCAGTCCGAACGGTGAAATCACGAAAATTCGAACTGAGACAAAACTGTTGGGGGAGAATGTTGGGTTATGCTTAACAATAATATTAATCTTAACCAATGATAATAAATGTTTTGATGATGACACGCATACATAACCTAAAGTGATGGTAGACATTTTGACATAAATATACAAATTCATTAATCCACACTTACTTTAGCAAATGACCAAACCAAATGAAGCTTAGAGTGAAAACATTAGGAAAACAAAAGGAACACAAAACTCATGTGGTACACGGTCTGAGTCCACGGTCGACCGCATGTCAAACCGTGGGTGTCATGTACTTCGATTTTATAAGAAACCAAGTACACGGTCGACTCCACGGCCGACCATGGATCGACCGCAGTTGTTCTGTTCAAATTTCTTAACCAAATAATGTTTGACCACTTCGGGACATCTATAATTCAAGAAACATTTTTCAACATGCTTAGAATAGTTGTCCTCTTCAACTCAAAAGAGTTTTGGTCACTAGAACCCTAATCTTGGTTAATCACACCTAATGATATCTTAATGATGTTTTAGTCTTAATTAAGAATAACACATAAGTGTTACAAGATAACTTGTGCTCCTAAAATGTATCTAGACATACTTAAGATGGTCATCAAGTCTCAACCAAGGCTTGCTCTTTCCTTGTACATGTGTTGAACATTAATGTATACTTATACATTAATCTTGCAATGTGGTATATTGCAAGTAAACTTACATAGCCTTAGTATATTGCTATGTCATCAGTTTGTGTTTGATCCTAGATTAGCCACTCGTGAACTCTTACTATCATTACATAAGTATTACTTGACTACTTGCTACTATTACATGAGTATTACTTGACTATATATTAATTGCTAACTTGCTTATACTCATATATAGAATTTCTCTATATATAGCTCTAAATGTTAACTTCAAGAAACTTTGCTATGCAGTTTTTTATAATGTTTTGTGATAAGTACTCATTATTCATTCATTCATTCATTCATTAACTTCTAATAAGCAACTCTCACTCACTAGTTTAATTAACATGCCATAAATCATGCATAAAATAATTTAATAAATATAGTCCTAATCCCTATAGTTAGACAACTCCATATTTACCTTAATAATTATAAGTTTATACTGTAGTAAATAGTAAAAGTAAATGGAAAAGTGAAATATGTTTCTTTTTAGTTATTTGTTTATTTATGATTCGTGTATATATCTTTCCAGTACTTTTATATTAAAATAAATATCCTAAAACTATTAACTAACTACAAAATTATCCATCTCTTTATATTATAATTGCTAATCGGTATGTTAGTCAAATGATAGCACATGAATTGCGTAATTGTTATTGAATGCGTAAAGAGATCATATCCCGTACATAAATAGACAGACACCTAAACCTAATGGGCTATATATGAGAATAGGGCCCTTATAAACAATGGACCAATAATAATAATAATAATACATGCAATCTATCAAGCCCATCTAACATCCCCCGCAGTTGGAGCGGGAGTAGCGCGAACGCTCAAACTGGATCGGAACTCGTCGAAGAGCGCGGTTGGTAGACCTTTGGTGAAGATGTCTGCAAACTGGTATTGAGAAGGAACATGGAGCACGCGAACATGACCTTTGAGAACAAGGTCTCTAAAAAAGTGGATGTCTATCTCTATATGTTTCGTGTGCTGGTGTTGAACTGGGTTATCGGACATGTAGACAGCACTAACGTTGTCGCAGTAAACAAGAGTAGCAGATGAGAGTGGGCAATGAAGCTCACGCAGAAGATTACGAATCCAACATGTTTCAGCTACCACATTAGCAACGCCCCGATATTCTGCTTCAGCATTGGAAAGTGATGGAGTATGTTGCTCTTGGAGGACCAGGATAGAAGGTTATTACCCGAAAACACACAGTATCCGGAAGTGGAGCGTCTGGTTGATGGGCATCCGGCCCAATCGGCGTCTGAGTAGACAACCAAAGTGGTGGTGGAGAAGCTATATAGCTGTAGGCCGAGGTCAAGAGTGCCCTGAAGATATCGGATGATCCGTCAAAGAGCCGCCATGTGAGGCTCACGAGGGTTATGTATGAATAAACAAATCTGCTGAACTGCATAAGAGATGTCTGGTCTCGTGAAACTAAGGTACTGAAGTGCACCAGCTAGGCTGCGATATAGAGTAGGGTCCTTAACTGGGGGACCCGTGGGTTGGAGTTTGGTGCCGATGTCAATTAGTGTCCTACTGGGGTTGCATCCAATCATGTCTGCACGCTCGAGGATCTCAGATGCATACTTCTTCTGCGAGAGAAAAATCCCGGAAGAAGTACGAGTGACAGAAATGCCAAGGAAGTAATTCAATGGGCCAAGGTCTGTCATCGAAAATTCTATGTGTAAGGAGGAGATGACCCGCTGAACAAGGGCTGATGAAGATGCTTTCAGGATGATGTCATCAACATATAGTAGTAAGTACACTGTGTCGGTGCCCTGTTTGTAAATAAACAGAATTGTGTCACATCGGATGTGCTGAAAACCGATGCGCTGAGCATACCCTGCAAATTGCTGAAACCATGCACGTGGAGCCTGCTTCATCCCGTACAAGGACTTATGTAAAAGACAGACATGATCCGGGTGAGCAGGGTCACGGAACCCAGGCGACTGGTGCATATAAACCGTCTCTGAAAGGTGACCATGAAGAAAAGCATTCTGGACATCTAGCTGATGAATGGGCCAGTTCCGAGAGGTAGCAAAGCTAAGAACCGTCCTGATGGTGGCCGGTTTAACAACCGGACTAAAAGTCTCGTCACAATCTATACCGGCCTGTTGGCTTCGACCATTGGCGACAAGTCGAGCCTTGTACCTGCTAAGAGTACCATCTGCATTAAACTTGTGCTTAAATAACCACATGGAGCGAACTATGTTCGTGTCCGATGGGCGAGGACAAGAGTCCAAGTACCGTTCCTAATTAAAGCATTAAATTCCTCAGTCATAGCGTTATGCCAGTTAGGGTCTTGAAAGGCTTGCGGGTAAGATTTGGGAATTGGTGTAGGAGTAGAGATAAGGAGATTTAGGCATTGGACAGGTTTGGTTGTACCGACACGATGACGAGTGATCATATGATGGGTAGAGGTGGTGGTGGAAGGCCCAGATGTGACTATGGGTTGGGGAGATTGTGTTGGTATGGGTGCTTCTGGTGATGGAGAGTTTGGTGGAGGATCATTAGGGGGTGGTGGTTGGTGAGTAAGGGGCGGTGTAGGTGGTGATTGATTATCTAGTGGTGTAGGGAGTGTGTCAGGGAAGGTTCGGGAGAATGCATTAGGGGGAGGGTCAAGGAAGTCATAGGGAGGAGGAGGAGTGTTAGTGGTGGAGTTGAAAGGGAAGGAAGTTTCATCAAATGTGACATGGCGAGAGAGAATAATTTTGTGAGTTGATAAGTCGAGACATCGGTAACCGCGGTGGTTTGAGGGGTACTCGAGAAATATGCATGGTGTGGAGCGAGGGGCAAGTTTGTTGGTGGTGTTGAGATATGGGTAGCAAAGGCAACCGAAAACACGGAGGGAGAAGTAAGTAGGCGGGGTTTTGTATAGACGGGTGTGGGGTATATCATGGTTGATAGCAGATGATGGAAGGAGATTTAGAAGATATGTGGCCATGTGAAGAGCTTCTACCCAGAAGGTGGGAGGAAGGTTTGCTTGGAATAGAAGTGTACGGATAAAATTATTGATGGTTCGGATCATGCGCTCAGATTTGCCATTTTGTTGGGAGGTTTGAGGGCACGAGAAGCGTATTTGAATGCCGTTAGTTTGAAAGAATTGGTGAATACGATTATTGTCGAATTCACCACCAAGGTCACATTGGAAGGCTTTAATTTCAGAGTTGAATTGTGTTTTAACATAAGCGCAAAATTGTAAAAAAATGTTAAAAACATCATATTTATTGCGTAAAGGAAAGACCCATAAGTAATGCGAGTAATGATCCAAAAAATAACATAGTATTTATAGCCACTAAGGCTCGGAATAGGAGAAGTCCATAAGTCCGAGTGAACAATATCAAATAATGACGAAACATGAGAATTTGAACTACTAAACGAAAGTCTCACGTGTTTGCCAAGTTGACATGCATGGCAAAGCGTGAGAGACTTCGTATTATTACATGCAATAAATTTATTTGAAATAAGACGACGAAAAACATCAGAGCTAGGATGTCCAAGACGCTGATGCCATATACTAGATGTGGTGATAAGGGCATGGTGAGCTGGTGTAGAGGTTGGAATCGTGAGCGGATAGTGGTCACCGTTGCTGTCACATCGGAGCAGAAGGCGTTGTGTCCAGTATTCCTTCACAGAAAAAGCAAATTAGTCAAAAGAAACAGATACTTAATTATCACGTGCAAAACGACGAACAGAAATAAGATTTTTTACAATATTGGGTGTAACAAGAACATTGGATAGGTGTAGGGGTCGGTTAGGATTAGGCAAAACGCTATGACCAGTATTAGTAACGGGTATTGAATTACCATCACCAAAAATGACATGAGGATAAATGCAATAATTAAAAATAGTACTTAGATTGTTAATGCTAGAGGTAAGATGTGTAGCAGCACCAGTGTCCCTAGTGTAACATCCCGCCTTTTTCCATTTACATTCCGTTTAACTATCTTAAAGTCCGTTATATGTTTATAACATCTCCCGTTGATGCGCGTTTTAAATTATCTCGTTTAGGTAATTCACGCACCCGCAACTGAACTCGAGGGACTAGTTTCGCCATTTGAGCAAAGATGTGACTAGATGGACTAGTCACACCCACCTCCTTTCATTTTACATTTTCATTTTCCATTTTCTTTCATACTTCCACAATTTCCTCTAAATCTCCATTACAAAGAATCATCATCTAATTCAAATCGAGCAAGAATCAATCCAAACAAATTACATATTCGGAATCCTTGCAACTTCCTCTTCGATTCCATACCGATTTCATTACATTTGGGTAACTTTCTAAAATCACTAGATTTTGTGTTCTTGATGTTTTTAACTTATAAAGTTCTTAATTAGTGTCTATGGCTCAAGTCTAACAGGAATATATGATTTATATGCTCGATCTCGTTGTTTTAGTGTAACTAGCATGAGCATGAAAAGTGTGTGTTTGATTTTGAGTTTTGGATGATTTAATGTTGTTGTTATGATAAAGTGCAAGTATTAAATGTGTTCCTAGCATCACTAGCTTCAATTTGATGTGTAGGTTGCTTTAGAAAACTTCATAAACTTGATTATTGATTTTGGTGGATTTGGATTAGGGTTTGATGAACTTGAAATGAACCTTTGATGCTTTGAATGACATGAGATGTTATTAGAAAGTGTTTAGTTGTATTGTATGTTTAATTATCTTCGAAACGGCATATCATTCGTATAAATTGGTTGCCCGAATCATTGAATTGAATTTATGAACTTGAATGCATTAAATGATGAGCATTGAATGTGTTTTGGGTAGTTGCAAGTATTGAATTGTTTGTTGAAATGTGTTTAGTTGTTTTCCTCGTCCAAATACCTTCCCGATGGTATAAGATACATGTTTTGATTGTTTGCGGGTCTTAAATTGGGATTGTTTGAGTTTTGGTTCGTGCATGTCTTTGTTGCAGCAAAAGAGGGTCTGGATACAGATCTGGACGCCGTCCAGATTATTGGACGCCGTCCAGATTATTGGACGTCGTCCAGGCCTTCAATGCTGGACGCCGTCCAGATACACTACCAGATTCTGTTTAGTTTGGTCCTTTTTACCATAAATGTTTGCCATGCTATGGACCTCCGATTCACATGTAACTTGTTCTAACATGCTCATATATGATTAAAAACCTCAGAAAAATAGTTCAGAACCCGACCCGAACGTGTTGACTTTTTCATTGACTTTGACCCGACCAAAGTTGACTTTTAATCAAATTTAACCAAATACTTGTACAATCATTCTAACATGCTTTTATACTTGTACCTTGCATGAAACATGACAATTTGATTCACATGCTATTGTAATCGAGTCGTAATGAGCCATAGGACTAATTGAACACTTTGACCGACCGTGTTTACCGTTATTGATACAAACCTATTTGTTTAGGTCAAGACTAGCATTCGTTTTTGCACACGTTTACTTGTTGAAGTACTTTTACATATGTGCACCAAGGTGAGATCATAGTCCCACTTTTACTCTTTTGAACTTACATTTGGGATGAGAAAACATAAACGTTTCTTTTTACTAAGTGAACACAAGTACAGGAAAACAAACATTCTACATACGAGTTTGAACAAAAATCCTCAATTCGATTATCATTAGTTACACTTGCCGGGTGTAAGCGAGAACTTATGTTATATGGCCATATGGGTTTGACAAACCCTCATTCAGACGGTTCGCTAACGTTTATGAATGGAATATATTTTCGAGAAACAGTGTATGTTCTAACACTATTGTGATGGGGTTCAATGGAAGGAATGTTAAGCATTGAAAATTGGGTGCTCGTGAATATTACTTTTGGAATGTATTACTATTATATCACTGTTACAAAATCTTGTGGTTCACTTGTACTTACTTACTTAAACCTATGATTTCACCAACGTTTTCGTTGACAGATCTCTATGTTTTTCTCAGGTCCTTGAATGTTTTGTGATACATGCTTCCGCTCATTACTTTTGATACTTGCTTGGATGTCGAGTGTACATGCATACTTGGAGCGTCTTTTGGCTACTTTTAAATTGTGTCACATATGTTTCAATTGTACTTTAAACTTTGTTATGTAACTAGTTGTCGAACTACTTTGTAAACCTTGAAACATCTTTACTTTTGAAATGAATGTGACATACTTTTGGTTAAACGTTGTTTTAAATACTTATGACCACGTAATGGGACCTAAGTAGACGGCGCCGTCAATGACGATTTTGTCGGGTCGCTACAGATGGTATCAGAGCGTTGGTTGTAGGGATTTAGAGTTCATTGGTGTCAACCCCGAGTCATAGGGTACATTAGTGAGTCTAGACTACAACCGGAATATAGACTTGAAGTAGGAATTACTTGACTACTTGTGCATTTATACTCGAATGTTTCTACTAATATCTACTCTTATTTCATCTTAATCTCACGATGTTTAATTTGATTGGAACGCCACCTTGACTTAGTGAAATAATGTCGAATGCACATATGAATTAGGGTAATATAATTTCCGGGATTATATTACGGTGACTCATATGAACATTATGACCTAGAGAATTTAAGGCGAGTCAAGGAAAATTTTTCTCTCTATCCTTATTCCATATCATGATTAGTATTATTGAAAATACTAATCAATGGTATTCTTATGTTTTGAAGGAACAATGCCTCCTCGTCGTGTGTCACGCCATGAGACTCCCGAACAAGCTCTACAACGAATGACTGCCACCACCGTGGATGTGGCCATGGCCGGTCACTCCTCCAACAACAACAATAACAACAACCACAACAACAACAATCAAGGGGCCGGTAACTCAAGTGAAGGGTGCTCCTACAAAGCCTTCATGGGGTGCAAACCTCATACTTTTGATGGGACCGGGGGACCGGTTACTCTCACTCGATGGTTCGAACAAACGGAGGCCGTCTTTAGCATAAGCGGTTGTCGGGACCAAGATAAGGTCAAATACTCCACTCACACTTTAGCCGGTGTCGCCCTCACATGGTGGAACACCTCGGTGGGTACCGATGAAGCTCACGCCCTCTCTTGGGCCAACTTAAGGGAAAATATGATCGTCGAATATTTCCCTCATGAAGAAACCCGAAGGCTCGAATAAGAGCTAAGAACTTTGAAAGCGGTTGAAAACGATCTCAAGGCTTATAATCAACGATTTTCCGAACTAGCCTTGATGTGCCCAAACCTTGTGAACCCCGAAGCTTTAAGGGTTGAACTTTACATGGATGGTCTTCTAAAGAGCATCAAACACGGGGTAATGTCATCCAAACCAGCTAATCATCAAGAAGCTTTGAACATGGCCCGCAAGTTGATAGAAACGGTGGACGAAATCGTAGTGCCGGCACCTAAAGCCGAGGATAAGTCGGGTAACAACAAAAGAAAATGGGAATCCCCTCAATCAAGCAACTACAACAACAACACTTCCACCAAAAAGCCTTACACCTCTGACGGCAAGAAGGGTTATGCCGGGAACCTACTTCTTTGCAACAAATGCAACAAGCATCACTTTATTGAATGTAGCAAGCTAATTTGCCATCGGTGCCAAGGAGTTGGTCATAAGGCCAATGAATGTAAAAGTGTCACCCCCAACGCTTGAAAGGGGCTCAATGCACCAAAGACGGGCACTTGTTACGAATGTGGCCAAACGGGCCATTATAGAAATACATGCCCGAAGAAGAAAGAAAACCCCAATACGCGCAGCCGAGCTTTCAACATCAACACCGAGGAAGCCCGAGATGACAATGAATTAGTCACGGGTACGTTTCTTCTCAACAACTCTTATGTTACTTGCTTATTCGATTCGGGTGCCGATAAATGCTTTGTATCCAAGACTTTGACTTATTCTTTTAGCACTCCACCACTTCCAGTAGATACCACTTATACCATTGAAGTGGCCAACGGAAAACTAGTGAGTGCCGACACATATTACCGGGGGTGTACGTTAAACATTTTGGGTAATGAGTTTGAAATTGACTTGATACCCATGGAACTAGGAAGCTTCGATGTGATAATCGGTATGAATTGGTTAGCCAAAACGAAATCTCACATCCTTTGTGATCTTAACGAAATCCGAATTCCTATTGAGAATGGTGAACCCTTGATTGTTTATGGCGATAAGAGTTGCACCGGACTCAACCTCGTTTCGTGCCTTAAAGTTAGAAAAATACTCTGTAAGGGTTGTTTTGCAATCCTTGACCACGTTAAGAAAGTCGAGTCCGATGAGAAGCATATCGATGATATGCCAATTGTTAGTGACTTTTTCGATGTATTTCCCGACGAATTGCCGGGTCTTCCACCTTATCGACCGGTAGAATTCCAAATCGATCTTGTTCCGGGAGCCGCACTCGTAGCACGTGCACCATATAGACTTGCTCCATCTGAAATGCAAGAACTTCAAAGTCAAATCCAAGAACTACTTGACCGTGGTTTTATCCAACCTAGCCATTCACCATGGGGTGCTCCGCTTTTATTTGTTAAAAAGAAAGATGGATCCCTACGAATGTGCATTGATTATCGTGAACTAAATAAATTGATGGTTAAGAACCGATATCCTCTTCCTTGCATCGATGACCTCTTTGATCAACTACAAGGGTCTTGTGTATATTCAAAAATCGATCTCCGCTCGGGTTATCATCAATTAAGGGTTAAGGGGGAAGATGTCTCCAAAACCGCTTTCCGGACTCGTTATGGTAGTTATGAATTTCTTGTTATGCCATTTGGTCTAACTAACGCACCGGCGGTGCTCATGGATCTTATGAACCGCGTGTGCAAACCGTATCTCGATAAATTCGTTATTGTGTTCATCGATGACATCTTGGTCTATTCTAAAAGTGAAGAAGAGCACGAACAACATCTCCGACTTGTGCTTGAACTCTTGAGATAAGAACGACTCTATGCCAAATTCTCCAAGTGTGAATTTTGGTTGAAGGAAGTTCAATTTCTTGGTCATGTTGTAAGTGATCAAGGTATTAAAGTCGATCCATCGAAAATCGAAGCCATTAGTAAATGGGAGACTCCTACTACTCCTACTCACATTCGTCAATTTTTGGGTCTCGCCGGATACTACCGTAGATTCATCAAGGATTTCTCTTTGGTTGCTCGTCCTCTAACCGCGTTAACTCACAAGGGAAAGAAATTCATTTGGGCGACCGAACAAGAATCCGCATTTCAAATCTTGAAGACAAAGCTAACCACCGCTCCTATCTTGTCACTTCCCGAAGGCAATGATGATTTTGTTGTATATTGCGATGCCTCGAAACATGGTTTTGGGTGCGTGTTGATGCAACAAAAAAAGTCATTGCTTATGCCTCACGACAACTCAAAATTCATGAACGAAACTACACGACACATGATCTCGAACTCGGAGCCGTTGTCTTCGCACTTAAAATGTGGAGACACTATCTTTATGGAAACAAAAGTACCATCTTCACCGATCACAAAGCCTTCAACACATCTTCGATCAAAAGCAACTAAACATGAGACAATGACTGTGGATTGAAACTTTAAACGATTATGATTGTGAGCTTCGTTACCATCCCGGGAAGGCAAACGTAGTAGTCGATGCCTTAAGTCAAAAGGAAAGAGCGGTGCCTCTTGGTGTCCTAGCTTTAAACATCACCATTTACAACAACCTCAATAGTTAAATTCGTGTAGCCCAAGACGAGGCTCTCAAGGATGAAAACATCTCCCTCGAACACTTGAACGTCCTCACCTCTCGATTCTAAGTTAAGGAAACCGGACTTCGATATTTCGCCGGAAGAATTTGGGTGCCTAGTTATGGGGACTTGCGAAGCCTTATTTTAGAAGAAGCCCATAAGTCAAGGTATATGATTCACCCCGGTGCCAATAAAATGTACCACGACCTCAAAGAACAATATTGGTGGCCGAACATTAAAAAGGACGTTGTCGCATATGTTGGAAAGTGCCTAACTTGCTCCAAAGTCAAAGCCGAACATCAAAGACCGTCCGGACTACTTCATCAACCCGAAATCCCGCAATGGAAGTGGGAAAGGATAACGATAGATTTTATCACCAAACTACCAAAGACGGTTGGCGGTTATGATACTATTTGGGTTATTGTTGACCGTCTCACCAAATTCGCGCACTTCCTAGCCATGAAGGAAACCGACAACATGGAGAAACTCGCACAACTTTACATTAAAGAAATTGTAGCCCGACACGGTGTACCCTTATCAATTATCTCCGATCGAGATGGCCGTTTTGTTTCTAGATTTTGGCGTACCTTACAAGAAGCGTTGGGGACGCGTTTAGACATGAACACCGCATATCATCCACAAACCGACGGATAAAGCGAATGCACACTTCAAACTTTGGAAGACATGCTACGAGCTTACGTTATCGACTTTGGAAAAGCTTGGGATAAGCACTTGCCTCTCGTCGAATTCTCCTACAACAATAGTTATCACGCGAGTATTAACGCCGCACCATTCGAAGCTTTATATGGCCAAAAATGTCGTTCACCTCTTTGTTGGGCCGAGGTAGGCGACACACAAATCATCGGACCCGAACTCATTCATGAAACCACCGAGAAGATCGTTCAAATCCGAGATAGGCTTAGGACGGCCCGAAGTCGTCAAAAGAGCTATACTGACAAACGACGCAACGACCTTGAATTTCAAGTTGGTGATCGAGTAATGTTAAAAGTCGCACCTTGGAAAGGTGTATTCCGTTTTGGGAAACGCGGGAAGCTAAATCCGCGGTATATTGGTCCTTTCGAAATCTTGGAGCGTGTTGGAACCGTTGCTTATCGTTTAGATCTTCCGCCTCAATTGAGCTCTGTTCATCCTACTTTCCATGTATCCAACTTGAAAAAGTGCCTTGCCGAACCCGATATCGTCATCCCTCTCGAGGAGCTTACCATTGATGACAAACTTCATTTCGTGGAGGAACCGGTTGAAATTGTGGACACCTCCGTTAAAACGTTAAAACAAAGCCGAATTCCAATTATCAAGGTCCGTTGGAACGCCAAAAGGGGACCCGAGTTTACTTGGGAAAGACAAGATCAAATGTAAAGGAAGTATCCTCATCTCTTCACGAATTCGGAAACGCAAAATCCCGAGGAAGAAACAACGACTACTACGCCTACTTAAATTTCGGGACGAAATTTCTTTTAAGGAGTAGGTAATGTAACATCCCGCCTTTTTCCGTTTACATTCCGTTTAACTATCTTAAAGTCCGTTATATGTTTATAACATCTCCCGTTGATGCTCGTTTTAAATTATCTCGTTTAGGTAATTCACGCACCCGCAACCGAACTCGAGGGACTAATTTCTCCATTTGAGCAAAGATGTGACTAGATGGACTAGTCACACCCACCTCCTTTCATTTTACATTTTCATTTTCCATTTTCTTTCATACTTCCACAATTTCCTCTAAATCTCCATTACAAAGAATCATCATCTAATTCAAATCGAGCAAGCATCAATCCAAACAAATTACATATTCAGAATCCTTGCAACTTCCTCTTCGATTCCATACCGATTTCATTACATTTGGGTAACTTTCTAAAATCACTAGATTTTGTGTTCTTGATGTTTTTAACTTATAAAGTTCTTAATTAGTGTCTATTGCTCAAGTCTAACATGAATATATGATTTATATGCTCGATCTCGTTGTTTTAGTGTAACTAGCATGAACATGAAAAGTGTGTGTTTGATTTTGAATTTTGGATGATTTAATGTTGTTGTTATGATAAAGTGCAAGTATTAAATGTGTTCCTAGCATCACTAACTTCAATTTGATGTGTAGGTTGCTTTAGAAAATTTTATAAACTTGATTATTGATTTTGGTGGATTTGGATTAGGGTTTGATGAACTTGAAATGAACCTTTGATGCTTTGAATGACATGAGATGTTATTAGGAAGTGTTTAGTTGTATTTTATGTTTAATTATCTTCGAAACGGCATATCATTCGTATAAATTGGTTGCCCGAATCATTGAATTGCATTTATGAACTTGAATGCATTAAATGATGAGCATTGAATGTGTTTTGGGTAGTTACAAGTATTGAATTGTTTGTTGAAATGTGTTTAGTTGTTTTCCTCGTCCAAATACCTTCCCGATGGTATAAGATACATGTTTTGATTGTTTGCGGGTCTTAAATTGAGATTGTTTGAGTTTTGGTTCGTGCATGTCTTTGTTGCAGCAAAAGAGGGTCTGGATACAGATCTGGACGCCGTCCAGATTATTGGACGCCATCCAGGCCTTCAATGCTGGACGCCATCCAGCAAATCTGGACACCGTCCAGATACACTACCAGATTCTGTTTAGTTTGGTCCTTTTTACCAAAAATGTTTGTCATGCTATGGACCTCCAATTCACATGTAACTTGTTCTAACATGCTCATATATGATTAAAAACCTCAGAAAAATAGTTCGGGACCCGACCCGAACGTGTTGACTTTTTCGTTGACTTTGACCCGACCAAAGTTGACTTTTAATCAAACTTAACCTAATACTTGTACAATCATTCTAACATGCTTTTATACTTGTACCTTGCATGAAACATGACAATTTGATTCACATGCTATTGTAATCGAGTCGTAACGAGCCATAGGACTAATTGAACACTTTGACCGACCGTGTTTACTGTTATTGATACAAACCTATTTGTTTAGGTCAAGACTAGCATTCGTTCTTGCATACGTTTACTTGTTGAAGTACTTTTACATACGTGCACTCAAGGTGAGATCATAGTCCCACTTTTACTCTTTTGAACTTACATTTGGGATGAGAAAACATAAACGTTTCTTTTTACTAAGTGAACACAAGTACAGGAAAACAAACATTCTACATACGAGTTTGAACAAAAATCCTCAATTCGATTATCATTAGTTACACTTGCCGGGTGTAAGCGAGAACTTATGTTATATGGCCATATGGGCTTGACAAACCCTCATTCAGACGGTTCGCTACCGTTTACGAATGGAATATATTTTTGAGAAACAGTGTATGTTCTAACACTATTGTGATGGGGTTCTATGGAAGGAATGTTAAGCATTGATAATTGGGTGCTCGTGAATATTACTTTTGGAATGTATTACTATTATATCACTGTTACAAAATCTTGTGGTTCACTTGTACTTACTTACTTAAACCTATGATTTCACCAACGTTTTCGTTGACAGATCTCTATGTTTTTCTCAGGTCCTTGAATGTTTTGTGATACATGCTTTCGCTCATTACTTTTGATACTTGCTTGGATGTCGAGTGTACATGCATATGTGGAGCGTCTTTTGGCTACTTTTAAATTGTGTCGCATATATTTCAATTGTACTTTAAACTTTGTTATGTCACTAGTTGTCGAACTACTTTGTAAACCTTGAAACATCTTTACTTTTGAAATGAATGCGACATACTTTTGGTCAAACGTTGTTTTAAAGACTTATGACCACGTAACGGGACCTAAGTAGACGGCGCCGTCAATGACGATTTTGTCGGGTCGCTACAGATAGTCCATCCCAAGTTACCATAGTCGGGAAGGGTGTTGGTAAAAAAGCATGTGGCATCATGGTTTCCTGATTGGGCTGCTGTTGGGCCGAGGTGGTACTGTACGTATAATTTATAACAACCCTCATATTTCCATGCCTGAATTGACTAATTTGACTATAGGGTTGTTATCCATACGTAATATATAATTAAATTCGACGTTGATCAAATATTTATTTTTAGTCGACACGTTCTGTTAACTAAAGTTTACACTAATTATATAAAATAACTTTAGTTAATATTAATGCGTATTATATTTAAAACTATATGTAACATAATTATTAATTAAATGATAAGTTATTTTAATCATTATATATATATTTTTAGCTTATAAAAAAAATAAAAATAAAAAGAAATAAGATTTTTTTTATAAATTAAATAATGAGCCCATGAATTTTGACTAAATATTTTCAAAAACAAAAACTTATTAAAAACATTTTTAACATGTTTTTATTATTTTGTCAAAATTGGCACCTTTATTTTATTATTTTTTTTTCTTTTCACCAACCATTTTTTACCTATAAATACATGGCTCCTCATTCATTTTTTCTTGCCAAACACAAAAACTTAAGTTATTCTCTAAAAACCTTGAAGAAAATTTGAGGTACTTTCTATTTTTATTAATTTTTTTCAATATTGTCATTTATATTTATATTTATTGTATATTCTTTGTAAAATTCGAAAGTAATTATGTTTATATGTTATAATTAGTATTATAAGTGTTATGATGCATAATAATAATTTTGATAATTTATGGAATATTATTTATAATTAAATACGAATTATGTAGTGTTTAAACGTAAAAATAATGTAAAATTCGTAATAAATACTTTTAACCAAAAATAAAATATATATAATTTTTTTTGAGTTTTTAAAACTTATATAGATCTGAAAAAATTATAAAAATAATTACTTGGGTCGAATTGGTATTTATTATATAATTAAACTCTATTATTATGTAATTTGAAGGTAAATTAAGAATAAATATAAAATAATAAAAAATATTTTTTTAAATATTTTTCTATAGGTTATTAGACTGATAGAAACTTATAAAAATTATAAAAATAATTATTTGGGTTTATTTAGTAATTACGTAGAATTAAAATTGTTTTGTGAATACATTAAGGGTAAAAACAAAAATAAATATAAAAATATAATAAAAACGTTTTCTTAAATTTTTCTACTAATCTATATGATTAACTAAGACTATAAAAATTATGTATGTAATTTTTAGATATTTAATTTATTATTTAGACATTTTTGAATAATGTTCGATTAATAAAACACTATTATTTTTGAAGTAATTTAGGTATTTATTTAAAGGTAATTATATTTAATATATATATAAGACATACTAAGGTATAATAACTAAATATTAAATAAAACTTAGGTTATATTATCACATATATAATTATTAAGTACACTAATAATTCGTTGTGTGTATACACCTAAAGTGAAGGTTAATCAAAGATAATGTATAATTCATGTGAACTTCATCGCTACTCACGGTCGTAAGTGAATGATGTCTAGGTTGCCATTTATGGGTAAGCTTGTGGATCTCGAATGCCATGACTTAGATTCTGGTCAAGAGTCCTGGGCCCCCCGGTTACATCTGGTCATTCCTGACTTATTTGATAGCAACGAAGTTTGAGTAAAGTTATACAACGTCTTGCTAAAGATTAACCCGAACTTTCTAAAATTGGAAAATTACTATAAGTGAAAACTTTCCATAAATAGTAACCTTTCGAAAATGGAAATTCTTTAGTGAACCATTACTATCAATATAGTACTATATACTATTGTCTGTTAGGCAATGTCTGATCATACGTTCTATCTCTAGGTTGAGATCTCGGTCACGTCCTTCCGTTCAATTCTTTCGTGTGCTACTAAGGTGAACTTCATAGCTCCACTTTTTACTGTTTCATAACTGTTTTATAACTTTTGGGGTGAGACACATGCTTGCTTTATAACTGTTTTACGCTTAGACACAAGTACTAAATTGTTAACTATGCTGTCATGCTTTGATTCATGCTAAATCCCTACCGTAATATCGTCAATTGCTACGTTTAAATGCAAACTTAATTATTGTGAGTATGCCTATTGAGAGTAACGTCTCTAACCATTCGACCGTTGGTCTTTGGTTACATAATAATGATTCCACGACACTGACAGTACAAGGTGTCATAGGGTAAACTTGTTTAGTAGCGATATTACAAAATGCAGCAACAATTTTAGATTGATATTTCTATATCAATCAACTTTAAACTAAATCTTGCGGTCTAAAACTTTGGATATTATTTATAAACCTGTGAATTTCACTCAACCTTTTTGGTTGACACTTTAAGCATGTTTTGTCTCAGGTGATGATTGAGCTAGCTGTTTGCAACTTTGTGATGATAGATTTGATGCTTGCATGGAGTCCACATCGCATATTATATTTTAGTTCATAAACATTTATTTTACGTTTTAATAATAATGTAAACATGTATTACTGCTTCCGCTGTTTTATTAACAAAGGTTTTATTTAAAAAGTCTCATATAGAGTCGTTCTCATTTATACAACTGTGTTATGATATGATTGGTCACAATTACCCCTGGTCCATTTTGGGGGGTGTGACAGATTGGTATCAGAGCAGGTTGATGTAGAGAACCAGGATTGCATTTTATTTGTGCCTTATACAATTAGGTACCTTAGCAATGTCGGACTACAACTTTCCTTGACTATAGTGCCTTTAATTGTTGCCTTAAACTGTTAAATGCTACACTATACTTTAGAAACTTTACTTATCTTAGAATGCCGAGCCAACCTAAGAACTCTGTTCACTTTCCTAAGTACTATTCAATTCCGCCACCACATTTAAATGCGACACCGTTCTCGACATTCCTACGTCATCTATCATAGTTTTGTGTATTACATATGTATTACATGAAATGTTATCCATGATTTTTGAAACTCCTATATTTGTTACTATTCATACTCAAACGTATATAACCTCCTTGTTATATCACGTACCTATATGCTTTATGCCTTTATGCATCGGTTTGTGAACCAGAAAATGTCATTGAGTTATCTCAAAGACATTATAATGTCATCACTACTCATATTCATTACTTTTAAATCTTTGATTTCTCGTTATTTTTTTATCATTGAATTTTCTTGACGGATGGCGTCTACGAAACTCTAGAATAGAAGGGTTTGGATTATCGATTTAAAGGATCCTATAGCTCAAGCCGTAGACCTGAATAGGCCATTACGAATTGAAAGTATTTAATCGAAAGATTATCAGATTACATACTTATCATTTTATGATCTCGACACGTCATACTGATATTATTGGAGTATAGACACATCATATCTTATTATATCTTATCATATCTATCTTAATAGACTTTGTCTAACACTTTTTCTAAATTTCCTCCGTAAATTACGGAAATTTTTTTGCTATATATACGTATATCAAGAAGACAAATATATCATTCAATATTCAACACTCATCTTATAACAAAAACCCTTATTCCGATCAGATAATATGGATTTCTTACTTGATTCCTTGAACTCCTCAAGCTCTAATGGCAGCGTAACCGGAATGAACCAACCAATTAGTCATCACCTTTTCTGGATGAATTGGGGGTGGGTTCGTAGTCTACTTAATCAATGGAGAAGTGAAGAAGGTGATCTTTTTCACCCACCACATTGCCCTATTGGCGAAGAACCTGAAGCACTTACCGGCGAACCCGTTCGGAACACTATTTTCACCCTCATTTCCAGGATATCCCGTCACGAATATATAATATCTAGAATTTCAGATCTTATTCATCCCCATGTCCGAACCGCCAATCATCCCGGAATAATAGAAGAAGTCAACGAGCTTCGCGCTCGAGTAGTGGCTTTGGAAAATATGGTGCAAAACCTACGAGCACCAGCAGCAGCACCAGCAGCATAACCAGCACCACCAGTACCATCAGCATCACCGCCAACAGCATCAGCTTCACCAACAACAACATCTGCATTCCACGCCTCAACATCACACTCAGTACCTCAAACATTAACATCATACGCCCCATAGATACCAAGGAATATTAGTAATAATGAGTTAAGATGTATTGACTCATTCTTCCTGAAAAATTATATATGTATACTTTATATATTTATGGTTTGGAACAATAATAAATATTTTCGTACTAAGCTATTACGTGTGAATCTTAACTAGTAAATACTACTCGGTTAATTCATATCACTAATATGCTATGATGTACATCCTTCGTTAATGACTTAACAATCGTTAATCACTGCTTCAGCACACTAAACTCCATTTTCATAATAAATCAAGTGTATTATTCAAATACATGTTTGATTTTACACTTCCATTTTCGATGTACTCAAAACTTTCTAGAAAACATTATTCGTGCCTTGTGAATTTCACAAGAAATCCACGAGCACCAACATCATATACCGAGATATATCAATAACAATGAACGATGAAGTATTGATTCATAACTTCATTAGCGAAATATTTCGCGACAATTATTAAATCTCTAAGGTCTTGGAGATTATTAATTCTCATTTCAACCGTAAATCAAATGAGTTTTAAATTATATTAACTCATTAAATTCATGATTACATCTGAAAGAAAATATATATGTACGTATATTTTCATAAAGATTGTAATTAAATATTCTGTTGTACAAACTGTTGACGGTGAAAATATTTTAACGGGTAGGTAATACCCGAGAAATATTTATATCTCACATTAATATGTTACACCGTACATTCTTCAATTCTGATTCAACAGTCATTAACTATACTACTTACATCCACATATGTATCCGTTCACTAAAGAACAACCATTTTCATACAAATTCAAATACATATTCTGATTTTGACATATCGGAATTTAAGTAAAACTTTAGCAAGTGTTATCTTCTTAAAGATCACTACATTCATGAATTATATTCATTCGTATTCTATGATGAATTATCACATTGATAAGGCTAAAAAGGAACATATATTTCATAGCAAAATCCCCCAAGAAAGACAAGATTTTAGTTGCAATTGTTCCATTTTCGAGTAATATTCGTTTATTTTAAATAAGTGCGAAGACAAAAGGCGAAAACGAAGATTTGAAGACGCAAAGGTCCAAAAAGCTCAAAAGTACAAGATACAATCAAAAAGGTTCAAATTATTGATGAAGAACGTCTAAAAATGACAAGAGTACAAGTTTCAAAACACAAAGTACACGATATAAAATAGTACGAAAGGGCGTTCGAAAATCCGGAACAGGGACATGAGTCAACTCTCAACGCTCGACGCAACGGTGTAAAAATTACGAGTCAACTATGCACAAGAATAAAATATAATATTTAAATAATTCATAATAAGAATAATATTAAATAATAAAAAGTTGTTAATTGAGCATAGTTCAGGGGTCGTAAATGAAAATTCAAATTTTCATTTCGCCTATAAAAGGCTTTGCAATTCATCGATTTAAGAACACCCCTTTTTCAATCCCTAACCTATCTTTCTATCTCTCTGTAAACGTATAACATAAATAAATAATTTTAATTTTAATTTTAATTTTAATTTTAATTTTAATAATAATAATTTAGTTATTGTAATGATTAATTACGGGTTTTAAGTCGGAACTCTGTCCGGGTAACGCTAAGCAATTAATCACCACTGTAAGCTATGTCTTCCCTTTTTAATTTAATGTCTAGTAGCTAAGCCGTTATTATGCTTATTTAAGTCGAAGTAATCGTGATGTTTGACTAAATATTAAGACGGGGTAATTGGATTTTGTACCATAATTAGGGTATGGACAAAAGACCGACACCTGTGGACTTTGGACCATGGACAATTAATAGATGGGGGTATTGTCTAAAATTGAGCGACAACTCATGGGGAGCCTGTCGAACCTATCTTCAAATTAATTGATCTAATAATTAATAAAATGGTTATGGATGTCCTATTTAGTGACGTTTATACGACATCCTTTACAATTGTTTAATTAATTATTTGGGTTGGGTAATTTATTATTCACTACGGCCAAGTGGATAAATTAATATTCATGGACCAATAAAACAGGGGTGGATTACATTCAAGGACACTTGGAGTAATTGTTAACAAAGAATTAAGACCTTGGATTACACGCAGTCGATAACCTGGTGTAATTATCAAACAAAGTATTAAGATCTTGTTACAGTTCGGATCCCTAATTAGTTGGAATATTTGACTTCGGGAATAAGGCTAATTTGCCAAGCAATTTATAATTATGACCGATGAACTATTTTGGACAAAAACCATATAGGTTTCAAATACTCCAGGACAAAGGACAATTAACCCATTGGACTAAACTAAAACCAACAAGTCGAACATCATGATTATGGAAGTTTAAATAAGCATAATTATTTTATTGTATTTCTTACAGTACCTTTATTTACTGTCATTTTATTTTCTCGCATTTTTATTTTCTGTCATTTTATTTTCTGTCATTTAATTTATCGCACTTTATTTATTGTTATTTACTTTACTCTTTAAATTAAGTTATTTTTATACTTTACATTAGGTTTTAATTGTGACTTAAGTCTTAAAAATCGACAAACCGGTCATTAAACGGTAAAAAAAACCCCACTTTATATAATAATAATAATACTACTAGTACATATATATATTTTTGTATTTTTTACAAATATTGTGTGTAAAAATATAGTGTTAAACTTCACTGCGTCCCTGAGGAACGAACCGGACTTACTAAAAACTACACTACAGTACGATTAGGTACACTGCCTATAAGTGTTGTAGCAAGGTTTAGGTATTTCCCATCCGTAAAAATAATAAAACTTGTGTAAAATTTCGTCGAATTTCGTATTAAAAATAAACACTATTTCGTACCCCTTGCGACACACATCAAGTTTTTGGCGCCGCTGCCGGAGACGCTGAAAAACGCTATATTTTTGTAAACTATGTTTGTTTAATAAGTGTTGAAAAAAAAAAAAAAAAAAAAAACACCAACTTAAAAGCCACCGGAAACTTCTTTGACTTCTTTACCATACTCTTCGTCGCATACGACATACACCTCTTCAACATCACTCTTAAAAAAAAAAAAAAAAAAAAAAAGACGATTTGAAAGTAGGTTTGCTCGTACTTTGTTACTCCATCTATCTATCTATCTTGATTCAATTTAAAGGTAGAAATGTCTCCATAATTTATTTGCATGTGCTGGAAAAAAAAAAAAAAGTGGGGGACAAGGTCATAAGAGATTTCAAGCATGCGTATTCTCTTGTCCCCACTAATCAATCAATCTCCATCTCAATCTCAATCATCAATATTATAAAAAAAAAAAAAAAAAAAACTGCCATGCGCATACGATATTAAAAAAAAATAATAAAAATAATAAAATAATAAATAAAATAAATAAACAAATTAATAATAATAAATACATAAATCAAGGAGTGTGCATTGGATTCGCTGTAACTGCTGTACCCCTTTGGGGTTTACTCCAGTCAACGCATATCAAAAGAAAGCAAGGAAAAATAATTAATTTGTGTTGTGTGCTTGATAAGTGCAAAAGAAAGAAATAAGGTGCAACTCTTGAATTTTGGTCAACAAATAAATCAATATAAGGATGTTTTCTGAGTGAGTCACGTGTTTAAAAAAAAATAAAATTTTTTTTTTAGACTTAGTAATTTTCTAACATAAAAATTAAATTCACTAAGAATAGTTTTCCTTACTATTATTTGCCTTAGTTTATTTCTAGAATTTTTAGGCTTTGCCATAAAATCCCTTAAGTGCTTATTCCTTAGACTAAGATTTATGTGCTTTAAAATTTTGCGACGCCATTTTTCGTGCTACTTTCTTATTTTTATTTATCTTTCGACGCCGTTTATCTATGTATCAATTACAATTCCAATTAGTGATCTCTATTTGTAGTTTTAATTTTAAGATAGTGATAGTTATAAGGTTGGATTAACCGCGTGTTTACAAACCACTCTTCGTCTTTTTCACTTTTCGACACTTTTCGACGCGCACTCTTTTTCTCTCTTATTTCTCGCCATTCTAGTTTTTAGGACTTAGAATTTTTTCTACTTCTTCTCTAAATTTCTTAAAATTACGAAAATTTATTTTAAGTGGTTAAATTGATAGACATCAAAATTTTCTGGTTCGTAGTAATAGTTGGATTTGTACGTGGACCGGGTTATTGGAGCCAAACAGTACTCAATTATATTGAGACCAAACGAATCCTGGCTACCTGCTACATCTTTTGGCTATTCGAAACGTGGGCAAAATCAGAAAAGTCTATTGATTGGACAACTTATATAAGTTTTTCTTATTCTTTTTATAACTAATAGGATATTCTGTGAATGCACCGAGCAAGACGTTCACCACCTTTTATACGTTCACCACCTGTAACTCGATCAAGACATCTAGCCAATATTGTCGCCGTTGATTTTTCTTTAGAATCGTAATCAAGTCGACCAAGTACTCCAACTCAAATTTCCGATAATCCATCTTTTGAACCCGACTTCACAACTAAGAACCCGGAGGATATTCAAGGACAATTCCAAGATCCTGAACCCCAAACCGTTAAATCAGAATCCTCTAGTGATTCGGATACAACAAATCCAATCATGGAAAATCTAGAACCTCTAAGTATGGAAGATCGAATGAGAGCTAAGCGCACTGGCCAAGGTCACGCCATTATTAAGCCAGAAGTTAATGCTCCAGATTATGAAATCAAAGGACAAATCCTACACATGGTAACTAATCAGTGCCAATATAGTGGTACGCCGAATGAAGACCCAAATGAACATCTTCGTACGTTCAATAGGATCTGTACACTATTCAAAATCCGAGAAGTGGAGGATGAACAGATCTATCTCATGTTATTTCCCTGGACCTTAAAGGGAGAAGCCAAAAATTGGTTAGAATCGTTACCTGAAGGGGCGATTGATACATGGGATGTTTTAGTTGAAAAATTTCTTAAACAATTCTTTCCGGCATCTAAAGCCGTGAGACTTCAAGGAGAAATTGTTACGTTCGCGCAAAAGCCAAATGAATCACTATATGAGGCGTGGACAAGATTCGGAAGGATGTTGAGAGGATGTCCTCAACACGGATTAGATACTTTTCAAATAGTGCAAATCTTCTATAAAGGCGTAGACATCGCTACAAGAAAAGACATCGACATAACAGCTGGTGGTTCCATTATGAAGAAAACCGCAACTGAAGCTTACAAAATTATTGATAACACAGCATCCCACTCTCATGAGTGGCACCAAGAAAAAGATATCGTTAGATCATCTAAAGCGGCTAGAGCCGATTCTAGCCATGACTTTGATTCCGTTTCCGCAAAAATAGATGCTTTCGAAAGACGAATGGAAAAGATGAATAAAGATATTCACGCAATACGAATCAGTTGTGAGCAATGCGGTGGACCACACTTAACGAAAGATTGTCACATTGAACCAACGATGGAACAACGAGAGAATGTTTCCTATATGAACCAAAGGCCGGGAAATAATTATCAAAATAATTATCAACCGCCAAAGCTAAACTTCAATCGAAATCAAAACATTCTTTACAATCCAAATGGACCAAACAACAACTCGTATAACCAACAAGGTCCGAATAACCAACCAACTCAAAACAACACTTTCAATCAACAAAGACCTAGCTTGTATAAACTACCACAACAAACCGAAGAGAAAAAGCCAAATCTAGAAGAAATGATGGTAAAGCTAGTTGAATCTCAAACACAATTTATTACATCTCAAACCCAAACGAATGAGAGGTTTGATCAGTCATTAAGAACTCAACAAGCTTCCATTTTGAATCTAGAAAAACACGTAGGTACTCTTGCTAGCTTAATGAGTGAGAGGGAACAAGGAAAGCTACCGTGTAATACTGAAGCAAATCCTCGGAATGAGAATGTTAACATGGTTTCAACAAATTCTGAAAAACCAGCTCCGGAAGATGGGAAGGTTTTAGATGAGAATAAAAATGAAGAAGTTACACCACCACCACCAGAGTATGTAAAGCCAGTGGTGGCACCATATAAACCAACCATCCCGTTTCCAAGAAAAAGAGTTGAGTATGAGCAAGTAATAGGTAATAAAGTTGGTGATACCTCTGGAAAGAAGAAGAAGAAAAAGAATAAGAAAGTACAAGAAACAAAAGCCGTAAATATAAACCCGGTGAATACAGTTCCACCAAAACCTCCACCTAGGGTAGGTGATCCGGGTGAATTTATTGTTCCTTGTCTACTTAGTGATTGTGTCATGTATGATGCACTAGCAGATTTAGGTGCGAGTGTAAGTGTTATGCCTCTTTCCTTATATAAGAGATTAGGAGTAGGTAAGTTAACTCCAACAGATATGAGTGTTCGACTCTTTGATCAAACCATTAAGCACCCAGTTGGAATTGCTGACAACCTACCCGTTCAAGTAGGTAATTTAACCTTTCTAGTCGAATTCATTGTCATTGACATAGAAGAGGACCCAAACATTCCTCTAATTTTAGGTCGACCATTCTTTGCGTCCACCGGGGCGTTATTTGATGTAAGAAATGGTAGAATGACACTTAGTAATGATGAAAAATCGATCACCTTTATGATTCGAAAGTCTAAATCTCCACCAACCAAAACCGTTAAACCAGTAAAAATGATTGTTAAGAACCATGTTGTTTTACCAACTCCAACGGTAGTGCTTAATAATAATGAAACGCCTAAGTGTGGGGAAGATGAAGTAACACCTAATGATGACCTGATAATAAAGAACCCCGTTGTTGATACGAAATTAAATGATCCCGTTATTAATAGTTCAATGAAGAAACTTATTAAACGGATTCGCCATGCTAGAAGTAAGGGGAACTTTAAGTTATGTAACCGATTAGTATCCAATCTATCGCCTAAAGAAAAGGTGAAGCTAGTTGAAATTGTGGATATTACACAGGAATCCGACCAATGGCTTAAAGAGAAAGTCACAGATATGCAAGTTGATTATGGGCCAAGAGAAATTGACGATGAAGCTAATCACAATTTCGACACCACAGCTACCTAAGTGTGGGGAGATTCAAATGTTCTAAAAAAGAAAATGCTGTCTAGAGTTAGTTGTTCTGTTCTCGTGTAGTTCCGAGAATGGAATCAGATTGGTCTTTTCCGCTAGCAGACACTAAAGAACTAGTTTTCTCCCTCCATTCTGAATTTTTGTCTTGTAGGTTTTATATAAATTTTTATGCTTTTTAAATTTAAGTTTTGTGTGTTTTTAAAATAAAAATTTACTTTATTTCTTTAAGTTGAAAAAAAAAAAAAGATTTCTAAAATTCGTCGTGAGTTAAAGATTAGGTCGTTGAGCCGAAATTGCTTTACCTGAGGACGGGGCGACAAATTTTGTTATCATTATTTTTAATTTTATTGATTTAAAGTATGCCAAAAATATTATATTTTATAAATTTTTGAACGTGGGGTAATATACCAAACTTCAAAAATATGTATATATGTTTGTATTGTATCATGAACATTTCAGGGTAAAACGGCGCATTTTCAAAGACTAGCATTAAGCTCAGCAAAAGCTACTAATTTTGACGACAAGACGCAAAATATCAAATGTGATATGACAACAACATGTTTGCAAACTCGGTATTTTTAATCACTTTTCTACACTAATCACCCTCGTGAATTTATAATTAGAGTCTGATTTCATGCAAATGAGGGCATTGCATGATCTTAAGTGTGGGGAAGGGTTATAAATTCTCTCGGGTTTATACTTAGTTTAATTGCCAAATTTTGTGAAAATTTGAAAAATTTTCAACTAAAATACTAGTAACGCAGTAGTTGTATTAGAATCTAGTGCTCTCCGATAACAAGGAACAGCCCTAGTCTTATATACTGACTACCCACTTCTAGTAAATTTTTCAAAATTTTCAAAATTTTCAACTAAATGAATTCAAAATCATGTTTATACATATTTATGAACGATTAAAACTAGGTCATTGAGCCGAAATTATCGTTACCTCAGAAAGGACATAAATTGAGAAACAACCAAAATGTTAGAATTCATTTAAGAATGGAATAGAGGAGAAAAAGGCAAAGAAAAACATAAATAAAAGCCAAGTGTGAGAAATTTTTACCAAACTATTCAAAACATATATCACATATTTTTGTACAAACAATTGAAAACACTTTTGTTTTGAACGATAATCAACTGTTTTACCCAATGTAAAGAAAGAATAGATGGATCTACACGATGAATCAATTCCATCATTTGAAGGAAGTAAAGTCTTCCAAAAAAGACACGCGCTTCTTGATTTAGGTCATGAAGTTGTCGTCCAGACCAGCTGTAGGTTGACGAAAAATCTAGAAAAGTCATCACTAAAATCGGCTGGAAATCCACGGACCTCAGCATCAAACAGGGTCGCCAAGTGGTCAGATTTATCCTAACCATGAGAAGGATTTATCTCGTACAATGGGGAGGCACCGTGCAAATTAGCTTGATAAGACTAATGAATCAGATCCCCAGAAAGGATAATCTCCTTAAAGATTAAAAATCAGCTTTTAAGCCTGATATTACTCAATCCTTGAGATTGACTTTAAAGATTGAGAATTACAAACTCATGGAATTCAATGATATCTAAACTCGAGCTTGAACGAGAAAATATTTTGATCAAAAATACAAACCGATTTGTTTTCTGAAAACCCATTTTCAATGCGTTCATTACCATTGAACGTAAAATCCTAGGAATTCACCTGGAATTCATTAGGTCACCTGAACCAAATCGGGTGTCAACCGTAAGAACGGTGGTTGCATAGCATGGTCGGAGACAGGACCTTGTGCCAGACCGAAAAAAATTATAGGATGATCTTTACTATTGCTCCTACCAAGGATAGTTCTAGCATCCGACACGTTAATAAGACCATAATCATCTGCATGTCACGGGACATTGCCCTAACAGTTTCTTGTTCATCGCTTTCCTTTACAACCGGATGGTAGTTTACCGAAAGGTAATATACGGAACAAGTAAATTGGATGTGTGCTTTCCGATACCGGGATAGCAGTGGATTACACGAACCTAAATGTTTTTAGCCAAAATATTGATCCACAAATATATTTTGCAACACCGATGGTGGGTCAAATCAGAAAACTTGTCTAGGGTAAAATCTAGCTTGAATTTTTAAAAGATCAAATGTTTTCATAAAGATCCAATTTCCTAAAGGATCTACATTTTTATAGTCATGTGGGACTGTAAACCGCCTTTCAAATGTGCACTTTGCTTTGGAAACCGAAAGTAAATCGGCTATTTGATTGCAAGTGTCGTTGACCTAAACCCAAGGCAACTGTGGATGACACACCCACCTTTAACCATGGTTCTATTGTTAATATCATTGTTTATACCGCTCTATCAAAATCACTGATGTACAAAGTGTGAAGAATAAAGAAGTGATTCGTGTGATGTATTATATTATTTCAAGACTGTATTGCTTGAGGACAAGCAACGCTCAAGTATGGGGATATTGATAAGGCTAAAAAGGAACATATATTTCATAGCAAAATCCCCCAAGAAAGACAAGATTTTAGTTGCAATTGTTCCATTTTCGAGTAATATTCGTTTATTTTAAATAAGTGCGAAGACAAAAGGCGAAAACGAATATTTGAAGACGCAAAGGTCCAAAAAGCTCAAAAGTACAAGATACAATCAAAAAGGTTCAAATTATTGATGAAGAACGTCTAAAAATGACAAGAGTACAAGTTGCAAAACACAAAGTACACGATATAAAATAGTACGAAAGGGCGTTCGAAAATCCGGAACAGGGACATGAGTCAACTCTCAACGCTCGACGCAACGGTGTAAAAATTACGAGTCAACTATGCACAAGAATAAAATATAATATTTAAATAATTCATAATAAGAATAATATTAAATAATAAAAAGTTGTAAATTGAGCATAGTTCAGGGGTCGTAAATGAAAATTCAAATTTTCATTTCGCCTATAAAAGGCTTTGCAATTCATCGATTTAAGAACACCCCTTTTTCAATCCCTAACCTATCTTTCTATCTCTCTGTAAACGTATAACATAAATAAATAATTTTAATTTTAATTTTAATAATAATAATTTAGTTATTGTAATGATTAATTACGGGTTTTAAGTCAGAACTCTGTCCGGGTAACTCTAAGCAATTAATCACCACTGTAAGCTATGTCTTCCCTTTTTAATTTAATGTCTAGTAGCTAAGCCGTTATTATGCTTATTTAAGTCGAAGTAATCGTGATGTTTGACTAAATATTAAGACGGGGTAATTGGATTTTGTACCATAATTAGGGTATGGACAAAAGACCGACACCTGTGGACTTTGGACCATGGACAATTAATAGATGGGGGTATTGTCTAAAATTGAGCGACAACTCATGGGGAGCCTGTCGAACCTATCTTCAAATTAATTGATCTAATAATCAATAAAATGGTTATGGATGTCCTATTTAGTGACGTTTATACGACATCCTTTACAATTATTTAATTAATTATTTGGGTTGGGTAATTTATTATTCACTACGGCCAAGTGGATAAATTAATATTCATGGACCAATAAAACAGGGGTGGATTACATTCAAGGACACTTGGAGTAATTGTTAACAAAGAATTAAGACCTTGGATTACACGCAGTCGATAACCTGGTGTAATTATCAAACAAAGTATTAAGATCTTGTTACAGTTCGGATCCCTAATTAGTTGGAATATTTGACTTCGGGAATAAGGCTAATTTGCCAAGCAATTTATAATTATGACCGATGAACTATTTTGGACAAAAACCATATAGGTTTCAAATACTCCAGGACAAAGGACAATTAACCCATTGGACTAAACTAAAACCAACAAGTCGAACATCATGATTATGGAAGTTTAAATAAGCATAATTATTTTATTGTATTTCTTACCGTACCTTTATTTACTGTCATTTTATTTTCTCGCATTTTTATTTTCTGTCATTTTATTTTCTGTCATTTAATTTATCGCACTTTATTTATTGTTATTTACTTTACTCTTTAAATTAAGTTATTTTTATACTTTACATTAGGTTTTAATTGTGACTTAAGTCTTAAAAATCGACAAACTGGTCATTAAACGGTAAAAAAAACCCCACTTTATATAATAATAATAATAATACTAGTACATATATATTTTTTTGTATTTTTTACAAATATTGTGTGTAAAAATATAGTGTTAAACTTCACTGCGTCCCTGTGGAACGAACCGGACTTACTAAAAACTACACTACAGTACGATTAGGTACACTGCCTATAAGTGTTGTAGCAAGGTTTAGGTATTTCCCATCCGTAAAAATAATAAAACTTGTGTAAAATTTCGTCGAATTTCGTATTAAAAATAAACACTATTTCGTACCCCTCGCGACACACATCACACATCAAACCACCGAACTTACCATTCCTTACTTTTGAAAATCACAAACATTTCTTCGTCAACTATTAGATCCATTGATGGATGCATCTTAGGCTTAAACACTTCAAATTCAAAATTTTTGAAAACATCCTTTGAATCTTGACGATCACAATCAGCGTTCAATCATCATAAAACAAAATTTCTTGAAACCATCCCAGATTAATAACCGACGATTCAAATATGGCTGCATTAATTGCAGAGGAAACAGCAAAATTGTAGATGGCCTAAATGGCCAGGAGTTTGATGATAAAGAATGGGGTATTGGGAACGCTCGATAGAAAATTTGGTGCTGAAAAATGGATTGAGCAAACCATGAAGGAGACCGTGGACAAATCACAAGGATTAAACCTGTAATCAAAGAATCTAGATGATTCGATTTCTGATGAAAATCACAAAAGATCTCCTTACGCATTCTAAATCCTTACAGAAGAATTTTTCTCGTTATCATTTGATCTTAGAAAATTCTAAGATATCATCGTATCTTTCATTATAAATATCCTCCATATTTCTGAAGATACATTCATAACTACTCTTGTCCGAAATTATTTATCACTTCGCACTTTATGTGTTACATAATAAAGGAAACTGTTTTAGTTTCTATATTTCTATAACATACCAGTTTAAATTTTGAATGATTTGAGGTAGTGTTGGGAATTGAAGCATGAGTTAGTATAATATAATGATGTCAGACCAACGTGATTATATTACAGTAAGTCATGCTAAATTTTTAATGAAAGATGATGATTTATAGACTTTATAATCATCATTTGCCATGTTACATGACTTTTACATTCTACTTAACCTTTGAACATATCAAGAACATATATTCTTGATAGTTCTATCCTTAGTAATTCTAGTAATTTGACAAATCAAATCGTGTTATTACCTTTCCTTCTGCTTTGTATATTATGATCATTTGAAACTCCATACCTACGAATTCTAGACCATTATTCGCTTGACTTGAGATCGGGAAGGAAAAACAAGAGCATAGAGCTCCGACATATAAGGGAAAATATAAAGCCCGATAACAACACGGAAATTACAAACCGTGTATATCAATGCGTATAGCAACATAAAGACACGGAAGAATTAAAAACACTATAACCCCAAGGTAATTGTAGAAGTAAACAGATTCCTCTGGGGGTAAATGAAAAAGAAGAATGACAGAAATGATAGTCAGAAAAATATCCAGGATAAGAACTGGATGGAGCATTTTCACAATCTTTGGAAGTATGAATCGAGAAAGAAAGTATAGAAGTGGTGAAGATAATGAAACAAAAGAAGCTAATTTATAGCAAAATTCTAGACACAACAATCAAGGCAATTTTAATTTCCTTAATTATCGGAGAATCAAATCTTATACAGATTATAAAGATTTCCTTTAAATCCCTTGAATTCCGGAAATCACCTTTAATTATGTCAAAAGTTAAGGCAAACTGATATTTCCTTATTTCAAACTTTTAAGATAACTTCATTTATACTCTTCCTATAATCGAATCGTTTTATCCATATTACCCAATGTTGATAAAACAATATTTTCAACTCATATTCATCATTCTTGTTGTAAAGAATGACAATCTCTATCAAATTTCACGACTATGATTTTCATGAACTCCTTTCTATTTTGTCTACCCTAGCGTGGTGGCATAAACGCTCAAGGTTTAAATGAGCTCGATATTATTCATAACACATTTTATATATCCAATTTATTGAAATGACTTGTATAACTTCATCATTTTGAATGATCTCCGCATTAATAATAAAATGCACTTCGTAGAAGAACTTGTAGAAATTATGGTTTGTATGATTTTAATTCTTGAAACAGAACAATATTCTATCCGTTGGAATTCACGCAAGGCCCCGAGCATACCTGGGAACGTGAAAACCAAATAAAACGTAAATATCCTCGTCTATGTACGAACAACACCGATAATGGCAACAACTAAATTTCGGGACGAAATTTCTTTTAACGGGTAGGTACTATAACAACCCTCATATTTCCATGCCTGAATTGACTAATTTGACTATAGGGTTGTTATCCATACGTAATATATAATTAAATTTGACGTTGATCAAATATTTATTTTTAGTCGACACGTTCTGTTAACTAAAGTTTACACTAATTATATAAAATAACTTTAGTTAATATTAATGCGTATTATATTTAAAACTATATGTAACATAATTATTAATTAAATGATAAGTTATTTTAATCATTATATATATATATTTTTAGCTTATAAAAAAAATAAAAATAAAAAGAAATAAGATTTTTTTTATAAATTAAATAATGAGCCTATGAATTTTGACTAAATATTTTCAAAAACAAAAACTTATTAAAAACATTTTTAACATGTTTTTATTATTTTATCAAAATTGGCACCTTTATTTTATTATTTTTTTTTCTTTTCACCAACCATTTTTTACCTATAAATACATGGCTCCTCATTCATTTTTTCTTGCCAAACACAAAAACTTAAGTTATTCTCTAAAAACCTTGAAGAAAATTTGAGGTACTTTCTATTTTTATTAATTTTTTTCAATATTGTCATTTATATTTATATTTATTGTATATTCTTTGTAAAATTCGAAAGTAATTATGTTTATATGTTATAATTATTATTATAAGTGTTATGATGCATAATAATAATTTTGATAATTTATGGAATATTATTTATAATTAAATACGAATTATGTAGTGTTTAAACGTAAAAACAATGTAAAATTCGTAATAAATACTTTTAACCAAAAATAAAATATATATAATTTTTTTCTGAGTTTTTAAAACTTATATAGATCTGAAAAAATTATAAAAATAATTACTTGGGTCGAATTGGTATTTATTATATAATTAAACTCTATTATTATGTAATTTGAAGGTAAATTAAGAATAAATATAAAATAATAAAAAATATTTTTTTAAATATTTTTCTATAGGTTATTAGACTGATAGAAACTTATAAAAATTATAAAAATAATTATTTAGGTTTATTTAGTAATTACGTAGAATTAAAATTGTTTTGTGAATACATTAAGGGTAAAAACAAAAATAAATATAAAAATATAATAAAAACGTTTTCTTAAATTTTTATACTAATCTATATGATTAACTAAGACTATAAAAATTATGTATGTAATTTTTAGATATTTAATTTATTATTTAGACATTTTTGAATAATGTTCGATTAATAAAACACTATTATTTTTGAAGTAATTTAGGTATTTATTTAAAGGTAATTATATTTAATATATATATAAGACATACTAAGGTATAATAACTAAATATTAAATAAAACTTAGGTTATATTATCACATATATAATTATTAAGTACACTAATAATTCGTTGTGTGTATACACCTAAAGTGAAGGTTAATCAAAGATAATGTATAATTCATGTGAACTTCATCGCTACTCACGGTCGTAAGTGAATGATGTCTAGGTTGCCATTTATGGGTAAGCTTATGGATCTCGAATGCCATGACTTAGATTCTGGTCAAGAGTCCTGGGCCCCCCGGTTACATCTGGTCATTCCTGACTTATTTGATAGCAACGAAGTTTGAGTAAAGTTATACAACGTCTTGCTAAAGATTAACCCGAACTTTCTAAAATTGGAAAATTACTATAAGTGAAAACTTTCCATAAATAGTAACCTTTCGAAAATGGAAATTCTTTAGTGAACCATTACTATCAATATAGTACTATATACTATTGTCTGTTAGGCAATGTCTGATCATACGTTCTATCTCTAGGTTGAGATCTCGGTCACGTCCTTCCGTTCAATTCTTTCGTGTGCTACTAAGGTGAACTTCATAGCCCCACTTTTTACTGTTTCATAACTGTTTTATAACTTTTGGGGTGAGACACATGCTTGCTTTATAACTGTTTTACGCTTAGACACAAGTACTAAATTGTTAACTATGCTGTCATGCTTTGATTCATGCTAAATCCCTACCGTAATATCGTCAATTGCTACGTTTAAATGCAAACTTAATTATTGTGAGTAGGCCTATTGAGAGTAACGTCTCTAACCATTCGACCGTTGGTCTTTGGTTACATAATAATGATTCCACGACACTGACAGTACAAGGTGTCATAGGGTAAACTTGTTTAGTAGCGATATTACAAAATGCAGCAACAATTTTAGATTGATATTTCTATATCAATAAACTTTAAACTAAATCTTGCGGTCTAAAACTTTGGATATTATTTATAAACTTGTGAATTTCACTCAACCTTTTTGGTTGACACTTTAAGCATGTTTTGTCTCAGGTGATGATTGAGCTAGCTGTTTGCAACTTTGTGATGATAGATTTGATGCTTGCATGGAGTCCACATCGCATATTATATTTTAGTTCATAAACATTTATTTTACGTTTTAATAATAATGTAAACATGTATTACTGCTTCCGCTGTTTTATTAACAAAGGTTTTATTTAAAAAGTCTCATATAGAGTCGTTCTCATTTATACAACTGTGTTATGATATGATTGGTCACAATTACCCCTGGTCCATTTTGGGGGGTGTGACATAATTAGGTAGCGCGCCAGCGTAGCTGATAGCAGGCCCAAGTCCCTGGACATGAGGAGTGGCTGCATTTGGTAAAGGCCCAGGTGCGGGCTATGGCAGCCCATTAAGGTGCGGTTAGCATGAAAAAATGGCGGTCCAATATAGTGAGCCTGAGGGCCAGTAGCGGGAAAGCCTGGTGGACTCGTCATGTGGGCAAGAGGTGTGCGTGGCCCAAACTGAGAAGGCAGGTTATTGGAGGGCTTGTTTAAATTTTGTTGGGCAATATAATGTTGTTGGGCCACTATGATCCCAAGCAATTAGGCTTGAGAATTAGAGTTAGAGGCCTGGTTACCATTCCGATTGTGGCCAGTAAAAGAAGGTTGGTTCCCTGTGTTGTTTCACTGCATCTGATGGATGTACCTGCATCGCGCACCGAAACGACAATTCCCCCTGTTAAAGTTCCTGCACACTTGTGAATTGTTTTGTGGTGTACTAGTGGGGTTCACGGTTGGAGTGTGAGCCTGTGCAACGAGGATCGATGGGGCAGAGGGTGTGCCTTGAGATTCGGTGGAGATACGTTTTTGTCGATTTAATTGCATCTCTTCCAAGGTAATCATGGACCGAACGGTTTCAAGGTCGGGAAAGGGATTCGTATGGAGTATGATATGGCTAGCATGTGGGAAACGGTCATTAAGCCCGTTGATGGCATAGGTAACGAGCTCTTCGTCTTTCATCTTCGCATCAAGATTAGCTAGCATGGCCTCGATCGAATCTATTTTATGGAAATATGCTTCGGCTGATTGATCACCGATGGTAAGGGAGCGAAGTTTGGTAGTGAGCACCACAGTTTTCGAACGCTTGTTATCAAGAAACACTTTCTTGAGAAATTCCCAGGTTGCATATGAAGTTTTTGGTTGAGTATTAAGAATTCGTTCCAACAGAGGTTCGGAAATAGTGAGATAAATCCACCCTAAGACAACAACATCAGCTTTCTTCATTTCTTCGAATGATGGGTCTGACGTGGATGACTCATTAAGGAAGTTATCGACATTGAAGGCGGCACAGTGGTTGGTGAAAAGTGTGCTCCAATGATTGTAATTAAGTTTTGTGAGATCGAGTTTGATAGGTATAAGGTGATGGATCGATGTAACTGTATATAGTTTATCATATTTGCTAGTTGCTGAAATGTCCCGTTCTTATTGATTAAAAACGTTCCATATTAATTGATTTCGTTGCGAGGTTTTGACCTCTATATGAGACGTTTTTCAAAGACTGTATTCATTTTAAAACAAACCATAACCTTTATTTCATCAATAAAGGTTTAAAAAGCTTTATGTAGATTATCAAATAATGATGATCTAAAATATCCTGTTTACACACGACCATTGCATAATGGTTTACAATACAAATATGTTACAACAAGATAAGTTTCTTGAATGCAGTTTTTACACAATATCATACAAGCATGGACTCCAAATCTCGTCCTTATTTAAGTATGCGACAGCAGAAGCTCTTAATAATCACCTGAGAATAAACATGCTTAAAACGTCAACAAAAATGTTGGTGAGTTATAAGTTTAACCTATATATATCAAATCATAATAATAGACCACAAGATTTCATATTTCAATACACATCCCATACATAGAGATAAAAATCATTCATATGGTGAACACCTGGTAACCGACATTAACAAGATGCATATATAAGAATATCCCCATCATTCCGGGACACCCTTCGGATATGATATAAATTTCGAAGTACTAAAGCATCCGGTACTTTGGATGGGGTTTGTTAGGCCCAATAGATCTATCTTTAGGATTCGCGTCAATTAGGGTGTCTGTTCCCTAATTCTTAGATTACCAGACTTAATAAAAAGGGGCATATTCGATTTTGATAATTCAACCATAGAATGTAGTTTCACGTACTTGTGTCTATTTTGTAAATCATTTATAAAACCTGCATGTATTCTCATCCCAAAAATATTAGATTTTAAAAGTGGGACTATAACTCACTTTCACAGATTTTTACTTCGTCGGGAAGTAAGACTTGGCCACTGGTTGATTCACGAACCTATAACAATATATACATATATATCAAAGTATGTTCAAAATATATTTACAACACTTTTAATATATTTTGATGTTTTAAGTTTATTAAGTCAGCTGTCCTCGTTAGTAACCTACAACTAGTTGTCCACAGTTAGATGTACAGAAATAAATCGATAAATATTATCTTGAATCAATCCACGACCCAGTGTATACGTATCTCAGTATTGATCACAACTCAAACTATATATATTTTGGAATCAACCTCAACCCTGTATAGCTAACTCCAACATTCACATATAGAATGTCTATGGTTGTTCCGAAATATATATAGATGTGTCGACATGATAGGTCGAAACATTGTATACGTGTCTATGGTATCTCAAGATTACATAATATACAATACAAGTTGATTAAGTTATGGTTGGAATAGATTTGTTACCAATTTTCACGTAGCTAAAATGAGAAAAATTATCCAATCTTGTTTTACCCATAACTTCTTCATTTTAAATCCGTTTTGAGTGAATCAAATTGCTATGGTTTCATATTGAACTCTATTTTATGAATCTAAACAGAAAAAGTATAGGTTTATAGTCGGAAAAATAAGTTACAAATCGTTTTTGTAAAGGTAGTCATTTCAGTCGAAGGAACGACGTCTAGATGACCATTTTAGAAAACATACTTCCACTTTGAGTTTAACCATAATTTTTGGATATAGTTTCATGTTCATAATAAAAATCATTTTCTCAGAATAACAACTTTTAAATCAAATTTTATCATAGTTTTTAATTAACTAACCCAAAACAGCCCGCGGTGTTACTACGACGGCGTAAATCCGGTTTTACGGTGTTTTTCGTGTTACATGGTTTTAAATCATTAAGTTAGCATATCATATAGATATAGAACATGTGTTTAGTTGATTTTAAAAGTCAAGTTAGAAGGATTAACTTTTGTTTGCGAACAATTTTAGAATTAACTAAACTATGTTCTAGTGATTACAAGTTTAAACCTTCGAATAAGATAGCTTTATATGTATGAATCGAATGATGATATGAACATCATTACTAGCTTAAGTTCCTTGGATAAACCTACTGGAAAAGAGAAAAATGGATCTAGCTTCAACGGATCCTTGGATGGCTCGAAGTTCTTGAAGCAGAATCATGACACGAAAACAAGTTCAAGTAAGATCATCACTTGAAATAAGATTGTTATAGTTATAGAAATTGAACCAAAGTTTGAATATGATTATTACCTTGTATTATAATGATAACCTACTATAAGAAACAAAGATTTCTTGAAGTTGGATGATCACCTTACAAGATTGGAAGTGAGCTAGCAAACTTGAAAGTATTCTTGATTTTATGTAACTAGAACTTGTAGAATATATGAAGAACACTTAGAACTTGAAGATAAAACTTGAGAGAGATCAATTAGATGAAGAAAATTGAAGAATGAAAGTGTTTGTAGGTGTTTTTGGTCGTTGGTGTATGGATTAGATATAAAGGATATGTAATTTTGTTTTCATGTAAATAAGTCATGAATGATTACTCATATTTTTGTAATTTTATGAGATATTTCATGCTAGTTACCAAATTATGGTTCCCACATGTGTTAGATGACTCACATGGGCTGCTAAGAGCTGATCATTGGAGTGTATATACCAATAGTACATACATCTAAAAGCTGTGTATTGTACGAGTACGAATACGGGTGCATACGAGTAGAATTGTTGATGAAACTGAACGAGGATGTAATTGTAAGAATTTTTGTTAAGTAGAAGTATTTTGATAAGTGTATTGAAGTCTTTCAAAAGTGTATAAATACATATTAAAACACTACATGTATATACATTTTAACTGAGTCGTTAAGTCATCGTTAGTCGTTACATGTAAGTGTTGTTTTGAAACCTTTAGGTTAACGATCTTGTTAAATGTTGTTAACCCAATGTTTATAATATCAAATGAGATTTTAAATTATTATATTATCATGATATTATCATGTATGAATATCTCTTAATATGATATATATACATTAAATGTCTTTACAACGATAATCGTTACATATATGTCTCGTTTAAAAATCATTAAGTTAGTAGTCTTGTTTTTACATATGTAGTTCATTGTTAATATACTTAATGATATGTTTACTTATCATAGTATCATGTTAACTAGATATATATATATATCCATATATATGTCATCATATAGTTTTTACAAGTTTTAACGTTCGTGAATCACCGGTCAACTTGGGTGGTCAATTGTCTATATGAAACATATTTCAATTAATCAAGTCTTAACAAGTTTGATTGTTTAACATGTTGGAAACATTTAATCATGTAAATATCAATCTCAATTAATATATATAAACATGGAAAAGTTCGGGTCACTACAGTACCTACCCGTTAAATAAATTTCGTCCCGAAATTTTAAGCTGTTGAAGGTGTTGACGAATCTTCTGGAAATAGATGCGGGTATTTCTTCTTCATCTGATCTTCACGCTCCCAGGTGAACTCGGGTCCTCTACGAGCATCGAACCTTAACAATTGGTATCTTGTTTTGCTTAAGTCTTTTAAACCTCACGATCCATTATTTCGACGGGTTCTTCGATGAATTGAAGTTTTTCATTGATTTGGATTTCATCTAACGGAATAGTGAGATCTTCTTTATCAAAACATTTCTTCAAATTCGAGACGTGGAAAGTGTTATGTACAGCCGCGAGTTGTTGAGGTAACTCAAGTCGGTAAGCTACTGGTCCGACACGATCAATAATCTTGAATGGTCCAATATACCTTGGATTTAATTTCCCTCGTTTACCAAATCGAACAACGCCTTTCCAAGGTGCAACTTTAAGCATGACCATCTCTCCAATTTCAAATTCTATATCTTTTCTTTTAATGTCAGCGTAGCTCTTTTGTCGACTTTGGGCGGTTTTCAACCGTTGTTGAATTTGGATGATCTTCTCGGTAGTTTCTTGTATAATCTCCGGACCCGTAATCTGTCTATCCCCCACTTCACTCCAACAAATCGGAGACCTACACTTTCTACCATAAAGTGCTTCAAACGGCGCCATCTCAATGCTTGAATGGTAGCTGTTGTTGTAGGAAAATTCTGCTAACGGTAGATGTCGATCCCAACTGTTTCCGAAATCAATAACACATGCTCGTAGCATGTCTTCAAGCGTTTGTATCGTCCTTTCGCTCTGCCCATCAGTTTGTGGATGATAGGCAGTACTCATGTCTAGACGAGTTCCTAATGCTTGCTGTAATGTCTGCCAGAATCTTGAAATAAATCTGCCATCCCTATCAGAGATAATAGAGATTGGTATTCCATGTCTGGAGATGACTTCCTTCAAATACAGTCGTGCTAACTTCTCCATCTTGTCATCTTCTCTTATTGGCAGGAAATGTGCTGATTTGGTGAGACGATCAACTATTACCCAAATAGTATCAAAACCACTTGCAGTCCTTGGCAATTTAGTGATGAAATCCATGGTAATGTTTTCCCATTTCCATTCCGGGATTTCGGGTTGTTGAAGTAGACCTGATGGTTTCTGATGCTCAGCTTTGACCTTAGAACACGTCAAACATTCTCCTACGTATTTAGCAACATCGGCTTTCATACTTGAGAGAGATCAATTAGATGAATAAAATTGAAGAATGAAAGTGTTTGTAGGTGTTTTTGGTCGTTGGTGTATGGATTAGATATAAAGGATATGTAATTTTGTTTTCATGTAAATAAGTCATGAATGATTACTCATATTTTTGTAATTTTATGAGATATTTCATGCTAGTTGCCAAATGATGGTTCCCACATGTGTTAGGTGACTCACATGGGCTGCTAAGAGCTGATCATTGGAGTGTATATACTAATAGCACATACATCTAAAAGCTGTGTATTGTATGAGTACGAATACGGGTGCATACGAGTAGAATTGTTGATGAAACTGAACGAGGATGTAATTGTAAGCATTTTTGTTAAGTAGAAGTATTTTGATAAGTGTATTGAAGTCTTTCAAAAGTGTATAAATACATATTAAAACACTACATGTATATACATTTTAACTGAGTCGTTAAGTCATCGTTAGTCGTTACATGTAAGTGTTGTTTTGAAACCTTTAGGTTAACGATCTTGTTAAATGTTGTTAACCCAATGTTTATAATATCAAATGAGATTTTAAATTATTATATTATCATTATATTATCATGTATGAATATCTCTTAATATGATATATATACATTAAATGTCTTTACAACGATAATCGTTACATATATGTCTCGTTTAAAAATCATTAAGTTAGTAGTCTTGTTTTTACATATGTAGTTCATTGTTAATATACTTAATGATATGTTTACTTATCATAGTATCATGTTAACTATATATATATCCATATATATGTCATCATATAGTTTTTACAAGTTTTAACGTTCGTGAATCACCGGTCAACTTGGGTGGTCAATTGTCTATATGAAACTTATTTCAATTAATCAAGTCTTAACAAGTTTGATTGTTTAACATGTTGGAAACATTTAATCATGTAAATATCAATCTCAATTAATATATATAAACATGAAAAAGTTCGGGTCACTACAGTTGCCATGAAGATGATGATGGCGTATGAAGGGAATTGTGATAAAGCAGTGGATCGATTAGGATTTTTGCAAAAGAGAAAGGCTCTCTGATACCATTTTAATCGGTATGTTAGTCAAATGACATCACATGAATTGTGTAATTGTTATTGAATGCGTAAAGAGATCATATCCCGTACATAAATAGACAGACACCTAAACCTAATGTGCTATATATGAGAAAAGGGCCCTTATAAACAATGGACCAATAATAATAATACATGCAATCTAGCTAGCCCATCTAACAATAATAACAAAACTAAAAATAGATCATCTAAAATTCTAACTATTAATCCTAGACTTCCATTCTCATTAATATCCATGATCTAAACCATCCAAATTTTATAATCAAGATTATGACCTCATAATCACCTTCTATAATTGTCTGATGACTAAATTACCCTTAAAATTAATATTTGGGGGGTATAATACTCAAAAAAATTGACCTCATCTATCTGTTTCCCCCATTTGAATTCACACCCAAAATAAAATTCATTTCCCTCTCATTCGGGAAAAATCAGAAGGGAAATTAGGGGTCTTGGAAGATTGCTCCAATCCGTATAACCTAAAAGCAGAAAAAGTATATATTCTTTGATTTTGATTGATCAATTTCACTCTATCAAAACATGTCGGAAGAACCCTAATTTTACATCATCGATTCAATTGTATCATCTTCTCAAAACATGTCGGAAGGACCCTAATTTTACATCATCGATTCGATTGTATCATATTCTCAATAATGATTATATTTCATTACACATATCGATTCCATTACCAGGTACTTTTATCTTCATCTATAGATTATCGTTATCATTTTAGTTATTCGTTTTTTGATTAAATTGTGTAACATTAATAAATCCTACTCGGATCAGTATTTGGTTATTTGATTAATCAGTTTTTGGTTATTTGATTAAATTGTTCATGCATTATTTCACTACGAATTAATTCATTTCATTTTTCGATTATTTTAGACAAAATTTCATTTCTCGTCCCCGAACTTTACATCAAATTTGACTCCCTGTCCTTTTTCTTTTTTTTTTGTGCATCCCTCGTCCCCAATGTATCAGAAATCTACATCCCTCGTCCTCTCGTCTATTTTCTGTCTATTTTTCTGTTACCCTCTTATCACGTGCAGAGCATGTAGGGGTAAAAAGGTCATTAAACTACAAGAACGAGGAACGTAAGTATATCTTCTTCTTCAATATTCTTCTTCAATATTCAATTTACATAAATTATAAACCCTAATAAAATCAAATCATTCCTCTTTCTTATTCAAACAAATTGCACAATTTTCATCGCCTAATAATCCCTCTCCCTTGTGATTATTCCGATTTTGATTCCCTTCAGACCTAGAAGCCACAACTTCCTTCTTCTCATCCTCCTGATCCGATTGAAAATCCTAAAATCAATTGATAAAATCAAAAAGCTAGAAAACCCTAGATAACTTCAATTTCAAAATAAAGGTAATTGATTTATTAAATATAACTTAAATTAACAATAAAAACAAAACCTTAAGTACCTGACGATGATGAATCGACAGATCTGGAAAGGAATCGACGAGTTGTTGTTGAGCATCGATCTGAATGGGTGCATCCATGGTGACTATCTGATGATTTAACGGATTTTGATCTGAATGGTGCATCCAGGTTCCGACGTTCTTGGCAGATCGCACCACGATTGACATCCATTACCGGTGCAGGTAACTCTGAAGATAAGAAATCAAGTGTTGACATTTTTTATCCTTAGTGGTTTGTTGATGTTGTTGTTATTAATCGACAAGTTTACTGTGAATGATTTTGGTATTTATCAATAAAGAAACAAATTGTTGGGGTATGAATTGTTAATTTTCATCTGAGTTTTAGTGTATAAAATTTGTTCCCTTCCAATTTTCATCTGAGTTTAGTGGATAAAATCTGAGTTTTAGTGGATAAAAGAAATGGTGATGTTATTTTTATCGAATTTAGAAATTATGGTTTATGTTTTGAGTTGAATGAGAGAGAAGTCAAATGAAGAAAAAAAGGTAAATAGAAGAAAAGGATACAATGACTAAAATAACCTCAAATGTTCTAAACGTGATGGAGTTAACGGTCAAAATTGACAGAAACTAGACTGGAGGACGAGGAATGTATAATTGTGATACATTAGGGATGAGGGATGAACTAAAAAAGAAAAAGGACGAGGAGTCAAAGTTGATGTAAACATCAGGGACGGGGAATGAAATTTTGTCATTATTTTATCACATTGCTTATTATTAATAAACCCTATTGAAATTAGTTTTAGGTTATGAATTAATTTATTTCATTAAATTGTTAAATATGATTATTCTATTTTAGGATAATATATGAGGGTTAAACAATTATTTGAATAATATGCGGGTGTTTAGGTGCTTTAATCTTTGTTTTAAAAGAATATTATATATCATTGGGTTAAATTCAAGATTAGATAATATACACTATTTTAGGATAATATATTCGCAAGATTAATTCTTAGTGAAGATAAACATGAACAGTGTTGATATATTCAAATTCAAATTTAAAACAAACAAAAAACATATATTATCTTAAAATATAGTGATATCATAGGTTTAGTATCACCTTATTTAAATGGTTGTACCTTCGACATTCTTTTATTCACAATAAAAAAAAACATTCATTCAAAAGTAATCACTAATCCTCTAATCATCAATGGCTAATCTCTAAGGAATCACCCCACTTAATCAACTTACCAAGGAAAACAAAGACTTTAAGGTTAGAGTCGAGGTACACTTCGTTTGGGAAAAGTTCTCTAAATTCAATGCATCCAAACCAACTTCCCTTGAGATGGTTTTGGTCGATCAGCATGTATATAAAAAATTTATTTTACATTCATATACAACAGTATATATCAAAATATACCCAGTAACTCTTTTATTATAATTTATTGTCAATTGTCAATGCAGGGTAACAAGATAAGGGCTGCACTGGATAAGGATGTTATTGGTTTATTTGAAGCCAATTTTAAAGAATGACGTTTTCTACATCTCTCTAGGTTCACAGTCATCGACTCAAAAGATTAATATATCAAGTTTATCAATAACTCGTATAAGATCATCATTTATAAAATTTGTAAGGTGCAAAAGTGTCCTGATTTTGAAATTCAAACTGACATTTTTCGTGTAGTGACTTATGAACAGGTTAATCAGAAACTGTTAAGCCAGATAAAATATTCGGTAAATTACTATTGATTAAAACAATTAAACAATAAACACACACACACACACACACACACACATACATATATATATATATATATATATATATATATATATATATATATATATATATATATATATATATATATATATATCTTTTATATTTGAAAACATACATTGTTTATTGATTTTCTGGCAGATGTGTCTGGGAGGGTTGTAAATGTGATAAGGTATTGAACAATCAAAGATAAACATGGGTTGAGGAAGATTTTGGAATTTCAGTTGCAGAATCACAGATAACAGTAACAATACAATTACTTTGTGTCCAAAAAAATGTTTCTTCATATCACATATGAAATATACATTATCATTTACAAATGAGAGTTGGGGAGACTTCATTAATTTTAATGTCAAGAAAACTGTTATAACAGTTCATTGTTGATGCTTATACAATGGTTGAGAATACAAGATTGAATTACATAAGAAACAATCAAAAGGCTTTTAGAATTGCACAAATCTCAAATTTGTTAGCAGCACAAGAATCAGGAAATGATGATGTTTCAGTTTTAAGCAATAGGGTAATGCTTCCTTCGGGTGGAGCACGTTACATGTACGCTAATTATATGGATGCTATGGCTATTGTTAGAGCTTATGGATCTCCACATCTTTTTATTACATTGACATGTACTCCTAAATGGCCTGAAATTATGAGAGTTGTAACACCTCTAAACCAAAAGCCAGAAGATAGGCCTAATATCGTTTCACGCGTTTTTAAAATAAAGCTAGATGCATTGTATGATCAAATCAGGGATGAGAAAATTTTCGGATATCTTTTGGGAGGTATGCATATTTTAAAGAATATATTTTTTCACCTTAATTTCATTATACAGTAAAATTATTTTCAACATAACACATGTACCCATCAGTTAATCTCTCTCCTTCTTAACTTAAAGAGGTCTTTACGTTATAGAATTTCAAAAGCGTGGTTTACCACATGTGCACATGTGTTTATTTCTTGACAAGACCAACATGACACTCAACGCATCTGAAATTGACAATGTCATATCTGTTGGAATACTAGACAAGGATGAGGATCCTGAATTGTATGAAATATTATCAGATTTCAGGATGTACAGACCATGTGAAACGAAACATTTAGAGTGTCCATTCATAAAAAGAGGTAGATGTTCCAAACATTTTCCAAAGAATTTTACAAACGAAACTCACTTTGATGCAGATGGATTCCCAGTATACAAGCGCCTTGACGATGGTAAATTTATAATGAAATCATGCGAGAAGTTAGACAACAGGTAAATAGCATTTTTAATTATCAATTATACTAACCCTCATGAGGATTTACTGTTCACAATGGCGATAACGTAAATATCCTCAACTTTGGGGGTATTTTGGTAAACAACTTTTGTTTTTAATTTTTCATTTTTTTTTACTTTCTTTTTCCCCATTCCTTTTTCATTCCTTCATTTTTGAAACGTTTAGTTAATCGACCGTTAACCTTTGTTTTAAATGTTAAATTAACAGACCGTTAACCGAAAAAAACACACCGACGAAACTTTTCTTTAACGTTCTTTAACTTACTTTTTTCTTCATTTATTTTTTTAGCGTTTAATTGCCCGACCGTTAATGTAACAACCCAACCCGTTATCCAACTGAAACGCGAATTTTTTTTATACAAAACAGTGCGCGGCGTGCAGCACCTTAAGGTGCGCGGCGCGCACAGGCCAATTCAGCTTCTGTCCGGTTTTGTCAATTTTCAAATAAAGATCTCCCACTTCCCGACATATTTAGGCGAAACGCTTTTCACAACATGTTCTAATATGTAAAACTAACACGTTTCAATAATAAAACAAGTTTTATGAACCGGGCCCACATATGGCCGAAATACGAGTTTCATACAAAATGTAAGTTTCGACCACACTAGTTTAAATTCCAAACGACACTAGAGCATGATATTTGGGGGTTAAACTACCCAAATCTCGGTCAAACTTCAAAAGCTAACACTTCCAAAAAGCGTCCCCTATCAAAACAAAGCGGGATCTCTAATCCAAACGAACGCCCTTACCCTTGTCCATGCCAGAGCCTATAAAAAGGTAAACAACGAGAGGGTAAGCAAAACGCTTAGTGAATGCAATAATTATACAGATACATATATAACCTACTTACTTGCAATCACTTACACAATTACCTCATACACGTTAGCATTTAAATTAGCATACCATCGCAAAGTATAACGCTAAACCTCCGATAACACAAGCTAGCATAACAATAGCATATAACGTGAACGATATAATATGCTACACTACATCACATAACCATGGTTATCCAAAACACAAAGGGAATGATTCTCGCGAATGAACCGTTATCCACGCAGATACCACTAGTATGCATCACTAGTCCCTTGGGTGGTATCGACGTCCGAACTTAAAACCCACCCGTCACGTGAAATGTGGTATAGAACGCCCGAACTTTAAACCCACACTTCACGCCCGCACACATACATATGATATGTTATCGAACGCTCGAACTTTAAACCCATATCACATGCCACACATGAGAATGAGGTATCGAACGCCCGAACTTTAAACCCTCATCCCATGCTAACACGATGTGGTATCGCATACCCGAACTTAAAACCCACATCCCATCTCGCACAAGTAAATACATTACATACACACATGTATAATTATTCCACTCACCTTATTGCCTTTTGGTGAATGCTAAATCGAGCTCGCAACCTTCAACGTAACGCACCTATTACATTATACACAATATTAATCACACATTCAAGCTGGTGAACCAACTTACTCGCCACCCAAGTGTCATTTTGACCCATCTCAAGGTTAGCACACCCATTTTGGGTCATAAACACACCCAAATAACACCCACTTACTTAATATCAAGGTGTGCTAGTGATTAACCAACCAATTAAGACTCATAATCACCAATTAACACTTTAAAACCCGAGGTTAGTTATTATTGAGTCTTCATGACTCAATCTTACCCAAGAACCCTCAAAATCAACAATATTAGGTTTTATGTTCATCACTAACTCAAACCCTAACCCTTAAACAAATTAAAATAAGGAAATCAAAGTTAGAGCTTACCACCACAATCACAACGTAGCTAGTGATTAGATGAACAACTTTAACACACGCGGTTTGGCCCGAAATCAACTTCTTCCTCTTTGATTTGAGCTTTCTCTCTCTCAAAGTGTTTCTCGCTCTAGAATTTTTAATTGGAGAGATGAAGTGGTTGGTGGAAATATTGAAAGTGTTTCATCCACCACACAACTGGCCATTTACAGCCTTGAACTCGTCCTCAAGTGAAAAGACAAGAATGCCCCTCATAAACTTTCATTTAAAAAGCATAAAACTGTGCACAGGGCTAGTGCGCCACGCGCACCCATAATTGTGCGCTGCGCGCACCATGGTCTGGACAGCTTCTGACTTCTGTTTAAATATACAATGCAATCCACACCTTATGAACTCTATTTACAATCGGTACAATAATTATTTGGGTCTTAGAACTCTCTCCCACTTGAATCGGAGCGCGTCCTCGCGATCCAAGCCGCATGACAAGAGGGAAGATAAACCAACACAAACTCTTCGGGCTCCCATGTAAACTCGAAACCTTTACTACGACGCCATTGAACTTTATAAGTCCTCACCTCTTTGTTCCTCAACCTTTTCACTTTTTCATCGAGAATAGCAATCGGCTCCTCAACATACTCTAACTTGTTGTTTAGCTCAATTTCGTCTAATGGCATCCATGAAGAATCATCCGCAAGGCACTTACGGAGATGGGAAACATGAAATGTATTATGGATCCCCGCAAGCTCTTCTGGTAATTCCAAACGATATGCAACTTCACTAACACGAGCCAAAATCTTAAACGGCCCAATAAACCGAGGAGCTAACTTTCCCCATTTTCGAAACCGAATAATACCCTTCCATGGCGAAACCTTAAGCATCACCATGTCACCTTCTTGGAACTCAATCAATCGCCTACGTTTGTCAGCGTACGACTTTTGTCTATCTTGTGCCACTATCAAATGAGTCCGAATCATCTCAATCTTGCTATTCGTCTCTAAAACCAAATCGGTACTCCCGATTTCTCTTTGTCCCACTTCACCTCAACAAATCGGAGTTCGACACCTCCGCCCATAAAGCATCTCGTAAGGTGGCATCCCGATACTAGTATGATAACTATTATTGTACGAGAATTCCACTAATGGTAAGTGCTCATCCCAACTACCACCGAAATCAATAATACACGCCCGTAACATATCCTCTAATGTTTGATTCGTACATTCGGTTTGACCGTTCGTTTGAGGATGGTACGCCGTGCTCATTCTCAATTGTGTACCCATATCTTCATGAAACTTATTCCAAAACCGAGATGTGAAACGAGTATCCCGATCCGAAATAATAGATATAGGAACCCCATGTCTCGATATCACCTCCTTGATAAATAACTTTGACAAAGCCTCCGACGATATCGTTTCCTGAATGGGACGAAACAAGGCACTTTTCGTCAACCGATCAACTATCACCCAAATCGAATCAAATTGGGTTCTCACCGTCTTTGGTAACTTTGTAAGGAAATCCATGGTAATGTGCTCCCATTTCCATTTCGGGACTTCCAACAGTTGTAACTTACCATGCGGCTTTTGGTGCTCGGCCTTAACTTGTAAACACGTGACACATTGTTCAACATACTTTACAACATCACGTTTTATGCCCGACCACCAATACTCTTTCTTCAAATCAAGATGCATTTTCGTCGCGCCCGGATCAATGGAATACTCTGACTTGTGTGCTTCATCAAGTAGCACTCGTCGGTAATCTCCCATTCTAGGCACCCACACCCTTCCTTGAAAAGATAACAAACCATGCGGACCTAAGGTAATAAACTCCGTTTGGCCCACAATTCGTTCCTCATGCTTGTTGTTAACAAAAGCTTCAATTTGAATCTCACCGAGCTTTACAAGAAAATCGTTAGTAATAATCATGGGTAATGACCCTACTCGTATTGTCGGGTGTTGACTCTTCTGACTTAACGCACCCGCGACCACATTCGCCTTACCCGGATGATAAAGTATTTCACAATCATAGTCTTTCACCACATCCATCCATCTACGTTGACGATAATTCAAATCTCGTTGATCAAAAAGATGTTTTAAGCTCTTGTGATCCGAATAAATCGTACACTTGACACCATACAAGTAATGGCGCCAAATTTTCAACGCATGAACAACCGCCGCTAACTCAAGATCATGAGTCGGATATCTCGTTTCGTGTTCCTTTAATTATCGAGAGGCATAAGCGATGACTTTACCTCTTTGCATTAGAACACACCCGAGCCCATTTAAAGACGCATCACAATAAACCGTCATGTCTTCTACCCCTTCCGGCAACACTAACACCGGAGCTTGGCATAACTTCTCTTTTAACAATTGAAAAGCAATTTCTTGCTCGTTCTCCCAATTATATCTCGCGTTCTTTCTCGTCAATTTCGTCAATGGAGAAGCGATCTTAGAAAAGTCTTGGATAAACCGACGATAATAACCGGCCAATCCGAGAAAACTTCGGATTTCCGTAGGCGCAGTCGGTCGTCCCAACTCTTTACCGTCTCAATCTTCCCTGGATCTACTTGAATACCATCCTTGTTCACAATATGGACAAGGAATTGAACTTCCCTTAGCCAAAATTCACATTTGGAAAATTTTGCATACAACTTCTCCTTCCGCAACGTCTTCAACACACCACGCAAATGATGTTCATGTTCCTTCATACTCTTCGAATAGACAAGTATGTCGTCGATGAACACAATCACTGACTTGTCCAACATAGGTTGGCACACTCGGTTCATAAGATCCATGAATGCCGCCGGTGCATTCGTAAGACCGAAAGGCATAACTACAAACTCAAAATGCCCATAACGCGTTCGAAAGGCCGTTTTCTCAATATCTTCCTCACGGATCCGCATTTGGTGATAGCCTGACTGTAAGTCAATTTTAGAAAAATAAGTCGCGCCTTGGAGTTGATCAAACAAATCGTCAATCCGAGGCAATGGATAACGATTCTTGATTGTCACCTTGTTCAACTCACGATAATCAATGCACATCCGCATACTACCCTCCTTCTTCTTCACGAATAAAACCAGAGCGCCCCACGGCGAAGCACTCAGTCGAATAAAACCCTTCTCAAGCAACTCCTGGGTTTGATTTAACAACTCTTGCATTTTCGTTGGTGCTAAACGATAAGGAGTTTTAGCAATGGGAGTAGCACCCGAAATCAACTCAATGCGAAATTCAACTTGTCTTTCCGCCAGAACACCCGGTAATTCATCCGGAAAAACGTCTTCGAATTCACTAACTATCGGAATTTCACAAATGGGTGGTGGCTCTTCACGAGTATCAACTACATGAGCAAGAAAAGCCATGCCACCACTAACAAGAAAATGACGTGCCCGTGCATAAGTGCATAATGACACAAGTCTTCTCCGTCTCTCGCCATGAATAATTAACTCTCCCCCACTTGAGGTCTTCACACGAATAGATTTTTCATGGCTTGCAATATCGGCTCTATGACGATCGAGCCAAACCATACCAACGACAATATCGAATTCACCCAAAGTCATCGGGATAAGGTCAATTTTAAACGTTTTGGAACCAAACACAATATCACAATCATTACAAACATCAACCCCTAGCACCGTCTTACCATCCGCTATTTCAACTTCTACCGGATGAGTTAACTTAGCTAGCGGTTTGTCAAGCTTAGAAACAAATCTCAGAGATACAAACGATAAATTAGCACCGCTATCAAAAAGGATCCTTGCCGGATTAGAGTTAACCATGAAAGTACCTGTGACAACTTCGTTGGATTGGTTGGCTTCATCATTGGTCATCAAGTAGTTGCGACCCCTAGCCGTACCCGCCGCTCTCTCTAACCCCTTCACTTGGTCACCATACAAATCAGGACACTCCGTCTTTCGGTGCCCTTCTTTTTGACAATTGAAACACGTGATTTTGTTTGTAGGCTGTTTTGGGCATTCACGAGAGATGTGACCCGTTTACCCACAATTATAACAAGTAGGGAGAAAACTTCCGGAACCACCCTTCTTCACGCTATTAACACTTTCGGAACCCTTCTTGTTTTTTTTGTTGAAAAAGTTTGAATGACTCGAACCTTCAAATTTTCTCTTAGAAAAAGAGAAATCACTACTTTTTGGAACCTCCGGCTCGAAACCCCGGGCTAACTCAAACAATTCATCAAAAGACTTAGCCATTCCCCGACTAATCTTACGCTTCAACTCATCGCTTAGTGTACGGTAAAAATCTAGCATCAACTTGTGATCATCACCAACATACTCCAGACAAAAACGAGTCTTTGCCAAGAAGGTAGACAAGTCCATTGAACCTTGTCTCAAATTGTGCAACTCGTCCCGGATTTTATCAAGGTCGGAAGGAGTTCGGTATTCTTTGAAAAATTTCTTTTTAAACTCTTCCCACGTCAAGCTCATGCATTTCTCTTCCCCATATAATCGTATTTTATTGTCCCACCACAACTTGGCCTCTTCACGCAACATACTAGAACCGTACCTCGTCTTCTTCTTAGGAGCACACTCCAAAGGCCCCCTCGATGTCGGAGATCCAACATGTACTTTTCAACGGATCCCTTACCCCATTAAACATAGGAGGTTGAACATCCTTGAAATTTTTGTAATGGAAGTCTCGCCTTCCCTGTCCACCATTACCATCACCTCCTTCACCACTAGGATAAATATTTCTAGCTTCTAATGCCTCTTCGATCACGGCATTCATTCATTTGTTTATTAACTCGGTTACTTGCCCATCAACCGATTCTTGAAAAACCTTTCGGACATCCTCAAGAAATTCCGCTCTTTGCTTTTTAATGATAGCCTCAACTTTGGCCGTAAACTCGAGGTCCTCGCTCGTACCTCCTTCATGGTTCTCAGGTCTGTTTCTCGTCTTCATACTATAAAACGGAAATAGATTAAACAATGAAACTAAAGGACACAACATAATATCCACATACACCTCACGGCCCCATCTTGCTTAACAATCGTCGTACATCGCTTGTTTGACACGATTTGAACCCGTAACAATGGTAGCTAATCATTGTTACGCGAGCACGTCGCATTAACTCGCTAGTACAACGTCTATCTCACTTGATGATTGCAAAACATAACACAAAACAATTAGCGCATAGTTAGTTCACCTAAACCTAGGCACTAACCAATCCCCGGTCCGACCCGTCTCCTACAAGTCTCGCATAACGCGCATACACAATAAAGTCTAAGTCTAGGCACCTATCTCAAGTCGCCTAAATCCCTTAGACCATGCTCTGATACCACTTGTAACAACCCAACCCGTTATCCAACTGAAACACGAATTTTTTTTTTATACAGAACAGTGCGCGGCGTACAGCACCTTAGGGTGCGCGACGCGCACAGGCCAATTTAGCTTCTGTCCGGTTTTGTCAATTTTCAAATAAAGATCTCCCACTTCCCGACATATTTAGGCAAAACGCTTTTTACAACATGTTCTAATATGTAAAACTAACACGTTTCAATAATAAATCAAGTTTTACGAACCAGGCCCACATATGGCCGAAATACGAGTTTCATACAAAATGTAAGTTTCGACCACACTAGTTTAAATTCCAAACGACACTAGAGCATGATGTTTGGGGGTTAAACTACCCAAATCTCGGTCAAAATTCAAAAGCTAACACTTCCAAAAAGCGTCCCTATCAAAACAAAGCGGGATCTCTAATCCAAACGAACGCCCTTACCCTTGTCCACGCCAGAGCCTATAAAAAGGTAAACAACGAGAGGGTAAGCAAAATTCTTAGTGAATGCAATAATTATACACATACATATATAACCTACTTACTTGCAATCACTTACACAATTACCTCATACACGCTAGCATTTAAATTAGCATACCATCGCAAAGTATAACGCTAAACCTCCGATAACACAAGCTAGCATAACAATAGCATATAACGTGGACGATATAATATGCTACACTACATCACATAACCATGGTTATCCAAAACACAAAGGGAACGATTCTCGCGAATGAACCGTTAGCCACGCAGACGCCACTAGTATGCATCACTAGTCCTTTGGATGGTATCGACGCCCGAACTTAAAACCCACCCGTCACGTGAAATGTGGTATCGAACGCCCGAACTTTAAACCCACACTTCACGCCCGCACACATACATATAATATGGTATCGAACGCCCGAACTTTAAACTCATATCACATGCCACACATGAGAATGAGGTATCGAACGCCCGAACTTTAAACCCTCATCCCATGCTAACACGACGTGGTATCACATACCCGAACTTAAAACCCACATCCCATCTCGCACAAGTAAATACATTACATACACACATGTATAATTATTCCACTCACCTTATTGCCTTTTGGTGAATGCTAAATCGAGCTCGCAACCTTCAACGTAACGCACCTATTACATTATACACAATATTAATCACACATTCAAGTTAGTGAACCAACTTACTCGCCACCCAAGTATCATTTTGACCCATCTCAAGGTTAGCACACCCATTTTGGGTCATCAACACACCCAAATAACACCCACTTACTTAATATCAAGGTGTGCTAGTGATTAACTAACCAATTAAGACTCATAATCACCAATTAACACTTTGAAACCCTAGGTTAGTTATTATTGAGTCTTCATGACTCAATCTTACCCAAGAACCCTCAAAATCAACAATATTAGGTTTTATGTTCATCACTAACTCAAATCCAAACCCTTAAACAAATTAAAATAAGGAAATCAAAGTTAGAGCTTACCACCACAATCACAACGTAGCTAGTGATTAGATGAACAACTTTAACACACGCGGTTTGGCCCGAAATCAACTTCTTCCTCTTTGATTTGAGCTTTCTCTCTCTCAAAGTGTTTCTCGCTCTAGAATTTTTAATTGGAGAGATGAAGTGGTTGGTGGAAATATTGAAAGTGTTTCATCCACCACACAACTGGCCATTTACAGCCTTGAACTCGTCCTCAAGTGAAAAGACAAGAATGCCCCTCATAAACTTTCATTTAAAAAGCAGAAAACTGTGCACAGGGCTAGTGCGCCACGAGCACCCATAATTGTGCGCTGCGCGCACCATGGTCTGGACAACTTCTGACTTCTGTTTAAATATACAATGCAATCCACACCTTATATACTCTATTTACAATCGGTACAATAATTATTTGGGTCTTACAGTTAATCGTTTTTTTAACGTTTAATTAACTGACCGCTAAACGATGAAAACAACCCCGCAGCAAACCGCGGGCTATATATCCTCGTTTTTACCACACATTATAAATTACAATATTCATTTGCAAAGTTCTATTACACTGCATCTTATGAAATAAAATATCAACCGGTAACTTGACAAAAAAATTATTGTCTACACTTTTCCTTTATGTTTATATTTTTACGTGTTATCTCAAAATATTACATACCATTCCAGCAACTCACATGTTTCATCAACATTCAATTCTACAGGAATGTTGTTGGTTATAACAAGAGTTTGCTCAAACAGTACCATGCACATATAAACATCGAATGGTGTAATCAGGTAGGCTCTATCAAATATTTATTCAAGTATATGAACAAATGTCCCGATAGAATATCAATCTCTATTTAACGTAATAATAATGCAACCAACAGTGAAAACACAACTGTACCTAAAGATGAGATCAACGAATATTATAGTTGTCGTTATCTTTCTGCATGTGAGGCATCATGACATCTGTTCAACTATGAGATTTTATTTTGATCACCTGCTGTTTATAGACTATCCTTTCACCTACCTAACCAACAACCAATACTCTTTGATGATGATGATAGCATGGAATCTGTAATTGCTAAGCCTTCAATGGGTGCATCTCAATTCATTGAATGTATGAAATGCAATGAAGTAGATCCTGAAGCGTGATAATACACTGATGTGGAATTTCCAAGACATTATGTTTGGAAGGCAGAGTTACGCAAATGGACAAAAAGATTAAGCCAAAAAACTGTAGCGCGAGTACATTTCGTTCACCCTAAAGCTGGTGAGTTATATTATCTGTGATGACCCTAAAATTTCTGACCAAATTTAAACTTAATCTTTGTATGATTAACATTTCCGACACGATAAGCAAAGTCTGTAAAACTGAATCTCAAAATTTTTGAACTACTTTCATATATTCAAATACCTTTCGGTTGTTCTTGACGATTCGCGAACAATTATATGTATATAGATACATATATATATACTATAACTTGAAAACGTAACAATGTATTAATTGTTTGATACCGTACATTAAACTTATTGGTTTAAATATTTATTTGAATATATATGATAAGTTGGAATATTAATTGTATGAATAACTTGCGACGTATATTTAAAACGTGTTGATGAATGTTGAAAATATATATTAACAAATAGCGAGACAATGATTTATAGAAGTAAATGACCAAAACACTCGAAAGTTTAAGATACACTTTGAATGATATAGTTTATTGATACAAAGGTACGAGTCACAAAACGTAAATTGCGAGTTTTCTAAGCGTACGAAAATGCGTTCGAGAAACCGGAACCGAGACATAAGTCGAGTGACAACGTACGAGTCATCGGAACGAAAATTACAAGTCAACTATGCACATGAATTTAATATAATATATAATTAATTATTTAAATTATATATTATATATATATTATATTTAAATATGTCGACAAACAAAACAACAAATGATTGTGAGCTGGATCGGAGGGCCATGCGATCGCATGAGAAATAGGCATAAAACCCATGCGATCGCATGGGGGTCAGAAATCAAAATTCTTCTATAAATTGGACAGTTTGTCGACACTCACACACATATATCTCTCCATCTATGCTCTCTATATTTATTATCATTATTATTTATTATTATTATTATTATTATTATTATTATTATTATTATTATTATTATTATTATTATTATTATTATTATTATTATAATTATTATAAATCTTATTATTATTATTAGTAATGTTAGTATTATTATTATTAGTATTATTATACATAAAATACTACGACGAGGTCATGAGCAAGTTATTTTCAAAACAAGCTTTTCGAGCGGGATAGAGCTAAGGAAATTATGGGTTATAGCTATGGAGGTTATGGGTATTACTTGGGGGTTATGATCATGAGTCAAAGGTCAACCTAGCATTTATCATTTCCGTCGCGTCTACGTACTTTCCTACAATATTAAATCACAATATTGATATGTAAGCATTTATATCTTATCTATTATATATTAATAATGTATCCCTGACTAGTGCTCGAGTATATAGGATTATGCATGCTAGTACGATTAATTTTATTGTTAAATAGTTTATGATAGATCACGAATTTAATACATATATTACTGATATAAGGTATATGATATGCATGTTTTTGGAAAGCTGGCAAAAAATCAATAACTTTTCATTTAGAGATAGCGTAATTTCGATGAACGAATTAAAAGATATGGACAACTGAATTATGATTAACATTAATTGAAATTGCTTTTGAATATGCAATTGATATTTAAACAACTTGTTTATAAGATTGATAAATTGGATTTTTGAATATTACCAACCGAGTAAATGAATCCTTATATAAGATACGTCTCGTTTTATTGAACTATTGTCAAAATTGACCTTTTGAAATGACTTTGGATAACTTTTGTATGTCGATCTCGAGCATTAGGATTGTGATACACTATGACCAGACCTAGCTTGATAGACATTTATTGACCAACATATGTTCTCTAGGTTGAGATCTACGGTTATTTGGTAATCCGAGTTTCGGTCACATTTTGGTGAACGACTTTATATGCTGCTAAGGTGAGTTTCATTTGCTCCCTTTTTAATTGCTTTTGCAATCTATATTTTTGGGCTGAGAATACATGCACTTTATTTTAAACGCAATGGATACAAGTACATACTAAATTCTACACTGAGTTTGAACCAAAAATCCCTTAGCTTTGGTAACTAGTGACTGCCGGTTGTAAGAACTGGTGGGCTCGAGTAGTTATATATGGATCCATAGGGCTTGATATCCCCGTCTGAGCTAGAGCACTAGCCTTTTAACGGACGTATGCTATTTGAGAAGCGTACACGTTGGTTTGCGTGTATTATTAAGATGATTATACAAAGGGTATAAATTATATATACGTTAAGTTTAGTTACCAAGGTGCTCAATTTCGTAGAATATTTTGATAAACGTTTCTGGATGAAACAACTGAAATATTGTGATCCACCTTTATGTACAGATTATGCAAAACATTAAAACTATGAACTCACCAACCTTTGTGTTGACACTTGTTAGCATGTTTATTCTCAGGTTCCCTAGAAGTCTTCCGCTGTTTGCTTATATGTTAGACAAGCTATGTGCATGAAGTCTTATATGACATATTTTTTCAAGGAAACGTTGCATTCACCAAATCATCACCATGTATTTTATTTTGACTGCATTGTCAACGGAAGTATTATTGTAAACTATTATTTACGGTGATTGTCTATATGTAGAAATCATCAGATGTCGAAAATCTTTGATTTAAATATTCATTTATGGTGTGCCTTTTCAAAAGAATGCAATGTTTACAAAACATATTATATAGAGGTCAAATACCTCGCAATGAAATCGATGAATGACGTGTTCGTCCATATGGATTTGGAGCGATCGTCACATTATCTGAGGATCATGCTTAACAAAATAAAAGGACCTACTTCTTACGCAGATCTAAGAACCATTGATGGCATAACGTTTGATTCTTTTAAGGAAGCATGTTATGTTATGGGACTTTTAGACGATGATAAAGAGTATATTGCTTTAATCAAAGAAGTTCATCACTGGTCTACTGGAAACTCGTGTCGTTTACATTTTGTATCATTGATTACTTCTGATAGTCTTTCCTTTCCAGATCGTGTTTGGAAAGAGACATGCGATTTACTTTCTGATGATTTGACACGAGAATGCCCGGAACATAGAAGGACAAACGGTATGTTACATTTCAAAATATAATTCAAATATTTACACCTTTTAATATTTGCAAAATGCTTTAAAATAATGAATAACTTAACTTATGCAGATCCAGATGCACGCAAACGTGTACTACATAATATTGCTCTTGTCGGGATAGAAAAAGAACTTAATAGTGCAGGGTATAGCTTACGAAACATACCAAATATGCTTTTTCCAGATTTTGAGTTCATACAGTCAACCTGTAACATGCTCATTCAAGATGAGATTTCTTATGATATAGATGCTCTTAAAGCTGAACATCAAAATTTGAAATCCACTATAACTGATGAATAAATTCATGTATATGATACCATCATCAATGCAGTTGATAAAGATCTTGGAGGAGTATTTTTACTATATGGTTATGGTGGAACAGGAAAGACATTTGTGTGGAAAACACTTGCTGCTGCTATTCGGTCTCGTGGTGATATAGTTATCAATGTTGCATCCAGTGGGATTACTGCTTTACTTTTGACAGAAGGTCGCACTGCACATTCACGTTTTGCTATTCCCATAAATGTGCTAGAGAATTCATTCTGTTCTATTAAAAAAGATAGTGAACTGACTGCATTATTGAATAAAGCTAAATTAATCATATGGGATGAAACACCAATGATGCATATGCATTGTTTTGAAGCATTTGACTGCACTATGTGTGACATAATAGTATCACCGAATAGTAATGCTCCATTTGGTGGTAAGATTGTTGTTTTTGGTGGTGATTTTTGGTAGTAATGCATCCATGTCAAATTATCAAAATAATATGTTCCAACAAATTGGAAAGTTATATACTATGCAAAACTATTTAGCCTAGGTGACATCTTATAAGATAACTTCAAAAAGTAAACATATTATGTTTTCCTTTACTTATTGTTTTCTTTTAACATTGTAGGCAGAAAAATTACGTGCTCTAATTCAACCAAATCCAGAAGATCCAAATCCAGAAGATATTATTAACCAAGCAAAAGGCGTCCGCTATCTTTACAATTCATCTACACATTAAGAGATTACAATATTGGAATAACCTATGTGAAACAACTCCTATAGTATATGCAAAAAAAAGAACTTTATGTCTTACTATTATTTACAATTTTGATTGTTTTGTTTTATAAACATATCTACTACTACTCATTTAAATACAATATATTTTGATTTCACTAGAACAAATTTATTATGAATAAGACCAATAAAGAAACCCCGCGAAGGCGCGGACTTTAAGCTAGTTTGTAGAGTAAAGTAAATTGATATTTTATAACATCTTATACTTAACAAAGAAACACTATCTATCTATGAATCTATTCTATATATCTATAAAATCTACAATATATATACACGATTACAAGTTTGCAACAATACAAAGCTAACATATTTCTTAAGTTTGTAAATTACATTATTCGTTTTCCAATTAATCAAAAAAAAAAAATATATATATATATATATGGAATTTTGTATTTACCACCATTTTTTTTGTGAAAGAAAAATTAAGAAAAAGTTTATAATTATTACGGAGTAAAAATTAAGAAAAAAATCTGAGAATTTCAAGTAGCTCCGAAGTCCGAACCCACTTTCCAAGGTACAAGTAAACAAACCAAATCCACATATTTTACTAATTTCCCCTTCCACTCCTCTATTTTTTTCCGCACACTAAACGCGTGCATTAACCTAATTTATTGATTGATTAATTCGACCAACAATCAACAAATATTGTATAACGATCTCATCTTTTGATTTAGCAATGGTGTGCTTAAAACGCCTTCTTATTCAGGTCTGTATTTCAATTTGTGATTCGTTAATCTTTTTCTTCTGTTTAAATTATATCACTAATAATTGTTCTTTTAGGAATCCATGTTCTATAATCAATCAATTTTATGTTACGTAATTTATGCTAAACATTGATTGAAAGCCCTAGACTTTTTTTAGCTTCTAGGGTTTTTGCACAACTCCCTTATTTTGCATATAAAATTGCTAACAGGTAGAGGTATACACTGTTCCTTATCTTAATTTGGCAACTTTTAGTGATATATAACATGTGATTTCACCTGGGTTTGATTATAATGTTGCAAAAGGATTGTTTTTTAGTCAAAGTTGTTACCTTTAATGTTGCAGTAAACCATGCTTAAGATGATAAGATCCATGTTAATCAAAGTATCAGAGTATTAGACTCTATTAATGACTATTGGTCTCAAGGGTTGAAAGTGACCTAATTGGTTGTATGTTGTCATATAATGACTCGTGTTTTTATACGTTTGTTATGCTGCACTTATGCAGATTGCGAAGCAACAACTGAAACCGGGACTTGCAAGAAGCGTATATACTAGATCATATATCACTTCACGAAAATTAAGATCTGATGCAGGTACACATATTCGAAGTACATAGTTATGTTTAAGTAGGCAGTTTATTTATAAAGTTTTTGTCTTTGATGATTATGTATTTGTAGTGCACAAGTTTCCAATTGTTCAACGAAGGCTTCAATCCAGTTATGTTGGAAGCCTTGCACGGAGATATCGTGAACGTGATGCAGAAGGATTAGTTACCGCAGCTTATCTCCGGGAATTAAATCATCGAAATGATCCCGAGGCAGTTATAAGACTTTTTGAAAGTCAACCTTCTTTGCATTCTAGTACTACAGCACTTCAAGAATACGTGAAGGCGTTGGTCAAAATCGATAGATTAGATGAAAGTGAGTTGCTTAAGTCATTGCAAAGAGGTGAGTTGTAATTGAGTCCCCGTTTAAGACTTTGTATTTCTTTGTTTAAAGACTAATATTTAATTACTTATATTGAAATTTGAATTAAAGGAATGGCGAGTGTTGGAAACTCGAAGTTTGATGAAGAGAGTATCGGGGGGATTTCGGCTTTTAAGAATGTGGGGAAGTCAACGAAAGACGGCGTGTTGGGAACGGCGGCTGCTCCTTTACATATGGTGGCTAATGAAGGCGGGAATTTTAAAGATCAATTATGGCGTACGGTTCGTGCTTTAGGGTTGGGGTTTTTATTGATTTCTGGTGTTGGTGCCCTTATTGAGGATAGAGGAATCACTAAAGGTGATACTTTTTGTGTTATTATTATTGTTATTAATATTAATATTAATATTATTTATTGTTATTATTTTATTATTGTTTTAATGAGGTGATTGCAAAAATCACTACTCACTCGGTCAGGAATTTAGAGGGAGTCATTGACAACTCTGGGAGTAATCAGATTGGACTTTCTATACATTTAAATAATAAATTCAAAATTATGTGTGTAAATCTACAAGAATTCCATAAACGTAAAACATAAACATTAATATAATTGTTTAGAAACGTAAACTTAATCTTCATTTGTTTCAAAACTAATTCTAATGTAAGTTCATTATAAAATGTTGACCGATATTAACTTTGACAGATTTTGACTGACTAAATCCGATTTTAACCCATTGACCGATTTTGACCAATTATTTACTCGGATTTTAGAAGATCGGTTGGCCGGTTCTAAATAAGGAGTGATAATTGGCATTAATCGGGGAGTTTTACAACACTGCTCATACTAAGTGTGTTATAAAGTGGCATCTGATATTACATATTCCATTGCAGGGCTTGGTTTACATGATGAGGTGCAGCCCAGTATGGAATCCAACACTAAATTTAGTGACGTGAAGGGTGTAGACGAGGCAAAATCCGAACTCGAAGAAATCGTACACTATCTTCGTGATCCTAAGGTACTAAAACAAAAATTTAGAAATTAATATAATTTAGCTAATAATTATACTGTTAAAAGAAAATTTAAACCAATACAGAAACTAAACATAAAAAGAGGTTAATCTGTTCATATCCTCTGTTTTGTAGCGGTTCACTCGTCTAGGTGGAAAGCTACCAAAAGGTGTGTTACTCGTGGGCCCACCTGGCACCGGGAAAACAATGTTAGCCCGGGCCATTGCGGGTGAAGCCGGGGTCCCGTTTTTCTCGTGCAGCGGTAGTGAGTTTGAAGAGATGTTTGTTGGTGTTGGGGCCCGCAGGGTTCGGGATCTTTTTTCTGCAGCGAAAAAACAGTCACCGTGTATTATATTTATAGATGAAATAGATGCTATTGGTGGAAGCCGTAACCCAAAAGACCAACAGTATATGAAGATGACTTTGAATCAGTTGCTTGTTGAATTGGATGGGTTTAAACAAAATGAAGGTATTATTGTTATTGCTGCAACTAATTTCCCGCAATCGTTAGATAAGGCGTTGGTTAGACCCGGCCGATTTGATCAACGGGTGGTTGTGCCGAATCCGGACGTTGAAGGTAGGAGACAGATTATGGAATCTCATATGTCAAAGGTATGCTAATTTTCACTAATAGAACTACTAAGATAACATAATTGTTATATGTGGAAAATTGAATGTATTATATATGGATCCAAAGTAACATATTTTGGTACGGTTTAAGCTGATATGACCCGAAATATCTATTTCCAAAATTCTGAAAATTCACTATTGCAATATTATTTGTTAAAAGTTCATAAGTTTTACTGTTTTGAGGTAATATGGGATTCGATTGTTTGAGTTACTAAGGAACAAGGTTGAAAAAGACGCGAGACTATACCAATCGGTGAGGACCTTGAAAGATCGAGTTGGTCAAGACGGGCGTTGACCAACGATGACTTCTAAATTAAAATATACATCAAATATAAATATCTCAACATATATATTTTAAAAATAAATGATTTACAAATAAATGATATGGTGTTAGAATGTCAGTTTAAATAATGTATATGTTTTTTTATAATGTTTTCTATAATATAATTATTATAGTGTATTTATTAATTTTATCTTTCAGGGATACTAATTGTTTTTCCTTGTTAAATTCAAATGGGCTTAGGATTTTCGTTTATACTAGAACATGGGTAGACAATAAGTCAGCTTTTGACAGCCTTTGACCTGACTTCTTAGCCTTGGCCGAATAATTAGACGTTTTTAGGCGAACGGGACTGGCTAGTCACCAAACCGCCTTATCATCTTATTTGTAAATTAATTATTTTTTAATATTTGTGTTTAAAGGCAACTAATACATACATTTGATTTCTGTCCAACAGATCTTAAAGGCAGAAGATGTAGATTTGTCTGTAATTGCCAGAGGAACACCTGGATTCTCAGGTGCTGACCTGGCAAACCTGGTCAACGTCGCCGCTTTAAAAGCCGCAATGGACGGCGCCAAGTCTGTAAGCATGGCTGACCTGGAATACGCTAAAGACAAAATCATGATGGGTAGTGAAAGAAAATCAGCCGTTATATCAGACGAATCCCGTAAACTAACCGCATATCACGAAGGTGGTCACGCCCTCGTGGCAATTCACACCGACGGGGCCCACCCGGTACACAAAGCAACAATTGTGCCACGTGGCATGGCTCTAGGTATGGTAGCTCAACTTCCAGAAAAAGACGAAACAAGCGTGTCCCGCAAAGAAATGCTCGCTCGTCTCGATGTTTGTATGGGTGGACGAGTTGCAGAAGAACTTATTTTCGGTGAAGACGAAGTTACGTCGGGTGCGTCTTCCGATCTCGAAAAAGCGACTCATTTGGCTCGAGCCATGGTTACTAAATACGGCATGAGTAAACAAGTTGGTGTAGTGGCTCATGATTATGATGATAATGGGAAAAGTATGAGTACCGAAACTAGACTACTTATCGAAAAAGAAGTTCGGGAATTATTAGAACGGGCTTATAATAACGCCAAGAATATTCTTACTACTTATAGTAACGAACACCATGCGATTGCTAATGCGTTGCTTGAACACGAAACGTTGTCGGGAAAACAAATTAACGAAATGCTTGCGCAGTTGAAAACGCAGAATCTGCAGCAAAAACATGTTGTAGTACCTCAGAGCAGTTCGCAGTCTAAACCGGTGCCGCCGTCGTCACCGAATGCTGCGGCGGCAGCGGCGGCGGCAGCGGCTGCTGCCGCTAGTGCTGCGTCTGCTGCAGTCAAGGGGAAAGGCGTTGCTCCTGTGGGGTCTTAGTGTTTAAGGTTGTATTAATCTGCGTATAAATTTGGTGCCTTTACTTTATGCTAATTTGAGATACATTTGTACCGATCATAGAAGGTTAAACCTTGTAGAAACTGTCGAAATTTAGCGTTTTATACTGATAAATGGGTATTTTTCCCGTTTTATATCATGGATTAGTATTAATATTAATATTAATATTAATACTACTACGTACACAATAATGAGTAGCAGAATCGTTTTCCTGTTTTTTGTTCTGTTACAGAGTTTGATTCTGTATATGTTGTCATAAGCGAGTACAATGAATGAATTTGGGAATTAGTAATGGTAAAATGGGTGGGTCGGATAAATGATGAATTGGTAACAATGAGTTTAGGTTAAAGTTTTTGGGTCTTTTCTTGTACAGCTTGTTTTGAGTTGACATTTTGCATAGTGGTGGAGACAACCATTGAATGGTGTTTGGTCTCCCTTTAACAGGTTAACCAGACTTAAATTATGTGTTAGTGATTATGTTTAAGATGAATTACATTTGTAATGTATTTTACAATTTGACGAACCCTTTTTTAATGTTATTTGTACATCTTATAAAACCTTTCGACTCATAATTGAACTGTTTTTATGAATATAGGACAAGTTCAAATAAATAATTGAATTTTTTATTTTTTTTATCTTAATAATAATAAGATCGAGTTGAAACTGACTCACTTGTAGAAAGAACAATAGAGTACATCTAGAGACTAGAGTTAGATGGCTTAGTTTCAAATGATACGTCAAATAATCGTAAGATCTATCAATCAGACGTATTGTCTAAGTCAATATTGTAATTCAATTGGATCTTTTTAATCAATTAATTTTAAAACATGTTTTTTGGGGAAAAAAAATGACTTAATATATTAGTTTAATATTTCGCAATGATGCATAATTTTTTATATTTTTTTTTGGAACGGCAGACCATAATTTTTTATATTTATATTCGTTTAATTGTTGGTTTTGGTTTATGAGTTTCTACGATGAAAAATCATTTTCTCTTAATAAATATATTCTTTCGGATAGCAACTTAACGTTAGTTGTTAGAATAAAAGTGATGTCTGTTATAAAAGTAATAATTGGATGATAATTTTATTATTATTATAGATATTGCATAGTATATTTTTTGAGTATAAATAGGTGTGTTGAGTTAGAGTTTATTGTATGTATTTTTTGGTTAACAAAACACTCTCTCTCTCTAGATTTCAAATGCCACCAAACTCTCATTGTACATTTTTCTATAAATAAAAAACCAATTACTCATACCTTTTGTTCAACCTTTGTTTTCTCCGTTTTACAGTATCTCTATCTCTATATACCTTCTACAGTCAAGAACCACTAAAGGTAGTTATAAGCCTACTGAATTATAACACGTTATCAGCACGATTATCTCAACATTTATACTAAATATGGTTGGCTCTGCCACCTAACTAATATATGGTCGGTTATACCACCTAAATGATATATGGTCGACACTGTCGCCTAATTTACATTTATGTTATCTAACATTTATTTATGTATACTAACATTTACATTTATGTTATCTAACATTTATTTATGTATACTAACATTTACAGTTATGTTCACTAACATTTATATTTATGTTATTTAAGTTATATATGGTCGGTTATACCACCTGAATTATATTTTCTGTAATCTAACTCTTATTAACTTCACTAACATTTATATTTATGTTAATAAGACCTCATGATTGTACGCAACACGTCATTTGACAACACGGTACTTTATGTACGCAACACGTCATTTGACAACACGGTACCATGGGTCGAGATTAATTCCGATCAATACGAATACGATGGGGTCTTTATATGTTATCTAACATTTATGATTACTTATGCAATTAATCATTATTTATTTCATGCATACTAATGTTTATTCTTAAATTTATAATCTTAAAAATTAAAATAAAAAAAGTAGTTTGTATTTTTATTAAAAGTAAATCTTAAAAGTTAAAATAAAAAAGTAGTTTGTATTTTTATTAAAAGTAAATCTTAAAAGTTAAAATAAAAAAGTAGTTTGTATTTTTATTAAAAGTAAATCTTAAAAGTTAAAATAAGAAAAGTAGTTTGTATTTTTATTAAAAGTAAATCTTAAAGGTTAAAATAAGAAAAATATATTATAATAATATATATTATAACTTAATATATATTATAATAATATCATTAATAATATAATATAATATGAACCTATATTCCCTTATGATTTTATTATTTGTAATCATACCATTATTCCTTTGTTTACTACTTATGAATCTAAACTAATTCTAATTGCATGTTGTTATTTATCTACAAAAAAAAATATTATGATTATGATTATGATTATGATTTATGTTGTTCATCTTTCTGAAAATAGAAAATGTCAAACTTATCAAAGCTTGAGTTTGATGCCTTAGACGTATCGGGAACAAACTACACATCATGGATTATGGACGTAGAAATAAATCTTGGATCATTGGGTATTCTAGAAACTTTAAAAGAAAATAATACTTGTTCCGATCAAGATAAATTAAAATCAATTGCTTTTATTCGCAAACATATTGATACCACCTTAAAACATATGTTTCTCACTATCAAAGATCCACATGTTTTATGGGAAAGTATCAAGAGTAGATTCGATAATCAAAAGGAGATATTACTTCCAGCTGCGAGGGAAGAATGGAGAAATCTAAGGTTCCAAGATTTCAAAAAGGTAAGTGAATACAGCTCGGCCATGTTCAAGATCCGTTCAAAGCTTCAATTCTGTGGTCAAGAAATAAGTGATGCTGATATGATGGAGAAAACTTTCTCCACAATGCATTCTGCAAATATAACTGTGCAAGAAAATTTAAGATTGCAGAATTATAAAACTTTTTCCAAACTTCAAACTTATCTCTTAGTTGCAGAAGTTAATAAAGAATTACTGATGAAAAATCAAGAATCTCGTCCTACCGGTGCGCTAGCATTTCCTGAAGCTAATGCTATTAACAATAATAATAATAATAATAAAAGAAGAAATGCACATGGACGAGGGCGTGGAAGAGGTCGTAGCCATATTGGCCAAAACCATCATCATGGAAATTACCATAACAATAATAAAAATCATAACTATGTTCGAAATCACCCTTATGGTAATGGTCGTGGTGGTGGTCGTGGTCGTGGTGGTCGTGGTGGTCGTGGTTGTGGACAAAGAAATAATAATCCACAAAATTATAAAATCCAAACACCATACAATCCCACAAATCACAATGTTGAAGAAGGCTCTTCAAAGAATGTTGAAGATTCTTGTTACCGATGTGGTAAAATTGGCCACTGGTCTAAAAACTGCCGAACAAATCAACATTCTGTTAATCGGTATCAAGAATTCCTAAAGGGAAAAGGAAAAGAAGCAAATCTTGTGGATGACCTTGATACAAAAATCACTGAGCCAACTTGTGACTACTTTAATGAATAAATTTCTAATATATATATATATATATATATATATATATATCCTATTATATGTTCTCGTTAAATAAATGGTTGTAGATTTTCAATCTACACCATATCTAGTTTACTACATATTTCCTTATTATGTGCTATCGTTTGTAACATGTTTTGAATGTAATATATTGATGAATTATATACTCATTATTTGTTTCTCATATTTTTTTTTGAAGTTCATGATGTATACTGCTGGAGTAAAAAATCAGTCAAATGGTGGAGATATTTGTATTGCAGACAGTGGTGCCACTCACACCATACTCAAATCTAAAAAATATTTCACAGACTTGAAAGCAACGGAAGGAACTATACATACTATATCAGGTCCTGTGGACTTAATAAAAGGAATGGGAAAGGCAAAATTCATGTTACCAAATGGTACGAATTTTCTGATAAATAATGCCTTATTTTCTCCCATGTCAAAGAGAAATTTGTTAAGTTTCTCTGACATATACCAAAATGGATATGATTATCAGTCAGTGACAACAGAAAATGAAAAATATTTAAGTATCACTGATAAGAATCGTGTAATTGAAAAACTACCAAGACTTCATTCTGGTTTACATTATACACATATAAATGTACCTGAAGTAAATGTGGTAGTTAAAGAAAAATTATGTGATCCTGTAATGATCAGTTTGTGGCATGAGAGATTAGGTCACCCAGGATCAACAATGATGAAAAGAATAATACAAAATACACATGGACATCCATTGGCGGATCAAAGGATCCCTCATGATGCACTTATCCCATGTACATCATGCTCACTTGGAAAGTTGATAATAAGACCATCACCTCTTAAGGTTGAAAAAGAATCACCAATGTTTCTTGAAAGAATTCAAGGTGATATATGTGGACCAATTCATCCACCATGTGGACCATTTAGATATTTTATGGTTCTAATAGACGCATCTAGTAGATGGTCTCATGTTTGTCTATTATCAAGTCGAAATATGGCATTTGCAAAATTTCTTGCTCAAATTATTAAATTGAGAGCACATTTCCCTGATTATACTATTAAAAGGGTGAGACTAGATAATGCCGGTGAGTTTACGTCTCAAGCATTTAATAACTTTTGCATGTCTATTGGGATTATTGTTGAACATTCCGTTGCCCATGTGCATACACAAAATGGTTTAGCTGAATCATTAATTAAACGATTGCAGCTAATAGCTAGACCATTGATAATACGAACAAAACTCCCAGTATCTGTATGGGGCCATGCAATTTTGCATGCTGCATCATTGATTCGCATTAGACCAAGCGCAAGTCATACATATTCTCCTTTGCAACTTGCTTTTGGTCATCAGCCAAATATTTCCCACCTTAGAACATTTGGTTGTGCGGTTTATGTCCCTATCGCACCACCACAACGCACTAAAATGGGTCCTCAAAGAAGGATGGGAATATATGTTGGATATGAAACATCTTCAATAATAAGATATATTGAACCCATGACGGGTGATGTTTTTACAGCACGTTTTGCTGATTGTCACTTTAATGAAACATTATTCCCTAGATTAGGGGGAGAAATAAAAAATAAAGAAAATGATGTTTCATGGTGTGAACCTCAATTAATGTATCTTGATCCTCGCACAAAAGAATGCGAGATCGAAGTTCAAAAAATAATGCATATGCAAGAACTTGCAAATAAATTGCCTGATGCATTTACAGATACAAAAAGAGTGACTAAATCATATATACCAGCAGCAAATGCTCCAGCTCGAATTGAAATTCCAAAAACTGGCAATAATGTTATTCTTGAGTCTTTGCCACGCCAGAAACGTGGGAGACCAATTGGTTCCAAAGATAAAAATCCTCGGAAAAGAAAATCAGCTGATAATGAGGTAAAAGAAAGTGTTCAAGAAGAACTACAAATCAATACTCCTTCTGCAGAGGAGATTGATGATGTCAATACGGAATTTTCAATCAATTACGCACATTCAAAAATATTATGGAACCGAAATGAAATGAAAAATCTTGATGAGATATTTTCATATAATGTTGCATATGACATCATGAATGATGATGATCCAGAACCAAAATCTGTCATGGAAAGAAAATACGAGCTGAATTTGAATCACTCAATAAAAGAAAAGTTTTCGGATCTATCATTCTCACACCTAAAGATGTGAAACCTGTGGGATATAGATGGGTTTTTGTGCGAAAAAGAAATGAGAAAAATGAAGTTACAAGGTATAAAGCTAGACTTGTAGCTCAAGGTTTTTCTCAAAGACCGGGAATTGATTATGAGGAAACTTATTCTCCTGTTATGGATGCAATTACTTTTAGATACTTAATCAGCCTGGAAGTTTCTGAAAATTTAGAAATGCATCTCATGGATGTTGTGACTGCTTATCTTTATGGATCACTTGATAGTGATATATATATGAAGATACCTGAAGGATTTAAGGTATCAGAAGCAACCAATGCAAAACCCAAAGAAATGTACTCAATCAAGTTACAAAGGTCTTTATATGGGTTGAAACAATCGGGTCGCATGTGGTATAAACGATTAAGTGATTACTTGATAAGCAAAGGGTATACCAATAATCTTATTTGCCCATGTGTTTTCATTAAGAAAACAACATCCGGATATGTGATCATAGCTGTTTATGTTGATGATCTTAATATCATAGGTACAAATAAAGAGATCCATGAAGCCATTCAACTTCTAAAGAAAGAATTTGAAATGAAAGATCTCGGAAAAACCAAGTATTGCCTTGGTTTACAAATTGAACATATGCCTAATGGTTTACTTGTACATCAAACAACATATACTGAAAAGATTTTAAAACGTTTTAATATGGACAAGGCAAAACCATTAAGTACTCCTATGGTTGTTAGATCACTTAATGTTGACACTGATCCATTTCGTCCCTGTGAAGATCATGAAGATATCCTGGGACCAGAAGTACCATATCTTAGTGCAATTGGAGCTCTTATGTATCTTACAAATTGTACAAGACCTGACATTTCTTTTGCAGTTAATTTGTTGGCAAGGTTCAGCTCAGCTCCTACCAAAAGACACTGGAATGGGATCAAACACATATTTCGATACCTTCGAGGAACTACTGATTTAGGATTATTTTATTCTAACGAATCAAAACAAGATTTGGTTGGTTATGCAGATGCAGGTTATTTATCTGATCCACATAAAGCTAAATCTCAAAATGGATATGTATTCCTAAATGGAGGTACCGCAATATCATGGCGTTCTCAAAAATAAACACTTGTTGCAACATCATCAAATCATGCCGAAGTAATTGCATTACATGAAGCCAGTCGGGAATGTTTTTGGTTGAGATCAATGACACAACTCATTACTGATTCTTGTGGACTAGAACGCAATAAAAGTTCAACAACTATCTATGAAGATAATGTAGCTTGCATAACACAGATGAAAGAAGGGTATATCAAAAGTGACCGAACAAAACACATACCCCCTAGATTCTTCTCATACACTCAAAATCTCATTAAGGACAACCAGATTGAAATGAGATATGTTCAGTCCAACAAAAACTCTGCTGACCTTTTCACAAAAGCACTTCCAACTGCTATTTTCAGAACACACGTTCATAATATTGGCATGAGGCATGTTCAGAAGATGTAACAACTCAGGCGTTGCCTACTTGAGGGGGAGTCAACTCTATGCTGCACTCTTTTTCCCTTAGCTAAAGTTTTATCCCAAAGGGTTTTCTTTAGCAAGGTTTTTAACGAGGCAGTACTAGTTATTCACTAATAAAATTATCATCCAAGGGGGAGTGTTATAAAAGTAATAATTGGATGATAATTTTATTATTATTATAGATATTGCATAGTATATTTTTTGAGTATAAATAGGTGTGTTGAGTTAGAGTTTATTGTATGTATTTTTTGGTTAACAAAACACTCTCTCTCTCTAGATTCCAAATGCCACCAAACTCTCATTGTACATTTTTCTATAAATAAAAAACCAATTACTCATACCTTTTGTTCAACCTTTGTTTTCTCCGTTTTACAGTATCTCTATCTCTATATACCTTCTACAGTCAAGAACCACTAAAGATAGTTATAAGCCTACTGAATTATAACAATGTCACTTTATTACTCTGTTGAAAACCTGGTGTGCAATTGTATAAAGTTGTCCTAGTATATTGTAATAATAAAGTTGTCACTTAGCTCTTTTTATTTTTCTACATTTTTTTTTTTTTTTTTTTTTTTTTGTAAATAAAGCTGATATATATTTAATTGTTTTTGATGGATATGAATGTTATTATAAATATATAAAACAAAATTTATCGCTCAGAGGATAGTTTGGTGATATGAGGTTGGAGAATCTCTAATCACAGATTTAAAGTCCCTACGTATGTACAACTTTGAGACGTGCCTTGAAACTTTTTCTTTTTAATCGGATGCTAGTGTTTATGTAGTCCGACCCGACTAGCTCCTCAATTGGAAGAAAAGAGTAATCGTATATTAAGTAATTAATTTTGTTTTCTTGCAAATGTTTGTATTCATTGACCATGATTTGTAGCATCTTATGTTTATATAACTGATGATTCCTATCAAAATCGATTTGGATCAAGAACGTGACTGTCTCTAATATCATCCAAAAATTAATTTCATAATTTTTATGCATTTAAATGCAACAAATTGTATGTAAATGTTAATTAATGTTTGTATCATTAACAAATATACGTTCATTATCATAAATTAAATGTTAAGTTGTTAATTATATGAAATGTTCATATGTTCACAAACGAATATGTACATGTGAACGAAAACTATATATTTATTTGATTATATATATAAAATATATTTCTTTATAAACTATTTTATATCTATTCTTACTCCCTATCAATATTTATGAGTGATTTAATATACTCACATATAAATATCTTTGTAGATTAAAAGTTGTAGCAGTTTTAGCTCTTTTTGTGGTTTTCGTTTGATATTCTAACAGCGTTCCTCGAGTTTTGTTTATTTGCCTTGTGAATCCTTTGTTTATCAAAAATGTGCAATCAGCATCCCTCTGTCCAACTTCCGTTAAGTAAGTCTGTTATGTCATGTCATGTGCATTGTGTTTGAGAGTAAATCCGTCTTTTTGCCCTTATTTTTACTAGCATCTTCATCTTCATCACTAACACATCATAAAATCTAAAAATCAAACACAAAAATAAACCAAAATCCAATCCAATACCCCCAAATTCAAATACCTATTATTTTTTTTTTTATTTTTTCAAATTGATACCTGTCATTCAATTTTTATTTTCAAATTGATACCAACCATTTCAAATATGTATATCTTTTTAAACATCATAAACTCAATTTAACAAACCATCAAAATCAATCACAATTATAATAATATAGAACAATACATAGTAGCCCTCCAAATTCTAATAATATTAATTTTTTATCCCTGAAAAATAGTTGCAACAACAAATGGTAATACATCGAAAGAAGTTCAACTTTGATTGATGGTAATACATCGAGAGATGAAGGGTATTTATTTATAGTCGATCTTCATGAACTAACAAGCGGAAAAAGCTTAGCCAAATATGGAGAATATTCGGTTATGGTTTATGATGTTTTAAAAAGGATAGATTGGATCGTAGGTATGAATTTGAAAAAGAAATAGGGTTCTGAATTTGGGGTTTTTGGATTGTTGGGTTTAATTTTGTGTTTGACTTTTAGGGTTTATGATGTGTTAGTTATTAAGATGAAGATGCTGATAAAGATAAAGGAAAAAAGACGAATCTATCCTCACATGCAATGCACATGACATGATTTAGCGGACTTATTTAACAGAAGTTAGATGCAGAGATGCTGATTGCAAATTTTTAATAAACAAAGGATTCTAAAGGAAAAAGAACCCCCGAGGGACGCTATTAGCAATATGGGGTATAATAGAGTGACCAACAGAGGGAAAACGTCACATATATATACATACATATATATATATATATATATATATATATATATATATATATATATATATATATATATATATATATATATATATATATATATATATATATATATTGTAAGATCCTGTTTTCTCATAAGGCTGGGACGCCGTCCAAAATGGTGGGACGCCGTCCAAACTTGAAGGGCTGGACGCCGTCCAATATTTGGGACGCCGTCCAGATGAACTGGCGAGCCAGCTGTTTTGTTTTTAGATATTTCAAAGGGGTATTTTGGTATTTTCACTTTGTGGACGAATTTAAGGCACTAGATCAGTTGGGGGAGCCTCATTTACACCACTTTCACCAACCTTATCCCTTTCCACTTAAATTCTAGAGAGAGAAAAAGATCTAGAGTGAGAGAGCTCAAATCAAGGAAGAAGAAGGTCGAATCGGGGCTTAGTGTGAGTTCTAAAGTTGTTCATCTAGTCCCTAGCTACGTTTTGATTATAGTGGTAAGTCTTAACCTTGATTTCCTTGTTTTAATTGTTTAAAGGTTAGGGTTTGGGTTAGTAATGAACATAAAACCCAATTGTTAGTGTTTTGGGGGTTTTTGGGTAAGTTTGGGTCATGAGGACTCAAAGATGACTAACCTAGGGTTTTGAAATGTTAAATTGTGTATATGGGTCTTAAATATTAGTAAATCACTAGCACACTTAGTGGTTAAAGTGAATGGGTGTATATGGGTATGATAGTGACCTAAATGAGTGTGTTAACCTTGAAATGGGTCAAATGAGTCTTTGATGACCTAAGTGGGTTAATGGGTGCGGAAGTGAGATAACTTGTGTTAAAAGGTGTATTAAGACCATAATCGAATTGTTAGTAAGGGTTTGATGAAATCCCGACCTAGAGTTAGAATGAATGGTGCAAATGGGTCACGTTTGCACTATGGGCCAAATGGCACTTGTATGGCGAATAAGTTGGTTGACCAACTTGAATGAATAATTGATATATGTACTTAATATATTAGGTACTTTGGTTTGAAGCGTACGGAAGTGTTTAATCATCACCGACATGTAAGGTGAGTGGAATAATTATGCGTGTACGTATATAATGTATTTATATGTGTAGCGTGGAAAGTGGAATTGTCGCGGTGTTCAAGACACCACATTCTACGTAACGAGTGGAATTGTCGCGGTGTTTAAGACACCACTCATTGGTTTGATTGACATGTGGAATAGTCGCGGTGTTTAAGACAACACATTATCATGGGAGTGGAATTGTCGCGGTGTTCAAGACATCACTCATTGGTTTGATTGACATGTGGAATTGTCGCGGTGTTCAAGACACCACATTGTCATGGGGGTGAAATTGTCGTGGTGTTAAAGACATCACCCTGGGGATTAGTGATTACGCGTCGTATGTACACTAATGGATGTTCTAAACTCCGATGGTCTCTAGCGAGTACCGTTCCCTTGTACGATTGGTTAACCTTGGTTGTGTGAATTTTGTATTAGCATATTAAATTGTGAACTATATGCGTTTGGTGTCGCTAGCTTATTATGAATTGCGGATATTAGTTTATGCATAATGTTTGCATAGTTGTCGAATTGCTAGCTTGTATGCGGTATTGTGTAAGTGATTGCAAGTAAGTAGGTTATATATGTATATGTATAATTATTGCATTCACTAAGCTTTAGCTTTCCCTCTCGTTGTTTACCTTTTTAGGCTCCGGCGTGGACAAGGGCAAAGGTATTCGTTTGGAATAGTAGTGGCTCTCGGGGGTTTAGCTTTTTGGAAGTTCGGCCAAGATTTGGGTAGTTTAACCCCAAACACCATGCTCTAGTGTCGTTTGAAAATTAAACTAGTACGGTCGAAACTTGTATTTTTGAACGAAACTCGTAAAACGGCCGATGTGGGCCCGATGTTGTAAAACTTGATTTTATTGTGGAAATCTCTTAGTTTAACTCATATTGACTTGTTGTGAAAAGGTTTTCGTTTAAAAGTGTCGGGAAGCGGGTTTTCCGCTCATTTAAGTTGGACATCCAGATCAGAACCTGACAGTTCATTTGGACGCCGTCCAGATCTTCTTAACGCCGTCCAAGGCTTCTTTGCTAGACGCCTTCCAGATAACTGGACGCCGTCCAGATGTATTGCTTCAGAATTTTTTTTTAAGCGCGTTTTTGGTATATCAAAGTTAGGTCGTTACAAGTTGTATCAGAGCATGGCCTAAGGGATTTAGGCGACTTGAGATAGGTGCCTAGACTTAGACTTTATTGTGTATGCGCTTTATGTGGGACTTGTAGGAGATGGGTTGGACCAGGAATTGGTTAGTGCCTAGGTTTAGGTGAACTAACTATGCGTTAATTGTTTTGTGTTGTGTTTTGCGATCATCAAGCGAGATAGACGTTGTACTAGCAAGTTAATGCGACGTGCTCGCGTAACAATGATTAGCTACCATTTGTTACGGGTTCAAATCATGTCAAACGAGCGATGTACGATGATTATTGAGCAAGATGGGGCGGTGAGGTCTATATATATATATATATTTGTGTCTTGTCCTCTTGTTTCATTGTTTAATCTATTTCCGTTTTATAGTATGAAGACGAGAAACGGACCCGAAAACCATGAAGGAGGTACGAGCGAGGACCTCGAGTTCACGGCCAAGGTTGAGGCCATCTTTAAATGTCAAAAAGCGGAGTTCTTCGAAGACGTTAAGAAGATGTTTCTAGATACTATTGACGAGCAACTAGTCAATGTGGTTAAGGAACAAGTTAAGCTTGTTCTACAAGAAGATAATGTGGGAAGACGGGACTTTTTCTACAAGAATTTCAAGGATTCTCAACCTCCCACCTTTGATGGTGAACGAGACCCTCTTAAGAGTGCCCGTTGGATCTCCGATATGGAGGGGGCTTTCCGTACTTGTGAATGCCCTCTCGATAAGAAGACAAGGTACATGTGTAGTATGTTGCGGGGCGATGCTAAATTGTGGTGGGACGCGAAGATCCAACTTTATGGTGAAGAACAATGTATGGATTTCACTTGGGAAGAGTTCAAGGCGGAGTTTTTCAACAAGTACCGAACTTCGGCCGATCATACTAGACTTAAGGACGAGTTGCGTGCCTTGAGGCAAGGGTCGATGGATTTGAACACTCTCAAATCCGTTTTCTTGTCAAAGACCCAATTTTGCTCGGAGTATGTCGGGAACGATAAAATGTTGAAGGAAGACTTCTATCGAATCTTGAACGACAACTATCAAGATAAGATTAGTGTAAACGTGGTGAAAAGTTTTGATGAGTTGTTTGATATGGCCAAAGGTTTTAAGTCGCTCGCTTTGAGAAAGAGTGGCGCAAGAGGAAGTTCAAAGCTACTAGTCATTCGAGCAAGAAGAGTAAAGGTGCAACCGAGAGTGTCGGTAGTCTGAAGAAAGGTGCTTCCGGAGTTTTTCCTTATTCTTATCACAATTGTGGGCGAAGGGGGCATATGGCCCGTGATTGTACCAAACCATCTACTACAAACCAAACTCACTTGTTATAATTGTGGTAAAGAAGGCCACCGAAGGCCGGAGTGCCCCGATTTGAACACCGATCATGTTAAGAAGTTGGAGAAGGAGGCGGGTACGGCTCGAGGAGAAATTACTTAATGACCCATGATGAGGCCAAGCAATCAAACGAAGTTGTCTCAGGTACTTTCATGGTTAACTCTAATCCGGCAAGGATCCTATTTGATAGCGGTGTTAATTTATCGTTTGTTTCTCCAAGATTTGTGTCTAAGCTTGATAAACCGCTAGTTAAGTTGAGTCATCCGGTAGAAGTTGAAATAGCGGATGGTAAGACGGTGCTAGGGGTTGATGTTTGTAATGATTGTGATATTGTGTTTGGTTCTGAAATGTTTAAAATTGATCTTATCCCGATGACCTTGGGTGAATTTGGTATTGTCGTTGGTATGGATTGGCTCGATCGTTATAGAGCCGATATTGCATGCCATGAGAAATCTATTCGCGTGAAGACCCCAAGTGGGGGAGAGTTAATTATTCATGGCAAGAGACAGAGAAGACTTGTGCCATTATGCACTTATGCACGGGTACGTCATTTTCTTGTTAGTGGTGGCATGGCTTTTCTTGCCCATGTAGTTGATACTCGCGAAGAGCCGCCATCCATTCGTGAAATTCCGGTGGTTAGTGAATTTGAAGACGTTTTTCCGGATGAATTGCCGGGTGTTCCGGTGGAAAGACAAGTTGAATTTCGTATTGAGTTTGTTCCGGGGGCTACTCCCATTGCTAAAACTCCTTATCGTTTAGCGCCAACGGAAATGCAAGAATTGTTGAATCAAACCCAAGAGTTGCTTGAAAAGGGTTTTATTCGACCGAGTGCTTCACCATGGGGCGCTCCGGTTTTATTCGTGAAGAAGAAGGATGGTAGTATGCGGATGTGCATCGATTATCGGGAGTTGAATAAAGTGACGATAAAGAATCGTTATCCATTGCCTCGGATTGACGATTTGTTTGACCAACTCCAAGGTGCAACGTATTTCTCTAAGATTGACCTACGGTCCGGCTATCACCAAATGCGGGTCCGTGAGGAAGATATTGAGAAAACAGCTTTTCGAACGCATTAAGGGCATTATGAGTTTGTAGTTATGCCTTTCGGTCTTACGAATGCACCGGCGGCATTCATGGATCTTATGAACCGAGTGTGCCAACCTATGTTGGACAAGTCGGTGATTGTGTTCATTGACGACAAACTTGTCTAGTCGAAGAGTATGAAGGAACATGAACATCATTTGTGTGGTGTGTTGAAGACGTTGCGGAAGGAGAAGTTGTATGAAAAATTCTCCAAATATGAATTTTGGCTAAGGGAAGGTCAATTCCTTGGCCATATTATGAACAAGGATGGTATTTAAGTAGATCCGGGGAAGATTGAGACGGTGAAGAGTTGGGGACGACCGACTACGCCTACAGAAATCCGAAGGTTTGTCAGACTGGCCGGTTATTATCGTCGGTTTATCCAAGACTTTTCTAAAATCGCTTCTCCATTGACAAAGTTAACGAGAAAGAACGCGAGATTTAATTGGGAAAATAAGCAAGAAATTGCTTTCCAATTGTTAAAAGAGAAGCTATGTCAAGCTCCAGTTTTAATGTTGCCGTAAGGTGTAGAAGACATGACGGTTTATTGTGATGCTTCTTTGAATGGGATCGGTTGTATTCTAATGCAACGAGGTAAAGTCATCGCATATGCCTCTCAACAATTAAAGGAACACGAAACGAGATATCCGACTCATGATCTTGAGTTGGCGGCGATTGTTCATGCGTTGAAAATTTGGCCCCATTACTTGTATGGTGTCAAGTATACGATTTATTCGGATCACAAGAGCTTAAAACATCTTTTTGATCAATGAGATTTGAATTATCGTCAACGTAGATGGATGGATGTGGTGAAAGACTGTGATTGTGAAATACTTTATCATCCGGGTAAGGCGAATGTGGTCGCGGATGCATTAAGTCGGAAGAGCCAACATCCGGCGATACGAGTAGGATCGTTACGCATGATTATTACTAACGATTTTCTTGTAAAGCTTGGTGAGACTCAAATTGAAGCTTTTGTTAACAACAAACATGAGGAACGAATCGTGGGCCAAACGGAGTCTATTACCTTAGGGCCACATGGTTTGTTGTCCTTTCAAGGACGAGTGTGGGTGCCTAGAATGGGAGATTTCCGACGAGTGCTACTTGATGAAGCACATAAGTCAAAGTATTCCATTCACCCGGGCGCTACGAAAATGTATCTTGATTTGAGGAAAGAGTATTGGTGGCCGGGCATGAAATGTGATGTTGTTAAGTATGTTGAACAATGCGTCACGTATTTGCAAGTTAAAGCCGAACACCAAAAGCCGTATGGTATGTTACAACCGTTAGAAATTCCGAAATGGAAATGGGAGCACATTACCATGGATTTCATCATAAAGTTACCAAAGACGGCGAGAACCCAATTTGACTCGATTTGGGTAATAGTTGATCGATTGACGAAAAGTGCCTTGTTTCTTCCCATTCGGGAAGCGATATCATCGGAGACTTTGTCTAAGTTGTTTATCAAGGAGGTGATATCGAGACACGGGGTTCCTATATCTATTATTTCGGATCGAGATACCCGTTTCACATCTCGATTTTGGGAGAAGTTTCATGAAGATATGGGTACACAATTGAAATTGAGCACGGCGTATCATCCTCAAAACGGACGGTCAAACCGAACGTACGAATCAAACATTGGAGGATATGTTACGGGCGTGTATTATTGATTTCGGCGGTAGTTGGGATGAGCACTTACCATTGGTGGAATTCTCGTACAATAATAGTTATCATACTAGTATCGGGATGCCACCTTACGAGATGCTTTATGGGCGTAGGTGTCGAACCCCAATTTGTTGGGGTGAAGTGGGTCAAAGAGAAATCAGGAGTACCGATTTGGTTTTAGAGACGAATAGCAAGATTGATATGATTCGGGCTCATTTGAAAAAGGCCCAAGATAGACAAAAGGCATATACCGACAAACGAAGGCGACCGATTGAGTTTCAAGAAGGTGACTGAAATGTCCCGTTCATATTGATTATAAACGTTCCATATTAATTGATTTCGTAGCGAGGTTTTGACCTCTATATGAGACGTTTTTCAAAGACTGCATTCATTTTTAAACCAACCATAACCTCTATTTTATTGATAAAGGTTTAAAAAGCATTACGTAGATTATCAAATATTGATAATCTAAAATATTCCATTTACACACGACCATTACATAATGGTTTACAATAAAAATATATTACATCGAAATAAGTTTCTTGAATGCAGTTTTTACACAATATCATACAAGCATGGACTCCAAATCTTGTCCTTATTTTAGTATGCAACAGCGGAAGCTCTTAATAATCACCTGAGAATAAACATGCTTTAAATGTCAACAAAAATGTTGGTGAGTTATATGTTTAATTCTATATATCAAATTGTAATAATAGACCACAAGATTTCATCTTTCAATAACATGCAAAACTGCATAAAAATCATTCATATGTTTGAACACCTGGTAAACGACATTAACAAAATGCATCTAGAATCTCCCCATAAATAATATCGAAGTACTAAAGCAGTTCAAAATCTCTGACTGGGGCGTGTCAAAGCCCATAGATCTATCTTTAGGATTCACGTCAACTGGTGGCAATTATAATAAACACCAATTCTTAGTTTACCAAGTTCAACAAGGGCGATATCCGGTATAACGATTCAACATTGAATGTGGTTTCAATTACTTGTGTCTATTTTGTAAATCATTTTCAAATCTGCATGTATTCTTATCTCAAAAATATTATATATTAAAAATGGGACTATAACTCACTTCCACAGATTTTTCCTTCGTTGGAAATCAGACTTGGCCACTAGTCGATTCACGAACCTATAAAAAATATGTATATATATCAAAGTATGATTGAAATATATTCACAACATTTTTTATTACGTTTTTATGATTTAAGTTTGTTAAGTTAGCAGTCCTCGTTAGTAACCTATAACTAGTTGTCCACAGTTAGATGTACAGAATTAAATCAATACATATTATCTTGAATCAATCCACGACCCAGTGTATACAAGTCTCAGGCTAGATCACAACTCAAAGTATATATATTATTTTGGAATCAACCTCAACTCTGTATAGCTAACTCAAACATTACTGCATATAGAGTGTCTATGGTTGTTCCGAAATATATATATAGATGGGTCGATATGATATGTCCAAATATTGTATACGTGTCTATGGTATCCCATATATATAATACAATATAAATTAGTTAGGATATGTTTAGTCTAGATTTGTTACAAAATTTTCGTAGCTAAAACTAGCAAATTTATCAAATTTTGTTTTACCCGTCATTTCTTAGTTTCAAATCCGTTTTGAGTGATTCAAGTTGCTATGGTTTCATAATGAACTGAAATTTATGAAACTAAACAGAAAAATTATAAGTTTATAGTTGGAAATACAGGTTACAAGTCATTTTTTAAAGAGGTAGTCATTTCAGACGAAAGAACGACATCTCGATGACCATTTTGAAAAACATACTTCAACTTTGTGTTTAACCATGATTTTTGGATATATTATCATATTCATATTAAATATTATTTTTCCAGAAAATAAACTTCCAAATCAAAGATTAAGATAGTTTTTATTTTTCTAACTCAAAATAGCCCCCGGTTTTACTACGACGGCGTATGTCCGGTTTTACGGTGTTCATCGTGTTTCCAGGTTTTAAATCATTAAGTTAGCATATCATATGGATATATAACATGTGTTTAGTTGATTTTAAAAGTCAAGTTAGAGGGATTAACTTTGTTTGCGAACAAGTTTAGAATTAACTAAACTATGTTCTAGTGATTACAAGTTTAAATCTTCGAATAAGATGGTTTTATATGTATGAATCGAATGATGTTATGAACATCATTACTACCTTAATTTTAGTAGGTAAACCTACTGGAAATGAGAAAAATAGATCTAGCTTCAAAGGATCCTTGGATGGCTTGAAAGTTCTTGAAGTAGAATCATGACACGAAAACAAGTTCAAGTAAGATTTCCACTCGAAATAAGATTGTTATAGTTGTAGAAATTGAATCAAAGTTTGAATATCAATATTAACTTGAATAATAAAGATAACCTACTATAAATAACAAAGGTTTCTTGATCCTGGATGATTACTTGGAATGGATTTGAAAGCTTGGAAGTAAGCTAGTAAACTTGAAAGTGTTATTGAAGTGTTCTTGAGTAGTTGTATTGTAGGTTAATCAAAGGCTGGATTTATGAGCTAGATTGATGTAGATTTTGATGAATATGATGAAGAACACTTAGAACATCATCATGGAACAAGAGAGAGATCAAATGGATGAAAGAAAATTAAAAAATGCAAGTGTATGTGTATGTGCATGAAGTCGTGAATGGGGGTGTCCATATATGCAAATTGTAATTTGATTTTTAGTGTAATAATTCATGCCAGTTGCTAAATAATGGTTCCACATGTTTGTTGACTAAATGAGGGCCGCTAAGAGTAGAATTTATTGGTATAGATCAATATTAAATATGTCTAAAAGCTTCGTACAATACGAGTACATCTATCGTACGTATACGAGTAGAATTATTGATGAAAATGAATGAGGATGTAATTGTAAGCATTTTTGTTAAGTAGAAGTACTTTGATATGTGTCTTGAAGTCTTTAAAAAGTGTACTAATACATCTAAATACACTACATGTATATACATTTTAACTGAGTCGTTAAGTCATCGTTAGTCGTTACATGTAAGTGTTGTTTTGAAACCTTTAGGTAAACCATCTCGTTAAATGTAATTAATTCGTTGTTATTATACTTAAATGAGATGTTAAATTGTTATGTTAATATGATAACATGATTTATGAATATATCTTAACATCATATATATATATATATATATATATATATATATATATATATATATATATATATATATATATATATATATATTAAAATACTATTACAATGATAATCGTTACATATATATATTGTTTCGAAATCCTTAAGTTAGCAGTCTCATCTTACTTGTATAGTTCATTGTTAATACACTCAATGATATATATATATATATATATATATATATATATATATATATATATATTAAAATACTATTACAATGATAATCGTTACATATATATATTGTTTCGAAATCCTTAAGTTAGCAGTCTCATCTTACTTGTATAGTTCATTGTTAATACACTCAATGATATACTTAATTATCATTTTATCATGTTAAATATAGTATATCAATATCTTATTACAATACATATGTATTTAGTAAGACGTTGTTATAACGATAATCGTTATGTATATCATTTCGAGCTTCATAATTCAATATTCTCATTTTTATGTATATCACACATTGTTAATATACTTAGTGAGATTCTTACTTATCATAATCTCATGTTAACCATATATATGTCCATATATATATATATATATATATATATATATAAATATATATATATATATATATATATATATATATATATATATATATATATATATATATATATATATATATATATATATATATATATATATATATATATATATATCATGTTTTTACATGTTTTAACGTTCGTGAATTGTTGGTCAACTTGGGTGGTCAATTGTCTACATGAAACTCAACAAATAATCAAGTCTTAACAAGTTTGATTACTTAATATGTTGGAAACATTTAATCATGTTAATATTAGATATCATTTAATATATATAATTATGGAAAAGTTCGGGTCACTACAGTAACTACCCGTTAAATAAATTTCGTCCCGAAATTTTAAGCGGTTGAAGGTGTTAACGCATCTTCTGGAAATAAGTGCGGGTATTCCTTCTTTATCTAGTCTTCACGTTCCCAGGTAAACTCGGGTCTTCTACGAGCATTCCATCGAACCTTAACAATTGGTATCTTGTTTTGCTTAAGCCTTTTAACCTCACGATCCATTATTTCGATGGGTTCTTCGATGAATTGAAGTTTTTCATTGATTTGGATTTCATCTAACGGAATAGTGAGATCTTCTTTAGCAAAACATTTCTTCAAATTCGAGACGTGGAAAGTGTTATGTACAGCTGCGAGTTGTTGAGGTAACTCATGTCGGTAAGCTACTGGTCCGACACGATCAATAATCTTGAATGGTCCAATGTACCTTGGATTTAGTTTCCCCCGTTTACCAAATCGAACAACGCCTTTCCAAGGTGAAACCTTAAGCATGACCATCTCTCCAATCTCCAATTCTATATCTTTTCTTTTAATGTCCGCGTAGCTCTTTTGTCGACTTTGGGCGGTTTTCAATCGTTGTTGAATATGGATGATCTTCTCGGTAGTTTATTGAATTATCTCCGGACCCGTAATCTGTCTATCCCCCACTTCACTCCAATAAATCAGAGACCTGTACTTTCTACCACAGAGTGCTTTAAACGGCGCCATCTCAATACTTGAATGATAACTGTTATTGTAGGAAAATTCTGCTAACAGTAGATGTCGATCCCAACTGTTTCCAAAATCGATAACATATGCTCGTAGCATGTCTTCAAGGGTCTGTATCGTCCTTTTACTTTGCCCATCAGTTTGTGGGTGATAAGCAGTACTCATGTCTAGATGAGTTCCTAATGCTTGCTGTAATGTCTGCCAAAACCTTGAAACAAATCAGCCATCCCTATCAGAGATGATAGAGACTGGTATTCAATGTCTGGAGACAACTTCTCTCAAGTATAATCGTGCCAACTTCTCCATTTTGTCATCTTCTCTCATTGGTGGAAAATGTGCTGATTTGGTGAGACGATCGATTATTACCCAAATAGTATCATAACCACTTGCAGTCCTTGGCAATTTAGTAATGAAATCCATGGTAATGTTTTCCCATTTCCATTCTGGAATTTCAGGTTGTTGAAGTAGACCTGATGGTTTCTGATGTTCAGCTTTGACCTTAGAACACGTCAAACATTCTCCTACATATCTCGCAATATCGTCTTTCATACCCGGCCACCAAAAATGTTTCTTGAGGTCCTTGTACATCTTTTCTGCTCCGGGATGTATTGAGTATCTGGTTTTATGTGCTTCCCCAAGTACCATTTCTCTCACATCTCCCAACTTTGGTACCCAAATTCTTTCGGCTCTATACCGGGTTCCATCTTCTCGAATATTAAGGTGTTTCTCCGATTCTTTGGGTATTTCATTCTTCAAATTCCGTTCTTTTACAACACCCTGTTGCGCCTCCTTTATTTGAGTAGTAAGGTTAGTGCGAATAATTATATTCATAGCTTTTACCCGTATAGGTTCTCTGTACTTTCTACTCAAAGCGTCGGCTACCACATTCGCCTTCCCCGGTTGGTAACGAATCTCGAAATCGTAATCATTCAATAACTCAATCCACCTACGTTGCCTCATGTTCAGTTGTTTCTGATTAAATATGTGTTGGAGACTTTTGTGATCGGTATATATAATACTTTTGACCCCATATAAGTAGTGTCTCCAAGTCTTTAATGCAAAAACAACCGCACCTAATTTCAAATCATGCGTCGTATAATTCTGCTCGTGAATCTTAACTGTCTAGATGCATAAGCAACTACCTTCGTTCGTTGCATTAATACACAATCGAGACCTTGCTTTGAGGCGTCACAATATATCACAAAATCATCATTCCCTTCAGGCAATGACAATATAGGTGCCGTAGTTAACTTTTTCTTCAACAATTGAAACGCTTTTTCTTGTTCATCCTTCCATTAAAATTTCTTCTCTTTATGCGTTAATGCAGTCAAGGGTTTTGCTATTTTGGAAAAATCTTGGATGAATCTTCTGTAGTAACCAGCTAATCCTAAAAATTGGCGTATGTGTTTCGGAGTTTTCGGGGATTCCCATTTTTCAACGGTTTCAATCTTTGCCGGATCCACCTGAATACCTTCTTTGTTCACTATGTGACCGAGAAATTGAACTTCTTCCAACCAAAATGCACACTTTGAAAATTTAGCATACAGTTTTTCTTTCCTCAACAACTCTAGCACTTTTCTCAAATGTTCTTTGTGCTCTTAATCATTCTTTGAGTAGATAAGTATGTCATTGATTAAAACAATGACAAACTTGTCAAGATATGGTCCACACACTCTGTTCATAAGGTCCATAAACACAGCTGGTGCGTTAGTTAAACCAAATGGTATAACCATAAACTCATAATGACCGTAACGCATCCTAAAAGTTATTTTTGGAATATCATCCTCCTTCACTCGCATTTGATGATATCCATAACGTAAATTGATCTTCGAATAAACTGACGAGCCTTGTAGTTGATCAAATAAGTCGTCGATTCTCGGTAGTAGATAACGGTTCTTGATGGTAAGTTTGTTCAACTCTCGGTAGTCGATACACAACCTGAATGTTCCATCCTTCTTTTTGACAAACAAAATAGGAGCTTCCCACGGTGATGTGGTTGGTCGAATGAAACCACGCTCTAAAAGTTCTTGTAATTGGCTCTGAAGTTCCTTCATTTTGATGGGTGCGAGTCTGTATGGAGCACGAGCAATTGGTGCAGCTCCCGGTACAAGGTGTATTTGAAATTCAACGGATCGGTGTGGAGGTAGTCTTGGTAATTCTTTCAGAAATACATCGGGAAATTCTTTTGCGACGAGAACATCATTGATGTTCTTTTCTTTGGAATTGACTTTCTCGACGTGTGCTAGCACAACATAGCAACCTTTTCTTATTAGCTTTTGCGCCTTCAAATTACTAATAAGATTTAGCTTCGCGCTGCTCTTTTCTCCGTACACCATTAAGGGTTTTCCTTTTTCCCGTACAATGCGAATCGCATTTTTGTAACAAACGACCTCTGCTCTCACCTTTTTCAACCTGTTCATGCCAATTATTACGTCAAAACTCCCTAACTCGACTGGTATTAAGTCAATCTTAAATGTTTCGTCAACCAATTTAATTTCTCTATCCCGACATACTTTATCTGTTGTAATTAGTTTACTGTTTGCTAATTCGAGTAAAAATTTATTATCCAAAGGAATTAATGGACAATTTAATTTGGCACAAAAATATCTACTCATATAGCTTCTATCCGCACCCGAATCAAATAAAACATAAGCATATTTATCGTCAATAAGAAACGTACCCGTAACAAGCTCCGGGTCTTCCTGCGCTTCTGCCGAATTAATGTTGAAGACTCGTCCACGGCCTTGCCCATTATTATTCCCTTGATTAGGGCATGCTTTGCTGAAATGGCACGGCTTTCTGCATCCGTAACAAATAATGGAATTACTTGTTCTGTTATTTTTATATGCCTTTGGTCCATAGACATCACACTTCATTACACTATGTCCGGTTCTGTTACACTTGGTACACACTACTACACAGAACTTATCTGGATGATACCCTCCACACCTTAGACATTTATTGTTCTGATTATTGTTGCCATTGTTGTTATTGATTTGGTTATTGTTGCAATTGTTATTGTTGTTAGGACGGTTATTGTGGTTGTTGTTGTTGGGATAGTTGTTGTTGCGTTTGTTTTTGCGAAAAATGGGGCGATTGTAGTTGTGATTGTTGTGTTGGTTGTTGAAGCGATAGTTACTATTGTTTTGTTGGTGACTCTTGTCACTGTTTTCTTCCCACTTCCTCTTGACTTGTTTCGTGTTGTCTTCTTCGGCCGCCTGCTCTTTAATTCTTCCCTCAATCTGATTTATGAGTTTATGAGCCATTCGACTTGCCTTTTGTATGGAGGCGGGCTCGTGTGAACTTACATCTTCTTGAATCCTTTCTGGTAACCCTTTTACAAACGCGTCGATCTTCTCTTCTTCATCTTCGAACGCTCCCGGACATAATAGGCACTGATAATGCTAAAAAGGAACATATATTTAGGATCAATATCCTTCCAATATGTAAAACTTTTAGTTGCAATTGTTCTATTTTTATGTAATATTCGTTTAAATAAATAAGTGCGAAGACAAAAGAAGAAAACGACGATTTGAAGACGCAAATGATCAAAAAGCTCAAATGTATAAGATATAATTCAAGTGGTTCAATTTATTGATGAGAAACGTCTAAAAATTACAAGAGTACAAGCCGCGGAACGCAAAGTACAAGATATCTACGCGTACGAAAGGACGTTCGAAAATCCGGAACCGGGACCTGAGCCAACTCTCAATGCGCGACGCAACGGAGCTAAAATTACAAGTCAACTATGCACAAGAATATAATATAATATTTAAATAATTATATAAATTATTATATATTATATATTATATTAAATAACGTCGACAAACTAGCAAACAAAAAATATGTGAGCTGGATCTGACGGTCATGCAATCGCATGGGAAATAGGCATAAAAATCATGCGAGTGCATGAGCCCATGCGAATGCATGAGATTTGCACTAAAATCTCATGCGACCGCATGAGTAACTGTAGCAGGCCACATTCTATAAATTTGCCAGTTTTCTGCGAGTAGAAACACACATCTTTTTCTTTTCTGTTTCTCTGATTCTCAATATATATATTTATATTTATATTATAATTATAATTTTAATTAAAGTTAATAATAATAAGGTTATTGTAAGAAATGTTTTACGGGTTTTAAGTCGAAATTCTGTCCGTGCAACGCTACGCGATAAATAATCACTGTAAGCTATGTTCTTCCGTTTTAAATTAATGTCTCGTAACTAAGTTATTATTATGCTTATTTGAGCCGAAGTAATCGTGATGTTGGACTAAAAATTAAGACGGGGTTATTAGATTTTGTACCATAATTAAGGTTTGGACAAAAGACCGACACTTGTGGACATTGGACTATTGACTATTAATAGATAGGGGGTATTGTCTAATCGAATGACAACTCATTAGAATCTGTCGAACCTATCTTCAAATTAGTTAATCTAATAATTATTAAAATGATTATGTATGTTCTATTTAGTGACGTTTATACGACATCTTTTACGATCATTTAATTAATTATTCGGGTTGGGTAATTGATTATTCATTCTGATCAAGTGGGTAAATTAATATTCATATCTCATTAAAACAGGGGTGGATTACATACAAGGATAATTGGTGTAATTGTTAACAAAGTTATAAAACCTTGGATTACACGCAGTCAATAACCTGGTGTAATCATTAAACAAAGTATTAAAACCTTGTTACAGTTCGAATCCCTGATTAGTTGGAATATTTGACTTCGGGAATAAGGTTAATTTGACTAGCATTTTATAATTTTAACCGATGGACTATTATGGACAAAAACCAAATAGGTATCAAATAATCCAAGACGTAGGACAATTAACCCGGGTAATAAATTAAAATCAACACGTCGAACATCATGATTACGGAAGTTTAAATAAGCATAATACTTTTATTTCATATTTCATCGTACCTTTATTTACTGTCATTTTAATTACTGCAATTTACTTTATCGCAATTTAAATTCTGTCATTTATATTATCGTCATTTATCTTTACGCTTACAATATAAAATCGACAAACCGGTCATTAAACGGTAAAAACCCCCTTTTATAATAATATTACTATATATAATTATATATATCTTTATACAAATATAGTTTAAAAATATAGCGTTAAACTTGGATAGCTCCCTGTGGAACGAACCGGACTTACTAAAATCTACACTACTCTACAATTAGGTACACTGCCTATAAGTGTTGTAGCAAGTTTAAGTATATCTCATCCGTAAATTAATTAAAACTTGTATCATATTTCGTAGTATTTCGTAATAAAAATATAGTATATTTCGTATACCCTACTGCACACATCAGGCACAATTCTGTGAATCGTCGTTCATACGTGGTAATATCAAATCCTTGTGTTTGTAACCCTCTAAGCTCTACCTTGAGCTTATTGACCTCGTTTCTGGGACGGTACTGCTCGTTCATCAAGTGCTTGAATGCTGACCACGATAATGCATAAGCAGCATCGTGTCCCACCTGCTCGAGATAGGTGTTCCACCATGTTAACGCAGTACCTATGAAGGTATGCGTAGCGTACTTTACTTTGTCTTCTTCAGTACATTACTTATGGCAAACACCGATTCAAACTTTTCAGTCCACCGTTTTAATCCGATTGGACCCTCGGTTCCATCGAATTCCAAAGGTTTGCAGGCAGTGAATTCTTTGTAGGAGCATCCTACACGATTTCTTGTGGAATTAGTTCCACTGCTAGAACCAGAGTTATTGTTGTTATTTTGCATTGCGGCCTCACTACGGCTATGTTCGCAGCAAGGAAAACACGGAAGTCTTCCTCACTCATGTTCAAGTTCTGACGAGTAGTCGGTGCCATTTCCTTCAAAAATACCCAAAAGAATTAAGTTAATCATATAGAATATTAAGAGTAGTCAATAGTATTTCATAGCATAATATGAACTTATTTATAAAAGCTTTTTCTTCATATTAGCGTTTTATAGTTTTAATTCGGGTAGTACCTACCCGTTAAGTTCATACTTAGTAGCTAATATACCTTTCAACTACTACAATTCTATATGAAAAACCGATTATAACAATATTTCGCGTTCAAACCTTTATACAATAATTTACAAACTTACAATACCACTATTATACATATAGCATGAAATATAGCACACAATAACTTTGATACAAAATAGTTGTGACAACAATCCTAGTTAATACGCAAGTCGTTCAGCAAAGGCAATAAAACACGTAATTCGTAAGTCCATAAACAAGTCATGCATTCTGGTTTTACTAAGACTACTTCCCATCCTTGGTCATGTGGAAAATAACCGTTATGACCGTTGACTAGGCAGCATGTTGTAACGTCGTCAAAAGGATGAGGGTTTCGTAATGCCCAACAGCCCCGTAATAATCTAAAAACCTTGTTTCTCACCCTAACTACTGAATCCGTCACTTGTGGGAATGTTTTATTTAACAGTTGTAATCTGATGTTCTTTTTCTCACTTTGGTGAGAAGCGAACATCACTAACCCGAAAGCATAACATGCTTCTTTATGTTGCATGTTAGAAGCTCTTTCTAACTCACGACGTCCTATGTTGGGATATGTTGAGTCAAAATAGGTTCTTAACCCGTAGCGTAAAATTGCATTTGGGTTCCCCACTTTTAACGCTTTAAAGAAAAAACAGCGTAACTTATGGTCTCCCCAATGTGATATACTCCATCTTTCAAATGAAAGCCTTTTATAAACTAAGGCATGCCTGGAACGTTCTTCAAATGTTCTACAAACTAATTTTGCCGTAAATAATTGTGCCCACGAATTCTGACCAACTTTAGACAAGATTTCATCAATCATGTCCCCGGGTAGGTCTTCTAAAATTTTTGGTTGTCTATATTTAACGTCCTTTGTGTTTTTTGTAAAACAGACGAGGATTAGATTCGCAAAAGATAATTATCAAATAATACAAGCAATTTTCACATACAACAAGAAAAGTACAAGCACACTTATTTTACATATTTTACACCTCATGATTACAACTCTTTATTCCGACTCACTAGTTTCTTCCTCTTCGGACCTGTTTCGTTTTGCTAATTTTCTAGGGATATATGATGTTCCCCTAATACGAGCCATTGTTTTCACCAATGGTTTAGAAAAACCTGGTGGCTTAGAGGTTCCCGGGTTATTGTTACAACTTAAGAAATACGGGTGTTGACGATACTTATAAAGTTCATCGGGGTTGGAATCAGGTTTCTCTATTTTGATGCCCTTTCCCTTATTATTTTCTTTTGTTTTTTCAAATTGGGTCGAGGTAATTTCTATAACATCATCGGAATCCTCGTCGGGATCGGATTCATCAGGAAATTGATAATTTTCCCAATATTTTTCCTCCTCCGCGGAGACACCACAAACCATTTTTAACTTGGGTCCATTTGTTGATGATTTTCTTTTATTTATCTGCTTTTCTATGGTTCCTACTATTTCCTCCTCTGGAATCTCTTCTTCCGGTTCTTCTTCTTCCGGTTCTTCTTCGGGAATTTGTGAATCTTCCCAAAATATATTCGACTCTTCACTATTATTAGGTGAGTCGATGAGATTTGTACTATAGGTAGACATCTATCACACAATATCAAACACGTTAAGAGATTAATAAATCACATAATATTTACATGTTAATAATATATAGTTTCCAACAAAAAGTGTTAAGCAATCGTTTTTAAAGAAAACACGGTCGAAGTCCAGACTCACTAATGCATCCTAACAAACTCGGTAAGACACACTAATGCAATTTTCTGGTTCTCTAAGACCAACGCTCGGATACCAACTAAAATATCCCGTTCATATTGATTATAAATATTCCATATTAATTGATTTCGTCGCGAGATTTTGACCTCTATATGAGACGTTTTTCAAAGACTGCATTCATTTTTAAAATAACCATAACCTCTATTTTATCGATAAAGGTTTAAAAAGCATTACGTAGATTATCAAATAATGATAATCTAAAATATACCGTTTACACACGACCATTACATAATGGTTTACAATAAAAATATATTACATCGAAATAAGTTTCTTAAATGCAGTTTTTACACAATATCATACAAGCATGGACTCCAAATCTTGTCCTTATTTTAGTATGCAACAGCGGAAGCTCTTAATAATCGCCCGAGAATAAACATGCTTTAAATGTCAACAAAAATGTTGGTGAGTTAATAGACCACAAGCTTTCATCTTTCAATAACATGCAAAACTGCATAAAAATCATTCATATGTTTGAACACCTAGTAAACGACATTAACAAAATGCATCTAGAATATCCCCATAAATAATATCGAAGTACTAAAGTAGTTCAAATTCTCTAACTGGGGCGTGTCAAAGCCCATAGATCTATCTTTAGGATTCGCATCAACTGGTGGCAATTATAATAAACACCAATTCTTAGGTTACCAAGTTCAACAAGGGCGATATCCGGTATAACGATTCAACATAGAATGTGGTTTCAATTACTTGTGTCTATTTTGTAAATCATTTTCAAATCTGCATGTATTCTCATCCCAAAAATATTATATATTAAAAATGGTACTATAACTCACTATCACAGATTTTTCCTTCGTTGGAAATAAGACTTGGCCACTGGTCGATTCACGAACCTATAACAAATATGTATATATATCAAAGTATGATTGAAATATATTCACAACATTTTTTATTACGTTTTTATGATTTAAGTTTGTTAAGTTAGCAGTCCTCATTAGTAACCTATAACTAGTTGTCCACAGTTAGATGTACAGAAATAAATCAATATATATCATCTTGAATCAATCCACGACCCAGTGTATATAAGTCTCAGGCTAGATCACAACTCAAAGTATATATATTATTTTGGAATTAACCTCAACTCTGTATAGCTAACTCAAACATTACTGCATATAGAGTGTCTATGGTTGTTCCGAAATATATATATAGATGGGTCGATATGATATGTCAAAACATTGTATACGTGTCTATGGTATCCCAAGATTACATAATAAGTATAATACAATATAAATTAGTTAGGATATGTTTAGTCTAGATTAGTTACAAAATTTTCGAAGCTAAAACTAGCAAATTTATCAAATTTTGTTTTACCCGTCATTTCTTCGTTTCAAATTCGTTTTGAGTGATTCAAGTTGCTATGATTTCATAATGAACTGAAAATTATGAAACTAAACAGAAAAAGTATAAGTTTATAGTCAGAAATACAGGTTACAAGTCATTTTTTTAAAGAGGTAGTCATTTCCGTCGAAAGAACGACATCTTGATGACCATTTTGAAAAACATACTTCAACTTTGTGTTTAACCATGATTTTTGGATATAGTATCATATTCATATTAAATATTATTTTTCCAGAAAATAAACTTCCAATTCAAAGATTAAGATAGTTTTTATTTTTCTAACCCAAAACAGCCCCCGATTTTACTACGACGGCGTATGTCCAGTTTTACGGTGTTCTTCGTGTTTCCAGGTTTTAAATCATTAAGTTAGCATATCATATGGATATAGAACATGTTTTTAGTTGATTTTAAAAGTCAAGTTATAGGGATTAACTTTGTTTGCGAACAAGGTTAGGATTAACTAAACTATGTTCTAGTGATTACAAGTTTAAATCTTCGAAAAAGATGGTTTTATATGTATGAATCTAATGATGTTATGAACATCATTACTACCTTAATTTTAGTAGGTAAACCTACTGGAAATGAGAAAAATAGATCTAGCTTCAAAGGATCCTTGGATGGCTTGAAAGTTCTTGAAGTAAAATAATGACACGAAAACAAGTTCAAGTAAGATTTACAATCGAAATAAGATTGTTATAGTTGTAGAAATTGAATCAAAGTTTGAATATGAATATTACCATGAATAAGAAAGATAAACTACTATAAATAACAAAGGTTTCTTGATCTTGGATGATTACTTGGAATGGATTTGAAAGCTTGGAAGTAAGCTAGTAAACTTGAAAGTGTTATTGAAGTGTTCTTGAGTAGTTGTTTTGTAGGTTAATCAAAGGCTGGATTTATGAGCTAGATTGATGTAGATTTTGATGAATATGATGAAGAACACTTAGAACATCATCATGGAACAAGAGAGAGATCAAATGGATGAAAGAAAATTGAAAAATGCAAGTGTATATGTGTGTGCATGAAGTCGTGAATGGGGGTGTCCATATATGCAAATTGTAATTTGATTTTTAGTGTAATAATTCATGCTAGTTGCCAAATAATGGTTCCACATGTTTGTTGACTAAATGAGGGCTACTAAAAGCAGATTTTTATTGGTATAGATTAATAGTAAATACGTCTAAAAGCTGCGTACAATATGAGTAGATCTATCGTACGTATACGAGTAGAATTGTTGATGAAAATGAATGAGGATGTAATTGTAAGAATTTTTATTAAGTAGAAGTACTTTGATATGTGTCTTGAAGTCTTTCAAAAGTGTACTAATACATCTAAATACACTACATGTATATACATTTTAACTGAGTCGTTAAGTAATCGTTAGTCGTTTTATGTATCTTGAAGTCTTTTAAAAGTGTACTAATACATCTAAATACACTACATGTATATACATTTTAACTGAGTCGTTAAGTCATCGTTAGTCGTTATATGTAGGTGTTGTTTTGAAACCTTTAGGTTAACGATCTTGATAAATGTAATTAATTCGTTGTTATTATACTTAAATGAGATGTTAAATTGTTATGTTAATATGATAACATGATGTATGAATATATCTTAACATCATATATATATATATATATATATATATATATATATATATATATATATATACATATATATATATATATATTAAAAACTATTACAACGATAATCGTTACATATATATATTGTTTCGAAATCCTTAAGTTAGTAGTCTCATCTTACTTGTATAATTCATTGTTAATACACTCAATGATATACTTAATTATCATTTTATCATGTTAAATATAGTATATCAATATCTTATTACAATACATATGTATTTAGTAAGACGTTATTATAACGATAATCGTTATGTATATCATTTCGAGTTTCATAATTCAATATTCTCATTTTTATGTATATCACACATTGTTAATATACTTAGTGAGATTCTTACTTATCATAATCTCATGTTAACCATATATATGTTCATATATATATATATATATATATATATATATATATATATATATATATATATATATATATATATATATATATATATATATATATATATCATGTCATTTTTACAAGTTTTAACGTTCGTGAATCGCCGGTCAACTTGGGTGGTCAATTGTCTACATGAAACTCATAACAAATAATCAAGTCTTAACAAGTTTGATTTCTTAACATGTTGGAAACATTTAATCATGTTAATATTAGATATCATTTAATATATATAATTATAATTATGGAAAAGTTCGGGTCACTACAGTGACATGGTGATGCTTAAAGTTTCGCCATGGAAAGGTGTTATTCGGTTTCGAAAATGAGGAAAGTTAGCTCCTCGGTTTATTGGACCATTTAAAATTTTAGCTCATGTTGGTGAAGTTGCGTATCGTTTGGAATTACCCGAAGAGCTTGCGGGGATCCATAATACATTTCATGTTTCCCATCTCCGTAAGTGTCTTACGGATGATTCTTCATGGGTGCCACTAGACGAGATTGAGCTAAACAATAAGTTAGAGTATGTTGAGGAGCCGATTGCTATACTCGATGAAAAAGTGAAAACGTTGAGAAATAAAGAGGTGAGAACTTTTAAGGTTCAATGGCGTTGAAGTATAGGTTTCGAGTTTACGTGGGAATCTGAAGAGTTTGTGTTGGTGTATCTTCCTACTTGTCATGCGGCTTGGATCGCGAGGTCGCAATCCGGTTCAAGTGGGGGAGAGTTGTAAGATCTTGTTTTCTTAGAAGGCTGGGACGCCGTCCTAAATGGTGGGACACCCTCCAAACTTAAAGGGCTGGACGCCGTCCAGTATTTTGGACGCTGTCCAGATGAACTGGCAAGCCAGCTGTTTTGTTTTTAGATATTTCAAATGGGTATTTTGGTATTTTCACTTTGTGGATGAATTTAAGGCACTAGATCAGTTGGGGGAGCCTCATTTACACCACTTTCACTAACCTTATCCCTTTCCACTTAAATTCTAGAGAGAGAGAAAGATCTTGAGTGAGAGAGCTCAAATCAAGGAAGAAGAAGGTCGAATCGGGGCTTAGTGTGAGTTCTAAAGTTGTTCATCTAGTCTCTAGCTATGTTTTGATTGTAGTGGTAAGTCTTAACCTTGATTTCCTTATTTTAGTTGTTTAAAGGTTAGGGTTTGGGTTAGTAATGAACATAAAACCTAATTGTTAGTGTTTTAGGGGTTTTTGGGTAAGTTTGGGTCATGAGGACTCAAAGATGACTAACCTAGGGTTTTGAAATGTTAAATTGTGTATATGGGTCTTAAATGTTAGTAAATCACTAGCACACTTAGTGGTTAAAGTGAATGGGTGTATATGGGTATGATAGTGACCTAAATGAGTGTGTTAACCTTGAAATGGGTCAAATGAGTCTTTGATGACCTAAGTGGGTTAATGGGTGCGGAAGTGAGATAACTTGTGTTAAAAGGTGTATTAAGACCATAATCGAATTGTTAGTAAGGGTTTGATGAAATCCCGACCTAGAGTTAGAATGAATGGTGCAAATGGGTCACGTTTGCACTATGGGCCAAATGGCACTTGTATGGCGAATAAGTTGGTTGACCACCTTGAATGAATAATTGATATATGTACTTAATGTATTAGGTACTTTGGTTTGAAGCGTACGGAAGTGTTTAATCATCACCGACGTGTAAGGTGAGTGGAATAATTATGCGTGTACGTATATAATGTATTTATTTGTGTAGCGTGGAATGTGGAATTGTCGCGGTGTTCAAGACACCACATTCTACGTAACGAGTGGAATTGTCGCGGTGTTTAAGACACCACTCATTGGTTTGATTGACATGTGGAATAGTCGCGGTGTTTAAGATAACACATTGTCATGGGAGTGGAATTATCGCGGTGTTCAAGACACCACTCATTGGTTTGATTGACATGTGGAATTCTCGCGGTATTCAAGACACCACATTGTCATGAGGGTGAAATTGTGGCGGTGTTCAAGACATCACCCGGGGGATTAGTGATTACGCGTCGTATGTACACTAATGGATGTTATGAACTCCGATGGTCTCTAGCGAGTACCGTTCCCTTGTACGATTGGTTAACCATGGTTGTGTAAATTTTGTATTAGCATATTAAATTGTGAACTATATGCTTTTGGTGTCACTAGCTTATTATGAATTGCGGATATTGGTTTATGCATAATTTTTGCATAGTTGTCGAATTGCTAGCTTGTATGCGGTATTGTGTAAGTGATTGCAAGTAAGTAGGTTATATATGTATATGTGTAGTTATTGCATTCTCTAAGCTTTAGCTTAAACTCTCGTTGTTTACCTTTTTAGGCTCCGGCGTGGACAAGGGCAAAGGTATTCGTTTGGAATGGTAGTGGCTCTCGGGGGTTTAGCTTTTTGGAAGTTCGGACAAGATTTGGGTAGTTTAACCCCAAACACCATGCTCTAGTGTCGTTTGGAAATTAAACTAGTACGGTCGAAACTTGTATTTTTGAACGAAACTCGTAAAATGGCCGATGTGGGCCCGATGTTGTAAAACTTGATTTTATTGTGGAAATCTCTTAGTTTAACTGATATTGACTTGTTGTGAAAAGGTTTTCGTTTAAAAGTGTCGGGAAGTGGGTTTTCCGCTCATGTAAGTTGGACATTCAGATCAGAACCTGGCAGTTCATTTGGACGCCGTCCAGATCTTCTGGATGCCGTCCAAGGCTTCTTTGCTGGACGCCGTCCAGATAACTGGACGCCGTCCAGATGTATTGCTTCAGAATTTTTTTTTAAGCGTGTTTTTGGAATATCGAAGTTGGGTCGTTATATATATATATATTCAACATATAATGACGATAAATATATGTAATGACGTACGTCACACCATTCTCTGGTCACGTGTGATGCATAACATATAAGCTTCGCCTTGCACAATTTTGATGTACAAATCGTTAAATAGAATGGCACAAGGCAAAGCTAAACATGCGCTACACTAGTCCAAGGCATAACGTTCTATCTGCCTGGATGACATTCATGAACATAACACGTGGCCAGAGTTCTCGAGTGATGATGTAGGGTTTACCCAGATTAGGACCTACGCGACTGACTTGACCCACAAGTAATCTAAACCCTAATTCCTATCTACAAATATGGGGCAAAAACCTACATCAAATACGCACTCCCCTCACCGCAACACATACGGCTTTTATCGTCAAATCTCTCTTCACCACGTTCGTCTCTACGATTGAAATACACAATCAATACTAGGGTTTTTACCTACCACTCCCGGTAAGGATTTTTTTTCCTTTGCCTTCAATCGCCACCGTCCATCGGCCGACTGTCAGACTTCAACCACCCTTACGAGAACATCATCTCGGTTAGGGTTATCACGGTAACCGGACTGGAGGTTAAGGTCGCTGAATCCATAAAACTCTACTATTTCACTTAATCATGTTTCTAGCCCTAGGTGAAAATATACTTGATCATCAGACAACGTGGAGTAGATCCTGGTTATGATTAGAAAGTTCTGGAATAAGACGCAGTTAAGGAGTAGCGGTTTCTTTGGTAACCGTCAACTAGTCTGCTCTAAATTACTCTTGTAAGCAACTAGAGGGGGGATGAATAGTTACTTAATGGTTTCTTAATACTTCTTTGAAATATTTAACAATTAAGACATAAGTTCTAAGTGTGGAAAAGTTCGTGTTTGTTAATGTAAGTATGTAAAGAATGTAAGTGCAAAAACACAAGGATTTATAGTGGTTCGGGAGGATATTAACTAATCCTCCTTAATCCACTCCCTTATTCACTAATTGGGAGTTAGCTTCACTAAGAATTTCTCCAAACTCGATGGAGATCCATTTACATCACACTAGCATGGATCTTTCGGTCCCGTTGAATGAATCCCCACGATTGCTAATGTTCTTATTACAAGAACAATTCTACTAGAAAGTTCACTCACAAGTAAACTTACACATTGGTAATCTTCAATAAGCCACACCAACTTGATCTTTCACACACTTAGAAATAATCAAGCTTACTTAGATCAAACTTTCCTTCACCTTGGACAAGTTTTAATTCTCAATGGAATTAATCAACTTCCTAGATCCCTTTAAGGAAGTTGAATCACTAGGTAAGATGGTGTTCTTGTCACAAGAACTAACCAACTTCCTTGATCACTTCAAGGAAGTATCTCACAATGTAACCTTAAATATATAAATGATAAGCATAAGGTTTACATTATAATTCTACTTAGTGTAACTATAATCTCTCTTTCTCTCTTATAATCTCTCCATAGATATATGCTTGAGGCTTGTGAGATTAGTTGAGATGTCTATGAAAGAATGTTGGAAAGAGGTAGTCTTCAATGAGGCAAATGTTGGTATTTATAGGAAATCAAAAATGCTGACAAAACCTCCGCGGCTCACCTCACGGTCGACCGTGGTTCGACCGCGCTCCTGCTATACTGAAAATAAATCTGTTATAAAGCCGTTGTATTCTGCACTTTTGGCTATTTTCCTTTATTTTATGTCTACAAAAAGATGCCAAAACATCTTGACACCCTTGAACATCATCTCTTACTTTATATGCATTCATTGAAAAGGACATGAGCTTGCAAATGAGGAAATCATCTCCTCTTGAGACTTTTGTCATTGATTCCAAAAGGGTAAATGCATGTCATTGTTCCTTGACAAATAACTAACTTCCAAAGCTCATTGTAAGAGTTACATGCATGTGTCAACATTTAATCTTGAAAGTATGCATGTGATCATTGACTCAAATAAACATGTTTAAGCAAGTAATCTTCCATAACTCTTTTTGTAAGACTTACATGCATGTGTCAACATTTAAACTTGGAAGCATGCATGTAATTATTTGACTCAAGAAAACATGTTTAATTAAGCTTAAATAATCTAAGTATCAATACTAACATGTCATGCTTTTGAGATTAAATATGATGCATTAATTAACCATTGAAATGTAATGTCATCAATGGATAAATAAACATATGTGAACATTAAGTTCATCTCAAAAAATCAATCATTCATCATATTTAAAGTTCATAAATCATGCTAGATAATTAGTGACCTTTTATAGATATTATAAATCACACTTAGTCACACGTGTCATTTAAATAAATTGAGCATAACATACACTCAATATGCCGACACATATATTAGGGAGGAGCATCTCCTAATGAAACTTGGTGACCATCCTAAATATGTCTAGATACATTATGATCAAAAATATATTTTCAACACTTATATGTTTTCCTTAATCATAAGCTAAAATGGCATTAAGACATCATTAGGTGTGATTAACTAGGATTAGTGTCTTAGTAGCTGAAACTCTTTTGAATATGAAAAGCGCAACTATATTAGGCATGTTAAAAAAGGTTTCGTGAATTATAGATGCCCCGAGGTGATCAAACTTTATTTGGATAGAAGATTTGATCAGAACATCTACGGTTGAACCATGGTCCACCGTGGTGTCGACCGTGCACCACATTTCTCAGAAACCATGGTACAGAACACTCACAGTCGAACCTGTGGTCGACCTTGGCTTGGAGCACAGACATGTTGCATTTGTAAAACGACACTTTTACGCGTTATCTATTTTGGTAGTTTGCTAGAGAAAACGTAGATTTATGAACTTACGTGTTTACTTAATTCCACTTGTAATCACTCTTATCAAGTTGTCATTATAAAAAAAGATTAACAATGTACGAATATTATCGTTGAGTTATCAACCAACAATCTCCCCCTTTTTAATGATGACAAACATTTAAGTGATTACCATTGTTATACCATAAACACGTAGGTGTTAATGTCACTTTATACTTCTTCTCCCCCTTTTGTTGAAGAAAAAAAGTTAGCTTCCCTTGGAACTAAGTGCACCCTTGAGAATGCTCCCCCTTGAACCATACATGGTGGTAAAAAGTTTAAGAGGAAGTGTACTTACCTTTGGATGCATTGAAGGGAAGCATTATTGGAAACTTAGGCATTTAGATCATAAAAGATTTGCATGACAAGGCAAACATATAATCCATATGTAGGGACACCACATTAGTTGTCAATTATAGCATGATATCATAATAAGCATGTGCTAACATGTAAGATTCACATAAAGGCAACTAATCAAGCACATTAAGTCAACAATGTAAGCATAATATGCAAAATATAGCATCAAGCATTTGATGAGTGATCATGATAGTTATTGAGCAATCATATACCAAGTAGTTTCAAGCATAGCATGTTAAATACATAGCATAACATGGAAAACAAGTAAGAGTAGCACACATAATCATATCATGTAACACTATAGATACTATCATAGTAGTTTCAAACAAGTATGTAAAGACACAAGCATGACATACATATTGCACATATCATAATCATAGCATGTCAAACATATTGCACATAATATAAGAACACAAGTAAGAGTAGCAAGTTGACGCTAATAAACCTAATCATGCATAACGATCTAAATTATATATAAGCTTAGAACATGCATGAGGCACATCTATTCAACATTATGAGCGTACAAGTCGAAGCATGTCAAGTAATAGTGATCAATAGGACAGATATGAATAAGTCGAAACGTTATACACATGATAAGTTATCATTGAAAAACCATACACTAAGTTTAAGGTAATTCAACTAAGAGCATATCTCTTTGTATACTTAGTGATGAACATATGTATAACATAAACATATAGAGCATGTTAATATTTCACTTATCACGTAATGATTAAAGCTAAAATTGGTGTTCAACTAATTATTTATTAGGTTGACTAGTCCAATTTTAGCACGAGAATGTACACATATATGAGTTTCGGAAGAAATGGTACCATAATCAAGGAAAGTTTGTTTAATCCATAAGGCTTGAGAACATGATCTTCCAATCACTACATACTCGACTTTGATAGTAGAGAGAGAGCTACAGGTGTTTGTTCCATTGAGAGCCAAGAGGTTATGCATAAACCAACTAATGCACATACACCACTCTTTTAAAAAGTAGCGATCCACCATCATTCGAATATCCAAGGCACATGATATCCATGATGCATAAAGCCCTTTAGATTTCTCGAAAGATCCTTTTAATGAATTGAAAGTGTGACATATTGGGACTTTCCTTTGCATGGGTGATGAGCATAACAGTGCGTTTGAAGTCTCACATGCATTGTTAGAAATATATGCATACATAGAACTCAAGAATAATTTTCATTATAGTAAGCATATATCACATCAAAAAAGCAATCATGCATAATAAACTCAGTTAGAATTCATACTACAAGTAACAATCATGCATAGAAAGCAAGTAATCATGATAATCAAATAAAGGCATGTTCCATAGCATGAATATTGATGAACATATACATAACCTAAATAACTAGATCAAGTAGGCATTTAACTTGCAAATTAATATCAAAATATGATATACGTTAAATCACTACTTATTTAGTTATCTTTTCAAATATATCCCCAGAGGGCACTTAAATGATATAACGTAACAAGCAATCACAGAACTCATGGCAAGCAAGCTAATATCAAATTACTTAATAGGCACTCAACAATTATGATCTAAGACAATTATCATCATGTCAACATATGTTAACTTGACTATGAATAATGTTAACCAGTTAACATTGTCCATGTATTTTAGTTAACAATTTGGAGTGTTCTATTAGATCATGAGTATAAAAAACATCCAAGCATAATTTTCAACATGTTAATAAATCATAATTTTCAACATGTTAATAAATCATAAGCATGTAAGCACATAAGCATGATGAAAAATACATGGCATGTTGGATGTAGCAAATATTAAGCACAATTCCCTCTCAAATAAAAATTCAATTAGCAAGTTAGTGATCCTGAAATGTGTAATATAACATTTAACAAGTTGATTTCAACCAACATGAGTTACAACGAGAGAACCCAAGTTTTCATTTATGAAAATCATATAAGCATACAAGTATAACGTGTAGATTTTCACATACAAACATATAATCATACAATTATGATAAGTAGATATTGCACACATAATCATACAAGCAATGAAAGCATATATGACACATATGAGAGATAAAACAAATATTATGCAGTTTACACTTAGTGTATAATTAGTCGAAGCCTAGAGTGAATTCTAGAGTGTAAAGGATACAATAAAGCATTTTATCAAGAAACAATTCAAGTTTTCCTTTTAAGGAGTATCCTAGAGACGTAACTACCTTTTAGAGTCACACCATCACCTTTAAGTGATAACCTCACATTAATTTCCATAGGCGTGTCTAATACCTTAGCACTTATCAGACTAAAACTTTAAGTGTATTCTTTAGGTTGATTTAAGAGTGCTATCTTAGAGTTACTTTGATTCATGAGTTGAGTTAGAGTTTGAGAATACTCATCACACTTACATAAATCTCATTGCGTGTAAGTTTAAGACTCAACACAAAGATTTTGAATAAACATTTGTGTGAGATAAGGTTTCCTAACTCTTTAACGTATAAAAGGCTAGTGAAATATTTCCATTTAACTCATATACTCTAGGTGTTCATTTGACACAAACCTAATCCTAGTTTAGAAATTAAAACCATGGATTATTCTTAAAATTTTCTAACCTCAAAGATTAAGTATCATCCTTCCGAATATGTCTAACTGTGTTTTAAACATTTGACAACTCAACAAACGCTTATGCATTTAACTAACAATTTTTATCAATGATGACTTTTAGTGATAATATAGTTCTTACACCAATTGAGTTAGAGAATCACAAATTATCGATGTAAACTTAATATTATATTCATAGGATGCAATATAAGTCACTGAAATTTTCAAAACCATAGTCGAATTATTAGACTTTAATTATCAATCTTGAACAGTCCGTTCTGTAGTCGTCTGTAAGCATCATCTGCAGAAGGCTGTTAGATTATTCTATACTTTTTATTTAAGAAATTTACTTCTACATTCTTTGAATGATTTTGTTTTTTATCACTAATAACGTAAACTTCTAATGACTACTACTCTAATAATTTAAACAAGAGTAATATCATTTAAGTATGAGCCTAGAATGAGTTCTACCATCACAAATGTATCTTATTGAGCATAGATGATAGAAATCATATACAATCCTTTCTTAATGTTATCATATTTTCTCAAGTATTTTCTTTGTTGAAGAATTTAATGAGAATGATCTTTTATATTTTAGCTCAAGGATGTATTCATTCAAATGACCATCACATTTTATCTTGGGTGGATCTTTAATGATTAGTTTTATGTTCGTAAGATCTAATATTCTAAATACTGATGCAATGCATATATTGACATGTTTTTATCTTATCTCTAATTTCACTTACAAGACATTCTACCAAGTTATATGCATCACATGTTTCTACTTTTAAATGAGTTGTGACCTTAAGATATTTGCATATTTAACACATAGAATTCAAGTAGCACATTTATTTTCAAGAAATGTTACCTCTACCGATAATGGTTCCATAATGGTTCATCAAATATGTCCACCAAATATTACATCACTGCCATCATGTTCTTTGTATTTGGGGAAGGTACTTAATTAAGTGATATATGCTTTGAGTACTTATTATCAATCATCCCATCAACATCTTGCATCATACTTCTTGTATGTACCTACAACTTGTTAGTGACACAAAACATGGTACCCATTGTTTGTCGGGTCCGAGATTGTTAGCGTAAAATTGTCACTGTAACTCATTTTTGTACCTTTCTCAGTTGACAAACTTTTATTCTCTTTAGACATGTTTATATTTTAAAATTGATCAAACTAAATTCATGTCTTGAGTGAGAATAATTGATCTTGTACACTTTTATTTGCTTGACAATCAATAAACACTTACGTGTTGAAAACTTGACATTTAAACAAGTGTCGTTAAATGACAATAATTAGCTTCACATTGGAAAACGTTTAGATCTTGCCAATAAAAATGCAAAACTAATATTATAACCATTTAAAAATGATTTAACATCTAAAAGTGTCAAACTACGCCCAATTTAAAATTGTGAAAGCATATTTTGATCAGAGCCGATGCGGTTGATCTCACGATCGACCGTAGGTTCGATCGCCGACTGGTATGGCACTATGTTGAGTTTTATAAAGTGTGTTTTCAAAAAGCTAGTGATAGAAGGTTTCTTTTATAGCCAAGTGTTGGTTTATCATTTGGTATCTTTGACTTTAAAAATCACTTTTGTTATATCACCACTTTTTATCATTTTTGAAGAAAGGTAATTCTTTTTCTTGTTCAAAAGTAAAAAGTGTTCTTGTCAGACCTGACCTTTTGTCTGCCAGGTGTCCTCTGCCAGCTACAGCATCGCCTGACAAGTGAATGCTGCCAATGCGCGCGCGTGAGATTTGCTCCATGGTTGTGAATATAGCGCTATATGCCTTAACGCGCACCTTTGTAAATCCTTATGGCGATGCTATTTGATGCGCTAAACGAGCTATTCGGATATGCGTATCATTAAGTCCCCCCAGTTCAATGGTATGCACATGAACTGCGCATGGCGTTGAACTCAACTTGTAACCACTGTTCATCTATTCTTTTCCACGCGCCTCCACTTTCTTCTAATATTTCAACAAAATATTTTTGTCCTACTGCATTAAATGCAAAGAAATCGAAGCGATGCTTGTCAGTTGCTACAGTTGTCATTCGGCCATTTTCGCAGCCCTTGGTTACCTCGTACTCTTTTCTTTCCATCTTGCGACACGTGGCTCCATCTCTGCCTTCCATTTTTTAACCGCCCTTTTTCAACTTCTCTTGAGGCCTCTTCCGTGTTTTTACTCCCCTATAAATACCTCATAATCATCTATTACAGTTTTTACTTCAGCTGTGCACTCTAATCCTGCGCAAATCTTATCGGCTTATTACTTCGACTTTGTTCTTTAGCTTTTTCAGGTTAGCGCGCGCTTAGTTTCTTTTCTTACGATCTATTGAATTACTTGTTAATAGATGGCGTCTTCTTCGTCTACTTCTGAGCCTCCAAACTGCGAGGTTATTAGGTCTATTATGATAAAGCGCAAAATCGCGCTGTTGGTGGATTGGTACCCACCTTTGGCCGATTTGAATCCTATAGCGCCCTTTCCTGACCAGTGCACGAATGACGTTATTGACGGTAAGGTTACCGTTTATCGACAAGTAATGGTAGAAGGGAATGTTCGCTATCCTCCCACTTCTTTCTTCATGGAGGTCCTTAGCCATTTTAATATTGGTATTGGCCAGCTGCACCCTTATAGCGCGTGTCGCGTTACCCTCTTCGAGATGACTTGCCGCTACTATCAATTTCTTCCACCGCTGGATTTGTTTAAGAACGTATTTTCGTACTGTAAAAACCAACAAAGTTGTTATTCATTCAACGACCGAATTAACTTTGTAAAACACCTTAAAGCCGGTGTGCGCAAGAAGTGGAATAACTCATTCTTCTTTATCGATGATTCTTTTATCCCTCTTGCGTATAAAAATATTTGTGCATGGCACACGGACGCTACGAATGCGTAGTTAAATGTCAGGCCTCCCCTTTCCCCAAACGATCAATAGAGACTTGGGAATTTCTACAACCGCGAGCTTCCCATCTGCCAATATAGCTCAGACATTTTACAGATTGCTAATATGTGTCCTTATCCGCCTGCCCTGCCAGTTATCAAAGATGCCGATGATAATGGTAGGCAGTAGATGGGCTTTATTTTTGTACTTGTTCACCTTTCATTACTTTTGTCTAACTTAGCTTGTTGAATTTGCAGAGATGCATCTAGACAGACTTCTTGCTTCACGCGATATCGAGGGCTTTCATACTGAGACGCCTGAAGTGGAAAACAAGGACGAGCAGGACATGGATGTTGATGAGCAAGCTCATGGTAACACTGCTGTTGGCGCTGGTGGTTCATGTGACGCCAGCCAACGCGAGTGTCATGCAGGTGACAACTCTCATCAAACGGATGCTGAAGGGGCCAAAGTTATTGAGCCCCCAACCGAGAGTGGGAGTAAGCGCAAGCACGCTAAAAAGGCGAAAGGTAGTCTTACTTTCCTCAAGTCACTGAAATTTGCGCTACCTTTTATATTGCTGACCAGTTATCTTCTTATTTGCAGAGGCTCGCCTGCAATTTTACGGCATGAACGACTTGATGTCTATCCCAGAGGCTATAGAGACCTTTCAATTCAACTACTTGGAAGATATCAAACTTCCCAATTACTTTAGGCATCTGTCTCCCGAGGCAGCGTGGCGCTTTGATGTTCAACTGGCTATGTTGAACCTGATGCGCTCTAAATGTTGCCTTAAGGAGACAAAGGATCGCTTGGACGGCGCTGGCTCTTCTACACCAGATGCACTGACTGCTGAACAGTTGCATGACCGTATCATGCATCTGAAGTCGGATCTTAAGCAGTGTGAAAAGGCGCGTGAAGAGGTAATAAGCGCCTCGTCTGCTCTAGCTGTGGAGAAGGTGACTTTAGCCTCTCAAGTTGAGGATTTGACTGAAAAGGTCAAGTCCCTTGAGTCTGAAAAGAGCTCTCTGGAAGAAGAGCGTGAAGATTTGACTGATCGCTTGACTACTTGCCAGGTTGATCGTGACACTGCAAAGTGTCAATTTGAGACCTTGAAGAAGGGCCTTCCAGCGCTAGTTGCTCGTGCCTGTGATTCTAAATACGTGAGCGATCTGCTTGTGGACGCCATTCTTGCCTTTAAGGCAGAAGAACGGCTTAAGTTCTGGAAGAAGATCCAGCCTCATGTCCAATCTTCCGAGGCCCTGGATGCCATTAATACTAAGGAGGTGGATCCTCTTGCGGCGCAAAAGAGCCAAGAGGTGGTACCGACGCTGATGAATATCATGGTCCCTTCGTTGGTAGCTCTGTCTAATGACCCTACTGCTGACGCTCAGTGTTTGTTGAACGATACATTGTAATTTATAGTTTTTCTTTAAGAATGTAATGACTCTTTTGGGAATAAAAATTTTATCTTGTTCATTTCTCTTCATTGTGTATGACTTGTATATTGTAATGCGTGAAAGCTTATAAATGTGCGTCAGTAATTTATACTTGAGCATATTTCATTGTTGTTAGTCACAGATTGTATATGTGCGCTAAACATGATTCCACCCTTTGTGATTTGCACGTTTCTATGTGAAGATAGTTAAGTACTAGCACGACCAAGTATATGGGTTTTGTTTGCGATTATAGTATGATCATGCGCGTAAGATCGTTTGTTTAAAATGTTTGGCTAAGTTTTTGTTGATTTTCATTGTAATTATACTCGAGGCATGTCAACGTTTAACTTATCACATATATTGTTGTGCACACAATATATGCTTAAGTTAAGCATCCGTGTGTGCGCATCGGGAGTCTTCTAAGTGCTCCAACACTTAGGAGTGAGGTCAGGCGCGACCAACACTGTCGTTTATAGTCATGACTTACAGATCTCGAGTTCTGCGCAGGTTGGTTAGGTCAACCCAATGATGCTTAACCGTCCGGTTATAATAGACTAGCCTGTCGCTAAACAAGCTTCTGCCGCACGGGTGCAGGAGAAAGCAACCCTTCAAAGGCAGGAATGCACTGCCTAAGACGTTGTGCGGACCATTTTCAAATTAGAGAGCTACTTTACATATAATGGCACAAAGATTATGGCAGACGATAACTTGAAGGCAATAATTAAACATAGATAAACGTGCGCGTAAAATGCTTAAGAGACATTGTTTCATCAGTACAGATTTTAAACATGCGCTAAACAGGGTGCGCTTAAGAACTTCCAAATTTTCTAATACCAATAATAGCTGTATCCACCTTGATCATAACTGTAACCGCATGCTCTCTCCCTCAACTTCTCATCCTTGTGTTCTTCGTACTCATAGTCAACGCCGGCAATCTCGTCTCCCTCGTCATTTCCAGCTCCTGAAGAGCCGGCCCCATCTTTTGTCGCCTTTGTCGTGGCTTGAATACTTCGGATCTGTGGATACCAGTCAAATAGTGTTACAAATCAACGAATGCGCGAGTATGTGTGCAAGCGCACTCTAATATGCGTATTATGTTTCGGATTATGTAAGATTGTGCTCATTTTAGTGCTGTAAGCACGCAGACTAGTTGCGCATTTATTGCATTTTATCCGGCAATGTATGCAAGCGCCAATTTTGCTGTTATGTGGCTGCGCGTGATCTGTGGTTTTAATTTTCAAAACGTTTAGCTACATATGTTTATGCGTACCTGTCGAAGTCGATAGTCCTCTGCGGTCACTTTAGACTTGAGTGTGGCTTCTCCTAGTGGGGTGGGTAGCGTTATGATCCCTCGGTAAATGCAGGTGCTGATGGCAAAGTGTGATAACGCCGGTTGTCCTAGGATAGCATCGTATTCTGATCGCGTATCACTTTAAAGTCGACTACCGTTTTGTGCACCCTTTCCTTGTGTTGGTCATCCCGCAAGGTTAACACCATCCCCAGTATCCCCTTCGACCAGGCGGGATCCCCGCTTATTCCCCTAAACTGCTGCTTTACCTTTCTTAGGTTGCGCTTCACTCTGTAGGTGTAGTGACCCGAACACTTCCATGATTATCTATTAAATAAGAACTATATTTGCATGATTAAATGTTTCCAACATGTTAAGCAATCAAACTTGTTAAGACTTGATTAATTGAAATGTGTTTCATGTAGACAATTGACCACCCAGTTGACCGGCGATTCACGAACGTTAAAACTTGTAAAAATGACATGACGATATATATATATATATATATATATATATATATATATATATATATATATATATATATATGGATTTATATGTATTTAACATGATATTTTAATAAGTAAGTATCTCACAAAGTATATTAACAAAGAGTTATATGCATAAAATAGAACTACTGAATTAAAGAAACTAGAAACGATATATATAACGATTATCGTTATAACAACGTTTTAATTAAAATAAATACATGTGTATTGTATTAAGATATAAACACACTATGTTTAACATAATAAAATGATAATTAATTATATCATTAAGTGTATTAAGAATGAACTACACAAGTAAGATGAGACTACTAACTTAAGGATTTCGAAACAATATATATATGTAAGGATTATCATTGTAATAGTATTTTAACACACACACACACACACACACACACACACACACACACACACACACATATATATATATATATATATATATATATATATATATATATATATATATATATATATTCATACACCATGTTATTATGTTAACATAACAATTTAACATCTCATTTAAGTATAATAACAATGGATTAATTACAGTTAACAAGATCGTTAACTTAAAGGTTTCGAAACAACACTTACATGTAACGACTAACGATGACTTAACGACTCAGTTAAAATGTATATACATGTAGTGTATTAAGATGTATTAATACACTTTTGGAAGACTTCAAGACACATATCAAAATACTTGTACTTAACAAAATTGGTTACAATTGCATTCTCATACATTTTCATCAAGAATTCTACTCGTATTCGTTCGGTACTCGTACTCGTACAATACCCAGCTTCTAGTTGTATATACTATTGGTATATACACTCAATGATCAGCTCCTTAGCAGCCTTAATGAGTCATCAAATATGTGGGAACCATTCTTTGTAATCTAGTATGAATTATTTAGCAAAATTACAAAAATATTATAAATCATTCATGAATTATTTACAAGAAAACAAACTTACATATCCTTTATATCTAATCCATGAGTCACGACCAAAAACACATAAAAACACTTTCATTCTTCAATTTTCTTCATCTAATTGATCCTCTCTCAAGTTCTATCTTCAAGTTCTAAGTGTTCTTCATAAATTCTATAAGTTCTAGTTTTATAAAATCAAGAATACTTTCAAGTTTGCTAGTTCACTTCCAATCTTGCAAATCCATTTCAAGTGATCATCCAACCTCAAGAAATCTTTGTTATTTACAGTAGGTTATCTCTCTAATTCAAGGTTATACTCATATTCAAACTTTGATTCAATTTCTATAACTATAACAATCTTAATTCGAGTAGAAATCTTACTTGAATTTGTTTTCGTGTCATGATTCAACTTCAAGAACTTCCAAGCCATCCAAGATCCTTTGAATCTCTAGATCATTTTTTGTCATTTACATTAGGTTTACCTACTATACTTGAGGTAGTGATGATGTTCATAACATCATTCGATTCATATATATATAACTATCTTATTCGAAGATTTAAACTTGTAATCACTAGAACATAGTTTAGTTAATTCTAAACTTGTTCGCAAACAAAGTTAATCCTTCTAAATTAAATTTTAAAATCAACTAAACACATGTTTCATAGCTATATTATATGCTAACTTAATGATTTAAAACCTGGTTACACGAAGAACACCGTAAAAACGGACATACGCCGTCGTAGTGAAATCGGGGGCTGTTTTGGGTTAGATAATTAAAAACTATAATAAACATTGATGTAAAAGTTGTTCTTCTGGGAAAATGAATTTTCTTATGAACATGAAACTATATCCAAAAATCATGGTTAAACTCAAAGCGGAAGTATGTTTTTCAAAATGGTCATCAAGATGTCGTTCTTTCGACAGAAATGACTACCTCTTACAAAAATGACTTTTAACTTGTATTTCCGACTATAAACTTATACTTTTTTTGTTTCGTTTCATAAATTTCAGTTCATTATGAAACCATAGCAATTTGATTCACTCAAAACGGATTTGTAACGAAAAAATGATGGGTAAAACAAAATTGGATATTTTTTGCTTGTTTTAGCTACGTGAAAATTTGTAACAAATCTATACTAACCATAACTTAACTAACTTATATTGTATTATAAATGTATTCTAACATATATTATATAATCTTGATAGACCATAGACACGTATACAACGTTTTGACATATCATATCGACGTCATCTATATATATTATTTGGAATAACCATAGACACTCTATATGCGGAAATGCTAAAGTTAGCTATACAGGGTTGAGGTTGATTCCAAAATAATATATATACTTTGAGTTGTGATCGAGTCTGAGACTTGTATACACTGGGTCGTGGATTGATTCGAGATAATATATATTGATTTATTTCTGTACTACTAACTGTGGACAACTAATTGTGGACTACTAACGTTGGACTATTAACTTAACAAACTTAAATCATTAAAGCGTAATAAAACAATGTTGTGAATATATTTCGATCATACTTTGATGTATATGTATATATTTGTTTTAGGTTCGTGAATCGACCAGTGGCCAAGTGTTATTTTCCGACGAAAGAAAAATCTGTGAAAGTGAGTTATAGTCCCATTTTTACTATCGAATATTTTTGGGATGAGAATACATGCAGTTTTTATAAATGATTTACAAAATAGACACAAGTACTTGAAAATTACATTCTATGATTGAATTATCTTATTGAATATCACCCCTTTTGCTTGGTAACCTAAGAATTAGTGAACGCCACTAATTGACGCGAATCCTGAAGATAGATCTATTGGGCCTAACTGAAATGTCCCATTCATATTGATTATAAACGTTCCATATTAATTGATTTCGTCACGAGGTTTTGACCTCTATAAGAGACGTTTTTCAAAGACTGCATTCATTTTTAAAACAACCATAACCTTTATTTTATCGATAAAGGTTTAAAAAGCATTACGTAGATTATCAAATAATGATAATCTAAAATAGACCATTTACACACGACCATTACATAATGGTTTACAATAAGAATATATTACATCAAAAATAAGTTTCTTGAACGCAGTTTTTACATAATATCATACAAGCATGGACTCCAAATCTTGTCCTTATTTTAGTATGCAACAGCGGAAGCTCTTAATAATCACCTGAGAATAAACATGCTTAAAACGTCAACAAAAATGTTGGTGAGTTATAGGTTTAACCTATATATTATCAAATCATAATAATAGACCACAAGATTTCATATTTAAATATACATCCCATACATAGAGATAAAATTCATTCATATGGTGAACACCTGGTAACCGACATTAACAAGATGCATATAAGAATATGCCCTATCATTCCGGGAAATCCTTCGGACATGATAAAAACAACATCGAAGTACTAAAGCATCCGGTACTTTGGATGAGGTTCGTTAGGCCCAATAGATCTATCTTTAGGATTCGCGTCAATTAGTAGATCGGTTTACTAATTCTTAGGTTACCAAGCAAAAGGGGCATATTCAGCTTCGATCATTCACCCATATAATGTAGTTTCAATTACTTATGTCTATTTCGTAAAACATTTATAAAACTGCATGTATTCTCATCCCAAAATATTAGATTTTAAAAGTGGGACAATAACTCACTTTCACAGATTTTTACTTCGTCGGGAAGTAAGACTTGGCCACTGGTCGATTCACGAACCTATAACAAATATGTACATATATATCAAAGTATGTTCAAAATATATTTACAACATTTTTAATACGTTTTTAAAGTTTTAAGTTTATTAAGTCAGCTGTCCTCGTTAGTAACCTACAACTAGTTGTCCACAATTAGATGTACAGAAATAAATGGATATATATTATCTTGAATCAATCCATGACCCAGTGTATACACATCTCAGGCTAGATCACAACTCAAAGTATATATATTTTTGTAATCAACCTCAACCCTGTATAGCTAACTCCACCATTACTGCATATAGAGTGTCTATGGTTGTTCCAAATAATATATCTACATGGGTCGATATGATATGTCAAAACATTTGCATACGTGTCTATGGTATACCAAGATCACATAATATATTAGAATACATGTATAATACAATATAAGTTAGCTAGGATATGATTTGTATAGAATTGTTACAATATTTCTCGTAGCTACAACAATCAAAAATATCCAATCTTGTTTTACCCATAACTTCTTCGTTTTAAATCCGTTTTGAGTGAATCAAATTGCTATGGTTTCATATTGAACTCTATTTTATGAATCTAAACATAAAAAGTATAAGTTTATAGTCGAAAATATAAGTTACAAGTCGTTTTGTAAGAGGTAGTCATTTCAGTCGAAAGAACGACGTCTTGATGACCATTTTGAAAAACATACTTCCACTTTGAGTTTAACCATGATTTTTGAATATAGTTTCATGTTCATAAGAAAAATAATTTTCCCAGAAGAACAACTTTTAAATCAAAGTTTATCATAGTTTTTAATTAACTAACCCAAAACAGCCCGCGGTGTTACTACGACGGCGTATATCCGGTTTTACGGTGTTTTTCGTGTTTTCTGGTTTTAAATCATTAAGTTAGCATATCATATAGATATAGAACATGTGTTTAGTTGATTTTAAAAGTCAAGTTAGAAGGATTAACTTTTGTTTGCGAACAAGTTTTGAATTAACTAAACTATGTTCTAGTGATAACATGTTCAAATCTTCGAATAAGATAGTTTTATATGTATGAATTGAATGATGTTATGAACATCATTACTACCTCAAGTTTAGTAGGTAAACCTATTGGAAGTGACAAGAAATGATCTAGCTTCAAAGGGTCTTGGATGGCTTGAAAGTTCTTGAAGTAGAATCATGACACGAAAACAAGTTCAAGTAAGATTATCACTCGAATTAAGATAGTTATAGTTATAGGAACTGAATCAAAGTTTGTTTATGAGTATTACCTTGATTTAGAATGATATCTTACTGTAAACAACAAAGATTTCTTAAGGTTGGTTGATCACTTTATTAGATTGGAAGTGAGCTAGTAAACTTGGAAATATTCTTGATTTTATGAAACTAGAACTTGTAGAATTTATGAAGAACACTTAGAACTTGAAGATGGAACTTGAGAGAGATCAATTAGATGAAGAAAATTGAAGAATGAAAGTGTTTGTAGGTGTTTTTGGTCGTTGATATTGGATTAGATATAAAGGATATGTAATTTTGTTTTCATGTAAATAAGTCATGAATGATTATTAATATTTTTGTAATTTTATGAGATATTTCATGCTAGTTGCCGAATGATGGTTCCTACATGTGTTAGGTGACTCACATGGGCTGCTAAGAGCTGATCATTGGAGTGTATATACCAATAGTACATACATTTAGAAGCTGTGTATTGTACGAGTACGAATACAGGTGCATATGAGTAGAATTGTTGATGAAACTGAACGAGGATGTAATTGTAAGCATTTTTGTTAAGTAGAAGTATTTTGATAAGTGTCTTGAAGTCTTTCAAAAGTGTATGAATATATATTAAAACACTACATGTGTATATGATGTGTGCGAGGTGTACTAGGAAATAGTATTATTTTTACAACGAAATACTATTAAATACGATACAATTTTACACAAGTTATTTATTTATTTATAGAATGGATATACCTAAACCTTGCTACAACACTTTTAGGCAGTGTACCTAATCGTACAGTAGTGTAGTTTTTAGTAAGTCCGGTTCGTTCCACAGGGATCTCTTAAACAAGCTTAACGCTATATATTTAAAAACTAAATAAGTAATATTATTATTAGTATAAAAGGGGGTTTTTTTAACCGTTTAATGACCGGTTTGTCGATTTTAAAACTTTAGTCGCAGTTAAAACCTAATGTAAAATATTAAAAATAAATACAACTTAATTTAAAGCGTAAAGTAAATAACGATAATGAAATTGCGATAAATAAAAGTACGATAAAATAAAATTGCGATAATTAAAAAGTACGAAAATTAAAAGTGCAATTAAATACAATAAATAAAAGTACGATAATTAAAAGTTCAATTAAATAGGAAATAAAGGAAATTAAATATGAAATAAAGGAATTATGCTTATTTAAACTTTCGTAATCATGATGTTTGACGTGTTGATTTTTAGTTTATTCCCATGGGTTAATTGTTCTTTGTTCTGGATTATTTAATATGTCCATACGGATTTGTCCATAATAGTCCATCAGTCATAAATATAAAGTGCGAAAGCCTTCGTCAAATTATTCTTATTCCCGAAGTCAAATATTCCAACTAATTGGGGATTCGAATTGTAACAAGGTCTTAATACTTTGTTTAATGAATACACCAGGTTATCGACTGCGTGTAAACCAAGGTTTTACTACTTTGTTAACAATTACACCAATTACCCTTGAATGTAATCCACCCCTGTTTCCACAAGTCTATTAACTATTAATCCAATTCCGTATCCGGTAAAATGAACAATTATTGGTATTTATAGATATCCCGCCCACCCTACCCAGTCAAGCGTATGTGGTTATATATAAATAAGTCAAATTATAAGTCTATATATTAAATTAATGAGGTATCATTTAGTTAATATAAAGCCCATTAATAGCCCATAGTCTAATTTCCACAAGTGTCGTTATTTTGTCGAAACCCCAATTATGGTACAAAGCCCAATTACCCAATTTTAATATTTTTAGCCCAACATCATGATTACTTCGGCTTAAATAAGCATAATAATAACTTAGCTACGAGACATTAATGAAAATAACATAAACATAACTTATAGTGGTTAAAAATAGCGTAGCGTTACACGGACAGAGTTCCGACTTACAAGACTTTAAAACATTCGACTAACCCAACCTTATTATTATCACTAACTTAAAATTAAAATTACAAATTGAGATTACTAATTGGAGTGATACTTGGTACATGGGGTTTTTAAGAAAAAGAAAATAAAATAAATATATGTGTATATAAAACGTCCGAAAATGCTGAATTTATAGATCCTGACTTCACTGTAGACCTTCGCGAGTGCTGAGGTTTCCTTCACAAAAGTACCATGAGTGCGGAGTTATGGAATACAGCTCATCTCTTGATTTAAACGTGGGCTGCTGTATTTTTTTAATATATATATATAATATATATATAATTTATATAATTATATATATATTATATTATATTCTTGTGCATAGTTGACTTGTAATTTTTGGTCCGTTGCGTCGCGCACTGAAAGTTGACTTTGGTCCCGGTTCCGGATTTTCGAACGTCCTTGCGTACAATTTAATATCTTGTACTTTGCGTTTTGCGTCTTGTACTCTTGTAATTTTGAGACGTTTTTTTATCAATAATTGGAACCACTTTGATTGTACTTTGTACTTTTGAGCTTTTTGGTCTTTTGCGTCTTCATTTCATCGAATCTGTCTTTTGTCTTCACCTTTTATTATTTAAACGAATATCACTTGTAAATAGAACAGTTGCAACTAAAAGCTTGTCTTTCTTGAGGGATAATGCTATGAAATATATGTTCGTTTTTAGCATTATCAAATATTCCCACACTTGAGCGTTGCTTGTCCTCAAGCAATATAGTCTTGAAATAAAAATACTAGAATCACTTCTTTATTCTTCACACTTTGTACATCAGTGATTTCTATACGGCGGTATGAACAATGGTAGTAGCGATGTGGTTTACAGTCCCACATGACTATAAAAATTTAGATCCTTTAAGGAAATTGGATCTTTATGAAAACATTTGATCTTTTGAAAATTAAATCTAGCTTTTACCCTAGATAGGTTTTTCAGAATAACCCTTCACCGGTGTTTGCAAATTGTTTTTGTGGGTTTGGTGGGTTTCAGATTTGAAAACTTTAGCTCAAAACTTGAGGTTTTGTGTCACCCACTTGCTAACCTTATATTGGTAAAGCAACACGTCCAGTATACTTGCTCCGTATATTACCTTTCGATAAACTACCGTCCGGTTGTAAAGGAAAGCGTTGAACAAGCAACTGTTAAGGCAATGTCCCCTGACATGCTTTTAATTATGATCTATAACGTGTCGGATGCAATTACTATCCTTGGTAGGAGCAATAGTAAAGCTCACCCTTATAATTTTTCGGTCTGGCACAAGGTCCTGTCTTCGACCATGCTATTCAACCACCGTTCTTACGGTTGACACCTGATTTGGTTCAGGTGACCTAATGAATTCCAGGTGAATTCCTAGGATTTTACATTCAATGGTAATGAACGCATTGAAAATGGGTTTTCAGAAAACAAATCGGTTTTTTTTTATCAAAATATTTTCTCGTTCAAGCTCGAGTTTAGATATCATCGAATTCCATGAGTTTGTAATTCTCAATCGTTAAGGTCAATCTCAAGGATTGAGTAATATCAGGCTTAAAAGCTGATTTTTGATCTTTTAAGGAGATTATCCTTTCTGGGGGTCTGATTCATTAGTCTTATCAAGCTAATTTGCACGACGTCCTCCCCATTTTACGAGACAGATCCTCTCATAGTTAGGATAGTCTGACCACATGGCGACCCTGTTTGATGCTGAGGTCCGTGGATTTCCTGCTGATTTTAGTGATGACTTATCTAGATTTTTCGTCAACCTACAGCTGGTCTGGACGACAACTTCATGACCTAAATCAAGAAGCGCGTGTCTTTTTCGGAAGACTTTACTTCCTTTTAATGATAGAATTGATTCATCGTGTAGATCCATCTTTTTTACAGTAAATCGGGTAAAACTTTTTACTTTAGTCCAAAGCAAAAGCATCTTCAGTTATTTGTAAAAAAATATGTGATATATGTTTTAAATAACTTGGTAAATTTTTCCCACACTTGGCTTTTATTTTCTTTTATTTGCCTTTTTATTGTCCTCTATTCTATTTTAAATGAATTCTAACATTTTGATTTGTTTATCAATTTATGTCCTTTCTGAGGTAACAATAATTTCGGTGTTAACACCTAGTTTTATCGTTCATAAATATGTATAAACATGATTTTGAGTTCATTTAATTGAAAATTTTGAAAAATTTTACTAGAATCGGGTAGTCAGTATATAAGACTAGGGCTGTTCTTTATTATCAGAGAGCACTAGATTCTAATACAACTACTGCGTTACTAGTATTTTTAATGGTAACCAAGTGTTTAAGTTAAGAATTTTAAAAATCCGAAAGAATTTAACCCCTTCCCACACTTAAGATCTTGCAATGCCCTCATTTGCAAGAAATCAGTAACAATTTAAATTATTGAGGGTGATTAGCGCAGAAAAATGATAAATTTTACCAAAGTTTCCAAACATATTGACGTTTGTTTGCTGAATGATAAATGGTACACATCATTTGTTCATTCCGTCTTGTTGTTACATCACATTTGTTTTTCATTTTGTCGTCAAAAGTACTAGCTTTTGCTGAACTTAATGCCAGTCTTTGAAAATGCGTTGTTTTACCCTGTTTTGTACATGAGAAAAACTACAAACATATATATACATATTTTTGAAGTTGGGTATATCACCCCACATTCAAAAATTATTAAAAATCTAATAATAAAAGTTAGAAAATAAAAACTATTAAAATATCAAAAGAAATATTAAAAGTATAAAATTACAAGCTATCAAATAAATAAAAATAAAAATAAAAGAAATCAGGGTTGATAAGGCTGGTGCCAGTATGGATCCCATTCATAGCCGTATGTACTGTAGAATGCTTGAGCTGGGTCATATGTAGGGTACGGTGGTCGGGTCTGTATAGTCCAAGGAGGAAATACGGGCATTGGAGTCGCAATGTAAGCTGCATTTATGTGTGCACGATGACTTATGATTTGGTTTTGATGATACTGCCAATCTTGAAATGCTCGTTGTGTAGCCATTTCATACTCATGATGAGCCATAAAAAGTTGCATTTCTGTCATCTCATTCCCCCCTCCCGCGTTACCTTGCTGCTGATCTCTTTCGACCTGTGGGTGCGAGCCCTCATATGGTGCTGCAGCGTTATGTTTTTTCTTTAAAACCTTAGCACCATGATATACTTTTAAACCAATTGTATCACGAGGTTCCGGTGCTGCAATTATTAATCCCCCCCAATTTCTATCGACACTGAGATACTCAGCAATTAGGGTAACAAAGATACCAACTCCTATTATCCCATTAGGCCGTATACTCTTAACTATAGCTGATAAATAATAACCCACACAATAAGGTATACTCACAGCGCTTTGTGGGTCTCGAATACACATGAGATAAAATAAATCATTCTCATTTACTTTCTCTTTGTTCTTACCTCGCTGTGTAATCGAATTTGCAAAGAACCTATGGATTACTCTTAGCTCAGCTCTATCAATATCAGTATAAGAGTTATTCCCCCCACGAAATCGTGTATGTCTAGTCATTCTACTCCATACACCATTCATATCAAAATTCTCATCAATTCTCCTACCATTAAGTATCAACCCTTGACAATCAGTAGATGCCAACTCCTCAGGCGTATATATACACAAAGCCTGAGCCATGTCTAGTAGAGACATATGGCGCATCACACCTCCTAATAAAAATCTAATAAAACTACGATCGGTTAAGGTAGATACCCGATCATTTATTTCAATACTACATAATAACTCCACACACCATTTTCTATACACAAGTCTATGTATATTAAACAAACGTTCCCAATCAGTAAAAGTAGAATTACCATACCTTTGTGTAAGTAATTCTCTGATTGGACCGGCTAATCCAACTGTTTCTAATGGTTCCCAATCTATGACTCTAGGTACTTCAACAACATTAGACTGAAGGGTGTGCAAGTTCCTCTGGTATTTTGGATAATCTATCCAATGTCGATCAAACCTTAAATTAGGATGTAAATCTGCCAATTCTATATTTGAATATGGAATGTATTAATGTGGTAGTTCTTGTCTATATAGGTCATTAATCTCCTGTTCTGCTGCATTCTCAGGAGGAGCATTGTGAGCCTGAGATGCGGATGAAGATTCACCTCTTTCAGTCTGCAAAACATATCAAACACAAGTTTTGTGCATCCAAATATTCATTAGTGTTAGCAAAATAACAAATTAACATAATTACAATAACATGTTAAATCAAACTTAAACTTATACACATTTTCACAATTTTTTACAATTCTACACTTTTTCAAATAAGCACATATGAAAATGTATACAAAGTTCATAAGCATTTAACTCAAATAACATGTCAAAATAGTCATTACTAGCAATTAAACAAGTCTCAAATGGCAATTATATCAAATTAATCAAGTTCATGAATTTTATACTTAAAAAGTCCACTTTAATTTTTGAAAATCATGTTTAGGATCAAAGTTTTGATCATTTAGCAACATAAACATGTTACACTACTCAATTTAGTATAAATTAACAACAAAATTCGGCCATAACCCGTTTATATCAAAAAGCCCCAATTTTGCTCAAGAACACAAACCCTAGATTACTCAAAATTTGAAGTTTAAGGCTTCTAATCATGTTAAATAGCATTAATCTAGGTTATACAAGCACAATATACAATCAATTCAAACACAATTACACTAGAAATCATCAAAATTAAATTATGAATATTTTTGTTCAAGAACACTAATAATCCGAATTAAAGGGTATATAGATGTAGAAATTATCGATTTTCTTAAGTAACTTCTTGGTAGCATCCTTCTCAACATGATTTTAGCAAAAAATTTGATGTTTATCGGTGAAAAATCGCGAATTTTGGAGTGGTTTTGTGGGTTTTTTCGCAGAAAATAAAAAAAATTGGGTGTGGTGTGTTGAAACTGGTCTGGTCGACCAGTTATCTAGTCTGGGTTTTGCACCCTCCGCGATTGCGGATGTGGGTACCCATAAAGTACCGCGAGTGCGTTTTTTTTTATTTTATATAAAACCTTACACTTTTTAAAACATATAATTAATTAAATTTAAAATTTTTTTTCTTTTTTAGGATGAGGGCGTTTCGGATCGTTGTCCTAGTCCGTCCCTCGACAAAATTTTAAAATTTGTCATTTTTAAACGCAGTTTTTAAAAGTAAAGATTTTTGGGTTTTTAAGTGTTTTTGGCATACTTTAGTTCAATAAGATTAAAAATAATGATAATAAAAGTTCTCGTCCCTCCTTTGGGTAGAGCAATTTTGGTTCAACGACCTAGTCTTCAACTCACGGCGAATTTTAAAAATCATATTTTTAACTTAGCGAAATAAAGTAAATTTTTGTTTTTAAATTCACACCAAACTTAAATTTAAAATGCATAAAATTAAAAATTCATATTAAAAATTCACGCCAAACTTAAATTATAATTTTGTTTTTATACATACAAACTTATATTAAAAATATTAATTTTTAAAATATTTACAAATTTAAATATATTGATTTTAAAAAGTTTACAATAATAATTAAATATTAATTTTAAAAACATGGTAAAAATAAAATTAAAAATCTTTTTGGTCTTTTATCCCACTTTAATCAATCAAATATTATCAAAAATATACGCCCCTCTTTTCGGTAAAGTAATTTCGGCTATTTTACCTAGTTTTATTCCTGACGAATTTCTGAAATATTTTGGGTTGATTGATTAAAGATATTTATACCTTAAGAATAAACGGTAAATTTCACAGTGATGTAATAATTTTTTTTGTATGATATCAATAATTTCGGTCGCAAAATCTAATTTTATTGAAATCCAATTTAATACTTTATAGCGAACGATTTAGCATTTATTATCAAAAGGTTAAAAATAATAATAATAATAAAAATAAAAACTGTACATACTTACCTGTGAAATAGAATTCTCAGTGACCTGTTTTAGCCCACTCATAAGATAGTCGGACTAATTGGTTTTCCATAGCTACATAGGCGTAACCTCGAGCATTCAACGTTTTTTCTTCTAAACATATGAACGGTCCATCTCTGCATAAAGTAACAAACTCGGTATTGGAATATGTCTGATTCGTCGAGCATTTTCCTTCGTGTGACCATTTTCCGCATTTGTGACATCTTTCAAGGTGTCGTGCTCTTCTTTTCGCTGCGGATTTTGATTTTCCTTAACCAAACTGTAACTTATTATTTTCGTTCCTGGATTCTTTTCTTACTTCGTCCAATTTACCTCTGATTAATGATACTATTTCACTTGGAAGGGTGTCATTATTACGTTTAGTAATTAAAGCGTGTAGCATTAGACCATGGTTTAATTCGTAAAACCAAAAAAAAAATAAAAATTCAGAATGGGGGGAGAAGACTAGTTCTTTAGGGTCTGCTAGGGAAAGACCATTCGGATTCTATTCTCAAGAACTACACGAAAATAGAACATCTAACTCTAACAGAAATACATATTACCCTAAAAAGATTCGAACCTCCCCACACTTAGTTAGATGTGGTGTTGAAATTGTGATTAACGTTATTTTCAATTGGATTATCAACAATTTGTATATCTCTGATTTTTTCTTCAATCCATTTGTTGATTTCCTCCGTAGCTTTCACAAATTCAACTAACATCGCCTTTTCTTTTGGCGATAAATTGGATATTAATCGGTTACATAACTTAAAGTTTCCCTTAATCTTAGCATCGTGAATCCGTTTATAAAGTTTCTTCGTTGAACTGTTAAAAACGGGTTCATCTAATTTCTTATCATCAACGGGGTTCTTTGTGATCGGATCATCATTAAGTGTTTCTTCATCTTCCCCACACTTATGCGTTTTTATTGGTCTAACAGTTTTAGTTGGTGGAGATCTAAACTTTCGGTTTACAAAGGTGATCGATTTATCATCATCCCTAAGTGTCATTCTACCTTCTCTTACATCAAAGAATGCCTCGGTGGTTGCTAAAAATGGGCGACCTAAAATTAGAGGAATATCAAGGTTTTTCTCCATATTAATCACTATGAAGTTTGCAACAAAGGTTAAACTTCCCACAATAACAAGTAAATTATTTGCTATTCCAATCGGGTGTTTAATGGTTAGGTCAAATGATTGAACACCTATTTTGGTTGGTTTTAATTTACCCATACCTAATCTTTTGTATAAGGAAAGAGGCATAATATTTGCACTTGCTCCTAAATCAACGAGTCCATTATATACAGCACCATCATTAAGCAAGCAAGAAATGATAAATTCACCCGGGTCTCCTGCTTTAGTAAGTCGAGTTGGTTTGTAAACCTTTTTCGGGTGTTCTTTTCTTGATTCTTTCACTTCTATTTGAACTTCTTGTTCACATTTTTCTTCATTTCTTGGAATGAGAGGTTTGTATAAGAATTCTCCTTCATCACTCCAATTTGAATCCTCCCTATTTTCCAATTTTGATTTTTCATATGTTGTTGATAACATATTTATGTTTTCATTTTTAGGGTTTTCTTGGGTGGTGAAATTATGATTGACTTCATTGTCAACTTCCATCGGATCATGTATGTAATGTTTAACTCTGTGACCATTAACTTTAAATTCAATCCCATTTGAATTTATTAACTCTACTGTTCCATATGGGAAAACTCTTTTGACTATGAATGGTCCAGACCATCTTGATTTCAATTTTCCACGAAATAGCTAGAATCGTGAATTGAAAAGAGGAACTCTGTCTCCTTCTTTAAATTCTTTTGAACTTCTGATTCTTTTATCATGCCATTTCTTCGTTCTTTCTTTATAGATTAACGAATTTTCGTATGCTTCATGTCTTAATTCTTCTAATTCGTTTAATTGACTTAACCGTAGACGTCCAGCTTCATGTAAATCAAGATTACATGTCTTCAAAGCCCAAAATGCTTTATGTTCAATTTCTACTGGAAGATGACATGCTTTTCCGTAAACGAGTCTAAAAGGTGTGGTACCAATTGAAGTTTTGTAGGCTGTTCTAAAAGCCCAGAGTGCATCTTCCAATTTAATGGACCATTCCTTCGGATTTGATCCTACAGTTTTCTCTAGAATACATTTTAAAGCGCGGTTGGTATTTTCAACTTGTCCACTTGTTTGTGGATGATATGCTGTGGAGATTTTATGAGTTACTCCATATCTTTTGAGAACTTTCTCAAGTTGATTATTACAGAAATGAGTTCCCCGATCACTTATTAAAGCTTTCGGTGTTCCAAACCTTGCAAAAAGACGTTTTAAAAAATTGACTACAACTCGTGCATCGTTAGTTGGGAGAGCTTGTGCTTCCGCCCATTTAGATACATAATCAATGGCAACGAGAATGTAGAGATTATTATGAGATTTTGGAAATGGACCCATAAAGTCAATACCCCAAATGTCAAATACTTCACATACTTGAATGACATTTTGTGGCATTTCATTACGTTGACTTATTTTTTCGGCCCTTTGACATGCATCATAGGATTTGCAAAGAAGGTGTGCGTCTTTGTAAATTGTAGGTCAATATAATCCAGCATCGTAAACTTTTCTTGCTGTTAGTTGAGGCCTATAATGCCCTCCTGTTGGTCCTGTGTGACAATGGTTTAAGATTTGACTAGCTTCTTCTCCGAATACACATCGGCGTATTATTCCATCTGGACTACTTTTAAATAAATGTGGATCTTCCCAGAAATAGTGTTTTATATCACTAAAGAATTTCTTTCATTTTTGGTACGATAATCCTTTTTCAAGGAATCCACATACTAAGTAGTTTCCATAGTCTGCAAACCATGGAATTTCATTATAATCTATCTTCAATAGATATTCATCAGGAAAGTTGTCTTGTATGGCTGATTCATTTAGAACTTCTAATTCGGAATTTTCAAGACGAGAAAGATGATCAGCGGCGAGATTTTCTGCTCCCTTTTTATCTCGGATTTCAATATCAAACTCTTGTAAGAGTAAGATCCAATAGATTAATCGTGGTTTGGCATCTTGTTTCGAAAATAGGTATCTAAGAGCAGAATGGTCGGTATAGACCACCGTTTTAGCTAGAACGAGATATGAACGAAATTTGTCAAAAGCAAAGACAATAGCAAAGAGTTCTTTTTTAGTAGTTGGGTAATTCGTTTGTGCTCCTTGTAACGTCTTACTAGCATAATAAATAGGTTGAAATCGTTTTTCAATCCTTTGTCCTAAAACGGCTCCCATTGCAAAATCACTTGCATCGTACATAAGTTCAAACGGTAGATTCCAATTTGGAGTTATCATGATCGGTGCATTAGTGAGTTTTTCTTTAAGTATATTAAAAGATTTGATGCATTCATCTGAAAAGATGAATGGAGCATCCTTTTCTAGGAGTTTATTCATAGGAGTGGCAATTTTAGAAAAATCTTTTATGAAACGTCGGTAAAAACCGGCATGCCCTAGAAAACTCCTAACTCCTCTAACATTGGTGGGATGTGGAAGTTTAGCAATTACATCTACTTTAGCTCTATCCACTTCAATTCCTTCCTTTGAGATTTTATGTCCAAGAACGATGCCTTCTTTGACCATGAAATGGCATTTCTCCCAATTAAGAACTAGATTTGATTGTTCGCATCTAATAAGCATTCGTTCAAGATTAACTAGACATGTTTCAAAAGTATCACCGAAGACTGAAAAGTCATCCATGAAAACTTCCATGCATTCTTCTATCATGTCGTGAAAGATCGCCATCATGCACCTTTGAAAGGTTGCAGGGGCGTTGCAAAGTCCAAATGGCATGCGTTTGTAAGCAAAAGTACCATAAGGGCACGTGAACGTGGTTTTCTCTTGGTCCTCGGGTGCTATTGGAATTTGAAAATATCTGGAAAAACCATCAAGAAAACAATAGTAACTATTTCTGGCTAATCTTTCCAACATTTGATCAATGAAAGGTAAGGGAAAGTGATCTTTTCTGGTGGCATCATTTAATTTTCTATAATCAATACAAACACGCCATCCTGTTACAGTCCTAGTAGGAATAAGCTCATTTTTCTCATTTGTAATGACAATCATGCCACCCTTCTTAGGTACGCATTGAACTGGGCTTACCCATGGACTATCAGAGATTGGATATATTAAACCTGCATCTAGCAGTTTAATAATTTCTTTCTTAACAACATCTTGTATATTAGGATTTAGTCTTCGTTGGCGTTGCACATACGTTTTATGACCTTCTTCCATAAGGATTTTATGTGTGCAATACGAAGGACTTATTGCTTTAATATCATGAATCTTCCATGCAATAACTGGTTTATGAGCTTTCAACACAGAAATGAGTTGAGATTTTTCATTTTCAGTAAGAGAAGACGATATTATTACAGGTAATTCAGATTCACCATGTAAATAAGCATATTCCAAATGGTTTGAAGTGGCTTTAAATCTAATGTCGGTGGTTCTTCTATCGACGATTTATATCGATATCTGTCTTCTTCTTTTAGCATTTGAATTTCTTCTGTTGTTGGTTCATATCCATTAGCTATAAGTGTAGCTAACATTTCAGTTTCATCAATTGGTTCAGTTCCTTCTTCTAAAGAACATTCTCCTGTTCCTTGTAATTCTGGAAATTCTTCTAACGATTCTGCATGTGATTCTATAGTTTGAATATAATAATATGTATCATCTGCAGATTGCGGTTTTTGTATTGCTCTATCAACTGAAAAGGTAACACTCTCGTCCTCTATACTTAGGGTCAGTTTCTTACCAAACACGTCTATTATTGCTTTGGCCGTATTTAAGAATGGTCTTCCTAATATGAGAGGTACTCGAGAATCTTCTTCCATGTCTAGAATAACAAAATCTACTGGAAATACTAAAGTACCAACTTTAACTAGCATGTTCTCCATTATCCCTCTAGGATATTTTACTGATCGATCTGCTAATTGTATACTTATTCGTGTTGGTTTCAATTCTCCAAGGTCTAGTTTAGTGTATAGTGAATATGACATTAAATTTATACTAGCACCTAAGTCTGCCAATGCTTCTATTGAACTTAGACTACCCAGAAAACATGGAATTGTGAAACTTCCTGGATCTGATAATTTTTCTGGTATCTTATTCAACATCACTGCAGAACAATTAGCATTCATAGTAACAGCCGAGAGTTCTTCCATTTTCTTTCTATTTGTGATTAGATCTTTCAGAAATTTAGCATATCTAGGCATTCCTGAAATCACATCAATGAAAGGAAGATTGACATTTATCTGTTTAAACATATCCAAGAATTTGGATTGCTCGGCTTCAAGTCTCTCTTTTCTCATTTTACTCGGGTAAGGAAGTGGTGGTTAGTATGGTTTAACATAAGGTTTAGCCTTAACTGTGTTATCTTCATTAACCTTTTCAACTACCGGTTCTTTTTCCTTATCTTGTTCAGATTGTGGTTCTTGTGGAGTAGGAATAGCTTCATCAGAAATTACAGGTATTTCAGGTGGTTTAAGTGTAATACCACTTCTTGTGGTAATGGCTTTAGCTGTTTCATTCCGGGGGTTAGCATTTGTATCACTAGGTAGACTTCCCAGTTTTCTTTCACCTATCAACCTTGCTAGGTTGCTTTCTTATTCCAGATTTTGAATAGAAGCTTGTTGATTTCTAAATTCTTGAGCATTTTGTTCATTCGTTTGTTTCTTAGATGTGAAAAACTGAGTTTGAGATTCAACTAGCTTTGACATCATATCTTCTAAATTCGGCTTTTTATCATCGGTTTGTGGTAGGTCTTTGCTGATTGTAAGTATTATTGGATACTTGTTAATTACTTGGACCTTGTTGGTTGTTGTATGGAACATTTCGGTTATAATTCTGGTTTTGATTGTAGATCGGTCTTGGCGGTTGATAATTATTCTGATAATTATTTCCAGGCCTTTGGTTTATGTATGAAACATTCTCTCTTTGTTCCATTGTTAGTTCAATACTGAGACAATCTTTTGTCAAATGTGGTCCTCCACACTGCTCACAACTAATTCGTATTGAGTGGATATCTTTAGTCATCTTTTCCATTCGTCTCTCGACAGCATCTATCTTTGCAGAAATGGAATCTAAGTCATGGCTAGAATCGGCTCTAGCTGCTTTAGATGATCTAACGATATCTTTTTCTAGGTGCCACTCATGTGAGTGGGAAGCAGTGTTATCAATAATTTTGTAAGCATCAGTTGTGGTTTTCTTCATAATGGAAACACCAGCTGCTATATCTATGTCTTTTCTTGTAGTGATGTCGCATCCTTGGTAGAATATTTGTACTATTTGACAAGTGTCTAAACCATGTTGCGGACATCCTCTCAACAACTTTCCAAATCTGGTCCAAGCCTCATATAAAGTTTCATTTGGCTTCTGTGTGAAAGTAACAATTTCTCCTTGAAGTCTTACGGCTTTAGATGCCGGAAAGAATTGTTTAAGAAATTTTTCAACTAAAACGTCCCATGTATCAATCGCCCCTTCAGGTAATGATTCTAACCAATCTTTGGCTTCTCCCTTTAAAGTCCAGGGAAATAACATGAGATATATCTGTTCATCCTCCACTTCTCTTATTTTAAATAGTGTACAGATCCTATTAAAGATACGAAGATGTTCGTTTGGATCTTCCTTCGGCGCACCACTAAATTGGCATTGATTTGTTACCATGTGTAGGATTTGTCCATTGATTTCATAATCTGGCGCATTAATGTCAGGTTGAGTAATTGCGTGACCTTGGCCAGTGCGTTTAGCTCTCATTCGGTCTTCCATACTTAGAGGTTCCAGATTTTCCATGATTGAATTTGTTGAATCTGAATCACTAGAGGATTCTGATTTAATGGTTCGTTCCTCAACAATCTCTGTTTGAATGATTGGTGGTTCCGGAGGAAAGATTAATGGTTCAGGATCTATGAATTGTCCCTGAATATTCTCCGGATTCTCAATTGTGAGGTCGGGTTCAAAAAATGGATTATCGGAAATTTGAATTGGAGTACTTGGTTGACTGGATGACGATTCTAAAGAAAAATCAATGGCGACAATATTTTCTAGATGTCTTGATCGAGTTACAGGTGGTGAACGTACAAAAGGTGGTGAACGTTTTGCTCGGTGCATTCACTGAATATCCTATTAGTTATAAAAAGGAAGAAAAATTATATAAGTTATCAAATTAATAGACTTTTCTGATTTTGCCCACGTTTCGAATAGCCAAAAGATGCAGCAGAGGGGCATGATTCGTTTGGTCTCAATATAATTGAGTACTGTTTGGCTCCAATAACCCGGTCCACGTACAAATCCAACTATTACTACGAACCAGAAAATTTTGATGTCTATCAATTTAACTGCTTAAAATAATTTTTCGTTTAAATTTAAAGAAATTTTAGATAAGAAATAGAAAAAATCTAAGTCCTAAAAACTAGAGCGGCGAGAAATAAGAAAGAAAAAAAGAGTGCGTCGAAAAACGTCGAAAAATAAATGGCGTCGAAAAATAAAAATAAGAAAGTAGCGCGTCGAAACTTAAAAAGGAACTAAAAACTAAGAATTAAAAGTTGCGTCTAAAAATATTAAAGCTTAAAATGAATTCTATATCCAAAACGGCAATTACTTAAAAAGGTACTAAATTTAATAAAACGGCGTATATCCGGTTTTACGGAGTTTTTCGTGTTTTCCGGTTTTAAATCATTAAGTTAGCATATCATATAGATATAGAACATGTGTTTAGTTGATTTTAAAAGTCAAGTTAGAAGGATTAACTTTTGTTTGCGAACAAGCTTAGAATTAACTAAACTATGTTCTAGTGATAACATGTTCAAATCTTCGAATAAGATAGTTTTATATGTATAGTTTTATATGTATGAAACGAATGATGTTATGAACATCATTACTACCTCAAGTTTAGTAGGTAAACCTACTGGAAGTGACAAGAAATGATCTAGCTTTAAAGGATCTTGGATGGCTTGAAAGTTCTTGATGTAGAATCATGACACGAAAACAAGTTCAAGTAAGATTATCACTCGAATTAAGATAGTTATAGTTATAGGAACTGAATCAAAGTTTGTATATGAGTATTACCTTGATTTAGAATGATATCTTACTGTAAACAACAAGGATTTCTTGAGGTTGGATGATCACTTTACAAGGTTGGAAGTGAGCTAGTAAACTTGAAAGTATTCTTGATTTTATGAAACTAGAACTTGTAGAATTTATGAAGAACACTTAGAACTTGAAGATGGAACTTGAGAGAGATCAATTAGATGAAGAAAATTGAAGAATGAAAGTGTTTGTAGGTGTTTTTGGTCGTTGATATATGGATTAGATATAAAGGATATGTAATTTTGTTTTCATGTAAATAAGTCATGAATGATTATTAATATTTTTGTAATTTTATGAGATATTTCATGCTAGTTGCCAAATAATGGTTCCCACATGTGTTAGGTGACTCACATGGGCTGCTAAGAGCTGATCATTGGAGTGTATATACTAATAGTACATACATTTAGAAGCTGTGTATTGTACGAGTACGAATACGGGTGCATACGAGTAGAATTGTTGATGAAACTGAACGAGAATGTAATTGTAAGCATTTTTGTTAAGTAGAAGTATTTTGATAAGTGTTTAGAAGTCTTTCAAAAGTGTATGAATACATATTAAAACACTACATGTATATATGATGTGTGCGAGGTGTACTAGGAAATAGTATTATTTTTACAACGAAATGCTATTAAATACGATACAATTTTACACAAGTTATTTATTTATTTATAGAATGGATATACCTAAACCTTGCTACAACACTTATAGGCAGTGTACCTAATCGTACAGTAGTGTAGTTTTTAGTAAGTCCGGTTCGTTCCACAGGGATCTCTTAAACAAGCTTAACGCTATATATTTAAAAAACTAAATAAGTAATATTATTATTATAAAATGGGGGTTTTTTTACCGTTTAATGACCGGTTTGTCGATTTTAAAACTTTAGTCGCAGTTAAAACCTAATGTAAAATATTAAAAATAAAAACAACTTAATTTAAAGCGTAAAGTAAATAACGATAATGAAATTGCGATAAATAAAAGTACGATAAAATAAAATTGCGATAATTAAAAAGTACGAAAATTAAAAGTGCAATTAAATACAATAAATAAAAGTGCGATAATTAAAAGTTCAATTAAATATGAAATAAAGGAAATTAAATATGAAATAAAGGAATTATGCTTATTTAAACTTCCGTAATCATGATGTTTGACGTGTTGATTTTTAGTTTATTCCCATGGGTTAATTGTTCTTTGTTCTGGATTATTTAATATGTCCATACGGATTTGTCCATAATAGTCCATCAGTCATAAATATAAAGTGCGAAAGCCTTCGTCAAATTATTCTTATTCCCGAAGTCAAATATTCCAACTAATTGGGGATTCGAATTGTAACAAGGTCTTAATACTTTGTTTAATGAATACACCAGGTTATCGACTGCGTGTAAACCAAGGTTTTACTACTTTGTTAACAATTACACCAATTACCCTTGAATGTAATCCACCCCTGTTTCAACAAGTCTATTAACTATTAATCCAATTCCGTGTCCGGTAAAATGAACAATTATTGGTATTTATAGATATCCCGCCCACCGTACCCAGTCAAGCGTATGTGGTTATATATAAATACATCAAATTATAAGTCTATATATTAAATTAACGAGGTATCATTTAGTTAATATAAAGCCCATTAATAGCCCATAGTCTAATTTCCACAAGTGTCGTTCTTTTGTCCAAACCCCAATTATGGTACAAAGCCCAATTACCCAATTTTAATATTTTTAGCCCAACATCATGATTACTTCAACTTAAATAAGCATAATAATAACTTAGCTACGAGACATTAATGAAAATAACATAAACATAACTTACAGTGGTTAAAAATAGCGTAGCGTTACACGAACAGAGTTCCGACTTACAAGACTTTAAAACATTCGACTAACCCAACCTTATTATTATCACTAACTTAAAATTAAAATTACTAATTGAGATTACTAATTGGAGTGATACTTGGTACATGGGGTTTTTAAGAAAAAGAAAATAAAATAAATATATGTGTATATAAAACATCCGAAAATGCTGAATTTATAGATCCTGACTTCACTGTAGACCTCCGCGAGTGCTGAGGTTTCCTTTACAAAAGTACCGCGAGTGCGGAGGTATGGAATACAGCTCATCTCTTGATTTAAACGTGAGCTGCTGTATTTTTTAATATATATATAATATATATATAATTTATATAATTATATATATATATATATATATATATATATATATATATATATATATATATATATATATATATATATATATATATATATATATATATATATATATATATATATATATATATATATATTATATTCTTGTGCATAGTTGACTTGTAATTTTTGGTCCGTTGCGTCGCGCACTGAAAGTTGACTTTGGTTCCGGTTTCGGATTTTCGAACGTTCTTGCGTACAATTTAATATCTTGCACTTTGCGTTTTGCGTCTTGTACTCTTGTAATTTTGAGACGTTTCTTATCAATAATTGGAACCACTTTGATTGTACTTTGTACTTTTGAGCTTTTTGGTCGTTTGCGTCTTCATTTCGTCGAATCTGTCTTTTGTCTTCACCTTTTATTATTTAAACGAATATCACTTGTAAATAGAACAGTTGCAACTAAAAGCTTGTCTTTCTTGAGGGATAATGCTATGAAATATATGTTCGTTTTTAGCATTATCAATATACATTTTAACTGAGTCGTTAAGTCATCGTTAGTCGTTACATGTAAATGTTGATTTGAAACCTTTAAGTTAACGATCTTGTTAAATGTTGTTAACTCAATGTTTATTATATCTAATGAGATGTTAAATTATTATATTATCATGATATTATGATATATTAGTATATCTTAATATGATATATATACATTTAAATGTCGTTACAACAATAATCGTTACATATATGTCTCGTTTCAAAATCCTTAAGTTAGTAGTCTTGTTTTTACATATGTAGTTCATTGTTAATATACATAATGACATGTTTACTTATCATTTATCATGATTAAACATAGTGTAACAATATCTTAATATGATTCATATGTAATTAGTAAGACGTTGTTATAACGATAATCGTTATATATATCGTTTCGAGTTTCTTAATTTAATAAACACAATTTTATGTATATAACTCATTGTTAAAATACCCAATGAGATACTTACTTATCAAAATATCATGTTAACTATATATATAATCATATATATGTCATCATATAGTTTTTACAAGTTTTAACGTTCGTGAATCACCGGTCAACTTGGGTGGCCAATTGTCTATATGAAACCTATTTCAATTAATCAAGTCTTAACAAGTTTGATTGCTTAACATGTTGGAAATACTTAATCATGTAAATATAAATTTCATTTAATATATATAAACATGGAAAAGTTCGGGTCACTATAGTACCTACCCGTTAAATTAATTTCGTCCCGAAATTTTAAGTAGTTGGTGGTGTTGACGTATCTTCTGGAAATAAGTGCGGGTATTTCTTCTTTATCTGATCTTCTCATTCCTAGGTGAACTCGGGTCCTCTACGAGCATTCCATCGAACCTTAACAATTGGTATCTTGTTTTGTTTAAGTCTTTTAACCACACGATCCATTATTTCGACGGGTTCTTCGATGAATTGAAGTTTTTCGTTGATTTGGATTTCGTCTAACGGAATAGTGAGATCTTCTTTAGAAAAACATTTCTTCAAATTCGAGACGTGGAAAGTGTTATGTACAGCCGCGAGTTGTTGAGGTAACTCAAGTCAGTAAGCTACTGGTCCGACACGATCAATAATCTTGAATGGTCCAATATACCTTGGATTTAATTTCCCTCGTTTGCCAAATCGAACAACGCCTTTCAAAGGTGCAACCTTAAGTATGACCATCTCTCCAATTTCAAATTCTATATCTTTTCTTTTAATGTCGGCGTAGCTCTTTTGTCGACTTTGGGCGGTTTTCAACCGTTGTTGAATTTGGATGATCTTCTCGGTAGTTTCTTGTATTATCTCCGGACCCGTAATCTGTCTATCCCCCACTTCACTCCAAAAAATTGGAGCCCTGCACTTTCTACCATAAAGTGCTTCAAACGGCGCCATCTCAATGCTTGAATGGTAGCTGTTGTTGTAGAAAAATTCTGCCAACGGTAGATGTCGATAAAGGTTTAAAAAGCATTACGTAGATTATCAAATAATGATAATCTAAAATAGACCGTTTACACACGACCATTACATAATGGTTTACAATAAGAATATATTACATCAAAAATAAGTTTCTTGAATGCAGTTTTTACATAATATCATACAAGCATGGACTCCAAATCTTGTCCTTATTTTAGTATGCAACAGCGGGAGCTCTTAATAATCACCTGAGAATAAACATGCTTAAAACGTCAACAAAAATGTTGGTAAGTTATAGGTTTAACCTATATATTATCAAATTATAATAATAGACCACAAGATTTCATATTTCAATATACATCCCATACATAGAGATAAAATTCATTCACATGGTGAACACCTGGTAACCGACATTAACAAGACGCATATAAGAATATCCTCTATCATTCCGGGAAATCCTTCGGACATGATAAAAACAACATCGAAGTACTAAAGCATCCGGTACTTTGGATGGGGTTCGTTAGGCCCAATAGATCTATCTTTAGGATTCGCGTCAATTAGTAGATCGGTTTACTAATTCTTAGGTTACCAAGCAAAAGGGGTATATTCGGCTTCGATCATTCACCCATATAATGTAGTTTCAATTACTTGTGTCTATTTCGTAAAACATTTATAAAACTGCATGTATTCTCATCCCAAAATATTAGATTTTAAAAGTGGGACTATAACTCACTTTCACAGATTTTTACTTCGTCGGGAAGTAAGACTTGGCCACTGGTCGATTCACGAACCTATAAAAAAATATGTACATATATATCAAAGTATGTTCAAAATATATTTACAACATTTTTAATACGTTTTTAAAGTTTTAAGTTTATTAAGTCAGCTGTCCTCGTTAGTAACCTACAACTAGTTGTCCACAATTAGATGTACAGAAATAAATGGATATATATTATCTTGAATCAATCCATGGCCCAGTGTATACACGTCTCAGGCTAGATCACAACTCAAATTATATATATTTTTGGAATCAACCTCAACCCTGTATAGCTTACTCCAACATTACTGCATATAGAGTGTCTATGGTTGTTCCAAATAATATATATACATGGATCTATATGATATGTCAAAACATTTGCATACGTGTCTATGGTATCCCAAGATTACATAATATATTAGAATACATGTATAATACAATATAAGTTATCTAGGATATAATTTGTATAGAATTGTTACAATATTTCCCTTAGCTACAACAATCAAAAATATCCAATCTTGTTTTACCCATAACTTCTTCGTTTTAAATTCGTTTTGAGTGAATCAAATTGCTATGGTTTCATATTAAACTGTATTTTATGAATCTAAATAGAAAAAGTATAGGTTTATAGTCCAAAATATAAGTTACAAGTCATTTTTGTAAGAGGTAGCTATTTCAGTCGAAAGAACGACGTCTTGATGACCATTTTGAAAAACATACTTCCACTTTGAGTTTAACCATGATTTTTGGATATAGTTTCAAGTTCATAAGAAAAATAATTTTCTCAGAAGAACAACTTTTAAATCAAAGTTTATCATAGTTTTTAATTAACTAACCCAAAACAGCCCTCAGTGTTATTACGACGGCGTATATCCGGTTTTACGGTGTTTTTCGTGTTTTATGGGTTTAAATCATTAAGTTAGCATATCATATAGATATAGAACATGTGTTTAGTTGATTTTAAAAGTCAAGTTAGAAGGATTAACTTTTGTTTGCGAACAAGTTTTGAATTAACTAAACTATGTTCTAGTGATAACATGTTCAAATCTTCGAATAAGATAGTTTTATATGTATGAATTGAATGATGTTATGAACATCATTACTACCTCAAGTTTAGTAGGTAAACCTATTGGAAGTGACAAGAAATGATCTAGCTTCAAAGGATCTTGGATGGCTTGAAAGTTCTTGAAGTAGAATTATGACACGATAACAAGTTCAAGTAAGATTATCACTCAAATTAAGATAGTTTTAGTTATAGGAACTGAATCAAAGTTTGTATATGAGTATTACCTTGATTTAGAATGATATCTTACTGTAAACAACAAGGATTTCTTGAGGTTGGATGATCACTTTACAAGATTGGAAGTGAGCTAGTAAACTTGGAAGTATTCTTGATTTTATGAAACTAGAACTTGTAGAATTTATGAAGAACACTTAGAACTTGAAGATGAAACTTGAGAGAGATCAATTAGATGAATAAAATTGAAGAATGAAAGTGTTTGTAGGTGTTTTTGGTCGTTGGTATATGGATTAGATATAAAGGATATGTAATTTTGTTTTCATGTAAATAAGTCATGAATGATTACTAATATTTTTGTAATTTTATGAGATATTTCATGCTAGTTGTCAATGATGGTTCCCACATGTGTTAGGTGACTCACATGGGCTGCTAAGAGCTGATCATTGGAGTGTATATACCAATAGTACATACATTTAGAAGCTGTGTATTGTACGAGTACGAATACGGGTGCATACGAGTAGAATTGTTGATGAAACTGAACGAGGATGTAATTGTAAACATTTTTGTTAAGTAGAAGTATTTTGATAAGTGTCTTGAAGTCTTTCAAAAGTGTATGAATACATATTAAAACACTACATGTATATACATTTTAACTGAGTCGTTAAGTCATCGTTAGTCGTTACATGTAAATGTTGATTTGAAACCTTTAATTTAACGATCTTGTTAAATGTTGTTAACTCAATGTTTATTATATATAATGAGATGTTAAATTATTATATTATCATGATATTATGATATATTAATATATCTTAATATGATATATATACATTTAAATGTCGTTACAACAATAATCGTTACATATATGTCTCGTTTCAAAATCCTTAAGTTAGTAGTCTTGTTTTTACATATGTAGTTCATTGTTAATATACATAATGACATGTTTACTTATCATTTATCATGATTAAACATAGTGTAACAATATCTTAATATGATTCATATGTAATTAGTAAGACGTTGTTATAACGATAATCGTTATATATATCGTTTCGAGTTTCTTAATTTAATAAACACAATTTTATGTATATAACTCATTGTTAAAATACCCAATGATATACTTACTTATCAAAATATCATGTTAACTATATATATAATCATATATATGTCATCATATAGTTTTTACAAGTTTTAACGTTCGTGAATCACCGGTCAACTTGGGTGGCCAATTGTCTATATGAAACCTATTTCAATTAATCAAGTCTTAACAAGTTTGATTGCTTAACATGTTGGAAATACTTAATCATGTAAATTTAAATTTCATTTAATATATATAAACATGGAAAAGTTCGGGTCACTACAGTACCTACCCGTTAAATAAATTTCGTCCTGAAATTTTAAGCAGTTGGAGGTGTTAACGTATCTTCTAGAAATAAGTGCGGGTATTTCTTCTTCATCTAATCTTCTCATTCCCAGGTGAACTCGGGTCCTCTACGAGCATTCCATCGAACCTTAAATATTGGTATCTTGTTTTGTTTAAGTCTTTTAACCTCACGATCCATTATTTCGACGGGTTCTTCGATTAATTGAAGTTTTTTGTTGATTTGGATTTCGTCTAACGGAATAGTTAGATCTTCTTTAGCAAAACATTTATTCAAATTCGAGACGTGGAAAGTGTTATGTACAGCCGCGAGTTGTTGAGGTAACTCAAGTCGGTAAGCTACTGGTCCGACACGATCAATAATCTTGAATGGTCCAATATACCTTGGATTTAATTTCCCTCGTTTACCAAATCGAACAAGGCCTTTCCAAGGTGCAACCTTAAGCATGACCATCTCTCCAATTTCAAATTCTATATATTTTCTTTTAATGTCGGCGTAGCTCCTTTGTCGACTTTGGGCGGTTTTCAACCGTTGTTGAATTTGGATGATCTTCTCGGTAGTTTCTTGTATTATCTTCGGACCCGTAATCTGTCTATCCCCCACTTCACTGCAACTAATCGGAGACCTGTACTTTCTACCATAAAGTGCTATAAACGGCGCCATCTCAATGCTTGAATGGTAGCTGTTGTTGTAGGAAAATTCTGCTAACGGTAGATGTCGATCCCAACTGTTTCCGAAATCAATAACACATGCTCATAGCATGTCTTCAAGCGTTTGTATCGTCCTTTCGCTCTGCCCATCAGTTTGTGGATGATAGGTAGTACTCATGTCTAGACGAGTTCCTAATGCTTGATGTTGTAGTGACCCGAACTTTTCCATGTTTATATATATTAATTGAGATTGATATTTACATGATTAAATGTTTCCAACATGTTAAGCAATCAAACTTGTTAAGACTTGATTAATTGAAATATGTTTCATATAGACAATTGACCACCCAAGTTGACCGGTGATTCACGAAAGTTAAAACTTGTAAAAACTATATGATGACATATATATGGATATATATATAGTTAACATGATACTATGATAAGTAAACATATCATTAAGTATATTAACAATGAACTACATATGTAAAAACAAGACTACTAACTTAATGATTTTTAAACGAGACATATATGTAACGATTATCGTTGTAAAGACATTTAATGTATATATATATCATATTAAGAGATATTCATACATGATAATATCATGATAATATAATAATTTAAAATCTCATTTGATATTATAAACATTGGGTTAACAACATTTAACAAGATCGTTAACCTAAAGGTTTCAAAACAACACTTACATGTAACGACTAACGATGACTTAACGACTCAGTTAAAATGTATATACATGTAGTGTTTTAATATGTATTTATACACTTTTGAAAGACTTCAATACACTTATCAAAATACTTCTACTTAACAAAAATGCTTACAATTACATCCTCGTTCAGTTTCATCAACAATTCTACTCGTATGCACCCGTATTCGTACTCGTACAATACACAGCTTTTAGATGTATGTACTATTGGTATATACACTCCAATGATCAGCTCTTAGCAGCCCATGTGAGTCACCTAACACATGTGGGAACCATCATTTGGCAAATAGCATGAAATATCTCATAAAATTACAAAAATATGAGTAATCATTCATGACTTATTTACATGAAAACAAAATTACATATCCTTTATATCTAATCCATACACCAACGACCAAAAACACCTATAAACACTTTCATTCTTCAATTTTCTTCATCTAATTGATCTCTCTCAAGTTCTATCTTCAAGTTCTAAGTGTTCTTCATATATTCTACAAGTTCTAGTTACATAAAATAAAGAATACTTTCAAGTTTGCTAGCTCACTTCCAATCTTGTAAGGTGATCATCCAACCTCAAGAAATCTTTTTTTCTTATAGTAGGTTATCATTCTAATACAAGGTAATAATCATATTCAAACTTTGGTTCAATTTCTATAACTATAACAATCTTATTTCAAGTGATGATCTTACTTGAACTTGTTTTCGTGTCATGATTCTGCTTCAAGAACTTCGAGCCATCCAAGGATCCGTTGAAGCTAGATCCATTTTTCACTTTTCCAGTAGGTTTATCCAAGGAACTTAAGGTAGTAATGATGTTCATAACATCATTTGATTCATATATATAAAGCTATCTTATTCGAAGGTTTAAACTTGTAATCACTAGAACATAGTTTAGTTAATTCTAAACTTGTTCGCAAACAAAAGTTAATCCTTCTAACTTGACTTTTAAAATCAACTAAACACATGTTCTATATCTACGTGATATGATAACTTAATGATTTAAAACCTGGAAACACGAAAAACACCGTAAAACCGGATTTACGCCGTTGTAGTAACACCGCGGGCTGTTTTGGGTTAGTTAATTAAAAACTATGATAAACTTTGATTTAAAAGTTGTTATTCTAAGAAAATGATTTTTATTATGAACATGAAACTATATCCAAAAATTATGGTTAAACTCAAAGTGGAAGTATGTTTTCTAAAATGGTCATCTAGACGTCGTTCTTTCGACTGAAATGACTACCTTTACAAAAACGACTTGTAACTTATTTTTCTGACTATAAACCTATAATTTTTCTGTTTAGATTCATAAAATATAGTTCAATATGAAACCATAGCAATTTGATTCACTCAAAACGGATTTAAAATGAAGAAGTTATGGGTAAAACAAGATTGGATAATTTTTCTCATTTTAGCTACGTGAAAATTGGTAACAAATCTATTCCAACCATAACTTAATCAACTTGTATTTTATATTATGTAATCTTGAGATACCATAGACACGTATACAATGTTTCGACCTATCATGTCGACACATCTATATATATTTCGGAACAACCATAGACACTCTATATGTGAATGTTGGAGTTAGCTATACAGGGTTGAGGTTGATTCCAAAATATATATAGTTTGAGTTGTGATCAATACTGAGATACGTATACACTGGGTCGTGGATTGATTCAAGATAATATTTATCGATTTATTTCTGTACATCTAACTGTGGACAACTAGTTGTAGGTTACTAACGAGGACAGCTGACTTAATAAACTTAAAACATCAAAATATATTAAAAGTGTTGTAAATATATTTTGAACATACTTTAATATATATGTATATATTGTTATAGGTTCATGAATCAACCAGTGGCCAAGTCTTACTTCCCGACGAAGTAAAAATCTGTGAAAGTGAGTTATAGTCCCACTTTTAAAATCTAATATTTTTGGGATGAGAATACATGCAGGTTTTATAAATGAGTTACAAAATAGACACAAGTACGTGAAACTACATTCTATGGTTGAATTATCGAAATCGAATATGCCCCTTTTTATTAAGTCTGGTAATCTAAGAATTAGGGAACAGACACCCTAATTGACGCGAATCCTAAAGATAGATCTATTGGGCCTAACAAACCCCATCCAAAGTACCGGATGCTTTAGTACTTCGAAATTTATATCATATCCGAAGTGTGTCTCGGAATGATGGGGATATTCTTATATATGCATCTTGTTAATGTCGATTACCAGGTGTTCACCATATGAATGATTTTTATCTCTATGTATGGGATGTGTATTGAAATATGAAATCTTGTGGTCTATTATTATGATTTGATATATATAGGTTAAACCTATAACTCACCAACATTTTTGTTGACGTTTTAAGCATGTTTATTCTCAGGTGATTATTAAGAGCTTCAGCTGTCGCATACTTAAATAAGGACGAGATTTGGAGTCCATGCTTGTATGATATTGTGTAAAAACTGCATTCAAGAAACTTATTTTGTTGTAACATATTTGTATTGTAAACCATTATGTAATGGTCGTGTGTAAACAGGATATTTTAGATTATCATTATTTGATAATCTACGTAAAGCTTTTTAAACCTTTATTGATGAAATAAAGGTTATGGTTTGTTTTAAAATGAATGCGGTCTTTGAAAAACGTCTCATATAGAGGTCAAAACCTCGCAACGAAATCAATTAATATGGAACGTTTTTAATCAATAAGAACGGGAAATTTCAGTTGGTATCCGAGCGTTGGTCTTAGAGAACCAGAATTTTGCATTAGTGTGTCTTATCGAGTTTGTTAGGATGCATTAGTGAGTCTGGACTTCGACCTTGTTTACTTGAAAAATGATTGCTTAACAAATTTTGTTGGAAACTATATATTTTTAACATGTGAATATTATGTGATATATTAATCTCTTAACGCGTTTGATATTATGTGATAGATGTCTACCTCTAGAACAAGTCCCATTGACTCACCTAATAATAATGAAGAGTCAAATGTAAATTGGAATGATTCGTGGACTGATTCACAAGTTCCCGAAGAGGAACCGGAAGAAGAGTCGGAACCGGAAGAAGAATCGGAACCGGATGAAGAAATAGAACCGGTGGGGGAAATAATAAAACGGTTAAGTAAAAGAAAATCCTCAACCAACCGACCAAGGTTAATTATGGTCAATGGTGTTTCCGCCACGGAAGCAAAATATTGGGAGGATTACCAATTCTCCGATGAATCGGATTCCGACGAGAATTCCGATGATGTTATAGAAATTACCCCAACTGAATTTAAAAAGGCAAAAGAAAATAATAAGGGAAAGGGCATAAAAATAGAGAAATCTAATTCCAACCCCGATGAACTTTATATGTATCGTCAACCCCCGAAGTCCTTAAGTTGTAACAATAACCGGGAACCTCTAAACCACCAGGTTTTTCTAAACCAATGTGGAAAACGACGGCTCGTATTAGGGGAACATCATATATCCCTAGAAACTTGGTAAAACGAACCAAAACTGAAGAAGAAGAAACAAGCGAGTCGGAATAAGATAGTTGTATTCGTGTGGTGTAATATATGTAATATAGTGTGCTTATGCTTTAAGATATATGTAAAAATTGCTTGTATTAATAAGTATTTTTTTTTATGAATCTAACTCTTGTCTATATTACAGTATAAAAACACAAAATGGATAGACAACCCAATATTTTAAGAGACCTACCCGGAGACATGATTGATGAAATCTTGTCTAGAGTCGGTCAGAATTCTTCGGCACAACTATTTAAGGCGAGATCAGTTTGTAAGACATTCGAAGAACGTTCCAAGAATGCCTTGGTTTATAAAAGGCTTTCGTTCGAAAGATGGGGGATATCACATTGGGAAATCCATAAGTTACGAGGTGTTTACTTTGACGCATATATTGCGGGGAACCCAAATGCTATTTTACGCAATGGGTTAAGAAATTATTTTGACTCAATATATCCGAATATTGGACTTCGTGATTTAGAAAAAGCGGCTAACATGCAACATAAAGTAGCATGTTATGCTTACAGATTAGTAATGTTCGCTTCTCACCAAAGTGAGAACAAGAACATCGGGCTACAACAATTAAACAAAACGTTCCCACAAGTGACGGAGTCGGTAATTGGGGTAAGAAATGAGGTTTTTAGATTGTTACGTGACTGTTGGACATTACGTAACCCTCGTCCCTTTGACGACGTTACAACACGCTGTATTATCAACGGCCATAATGGTTATGTTCCACAAGACCAAGGATGGGAAGTAATCCTAGTAAAACCAGAATGCATGACTTGTTTCTGGACGTATGAATTACGTGTCTTTATTGCCTTTGCTGAACGACTTGTGTACTAGCTAGAATTATCTTCACAACCATCTTGTATCAAATTTATTGTGTGCTATATTTCATGCTATATGTAAAATAAGCGGTATTGTAAGTTTGTAAAATATTGTGAAAAAGTTTGAACGCGAAATATTATTATAATCAGTTTTTCATATAGAATTGTAGTAGTTGAATTGTATATTAGCTAATAAGTATGAACTTAACGGGTACGTACCACCCGAATTTAAACTTATAAAACGCTAATATGAAGAAAAAGCTTTTATAAATGAGTTCATATTATGCTACGAAATACTATTAACTACTCTTAATATTCTGTATGATTAACTTGTTCCATTTGACTATTTTGAAGGAAATGGCACCGACTACTCGACACACCGTGAATATGAATGAAGAGGAATTCCGTACTTTTCTAGCTTCAAACATAGACGCAGTACAGGCTGCGCTACATACCAACAATAACCTTGGATCTAGCAGTACAGGAAATCGTGTAGGATGCACCTACAAAGAATTCACTGCCTGCAAACCTTTGGAATTTGATGGAACCGAAGGACCGATCGGATTGAAACGGTGGACCGAGAAGGTCGAATCGGTGTTTGCCATAAGTAAGTGTGCTGAAGAGGACAAAGTGAAGTACGCTACGCATACCTTCACAGGTTCTGCGTTAACATGGTGGAATACCTATCTAGAGCAAGTGGGACAAGACGATGCGTACGCACTACCGTGGTCAGCATTCAAGCACTTGATGAACGAGAAGTACCGTCCCAGAACCGAGGTCAATAAGCTCAAGACAGAACTTATTTGATATTACCACGTACGAAAGACGATTCACAAAATTGTGCCTATTGTGTCCGGGAGCATTTGAAGATGAGGAAGAGAAGATCGACGCGTTTGTGAAAGGATTACCGGAAAGAATCCAAGAAGATATAAGTTCACACGAGCCCGCCTCCATACAACAGGCATGTAGAATGGCTCACAAACTAGTGAACCAGATTGAAGAAAGAATTAAAGAACAGACTGCTAAAGAGGCCAATGTGAAGCAAGTCAAAAGAAAGTGGGAGGAAAACGGTGATAAGAATCACCAATACAACAACAACAGCAATTACAACAATAATCGCAACAATTATCCCAACAATCGCAACATCAATCGCAACTACAACAAATGGCCCAACAACAACAACAACAACAACAATAACAACAACAACAGCAACAACAACAACAGCAACTACAACAATCATCCCAACAACAATAATAACCGCAACAACAACAACAATCAGAAGCAGCTATGCCAAAGGTGTGAAAAGTATCACTCGGGGTTCTGCACCAAATTTTGCAACAAGTGTAAAAGAAATGGTCATAGCGCGGCGAAGTGTGAGGTCTACGGACCAGGGGTTAATAGAACGAAAGGAACAAATAGTGTCGGAATGAGTAATGGCGGAGCAAGTAGTGTCGGAGCAAGTTATGCCAATGTAGTTTGTTATAAATGTGGAAAACCGGGCCACATTATTAGAAATTGCCCGAACCAGGAGAACACGAATGGACAAGGCCGCGGAAGAGTTTTCAATATTAATGCGGCAGAGGCACAGGAAGACCCGGAGCTTGTTACGGGTACGTTTCTTATTGACAATAAATCTGCTTACGTTTTATTTGATTCGGGTGTGGATAGAAGCTATATGAGTAGAGATTTTTGTGCTAAATTAAGTTGTCCATTGACGCCTTTGGATAGTAAATTTTTACTCGAATTAGCAAATGGTAAATTAATTTCAGCAGATAATATATGTCGGAATCGAGAAATTAAACCGGTTAGCGAAACATTTAAGATTGATTTGATACCAGTAGAGTTAGGGAGTTTTGATGTGATAATCGGTATGGACTAGTTGAAAGAAGTGAAAGCAGAGATCGTTTGTTACAAAAATGCAATTCGCATTATACGAGAAAAAGAAAAACCCTTAATGGTGTACGAAGAAAAGGGCAACACGAAGCTACATCTTATTAGTAATTTGAAGGTACAAAAACTAATAAGAAAAGGTTGCTATGCTGTTCTAGCACACGTCGAGAAAGTACAAACTGAAGAAAAGAGCATCAATGATGTTCCCAATGCAAAAGAATTTCCCGATGTATTTCCGAAAGAATTACCGGGATTACCCCCACATCGATCCGTTGAATTTCAAATAGATCTTGTACCAGGAGCTGCACCAATAGCTCGTGCTCCTTACAGACTCGCACCCAGCGAGATGAAAGAACTGCAAAGCCAATTACAAGAACTTTTAGAGCGTGGTTTCATTCGACCAAGCACATCACCGTGGGGAGCTCCTGTTTTGTTTGTCAAGAAGAAAGATGGTACATTCAGGTTGTGTATCGACTACCGAGAGTTGAACAAACTTACCATCAAGAACCGCTACCCACTACCGAGAATCGACGACTTATTTGATCAACTACAAGGCTCGTCTGTTTATTCAAAGATTGACTTACGTTCCGGGTATCATCAAATGCGGGTGAAAGAAGATGATATTCCAAAGACTGCTTTCAGAACACGTTACGGTCATTACGAGTTTATGGTCATGCCGTTTGGTTTAACTAATGCGCCAGCTGTGTTCATGGACCTTATGAACCGAGTGTGTGGACCATACCTTGACAAGTTTGTCATTGTTTTCATTGATGACATACTTATTTACTCAAAGAATGACCAAGAACACGGTGAACATTTGAGAAAGGTGTTAGAAGTATTGAGGAAGGAAGAATTGTACGCTAAGTTTTCAAAGTGTGCATTTTGGTTGGAAGAAGTTCAATTCCTCGGTCACATAGTGAACAAAGAAGGTATTAAGGTGGATCCGGCAAAGATAGAAACTGTTGAAAAGTGGGAAACTCCGAAAACTCCGAAACACATACGCCAGTTTTTAGGACTAGCTGGTTACTACAGAAGGTTCATCCAAGACTTTTCCAGAATAGCAAAACCCTTGACTGCATTAACGCATAAAGGGAAGAAATTTGAATGGAATGATGAACAAGAGAAAGCGTTTCAGTTATTGAAGAAAAAGCTAACTACGGCACCTATATTGTCATTGCCTGAAGGGAATGATGATTTTGTGATTTATTGTGACGCATCAAAGCAAGGTCTCGGTTGTGTATTAATGCAATGAACGAAGGTGATTGCTTATGCGTCTAGACAATTGAAGATTCACGAACAAAATTATACGACACATGATTTGGAATTAGGCGCGGTTGTTTTTGCATTAAAGACTTGGAGGCACTACTTATATGGCGTCAAAAGTATTATATATACCGACCACAAAAGTCTTCAACACATATTTAATCAGAAACAACTGAATATGAGGCAGCGTAGGTGGATTGAATTATTGAATGATTACGACTTTGAGATTCGTTACCACCCGGAGAAGGTAAATGTGGTAGCTGATGCCTTGAGCAGGAAGGACAGAGAAACCATTCGAGTAAAATCTATGAATATAATGATTCATAATAACCTTACTACTCAAATAAAGGAGGCGCAACAAGGAGTTTTAAAAGAGGGAAATTTAAAGGATAAAATACCCAAAGGATCGGAGAAGCATCTTAATATTCGGGAAGACGGAACCCGGTATAGGGCTGAAAGGATTTGGGTACCAAAATATGGAGATATGAGAGAAATGGTACTTAGAGAAGCTCATAAAACCAGATACTCAATACATCCTGGAACGGGGAAGATGTACAAGGATCTCAAGAAACATTTTTGGTGGCCGGGTATGAAAGCCGATGTTGCTAAATACGTAGGAGAATGTTTGACGTGTTCTAAGGTCAAAGCTGAGCATCAGAAACCATCAGGTCTACTTCAACAACCCGAAATCCCGGAATGGAAATGGGAAAACATTACCATGGATTTCATCACTAAATTGCCAAGGACTGCAAGTGGTTTTGATACTATTTGGGTAATAGTTGATCGTCTCACCAAATCAGCACACTTCCTGCCAATAAGAGAAGATGACAAGATGGAGAAGTTAGCACGACTGTATTTGAAGGAAGTCGTCTCCAGACATGGAATACCAATCTCTATTATCTCTGATAGGGATGGCAGATTTACTTCAAGATTCTGGCAGACATTACAGCAAGCATTAGGAACTTGTCTAGACATGAGTACTGCCTATCATCCACAAACTGATGGGCAGAGCGAAAGGACGATACAAACGCTTAAAGACATGCTACGAGCATGTGTTATTGATTTCAGAAACAGTTGGGATCGACATCTACCATTAGCAGAATTTTCCTACAACAACAGCTACCATTCAAGCATTGAGATGGCGCCCTTTGAAGCACTTTATGGTAGAAAGTGCAGGTCTCCGATTTGTTGGAGTGAAGTGGGGGATAGACAGATTACGGGTCCGGAGATTATACAAGAAACTACCGAGAAGATCATCCAAATTCAACAACGGTTGAAAACCGCCCAAAGTCGACAAAAGAGCTACGCTGACATTAAAAGAAAAGATATAGAATTTGAAATTGGAGAGATGGTCATGCTTAAAGTTGCACCTTGGAAAGGCGTTGTTCGATTTGGTAAACGAGGGAAATTAAATCCAAGGTATATTGGACCATTCAAGATTATTGATCGTATCGGACCAGTAGCTTACCGACTTGAGTTACCTCAACAACTCGCGGCTGTACATAACACTTTCCACGTCTCGAATTTGAAGAAATGTTTTGCTAAAAAAGATCTCACTATTCCGTTAGATGAAATCCAAATCAACGAAAAACTTCAATTCATCGAAGAACCCATCGAAATAAAGGATCGTGAGGTTAAAAGACTTAAGCAAAACAAGATACCAATTGCTAAGGTTCGATGGAATGCTCGTAGAGAACCCAAGTTCACCTGGGAGCGTGAAGATCAGATGAAGAAGAAATACCCGCATCTATTTCCAGAAGATTCGTCAACACCTTCAACAGCTTAAAATTTCGGGACGAAATTTATTTAACGGGTAGGTACTGTAGTGACCCGAACTTTTCCATGTTTATATATATTAATTTAGATTGATATTTACATGATTAAATGTTTCCAACATGTTAAGCAATCAAACTTGTTAAGACTTGATTAATTGAAATATGTTTCATATAGACAATTGACCACCCAAGTTGACCGGTGATTCACGAACGTTAAAACTTGTAAAAACTATATGATGACATATATATGGATATATATATATATATATATAGTTAACATGATACTATGATAAGTAAACATATCATTAAGTATATTAACAATGAACTACATATGTAAAAACAAGACTACTAACTTAATGATTTTTAAACGAGACATATATGTAACGATTATCGTTGTAAAGACATTTAATGTATATATATCATATTAAGAGATATTCATACATGATAATATCATGATAATATAATAATTTAAAATCTCATTTGATATTATAAACATTGGATTAACAATATTTAACAAGATCGTTAACCTAAAGGTTTCAAAACAACACTTACATGTAACGACTAACGATGACTTAACGACTCAGTTAAAATGTATATACATGTAGTGTTTTAATATGTATTTATACACTTTGAAAGACTTCAATACACTTATCAAAATACTTCTACTTAACAAAAATGCTTACAATTACATCCTCGTTCAGTTTCATCAACAATTCTACTCGTATGCACCCGTATTCGTACTCGTACAATACACAGCTTTTAGATGTATGTACTATTGGTATATACACTCCAATGATCAGCTCTTAGCAGCCCATGTGAGTCACTTAACACATGTGGGAACCATCATTTGGCAACTAGCATGAAATATCTCATAAAATTACAAAAATATGAGTAATCATTCATGACTTATTTACATGAAAACAAAATTACATATCCTTTATATCTAATCCATAAACGAACGACAAAAAACACCTACAAACACTTTCATTCTTCAATTTTCTTCATCTAATTGATCTCTCTCAAGTTCTATCTTCAAGTTCTAAGTGTTCTTCATATATTCTACAAGTTCTAGTTACATAAAATCAAGAATACTTTCAAGTTTGCTAGCTCACTTCCAATCTTGTAAGGTGATCATCCAACCTCAAGAAATCTTTGTTTCTTACAATAGGTTATCATTCTAATACAAGGTAATAATCATATTCAAACTTTGGTTCAATTTCTATAACTATAACAATCTTATTTCAAGTGATGATCTTACTTGAACTTGTTTTCGTGTCATGATTCTGCTTCAAGAACTTCGAGCCATCCAAGGATCCGTTAAAGCTAGATCCATTTTTCTCTTTTCCAGTAGGTTTATCCAAGGAACTTAAGGTAGTAATGATGTTCATAACATCATTCGATTCATATATATAAAGCTATCTTATTCGAAGGTTTAAACTTGTAATCACTAGAACATAGTTTAGTTAATTCTAAACTTGTTCGCAAACAAAAGTTAATCCTTCTAACTTGACTTTTAAAATCAACTAAACACATGTTCTATATCTACATGATATGATAACTTAATGATTTAAAACCTGGAAACACGAAAAACACCGTAAAACCGGATTTACGCCGTCGTAGTAACACCGCGGGCTGTTTTGGGTTAGTTAATTAAAAACTATGATAAACTTTGATTTAAAAGTTGTTATTCTGAGAAAATGATTTTTATTATGAACATGAAACTATATCCAAAAATTATGGTTAAACTCAAAGTGGAAGTATGTTTTCTAAAATGGTCATCTAGACGTCGTTCTTTCGACTGAAATGACTACCTTTACAAAAACGACTTGTAACTTATTTTTACGACTATAAACCTATACTTTTTCTCTTTAGATTCATAAAATAGAGTTTAATATGAAACTATAGCAATTTGATTCACTCAAAACGGATTTAAAATGAAGAAGTTATGGGTAAAACAAGATTGGATAATTTTTCTCACTTTAGCTACGTGAAAATTGGTAACAAATCTATTCCAACCATAACTTAATCAACTTGTATTGTATTTTATGTAATCTTGAGATACCATAGACACGTATACAATGTTTCGACCTATCATGTCGACACATCTATATATATTTCGGAACAACCATAGACACTCTATATGTGAATGTTGGAGTTAGCTATACAGGGTTGAGGTTGATTCTAAAATATATATAGTTTGAGTTGTGATAAATACTGAGATACGTATACACTGGGTCGTGGATTGATTCAAGATAATATTTATCGATCTATTTCTGTACATCTAACTGTGGACAACTAGTTGTAGGTTACTAACGAGGACAGCTGACTTAATAAACTTAAAACATCAAAATATATTAAAAGTGTTGTAAATATATTTTGAACATACTTTGATATATATGTATATATTGTTATAGGTTCGTGAATCAACCAGTGGCCACGTCTTACTTCCCGACGAAGTAAAAATCTGTGAAAGTGAGTTATAGTCCCACTTTTAAAATCTAATATTTTTGGGATGAGAATACATGCAGGTTTTATAAATGATTTACAAAATAGACACAAGTACGTGAAACTACATTCTATGGTTGAATTATCGAAATCGAATATGCCCCTTTTTATTAAGTCTGGTAATCTAAGAATTAGGGAACAGACACCCTAATTGACGCGAATCCTAAAGATAGATCTATTGGGCCTAACAAACCCCATCCAAAGTACCGGATGCTTTAGTACTTCGAAATTTATATCATATCCGAAGGGTGTCCCAGAATGATGGGGATATTCTTATATATGCATCTTGTTAATGTCGGTTACCAGGTGTTCACCATATGAATGATTTTTATCTCTATGTATGGGATGTGTATTGAAATATGAAATCTTGTGGTCTATTATTATGATTTGATATATATAGGTTAAACCTATAACTCACCAACATTTTTGTTGACGTTTTAAGCATGTTTATTCTCAGGGGATTATTAAGAGCTTTCGCTGTCGCATACTTAAATAAGGACGAGATTTGGAGTCCATGCTTGTATGATATTGTGTAAAAACTGCATTCAAGAAACTTATTTTGTTGTAACATATTTGTATTGTAAACCATTATGTAATGGTCGTGTGTAAACAGGATATTTTAGATTATCATTATTTGATAATCTACGTAAAGCTTTTTAAACCTTTATTGATGAAATAAAGGTTATGGTTTGTTTTAAAATGAATGTAGTCTTTGAAAAACGTCTCATATAGAGGTCAAAACCTCGCAACGAAATCAATTAATATGGAACGTTTTTAATCAATAAGAACGGGACATTTCAGCTGTAATGTCTGCCAGAATCTTGAAATAAATCTGCCATCCCTATCAGAGATAATAGAGATTAGTATTCCATGTCTGGAGACGACTTCCTTCAAATACAGTCGCGCTAACTTCTCCATCTTGTCATCTTCTCTTATTGGCAGGAAGTGTGCTGATTTGGTGAGACGATCAACTATTACCTAAATAGTATCAAAACCACTTGCAGTCCTTGGCAATTTAGTGATGAAATCCATGGTAATGTTTTCCCATTTCCATTCCGGGATTTCGGGTTGTTGAAGTAGATCTGATGGTTTCTGATACTCAGCTTTGACCTTAGAACACATCAAACATTCTCCTACGTATTTAGCAACATCGGCTTTCATACCCGTCCACCTAAAATGTTTCTTGAGATCCTTGTACATCTTCCCCATTCCAGGATGTATTGAGTGTCTGGTTTTATGAGCTTCTTTAAGTACCATTTCTCTCATATCTCCAAATTTTGGTACCCAAATCCTTTCAGCCCTATACCGGGTTCCGTATTCCCGAATATTAAGATGCTTCTCCAATCCTTTGGGTATTTCATCTTTTAAGTTTCCCTCTTTTAAAACTCCTTGTTGCGCCTCCTTTATTTGAGTAGTAAGATTAGTATGAATCATTATATTCATAGATTTTACACGAATGGGTTCTTTGTCCTTTCTGCTCAAGGCGTCGGCTACCACATTTGCCTTCCCTGGGTAGTAACGAATCTCAAAGTCGTAATCATTCAACAATTCAATCCACCTGCGCTGCCTCATGTTCAGTTGTTTCTGATTAAATATGTGTTGAAGACTTTTGTGGTCGGTATATATAATACTTTTGACCCTATATAAGTAGTGCCTCCAAGTCTTTAATGCAAAAACAATCGCGCCTAATTCTAAATCATGCGTCGTATAATTCTGTTCGTGAATCTTCAATTGTCTAGACACATAAGCAATTACTTTCATTCGTTGCATTAATATACAACCGAGACCTTGCTTTGAGGCGTCACAATATATCACAAAATCATCATTCCCTTCAGGTAATGACAATATAGGTGCCGTAGTTAACTTTTTCTTTAATAATTGAAACGCTTTCTCTTGTTCATCTTTCCATTCAAATTTCTTCCCTTTATGCGTTAATGCAGTCAAGGGTTTTGCTATTCTGGAAAAGTCTTGGATGAACCTTCTGTAGTAACTAGCTAGTCATAAAAACTGGCGCATGTGTTTCGGAGTTTTCGGAGTTTCCCGCTTTTCAACGGTTTCAATCTTTGCTGGATCCACCTGAATACCTTCTTTGTTCACTATGTGACCAAGGAATTGAATTTCTTCCAACCAAAATGCACACTTTGAAAACTTAGCTTACAGTTTTTCTTTTCTCAGCAACTCCAGCACTTTTCTCAAGATATGGCCCACAATGACAAACTTGTCAAGATATGGCCCACAAACTCGTTTCATGAGGTCCATGAACACAGCTGGTGCGTTAGTCAATCCAAACGGCATAACCATAAACTCGTAATGACCGTAACACGTCCTAAAAGCAGTCTTTGAATATCATCCTCATTCACCCGCATTTGATGATATCCAGAACGTAAATCGATCTTCGAACAGACGAGCCTTGTAGTTGATTAAATAAGTCGTCGATTCTCGGTAGTGGGTAGCGGTTCTTGATGGTAAGTTTGTTCAACTCTCGATAGTCGATACACAACCTAAATGTACCATCTTTCTTCTTGACAAACAAAACAGGAGCTCCCCATGGTGATGTGCTTGGTCGAATGAAACCACGCTCTAAAAGTTCCTGTAACTGACTTTGTAATTCTTTCATTTCGCTGGGTGCGAGTCTGTATGGAGCACGAGCTATTGGTGCAGCTCCTGGTACAAGGTCTATTTGAAATTCAACGGATCGATGTGGGGGTAATCCCGGTAATTCTTTCGGAAATACATCGAGAAATTCTTTTGTGACGGGAACATCACTGATGTCCTTTTCTTAAGGTTTAACTTCCTCGATGTGTGCTAGAATGATGTAACATGTGATACCCTGTACAAAACCATCGTGTACGAATCATCAACAACAGGATCATTACAAGGTTAAGTACTATATGCTGTAATTAAAGAAGTTGCATTCACGATAAAAAGGTGATGTCATAACCGACATCAAATATTTTACATTTCAAAAGCATGCTTCGCTAAGTAGAAGCAAATAATAAGTGTATGTGACCACAATGGTCGCTACAAGTCATAGTTCAAAAGTACTAAAGTTTGAATGCAAGGTAAAGTAGTTCATGCGATGACAACTCTAAGCAGCGGGTGTCTACAGCACGACTAGTACACAGCGGAAGCAACCTTAAGCACCTGAGAAATACATGCTTAAAAACGTCAACACAAAGGTTGGTGAGCTATAGTTTAAGTATAACAGTATGTAAGGTAGGCCACTAGATTTCAGTGCTACAAAGAGCGTTTCAAAACAGTATGATAAAGTATATGTTAACCGTGGGCACTTGGTAACTAACTTAACGTTTATACCCCCTGAAAGTACACTTGGCAAGTGCGTATGTATACGAAGTATTAAACACTCGTTAAATGCTAGCGCTACTAGCCCGAGTGGGGATGTCAAACCCTATGGATCCATATCTAAGATTCGCGTTCACGGTTCAAAAACCAATGATTAAACGTTACCGAGCTAAAGGGAATGTTTATGCCGTTGTATAACCCACACATATATAAGTTTAAGTACTCGTGCCTAGTATGTAAAACATAAAATCCGCATGTATTCTCAGTTCCCAAAATAAGTTAAAGTAAAAAGGGAATGCTATAACTCACAATGATAATGTAGTCGTAAAGTCGGTCCGGTAAAGGTGTGCAAGTAATCGGTCCGAAGGTCATCAACCTAAGGCAAATAATACTAAGTCAGTAAATCGTCTTAATAGGCTTAAAAGTATGTATTTAAGGCCTTAAGGGTCATCATCATTCATCATTAAACAAAAGGCGTAAGGTAAGTTTCGTTTATGAAAGTAGTTTAAAACAAAGTCTGACTTCAGTCAGTCACCACGGCCTCTACCCTTACTGAATTAAGGTGATACCAGTGGCCATGGCTCCGTCTATGAGTCCCTTAAGTGTGGTAAAATTTTCCATTGGCGACCTCGATAAGCATACTCTCTTTTAACGGGACTAATGACCAATTAATCTTATCGCAAAAATGTCTACATACATAACTTCTATCCGCACCAGTATCAAACAAGACAGAAGCTAAAAGATTGTTGATTTTGAATATACCTGTCACCAAGTCGGGGTTATCTCGTGCATCCCTTGCATTAACATTAAAAGCTCGTCCACGAGGTGGTCCTCCGTCTTTTCGCTTGTTTGGGCACGCATTTCTGAAATGGCCCGTCTGTCCACATTCGTAACACTTCTTCGGTCCATTGGTGTTTGGCTTCCCATTCAAAGTAGTGACCTTGCAGTCCTTCTCGATGTGCCCAGCCCGTTGGCAATTCTCACAAACAACATTGCAATACCCAGTGTGGTGTTTGTAACACCTCTTGCATTGTGGTAAGGTTCCTTTGTAGTTTGGGTTGGTGTTGGTGTTGTTGTTGGGATTAGGGTTTCCACCGTTATTGTGCCTCTTGGCGGGGGTTTGATCGTAGTTTCTCCCCCTGTTGTTGTTGTTGTTGTTGTTGTTGTTGTTGTGGTTGTGGTGGTTGTTATCCCATTTCCTCTTTTCGGTACTACCGGCTTCAAACTTAGCCTTCTCCGGCTCATCAATAAGAATCTGATTCATGAGAGTATGCGCCATGCGCATTGCTTCGGGAACATTCGGTGGTTTGGATGAGGTGACATTTCCTTTGATGGACTTAGGGAGTCCCGAGAAGTATTTTTCCATGCGCTTGAATTCAGGGGTGACCCTGGTCGGACACATCAGTGCTAACTCCAAAAACCTACGATTGTAACTGTTAAGGTCGTTCCCTAGGGCCTTCAACTGCATGAATTCAATTTCCATCTTCTGAATTTCGGTTCTCGGACAATACTCATCAATCATAGCCGCCTTGAATTCCTCCCATGGCGTAGCATACGCCTCATCGATACCTTTCGCTTGAGCTAACGTGTTCCACCACGTTAGCGTGCCGTCAGATAGCGTGCAAGATGCAAACTTGGTCTTATTGTCCTCCGAACAGTTGCTAACTCGAAATACTGATTCAAGTTTCTCGAACCATCTGGTGAGGCCAACTGGTCCCTCGGTGCCGCTGAAGTTATGCGGTTTACAGATTTGGAATTCCTTGTATGTACACCCATTTCGAACGGGTGGAATAATCGGTGGTGGTGGCGGTGGAGCTTCGAGATTTCTTTCTGCTAGGGCTGCAGCGACCCGTTCGTTGATCATGTCCTCAATCTGGGCGGCGGTAGGTGTAGATCTCCCGTTAGCCATGATATTCTAAACAAAATTTTTGACTCAAGTCAAAATCCAGTATGCAAGTAGTAATAATACAGTATATAGTGACCAACATGGAATCAAAACATCACATGTTATTAAATAATGCATCTAGGTACAAATACCACAGAATCATCGTACAGTAATGTAAATAGAACATCGTGCAAGAATTAAATAACGCAAAGTTCCCTTAATAATAATAATAAGTTACATACATTTGAATAAGTTCGTACAATACATATGAAATACATGAAACTATATCTAGATTACATCATGAAATCTAAATACAAGGTCCTACGGTGAAGGCGGGTGAACTGCTCCTCGAGCCAACTGCTCCTCGAGCTCAGTGACTCGAGCTCGGAGAGTCTCAATCTCTCTCATCAGTTCCTCGTTAGAGGGAGCTGGTGGGGCAAGCGGTGCAGGTGGGGCGGGTGGTGCGGGTGGTGCTGATGTAGATGGTCCGGCTCCGGATGTAGACGGTACATCCCTAGATGTAAGTGGTCCGTATCTAAATCTGGGTGGTACGGTTCCAGGAATAGTCAATACGTAACGGGAAACCTTACGTATCTGTGGGTCGGCAGGGTATGGCACAACTCGTTTACGAGCAGTAACCCTACGACGATGGCCAAATGCGTCAGTAAAAGCACGACCTCCATTCACCCCTGGAATGACGGTGCCGTCGAAGCGGTACCGCTTCTTCGGCGGGGTGGAGGGTGCCTGAATAGGTCTATCAGTAGGATCCTCATCATCGCTGGAGTTGTCTGATGATGAAGAATCGGCGGATGATGAGTCATCCGAATCATGTGGTGGTGACACTGGTGGCTGAGCTGGTAATCCTAAGCGTCCGAAGACGGCCAACATCTGTCTGTGTCTGCCTGGCGGAATCACGACTAAACGTCTGTCGGGAGTGCGTCGGCAAAGCGTGCGCATGTGGTTACGAAACGACCCTTCCCCGAACTCCGCGGGGATCTCAATACCACCAATGCGGGGCTGTGACCTCGAGGGTCCGGGAGCAGACACTGGGGCAGGTGCACTAGTACCAGCTCCAGAAGTAGAAGCACCGGGATCACTAGTGGGTGTCGGGGCCGGTGTATCGGCAGTAGCAGCAGCATGTGTAGCAGTAGGTAGGGCGACGGGGTCTGAGTCTGTACTGCCCGAAATGCCAGCGGGTGGAACATCCGACATCTGAACAAGGAAAAATAAATTTTCCATGTCAGTAAGTCATAAGCAAGCACGTATTAGGCCAACAGTTTAAATCATGTATAACAGTAACTAGCATGGCAATAACAGCAATTCGTATGAAAGTAGCATGCAATCAAAAGCAAGTAATAGCATGCAGTAGTGAAATCATGTAGTAGCATATGGCATATAGCAGTAACAGTAAGCAGCAGCATGCAGTAAGTTCAGCAGAAACACGTAAACTAGCAAGTTGTAGATTAGTCCTATTAGTGAATCCTACTCGGATCGGTCTTAGACTCACTAATGCAACCTAATTCCCTACAACCAATGCTCTGATACCAAATGTGATGCCCCGTACAAAACCATCGTGTACGAATCATCAACAACAGGATCATTACAAGGTTAAGTACTATATGCTGTAATTAAAGAAGTTGCATTCACGATAAAAAGGGGATGTCTAACCGACATCAAATGTTTTACATTTCAAAAGCATGCTTCACTAAGTAGAAGCAAATAATAAGTGTATGTGACCACAATGGTTGTTACAAGTCATAGTTCAAAAGTACTAATGTTTGAATGCAAAGTAAAGTAGTTCATGCGTGGACAACTCTAAGCAGCGGGTGTCTACAGCACAACAGGTAAGACAGCGGAAGCAACCTCAAGCACCTGAGAAATACATGCTTAAAAACGTCAACATAAAGGTTGGTGAGCTATAGTTTAAGTATAACAGTATGTAAGGTAGGCCACGAGATTTCAGTGCTACAAAGAGCGTTTCAAAACAGTATGATAAAGTATATGTTAACCGTGGGCACTTGGTAACTAACATAACGTTTATACCCCCTGAAAGTACACTTGGCAAGTGCGTATGTATACGAAGTATTAAACACTCGTTAAATGATAGCGCTACTAGCCCGAGTGGGGATGTCAAACCCTATGGATCCATATCTAAGATTCGCGTTCACGGTTCAAAAACCAATGATTAAACGTTACCGAGCTAAAGGGAATGTTTATGCCGTTGTATAACCCACACATATATAAGTTTAAGTACTCGTGCCTAGTATGTAAAACATAAAATCCGCATGTATTCTAAGTTCCCAAAATAAGTTAAAGTAAAAAGGGAATGCTATAACTCACAATGATAATGTAGTCGTAAAGTCGGTCCGGTAAAGGTGTGCAAGTAATCGGTCTGAAGGTCCTCAACCTAAGGAAAATAATACTAAGTCAGTAAATCGTCTTAATAGGTTTAAAAGTATGTATTTAAGGTCTTAAGGGTCATCATCATTCATCATTAAACACAAGGCGTAAGGTAAGTTTCGTTTATGAAAGTAGTTTAAAACAAAGTCTGACTTCAGTCAGTCACCACGGCCTCTACCCTTACTGAATTAAGGTGATACCAGTGGCCATGGCTCCGTCTATGAGTCCCTTAAGTGTGGTAAAATTTACAGAAGCAAACTCGTCTTGGTTTGACCGTGGCGACGGTCTAAGTGCGAGTAGGTCAGAAATTTCTGCACAACTTTAAAGGACATAGTGACGATCGGAGGGCCATAAATCCTAAACCGTAACTCGGATTAAGACGAGTCCTATATGAAAAGTTATCTACTCGAAAAGTTGTATCTAAAAATCAAGTTTAGAACAGCCCAGGTCTACTGGTCTGTTACAGAAACATCAGATCAGTAGCTTTTGGACAGAACAGTGAGTTTAAAAGGGTTCCGGTGGTCTTGGTGCTTGATGTTCATCATGGTTCTCATCCTCGATGCATATAGCTTCAAGTGTACAACTCATTGATGTATCTACATCATCTTAACCAAGTCTTGACCATCATAACCCATGTGCAAGTCTAAGACATGAAGCACAACTCACTTAAGAGTTGTATGAAGTTTGATGAACCAAAGTTGCATCAAAGTCTTAGATCTAACACATACATGGACTTTAAAGCTAATAACAAGTTACAAACTTGAAAGTAAACTAACTAATCAAGATCATAAGTAGTAGAACATAGTTCTTAGTTTGATCTTGAAGATCCAAGACTCAAAAGTCTAGATCCAAAGTTATATTTAAAGAAAACTTATTTGTGTGTTCTTGGACTTTCAAGGTTAACTTAATTTGTTCAAGAGATATGAGATCAAGACTAACTTGTAGTACTTGACCATATACACTAACTACATGAAATTAAAGTGCATAAATTGAAGAAGTAAACTTAAATAAACAAGAAAAGGTTCATGGTTGTTCATACTTTAAAGATTCAAACCAAGGTTTGATCTTTAGAAAGTAAACTTTAAAGTTTACTTCATGAACTTCAAGTATGTCTTTCAACCATGAACTTTATAAACTTTAAACAAGTATTTAGTGGAGATCATAAACTAGAGAGTTTATGTCTTGTATGTTCTTGAAGATTCAAGATAAAAGAAGAATTAAACTAAGAAGTTTGATTCTTGAAAACATGCAAGTAAATAAAGATAATAACAACTAGTAATCAACACAAGTAACAAAAGATTTAACAAACAAGGAATGATGATGATGAATGCCTTAAGATTTCAGTTTTACAAGAGAAAAAGGAAGGAGAAAACTCAAGTTACTTACAAAGATGTAAAGGAAAGATGAGAGAAAAAAGAAGAGAAAAGTTGCAAGTAATTTAGGTGTGTGAAAAATGAAATGGAACAAGTGAATGGAGTAATCAAAAAAAAAAACCAAACACCTCTAAAGGCCTCCCTTGGCCATCGGTTTGCAAAGAGGGAAGGGCGGAAGGGATTGCTCACTAGTCACTAGTATGTATTTGTCCTTTAAAGGTGGTTAATAAGAGAACTTGCATGGGGATTATGGTAACTAGATTCTTTATGTCTTCCAAACTAACTAATTAAGGTTCAAGTAATACTTACACTTTGAAAGAGTGGGCTAACTAAGCCCACTTAAAGGTAGGGTGGGCTTACATAAGTCCATTAACACTAACAAGGCCCAAGTTCAAGTATTTACCAAGTTAAACCAATTAAAGCCCAAGTAACTAACAAGTAACCTTTGTTAATTAAAATGATTAATAAAACTAATCATGAATGCAAATAATATCTAGAAATATTATTCGTGCAAGTTCCGGGTGTCACAAAGACGTTTCGGGCAATTAAAGTCAAGTTCGGGCAATCATGGTAACATGTAAATGTAATAACATACATTCGTTTAATCACACGTATTAATAATAACAATTATTAATAAATAAACGTTGGAAATTCCAGGGTCGTTACATAACAACCTTTTCTTATTAGTTTTTGCGCCTTCAAACTACTAATAAGATTTAATTTCGCGTTGTTCTTTTCTCCGTACACCATTAAAGGTTTTCCTTTTTCACGCATAATGCGAATCGCATTTTTGTAACAAACGACCTCTGCTCTCACCTTTTTCAACCAGTCCATGCCAATTATTACATCAAAACTCCCTAACTCGACTGGTATTAAATCAATTTTAAACGTTTCATCCCCCAGTTTAATTTCTCTCTCCTGACATATATTATCTGCTGAAATTAATTTACCGTTTGCTAATTCAAGTAAAAATTTACTATCCAAATGCGTCAATGGGCAACTTAATTTAGCACAAAATTCTCTACTCATATAACTTCTATCCGCACCTGAATCAAATAAAACATAAACAGATTTATCGTCAATAAGAAACGTACCCGTAACAAGCTCCGGGTCTTCCTATGCTTCTGCCGCATTAATATTGAAAACTCTTCCACGGCCCTGCCCATTAGTATTCCCCTGATTCGGGCAATTTCTAATAATGTGGCCCGGTTTTCCACATTTATAACAAACAGCATTGGTATTACTTGCTCCGACACTATTCGTTTCGGCATTACTTGTTCCGACATTATTTGTTCCTTTAGTTCTGTTAAACTTTGGTTCGTAGACCTCACACTTTGTCGCGCTATGACCATTTCTTTTACACCTGTTGCAAAATGTCGTGCAAAACCCCTGATGATTTTCTTCACACCTATGACATGGCTGTTTTTGGTTTTTGTTGTCGTTGTTGTTATTGAGGTTGTTGTTGGGATCATTATTGTTGTTGAAACGGTTGTTGTAGTTGTTGTTGTTGTTGGGATGTTTGTTGTAGTTATTGTTAGAATTGCGGTTATTGTTGCGATTGTTATTAAGGTTGTTGGGAAAGTTGTTGCGATTGTGATTGTAATTGTTGTTGTTGTTGTAATGGTTACTCTTGTCACCGTTTTCCTCCCACTTCCTCTTGAGTTGTTTCGTGTTGGCTTCTTCGGCCGCCTTCTCTTTAATTCTTCCCTCAATCTGATTTATGAGTTTATGAGCCATTCGACTTGCCTTCTGTATAGAAGCGGGCTCGTGTGAACTCACATCTTCTTGAATCCTAACTGAAAACCCTTTTACAAATGCATCGATCTTCTCTTCTTCATCTTCGAATGCTCCCGGACACAATAGGCACAACTCTGTGAATCATCGTTCATATGTGGTAATGTCGAACCCTTGTGTTCGTAACTCTCTAAGTTCTGCCTTGAGTTTATTAACTTCGTTTCTAGGACGGTACTGTTCGTTCATCAATTGCTTGAATGCCGACCATGGTAGTGCGTAAGCAGCATTTTGTCCTACCTGTTCAAGATAGGTGTTCCACCACGTTAACGCGGTACCTGTGAAGGTATGCGTAGCGTACTTAACTTTGTCCTCTTCAGTACACTTACTTATGGAAAACACCGATTCGACTTTCTCGGTCTACCGTTTCAATCCAATTGGTCCTTCGGTTCCATCAAATTCCAAAGGTTTGCATGCAGTGAATTCTTTATAGAAGCATCCTACACGATTTCTTGCGCCGTTAGCTGCATTGCTAGATTCAGAGTTATTGTTGGTATGTAGCGCAGCCTGTACTGCAGCTATGTTTGCAGCAAGAAAGGTACGAAATTCCTCTTCGCTCATATTCATGGTTTGTCGAGTAGTCGGTGCCATTTCCTTTAAAATAGCCAACAGAATCGAGTTAATCATACAGAATATTAAGAGTAGTCAACAGTATTTCGTAGCATAATATGAACTCATTTATAAAAGCTTTTTCTTCATATTAGCGTTTTATAATTTTAAATTCGGGTACTACCTACCTGTTAAGTTCATACTTAGTAGCTAATATACAATTCAACTACTATAATTCCATATGAAAAACTGATTATAATAATATATCACATACAAATATTCTTCAAACTTACAACTTCGCTATATTACATATATCATGAAATATAGTACACTTTGATACATGACAGTTTTGAAGATAAACCTAGTTAATACGCAAGTTGTTCAGCAAAGGAAATAAAGACACGTAATTCATAAGTCCAGAAATAAGTCATGCGTTCTGGTTTTACTAAGACGACTTCCCATCCTTGGTCTTGTGGAAAATAACTGTTATGACCATTGGCTAGGCAGCATGTTGTAATTTCGTCAAAAGGACGAGGGTTTCGTAATGTCCAACAGCCCCGTAATAATCTAAAAACCTTGTTTCTCACCCCAACTACTGAATCCGTCACTTGTGGGAAGGTTTTATTTAAAAGCTGTAACCCAATGTTCTTTTTCTCACTTTGGTAAGAAGCGAACATCACTAACCTGTAAGTATAACATGCTTCTTTATGTTGCATGTTAGAAGCTCTTTCTAACTCACGAAACCCTATGTTGGGATATGTTGAGTCAAAATAGGTTCTTAACCCATAGCGTAAAATTACATTTGGGTTCCTCGCATTTAACGCTTTAAAGAAAACACGGCGTTACTTACGGTCTCCCCAATGTGATATACCCCACCTATCAAAGGAAATCCTTTTATAAACTAAGGCTTTTCTGGAAAGTCTTTCAAATGTTTGACAAGTTAATTTCGCCATAACTAAATGTGTTGATGAATTCTGACCGACTCTAGACAAGATTTCCTCAATCATATCCTCTGGTAGGTCTTCTAAAATATTCGGTTGTCTACCCTTAACGTCCATTTTATTTTTATACTGTAAAATAGACAAGGATTAGATTCGTAAAAGATAATTAACAAACAATACAAGCAATTTTTACATAGAACATAAAAGTACAAGCACACTACAATACATATAATACACAACATGATTACAACCCTCTAATCTGAATCACTGGTTTCTTCTTCTTCGGACTTGGTTCGTGTAACGACCCTGGAATTTCCAACGTTTATTTATTAATAATTATTGTTATTAATACGTGTGATTAGACGAATGTATGTTATTACATTTACGTGTTGCCATGATTGCCCGTACTTGACTTTTAAGAGCCCGAAACGTCTTTGTGACACACGAAACTTCACGAATAATATTTTCAAGTATTATTTACATTCATGATTAATTTTATTAATCATTTTAATTAACTATGGTGACTAGTTAGTTACTTGGGCTTTATTTGGCTTAACTTGTTATAATTAGAACTTGGGCTTGTTTTAAGCTAATGGACTCTTGAACTTGGGCTTATAAGCCCACCCTACATTTATTAATGGACCTTTAGCCCACTCTTTCAACTTGTAAGTATTAGTTTGAATGGTAACTAGTTAGCTAACTTTGAATTGGAATCTAGTTGCATGTAATCCCCATGTAAATACCCTTAATATCCCACTTTTGTAAGCCTTACACACTAGTGACCAACAAACAAATCTCTCCTCCCTCCCCCACCCAAAAACCGTCGGCCTACCCCCTTGTAAAGGGATAGTTTTGTTTCAAACTTCATTACTTGTTCATTTGATTATTCTCTCATTTTCTCACACACACTTAACTTGCTTTTTCTCTCAAAACTTCCTCTCATCTTTTTCTCTCTAATCTTGTAAGTAGCATGAGTTTCTTTCTTCCTTTTCTTGACTTAAAACCGAAACCAAAAGCACTCTAAATCATCATCATCATACTTTGTTTCTTTTAATCTTTTGTTACTTGTAGATTGATTACTTGTTATTGTTAGTTTGTTACATGTAATTGTTAGTTAATCTTTACTAGTTACAAGATCAAACTTACTAGTTCGATTCTTCATAATATCTTGTATTTATCAAGAACACAAGAACTAAACTTACTAGTTTATGTTCTACATATATTGTTTCAAAAGATTATAAGTTCATTGTTGTTGAAATCATACTTGTAAGTCATGGAAGTAAACTTAAAGTTTACTTTACTTAAAGATCAACTTTGGTTGAATCTTTAAAAGTATGAACAACCATGAATCTTTCTTGTTTATTTAAGTTTACTACTTCATTTATGCACTTCAAATTACTTTTTTGTTGGTTTGTTGGTCAAGAACTACAAGTTAGCCTTGATCTCATTTCTCTTGAACAAAAGTTAACTTTATTAAGTTTCAAGAACATAGAAGTATAACTCTTTAGTTATAACTTCACATACTTGTAATGGATCTAAGTTTTATAGCTTATTATCTACATGTTTTGTTATAAACAAGAGCTTTAAAGCTTACATACACTTTACTAGTTGATAATCTAAGTTTGTAACTTGTTTTTACTCTTAAAGTTCATGTAAGTGTTAGAACTAAGACTTTGATGTAAATTTGGTTCATCAAACTTCATACAACTCCTAAGTGAGTTGATCTACATGTCTTAGACTCACACTTGTGTTATAATTGTCAAAACTCAGTTGTATTACTTTCATATTTCATGTATGTGTTAAAACTAAGACTTTGATGTAACTTTGGTTCATCAAAACACTTACAACTCTTAAGTGAGTTGTGTTTCATGTCTTAGACTTGCACTAGGGTTATGATGGTCAAGACTTGGCTAAGATGATGTAGATACATCAATGAGTTGTATACTTGAAGCTATATGCATCAAGGATGAGAACCATGATGAACATCAAGCACCAAGACCACCGGAACCCTTTTAAACTCACTGCTTCTGTCCAAAACCTACTGACCTGATGCTTCTGGAATAGACCAGTAGACCTGGGCTGTTCTAACATTGATTTTTAGATAGAACTTTTCGAGTAGATAACTTTTCATATAGGACTCGTCTTAATCCAAGTTACGGTTTAGGATTTATGGTCCTCCGATCGTTACTATGTCCTTTAACGTTGTGCAGAAATTTCTGACCTACTCGCACTTAGACCGTCGCCACGGTCAAACCAAGACGAGTTTGCTTCTGTAAATTTTACCACACTTAAGGGAATCATATACGGAGCCATGGCCACTGGTCTCACCTTAATTCAGTAAGGGTAGAGGCCGTGGTGACTGACTGAAGTCAGACTTTGTTTTAAGCTACTTTCATAAACGAAACCTACTTTACGCCTTTTGTTTAATGATGATTGATGATGACCCTTAAGACCTTAAATACATACTTTTAAAATGATTTACTGACTTAGTACTATTTGACTTAGGTTGAGGACTTCGGACCATTTACTTGCACACCTTTCCCGACTACTACTTTACCGCTACATATCATTGTGAGTTATAGCATTCCCTTTTTACTTTAACTTATTTTGGGAACTGAGAATACATGCGGATTTTATGTTTTACATACTAGGCACGAGTACTTAAACTTATATATGTGTGGGTTATACAACGGCATAAACATTCCCTTTAGCTCGATAACGTTTAATCATTGGTTTTTGAACCGTGAACGGGAATCTTAGATATGGATCCATAGGGTTTGACATCCCCACTCGGGCTAGTAGCGCTAGCATTTAACGAGTGTTTAATACTTCGTAGACATACGCACTTGCCAAGTGTACTTTCAGGGGGTATAAACGTTAAGTTAGTTACCAAGTGCCCACGGTTAACATATACTTTATCATACTGTTTTGAAACGCTCTTTGTAGCACTGAAATCTCGTGGCCTACCTTACATACTGTTATACTTAAACTATAGCTCACCAACCTTTGTGTTGACGTTTTTAAGCATGTATTTCTCAGGTGCTTGAGGTTGCTTCCGTTGTCTTACCTGTTGTGCTGTAGACACCCGCTGCTTAGAGTTGTCCACGCATGAACTACTTTACTTTGCATTCAAACATTAGTACTTTTGAACTATGACTTGTAACGAACATTGTGGTCACATACACTTATTATTTACTTCTACTTAGTGAAGCATGCTTTTGAGATGTAAAACATTTGATGTCGGTTATGACATCACCTTTTTATCATGAATGCAACTTCTTTAATTATAGCATATAGTACTTACCCTTGTAATGATCCTGTTGTTGATGATTCGTACACGATGGTTTTGTACGGGGCATCACATTTGGTATCAGAGCATTGGTTGTAGGGAATTAGGTTGCATTAGTGAGTCTAAGACCGACCCGAGTAGGATTCACTAATAGGACTAATCTACAACTTGCTAGTTTACGTGTTTCTGCTAAACTTACTGCATGCTGCTGCTTACTGTTACTGCTATATGCCGTATGCTACTACATGATTTCACTACTGCATGATGCTACTTGCTTTCGATTGCATGCTACTTTCATACGAATTACTGTTATTGCCATGCTAGTTACCGTTATACATGATTTAAACTGTTGGCCTATTATTTGCTTGCTTTATGACATACTGACATGGAAAATTTATTTTTCCTTGTTCAGATGTCGGATGTTCCACCTACTGGCATTTCGGGCAGTACAGACTCAGACCCCGTCACCCTACCTACTGCTACACCTGCTACTGCTACTGCCGATACACCGGCCCCGACACCCACTAGTGATCCTGACGCTTCTACTTCCGGAGCTGGTACTAGTGCACCTGCCCCAGTGTCTGTTTCCGGACCCTCGAGGTCACAGCCCCGTATTGGTGGTATTGAGATCCCCGCGGAGTTCGGGGAAGGGCCGTTTCGTAACCACATGCGCACGCCTTGCCGACGCACTCCCGACAGACGTTTAGTCGTGATTCCGCCAGGCAGACACAGACAGATGTTGGCCGCCTTCGGATGCTTCGGATTACCAGCTCAGCCACCAGTGTCACCACCACACGATTCGGATGACTCATCGTCCTATGATTCTTCATCATCAGACGACTCCAGCGATGATGAGGATCCTGCTGATAGACCTATTCAGGCACCCTCCACCCCGCCGAAGAAGCGGTACCGTTTCGACAGCACCGTCATTCCAGGGGTGAATAGAGGTCGTGCTTTTACTGACGTATTTAGCCATCGTCGTAGGGTTACTGCTCGTAAACGATTTGTGCCATACCCTGCCGACCCACAGATACGTAAGGTTCCCGGTTACATATTGACTATTCCTGGAACCGTACCACCTAGATTTAGATACGGACCACTTACATCTAGGGACGTACCGTCTACATCCAGAGCCGGACCATCTACATCAGCACCACCCGCACCACCCGCCCCACCTGCACCGCCTGCCCCACCAGCTCCCTCTAACGAGGAACTGATGAGGGAGATTGAGACTCTCCGAACTCGAGTCACTGAGCTCGAGGAGCAGTTGGCTCGAGGAGCAGTTCACCCGCCTTCACCGTAGGACCTTGTATTTAGATTTCATGATGTAATCTAGATATAGTTTCATGTATTTCATATGTATTGTACGAACTTATTCAGATGTATGAAACTTATTATTATTAATGAATGGAACTTTGCGTTATTTAATTCTTGTACGATGTTCTATTTATATTACTGTACGATGATTCTGTGGTATTTGTACCTAGATGCGTTATTTAATAACATGTGATGTTTTGATTCCATGTTGGTTGTTATATACTGCATTATTACTACTTGCATACTGGATTTTGACTTGAGTCAAAATTTTTGTTTAGAATACCATGGCTAACGGAAGATCCACACCTACCGCCGCCCAGATTGAGGACATGATCAACGAACGGGTCGCTGCAGCCCTAGCAGAAAGAAATCTCGAAGCTCCACCGCCACCACCACCGGTTATTCCACCCGTTCGAAATGGGTGTACATACAAAGAATTCCAGAGCTGCAAACCGCATAACTTCAGCGGCACCGAGGGACCAGTTGGTCTCACCAGATGGTTCGAGAAACTTGAATCAGTATTCCGAGTTAGAAACTGTTCGGAGGATAATAAGACCAAGTTTGCATCTTGCACGCTATCAGACGGCGCGCTAACGTGGTGGAACACGTTAGCTCGAGCGAAAGGTATCGATGAGGCGTATGCTACGCCATGGGAGGAATTCAAGGCGGCTATGATTGATGAGTATTGTCCGAGAACCGAAATTCAGAAGATGGAAATCGAATTTATGCAGTTAAAGGCTGTAGGGAACGACCTTAACAGTTACAACCGTAGGTTTTTGGAGTTGGCTCTTATGTGTCCGACCATGGTCACCCCCGAATTTAAGCGCTTGGAGAAATACTTCTCGGGACTTCCTAAGTCCATCAAGGGTAATGTTACCTCATCCAAACCACCGAATGTTCCCGAAGCAATGCGCATGGCGCATACTCTCCTGAATCAAATCATCCTTGACGAGCCGGAGAAGGCTAAGTTTGAAGCCGGTAGTAGTGAAAAGGGGAAATGGGACAACAACCATAACAACCACAACAACCACAACAACAACAACAATAACAACAACAACAACAACAGGGGGAGAAACTACGAGCAAACCCCCGCCAAGAGGCACAACAACGGTGGAAACCCTAATCCCAACAACAACACCAACACCAACCCGAACTACAAAGGAACCTTACCTCAATGCAAGCGATGTTACAAACACCACACTGGGTATTGCAATGTTGTCTGTGAGAAGTGCCAACGGGCTGGGCACATCGGGAAGGACTGCAAGGTCACTACTTTGAATGGGAAGCCAAACACCAATGGACCGAAGAAGTGCTACGAATGTGGACAGACGTGCCATTTCAGAAATGTGTGCCCAAACAAGCGAAAAGACGGAGGACCACCCCGTGGTAGAGCTTTTAATGTTAATGCAAGGGATGCACGCGATAACCCCGACTTGGTGACAGGTATATTCACAATCAACAATCTTTTAGCTTCTGTCTTGTTTGATACTGGTGGGGATAGAAGTTATGTATGTAGACATTTTTGCGATAAGATTATTTGGTCATTAGTCCCGTTAAAAGAAAGTATGCTTGTCGAGGTCGCAAATGGAAAACTTGAAAAAGTTGACCACATTAGTCGAGGAGCTATTATCAACATAGCTTGTGCAGATTTCGAAATTGATTTGATACCTATCAAACTGGGAAGTTTTGACGTGATCGTTGGTATGGATTGGTTGAGCAAGATAAAGGCAGATATTATCTGTGGAGATAAAGCACTTCGCATACCACAAGGAGATGGCGAACCACTGGTTATCTATGGAGAGAGATGTACCTCGAAGTTGAACCTCATTAGTTGCGTGAAAGCGCAAAAGATTATGAATAAGGGACGTTTTGCTGTCCTAGCACATGTGAAAGCGGTAGAAACTGAGGAGAAGAGCGTGAACGACGTTCGAATTGTGAACGAATTCTCCGATGTCTTCCCAGAAGAATTGCCTGGATTGCCGCCGCAGAGAGCCGTAGAGTTTCAGATTGATTTAGTGCCAGGAGCAGCACCTGTAGCTCGCGCACCTTATAGACTCGCACCTTCCGAGATGCAAGAATTACAGAGTCAAATACAAGAGCTGTTAGACCGAGGATTTATTCAACCAAGCTTCTCGCCTTGGGGCGCACCTGTGTTGTTTGTGAAGAAGAAGGATGGATCCTTCCGTATGTGTATCGACTACCGTGAACTCAACAAATTGACTATCAAGAATCGGTATCCTCTTCCACGAATTGACGATCTTTTTGACCAACTACAAGGATCGAGTGTCTACTCAAAGATCGATTTGCGATCCGGTTATCACCAGTTGAGGGTGAAGGAAAGTGACGTGATGAAAACTGCATTCAGAACCAGCTATGGTCATTATGAGTTTCTTGTGATGCCATTCGGTTTGACAAATGCACCTGCCGTGTTCATGGACCTCATGAATCGTGTCTGCAAGCCTTACTTGGACAAGTTTGTTATCGTCTTCATAGATGATATCCTCATCTACTCTAAGAGTGAAGAAGAACATGAGCAACACCTCCGATTAGTGCTTGAACTCTTAAGACAAGAGCAACTTTACGCCAAATTCTCCAAGTGTGAATTTTGGTTGAAGGAAGTACAATTTTTGGGTCATGTTGTAAGCGACCAGGGTATCAAAGTTGATCCCGCCAAGATTGAAGCCATCAGCAAGTGGGAGACCCCCACTACTATGACGCATATTCACCAATTCCTAGGTCTCGCCGGTTATTACCGAAGATTCATCGAAGGATTTTCTCTGATTGCGCGTCCTTTGACCGCACTGACTCACAAGGGCAAGAAGTTCACTTGGGAACCCGCACACGAATCAGCATTTCAAACTTTGAAGAAGAAGTTAACCTCCGCACCTATCCTATCACTTCCTGAAGGCAGTGACGACTTTGTTGTTTATTGTGATGCATCGAAGAGTTGTTTTGGTTGTGTACTGATGCAACGATCAAAGGTTATTGCCTATGCCTCCCGACAATTGAAGATTCACGAGCGGAACTACACTACACATGATCTTGAGCTTGGAGCCGTTGTCTTTGCACTTAAATTGTGGAGACATTATTTGTATGGAACTAAGAGCACTATTTTCACCGATCACAAGAGTCTCCAGCACATCTTTGATCAGAAGCAACTGAATATGAGACAGCGTCGATGGATCGAGACGCTCAACGACTACGACTGTGAACTTCGCTATCACCCTGGCAAGGCCAATGTTGTAGCTGACGCTTTAAGCCGAAAGGAGAGGACGGCACCTCTTCGTGTTAGGGCTCTGAACATCACCATCCATTCGAACCTCAAAAGCCAGATCAGAGTAGCCCAAGTTGAGGCTCTCAAGGAGGAGAACATATCTCACGAACATTTGAACATACTTGTCTCTCGATTCGAGGTTAGGGATTCTGGACTCCGATGTTATGCCGGAAGAATTTGGGTACCTCTTTATGGAGATCTACGGAACCTGATACTTGATGAAGCACACAAGTCGAGATATTCGATTCATCCTGGAGCGGGTAAAATGTACCACGACCTTAAAGAACAGTATTGGTGGCCGAATCTTAAGAAGGACGTTGCAACTTATGTTGGGAAGTGTTTGACTTGTTCGAAAGTTAAGGCCGAACATCAGAGACCTTCTGGGTTACTTCAACAGCCGGAAATCCCACAATGGAAGTGGGAAAGGATCACAATGGATTTCATTACTAAGCTGCCGAAGACGGTGGGCGGATGCGATTCTATTTGGGTTATTGTTGACCGCCTTACCAAATCTGCACACTTTCTAGCGATGAAGGAAACTGATACAATGGAAAGACTTGCTCAATTATACATTAAGGAGGTTGTATCACGACACGGTGTACCTTTATCGATCATCTCCGATCGCGATCCCCGTTTTGCTTCTAGATTTTGGTGTTCTTTACAAGAAGCCATGGGAACTCGTCTCGACATGAGCACTGCTTATCATCCCCAGACTGACGGGCAAAGTGAGCGAACGATTCAGACCTTGGAGGACATGCTGCGTGCATGTGTCATTGATTTTGGAAAGGCCTGGGAAAGACATTTGCCACTCGCCGAATTCTCGTACAACAACAGTTATCACTCTAGCATTAATGATGCACCTTTTGAAGCATTGTATGACCGTAAGTGCCGATCTCCTATTTGTTGGGCCGAAGTAGGCGAAAAGCAAATCACCGGACCCGAGGTAGTCCACGAAACCACGGAGAAGATTGCTCAGATCCAAGCTAGACTTAAGACTGCCCGTGATCGCCAAAAGAGTTATGCCGATCTTAAACGTAAAGACTCTGAATTCAACGTTGGTGATCGGGTAATGTTGAAGGTTGCACCTTGGAAAGGTGTGATTTGCTTTGGAAAACGTGGAAAGTTAAACCCACGATACATTGGTCCTTTTGAAATCTTGGAACGTGTTGGACCCGTTGCATACCGTTTGGATCTACCAGCACAATTAAGCTCAGTTCATCCTACCTTCCATGTGTCAAACTTGAAGAAGTGTCTTGCTGCACCAGAACTTATCATACCACTTGAGGAACTTACGATTGACGACAAACTCCACTTCGTGGAAGAGCCTGTTGAGATTATGGATCGTGAGATCAAAACTTTGAAACGCAACAAGATTCCGATCGTCCGAGTGCGATGGAATTCCAAACGAGGACCTGAGTTTACTTGGGAACGAGAGGATCAAATGATGCGGAAGTATCCTCACCTTTTCCCGACTCCTCCATCTACCTCAGCTTAAATTTTGGGACGAAATTTTCTTTAACAGGTGGGTAATGTAACGACCCTGTAATTTCCAACGTTTATTTATTAATAATTATTGTTATTAATACGTGTGATTAGACGAATGTATGTTATTACATTTACGTGTTGCCATGATTGCCCGTACTTGACTTTTAAGAGCCCGAAACGTCTTTGTGACACACGAAACTTCACGAATAATATTTTCAAGTATTATTTACATTCATGATTAATTTTATTAATCATTTTAATTAACTATGGTGACTAGTTAGTTACTTGGGCTTTATTTGGCTTAACTTGTTATAATTAGAACTTGGGCTTGTTTTAAGCTAATGGACTCTTGAACTTGGGCTTATAAGCCCACCCTACATTTATTAATGGACCTTTAGCCCACTCTTTCAACTTGTAAGTATTAGTTTGAATGGTAACTAGTTAGCTAACTTTGAATTGGAATCTAGTTGCATGTAATCCCCATGTAAATACCCTTAATATCCCACTTTTGTAAGCCTTACACACTAGTGACCAACAAACAAATCTCTCCTCCCTCCCCCACCCAAAAACCGTCGGCCTACCCCCTTGTAAAGGGATAGTTTTGTTTCAAACTTCATTACTTGTTCATCTGATTATTCTCTCATTTTCTCACACACACTTAACTTGCTTTTTCTCTCAAAACTTCCTCTCATCTTTTGCTCTCTAATCTTGTAAGTAGCATGAGTTTCTTTCTTCCTTTTCTTGACTTAAAACCGAAACCAAAAGCACTCTAAATCATCATCATCATACTTTGTTTCTTTTAATCTTTTGTTACTTGTAGATTGATTACTTGTTATTGTTAGTTTGTTACATGTAATTGTTAGTTAATCTTTACTAGTTACAAGATCAAACTTACTAGTTTGATTCTTCATAATATCTTGTATTTATCAAAAACACAAGAACTAAACTTACTAGTTTATGTTCTACATATATTGTTTCAAAAGATTATAAGTTCATTGTTGTTGAAATCATACTTGTAAGTCATGGAAGTAAACTTAAAGTTTACTTTACTTAAAGATCAACTTTGGTTGAATCTTTAAAAGTATGAACAACCATGAATCTTTCTTGTTTATTTAAGTTTACTACTTCATTTATGCACTTCAAATTACTTGTTTGTTGGTTTGTTGGTCAAGAACTACAAGTTAGTCTTGATCTCATTTCTCTTGAACAAAAATTAACTTTATTAAGTTTCAAGAACATAGAAGTATAACTCTTTAGTTATAACTTCACATACTTGTAATGGATCTAAGTTTTATAGCTTATGATCTACATGTTTTGTTATAAACAAGAGCTTTAAAGCTTACATACACTTTACTAGTTGATAATCTAAGTTTGTAACTTGTTTTTACTCTTAAAGTTCATGTAAGTGTTAGAACTAAGACTTTGATGTAACTTTGGTTCATCAAACTTCATACAACTCTTAAGTGAGTTGATCTACATGTCTTAGACTCACACTTGTGTTATAATTGTCAAAACTTAGTTGTATTACTTTCATATTTCATGTAAGTGTCAAACCTAAGACTTTGATGTAACTTTGGTTCATCAAACTTCATGCAACTCTCAAGTGAGTTGTGCTTCATGTCTTAGACTTGAACTAAGGTTATGATGGTCAAGACTTGGTTAAGATGATGTAGATACATCAATGAGTTGTACACTTGAAGCTATATGCATCAAGGATGAGAACCATGATGAACATCAAGCACCAAGACCACCGGAACCCTTTTAAACTCACTGTTTCTGTCCAAAACCTACTGACCTGATGTTTCTGTAACATACCAGTAGACCTGGGCTGTTCTAACCTTGAATTTTAGATAGAACTTTTCGAGTAGATAACTTTTCATATAGGACTCGTCTTAATCCGAGTTACGGTTTAGGATTTATGGCCCTCCGATCGTTACTATGTCCTTTAACGTTGTGTAGAAATTTCTGACCTACTCGCACTTAGACCGTCGCCACGGTCAAACCAAGACGAGTTTGCTTCTGTAAATTTTACCACACTTAAGGGACTCATAGACGGAGCCATGGCCACTGGTCTCACCTTAATTCAGTAAGGGTAGAGGCTGTGGTGACTGACTGAAGTCAGACTTTGTTTTAAGCTACTTTCATAAACGAAACCTACTTTACGCCTTTTGTTTAATGATGATTGATGATGACCCTTAAGACCTTAAATACATACTTTTAAAACGATTTACTGACTTAGTACTATTTGACTTAGGTTGAGGACTTCGGACCATTTACTTGCACACCTTTCCCGACTACTACTTTACCGCTACATATCATTGTGAGTTATAGCATTCCCTTTTTACTTTAACTTATTTTGGGAACTGAGAATACATGCGGATTTTATGTTTTACATACTAGGCACGAGTACTTAAACTTATATATGTGTGGGTTATACAACGGCATAAACATTCCCTTTAGCTCGGTAACGTTTAATCATTTGTTTTTGAACCGTGAACGCGAATCTTAGATATGGATCCATAGGGTTTGACATCCCCACTCGGGCTAGTAGCGCTAGCATTTAACGAGTGTTTAATACTTCGTAGACATACGCACTTGCCAAGTGTACTTTCAGGGGGTATAAACGTTAAGTTAGTTACCAAGTGCCCACGGTTAACATATACTTTATCATACTGTTTTGAAACGCTCTTTGTAGTACTGAAATCTCATGGCCTACCTTACATACTGTTATACTTAAACTATAGCTCACCAACCTTTGTGTTGACGTTTTTAAGCATGTATTTCTCAGGTGCTTGAGGTTGCTTCAGCTGTCTTACCTGTTGTGCTGTAGACACCCGCTGCTTAGAGTTGTCCACGCATGAACTACTTTACTTTGCATTCAAACATTAGTACTTTTGAACTATGACTTGTAACGACCATTGTGGTCACATACACTTATTATTTGCTTCTACTTAGTGAAGCATGCTTTTGAGATGTAAAACATTTGATGTTGGTTATGACATCACCTTTTTTATCATGAATTCAACTTCTTTAATTACAGCATATAGTACTTAACCTTATAATGATCCTGTTTTTGATGATTCGTGCACGATGGTTTTGTACGGGGCATCACAGTTCGTTTTCCTAATTTTCTAGGAATATATGGTGTTCCTCTAATACGAGCTGTCGTTTTCCATAATGGTTTAGAAAAACCTGGTGGTTTAGAGGTTCCCGGGTCATTGTTACATTTTAGGAAATACGAATGTTGTCGATACATATAAAGTTCATCGGGGTTGGAATCGGGTTTCTCCATTTTTATACCTTTTCCCTTATTATTTTCTTTCACTTTATTAAATTGGGTCGAGGTAATTTCTATAACATCATTGGAATCCTCATCGGGATCCAATTCATCAAAAAATTGATAATCTTCCCAATATTTTGCTTCCTCGGCGGAAACACCATTGACCATTATTAACTTTGGTACGTTGGTTGAGGGTTTTCTTTTATTTAATCAATTTACTATAGGTATCAAAATTTCTTCCTCCGGAACCTCTTCTTCTTCTTCTTCTGGTTCCTCCTCTTCCGATTCCTCCTCTTCTGGTTCCTCTTCTTCCGGTTCCTCCTCTTCCGGTTCCTCCTCTTCCGGTTCCTCCTCTTCCGGTTCCTCTTCGGAAATTTGTGAATCTTCTCAAAATATATTCGACTCTTCATTATTATTAGGTAAATCAATGGGATTTGTACTAGAGGTAGACATCTATCACACAATATCAAACACGTTAAGAGATTAATATATCACATAATATTTACATGTTAATAATATATAGTTTTCAACAAAAAAATGTTAAGCAATCGTTTTTGAAGAAAAACACAGTCGAAGTCCAGACTCACTAATGCATCCTAACAAACTCGGTAAGACACACTAATGCAATTTTCTGGTTCTCTAAGACCAACACTCGGATACCAACTGAAATGTCCCGTTCATATTGATTATAAACGTTACATATTAATTGATTTCGTAGCGAGGTTTTGACCTCTATATAAGACGTTTTTCAAAGACTGCATTCATTTTTAAAACAACCATAACCTTTATTTTATAGATAAAGGTTTAAAAAGCATTACGTAGATTATCAAATAATGATAATCTAAAATAGACCGTTTACACACGACCATTACATAATGGTTTACAATAAGAATATATTACATCAAAAATAAGTTTCTTGAATGCAGTTTTTACATAATATCATACAAGCATGGACTCCAAATCTTGTCCTTATTTTAGTATGCAACAGCGGAAGCTCTTAATAATCACCTGAGAATAAACATGCTTAAAACGTCAACAAAAATGTTGGTGAGTTATAGGTTTAACCTATATATTATCAAATCATAATAATAGACCACAAGATTTCATATTTCAATATACATCCCAGACATAGAGATAAAATTCATTCATATGGTGAACACCTGGTAACCGACATTAACAAGATGCATATAAGAATATCCCCTATCATTCCGGGAAATCCTTTGGACATGATAAAAACAACATCGAAGTACTAAAGCATCCGGTACTTTGGATGGGGTTCGTTAGGCCCAATAGATCTATCTTTAGGATTCGCGTCAATTAGTAAATCGGTTTACTAATTCTTAGGTTACCAAGCAAAAGGGGCATATTCAGCTTCGATCATTCACCCATATAATGTAGTTTCAATTACTTGTGTCTATTTCGTAAAATATTTATAAAACTGCATGTATTCTCATCCCAAAATATTAGATTTTAAAAGTGGGACTATAACTCACTTTCACAGATTTTTACTTCGTCGGGAAGTAAGACTTGGCCACTGGTCGATTCACGAACCTATAACAAATATGTACATATATATCAAAGTATGTTCAAAATATATTTACAACATTTTTAATACATTTTTAAAGTTTTAAGTTTATTAAGTCAGCTGTCCTCGTTTGTAACCTACAACTAGTTGTCCACAATTAGATGTACAGAAATAAATGGATATATATTATCTTGAATCAATCCACGACCCAGTGTATACACGTCTCAGGCTAGATCACAACTCAAAGTATATATATTTTTGGAATCAACCTCAACCCTGTATAGCTAACTCCAACATTACTGCATATAGAGTGTCTATGGTTGTTCTAAATAATATATATACATGGGTCGATATGATATGTCAAAACATTTGCATACTTGTCTATGGTATCCCAAGATTATATAATATATTAGAATACATGTATAATACAATATAAGTTAGCTAGGATATGATTTGTATAGAATTGTTACAATATTTCCCGTAGCTACAACAATCAAAAATATCCAATCTTGTTTTATCCATAACTTCTTCGTTTTAAATCCGTTTTGAGTGAATTAAATTGATATGGTTTCATATTGAACTCTATTTTATGAATCTAAATAGAAAAAGTATAGGTTTATAGTCGGAAATATAAGTTACAAGTTATTTTTGTAAGAGGTAGTCATTTCAGTCGAAAGAACGACGTCTTGATGACCATTTTGAAAAACATACTTCCACTTTGAGTTTAACCATGATTTTTGGATATAGTTTCATGTTCATAAGAAAAATAATTTTCCCAGAAGAACAACTTTTAAATCAAAGTTTATCATAGTTTTTAATTAACTAACCCAAAACAGCTCGCGGTGTTACTACGATGGCGTATATCCGGATTTACGGTGTTTTTCGTGTTTTCCGGTTTTAAATAATTAAGTTAACATATCATATAGATATAGAACATGTGTTTAGTTAATTTTAAAAGTCAAGTTAGAAAGATTAACTTTTGTTTGCGAACAAGTTTAGAATTAACTAAACTATGTTCTAGTGATAACATGTTCAAATCTTCGAATAAGATAGTTTTATATGTATGAATCGAATTATGTTATGAACATCATTACTACCTCAAGTTTAGTAGGTAAAACTACTGGAAGTGACAAGAAATGATCTAGCTTCAAAGGATCTTGGATGGCTTGAAAGTTCTTGAAGTAGAATCATGACACGATAACAAGTTCAAGTAAGATTATCACTCAAATTAAGATAGTTTTAGTTATAGGAACTGAATCAAAGTTTGTATATGAGTATTACCTTGATTTAGAATGATATCTTACTGTAAACAACAAGGATTTCTTGAGGTTGGATGATCACTTTACAAGATTGGAAGTGAGCTAGTAAACTTGGAAGTATTCTTGATTTTATGAAACTAGAACTTGTAGAATTTATGAAGAACACTTAGAACTTGAAGATGGAACTTGAGAGAGATCAATTAGATGAAGAAAATTGAAGAATGAAAGTGTTTGTAGGTGTTTTTGGTCGTTGGTATATGGATTAGATATAAAGGATATGTAATTTTGTTTTCATGTAAATAAGTCATGAATGATTACTAATATTTTTGTAATTTTATGAGATATTTCATGCTAGTTGTCAATGATGGTTCCCACATATGTTAGGTGACTCACATGGGCTGCTAAGAGCTGATCATTGGAGTGTATATACCAATAGTACATACATTTAGAAGCTGTGTATTGTACGAGTACGAATACGGGTGCATACGAGTAGAATTGTTGATGAAACTGAACGAGGATGTAATTGTAAGCATTTTTGTTAAGTAGAAGTATTTTGATAAGTGTCTTGAAGTCTTTCAAAAGTGTATGAATACATATTAAAACACTACATGTATATACATTTTAACTGAGTCGTTAAGTCATCGTTAGTCGTTACATGTAAATGTTGATTTGAAACCTTTAAGTTAACGATCTTGTTAAATGTTGTTAACTCAATGTTTATTATATCTAATGAGATGTTAAATTATTATATTATCATGATATTATGATATATTAATATATCTTAATATGATATATATACATTTAAATGTCGTTACAACAATAATCGTTACATATATGTCTCGTTTCAAAATCCTTAAGTTAGTAATCTTGTTTTTACATATGTAGTTCATTGTTAATATACATAATGACATGTTTACTTATCATTTATCATGATTAAACATAGTGTAACAATATCTTAATATGATTCATATGTAATTAGTAAGACGTTGTTATAACGATAATCGTTATATATATCGTTTCGAGTTTCTTAATTCAATAAACACAATTTTATGTATATAACTCATTGTTAAAATACCTAATGAGATACTTACTTATCATAATATCATGTTAACTATATATATAATCATATATATGTCATCATATAGTTTTTACAAGTTTTAACGTTCATGAATCACCGGTCAACTTGGGTGGTCAATTGTCTATATGAAACCTATTTCAATTAATCAAGTCTTAACAAGTTTGATTGCTTAACATGTTGGAAATACTTAATCATGTAAATATAAATTTCATTTAATATATATAAACGTGTAAAAGTTCAGGTCACTACACTAACAGACCCCATCCAGGTTATGGATGCTTTAGTACTTCAATTTTTATATACAGATGAGTGTTCCTGTATATTTGGGGATATTCTATATGCATTTTGTTAATGTCGGTTACCAGGTGTTCTTCGTATGAATGATTTTTATACATATGAGTGTTCCTGTATGTATTATGAAAAATGAAATCTTGTGGTCTATTAATATAATTTGATATATAGGTTAAACCTATAACTCACCAACATTTTTGTTGACGTTTTAAGCATGTTTATTCTCAGGTGATTATTAAGAGCTTCCGCTATTGCATGCTAAATTAAGTACAATAATCGGAGTCAACCATGCTTGTAACATATTGTTTACAAACTACATTCAGAGATTTAAATCGATGTGTAATATTATTGTAAACCATTATGTAATGGTCGCGTGTAAAACTGATATATTTTAGATTATCATTATTTGATAATCTACGTCATGCTTTTAAACCTTTATCGATAAAGTAAAGGTTATGGTTTATTTTTAAAATCGAATGCATTCTTTGAAAAACGTCTCATATAGAGGTCAATACCTCGCAACGAAATCAATTAATATGAAACGTTTATAATCAATATGAACGGGACATTGCAGTTGGTATCCGAGCGTTGGTCTTAGAGAACTAGAAATTTAAATTAGTGTGTCTAACCAAGTTGCTAGGATGCATTAGTGAGTTTGGACTTCGACCGTGATTTCTTTAAAAATGATTGCTTAACACTTTATTGGAAATTATATATTTTTACATGTAAATATTATGTGGTATATTACTAATGTGTTAGTTAATGTGTGATAGATGTCTACTTCCAGTACCAATCCCATTGACTCACCTAATAATAATGAAGAGTCGAATATATATTGGAAAGATTCACAAATTCCCGAAGAGGAACCAGAAGAAGAGGAACTGGTAGAAGAAGAACCAGAAGAAGAGGAACCAGAAGAAGAAGAAGTTCCAGAGGAGGAAATATTAAAAACTACAGAAAAATGGTTAAATAAAAGAAAATCATCAATTAATAGACCAAACCTAAAAATGGTTTGTGGTGTCTCCGCTGAGGAGAAAAGATATGGGGAAGATTACCATTTTTCCGATGAATCGGATCCCGATGAGGATTCCGATGATGATATAGAAATTATCCAGACCCAATTTAATGAAGCAAAAGAAAACAATAAGGGAAAAGCCATAAAAATAGAAAAATCTAATCCCAAAACCGATGAACTTTATGTTAACATGAAATACCCCGATGGTGTATACCGTAAACACCCGTATTTCTTAAATTTTAACTATAACCCGGGAACATCTAAGCCACCAGGTTTTTCTAAACCATTTGTGAAAACGACGGCTCGTATTAGAGGAGCACCATGTATCCCTAGGAAATTAGTAAAGCGAACTAAGTCCGAGGAGGAAGAAACAAGCGAGTCGGAATAAAGAGTTGTAATCGTGCTGTGTAATATATGTATTGTAATGTGCTTGTACTTTTATGTTATATGTAAAAAATTTCTTGTATTGTTTGTTAGTTATCTTTTACGAATCTAATCTTCATCTATTTTACAGTATAAAAACACTAAATTGACGTTAAGGATAGGCAACCGAATATTTTGGAAGACCTACCAGGGGATATGATTGATGAAATATTGTCTAGAGTTGGTCAAGAGTCATCGGCTCAAATTTTTATGGCAAGATTAGTTTGTAGAACCTTTAAAAGATGTTCCAGGCATGCCTTAGTTTATAAAAGGCTTTCCTTCGATAGATGATGTATCTCACATTGGGGAAACCTTAAGTTACGCCGTGTTTTCTTTAAGGCTTTGGGTGCGAGAAACCCTAATGCAACTTTTCGCTACGGGTTGAGAGCATATTTTGACTCCACATATCCCAACATAGGACTTAGTTCTTTAGAAAGAGTTTCAGACATGCAACTTAAAGAAGCGTGTTATGTTTACGGGTTAATAATGTTCGCTTCTCACCAAATTGAGAAAAAGAACATCGAATTGCAACTTTCAAATAAAACATTTCCACATGTGAAGAATTCAGTAGTGGGGGTGAGAGATAAGGTTTTTAGATTGTTACGGAGCTGTTGGGCATTACGTAACCCCCGTCCTTTTGACAACGTTACAACATGCTGCCTAGCCAATGGCCACAACGGTTATTTTTCACAAGACCAAGGATGGGAAATAGTATTAGTAAAACCCGAATGCATGACTTGGTTCTGGACTTACGAATTACGTATCTTTATTGCCTTTGCTGAACGACTTGCGTTAAACTTTAAATTTTCTTCGCAACTGCCTGGTATCAAAGTTATTGTGTAATATATTTCATGCTATATGTAAAATAGCGATATTGTAAGTTGTAATATTTTGTATAATAGTTTGAACGCGAAATATTATTGTAATCAGTTTTTCATATAGAATTGTAGTAGTTGAATTGTATATTAGCTACTAAGTATGAACTTAACGGGTAGGTACTACCCGAATGGAAAATTATAAAATGCTAATATGAAGAAAAAGCTTTTATAAATAAGTTCATATTATGCTACGAAATACTATTGACTACTCTTAATATTCTATATGATTAACTTAATTCTTTTGGCTATTTTTGAAGGAAATGGCACCGACTACTCGTCAGAACTTGAACATGAGCGAGGAAGACTTCTGTATTTTTCTTGCAGTAAACATAGCCGCAATGCAGGCCGCAATGCAAAATAACAACAATAACTCTGGATCTAACAGTGGAACTAATTCCACAAGAAATCGTGTGGGATGCTCCTACAAAGATTCACTGCTTGTAAACCTCTGGAATTCGATGGAACCGAGGGTCCGATCGGATTAAAATGGTGGACCGAGAAGGTCGAATCGGTGTTTGCCATAAGTAAGTACAATGAAGAAGACAAAGTAAAGTACGCTACGCATACCTTCACAGGTACTGCGTTAACATGGTGGAACACCTATCTCGAGCAGGTGGGACAAGATGCTGCTTACACACTACCGTGGTCAGCATTCAAGCACTTGATGAACGAGCAGTACCGTCCCAGAAACGAGGTCAATAAGCTCAAGGTAGATCTTAGAGGATTACGAACGCAAGGTTTTGACATTACCACGTACGAACGACAATTCACAGAGTTGTGCCTATTGTGTCCAAGAGTGTTCGAAGATGAAGAAGAGAAGATCGACGCATTTGTAAAAGGGTTACCAGAAAGGATTCAAGAAGATGTGAGTTCACACGAGCCCGCCTCCATACAAAAGGCAAGTTGAATGGCTCACAAACTCATAAATCAGATTGAGGGAAGGATTAAAGAACAGGCGGCCGAAGAAGCTAACACGAAACAAGTCAAGAGAAAGTGGGAAGAAAACAGTGACAAGAGTCACCAACACAACAACAGTAACAATCACCTCAACAATCATCACAACAATAATCACAAATTCAATCGCACCATTTATCGCAACAACAAACGCCCCAACTACAACAACCGTCCCAACAATAATTTCAACCGCAACAACAACCCCAACAATAACTACAATAGTAAGAGGCAGATAAATCGATGCCTAAGGTGTGAGAAGTATCATTCGGATGACTTTTATAGGGAGTTATGCACCAAATGCAACAGATCGGGTCATAGTGCTACAAAGTGTGAAGTCTACGGACCAGCAGTTACATGTTACGAATGCAGGAAGAAGGGTCATTACAGAAATACGTGTCCAAACCCGGGGGATAATAATGGTCAAGGCCGAGGAAGAATCTTCAACATAAATGTGGTTGAAGCACAGGAAGACCCGGAGCTTGTTACGGGTACGTTCCTTATTGATGAAAAACCTACTTATGTTTTATTTAATTCGGGTGCGGATAGAAGCTATATGAGTAGAGATTTTTGTGCTAAATTAAGTTGTCCATTGACGCCTTTGGATAATAAATTTTTACTCGAATTAGCAAACGATAAATTAATTACAGCAGATAAAATATGTCGGAACGGAGAAATTAAACTGGTTAGCGAAACGTTTAAGATTGATTTGATACCAGTAGAGTTAGGGAATTTTGATGTGATAATTGGCATGGACTGGTTGAAATAGTTGAAAGCAGAAATCGTTTGTTACAAAAATACGATTCGCATTATGCGCGAAAAGAGAAAACCCTTAATGGTGTACGGAGAAAAGAGCAACGCGAAGCTAAACCTTATTAGTAACTTGAAGGCGCAAAAGCTAATAAGAAAAGGTTGCTATGCCGTTCTAGCACACGTCGAGAAAATACAAACTGAAGAGAAGAACATCGGTAATGTTCCCGTCGCAAAATAATTTCCCGATGTATTTCCGAAAGAATTACCGGGACTACCTCCACACCGATCTGTGGAATTTCAAATAGATCTTGTACCAGGAGCTGCACCAATAGCTCGTGCTCCATACAGACTCGCACCCAGCGAAATGAAGGAATTACAAAGTCAACTACAAGAACTTTTAGAATGTGTTTTCATTCGACCAAGCACATCACCATGGGGAGCTCCTGTCTTGTTTGTCAAAAAGAAGGATGGTACATTCAGGTTGTGTATCGACTATCGAGAGTTGAATAACTTACTATCAATAACCCTTACCCACTACCACGAATCGACGACTTATTTGATCAACTACAAGGCTCATCGGTTTATTCGAAGATCGATTTACGTTTCGGGTATCATCAAATGCGGGTGAAATAGGATGATATTCCAAAGACTGCTTTTAGGACGCGTTACGGTCATTATGAGTTTATGGTTATGCCGTTTGGATTGATTAACGCACCAGCTGTGTTCATGGATCTCATGAACCGAGTGTGTGGGCCATATCTTGACAAGTTTGTCATTGTTTTCATCGATGACATCCTTATTTACTCAAGAATGATCAAGAGCACGAAGAACATTTAAGAAAAGTGCTAGAATTGTTGAGGAAGGAGAAACTGTAAACTAAGTTTTCAAAGTGTGCATTTTGGTTGAAAGAAGTTCAATTCCTCGGTCACATAGTGAGCAAAGAAGGTATTTAGGTTGATCCAGCAAAGATTGAAGCCGTTGAGAAATGGGAAACCCCGAAAACTCCGACGCAGATACGCCAATTTTTAGGATTGGCTGGTTACTAAAGAAGATTCATCCAAGATTTTTCCAAAATAGCAAAACCCTTAACTGCATTAACGCATAAAGGGAAGAAATTTGAATGGAAGGATGAACAAGAGAAAGCCTATATTGTCATTGCCTGAAGGGAATGATGATTTTGTGATTTATTGTGATGCCTCAAAGCAAGGCCTCGGTTGTGTATTAATGCAACAAATGAAGGTAATTGCATATGCGTCCAGACAATTGAAGATTCACGAGCAAAATTATACGACGCACGATTTGGAATTGGGCACTGTTGTTTTTGCATTAAAAACATGGAGGCACTACTTATATGGGGTCAAAAGTATCATATATACTGATCACAAAAGTCTCCAACATATATTTGATCAGAAACAACTGAATATGAGACAGCGAAGGTGGATTGAGTTGTTGAATGATTACGACTTTGAGATTCGTTACCTCCCGGGAAAGGCGAATGTGGTAGCCGACGCTTTGAGTAGAAAGGACAGAGAACCTATGAAGGTAAAAGCTATGAATATAATTATTCATACTAACCTTACTACTAAAATAAAGGAGGCGTAACAGGGAGTTTTAAAAGTGGGAAATTTGAATAATGAAATACCCAAAGGATCGGAGAAACATCTTAATATTCGGGAAGACGGAACCCGGTATAGGGATGAAAGAATTTGGGTACCAAAGTTTGGAGATGTGAGAGAAATGGTACTTAGTGAAACACATAAAACCAGATATTCAATACATCCTGGAGCGGGAAATATGTACCGAGATCTCAAGAAACATTTTTGGTGGCCAGCTATTGTGATGACCCGTCCAAATCCATTTGGACGAATACATCATTCATCGATTTCACAGTGAGGTACTGACCTCTACATGATACGTTTTGTAAACATTGCATTCTTTTGAAAAGGCACACCATAAATGAATATCTAATTCTAAGGTTTTTGACGTCTGATGATTTCTACATATAGACAATCACCGTAAATAATAGTTTACAATACTACATCCGTTGACAATACAGTCAAAATAAGATACATGGTGATGAATTTGTGAATGCAATGTTTTCTCGAATAAAGCATGTATGACTCCATGCACATAGCTTGTATAACATATAAGCAAATAGCGGAAGACTTCTAGGAACCTGAGAATAAACATGCTTAAAAGTGTCAACACAAAGGTTGGTGAGTTCATAGTTTTAATGTTGCGCATAATCTGTATATAAAGGTGGATCGCAAGATTTCAGTTGTTTCATCCAGAAACGTTTATCAAAATATTCTACAAAATTGAGCACCCTGGTAACTAAACTTAACGTATATATAAAAAGTACCCCTGTTTTAACACACATGCAACCAACATGTACAATACACGCAAACCAACGTGTATTAAACTCAAATAGCATACGTCCGCTTTACAGTTCAGGCTAGGGTCTCTATACCTAGAACGGATGGGGATGTCAAGCCCTATGGATCCATATACTACTACTCGCGCCCACCAGTTCTTATAACCGGCAGTTACTAGTTACCAAAGCTAAGCGATTTTCGGTTCAAACTCAGTGTAGTATTTAGTATGTACTTGTGTCCATTGTATTTAAAATAAAGTGCATGTATTCTCAGCCCAAAAATATAGATTGCAAAAGCAATTAAAAAAAAGGGATCTATAAACTCACCTTAGCAGCACATAAGGTCATTCACCGAAATGTGACCGAAACTCGAAATGCAAAATAACCGTAGATCTCAACCTAGAGAACATATGTTGGTCAATACATGTCTAACAATCTAGGTCAGGTCATAGTGTATCACAATCCTAATGCTCGAGACCGACATGCAAAAGTTAACAAAAGTCATCTCAAAAATCAATCTGACCCAATATGATCTTTAAATCTATACATGTTTATTATATTAACATGGTATAAATCTTGATAATTGAACGAATTTATAGTTTATCAAACTCAAAATATTATTTATTTCAGGAGTTATATTATATTTGAAATATCATGTCAATCAAAAATGTTTTATTATTTCACATAGTTTTCCAATACTTGTAAAATTGGATTATAGTGTTTATAAAGCTTTAAAACATGATAAGACAGTCAACTTTGACAATTGTTCAACAAAATGAGATGTGTCTTATTTAAGAATTCATTTACTCGACTACTAGTATCCAAAAATCCAATTTATTAATCTTATAAACAAGTTGTTTAAATATTAATTTACAGTTTCCAACACAATTTCAATTAACTTCAAACATAATTCAGTTGACCATATCTTTTAATCCGTTCATCGAAATCACGCGATTTCTAAATGAAAAGTTATTAATTTTTCGCCAGCTTTCCAATAACATGCATACCATATACCTTATATTAGTACTATATGTATTAAATTCGTGATTCATCATAAAACTATCTAACGACGAAATTTAGCATACAAGCATGTATAAACATATATACTCGAGCACTAGATATGGATACACTATTAATATATAAAAGATAAGATATGAATGCTCACGTATCAATATTGTGATTCAATATTGCAGAAAAGTATGTAGACGCAACGGAGATAATAAACGCTAGGTTGACCTTTGACTCATGATCATAACCCCCAAGCAATACCCATAACCTCCATAGTTATAACCCATAATTTCCTTAGCTTTAACCCGTTTTGAAAACACTCGAACATCACTCCGTCGTAGTATTTTATGTATATACTAATAATAATAATACTACTAATGCTAATAATAAGATTAATTTTAATAATATTAATTTTAATAATAATAATAATAATAATAATAATAATAATAATAATAATAATAATAATAATAATAATAATAATAATAAATATAAATAAATAATATACGGAGTAATGTGAGATAGAGAGATTGAAAGTTTTGTGAATTCATCGAACCAGAATTCGTTCGATATATATAGAATAAATATAATAATATAAATATAATATAATAATAATATAGAATCAAACGTGACAATTAACATTAAATAATATATGTCAACAGTTTTCGCGGACCGGTATTTCGTACTCTGTTGCTAATAATTGACGGGTAAAAGTATAAATAAAAAATATTCCACTTTTTATAATTGAATACATATATTTATTTTGGTCTTAAGCTTTATAAAACTAGTTGTAAAAAGGTTCATTTATTTATAAAATTACTATATATGTTCGATGTAGAGTGTACGTACTAGTCTGCTGATCATTCTGTGCCACCGTGAATTATTGAATTCGTTTAATTCAAAAGAATTAACGAATTTTAATATTTTTAAAGTCGTATTTATTAAATACTTCAGAGGTATTTTATGTAACTTATAATTAATAATTTCTATCATGCCGCTTTCATGTGAATAGTAAATTAATTAATTTCGTTTCATTTACTATTCATATGAATAGTAAATGAATTAATTTCGATTCAACTATTTAAGTTACATTGTTGTACGTTGTGCTTTACAACTTGTACATCTTTGAATTAACTTCGTGTCTTCTTAAAAACTAAAAAAATACATCATAAAAATAAAACGATTATATACATAAACTTTTTAATTCGAAACTCCATCATTCAATAGTAATTGTTTATCATTTCGTATATAAATATTATTCGCATGTTTCCGTGTATATATATATATATATATATATACAATTATATAATTATCATAAGTTACGACGTTCGTGAATCGTCGGACAAACAAGGTGGACAACCGTTATATAAGACTCATTTACAAAAGTTTTAAAACTTGTCAAAATGCATTGCTTATCATGAAGAAAATATTAAATCATATAGAGAATTGGTTTAAATAAGTCGAAATTTTCCGGGTCATCATAGTACCTACCCGTTAAAGAAATTTTGTCCCGAAATTTGATAGAGGTTGTCATGGCTAACAATAAAAATGTTTTCATGACGAATATGAGTTGATAACTAGAGTTTTGTCATTGTTGATTAATATTTATAAAATGATTCGATTATGTGAAGCTTGTCACAAAAGATAGAGATTTAACTTTTGACGTAGTCACGGTGGATTTCCAAAATTTAAGGAAATTAAAGAAGATCTTTGTAATCTATATAAGATTTGATTCTTCGGTGATTAAGGAAATTATGATTTTCTTTGATTAAATGCATAATCTGCCTCGATTGCTATGTCCGTTATTTCGCTATAAATCAACCTCTTCCGTTCCATTACTTTCACCACTCCTACATCTTCTTCCTCATTTCATATTTTCAAAAAACTGTGAAAATGCTTCATCCAGTTCTGATCCTTGACATTTTCCTGGCTATCGTATCCTTCATTCTTCTTTTTCATCTGCCACCAGAGGAAGTTATTTTCTTCTACTATTACCTTGGGGTTATAATGTTTTTAATTCTCCCGTGTCTTTACATTGCAATACGTATTGATATACACGGTTTGTAGTTTATGTGTTGTTTTCAGGATTTATATTTTCCCTTATGTTTAGGAGCTCCCTGCTTTTGTTTTTCATTCCCGACTTAAAGTCAAGCTAATAATGGTCCAGAATTCGTAGGTATGGAGTTTCGAATGATCATAATATACAAAGCATAAAGGAAAGGTAATAGCACGATTTGATTTGTCAAATTACCAGAATATCCGGAAAAGACAGAATCATCAAGAAAAATATTTTCTTGATATGTTTAGAGATTAAATAGAATGAAAAAGTTATGTAACATGGTTCATGATGAGGGTGGGATCTGTGAACCTTTATCACGTTCCATTAGAAACTCAGCATGACTTATTATAATATAATCACGTTGGCCAAGCGCCATTATATTATACTAACTCATGCTTCAATTCCCAACACTTTTCCAGAATACATTCATAATTTAAACTCGACGGTTCCAGAAGTTTAGAAACTAAAACGGTTTCTTTTATGATGTAACACAGTAATCTCGGACAATGATAGTTATGATGGTATATTCAGAAATATCAAGGATATTTATACTGAAAGATTCGATGATGTTTTAGAATTTTAAAATATCTGGAATCAAAGGATAATGCAGAAAATTTTTCTGCGAAGGTTTAGAATAAGGAGTAAGGTGTTCGCTAACGGTTTCAGCAGACACTGAGTCATTTGGATTCTTTGAAGGTAGATTTTGTCTTTGTGATTTGTCCACAGCCTCCTTCATGGTTTTCTCAATCCATTTTTCAGTACCAAATTTTCTTATTTTCTGAGCTTTTTTCAACACACTACTCTTTATCATCAAACTTTTGACTGTTAAAGTCGTTTACAGTTTTTACTGCTTCATCAGCATTTTTACAAAATTCGAAGAAGTAGTTCGCAGTTTGGGGTGTTTTTCAGAAACTTCACATTCGAAGTATGTAAGTCTAGGAGATAGACGTTATATGTATATATAACATATATATACATATATATATAACTGTTGGCGTAGAATTGCTGTGAAATTCGAGAATAATGATTCAAGCTTTTTGGTATGGAAACTACCGTTACAAGATGCAGATGAGTACATGATAGGGTTTCAATGAATAAGTATAGTGACTTTTCGGAGAGGCTTAAGTCAAAGGGTAATGAAGTTGCTGGTACATTTACTGTTAATGTGGTGGAATATAAAAGGTTCCCCAGTAACAAAAACTTATATATCAAGGTTATAAGGCTAATCTGAAAAGTCAAAGTTGACTTGTTGGAAGTGTGATAAAACTGGATACTTTGAAAAGGGATTGCAAGGTTATTTTCGGTAATAACAATGCCAATGGATCACAGATTCATGTTAAATTTTAACTTAGATTTCGGGAGTTTTCAAGGTGCATTACTATATGCATAAATCTTTCTTTTCGTAGCTAACGTATGGTTGGATCATCCTCTCAATTGTTTCGTAATTGAGGTATTCTCAATAATTATGAAGGGTTTGAACGCACATTGTAATCGTCAATATATATATGATGTTCTAGAATTTTGAATGATACAAATATTTTTCTGAGTTTTATGAATAGAAGTGATGTTCTAGCACAGTTTTGAAGTCAAAGTATAGTTTTGAAAGATGTAGGGATTTAAGAGTGATGCTATCTATTATATCTTGACTTGGATTCTGGATTCTGGTCTGTTTAAAATCAGAATATGTAATTGAATTAGAGTGAGAAAGGTTGTTCTGATTTCTATGAAAGAATGTATATCGTTGTGAAAGTAGTGAGTATGGTTAATGATTATCGAGTAATTTAAGAATGTACAGTGTAACATATTAATGTGAAATCTGAATATTTCTCGGGTATTACCTACCCGTTAAAATATTTTCACAATTAATAGTTTGTACAAAAAGAATCTTTATTACAATCTTTATGAAAATATATGAATGTATATTTTCTTCAGATGTAATACAAATTTAATGAGTTAATATTCTATTAAACTCGTTTGATTTTCGGCTGGAACTAGAAATGAATAATCTCTGAAAAATTAGAGATTACATAATCTTCGCAGAGTATTTCACTAATGTCATCAATACTTCATTATCTATTCTTATTGACATTCCTCGATGAAGGATATTAGTGCTTGTGGAATTTTGTGAACTCGTAAGGTACGAGTGATGTTTTCTAGAAAGTTTCAAATACATCGTAGATGAAAGTGTAAAATCAAACATGTAATTGATTAATACGCTTGGTTTATTATGAAATGAAATTCATTTAGTTGAAACATAGATTGTAGTTAACAATGGTTAATTCGTTTAATGAAGGGTGTACATCATAGCATATTAGTAATATGAATTAACCGAGTAGTACTTACCCTTTAAAAAAAATTCATACGTAATAGCTTAGTAAGAAAAGATATATTATGGTTTCCAAAATTCATATATATAATATATAAATTCTTTGGAAATAAGGAGTTAATACTCCATAACTCGTTATTTCAATATATCCGTTGGTGATTGTGGTGTCGATATCGTCGGTGGTTATGGAGTTGGTGGAGTTTGTGGTGCTACAGGTGTTACTGGTGTTGGTAATACTGATGGTGATGCTGGTGATGCTTGTATAACAAGTCTAGCTTGTAAATCATGCACCATTCCTGTCAGGGTTTCTATTCTCCCCTCTATCCACTCACCTGATTTATGGTTAGAACTAGAAATAGTAATCTCTAAAACTTTTAGAAACTACATATTCTCTGCAGAATATTTCTTCAATGAAGTGATGAATTAATATTTCATCATTTGTTATTATTGGTACTCCTTGGTACCTATGGTGCGTATGATGTTGATGCCGGAGGTACAGATTGTGATGTTGAGGCGTGTGATGTAGAGTGGTTGTTGGTGGTGTTAATGATCCTGTTCGTGTTGATGATGGTGATGCTGCTGGTGTTTATGGTATTTGTGATGACCCGGAAATTTCTGACCAAATTTAAACTTAATCTTTGTATGATTAACATTTCCGACACGATAAGCAAAGTCTGTAAAACTGAATCTCAAAATTTTTGAACTACTTTTATATATTTAAATACCCTTCGGTTGTTTTCGACGATTCGCGAACAATTATATATAAATAGATACATATATACTATAATTTGAAAAGGTAACAATGTATTAATTGTTTGAGACCGTACATTAAACTTATTGGTTTAAATATCTATTTGAATATATATGATAAGTTGGAATATTTATTATTAAAATTTATTTATAAATAACTTCCAATGTGTATTTAAAAACTGATTTATGTATATTAAAAAGATATATACATATATATAATTTCAAGTTATTTAGTAAACGATAGTAACATTCGTTTATTGATTCGATTGATATTTAGATAAGTTAACTAAAGCATTTAAGATGAACCAGTAAAACACTAATTTGCTACAGTATTTTCAAATTGCTACAGTACTCAAAATGCTACAGTGTTTTCGAAAATCACTACTTGCTACAGTGAAATTGACTTTGCTACAGTAAACACTATTTTAAAATGTATTTTAACAAATAGCGAGACGATGATTTATAGATGTAAATGACCAAAACACTCAAATGTATAAGTTATATTTTGAGTGATATAATTTAGGGATAATTTAAGGCTATATTTTGACTAAGGTACGTGTCCCAAAATGTAATGTACAAGTTTTCTCAGCGTACGAAGGGACATTCGAAAAACCGGAACCGGGACATAAGTCGAGTGACGATGTACGACTTATCGAAACAAAAATTACAAATCAACTATGCACGAGAATAAAATATAATATATAATTAATTAATTTGAATTATATATTATATATATTATAAAAATATGTCGACGAGCTAGTTGCCAAAACATTGTGAGCTGGAAAAGTTTCCCATGCGATCGCATGGGAATTACACTGCCCAACCATGCGATCGCATGGCAGTGGAAATCAGGCCTGGTCTATAAAGCTCGCAAGTTTTGTTCGAATATATTTACTTTTTTTTCTCAAAATCTCTCTGTCTCTCAAATATATATATATATATATATATTATTAAGATTAATATTATTATTATTATTAATCTTATTATTTTTATTAGTAATATTATTAGTATTATACATAAAATACTACGACGAGGTTATGTCCAAACGATTTCAAAACAAGTTTACGAGCAAGCTAGAGTTAAGGAAATTATGGGTTATTGCCAAGGAGGTTATGGGTAATGTTCGGGGGTATATTTGTGAATCAAACCTAGTGTTTATCATCTCCGTTACGTCTACGTACTTTTCTACAATATTAAATCTCAATATTGATACGTTGAGATCTATGGTTATTCGATACTCTGAGTTTCGATCACATTACGATGAACGACTTTATATGCTAATAAGGTGAGTTTCATATGATCCCTTTTACCCTTTACATTTTTGGGCTGAGAATACATGCAAATGCTTTATTAACTGATTTACAATATTTATATGCGTGAGTTTCATTTGCTCCCTTTTTAATTGCTTTTGCAATATATTTTTGGGCAGAGAATACATGCACTTTATTTTAAACGCAATGGATACAAGTACATACTAAATTCTACACTGAGTTTGAACCGAAAATCCCTTAGCTTTGGTAACTAGTAACTACCAGTTATAAGAACTGGTGGGCGCGAGTAGTAGTATATGGATCCATAGGGCTTGACATCCCCGTCTGTTCCAGGTATAGAAACCCTAGCCTGAACTATAAAATAGACGTATGCTATTTGAGTTTAGTACACGTTGGTTTGCGTGTATTGTACATGTTGGTTGCATGTATGTTAAAACAGGGGTACTTATTATAACGTTAAAGTTTAGTTACCAGGGTGCTCAATCTTGTAGAATATTTTGATAAACGTTTCTGGATGAAAAAACTGAAATCTTGTGATCCACCTTTATATACAGATTATACGAAACATTAAAACTATGAACTCACCAACCTTTGTGTTGACACTTGTTAGCATGTTTATTCTCAGGTTTCCTAGAAGTCTTCCGCTGTTTGCTTATATGTTAGACAAGCTATGTGCATGGAGTCTTACATGGCATATTTATCAAGGAAACGTTGCATTCACCAAATCATCACCATGTATCTTATTTTGACTGCATTGTCAATGGAAGTACTATTGTAAACTTATTTACGGTGATTATCTATATGTAAAAATCATCTGATGTCGAAAACCTTTGATTTAAATATTCATTTATGGTGTGCCTTTTCAAAAGAATGCAATGTTTACAAAACGTATCATATAGAGGTCAAATACCTCGCAATGAAATCGATGAATGACGTGTTCGTCCATATGGATTTGGAGCGATCATCACAGTATTGAGGCTTGCGATGTGGATGTTGTTAGCGGTATTTGTGTTGTTGATGGTGCTTGTAATCTTTGCACCATATTCTCCAAAGCCGTCACGCGAGCGCGAAGCTTGTTGACTTCTTCTATCATGCCGGGATGATTGTCGGTTCGGACGAGCGAATGAATAAGATTCAGAATTTGAGATAGTATATAATCGTGACGAGATACTATGGAAATGAGAGAGAAAAGGGTGTTTTGAATAGGTTCACCGGTAAGTGCTTCAGGTCCTTTGCCAAGAGGTGAATGTGGTGGATGGAAGGGATCACCTTCTTCTTGTCTCCAATGATTAAGTAGATTACGAACCCATCCCCAATTCATCCAGAATAGATGATGGCTAATTGGTTGATCCATTCTGGTCACACCACTTTAAGAACTCGAGTGGAAATCCATATCGGAATAGCTGTCGGAATCTAAGGAATTTGAACTAGATATGAAATGTCCCGTTCTTATTGATTAAAAACGTTCCATATTAATTGATTTCGTTGCGAGGTTTTGACCTCTATATGAGACGTTTTTCAAAGACTACATTCATTTTAAAACAAACCATAACCTTTATTTCATCAATAAAGGTTTAAAAAGCTTTATGTAGATTATCAAATAATGATAATCTAAAATATCCTGTTTACACACGACCATTACATAATGGTTTACAATACAAATATGTTACAACAAAATAAGTTTCTTGAATGCAGTTTTTACACAATATCATACAAGCATGGACTCCAAATCTCGTCCTTATTTAAGTATGCGACAGTGGAAGCTCTTAATAATCACCTGAGAATAGACATGCTTAAAACGTCAACAAAAATGTTGGTGAGTTATAGGTTTAACCTATATATATCAAATCGTAACAATAGACCACAAGATTTCATATTTCAATACACATCCCATACATAGAGATAAAAATCATTCATATGGTGAACACCTGGTAACCGACATTAACAAGACGCATATATAAGAATATCCCCATCATTCCGGGACACCCTTCGGATATGATATAAATTTCGAAGTACTAAAGCATCCGGTACTTTGGATGGGGTTTGTTAGGCCCAATAGATCTATCTTTAGGATTCACGTCAATTAGGGTGTCTGTTCCCTAATTCTTAGATTACCAGACTTAATAAAAAGGGGCATATTCGATTTCGATAATTCAACCATAGAATGTAGTTTCACGTACTTGTGTCTATTTTGTAAATCATTTATAAAACCTGCATGTATTCTCATCCCAAAAATATTAGATTTTAAAAGTGGGACTATAACTCACTTTCACATATTTTTACTTCGTCGGGAAGTAAGACTTGGCCACTGGTTGATTCACGAACCTATAAAAATATATACATATATATCAAAGTATGTTCAAAATATATTTACAACACTTTTAATATATTTTGATGTTTTAAGTTTATTAAGTCAGCTGTCCTCGTTAGTAACCTACAACTAGTTGTCCACAGTTAGATATACAGAAATAAATCGATAAATATTATCTTGAATCAATCCACGACCCAGTGTATACGTATCTCAGTATTGATCACAACTCAAACTATACATATTTTGGAATCATCCTCAACCCTGTATAGCTAACTCCAACATTCACATATAGAGTGTCTATGGTTGTTCCGAAATATATATAGATGTGTCGACATGATAGGTCGAAACATTGTATACGTGTCTATGGTATCTCAAGATTACATAATATACAATACAAGTTGATTAAGTTATGGTTGGAATATATTTGTTACCAATTTTCACGTAGCTAAAATGAGAAAAATTATCCAATCTTGTTTTACCCATAACTTCTTCATTTTAAATCCGTTTTGAGTGAATCAAATTGCTAGGGTTTCATATTGAACTCTATTTTATGAATCTAAACAGAAAAAGTATAGGTTTATAGTCGGAAAAATAAGTTACAAGTCGTTTTTGTAAAGGTAGTCATTTCAGTCGAAAGAACGACGTCTAGATGACCATTTTAGAAAACATACTTCCACTTTGAGTTTAACTATAATTTTTGGATATAGTTTCATGTTCATAATAAAAATCATTTTCTCAGAATAACAACTTTTAAATCAAAGTTTATCATAGTTTTTAATTAACTAACCCAAAACAGCCCGCGGTGTTACTACGACGGCGTAAATCCGGTTTTACGGTGTTTTTCGTGTTTCCAGGTTTTAAATCATTAAGTTAGCATATCATATAGATATAGAACATGTGTTTAGTTAATTTTAAAAGTCAAGTTAGAAGGATTAACTTTTGTTTGCGAACAAGTTTAGAATTAACTAAACTATGTTCTAGTGATTACAAGTTTAAACCTTCGAATAAGATAGCTTTATATGTATGAATCGAATGATGTTATGAACATCATTACTACCTTAAGTTCCTTGGATAAACCTACTGGAAAAGAGAAAAATGGATCTAGCTTCAACGGATCCTTGGATGGCTCGAAGTTCTTGAAGCAGAATCATGACACGAAAACAAGTTCAAGTAAGATCATCACTTGAAATAAGATTGTTATAGTTATAGAAATTGAACCAAAGTTTGAATATGATTATTACCTTGTATTAGAATAATAACCTACTGTAAGAAACAAAGATTTCTTGAGGTTGGATGATCACCTTACAAGATTGGAAGTGAGCTAGCAAACTTGAAAGTATTCTTGATTTTATGTAACTAGAACTTGTAGAATTTATGAAGAACACTTAGAACTTGAAGATAGAACTTGAGAGAGATTAATTAGATGAATAAAATTGAAGAATGAAAGTGTTTGTAGGTGTTTTTGGTCATTGGTGTATGGATTAGATATAAAGGATATGTAATTTTGTTTTCATGTAAATAAGTCATGAATGATTACTCATATTTTTGTAATTTTATGAGATATTTCATGCTAGTTGCCAAATGATGGTTCCCACATGTGTTAGGTGACTCAAATGGGCTGCTAAGAGCTGATCATTGGAGTGTATATACCAATAATACATACATCTAAAAGCTGTGTATTGTACGAGTACGAATACGGGTGCATACGAGTAGAATTGTTGATGAAACTGAACGAGGATGTAATTGTAAGCATTTTTGTTAAGTAGAAGTATTTTGATAAGTGTATTGAAGTCTTTCAAAAGTGTATAAATACATATTAAAACACTACATGTATATACATTTTAACTGAGTCGTTAAGTCATCGTTAGTCGTTACATGTAAGTGTTGTTTTGAAACCTTTAGGTTAACGATCTTGTTAAATGTTGTTAACCCAATGTTTATAATATCAAATGAGATTTTAAATTATTATATTATCATGTATGAATATCTCTTAATATGATATATATACATTAAATGTCTTTACAACGATAATCGTTACATATATGTCTCGTTTAAAAATCATTAAGTTAGTAGTCTTGTTTTTACATATGTAGTTCATTGTTAATATACTTAATGATATGTTTACTTATCATAGTATCATGTTAACTATATATATATCCATATATATATCCATATATATGTCATCATATAGTTTTTACAAGTTTTAACGTTCGTGAATCACCGGTCAACTTGGGTGGTCAATTGTCTATATGAAACATATTTCAATTAATCAAGTCTTAACAAGTTTGATTGCTTAACATGTTGGAAACATTTAATCATGTAAATATCAATCTCAATTAATATATATAAACATGGAAAAGTTCGGGTCACTACAGTACCTACCCGTTAAATAAATTTCGTCCCGAAATTTTAAGCTGTTGAAGGTGTTGACGAATCTTCTGGAAATAGATGCGGGTATTTCTTCTTCATCTAATCTTCACGCTCCCAGGTGAACTCGGGTCCTCTACGAGCATTGCATCGAACCTTAACAATTGGTATCTTGTTTTGCTTAAGTCTTTTAACCTCACGATCCATTATTTCGACGGGTTCTTCGATGAATTGAAGTTTTTCGTTGATTTGGATTTCATCTAACGGAATAGTGAGATCTTCTTTAGCAAAACATTTCTTCAAATTCGAGACGTGGAAAGTGTTATGTACAGCCGCGAGTTGTTGAGGTAACTCAAGTCGGTAAGCTACTGGTCCGACACGATCAATAATCTTGAATGGTCCAATATACCTTGGATTTAATTTCCCTCGTTTACCAAATCGAACAACGCCTTTCCAAGGTGCAACTTTAAGCATGACCATCTCTCCAATTTCAAATTCTATATCTTTTCTTTTAATGTCAGCGTAGCTCTTTTGTCGACTTTGGGCGGTTTTCAACCGTTGTTGTGCCTCCTTTATTTGAGTAGTAATGTTATTATGAATCATTATATTCATAGATTTCACTCGAATGGGTTCTCTGTCCTTCCTACTCAAGGCATCAGCTACCACATTTGCCTTCCCCGGGTGGTAACGAATCTCAAAGTCGTAATCATTCAATAATTCAATCCACCTACGCTGCCTCATATTCAGTTGTTTCTGATTAAATATGTGTTGAAGACTTTTGTGGTCGGTATATATAATACTTTTGACCCCATATAAGTAGTGCCTCCAAGTCTTTAATGCAAAAACAACCGCGCCTAATTCCAAATCATGCGTCGTATAATTTTGTTCGTGAATCTTCAATTGTCTAGACGCATAAGCAATCACCTTCGTTCGTTGCATTAATACACAACCAAGACCTTGCTTTGATGCATCACAATAAATCACAAAATCATCATTCCCTTCAGGCAATGACAATATAGGTGCCGTAGTTAGCTTTTTCTTCAATAATTGAAACGCTTTCTCTTGTTCATCATTCCATTCAAATTTCTTCCCTTTATGCGTTAATGCAGTCAAGGGTTTTGCTATTCTGGAAAAGTCTTGGATGAACCTTCTGTAGTAACTAGCTAGTCCTAAAAATTGGCGTGTGTGTTTCGGAGTTTTCGGGGTTTCCCACTTTTCAACAGTTTCTATCTTTGCCGGATCCACCTTAATACCTTCTTTGTTCACTATGTGACCGAGGAATTGAACTTCTTCCAACCAAAATGCACACTTTGAAAACTTAGCGTACAATTCTTCCTTCCTCAATACTTCTAACACCTTTCTCAAATGTTCACCGTGTTCTTGGTCATTCTTTGAGTAAATAAGTATGTCATCAATGACAAACTTGTCAAGGTATGGTCCACACACTCGGTTCATAAGGTCCATGAACACAGCTGGTGCATTAGTTAAACCAAACGGCATGACCATAAACTCGTAATGACCGTAACGTGTTCTGAAAGCAGTCTTTGGAATATCATCTTCTTTCACCCGCATTTGATGATACCCGGAACGTAAGTCAATCTTTGAATAAACAGACGAGCCTTGTAGTTGATCAAATAAGTCGTCGATTCTCGGTAGTGGGTAGCGGTTCTTGATGGTAAGTTTGTTCAACTCTCGATAGTCGATACACAACCTGAATGTACCATCTTTCTTCTTGACAAACAAAACAGGAGCTCCCCACGGTGATGTGCTTGGTCGAATGAAACCACGCTCTAAAAGTTCTTGTAATTGGCTTTGCAGTTCTTTCATCTCGCTGGGTGCGAGTCTGTAAGGAGCACGAGCTATTGGTGCAGCTCCTGGTACAAGATCTATTTGAAATTCAACGGATCGATGTGGGGGTAATCCCGGTAATTCTTTCGGAAATACATCGGGAAATTCTTTTGCGACGGGAACATCATTGATGCTCTTTTCTTCAGTTTGTACTTTCTCGATGTGTGCTAGAACAGCATAGCAACCTTTTCTTATTAGTTTTTGTGCCTTCAAATTACTAATAAGATGTAGCTTCGTGTTGCCCTTTTCTCCGTACACCATTAAGGGTTTTCCTTTTTCTCGTATAATGCGAATTGCATTTTTGTAACAAACGATCTCTGCTTTCACTTCTTTCAACCAGTCCATACCGATTATCACATCAAATATCCCTAACTCTACTGGTATCAAATCAATCTTAAATGTTTCGCTAACCAGTTTAATTTCTCGATTCCGACATATATTATCTGCTGAAATTAATTTACCATTTGCTAATTCGAGTAAAAATTTACTATCCAAAGGCGTCAATGGACAACTTAATTTAGCACAAAAATCTCTACTCATATAGCTTCTATCCGCACCCGAATCAAATAAAACGTAAGCAGATTTATTGTCAATAAGAAACGTACCCGTAACAAGCTCCGGGTCTTCCTGTGCCTCTGCCGCATTAATATTGAAAACTCTTCCGCGGCCTTGTCCATTCGTGTTCTCCTGGTTCGGGCAATTTCTAATAATGTGGCCCGGTTTTCCACATTTATAACAAACTACATTGGCATAACTTGCTCCGACACTACTTGCTCCGCCATTACTTGTTCCGACACCATTTGTTCCTTTCGTTCTGTTAACCCCTGGTCCGTAGACATCACACTTCGCCGCGCTATGACCATTTCTTTTACACTTGTTGCAAAATTTGGTGCAGAACCCCGAGTGATACTTTTCACACCTTTGGCATAGCTGCTTCTGATTGTTGTTGTTGTTGCGGTTATTATTGTTGTTAAGATGATTGTTGTGGTTGCTGTTATTGTTGTTGTTGTTATTGGGCCGTTTGTTGTAGTTGCGATTGATGTTGCGATTGTTAGGATAGTTGTTGCGATTATTGTTATAATTGCTGTTGTTATTGTATTGGTGATTCTTATCACCGTTTTCCTCCCACTTTCTTTTGACTTGCTTCACATTGGCCTCTTCAGCAGTCTGTTCTTTAATTCTTTCTTCAATCTGGTTCACTAGTTTGTGAGCCATTCTACATGCCTGTTGTATGGAGGCGGGCTCGTGTGAACTTATATCTTCTTGGATTCTTTCTGGTAATCCTTTCACAAACGCGTCGATCTTCTCTTCCTCATCTTCAAATGCTCCCGGACACAATAGGCACAATTCTGTGAATCGTCTTTCATACGTGGTAATATCAAATCCTTGGGTTCGTAACCCTCTAAGTTCTGTCTTGAGCTTATTGACCTCGGTTCTGGGACGGTACTTTTCGTTCATCAAGTGCTTGAATGCTGACCACGGTAGTGCGTACGCATCGTCTTGTCCTACTTGCTCTAGATACGTATTCCACCATGTTAACGCAGAACCTGTGAAGGTATGCGTAGTGTACTTCACTTTGTCCTCTTCAGTACACTTACTTATGGCAAACACCGATTCGACCTTCTCGGTCCACCGTTTCAATCCGATCGGTCCTTCGGTTCCATCAAATTCCAAAGGTTTGCAGGCAGTGAATTCTTTGTAGGTGCATCCTACACGATTTCCTGTACTGCTAGATCCAAGGTTATTATTGGTATGTAGCGCAGCCTGTACTGCGGCTATGTTTGAAACTAGAAAAGTACGGAATTCCTCTTCATTCATATTCACGGTGTGTCGAGTAGTTGGTGCCATTTCCTTCAAAATAGTCAAATGGAACAAGTTAATCATACAGAATGTTAAGAGTAGTTAATAGTATTTCGTAGCATAATATGAACTCATTTATAAAAGCTTTTTCTTCATATTAGCATTTTATAAGTTTAAATTCGGGTAGTACCTACCCGTTAAGTTCATACTTAGTAGCTAATATACAATTCAACTACTACAATTCTATATGAAAAACTGATTATAATAATATTTCGCGTTCAAACTTTTATACAATATTTTACAAACTTACAATACCGCTTATTTTACATAAAGCATGAAATATAGCACACAATAACTTTGATACAAGATAGTTGTGAAGATAATTCTAGCTAGTACACAAGTCGTTCAGCAAAGGCAATAAAGACACGTAATTCATACGTCCAGAAACAAGTCATGCATTCTGGTTTTACTAGGACTACTTCCCATCCTTGGTCTTGTGGAACATAACCGTTATGGCCGTTGATAAGACAGCGTGGAGTAACGTCGTCAAAGGGACGAGGGTTACGTAATGTCCAACAGTCCCGTAACAATATAAAAACCTCATTTCTTACCCCAATTACCGACTCCGTCACTTGTGGGAATGTTTTGTTTAATAGTTGTAGCCCGATGTTTTTGTTCTCACTTTGGTGAGAAGCGAACATTACTAATCCGTAAGCATAACATGCTTCTTTATGTTGCATGTTAGCCGCTTTTTCTAAATCACGAAGTCCAATATTCGGATATATTGAGTCAAAATAATTTCTTAACCCATTGCGTAAAATAGCATTTGGGTTCCCCGCAATATATGCGTCAAAGTAAACACATCGTAACTTATGGATTTCCCAATGTGATATCCCCCATCTTTCGAACGAAAGCCTTTTATAAACCAAGGCATTCTTGGAACGTTCTTCGAATGTCTTACAAACTGATCTCGCCTTAAATAGTTGTGCCGAAGAATTCTGACCGACTCTAGACAAGATTTCTTCAATCATGTCTCCGGGTAGGTCTCTTAAAATATTGGGTTGTCTATCCATTTTGTGTTTTTATACTGTAAAATAGACAAGAGTTAGATTCATAAAAAAAAATACTTATTAATACAAGCAATTTTTACATATATCATAAAGCATAAGCACACTATATTACATATATTACACCACACGAATACAACTATCTTATTCCGACTCGCTTGTTTCTTCTTCTTCGGTTTTGGTTCGTTTTGCCAAGTTTCTAGGGATATATGATGTTCCCCTAATACGAGCCGTCGTTATCCACATTGGTTTAGAAAAACCTGGTGGTTTAGAGGTTCCCGGGTCATTGTTACAACTTAAGGACTTCGGGGGTTGACGATACATATAAAGTTCATCGGGGTTGGAATTAGATTTCTCTATTTTTATGCCCTTTCCCTTATTATTTTCTTTTGCCTTTTTAAATTCAGTTGGGGTAATTTCTATAACATCATCGGAATTCTCGTCAGAATCCGATTCATCGGAGAATTGGTAATCCTCCCAATATTTTGCTTCCTTGGCGGAAACACCATTGACCATAATTAACCTTGGTCGGTTGGTTGAGGATTTTCTTTTACTTAACCGTTTTATTATTTCCCCCACCGGTTCTATTTCTTCATCCGGTTCCGATTCTTCTTCCGGTTCCGATTCTTCTTCCGGTTCCGACTCTTCTTCACGTTCCTCTTCGGGAACTTGTGAATCAGTCCACGAATCATTCCAATTTACATTTGACTCTTCATTATTATTATGTGAGTCAATGGGACTTGTTCTAGAGGTAGACATCTATCACATAATATCAAACGCGTTAAGAGATTAATATATCACATAATATTCACATGTTAAAAATATATAGTTTCCTACAAAATTTGTTAAGCAATCATTTTTCAAGTAAACACGGTCGAAGTCCAGACTCACTAATGCATCCTAACAAACTCGATAAGACACACTAATGCAAAATTCTGGTTCTCTAAGACCAACGCTCATGATTTCTACATATAGACAATCACCGTAAATAATAGGTTACAATACTACATCCGTTGACAAAGCAGTCAAAATAAGATACACGGTGATGAATTTGTGAACGCAACGTTTTCTTGAATAAAGCATGTATGAATCCATGCACATAGCTTGTATAACATATAAGCAAACAGTGGAAGACTTCTAGGTACCTGAGAATAAACATGCTTAAAAGTGTCAACACAAAGGTTGGTGAGTTCATAGTTTTAATGTTGCGCATAATCTGTATATAAAGGTGGATCACAAGATTTCAGTTGTTTCATCCAGAAACGTTTATCAAAATATTCTACAAAATTGAGCACCCTGGTAACTAAACTTAACGTATATATAAAAAGTACCTGATGTGTGTGAGGTGGTGTACAAAATAGTTCTATTTTTACAAGGAAATACTATTAAATACGACACAATTTTACACAAGATATTTATTTATTTATAGAATGGATATACCTAAACCTTGCTACAACACTTATAGGCAGTGTACCTAATCGTACAGTAGTGTAGTTTTTAGTAAGTCTGGTTCGTTCCACAGGGATCTTAGCCAAGTTTAACGCTATATTTTTAACTTATAATTGTAAAAATACAAATATATATATAAGTAGTATTATTATTATAAAAGAGGGTTTTTACCGTTTAATGACCGGTTTGTCGATTTTAAAACTTTAGTCGCAGTTAAAACCTAATGTAAAATATTAAAAATAAATATAACTTAATTTTAAGCGTAAAGTAAATAACGATAATGAAATTGCGATAATTAAAAAGTACGATAATTAAAAGTGCAATTAAATAAAATGACAGTAAATAAAAGTGCGATAATTAAAAGTGCAATTAAATATGAAATAAAGGAATTATGCTTATTTAAACTTCCGTAATCATGATGTTCGACGCGTTGTTTTTAGTTTATTCCCATGGGTTAATTGTCCTTTGTCCTGGATTATTTGATATGTCCATACGGATTTGTCAATAATGGTCCATCAGTCATAATCATAAAGTGCGGAAGTCTTCATCAAATTATTCTTATTCCCGAAGTCAAATATTCCAACTAATTGGGGATTCGAATTGTAACAAGGTCTTATTACTTTGTTTAATTAATACACCAGGTTATCGACTGCGTGTAAACCAAGGTTTTACTACTTTGTTAACAATTACACCAATTACCTTTGAATGTAATCCACCCCTGTTTCAACAAGTCTATTAACTATTAATCCAGTTCCGTGTCCGGTAAAATGAACAATTATTGGTATTTATAGATATCTCGCCCACCCTACCCAGTCAAGCGTATGTAGTTATATATAAATACGTCAAATTATAAGTCTATATATATTAAATTAACGAGGTATCATTTAGTTAATATAAAGCCCATTAATAGCCCATAGTCTAATTTCCATAAGTGTCGTTCTTTTATCCAAACCCCAATTATGGTCCAAAGTCCAATTACCCAATTTTAATATTTAGCCCAACATCATGATTACTTCGGCATTAAATAAGCATAATAATAACTTAGCTACGAGACATTAATTTAAAAAGGTTGAACATAACTTACAATGATTAAAAATAGCGTAGCGTTACACGGACTGAATTTTGACTTACAACCTTACAACATTCGCTAACATACCCTTATTATTAGAATTTAAAATTAAAATTAAAATTATAATTAATATATATATATATATATATATATATATATATATATATATATATATATATATATATATATATACGTTGAATGAGATAGAGAAAAAGATGGATAAGATATTTAAAATTCGTCCAAAACTCGCGAACTTTATAGGACCAGACTTGTCACTGTTCACCATGCGATCGCATGGATTTATAGCCTCCAGGCCATGCGATCGCATGGCCCCTTTTTCCAGCTCACAAGAGTTTGTTTGCATTCTGCCGACGGTTTATATAAATATATATAATATATAAATAATTTTAAGAATTATTTAAATATTATATTATATTTATGTGCATAGTTGACTTGTAATTTTTAGTTCGTTGCTTTGAGAGTTGACTTTGGTCCCGGTTTCGGATTTTCGAACGTCCTTGCGTACAATTTAATATCTTGTATTTTGCATTTTGCGACTTGTACTCTTGTAATTTTGAGACGTTTCTCACCAATAATTTGAACCACTTTGATTGTACTTTGTACTTTTGAGCTTTTTAGTCGTTTGCGTCTTCAATTCGTTGAATCTGTCTTTTGTCTTCACCTTTTATTATTTAAACGAATATCACTTGTAAATAGAACAATTGTAACTAAAAGCTTGTCTTTCTTGAGGGATAATGCTATGAAATATATGTTCGTTTTTAGCATTATCAAATATTTCCACACTTGAGCGTTGCTTGTCCTCAAGCAATATAGTCTTGAAATAAAAATACTAGAATCACTTCTTTATTCTTCACACTTTGTACATCAGTGATTTCTATACGGCGGTATGAACAATGGTAGTAACGATGTGGTTTACAGTCCCATATGACTATAAAAATTTAGATCCTTAAGGAAATTGGATCTTTATGAAAACATTTGATCTTTTGAAAATTTAATCTAGCTTTTACCCTAGATAAGTTTTCGGGAATAACCCTTCACCGGTGTTTTGCAAATTTGTTTTTGTGGGTTTGGTGGGTTTCAGATTTGAAAATTTTAGCTCAAAACTTGCGGTTTTGTGTCACCCACTTGCTAACCTTGTATTGGGAAAGCAACACGTCCAGTATACTTGCTTCGTATATTACCTTTCGGTAAACTACCGTCCGGTTGTAAAGGAAAGCGTTGAACAAGCAACTGTTAAGGCAATGTCCCATGACATGCTTTTATTTATGGTCTATAACGTGTCGGATGCAATTACTATCCTTTGTAGGAGCAATAGTAAAGCTCACCCTATAGTTTTTCGGTCTGGCACAAGGTCCTGTCTTTGACCATGCTATGCAACCACCGGTCTTACGGTTGACACCCGATTTGGTTCAGGTGACCTAATGAATTCCAGGTGAATTCCTAGAATTTTACGTTCAATGGTAATGAACGCATTGAAAATAGGTTTTCAGAAAACAAATCGGTTTGTATTTTGATCAAAATATTTTCTCTTTCAAGCTCGAGTTTAGATATCATTGAATTCCATGAGTTTGTAATTCTCAATCTTTAAGGTCAATCTCAAGGATTGAGTAATATCAGGCTTAAAGGCTGATTTTTAATCTTTAAGGAGATTATCCTTTCTGGGGGTCTGATTCATTAGTCTTATCAAGCTAATTTGCACGGCGCCCTCCCCATTTTACGAGACAGATCCTCTCATGGTTAGGATAAGTCTGACCACTTGGCGACCCTGTTTGATGCTGAAGTCCGTGGATTTCCAGCTGATTTTTGAGAAAACTTTTCAAGGTTTTTCGTAGACTCTACAACTGGTCTGGACGACAACTTCCTGACATAAATCAAGAAACGCGTTTCTTTTTCGGAAGACTTTACTTCCTTTTAATGATGTAATTGATTCATCGTGTAGATCCATCTTTCTTTCAAATATATTACAGTTTTTCGGGTAAAATAGATTAGTTTAGTCCAAAACAAAAGTATCTTCAATTATTTGTTACAAAAATATGTGATATATATTTTAAATAACTTGGTAAATTTTTCCCACACTTGGCTTTTATTTTCCTTTCTATGCCTTTTTATTGTCCTCTATTCCATTTTAAATGAATTCTAACATTTTGGGTTGTTTCTCAATTTATGTCCTTTCCGAGGTAACAATAATTTCGGTGTTTAACACCTAGTTTTATCGTTCATAAATATGTATAAACATGATTTTGAGTTCATTTAATTGAAAATTTTTAAAAATTTTACTAGAATTGGGTAGTCAGTATATAAGACTAGGGCTGTTATTTATTATCAGAGAGCACTAGATTCTAATACAACTACTGCATTACTAGTATTTTTAATGGTAACCAAGTGTATAAGTTAAAATTTTAAAAATTCAAGAGAATTTAATCCCTTCCCACACTTAAGATCTTGCAATGCCCTCATTTGCAAGAAATCAGTAACAATTTAAATTATTGAGGGTGATTAGCGTAGAAAAATGATTAAATTTTACCAAAGTTTCCAAACATATTGGCGTTTGTTTGTTGAATGATAAATGGTGCACATCATTTGTTCATTCCGTCTTGTTGTTACATCACTTTTGTTTTTCGTTTTGTCGTCAAAATCAGTAGCTTTTGCTGAACTTAATGCCAGTCTTTGAAAATGCGCTGTTTTAACCTGTTGTGTGTATGAAATAAAATACATACAATACAAATATAAATATGCATGGTAATTTGAAATGGGACTTAAAATCCCACTTTCAAATCAAATATGAAATATTAAAACAACAAATAAAAATATTAAACATTACAATAAAAGTATCAAAATATAATTTATTTAAACATAAATAAATAAAAATAATAAAAAAATAATAATCATAGAAATCACCAACAGGAACTATATCAATCTGGATAGGGGTTCCAGTTCATGTCGTCGTTCGGGTTCCATGGTTGGTGATAGGTGTACTGGTAGGCATGGTTAGGGTCGTAGAGAGTATATGGTGGTCTCATCTCGGGCTGGTGTTGTGGTTCCTGTTGTTGTTCCGGTTCAGGTTCATATTGCATTTCAGGTTCAGGCTCTGGAGCAGGTTGTCTAGATGATGATGATGCACCATCAGTATTAGTAAATCTCTGTAAAACACATTAAACACAAAATTTGTGCATCCAAATATGCATTAGTGTTAGCAAAATAACAACTTGAAACAATTACAATAACATGTTTAATTAAACTTATACACATTTTCACAATTTTTACAATTCTACATTTTTTTTTTCAAATAAGCATATATGAAAATGTTTATAAAGTTCATAAGCATTCAATTCAAATAACATGTTAAAATAACCATTACTAGCAATTAAACAAGATTCAAATGGCATTTACATCAATTTAATCAAGTTCATGAATTTTATACCTAAAAAGTCCACTTTAATTCTCAAAAATCATGTTTAGGATCAAAGTTTGGATCATTTAGCTACCTAAACATGTTACACTACTTAATTTAGCAATAATTCATGACAAAAATCGGCCATAACATGTTTATATCAAAAAGCCCCAAATTGCTCAAGAACACAAACCCTAGATTTCTAAAAATTTTGAAGTTTTTGGCTTCAAATCATGTTAAATAGCATCAATCTAGGTTATACATGCATAATATACTAACAATTTAACTCTAATTACACTAGAAATTAACAAAATCAAATTAGGAAAAATATAGCTCAACAACACTAAAAATAAAATTTAAAGAGGTTTAGGGGTGAAATTGTTACCCTTCTTGATAAACTTCTTATCAAATTCATGTTTAGAATGGATTATAGCGAGAAATTTGGTTGAATTTGGTGAAAAAATGGCGATTTTAGGAGTGTATATGTGTGTATGTTCGTGTGTGTGTGTGAGTGTTTTATGGAGACAGAAGCAGACCCGCTGAGCTTTTTGATTCTGGCCAAATATTCAGGTCCATGCGATCGCATGGCTCAGAAGGCCAAATCCCATGCGATCGCATGGGGTCCGGGTACAGTAACTTTTTGCTTTTTTTTAAAAAAAAAAAAAAAAAAACCTTATACTAATGAAACATATAATTAATTAAAAATTAAAATTTTGTTTCTTTTTAGGATGAGGGCGTTTCAGATCATCGTTCTAGTCCGTCTCTCGACAAAATTTTAAAATTTGTCATTTCAAAGCGTTGTTTTAAAAGCAAAGATTTTTGGGATTTTTAATGTTTTTGGCTTACTTTAATTCAATAAGATTAAAAATAATGATAATAAAAATTCTCGTCCCTCCCTTGGGTAGAGTAATTTCGGTTCAATGACCTAGTTTTCAACTCACGACGAATTTTTTTAAAAATCATATTTTTATCTTAGTGAAATAAAGTAAATTTTTGTTTTTAAATTCACACCAAACTTAAATTTAAAATGCATAAAATTAAAAATTCATATTATTACAATTTTAAAAAATTCACACCAAATTTATATTATAATTTTGTTTTTATACATACAAACTTATATTAAAAACATAAATTTTTCAAATATTTACAAACTTAAATATATTGATTTTAAAAGTTTACAATAATAATTTAATATTAATATATTAATTTTAAAAACAAAGTAAAAATTAAAATTAAAAATCTTTTTGGTCTTTTATCCCACTTTAATCAATCAAATATTATCAAAAATATACGCCCCTCTTTTCGGTAAAGTAATTTCGGCTATATTACCTAGTTTTACTCCTAACGAATTTCTGAAATATTTTGGGTTGATTGATTAAAGATATTTATACCTTAAGAATAAACGGTAAATTTCGCAGTGATGTAATAAATTTTTGTATGATATTAATAATTTCGGTCGCAAAACCTAATTTTATTGAGTATCAATTTAATACTTTATAGCGAACGATTTAGCGTTTATTATCAAAAGGTTAAAAGCAATAAAAAAAAAATTAAAACTGTACAAACTTACCTGTGAGATAGAATTCTCAGTGACCTGCTTTAGCCCACTCATAAGATAGTCGGACTAATTGGTTTTCCATAGCTACATAGGCATAACCTCGAGCATTCAACGATTTTCTTCGAAACATATGAACGGTCCTTCTCTGCATAAAGTAACGAAGTCGGTATTGGAATATGTCTGATTCGTCGAGCATTTTCCTTCGTGTGACCATTTTCCGCATTTGTGACATCTTTTAAGGTGTCGTGCTCTTCTTTTCGCTGCGGATTTTGATTTTTCTTTACCAAAATGTAACTTATTATGACCGTTTCTGAGTTCTTTTCTTACTCCGTCCAATTTGGCTCTTATTACTGATACCAGGTCACTCGGGAGTGTGTCATTATTACGTTTAGTGATCAAAACGTGTAGCATTAGACCATGGTTCAGATCAAAGGAATTCTTCATCTCGTAAAACCTAAAAAAATAAAAATTCAGAATGGGGGGAGAAGACTAGTTCTTTAGGGTCTGCTAGGGAAAGACCATTCGGATTCCATTCTCGAGAACTAAACGAAAACAAAATATCTAATTCTAACAGAAATATATATTACCCTAAAAAGATTCGAACCTCCCCACACTTAGTTAGATGTGGTGTTGAAATTGTGATTAACGTTATTTTCTATTGGATCATCAACAACTTGTATATCTCTAACTTTTGCTTCAATACATTTGTTGATTTCCTCTGTAACTTTCACAAATTCAACTAACATCGCCTTTCCTCTGTACTGGAAGATGACATGCTTTTCCATAAATGAGTTTAAAAGGTGTGGTTCCAATTGGAGTTTTGTAGGCTGTTCTAAAAGCCAGAGTGCATCCTCCAATTTCATGGACCATTCCTTCAGATTTGATCCTACGGTTTTCTCTAGAATACATTTTAAGGCTCGGTTGGTATTTTCAACTTGTCCACTTGTTTGTGGATGATAAGCGGTTGAGATTTTATGAGTTACTCCACATCTTTTGAGAACTTTCTCAAGTTGATTGTTATAAAAATGAGTACCCCGATCACTTATTAAAGCTTTCGGTGTTCCAAACCTTGCAAAAAGACGTTTTAAAAAGTTGACTACAACTCGTGCATCGTTAGTTGGGAGAGCTTGTGCTTCCGCCCATTTAGATACATAATCAATGGCAACGAGAATGTAGAGATTATTATGAGATTTTGGAATTGGACCCATAAAGTCAATACCCCAAATGTCAAATACTTCACATACTTGAATGACATTTTGTGGCATTTCATCACGTTGACTTATTTTTCCGGCCCTTTGACAAGCATCACAGGATTTGCAAAGAAGGTGTGCTTCTTTGAAAATTGTAGGCCAATAGAATCCAGCATCGTAAACTTTTCTTGCTGTGAGCTGAGGCCCATACTGCCCTCCTGTTGGTCCTGTGTGACAATGGTTTAAGATTTGACTGGCTTCATCTCCGAATACACATCGGCGTATTATTCCATCGGGACAACTTTTAAACAAATGTGGATCTTCCCAGAAATAGTGCTTTATATCACTAAAGAATTTCTTTCGTTTTTGGTACGACAATCCTTTTTCAAGGAATCCACATACTAAGTAGTTTGCATAATCTGCAAACCATGGAATTTCATTATAATCTATCTTCAATAGATATTCATCAGGAAAGTTGTCTTGTATGGCCGATTCATTTAGAACTTCTAATTCAGAATTTTCAAGACGAGAAAGATGATCAGCTGCGAGATTTTCTGCTCCCTTTTTATCTCGGATTTCAATATCGAACTCTTGTAAGAGTAAGATCCAACGGATTAATCTTGATTTAGCATCTTGTTTCGAAAATAGGTATCTAAGAGCAGAATGGTCAGTATAGACCACCGTTTTAGCTAGAACGAGATATGAACAAAATTTGTCAAAAGCAAAGACAATAGCAAGGAGTTCTTTTTCAGTAGTTGTGTAATTCGTTTGTGCTCCTTGTAACGTCTTACTAGCATAATAAATAGGTTGAAATTGTTTTTCAATTCTTTGTCCTAAAACGGCTCCCATTGCAAAATCACTTGCATCGCACATTAGTTCAAACGGTAGATTCCAATTTGGAGTTATCATGATCGGCGCATTAGTGAATTTTTCTTTAAGAATATTAAAATATTTGATGCATTCATCTGAAAAGATGAATGGAGCATCCTTTTCTAGGAGTTTATTCATAGGAGTGGCAATTTTAGAAAAATCTTTTATGAAACGTCGGTAAAAACCGGCATGCCCTAGAAAACTCCTAACTCCTCTAATATTAGTGGGATGTGGAAGTTTAGCAATTACATCTACTTTAGCTCTATCCACTTCAATTCCTTCCTTTAAAATTTTATGACTAAGAACGATGCCTTCTTTAACCATGAAATGGCATTTCTCCCAATTAATTACTAGATTTGATTGCTCGCATCTAATAAGCATTCGTTCAAGATTAACTAGACATGATTCAAATTTACTGAAGACTGAAAAGTCATCCATGAAAACTTCCATGCATTCTTCTATCATGTCGTGAAAAATCGCCATCATGCACCTATGAAAGGTTGCAGGGGCGTTGCAAAGTCCAAATGGCATGCGTTTGTAAGCAAAAGTACCATAAGGGCACGTAAATGTGGTTTTCTCTTGATCCTCGGGTGCTATTTGAATTTGAAAATATCCGGAAAAACCATCAAGAAAACAATAGTAACTATTTCCGGCTAATCTTTCCAACATTTGATCAATGAAAGGTAAGGGAAAGTGATCTTTTCTGGTGGCATCATTTAATTTTCTATAATCAATACAAACACGCCATCCTGTTACAGTCCTAGTAGGAATAAGCTCATTTTTCTCATTTGTGATGACAGTCATGCCACCCTTCTTAGGCACGCATTGAACTGGGCTTACCCATGGACTATCAGAGATTGTATAAATTAAACCTGCATCTAGCAGTTTAATAATTTCTTTCTTAACAACATCTTGCATATTAGGATTTAGTCTTCGTTGGCGTTGCACATACGTTTTATGACCTTCTTCCATAAGGATTTTATATGTGCAATACGAAGGACTTATTCCTTTAATATTATGAATTTTCCATGCAATAGCTGGTTTATGAGCTTTTAGCACAGAAATGAGTTGTGATTTTTCATTTTCAGTAAGAGAAGACGATATTATTATAGGTAATTCAGATTCATCATGTAGATAAGCGTATTCCAAATGGTTTGGAAGCGGCTTTAACTCTAATGTCGGTGGTTCTTCTATCGATGATTTATATCGATATCTGTCTTCTTCTTTTAGCATTTGAATTTCTTCTGTTGTTGGTTCATATCCATTAGCCATAAGTGTAGCTAACATTTCAGTTTCATCAATTGGTTCAGTTCCTTCTCCTAATGAACATTCTCCTATTCCTTGTAATTCTGGAAATTCTTCTAACAATTCTGCATGTGAATCTATAGTTTGAATATAATAACATGTATCATCTACAGATTACGGTTGTTGCATGGCTCTATCAACAGAAAAGGTAACACTCTCGTCCTCTATACTTAGGGTCAGTTTCTTACCGAACACGTCTATTATTGTTTTAGCCGTGTTTAAGAATGGTCTTCCTAATATGAGAGGCACTCGAGAAATCTTCTTCCATGTCCAGAATAACAAAATCTACTGGAAATACTAAAGTACCAACTTTAACTAGCATGTTTTCCATTATCTCTCTGGGATATTTTACTGATCGATCGGCTAGTTGTATGCTTATTCGTGTTGGTTTCAATTCTCCAAGGTCTAGTTTAGCGTATAGTGAATACGGCATTAGATTTATACTAGCACCTAAGTCTGCCAATGCTTCTATTGAACTAAGACTGCCCAGAAAACATGGAATTGTGAAACTTCCTGGATCAGATAATTTTTCTGGTATCTTATTCAATAGTACTGCAGAACAATTAGCATTCATTGTAACAGCCGAGATTTCTTCCATTTTCTTTCTATTAGTGATTAGATCTTTCAGAAATTTAGCATATCTAGGCATTCTTGAAATCACATCAATGAAAGAAAGATTAACATTTATCTGTTTAAACATATTCAAGAATTTGGATTGCTCGGCTTCAAGTCTCTCTTTTCTCATTTTACTTGGGTAAGGAAGTGGTGGTTGGTATGGTTTAACATAAGGTTTTGCCTTAACTGTGTTATCTTCATTAACCTTTTCAACTACCGGTTCTGTTTCCTTATCTTGCTCAGATTGTGGTTCTTGTGGAGTAGGAATAGAGTCATCAGAAATTACAGGCATTTCAGGTGGTTTAAGTGTAATACCGCTTCTTGTGGTAATGGCTTTAGCTGTTTCATTCTGGGGGTTAGCATTTGTATCACTAGGTAGGCTTCCCAGTTTCCTTTCACCTATTAACCTTGCTAGGTTGCTTACTTCTAGTTCCAGATTTTGAATAGAAGCTTGTTAATTTCTAAATGCTTGAGCATTTTGTTCATTGGTTTGTTTCTGAGATGTGAAAAACTGCGTTTGAGATTCAACTAGCTTCGTCATCATGTCTTCTAAATTTGGCTTTTTATCATCGATTTGTGGTGGTTTGTTTTGAAAAATAGGTCTTTGATGATTGTAAGTATTATTGGATACTTGTTGATTGCTAGGACCTTGTTGATTGTTGTATGGAACATTTCAGTTATAATTCTGGTTTTGATTGTAGATTGGTCTTGGCGGTTGATAATTATTCTGATAATTATTTCCAGGCCTTTGGTTTATGTATGAAACATTCTCTCTTTATTCCATTGTTAGTTCAATACTGAGACAATCTTTTGTAAAATGTGGTCCTCCACACTGCTCACAACTAATTCTTATTGAGTGGATATCTTTAGTCATCTTTTCCATTCGTCTCTTGACAGCATCTATCTTTGCAGAAATGGAATCAAAGTCATGGCTAGAATCGGCTCTAGCTGCTTTTGATGATCTAACGATATCTTTTTCTTGGTGCCACTCATGTGAGTGGGAAGCAGTGTTATCAACAATTTTGTAAGCGTCAGTTGCTGTTTTCTTCATAATGGAACCACCAGCTGCTATATCTATGTCTTTCCTTGTAGTGATGTCGCATCCTTGGTAGAATATTTGTACTATTTGACAAGTGTCAAAACCATGTTACGGACATCCTCTCAATAACTTTTCAAATCTGGTCCACGCTTCATATAAATTTTCATTTGGCTTTTGTGTGAACGTAACAATTTCTCCTTGAAGTCTCACGGCTTTAGATGCCGAAAAGAATTGTTAAAAAAAATTTCAACTAAAACATCCCATGTATCAATCGCCCCTTCAGGTAACGATTCTAACCAATCTTTGGCTTCTCCCTTTAAACTCCAGGGAAATAACATGAGATATATCTGTTTATCTTCCACTTCTCTTATTTTAAATAGTGTACAGATCCTATTAAAAGTTCGAAGATTTTCATTTGGATCTTCCTTCGGCGCACCACTAAATTGGCATTGATTAGTCACCATGTGTAGGATTTGTCCTTTGATTTCATAATCTGGCGCATTAATGTCAGGTTGAGTAATTGCATGACCTTGGCCAGTGCTTTTAGCTCGCATTCGGTCTTCCATACTTAGAGGTTCCAGATTCTCCATGATTAAATTTGTTGAATCTGAATCACTATAGGATTCTGATTTAACGGTTGGTTCTTCGACAATTTCTGTTTGAATGATTGGTGGTTCCGGAGGAAAGATTAATGGTTCAGGATCTCTGAATTGTCCCTGAATATCCTCCGGATTCTCAATTGTGAGGTCGGGTTCAAAAAATGGATTATCGGAAATTTGAATTGGAGTACTTGGTTGACTGGATGACGATTTTAAAGAAAAATCAACGGCGACAATATTGGCTAGATGTCTTGATCGAGTTACAGGTGGTGAACGTACAAAAGGTGGTGAACGTTTTGCTGGTGCATTCATTGAATATCCTATTAGTTATAAAAGATAAAAATTATTTAAGTTATCAAATTAATAGACTTTTCTGCTTTTGCCCACGTTTCGAATAGCCAATAGATGCAGCAGGGAGCCAGGACCCTTTAAATTGGAAGTCCACAACTCAGCCACTAACAAATCCAACTATTACTACGAAGTAGAAAATTTGGATGTCTATCAATTTAACCACTTAAAATAATTTTTCGTTGAAATTTAAAGAGATTTTAGAGAAGAAATAGAACATTCTATGTCCTAAAAACTAGAGTGGCGAAAAATAAGAAAGAAAAAGAGCGCGTCGAAAAAAACGTCGAAAAATAAAAATAAGAAAGTAGCGCGTCGAAACTAAAATGTCTAAAAACTAAAAATTAAAAGTTGCGTCTAAAGATATTAAAGCTTAAAAGAAATTCTATATCCTAAAACGGCAATAACTTAAAAAGTACTAAAATATAAAAACGGCGTCGCAAAATTCTAAAGCACCTAAATCTTAGTCTAAAGAAAAAGTACTTAAGGAATTTACGGCAAAGCCTAAAAATCTAGAAATAAAAATAACTATGGCAAAAACTATATCTTAAAACTAAATACGAGCGAAAAATACAAAAAAAAATACGCTAAAACAAAAAAAAATAAACAAAATATAAAAATAAACTTAAAGTTGTAAAAAGTACAATTTTTATAAAAATATTATTTTTATATTATTTATTTTATAAAACTATTACTTTTATATATTTATGAAATTAATTAAACTAAAAATACAAATTAAATAAAAACTAAAACAAATTATTATTAAATATAACCCTAATTAGGGTTTAATAATAATAATTATTATTAATTTAAACCCTAAACTGGTCAGCTGAGGTTTCAGACTTGTCAAATCAGGTCATGCGATCGCATGGCCTGACCGTTGTAATACCATGCGGTCGCATGGTCTGCGAATTCGAGCCAGAACCTGGGCTGCTACAGTACCGGGCCGATTACTTTTATTATTTTTTTTTCTGTTTTAATTTTCTGTTTTAATATATATATAAAAATATAAAATAGATGGTAAAAATTAAATAAAAAATTAATTTTTAAATAAAAATAAAAACTTTATAATTTTATATATATTTAACAAACTATTAAAAATGTATAATTTTTTTGTTTTTCTTTTCTTTTTATATTTTTATATTTTCAATATTTAAAACGTATTTTTACTAAAGCGTATTTTTACAAAAGTAAACTAAAAAAAATTTTATATAGCGTTGCGCTTTCGGCGTTTATGTCTTCCCCGGCAGCGGCGCCAAAAATACTTGATGTGTGCGAGGTGGTGTACAAAATAGTTATATTTTTACAAGGAAATACTATTAAATACGATACAATTTTACACAAGATATTTATTTATTTATAGAATGGATATACCTAAACCTTGGTACAACACTTATAGGCAGTGTACCTAATCGTACAGTAGTGTAGTTTTTAGTAAGTCTGGTTCATTCCACAGGGATCTTAGCCAAGTTTAACGCTATATTTTTAACTTATAATTGTAAAAATACAAATATATATAAGTAGTATTATTATTATAAAAGGGGGTTTTTACCGTTTAATGACCGGTTTGTCGATTTTAAAACTTTAGTCGCAGTTAAAACCTAATGTAAAATATTAAAAATAAATATAACTTAATTTTAAGCGTAAAGTAAATAACGATAATGAAATTGCGATAAATAAAAGTGCGATAAATAAAATTGCGATAATTAAAAAGTACGATAATTAAAAGTGCAATTAAATAAAATGACAGTAAATAAAAGTGCGATAATTAAAAGTGCAATTAAATATGAAATAAAGGAATTATGCTTATTTAAACTTCCGTAATCATGATGTTCGACGCGTTGTTTTTAGTTTATTCCCATGGGTTAATTGTCCTTTGTCCTGGATTATTTGATATGTCCATACGGATTTGTCCATAATGGTCCATCAGTCATAATCATAAAGTGCGGAAGTCTTCGTCAAATTATTCTTATTCCCGAAGTCAAATATTCCAACTAATTGGGGATTCGAATTGTAACAAGGTCTTATTACTTTGTTTAATGAATACACCAGGTTATCGACTGCGTGTAAACCAAGGTTTTACTACTTTGTTAACAATTACACCAATTACCCTTGAATGTAATCCACCCCTGTTTCAACAAGTCTATTAACTATTAATCCAGTTCCGTGTCCGAAAAAATGAACAATTATTGGTATTTACAGATATCCCACCCACCGTACCCAGTCAAGCGTATGTGGTTATATATAAATACGTCAAATTATAAGTCTATATATTAAATTAACGAGGTATCATTTAGTTAATATAAAGCCCATTAATAGCTCATAGTTTAATTTCCACAAGTGTCGTTCTTTTATCCAAACCCCAATTAGGGTCCAAAGCCCAATTACCCAATTTTAATATTTAGCCCAACATCATGATTACTTCGGCATTAAATAAGCATAATAATAACTTAGCTACGAGACATTAATTTAAAAAGGTTGAACATAACTTACAATGATTAAAAATAGTGTAGCGTTACACGGACAGAATTTCGACTTACACCCTTACAACATTCGCTAACATACCCTTATTATTAGAATTTAAAATTAAAATTATAATTAATATATATATATACTTTGAGTGAGATAGAGAAAAAGATGGATAAGATATGTAAAAATTCGTCCAAAACTCGCGAACTTTATAGGACCTGACCTGTCACTATTCACCATGCGATCGCATGGAGTTATAGCCTCCAGGCCATGCGATCACATAGCCCCTTTTTCCAGCTCACAAGAGTTTGTTTGCATTCTGCCGACGGTTTATATAAATATATATAATATATAAATAATTTTAAGAATTATTTAAATATTATATTATATTTATGTGCATAGTTGACTTGTAATTTTTAGTCCGTTGCTGTGACGACCCGGAAATTTCCGACCAAATTTAAACTTTAATCTTTATATTATTCCGACACGATAAGCAAAGTTTGTTAAGTTAAATCTCAAGAATTTTAAACTGTGTTCATACATTCATTATAACCTCGACCAAATTCCGACGATTCACGAACCGTTATATATAAATAGATATGTATATGTATATATATATATATATATATATATATATATTATAACTTGAGAATATTAATAAAGTATTAAACGTATAATACTTTACACGAACATATTTGTTTCAATATGATTTTTGACGAAATTAAAAAAATATATATTAAATGATTGAATTATCAGAAACATTGAATTATGATTACAAGTCTCTGTTGAGAGGTCCACTATGATTTGAGAAAATCTATTCCTCTTAACGATATTCAGAATAATTTGTAAAGCTATTTATAAATAAAAACAAAAAGTGTCATTTACGAAAGTTAGACAAAAGTTAGTGGAGAATTGATTTCCAAAATATTCTATTAATCTATTTTCAAACGTACAAACACGTTTTCAGTTTAAAAAGAACTTTATTATTAAAACGTATATAACTTTTATAAATATCTAGAATCACTTTTGACAACTCATTACTTAACTAGTATAATAAATATAACGATATTTATATTTTATTTCAATAAATATATATAATAATTTAAATTAATATTATATATATTTATACGCGTATTATACATACATAGTTTTTATACTTTTACTATACTTTAACTTTACCTTTACTTTACTTTTACTTTACTTTAACTTTAATAATTCACTTTAATAATTCACACTTTAATAATTCACTTTAATAATTCATACTTTAATAATTTACTTTAATAATTCATACTTTAATAATTCACTTTAATAATCCATACTTTAATAATTCACTTTAATAATTCATACTTTAATAATTCACTTTAATAATTCATACTTTAATAATTTACTTTAATAATTCATACTTTAATAATTCACTTTAATAATTCATACTTTAATAATTCACTTTAATAATTCAAAAATCTATTATAAATAGAATTCAATAGGTTTCATTATTTCATAGAAACTTGAAAATATATTTCTCTAAACTCTCTCAATCAATTTATATATATATATATATATATATATATATATATATATATATATATATATATATATATATATTTGCTCTGTATTATTTCAAGATATTATTGGTATACATAAAATATTACGACGGAGTACTGTCCGAGTGATTTCAAAATAGTTTTTTGAATGAGTCGAAACTAAGGAAATTATGGGTTATAGCTATGGAGGTGATGGGTATAGTTCATGGGTATGCTCGTGAGGTCAATCTAGTGTTTATCATCTCCGTTGCGTCTACGTACTTTCCTGCAATATTGAATCTCAATATTGATACGTTCGTGAATCCGAGGCCAACCTTGCACTTGTTAAATGACGTTATATGTATTTTTACTACGAAATACAGTATTGTGAGTTTCATTACTCCCTTTTTATATATATTTTTGGGCTGAGAATACATGCGCTGTTTTATAAATGTTTTACGAAATAGGCACAAGTACTAAAACTAATTCTATGTGGGTTTAAACCAGAAATATACCCTTAGCTTGGTAACATTAAACTACTTGTCTATGTACGGTAGGCGCGAATCCTAAAGATAGATCTATTGGGCCTGACAAACCCCATCCTGACTATGGGATGCTTTAGTACTTCGAGGTTATTTTAAACACACCTGATCTGGTGTACTTCATAGGGTAAAACATGAACGTTAAGGCTTGTTACCGGGTGCCTACAACTTATAGAATACTTTTATACACTTGCGAGTGTACATATATTTATAAACGGAAATCTTGTAGTCTATTAATATATTGAAATGATTGTTATGATAAACCTATGAACTCACCAACCTTTTGGTTGACACTTTAAAGCATGTTTATTCTCAGGTATTAAAGAAATCTTCCGCTGTGCATTAGCTCATTTTAAGGATATTACTTGGAGTCATTCATGGCATATTTTGAAAGACGTTGCATTCGAGTCATTGAGTTCATCAAGATTATTATTAAGCCAATTATAGTTGGATGTATTATGAAATGGTGTACACGCCGTCAACTTTCATTGTAAAGAAAGTTTGTCTTTTAAAAACGAATGCAATGTTTGTAAAATGTATCATATAGAGGTCAAATACCTCGCGATGTAATCAACTATTGTGAATCGTTTATAATGTATATGAACGGGTCCTTTCAGTTGGTATCAGAACGGTGGTCTTAGCGAACCAGGTCTGCATTAGTGTGTCTAACTGATAGTCGTTAGGATACATTAGTGGGTCTAAACTTCAACCGTGTCTGCATGTCAAAAGTTTTGCTTATCATTTTTGTCAGAAATTACCTGCTTATCATTCTTAGTCTAGACACATCTTATTGCATTGATTGCATGAATAGTGTATAGACAAAATTCATATCTTAGCATATCTGCTAATTCATATCTTAGCGTATCTGTTACTGTAAACTTTGCCTGACATATTCCGTAAATTCCTCCATAATCTACGAAACCTTTTGCTCTATATAATTAGAATACCAGCCGATAGCCGGAAAATCATTTCATATCGAAAAATTCTTTATTCAATCGTACGAAATAGAATTCGTCATTAGTTCAAGTCCCTCGGATTCTGAAATGGAATCCCACTCAAGTTCCGAAAGCAGTGTGACCGGAATGGATCAACCAATTAGTCATCATCTATTCTGGATGAATTGGGGATGGGTTCGTAGCCTCCTTAATCATTGGAGACAAGAAGAAGGTGATCCCTTCCATCCACCACATTGCCCTCTTGGCGAAGAACCTGAAGCACTTACCGGCGAACCTATCCGAAACACCATTTTCTCTCTTATTTCTAGAGTATCTCGTCACGATTACATACTACACCAAATTCTAGATTTTATATATCCGCTCGTCCGAACCGACAATCACCCCGGTGTAATAGAAGAAGTCAACGAGCTTCACGCTCGGGTAGTGGCTTTGGAGAATATGGTGCAAAGGTTACAAACACCAGCAGCAGCACCAGTAGTATAAACAGTACCACCATCAGCAACACCAACAGTACCATCACCACCACCAACAACAACATCCACATCCCACACCGCAACATCACAATCTGTATCTCAAACATCAACGTCATACGCCCTGTAAATATCCAGGAATATCAACAACAACAACAAACGATGAAGTATTAATTCATAAACTTCATTGAAGAGATATCTCTGTGGCAGTTATGTAATCTCCAAAATCTTAGAGATTATTTAATTCTGACTGTAAATCGGATGAGTGAACGGAGATGGTAGAGTAGAAACTTTGATCAAAAATGGTGTACGATTTACAAGCTAGAATTGTTTTACCAACAGCATCTACAGGACCGTAGCACCATCAACACAGTCAGTGCCGTCAGTATCGTCAGAATCAATAGCACCTGTAACATCACAAACTCTGTCAGTTCAAGAATCATTGTGGACATCATTACGAATCAACAACAAATATATTGTATCAACGAGTTATGAAGTATTAACTCATTTCCAATCTAAAGATTTATATGTATATTTTATATGTATAAATTTTTAAACCATAATAAATCTTCACGTACTAAGCTATTATATGTGAATCTTAACTACTCAGTTAATTCATATTACAAATATGCAATGATGTACGTCCTTCGTCCACAACTTAACCATCGTTAATTACAATCTCTGTCTCAATTCAATAAAAATCCAATTCATAATAAATCAAGTGTATTATTCCAATATATGTTTGATTTTACACTTTCATCATCGATGTACTCGAAACTTTTCAAATAACATCATTCGTACCTTGCGAAGTTCACAAGAATTTCACGAAAACCAACAAATAACAAAGTAATGATTCATAATTTCAATATTATTGAAGAAATACTTATGCAATTTATAAAGTTTTAGGGATTACTCAATTCTAGTTCCAACCATTAAACAAATGAGTTTAATTTAATATTAACTCATTAAATCTATATTACATCTAAAGAAAATATACACATATATTTTCATAAAGACTGTAATAAACTTCTTTTGTACAAAATATTAATTGTGAAAAATTTTTTAACGGGTAGGTAATACCCGAGAGATATATAAATTCACAATTAATATATTACATTTTTCGAAACTGATTCAGCAATCATCAACTATACTCCCTACTTTCACAACAATATCCATTCTTTCATATAAATCAAAACAATCATACTCATTCAAATTCAATTACATATTCTAATTTTGAAATCGCATAATTCAATTCAAAATATAACCAGTATCATCACTCTTAGATTCCTATATCTTTCAAAGCTATACTTTGACTTCAAAACTGTGTTAGAACATCATATGTATTAACGATTACAATATGTGCTCAAACCTTTCGAAATTCCTGAAGACACTTCAACTAAGGAACAATCGAGATGATGATCCAACCACATGTTACCCACAGTTATACACCTGAAAAACTCTCAAAACCCAAGTCATAGTTAGACACGTATCCGTGTTAGACCCTTTGGCATTTACTAGCTAAAATAACTTTTCCATTCTGTTTCAAAATAGACAGTTTTGTCACAGCTCCAGCAAGTCAACTTTGACTTCTCAATCAAAACAGTCTTATTATAACCTCGATAGATACGTTGTCCTTTCGCCAACGTTACCGGGGAATCGTTTATATTCACCACATTAGCAATAAACTTACCAACAACTTCACTGATCTTTGACTTTCCAAAAAAAAAATCATTATAATTATCGAAACCCTATCATATACTCATTCGTACCTTATAACAAGAATTGCCATACCAATTATTGAGAATCAGCAATCAGTATTTTGAAACCTCGCAGCATGTCTACATCAACAATTACATATACGCACAATGTCTACCTCCAAGACTTACATTCTTTGAATGAGAAATTTCTGAAAACATCCTAAACTGCGAACCAGTTCTCGAAATTTTGAAAAATGCTGATGAAGCAGCAAAAACTGTAAACGACCTTAACAGTAAAAAGTTGGATGATAAAGGATAGTATATTGGCAAAGCTCAGAAAAAGAGAAGCTTTGGAACTGGAAAACGGATTGAGCAAAGTATGAAGGAGGCTGTGGACAAATCACAAAGGCTGAACCTGCCTTCAAAGAATCCAAATGATTCAGTACTTGCTGAAGTCATTAACGAATACTTGCTCCTGACTCTAAACCCCTGCGAACAATATCCTTCATCATCCTCTGATATTAGATATTCTAAGATATCATCGTATCTTTCATTATAAATATCATCCATACTTCTGAAGATATTTTTATAATTATTCTTATCTGAAATCATTTACCTCTTCGCGCTATCTGTATTATATTATAAAAGAAACTATTTTAGTTTCTAAATTCTGAAACATTCGAGTTTAAAATAGGAATATTCTTGAAGAAGTGTTGGGAGCTGAAGCATGAGTTAGTATAATATAATGACACTTGATCAACGTGATTATATTACAGTAATTCATGCTGAGTTTCTAAATAGAACATGATGATTCACAGATCATAACGTCATCATGTGCTATGTTACACGACTCTTGTATTCTCTTTGATCTCTAAATATCAAGAAAATATTTCTTGATGATTCGGCCTTTTCCGAGATATTCTGGTAATTTGACAAGTCAAGATCGTGCCATTACAATTTCCTTCCTAGAACATTAACAATGTTCATTCCGAAATTTATATCTGCGAATTCTGGACCATTACAAGCGGTACTTAATCGCAAGAAGAAGAAACGAAAGGAAATAGCTCCGAACTAGAAATGGGAGTATAAATCATAGCAAATAGAAGAGGGCATTAACTGTGGATGACAATGATTATAGAAGAAGCAAGGACTTTGAAATATAAGGGAAGATATAAAACCCAACAACAACCCACAAATCACAAACCGTATATATCAATGCATATAGCAATATAAAGACACGGGAGAACTAAAAACACTATAAAACCAAGAGTATAGTAGAAGTAAATAGATTCTTCCGGAGGCAGATGAAAAAGAAGATCGACAGATATGAAAGTGAGGAGTATATCAAGAATCAGCACTGGATGAAGCATATTGACAAATACTTTAAAATATGAGTTGAGAATGTGTGAGTTGTAAGAAAACAAATGAGGTTGATTTATAGTGAAATATCCGACAGAGAAATCAAAATGGATTATCGCATTAATTCGAAGAGGATCATAATTTCCTTAATCGCCGAATAATCAAATCCAATATAGATTACAAAGATTTTCTTTTCGGAGAACAATCGTGATGACGTTAAAAGATACGATGAATCACTATTATCTTATTTCATTCATTTACGATAACTTCACTCACACGCTTCGAGTAATCGAATTATTTTATCCATTCTTCTTGAACATGATAAAACTCTATAATCGTTATAATAATATTCTCATTGTTAGTCATGATGACCTCTATCAAATTTCGGGGACGAAATTTCTTTAACGGGTAGGTACTGTGACGACCCGGAAATTTCCAACCAAATTTAAACTTTAATCTTTATATTATTCCGACACGATAAGCAAAGTTTGTTAAGTTAAATCTCAAGAATTTTAAACTGTGTTCATACATTCATTATAACCTCGACCAAATTCCGACGATTCACGAACCGTTATATATATATAGATATGTATATGTATATATATATATATATTATAACTTGAGAATATTAATAAAGTATTAAACGTATAATACTTTACACGAACGTATTTGTTTCAATATGATTTTTGACGAAATTAAAAATATATATATTAAATGATTGAATTATCAGAAACATTGAATTATGATTACAAGTCTCTGTTGAGAGGTCCACTATAATTTGAGAAAATCTATTCCTCTTAACGATATTCAGAATAATTTGTAAAGCTATTTATAAATAAAAACAAAAAGTGTCATTTACGAAAGTTAGACAAAAGTTAGTGGAGAATTGGTTTCCAAAATATTCTATTAATCTATTTTCAAACGTACAAAGACGTTTTCAGTTTAAAAAGAACTTTATTATTAAAACGTATATAACTTTTATAAATATCTAGAATCACTTTTGACAACTCATTACTTAACTAGTATAATAAATATAACGATATTTATATTTTATTTCATTAAATATATATAATAATTTAAATTAATATTATATATATTTATACGCGTATTATACATACATAGTTTTTATACTTTTACTATACTTTAATTTTACCTTTACTTTACTTTTACTTTACTTTAACTTTAATAATTCACTTTAATAATTCATACTTTAATAATTCACTTTAATAATTCATACTTTAATAATTCACTTTAATAATTCATACTTTAATAATTCACTTTAATAATTCATACTTTAATAATTCACTTTAATAATTCATACTTTAATAATTTGCTTTAATAATTCATACTTTAATAATTCACTTTAATAATTCATACTTTAATAAATTACTTTAATAATTCAAAAATCTATTATAAATAGAATTCAATAGGTTTCATTATTTCATAGAAACTTGAAAATAAATTTCTCTAAACTCTCTCAATCGATTTATATATATATATATATATATATATATATATATATATATATATATATATATATATATATATATATATATATATATATATATATATATATATATATATTTGCTCTGTATTATTTCAAGATATTATTAGTATACATAAAATATTACGACGGAGTACTGTCCGAGTGATTTCAAAATAGTTTTTTGAATGAGTCGAAACTAAGGAAATTATGGGTTATAGCTATGGAGGTGATGGGTATAGTTCATGGGTATGCTCGTGAGGTCAATCTAGTGTTTATCATCTCCGTTGCGTCTACGTACTTTCCAGCAATATTGAATCTCAATATTGATACGTTCGTGAATCCGAGTCCAACCTTGCACTTGTTAAATGACGTTATATGTATTTTTACTACGAAATACAGTATTGTGAGTTTCATTACTCCCTTTTTATATATATTTTTGGGCTGAGAATACATGCGCTGTTTTATAAATGTTTTACGAAATAGGCACAAGTACTAAAACTAATTCTATGTAGGTTTAAACCAGAAATATACCCTTAGCTTGGTAACATTAAACTACTTGTCTATGTACGGTAGGCGCGAATCCTAAAGATAGATCTATTGGGCCTGACAAACCCCATCCTGACTATGGGATGCTTTAGTACTTCGAGGTTATTTTAAACACACCTGATCTGGTGTACTTCATAGGGTAAAACATGAACGTTAAGGCTTGTTACCGGGTGCCTACAACTTATAGAATACTTTTATACACTTGCGAGTGAACATATATTTATAAACAGAAATCTTGTAGTCTATTAATATATTGAAATGATTGTTATGATAAACCTATGAACTCACCAACCTTTTGGTTGACACTTTAAAGCATGTTTATTCTCAGGTATTAAAGAAATCTTCCGCTGTGCATTAGCTCATTTTAAGGATATTACTTGGAGTCATTCATGGCATATTTTGAAAGACGTTGCATTCGAGTCATTGAGTTCATCAAGATTATTATTAAGCCAATTATAGCTGGATGTATTATGAAATGGTGTACATGCCATCAACTTTCGTTGTAAAGAAAGTTTGTCTTTTAAAAACGAATGCAATGTTTGTAAAATGTATCATATAGAGGTCAAATACCTCGCGATGTAATCAACTATTGTGAATCATTTATAATGTATATGAACGGGTCCTTTCAGTTGCGTCGAGCGTTGAGAGTTGACTTTGGTCCCGGTTCCGGATTTTCGAACGTCCTTGTGTACAATTTAATATCTTGTATTTTACATTTTGCGACTTGTACTCTTGTAATTTTGAGACGTTTCTCACCAATAATTTGAACCACTTTGATTGTACTTTGTACTTTTGAGCTTTTTGGTCGTTTGCGTCTTCAATTCGTCGAATCTGTCTTTTGTCTTCACCTTTTATTATTTAAACGAATATCACTTGTAAATAGAACAATTGCAACTAAAAACTTGTCTTTCTTGAGGGATAATGCTATGAAATATATGTTCATTTTTAGCATTATCAGTACCCCTGTTTTAACATACATGCAACCAATATGTACAATACACGCAAACCAACGTGTATTAAACTCAAATAGCATACGTCCGCTTTATAGTTCAGGCTAGGGTCTCTATACCTAGAACGGATGGGGATGTTAAGCCCTATGGATCCAGATACTACTACTCGCGCCCACCAGTTCTTATAACCGGCAGTTACTAGTTATCAAAGCTAAGAGATTTTCGGTTCAAACTCAGTGTAGTATTTAGTATGTACTTGTGTCCATTGCGTTTAAAATAAAGTGCATGTATTCTCAGCCCAAAAATATAGATTGCAAAAGCAATTAAAAAAAGGGGATCTATAAACTCACCTTAGCAGCACATAAGGTCATTCACCGAAATGTGACCGAAACTCGGAATGCAAAATAACCGTAGATCTCAACCTAGAGAACATATGTTGGTCAATACATGTCTAACAATCTAGGTCAGGTCATAGTGTATCACAATCCTAATGCTCGAGACCGACATGTAAAAGTCAACAAAAGTCATCTCAAAAATCAATCTGACCCAATATGATCTTTAAATCTATACATGTTTATTATATTAACATAGTATAAATCTTGATAATTGAACGAATTTATAGTTTATCAAACTCAAAATATTATTTATTTCAGGAGTTATATTATATTTGAATTATCATGGCAATCGAAAATGTTTTATTATTTCACATAGTTTTCCAATACTTGTAAAATCATATTATAGTGTTTATAAAGCTTTAAAACATGATAAGACAGTCAACTTTGATAATTGTTCAACAAAACGAGACGTGTCTTATATAAGAATTCATTTACTCGACTAGTAGTATCCAAAAATCCAAATTATTAATCTTATAAACAAGTTGTTTAAATATTAATTTACAGTTTCCAACACAATTTCAATTAACGTCAAACATAATTCAGTTGACCATATCTTTTAACCCGTTCATCGAAATCACGCGATTTCTAAATGAAAAGTTATTAATTTTTCGCCAGCTTTCCAATAACATGCTTATCATATACCTTATATCAGTAGTATATGTATTAAATTCGTGATTCATCATAAAACTATCTAACGATGAAATTTAGCATACAAGCATGTAAAAACATATATACTCGAGCACTAGACATGGATACACTATTAATATATAAAAGATAAGATATGAATGCTCATGTATCAATATTGTGATATAATATTGCAGGAAAGTATGTAGACGCAACGGAGATGATAAACGCTAGGTTGACCTTTGACTCATGATCATAACCCCCAAGCAATACCCATAACCTCCAGTTATAACCCATAATTTCCTTAGCTTTAACCCGTTGTGAAAACACTCGAACATCACTCCGTCGTAGTATTTTATGTATATACTAATAATAATAATACTACTAATGATAATAATAAGATTAATAATAATAATAATAATATTAATAATAATAATAATAATAATAATAATAATAATAATAATAATAATAAATATAAATAAATAATATACGGAGTAATGTGAGATAGAGAGATTGAAAGTTTTGTGAATTCATCGAACCAGAATTCGTTCGATATATATATAATAAATATAATAATATAAATATAATATAATAATAATATAGAATCAAACGTGACAATTAACATTCAATAATATCTGTCGACAGTTTTCGCGAACCGACATTTCGTACTCTGTTGCTAATAATTGATAGGTAAAAGTATAAATAAAAAATATTCCACTTTTTATAATTGAATACATATATTTATTTTGGTCTTAAGCTTTATAAAACTAGTTGTAAAAAGGTTCATTTATTTATAAAATTACTATATACGTTCGATGTAGAGTGTACGTACTAGTCTACTGATCATTTTGTGCCACCGTGAATTATTGAATTCGTTTAATTCAAACGAATTAACAAATTTTAATATATTTCTAAAAGTCGTATTTATTAGATACTTCAGGGGTATTTTATGTAACTTATAATTAATAATTTCTATCATGTCGCTTTCATGTGAATAGTAAATTAATTAATTTCGTTTCATTTACTATTCATATGAATAGTAAATGAATTAATTTTGATTCAACTATTTAAGTTACATTGTTGTACGTTGTGCTTTACAACTTGTACATCTTTGAATTAACTTCATGTCTTCTTAAAAACTAAAAAAAATACATCATAAAAATAAAACGATTATATATGTAAACTTTTTAATTCGAAACTGCATCATTCAATAGTAAATTTTTATCATTTCGTATATAAATATTATTCGCATGTTTCCGTATATATATATATATACACAATTATATAATTATCATAAGTTACGACGTTCGTGAATCACCGGACAAACAAGGTGGGCAACCGTTATATAAAACTCATTTACAAAAGTTTTAAAACTTGTCAAAATGCATTGCTTATCATGACGAATATATTAAATCATATAGAGAATTGGTTTAAATTAGTCAAAATTTTCCGGGTCATCATAGGTATGAAAACAGATATCGCTACATATGTAGGGGAATGTTTGACTTTTTCTAAGGTCAAAGCTGAACATCAGAAACCATAAGGTCTACTTCAACAACCAGAAATCCCGGAATGGAAATGGGAAAACATCACCATAGATTTCATTACTAAATTGCCAAGGACTGCAAGTGGTTATGATACAATCTGGGTAGTAGTCGATCGTCTTACCAAGTCAGCACACTTTCTACCAATGCGAGAAGATTATAAAATGGAAAAGTTAGCACGACTATACTTGAAGGAAGTCGTCTCCAGACACGGAATACCAGTCTCTATTATCTCTGATAGGGATGGCAGATTTGTCTCAAAGTTTTGGCAAACGTTACAACAAGCATTGGGGACTCGTCTAGATATGAGTACTGCCTATCATCCACAAACTGATGGGCAAAGTGAAAGGACGATACAGACACTTGAAGACATACTACGAGCATGTGTTATCGATTTTGGAAACAGTTGGGATTGACATATACCATTAGCAGAGTTTTCCTACAATAACAGTTACCACTCGAGTATTGAGATGACACCGTTTGAGGCACTTTATGGTAGAAAGTACAGGTCTCTGATTTGTTGGAGCGAGGTGGGGGATAGACAAATTACGGGTCCGGAGATAATCCAAGAAACTACCGAGAAAATCATCCAAATTCAACAACGATTGAAAACCGCTCAGAGTCGACAAAAGAGCTACGCATACAGTAAAAGAAAAGATATAGAATTTGAAATTGGAGACATGGTTATGCTTAAAGTATCACCTTGGAAAGGTGTTGTTCGATTTGGTAAACGGGGGAAACTGAATCCAAGATACATTGGGCCATTCAAGATTATTGATCGTGTTGGACCGGTAGCTTATCAACTTGACTTACCTCAACAATTAGCCGGCATACATAATACCTTTCACGTCTCGAATCTGAAGAAATGCTTAGCCAAAGAAGATCTCACTATTCCTTTAGACGAAATCCAAATCAATGAAAAACTTCAATTCATTGAAGAACTCGTCGAAATAATGGATCGTGAGGTTAAACGACTTAAGCAAAATAAAATACCAATCGTTAAGGTTAGATGGAATGCTCGTAGAGGACCCGAGTTCACCTGGGAACGTGAAGATCAGATGAAGAAGAAATACCCACACTTATTTCCGGATGATGCGTCAACACCTTCAACTGCTTAAAATTTCGGGACGAAATTTATTTAACGGGTAGGTACTGTAGTGACCCGAACTCTTCCATGATTATCAATTAAATAAGAACTATATTTGCATGATTAAATGTTTCCAACATGTTAAGCAATCAAACTTGTTAAGACTTGATTAATTGAAATATGTTTCATGTAGACAATTGACCACCCAGTTGACCGGCGATTCACGAACGTTAAAACTTGTAAAAACGACATGACGATATATATATATATATATATATATATATATATATATATATATATATATATATATATATATATATATATATATATATATATATATATATATATATATTTAACATGATATTTTGATAAGTAAGTATCTCACAAAGTATATTAACAAAGAGTTATATGCATAAAATGGAACTACTGAATTAAAGAAACTCGAAACGATATATATAACGATTATCGTTATAACAACGTTTTAATTAAAATAAATACATGTGTATTGTATTAAGATATGAACACACTATGTTTAACATAATAAAATGATAATTAATTATATCATTAAGTATATTAACAATGAACTACACAAGTAAGGTGAGACAACTAACTTAAGGATTTCGAAACAATATATATATGTAACGATTATCATTGTAATAGTATTTTAACATATATATATGATATTAAGATATATTCATACACCATGTTATTATGTTAACATAATAGTTTAACATCTCATTTAAGTATAATAACAATGGATTAATTACAGTTAACAAGATCGTTAACTTAAAGGTTTCGAAACAACACTTACATGTAACGACTAACGATGACTTAACGACTCAGTTAAAATGTATATACATGTAGTGTATTAAGATGTATTAATACACTTCAAGACACATATCAAAATACTTGTACTTAACAAAATTGGTTACAATTGCATTCTCATACATTTTCATCAAGAATTCTACTCGTATTCGTTCGGTACTCGTACTCGTACAATACTCAGCTTTTAGTTGTATATACTATTGGTATATACACTCAATGATCAGCTCTTTAGCAGCCTTAATGAGTCATTAAACATGTGGGAACCATTCTTTGTAATCTAGTATGAATTATTTAGCAAAATTACAAAAATATTATAAATCATTCATGAATTATTTACAAGAAAATAAACTTACATATCCTTTATATCTAATCCATGAGTCACGACCAAAAACACATACAAACACTTTCATTCTTCAATTTTCTTCATCTAATTGATCTCTCTCAAGTTCTATCTTCAAGTTCTAAGTGTTCTTCATAAATTCTATAAGTTCTAGTTTCATAAAATCAAGAATACTTTCAAGTTTGCTAGTTCACTTCCAATCTTGCAAATCCATTTCAAGTGATCATCCAACCTCAAGAAATCTTTGTTATTTAAAGTTGGTTATCTCTCTAATTCAAGGTAATTGATAGTGCTCCAAATGAACATATATTTAGTATCAATATCCTTTCGATATGTAAAGTTTTCAGTTGCAATTGTTCTATTTCCAAGTGATATTCGTTTATAATAAATAAGTGCAAAAACAAAAGGCGAAAACGAAGATTCGAAGACAAAAACGTCTAAAAAGCTCAAATGTACAAGATACAATTCAAGTGGTTCACTTTAATGATGAGAAACGTCTAAAATTGAGAAGAGTACAAGTTACGAAACGAAAAGCACGAAGATTAAAGAATTGAAGAAAAAGTGCCACAAAAGCCTGAAAAGTGCCACTAAAGCCATAGTACACTCAAAAGTGCCACTAAAAGTGAGTTAAAGACTTGCGCGGATTTTGGGAGTTAAGGAAAATAATTTTTTTTGTGCAAATTACAAATTGCAAAACGCAAAGTACAAGATATTAAATAGTACGAAAGGACGTTCGAAAATCCGGAACCGGGACCTGAGCCAACTATCAACGCGCGACGCAACGGACCTAAAATTACAAGTCTACTATGCACAAGAATAAAATATAATATATAAATAACTATATATAAATTATTTATATATTATAAATATATATTAAATCATGTCGACAAGCTATGAGAAAAAGGATCCTGAGCTGGAAAACCAGGCCATACGATCGCATGGCCAGCATGAGATAATCTCATGCGATCGCATGAGCCAAAAAGGCTGGCCACATTCCTATAAAAACCAGCGAATTCGATATATTTGAAAGAGGATTAATCTATCTCTCTGTCTATAATATATAATAAATATATATATATATATATATATATATATATATATATATATATATATATATATATATATATATATATATATATATATATATATATATATATATATATATATATATATATATATATATATATATAATAAATATATATATAATAAATATATATATATAAATATATAATAAATAAATAAATATATATATATATAATATATATATATATATATATATATATATATATATATATATAGTATAGGTTAGTTTTATATTAGATTAGTTTGGGTTATGTAAAGGTTATTTTACGGGTTTTGAAGTCGAAGCTCTGTCCATGTAATACTACGCGATAAATAATCAATGTAAGCTATGTTCTCCTTTTTAAATTAATGTCTCGTACTTAAGTTATTATTATGCTTATTTGAGCCGAAGTAATCGTGATGTTGGGCTAAATATTAAGATGGGGTAATTGAGCTTTGGACCATAATTGGGGTTTGGACAAAAGAACGACACTTGTGTAAATTAGACTATGGGCTATTAATGGGCTTTATATTAAATTAACGATACCTCATTAATTTAATATAAAGGTTACAATTTGACGTATCTATATATAACCACATACGCTTAATCGGATACGATGGGCGGGATATTTATAAATACAAATTATTGTTCATTTGACCGGACACGGGGATGGATTAATAGTCAATGGACTTATTAAAACAGGGGTGGATTACATTCAAGGGTAATTGGTGTAATTGTTAACAAAGTATTAAAACCTTGGTTTACACACAGTCGATAACCTGGTGTATTCATTAAACAAAGTATTAAGACCTTGTTACAATTCGAATCCCCAATTAGTTGGAATATTTGACTTCGGGTATAAGGTTAGATTTGCCGAGCATTTTATAATTATGACCGATGGACTATTATGGACAAAAAGCAGATAGGTTTCAAATACATCCAGGACAAAGGACAATTAACCCAGGGTAATAAATAATCAAAACGACAAACATCATGGTTACGGAAGTTTAATGAAGCATAATTATTATATTGTTATTTATTTTACGCACTTTAATTATTGTCATTTATATTTACGCTTAAGTTTTAAAATCGACAAACCGGTCATTAAACGGTAAACCCCCTTTTATATATTATTACTATATATAATATATTTTGTACAAATATAATTGTTTAAAAATATAGTGTAAAATAAGTCGTTTCCCTGTGGAACGAACCGGACTTACTAAAAACTATACTACTCTACGATTAGGTACACTGCCTATAAGTGTTGTAGCAAGGTTTAGGTATATTCCATCTGTAAATTAATATTTAAAACTTGTGTATTTTGTAGTATTTCGTAGTAAAAATATAATAAGTATTTCGTACCCCTCCGCTCACACATCAATAATACTCATATTCAAACTTTGATTCAATTTCTAAAACTATAACAATCTTAATTCGAGTAGAAATCTTACTTGAACTTGTTTTTGTGTCATGATTCAACTTCAAGAACTTTCAAGCCATCCAATATCCTTTGAAGCTCTAGATCATTTTTTTGTCATTTCCAGTGGTTTACCTACTATACTTGAGGTAGTGATGATGTTCATAACATCATTCGATTCATATATATATAACTATCTTATTCGAAGATTTAAACTTGTAATCAGTAGAACATAGTTTAGTTAATTCTAAACTTGTTCGCAAATAAAGTTAATCCTTCTAACTTAACTTTTAAAATAAACTAAACACATGTTCCATATCTATATGATATGCTAACTTAATGATTTAAAACCTGAAAACACGAAGAACACCGTAAAACCGGACATACGCCGTCGTAGTGAAACCGGGGGCTGTTTTGGGTTAGATAATTAAAAACTATGATAAACTTTGATGTAAAAGTTGTTCTTATGGAAAAATGATTTTTCTTATGAACATGAAACTATATCCAAAAATCATGGTTAAACTCAAAGTGAAAGTATGTTTTTCAAAATGGTCATTAAGATGTCGTTCTTTCGACGGAAATGACTACCTCTTACAAAAATAACTTGTAACCTATATTTATGACTATAAACTTATACTTTTTCTATTTAGTTTCATAAATTTCAGTTCATTAGGAAACCATAGCAATTTGATTCACTCAAAAAGGATTTGTAACGAAGAAATGATAGGTAAAACAAAATTGCATATTTTTTGCTTGTTTTAGCTACGTGAAAATCTGTAACAAATCTATACTAACCATAACTTAACTAACTTATATTGTATTATACATGTATTCTAACATATATTATGTAATCTTGATAGACCATAGACACGTATACAATGTTTTGACATATCATATCGACGTCATCTATATATATTATTTGGAATAACCATAGACACTCTATATGCGGTAATGCTAGAGTTAGCTATACAGGGTTGAGGTTGATTCCAAAATAATATATATACTTTGAGTTGTGATTGAGTCTGAGACTTGTATACACTGGGTCGTGGATTGATTCGAGATAATATATATTGATTTATTTCTGTACTACTAACTGTGGACAACTAATTGTGGACTACTTACGCTGGACTATTAACTTAACAAACTTAAATCATTAAAACGTAATAAAAAAATGTTGTGAATATATTTCGATCATACTTTGATATATATGTATATATTTGTTTTAGGTTCGTGAATCGACCAGTGGCCAAGTGTTATTTTTCGACGAAGGAAAAATCTGTGAAAGTGAGTTATATTCCCATTTTTACTATCGAATATTTTTGGGATGAGAATACATGCAGTTTTTATAAATGATTTACAAAATAGACACAAGTACTTGAAAATTACATTCTATGATTGAATTATCTTTTTGAATATCACCCTTTTTGCTTGATAACCTAAGAATTAGTGAACGCCACTAATTGACGTGAATCCTGAAGACAGATCTATTGGGCCTAACAGACCCCATTCAGGTTATGGATGCTTTAGTACTTCGATTTTTATATACAGATGAGTGTTCCTGTATATTTGGGGATATTCTATATGTATTTTGTTAATGTCGGTTACCAGGTGTTCTTCATATGGATGATTTTTATACAGATGAGTGTTCCTGTATGTATTATGAAAAATGAAATCTTGTGGTCTATTAATATAATTTGATATATAGGTTAAACCTATAACTCACCAACATTTTTGTTGACGTTTTAAGCATGTTTATTCTCAAGTGATTATTAAGAGCTTCCGCTGTTGCATGTTAACTTACGGACAAGAATTGGAGTCAAGCATGCTTGTAACATATTGTTTAAAAACTGCATTCGGAGATTTAAATCGATGTGTAATATTATTGTAAACCATTATGTAATGGTCGCGTGTAAAACTGATATATTTTAGATTATCATTATTTGATAATCTACGTCATGCTTTTAAACCTTTATTGATAAAATAAAGGTTATGATGTGTTTTTAAAATCGAATGCAGTCTTTGAAAAACGTCTCATATAGAGGTCAATACCTCGCAACGAAATCAATTAATATGAAACGTTTATAATCAATATGAATGGGACATTTCAGTAGGCTAGGTTCTCGAAACAGTGAAAGAACATGACATTGACACAGCTGCCAGTATCGATGAGAATTTTGTCAATGTGTTGAGTACATTCAGGCAAGTAGCCTTCTACCACCAGCGGAGCGCATTTCCTTTCGTAAATGGGCTCGCGTGGGAGGTGCGCCTTGAGGGTTTCATACGGAAACAGTGGCTCTTTCTCAACTTCCTTCCTTTTCTCCCATGAAAAGACATGGATGACCTTGTCTTTCTCGACTCCTTCATTTTCCTTCTTATGCCCGCCTGACTCATCCTTTCCCAGTTTCAAATGTTTCAACTCTCCGCGCTTGAGGCAAATGACCACCTTATCAACCAGCGCCTTGCAGCGATTAGTTTCATGTCCGAAGTCATCGTGAAAGTCGCAGAACTTGGACTTATCACGTCGCGCTACTCAGATATGCGCGCAGGTTTTTCGAACATTTTTGAGATGGGCTCAGTCACATAGATTTCTTTCAAACTCTCGGTGAGGCTTCTGATTAAGGCTTGCTTGTTTTCCCTAGTGTCGCTATCCTTGTTCCGATGATGTTGCTAGTTGTTGTTGTTGTTCCCCTGGTAGTTTCGCTGGTGCTTTCTGTCGCTGTGATGGTTGTTACCATGTTGGCGGTAGGGGCTAGAGTCGTGTTGGTTTCTCCCGAAACCGCCTGTCGGGCGCCCACCCCTTGACGAGTTGTAACCGTCGCGCCGACCATTTCCCGAGCCTCGGTAATTCAGTATCTGGTAGTGTCTTCTTCAGCGCGCATGTGCTCGTGCGCTTCTCTTATTGCTTCTGCAAGTGTCTCTGGAGGACGCTTCCTAAGCCTCTGCCACAACGTCAGGTGGCGCTCCCGACAGATTTCGTGTATGAAACCGGATACTTTCAATGATTCAGCAAAGTTAGGGATTCTGGCCACCTCTTGGCAGTACCTGTCGATGAACTGTTCCCAAGGATTCCCCTCGCTCATGCTTGATGTCATGACATTCAACATGCATCCTTCGAGTTGCGCGCATGTTATGAAAGTTAAGCAGGAAGCGCGTTCGGAGATCATCGTAGCAGCTTATAACTGGCGCTGGCAGGTTGTTAAACCACTACCGAGCTACACCTTCAAGTAGCGGTGGGAACTCCATGCATTTTGTCTCGTCAGCCCAGCGCTGGTTTCGCGCTATTCCTTCGTACTTTTGCAAGAAGTCATCAGGGTCTGAGAGTCCGTCATAGTATCCCAACGTTATCGGTATCACGGGTAGCGGCGTTGAGATGTGGTTCAGTATTTGCGCTGAAACTTTTCTCCAGTGGGAGCTGTTTCAAAAGAGGGTTTGACCGGTACTCCTTTCATTCCCGCGTACAAGTTTTTGACCATGAGCTCGGCCTTTCCGGGTTGCTCAAACTCATGACCATATCATCTGGCGCGACGTTCATCAAAGCGTAAATCAGATTAGCTTGGCTCTGGGTGCGTTGTTCGCGTGTTCGAGCCGGCGACTCTGTGGATGCACCTCTCCCTGCACACGAAGTTCCCTGCGCAAAGGTGGTAGCGCTAGATCCTGGGGTGGTTGGGGAGGCATCCCTTCGGGGCGAAGGTGAAGGTCGCGCGCCCTGTGAACCAGCAGGACTGCTAGTGTGGCTAGGGCTATTGCGCGCGGATTCAGTTGTGGGGTAGATGGGTACGAATCACGTACTTGTGGTGTTCGAGGCCCATGGTATCGGCCTAATCGCTTCCGGGGTCTTGAAAGACGACGCGGGTGCGCCAGGGGGCGGCATCTGGGCGCCCCTTGGTGGCGCGCTGTCAGAAGTTCCCGCTGATCCCTTGATGGCTGGCTTAGATCCTGTAGGCGAGGTAGCTCGCGCTTGTGTAGGCTTGGGTAACTCTTGCTTGCTAGTCATTTCAACACCTGTTACTGTATCAAAAAGAAACAAGCGAGTTGTTAGCGGACATACAGAAAAAAGATCAAATCGAAATCTTTTAACTTGTGTGTCCCACGGATGGCGCCAAATGATCAAGCATAGAATAATTAGGTCGGGTTCGGTCCATGCTTGACATCAATAGAGGGGGATTTAAGGGTCAATTGGGTTTAACTCTCCGGTCTGGAGTACCGTGAATAACCCCTCGCGAGATGAGGATCTCAACAGGGGTGGTTAAACATAGACCCACCATCGACTGGTATACCGGTCAGTGATGGCTCGCGCTAAGTTGTAGGGTTTATGTTCACGGAACGTTACCTGTATATCGACTCTTAGCAAGTTTTCATCATCAAAACAATGATTAGCAATGTACGAATATTATCGTTGAGTTATCAACCAACAACCTTGTGAAGGGTCATTTGGGAGACTATTCCACCCACACTCAGCTTAACCTTTTATTCACGATCACAAAGAGGCTCAGCAAAAATCAACCGCCAACACCTCCTCCATCTCAACCAATCTAACCGAGGATACCATCTTTGAGGTTCGGATTTCAGTCTTAACCAAACTATTCCACTACTCGAGTCGATTTTTAGCTTAATCAATATGTAACATAATTAATCTACGGAGTATATTTCATGCTTGTAGAAGATATATTAATTTTTTACGGTAGCTATAAACTGTAGTATCTCCAACAGAAAATATCTTTTGCATCGATTCAAAAGGCATTACTTAAAATAGTTTATAGCAGTTTAAATCTAGTATTAAATTAAGACGCTTAATCTAAAAAAGTTACTACAACTGTTATTATAGGAAAAAGATGTTTGTCTTACTAATATCATAATATACTTTTTATCTGTACCTTTGAAAATAAAAGATTCTGCCATGTGACTGTTACCAAAGTTGCAACAAAAATGGACAATGTGTTAAAGTTCTACAGAAAACCTACACTTGTCTTTCTCGCTATAAACCATCAAAATAAAGTGGTTCATAGATATAGTACTACTACCCTTTTTCTATTTTGGTTCAACTAGTTGGCTACTATAAAGCATCTTGAAACAATTGAAACAACTAGTTGGCTACTATAAAGCATCGTTTTTCATATATATTATTATAAATATAAATATAAATATAAATAATAATAAATAAATAAATTATAAGTATGACTATATATATTTACAAATTATATAGTACAATGAATATTGATATATAGTAAAAAACGTCATGATATTTATAAAGTTGACAGATATTTTACGTTCACCAAAATATTAAATTTGAGATAACATAATAAGTCAAAATAAACAAAATCTTTGTAATGTCAAAATAGGTCAGATAATTTTGCACCACCCAAATATCATTTGTGATTAGTCTTCAATTTTTTATTTACCAAAAATATCAGTTAAGATTATGAATTGAACATTCTATAAAATAATATCCTCTAATTAGTATACGTATAGTGAGTGATTTAAGTTATGCATTATAGTAATACAATTTATATAAACAAATGCTTATTGCCTCATTTTAACCTAGCATGCAATAGTATTTCTAGATAGTACTTGTTTTAATTTACAGCATAAAGAGTTTTCTTTCCTTTTCTTTGTCTATTATTTTTTGTTTCTTTAAAGTGGTTCAAGATGCCCATTATGAACAACTGTAATACTAAAAAACATTGAAGCATTGATAGCTTTCAGGGATCTTCAATATCAAGAACCAACAAAATGGAAAATTGGGGTCAGTGTTCATCACTAAAAACAAATTTAAAAGCAAAAGTGAAACAGAAAATGAACTTTGAGCACACCATATATATAAATATGGTGTATATAGTTCATCTCTTTATATCCAAACCACTAGCTACCTAGCTAACCTTGCCATGGAATTTGGTTTTGATTGTGGTTCGGATTCATTTGATCCATGTGATCATCAAGATTAGCCATATTCATAAAATGGTGATGATCATTAGGATTTGGAAATCCTCTAAGACCCAAAAAATCTCTCGTTAATTCATCGTTTCCACCGTCTTTTCGCTTGTGTAACATCGATTCGTTCGAAGGTGAAAAAAGTTGTTGTTGGTACCCATTGTGATCTTTCTTTGATGAATTTAGCATGTCATTGAAGATTTCTTGAATGTTGGTGGACCCCACATTGGTAGAAGTTAAAGAATGTGGTTGTTGAAGTAGATGGTCCATGCAAGTAGTGGTCATATTACCAAAATTACCACTGCTTGTTTCTAACATCACATGAGGATTATTATGATCACTTGATGACAAATTGACTAGGGCAGATGGATTGTGATGGTTATGAAGAGATGACAGTGAAGGTGCACACATGTGATCATGCTGAAGGTTCTGGTGGGACCCATTTAAAGGTTCAGAGTTGCTCATGGTTGCACCCATTTGAGCTGCTTTTTGTAGCAAAGCAGTTGCAGACATGAGAGAAGAATTAGGTGAAGGAAGATGAGTAGTACTATAATTAGGGTTAGGGTTTTGTTGTTTTTGTTGATTATGATGATGGTCTAACCATGATGGTAATTGATGATTATGATGTGGACTACTTGACCCAATGTTGAAGCTAAGTTGTGGGTGTTGGAAGAGATGTTGTGGTTCGGTTTTGAGCGGGAAATTGATCGGTAAATGTAGCGGAAGATGGTTTAAAGATGACGATGAAGATCTTCCTGTTTCTTCTGCTAATGCATCACAAAAGGCTCTATGAGTGATGAAGCTGTCCCTCCTAAAGTAAAAATAAAGCAAAAAGATTAATATAATAGTGAACATTCTAAATAATCATGACACCTTTTGATGTGCAAAAAAACCATCACAATGTTAACTTTAGTGTAGTTTTATGTGTAAAAGGTAGTAGTCAACTAATAATGTTTACATAAATTTTTTATTTTTCTTTTTTTTCTGCCTAAAATTAGCGATTACTAAGATCGAAAAGGGTAAACAATTTAAACCAACTTAAAAAACTAGCTAACTTAAACCGAGCATAAACGAAATAATCATATCATAATTAAGGTAGTGAAAACATTTACTCACATGCCAAACAGTGGTTACAAATCATATTATACTTATGATTAATAGTTAACCTTTATATCTACATCTATTTTAATTAATTTGGAACACAATATGTTTAGGGTGATGATTCGTACACTACCAATTTTTAGCCGTACACAACCAGACATGCTTTACAGTGTTGTACAGTACAACATCATAATGCATGTTTGGTGGTGTACGGCTAAAAACTGGTGGTGTACGGATCACTCCCCATATGTTTAGTATGAAATTTATGCTAGACAGCTCACATGCATATAGTCTTGTCACCCCAATAATAAATTTACATGTAAGCAATATGGATATGACTAAACACAAGAGACTTGTTCATATTCTTGCATGTCATGAAAAGTATATATGATAAAAACATTGAACTAAAATGAAGCATGCTTATATAATAGATAATAGAGTATAACCTGATTTATTATTTATGGTGTACTGTTCCACTTGTGAAGCTCTTGATATATTATTTTGTTCAACTGTTACTACTACTATACATTTTGTCTTAATTTAGTGATGCAAATGTGCAATTACCTTGAAAATAGGGTACCGCAATCGCATCGATATTCTCGTGTGCCACAGATTTTGGAATGAGCTTTCCAATCGGACTGAACCGCGTAACGCTTTGAACACTTGTCACATTTCCATTTTTTCTCACCATGTTTTCTTGAAAAATGTTTCTTGATACCAGTAAGATCACCAAGTGCTCTTGATGGCTCATGATGAACACAACTAGGTTCTGGGCACACATACACCTTTTTCTTAACAACCTCAAGTTTTGATTTTTGCTTAAGTTTCCATGGTAAGTTATGTCCTCTTCTATGTAACTGAAGATTTTGGTCTCTTTGAAACCCTTTGTTGCAAATCTCACATAGAAATCTGTTTGTTGCCATAAGTGATTTTGGTGACAAAGCTATCACCTCAGCTTCCGGATCTTTTTCAATTCCAAATAAAGAAAGTTTACATTTTTTGTAACAATATCATCAATTCAATCCAAGAAAAATGAAACCCATATTACTATTAATTAATCTTTTTAAAAGATTGGAACTTTTTTCCCAAACTAGTGCTAGTTCATCTCCAATTATATTATGTGATCTAATGCATTTCACAGAATGTTTTTCATTACTATCCTACGCCGTTTTACTAGTTTTGAAAAAACATGGTGTGAAATACATTAGTTCTCATAATAATACGAGATAAAAATCACTAGCTAGTTTGACTAAAAAAAAATCATGAATTTATGTAGGTATGTATGTATAGTATGTATGCACTAGCTAGAGTGTAGTATGTACTCCTATATTATACTACAGTATGTGTATACAAGAAGTGGTTAAAAAAAGAAAGTTTGATTAATAAAAGATTTGGTAGATAAAATAAAATTTACCTGGATTGCCTGGAAGATTCCTCTTTTTCTTGTTTGATTGAATTTGGTTGTTGGTAGTGATTGGCACAGAACCAAAGGACTGGTGTATCTGTGGTGGTGGGTACATAGTACCAATTTCATTCCTGTTGCTTGATGAAGATAGGCTTATTGCTTCATTTGATGCAGATGTTATATTTGACATATTGTCATCTAAAAAGATGCCTCCTTTCATATCTCTTATTACTTGTTATATATATCTAGCTACCTTATTCTTTTATATATTTGTTCTTTGTGTTGTTTTTAATTATGATACTATTAGAGCTAGCTAGCTAGATTAAGTAACTAATAACAGACAGATGATCAACTTTTTGCTTCTTCAAAAACCCATGTCATACACATAGATCTGAAAAACAAGAAAACCCTAAAGCAAGAAGAAAAGAACAAGAAACAAATGATTAGAAGACTTTTTTTTTTTTTTTTTTTTTTACCTTTACATGAGTTATTATCTAGGTAGGTTAATAATTCATAGAATAAGTTAGTTGTAACTAAAAATTAAAAGTGAAAAAAGCTCAAACCTGACAGTTATCCAAACTTGTTCTCCAAAAGAGTTTAATAGGCAACTAACTCTTGAAGATGATATATTCAACACAAGAATCCACACACTTGAGTACAAAGATATAAAACCAAAACAAAAGACAACTAATCAACTCAATTCGTACAACACAAAAATTAAGAAAATAAAAGTTGAAGAAGGAAGAGAGTATGAGAGAGACTTATATTGATATGTGGATGAGAATTATTATTATTATTATTATTATTATTATTATTATTATTATTATTATTATTCAGAAATTATTTTATAAAAAAAAAATGAATAGAAATGGGCCTAGCTCCAACCCATCAAAAAAATGGAACCAAAAAGGCAACATGAGGAAGAGGGCAGAGGTGCAATGTTTGTTTCTGACGTTACAAAACTTTGTCCTATTCTTTGTTTTCTTGTAAAATTGCAGAAATAATATTACCAGGCCACTTGCATTATTGATTTTGCTTTTAGGAGTATTTACTAATCTCTTATACACGAAATTACTACTATGTTTTTCCCTTTATACATATATGTAAATATATATATATATATATATATATATATATATATATATATATATATATATATATATATATATATATATATATATATATACGTCTTTTAACTTTTCATCACTAGCTAGCTCTCATCGATCACCAGCTTTTTAATTAATTTACTTAAAAGATTGGCAGAAAACACTACTGTAAACTACTTTTGTTGATCATATCATTATGTTTGACGAAATATTAATAAATTTACGTTGACACTTTTGAAGTAAATATCTTTGTAAAGAAAGAGTTTGAAACGGTCAACGAAATATCCTAGTTATTCTGTTATTCTACGAGTTAAAGCAAAACTCATTTTACCCTCATCTTTAAACAATGGACTAATAAAAACTTTGGCTAGGATTACAATTTTTGGATGGAAACAAACCATGATTATAAAGTTGACTAGCTTTGTAAATTTGTTACTAGCTTACGGTTCAGTTTGTGTAAAATTCAACAAGTATATATTCGCCCTGTTAACATACTATAGACATCACCATACGAGTCACTCGTTATGAGAAATTAATATATAGTAGGCCTTAAATTATTAAGTGCTATTATGTGTGTATTTTGAGTTTCTAGAGTTCTCACATTAAAAAAGGTCTTACTGGATCCTCTCCCTATATGTATATATATATATATATATATATATATATATATATATATATATATATATATATATATATATATATATATATATGGAGAGGATCCAGTAAGACCTTTTTTAGTGTGAGAACTCTAGAAACTCTAAATACACTCCAAATACACTGAAATTCGAGTAAAAAAGTGGCGGACGAGCAAAAGAAAAGGAAATTCGAGCAAAAAATTTGGCGGCCGAACAAAAATCAAAACACGGACGAACAAAAACTTCATGGTCGAGCAATTTTTCGAGTTGTGAAAATGTAGAACACAACTGGTATAACAGAAAAATGTAGAACATGTTCGAATTTTCAAAAAAAATTTCAAATTGGACCTGATTTTCATATAATTATAATTTTGTAGAACATAAATAAGTTCAAATTTCTCCAAATTAGTTCGAATTTCACCATTTTTGTTCGAATTTCATACGTTCTACATAAAAATCAATATTTTTTTTATTTAGCCCGGTTTAGAGTTTATGGTTTATGGTTTTTGGTTTGGGTTTTGGGTTTACGGAGTAAGCCCAAAATTCAAAACTCTAAACTCTAAACTCTAAACTCTAAACCGTTCGTGTAAAAAACTCATTCTAAACCCTAAACCTTAAAATCTAAACCCTAAACTCTAAAATCTAAACCCTAAATATAAACCGTAAATCTAAACCCTAAACTCAATTTGATAAAAAAAAAATGGTGTAGAACAGGTGTAGAACAAGTGTAGAACAGCATGTTCTACATGCTGTTCTACATAAAATGTAGAACCAAGCCTAAAGCATCAAAATGAAAAATTGTTCGACCAACTCCATTTTTGTTCGGCCGCCAAATTTTTTTGCTCGACTATGTGGTTCTCACGGTACTCAATCAAAAAAAGTTCTCATTTGATCTCTCTACTATATATATATATATATATATATATATATATATATATATATATATATATATATATATATATATATATATATATATATATATATATATATATATATATATATATTCCACTGAAACTTGGCTTGAGTGGTATGAGGGTGAGATCTAACTTGGGTACTCTCAACCCAAGTTCGATTCTCACTCCAAGCAGATGGTTTTCAACATTTGATAATACTGTCAACATCAATGCAGTTTGAGAAGTTCTATTAGGGGTTTGAAAACTTTTGATGGTACTGCCAACATCATCGCGAATTGAGTTTCCTCTTAACGCGTGTGTGGATGACAAATGAGAGCATTCGATATTATCGACATCGCCGTTCACACACACACACACACACACATATATTAATACTAGATAGACAAATATTTACCACCTAGACCAACATATATTAAATTATGACCTTATGGGTTAAATTTTATTTGACACTCCATCATATATTAATTTTAATTGAAATTATTTATATAATAAAGTATTAAAACGTAGTTATTATTAAAACGTAGTTGTAAATGAGAACACACACGGTGGTGCTGACGTCAAATGAGGGGTTTTTTGAGGTTATGTCGCTGATATGGTAATGATGGAGAAAGGAGAGCTGTAATGGAGAATGTTGTTGGGGAAGGTTGTTTGTAATGGAGAATGTTGTAGGGGAAGATTGTTGAAGATTTTAAGTGATGTGGTAACATTTAACAGGAAGTTAGGGTAAGAAGTTGTTAAAAAAGTAAGAAAAATATTAAATAATGAAAAATGCCTCAAACGAGCTCGGACATTCGATGACAAACATCTCATATATGTTTTTTTCCCCTAAACGTCCCACTATAGGCGTCTTTGAGCGTTTGTAGTGCCAACTCAGGGCGGGTACGGAGAGGAACGCCCCATTATTCATGGTCTAATAACAATATAACACTCAATTAATAGTCTCTTACTGCCTTGATTTAGAGAGAGAATTGGTACTAATGGTGTGTTAGTTTACCTCTTAATTAAATGGTTCAGCGTTCAGTGCTGATGCTGAACCATGCAAGATTTAGCGCGTTTATTTCTGACCTATGAATGACATATGATGCTGAATAGTTCAGCATTTAGTGTTGAACCATTCAGAGTTGATACTCTCTTAAAATATTAAGCGCCTAAATTTTCTTTTATATATCCTCCTCAAATATCGAGAATATTTAACAAACAAGGGGTTAGTAAAATCCGTGGCTAAAACTATCCAGACATCAAACCGCATGGTTGTGATCACCATGTTTTCCATTCTACCTGTCAGCTTTGTATTGCGACATAAGCGCTCAATGTTTTAGATGATTTGGTAACATCCATGATGCATTTCATGCATCCAGCTTACTGAAGATGCCTGTAAGGCTAAAAACATCATCTTTCCTTTTGTGGGTATATATTCAGATGACTTATTCATGTTAACAAGAAACGAAATCAACTTGTTGATCTTAAGGTCAAGGGACTTAATTAATGGCATATACCTATTCTTACTTTTATACGCCCAAGTACCTTTCAAGGTAAATAGCTCACTTCTGAGCCCACAAGTCTCTCGGAACTTCGATACGCTCCTTCTTCTTTAAATTCGATACCGTTGTTGGTCCCTCCTCAAAATTTCGAGACGAAATTTTCTTTAACAGGTGGGTAATGTAACGACCCGACTTTTTCGACTTATATTTTTTTGTGCTCAATACTTTTATGAAACTGCGTACTGTGTTTGATTATATTCTGGGATCTTATTTCATGTTGATTACTTTCGTTTATATTTTAGAACGTGTTATTAAGTACGTAGTTACTTACTTTGATCCTCGAATTCTTTTATGACCATTAGTGTCACTTGACGTTTAGAACGAGCTATGTATTTTGGTACACGTTTAACTTTTGTCATAATTGAAATATTATGACTACGTAAAACTAGTTGTTATTTTCTAATGACAATTACTTGACTTATTGGTTGCTTAATTACGCTTAGTAATTTACTAATGCACACTAGTTAGTCATATTGGACTTCCTACCTTATTGGATTTAAGCCCACCCTACTCTAGCTAATGGACTTTTAAGTTAGCCCAATTTTAATGGAATTATGACCCATTAAGAAATAGGACAAAAACCCATTAAGAGGAGCCAACATACTAGCATTTTTGTTAACCATTACTAAACATGTTGCATGGGATCCTAACAATAAGCAACACCTTTAGACCACCACCATGCAAAAAGCAAAAGTTGTCTCCCCTTTTGTCCCCCATTACCCACGGCCTAACCACCACCATTGCCACTATAAATAGCACACTTCATTCTTCATTTCAAACTTGATCTCATTCTCATTTTACACACACTTGCTCTCTAATTTTCTATCTAGTCTTTCTCACACTAAAAATGGTAAGTTTTAAATTTTCTTCTTCTTCTTCCCTTCATAAACACGACATCATCATCATCATCATCATCATCATCATGAGATCAAGCTTTTTAGCTTTTTGATCTTGTTATATCTTGTAGATTCAAACTTTGATTTGATTCCTTCAAGAACATGAAAGATTCAAGCTTTTTAGCTTTGAATCTTCATTACTTTGTTGGATCTAAGTTTTGAAGCTTAAGATCACTTTATTTTGTTAAAAGATCAAAACTTGTAATTATGATCTTCATGTAACTTGTAGATCTAGCTTTTTTCTTTAAGGATCTTCAAGAACATTAAAGATCCAAGCTTTCTAGCTTAGGGTTTCATTATTTTGTTGAAGATCTAAGCTTTTTAGTTTATGATCTCATTACTTTTACTAGATCTTAGCTTTCTAGCTCATGGTCTCATTAATCTTGTAAAGATCCAAGCTTTCAAGCTTAGGGTTTCTTAACACTTGAGATCTAAGTTATTATTGTAGATCTCACTTACTTGGAACCTTTTTATGATTTTTATGGTGATAAAAATCAATTCTTCATCATCTCATATGATGAAGATGCATAAACTTGTATCAAAAGGACAAAGGTTGATGTTCAAAACTTGTAAAAAGTTAGCTTCTATTTTTAGTTGTGTGTTGATGGTTAAAACTTGTTCATAATGATGTTAAAACATCAAAGAGTTGTACACTTGAAGCTTATACGCATCAAGGATGAGAACCGTGATGAGCATCAAGCACCAAGAAACCCACCGGAGCACTTGTTTTCTGTTTTTCGGGGTCTGATCAGACTCTTGGGACTTCTGTAAAGTTGATTTTTAGAGATTTCGGTTCGATTAGATGACTTTTCGATTAAGACTCACCTAAATCCGATATACGTTTTAGGATTTATAGCCTTCCGAAAATCATTACGCCTTTGTAACGACGTGTTGAAAATTCTGACCTACTCGCGCTTGAACCGTCGCCACGGTCAAACGACATCGAGTTAGGATCTGAAAATTGTATAGCGGTACGAGGACTCACATACGGAGCCTTGTCCACTGACCACACGTCTTTTCGGTTTGTATAGAGATCGTAACAGCTGTCCGAAGTCAGCCTTTTGTTTCGATCTCTATTCATGTTGAAAACTTACTTTATCTCTTACGAATGATGATGATGATGATGATACTTAAGACTTAATTTATTCACTTTTAAACTTTTGGGGACAATATACTGACTTAGTGACATTTGAATTAGGTTGAGGACCTTTCGGACCGACTTACTACTTGCTTACTTTTCATATCGACTTTTACCGCATTTATCACTGTGAATTATAGCTCCCTTTCTACTTTACTATTTTTAACACTGAGAATACATGCGCTTTTTATGTTTTACTTACTTGACACGAGTACTTAAACTTTATATATGTGTGGGTTATATAACGGCATAAACTTTCCCCTTAGCACGGTAACGTTTAACTATTGGTTTTTGAACCGGTAGACGCGAATCTTAGATATGGATCCATAGGGTTTGACATCCCCACTCGGGCTAGTCGCGCTAGTATTTAACGGGTTTTTAATACTTCGAGAACATACGTACTCGCCAAGTGTACTTTTAGGGGGGGTAATATATTATTTTTAAGTTTAGTTAACGGGTGCCCACGGATAAGCATATACTTTATCATACTGATTTGAAATGCTGATTTGAAACGCTGGTTGAAGCACTGAAATTTCGTGGTCTACATTACATTACTGATTACAAACAAACTATAGCTCACCAACATTCGTGTTGACTTTTTAAGCATGTATTTCTCAGGTGCTTAGACGTTGTTGCTTCCGCTGTTAGACTTGTTGTTATAGTCTTGGTGTTACAGACTCGATGTGTTAGACTTCCGCTGCATTGTTTAGAGATGTCTCAAGCATGGAAATTTTATTTTGCATTCACAACTTAGGTTATTTTTGAACAATGGCTTTGTAATGGCCTTTGTGTTACGTACTTATGTTAATGCTTTATATTCGTAGAAGCACGTTATCTTATGTAAAACATTTGACGTTGGTAAAAACGTTACCTTTTCATGAATGCAAAACTTGTTTTAAAACGGTATATAGTATTATACCGTGTAATGGACCTGTTGTTGATGATCCGTACAAGATGGTTTTGTACGGGGCGTCACAGGCATCGTATGACTTATGGATTTGGCACGCTTACTTTGGACCCGCCGGTTCAAACAACGACATCAATGTGCTTAATCAATCTGATTTATCTAACGAGCTACTTCAAGACACGGCACCACCGTGTAATTTTTCAGTAAGTGGGTGGAATTTCAATTAAGATTATTATTTAACCGATGTGATATACTCTGAATGGGCGACTTTGGTTAAGTCTTTCAAAAGTCCACCCACCCCTGAAGCTGCAAAATTTAAGAAGTTTCAAGAAGCTACCCGGAAAGATATTGAACGGGCCTTCGGAGAGCTTCAAGGTCGTTGGACAATAATTAAAACTCTTGCTGACAATTCTATGTTGAAAGAATCCGAAGAATTATGCACACTTGTGTTATATTACATAATATGATCACCGAGGACAACAGAATGGCAATGTGTGACCTTGAAAAAAAAATTATAGGCACGCTCGTCGTCCAAGAAGATCCATTGAAGAAAGGGTTCAAGCGAACATTCGCGCTAATAAAGAATTGCGAAATTCGACCATTCATAATCTTCTACGACAAAAACTAATCGAACACATTTGGAATCTTCCGGCAAATTACATACCACAAGTGGGACCTTCCGGTACATCCGCCAATGATGACCAAGACGAAGAGGAAGACGAAGAAAACGAAGACGAGGACGACGAATGTGATGAAGATGATGAGTAGTTTAATAGTTTTTAATTTATATTTGACTTTATGTAATTTTTAATTTATGTTCAAGTTTATGTCGTTTTTTTTAACAAAAAAATGTAACCGTATTTCTGTTTCTTAATAAAAGTGTTGTTTAAAAATATTATTATATCAATTTAAATAATAATAATAATAATAATAATAATAATAATAATAATAATAATAATAATAATAATAATAATAATAATAATAATAAAATTTGAGGAAGTATGTCATGGTTGACAAATATATGTTATGGGAGTGTTACGGAAGAAAGTGGTGAGGAATGGGGGGAGAGAAAGCTGATGTGGCGCTGAGAAAATGTTGAGAAGGTGTCATAGTTGGAAGTGGTCAAAGAGAACACTATAAAATCTTCAACAAGTAAATGTTTCAGCTAATATTTTTTAACGCGTCTACTATATATAAACCATTAAAATGAAAAATTAACAATGAAATTTGAAATTTTTACCTCCTCAAAAGCAAGCATAATTGACTCCCAATACCTTTTATTCCCTTAAGATATGAATATATAGTGTTATTAGGCTGCTAAAGCCACCGATACTAGCAAACGTGGTTGGCTCCACGGTTAATCCTGAAACATGTCGCTGTTCAGCAACTTCTAGCACGTTGAATTTGTGTCCAATTTTGATTACAAAACATTACGAAAATAGCTATTGCTTAGCTAACCGTTACCTTTTTTTGTTCTTTTTAAATACAATATATTTTTCTATTATAATACTATTCATTTTCATACATTTCATACTTCAAACTAGCTACCACTCAAACTCTTTACAAAAATTAGAATTTTATTATACGTTCGAGAATGGATCACAAAAATGAAAATTATGAAGAGGGTGTATCAATTCCGTGTGTTCGAACAGAACCTTTTCTTTCAAAAAGGCCAAAAGGTCCTGCAAACCGAAGTCGCGAACCTCAATTTGTTCGAATGAAAGTTTTGAACACCGCGTATAATCGTAATATTTTATTTCATTACGGAATTCATTTCCGTAATAGACGTCGAATGAGACAATGATTGGCAGAAGAGTCAACATTCTTGATGGGTAAAACCGACCCTCTGGCGGCCCCACATCGACCGGTCCCACGTGTAGTGACCCGAACTTTTCCATGTTTATATATATTAAATGAAATTGTTATTTACATGATCAAGTGTTTCCAACATGTTAAGCAATCAAACTTGTTAAGACTTGATTAATTGAAATAGGTTTCATATAGACAATTGACCACCCAAGTTGACCGGTGATTCACGAACTTTAAACCTTGTAAAAATTATATGATGACATATATACGATTATATATATAGTTAACATAATATTATGATAAGTAAGTATCTCATTAGGTATTTTAACAATGAGTTATATACATAAAATTGAGTTTATTGAATTAAGAAACTCGAAACGATATATATAACGATTATCGTTATAACGTCTTACTAAATACATATGAATCATATTAAGATATTGATACACTATGTTTAATCATGATAAATGATAAGTAAACATGTCATTAAGTGTATTAACAATGAACTACATATGTAAAAACAAGACTACTAACTTAATGATTTCGAAACGAGACATATATGTAACGATTATCGTTGTAACAACATTTAACTGTATATTTATCATAATAAGATGTAGTGACCCGAACTTTTCCATGTTTATATATATATTAAATGAAATTGTTATTTACATGATTAAGTGTCTCCAACATGTTAAGCAATCAAACTTGTTAAGACTTGACTAATTGAAATAGGTTTCATATAGACATTTGACCACCCAAGTTGACCGGTGATTCACGAACGTTAAAACTTGTAAAAACTATATGATAACATATATATGATTATATATATAGTTAACATGATATTATGATAAGTAAGTATCTCATTAGGTATTTTAACAATGAGTTATATACATAAAATTGAGTTTATTGAATTAAGAAACTCGAAACGATATATATAACGATTATCGTTATAACAACTTCTTACTAAATACATATGAATCATATTAAGATATTGATACACTATGTTTAATCATGATAAATTATAAGTAAACATGTCATTAAGTATATTAACAATGAACTACATATGTAAAAACAAGACTACTAACTTAATGATTTCGAAACGAGACATATATGTAACGATTATCGTTGTATCGACATTTAAATGTATATATATATATATATATATATATATATATATATATATATATATATATATATATATATATATATATATATATATATATCATATTAAGATATATTAATGTATCATAATATCATGATAATATAATAATTTAACATCTCATTAGATATAATAAACATTGGGTTAACAACATTTAACAAGATCGTTAACTTAAAGGTTTCAAATCAACATTTACATGTAACGACTAACGATAACTTAACGACTCAGTTAAAATGTATATACATGTAGTGTTTTAATATGTATTCATACACTTTTGAAAGACTTCAAGACACTTATCAAAATACTTCTACTTAACAAAAATGCTTACAATTACATCCTCGTTCAGTTTCATCAACAATTCTACTCGTATGCACCCGTATTCGTACTCGTACAATACACAGCTTTTAGATGTATGTACTATTGGTATATACACTCCAATGATTAGCTCTTAGCAGCCCATGTGAGTCACCTAACACATGTGAGAACCATAATTTGGCAACTAGCATGAAATATCTCATAAAATTACAAAAATATGAGTAATCATTCATGACTTATTTACATGTAAACAAAATTACACATCCTTTATATATAATCCATATACCAACGACCAAAAATACATACAAACACTTTCATTATTCAATTTTTTTCATCTAATTAATCTCTCTCAAGTTCTATCTTCAAGTTCTAAGTGTTCTTCATAAATTCTACAAGTTCTAGTTTCATAAAATCAAGAATACTTCTAAGTTTGCTAGCTTACTTCCAATCTTGTAGAATGATCATCCAACCTCAAGAAATCTTTATTATTTACAGTAAGATATCTTTCTAATACAAGGTAATACTCATATTCAAACTTTGATTCAATTTCTATAACTATAACAATCTTATTTCGAGTGGAAATCTTACTTGAACTTGTTTTCGTGTCATGATTCTACTTCAAGAACTTTCAAGCCATCCAAGATCCTTTGAAGCTAGATCCATTTGTCTCTTTTCCAGTAGGTTTATCCACAAAACTTGAGGTAGTAATGATGTTCATAACATCATTCGATTCATACATATAAAGCTATCTTATTCGAAGGTTTAAACTTGAAATCACTAGAACATAGTTTAGTTAATTCTAAACTTGTTCGCAAACAAAAGTTAATCCTTCTAACTTGACTTTTAAAATCAACTAAACACATGTTCTATATATATATTATATGCTAACTTAATGATTTAAAACCTGGAAACACGAAAAACACTGTAAAACCGGACATACGCCGTCGTAGTAACACCGCGGGCTGTTTTGGGTTTGATAATTAAAAACTATGATAAACTTTGATTTAAAATTTTTTCTCCTGGGAAAATGATTTTTCTTATGAACATGAAACTATATCCAAAAATCATAGTTAAACTCAAAGTGGAAGTATGTTTTTCAAAATGGTCATCAAGACGTCGTTCTTTCGACTGAAATGACTACCTCTTACAAAAACGACTTGTAACTTATATTTCCGACTATAAACCTATACCTTTTCTGTTTATATTAATAAAATAGAGTTCAATATAAAACCATAGCAATTTGATTCACTAAAAACGGATTTAAAATAAAGAAGTTATGGGTAAAACAAGATTGGATATTTTTTGATTTTTGTAGCTACGGGAAATATTAACAATTCTATACAAATCATATCCTAGCTAACTTATATTGTATTATATATGTATTCTAATATATTATGTAATCTTGGGATATACCATAGACACGTATGCAAATGTTTTGACATATCATATCGACCCATGTATATATATTATTTGGAACAACCATAGACACTCTATATGCAGTAATGTTGGAGTTAGTTATACAGGGTTGAGGTTGATTCCAAAAATATATATACTTTGAGTTGTGATCTAGCCTGAGACGTGTATACACTGGATTGTGGATTGATTCAAGATAATATATATCAATTTATTTCTGTACATCTAACTGTGGACAACTAGTTGTAGGTTACTAACGAGGACAGCTGACTTAATAAACTTAAAACATCAAAATGTATTAAAAGTGTTGTAAATATATTTTGAACATACTTTGATATATATGTACATATTTGTTATAGGTTCGTGAATCGACCAGTGGCCTAGTCTTACTTCCCGACGAAGTAAAAATCTGTGAAAGTGAGTTATAGTCCCACTTTTAAAATCTAATATTTTTGGGATGAGAATACATGCAGGTTTTATAAATGATTTACAAAATAGACACAAGTACGTGAAACTACATTCTATGGTTGAATTATCGAAATCGAATATGCCCTTTTTTATTAAGTCTGGTAATCTAAGAATTAGGGAACAGACACCCTAATTGACGCGAATCCTAAAGATAGATCTATTGGGCCTAACAAACCCCATCCAAAGTACCGGATGCTTTAGTACTTCAAAATTTATATCATATCCGAAGGGTGTCCCAGAATGATGGGGATATTCTTATATATGCATCTTGTTAATGTCGGTTACCAGGTGTTCACCATATGAATGATTTTTATCTCTATGTATGGGATGTGTATTGAAATATGAAATATTGTGGTCTATTGTTACGATTTGATATATATGGGTTAAACCTATAACTCACCAACATTTTTGTTGACGTTTAAAGCATGTTTATTCTCAGGTGAATACTAAGATCTTCCGCTGTTGCATACTAAAATAAGGACAAGAATTGGAGTCCATGTTTGTATGATATTGTTTAAAAACTGCATTCAAGAAACATATGTCGATGTAATATATTTCTATAGTAAACCATTATGTAATGGTCGTGTGTAAACAGTATATTTTAGATTATCATTATTTGATAATCTACGTAATGTTTTTTTAAAACCTTTATTTATAAAATAAAGGTTATGGTTGTTTTAAAAATGAATGCAGTCTTTGAAAAACGTCTCATATAGAGGTCAAAACCTCGCAAGGAAATCAATTAATATGGAACGTTTATAATCAATATGAACGGGACATTTCAGTTGGTATCCGAGCGTTGGTCTTAGAGAACTAAAAAATTTTCATTAGTGTGTCTTATCGAGTTTGTTAGGATGCATTAGTGAGTCTGGACTTCGACCGTGTTTTCTTTAAAAATGATTGCTTAACATTTTTGTTGGAAACTATATATTATTAACATGTAAATATTATGTGATATATTAATCTCTTAACATGTTTGATATTGTGTGATAGATGTCTACCTCTAGCACAAATCCCATTGACTCACCTAATAATAACGAAGAGTCGAATATATATTGGCAAGATTCACAAGTTCCCGAAGAACCGGAAGAAGAAACGGAACCGAAAGAAGAGGAACCAGAAGAAGAGGAACCGGAAGAAGAAGAGGTTTCGGAGGGGGAATAGTAGGAGCCATAGAAAACCGGTCAAATAAAAGAAAATCCTCAACCAATGGACCAAAGTTAATAATGGTCAATGGTGTTTCCGCTAAGGAAGCAAAATATTGGGAAAATTACCAATTTTCCGATGAATCGGATCCTGATGTGGATTCCGATGATGTTATAGAAATTACCCCGACCCAATTTAATGAGGCAAAAGAAAATAATAAGGGAAAAGGCATCAAAATAGAGAAATCTGATTCTGACCCCGATGAACTTTATATGTACCGTCAACACCCGTATTTTAAATATCGTGACAATAACCCGGGAACCTCTAAACCACCAGGTTTTTCTAAACCAATGTGGAAAACGACGACTCGTATTAGAGGAACATCATATATCCCTAAAAGATTAGGAAAAAGAACCAAGTCTGAAGAAGAAGAAACCAGTGATTCAGATTAGAGGGGTGTGAGCATGTTGTGTAATAAATGTATTGTAGTGTGCTTGTACTTTTATGTTCTATGTAAAAATTGCTTGTATTGTTTGTTATTACGAATCTAATCCTTGTCTATTTTACAGTATAAAAACAAAATGGACATTAAAGGTAGACAACCGAATATTTTAGAAGACCTACCAGAGGATATGATTGAGGAAATCTTGTCTAGAGTCGGTCAGAATTCATCAGCACATTTAGTTATGGCGAAATTAACTTGTCAAACATTTGAAAGACTTTCCAGAAATGCCTTAGTTTATAAAAGGCTTTCCTTTGATAGGTGGGGTATATCACATTGGGGAGACTTTAAGTTATGCCGTGTTTTCTTTAAAGCGTTAAATGCGGGGAACCCAAATGCAATTTTATGCTACGGGTTAAGAACCTATTTTGACTCAACATATCCCAACATAGGATTTCGTGAATTAGAAAGAGCTTCTAACATTCAACATAAAGAAGCATGTTATGCTTACGGGTTAGTGATGTTCGCTTCTTACCAAAGTGAGAAAAAGAACACCGGATTGCAGCTTTTAAATAAAACTTTTCCACAAGTGACGGATTCAGTAGTTGGGGTGAGAAACAAGGTTTTTAGATTATTACGGGGCTGTTGGACATTACGAAACCCTCGTCCTTTTGACGACATTACGACATGCTGCTTAGCTAATGGTTATAACGGTTATTTTCCACAAGACCAAGGATGGGAAGTCGTCTTAGTAAAACCAGAATGCATGACTTGTTTATGGACTTATGAATTACGTGTCTTTATTTCCTTTGCTGAACAACTTGCGTATTAACTAGATTTATCTTCAAAACTGTCCTGTATCATAGTGTACTATATTTCATGTTATATGTAATATAGCGAAGTTGTAAGTTTGAAGAATATTTGTATGTGATATATTATTATAATCAGTTTTTCATATGGAATTGTAGTAGTTGAATTGTATATTAGCTACTAAGTATGAACTTAACGGGTAGATAGTACCTGAATTTAAACTTATAAAACGCTAATATGAAGAAAAAGCTTTTATAAATGAGTTCATATTATGCTACAAGATACTATTGACTACTCTTAATATTCTGTATGATTAAATTGTTTCATTTGACAATTTTGAAGGAAATGGCACTGACTACTCGACACACCTTGAATATGAGCGAAGAGGAATTTCGTGTCTTTCTTGCTTCAAACATAGCCACAGTACAGGCCGCGCTACATATCAACAATAACTCTGAATCTAGCAATACAGCTAACGGCACAAGAAATCGTGTAGGATGCTCCTACAAAGAATTCACTGCCTGCAAACCTTTGGAATTTGATGGAACCGAAGGACCAATTGGATTGAAACGGTGGACCGAGAAAGTCGAATCGGTGTTTGCCATAAGTAAGTGTACTGAAGAGGACAAAGTTATGTACGCTACGCATACCTTCACATGTATTGCGTTAACATGGTGGAATACCTATCTAGAGCAAGTGGGACAAGATGCTGCTTACGCGCTACCGTGGTCAGCATTCAAGCACTTGATGAACGAGAAATACCGTCCCAGAACCGAGGTCAATAAGCTCAAGTCAGAACTTAGAGGGTTACGAACACAGGGATTCGATATTACTTCGTACGAAAGACGATTCACAGAATTGTGCCTATTATGTCCGAGAGCGTTTGAAGATGAGGAAGAGAAGATCGACGCGTTTGTGAAAGGGTTACCGGAGAGAATCCAAGAAGATATAAGTTCACACGAGCCTGCCTCCATACAAAAGGCATATAGGATGGCTCACAAACTAGTGAACCAGATTGAGGGAAGAATTAAAGAATAGGCAGCCGAAGAGGCCAACGTGAAGTTAGTCAAAAGAAAGTGGGAGGAAAATGGTGATAAGAGTCACCAAAACAACAACAACTATCCCAACAATCGCAACATCAACAACAACTACAACAAACGGCACAACAACAACAACAAACGGCACAACAACAACAACAACTACAATAATCATCCCAACAACAATAACAACTGCAACAACAACAACAATCAGAAGCAGCTATGCCAAAGGTGTGAAAAGTATCACTCGGGGTTCTGTACCAAATTTTGCAACAAGTGTAAAAGAAATGGTCATAGCGCGGCGAAGTGTGAGGTCTACGGACCAGAGGTTAACAGAACGAAAGGAACAAATGGTGTCGGAACGAGTAATGGTGGAGCAAGTAGTGTCGGAGCAAGTTATGCCAATGTAGTTTGTTATAAATGTGGAAAACCGGGCCACATTATTAGAAATTGCCCGAACCAGGAGAACATGAATGGACAAGGTCGCGGAAGAGTTTTCAATATTAATGCGGCAGAGGCACAGGAAGACCCGGAGCTTGTTACGGGTACGTTTCTTATTAACAATAAATCTGCTTACGTTTTATTTGATTCGGGTGCGGATAGAAGCTATACGAGTAGAGATTTTTGTGCTAAATTAAGTTGTCCATTGACGCCGTTGGATAGTAAATTTTTACTCGAATTAGCAAATGGTAAATTAATTTCAGCAGATAATATATGTCGGAATCGAGAAATTAAACTGGTTAGTGAAACATTTAAGATTGACTTGATACCAGTAGAGTTAGGGAGTTTTGATGTGATAATCGGTATGGACTGGTTGAAAGAAGTGAAAGCAGAGATCGTTTGTTACAAAAATGTAATTCGCATTATACGAGAAAAAGGAAAACCCTTAATGGTGTACGGAGAAAAGAGCAACGCAAAGTTAAATCTTATTAGTAACCTGAAAGCACAAAAACTAATAAGAAAAGGTTGCTATGTTGTGCTAGCACACATCGAGAAAGTCAATTCCAAAGAAAAGAACATCAATGATATTCCCGTCGCAAAAGAATTTCCCGATGTATTTCTGAAAGAATTACCGGGACTACCTCCACACCGATCCGTTGAATTTCAAATAGACCTTGTACCGGGAGCTGCACCAATAGCTCGTGCTCCATACAGACTCGCACCTAGCGAAATGAAGGAACTTCAGAGCCAATTATAAGAACTTTTAGAACGTGATTTCATTCGACCAAGCACATCACCGTGGGGAGCTCCTGTTTTGTTTGTCAAGAATAAAGATGGTACATTCAGGTTGTGTATCGACTACTGAGAGTTGAACAAACTTACCATCAAGAACCGCTACCCACTACCGAGAATCGACGACTTATTTGATCAACTACAAGGCTCGTCTGTTTATTCGAAGATCGATTTACGTTCTAGATATCATCAAATGCGGGTGAAGGAGGATGATATTCCAAAGACTGCTTTTAGGACGCGTTACGGTCATTACGAGTTTATGGTTATGCCATTTGGATTGACTAATGCACCAGCTGTGTTCATGGACCTCATGAACCGAGTGTGTGGGCCATATCTTGACAAGTTTGTCATTGTTTTCATCGATGACATACTTATTTACTCGAAGAATGATCAAGAGCACGAAGAACAATTGAGAAAAGTGCTAGAGTTGTTAAGGAAAGAAAAACTTTACGCTAAGTTTTCAAAGTGTGCATTTTGGTTGGAAGAAGTTCAATTCCTCAGTCACATAGTGTACAAAGAAGGTATTCAGGTGGATCCAGCAAAGATTGAAACCGTTGAAAAGTGGGAAACCCCGAAAACTCCGAAACACATACGCCAGTTTTTAGGACTAGCTGGTTACTACAGAAGGTTCATCCAAGACTTTTCCAGAATAGCAAAACCCTTGACTGCATTAACGCATAAAGGGAAGAAATTTGAATGGAAGGATGAACAAGAGAAAGCGTTTCAGTTATTGAAGAAAAAGTTAACTACGGCACCTATATTGTCATTACCTGAAGGGAATGATGATTTTGTGATATATTGTGACGCCTCAAAGCAAGGTCTCGGTTGTGTATTAATGCAACGAACGAAAGTAATTGCTTATGCGTCTAGACAATTGAAGATTCACGAACAAAATTATACGACGCATGATTTGGAATTAGGCGCGGTTGTTTTTGCATTAAAGACTTGGAGGCACTATTTATATGGGGACAAAAGTATTATATATACCGACCACAAAAGTCTTCAACACATATTTAATCAGAAACAACTGAATATGAGGCAGCGTAGGTGGATTGAATTGTCGAATGATTACGACTTTGAGATTCGTTACCACCCAGGGAAGGCAAATGTGGTAGCCGACGCCTTGAGCAGGAAGGACAGAGAACCCATTCGAGTAAAATCTATGAATATAATGATTCACAATAACCTTACTACTCAAATAAAGGAGGCGCAACAAGGAGTTTTAAAAGAAGGAAATTTAAAGGATGAAATACCCAAAGGATCGGAGAAGCATCTTAATATTCGGGAAGACGGAACCCGGTATAGGGCTGAAAGAATTTGGGTACCAAAATTTGGATATATGAGAGAAATGGTACTTAGAGAATCTCATAAAACCAGATACTCAATACATCCTGGAACGGGGAAGATGTAAAAGGATCTCAAGAAACATTTTTGGTGGCCAGGTATGAAAGCCGATGTTGCTAAATACGTAGTGGAATGTTTGATGTGTTCTAAGGTCAAAGCGGAGCATCAAAAACCATCAGGGTCTACTTCAACAACCCAAAATCCCGGAATGGAAATGGGAAAATATTACCATGGATTTCATCACTAAATTGCCAAGGATTGCAAGTGGTTTTGATACTATTTGGGTAATAGTTGATCGTCTCACCAAATCAGCACACTTCCTATCAATAAGAGAAGATGACAAGATGGAGAAGTTAGCACGACTGTATTTGAAGGAAGTCGTCTCCAGACATGGAATACCAATCTCCATTATCTCTGATAAGGATGGCAGATTTATTTCAAGATTCTGGCAGACATTACAGCAAGCATTAGGAACTCGTCTAGACATGAGTACTGCCTATCATCCACAAACTGATGGGCAGAGCAAAAGGACGATACAAATTCTTGAAGACATGCTACAAGCATGTGTTATTGATTTCGGAAACAGTTGGGATCGACATCTACCGTTAGCAGAATTTTCCTACAACAACAGCTACCATTCAAGCATTGAGATGGCGCCGTTTGAAGCACTTTATGGTAGAAAGTGCAGGTCTCTAATTTATTGGAGTGAAGTGGGGGATAGACAGATTACAGGTCCGGAGATAATACAAGAAACTACCGAGAAGATCATCCAAATTCAACAACGGTTGAAAACCGCCCAAAGTCGACAAAAGAGCTACGCCGACATTAAAAGAAAAGATATAGAATTTGAAATTGGAGAGATGGTCATGCTTAAAGTTGCACCTTGGAAAGGTGTTGTTCAATTTGGCAAACGAGGGAAATTAAATCCAAGGTATATTGGACCATTCAAGATTATTGATCGTGTCGGACCAGTAGCTTACCGACTTGAGTTACCTCAACAACTCGCGGCTGTACATAACATTTTCCACGTTCAAATTTGAAGAAATGTTTTGCTAAAGAAGATCTCACTATTCCGTTAGATGAAATCCAAATCAACGAAAAAATTCAATTCATCGAAGAACCCGTCGAAATAATGGATCGTGAGGTTAAAAGACTTAAGCAAAACAAGATACCAATTGTTAAGGTTCGATGGAATGCTCGTAGAGGACCCGAGTTCACCTGGGAATGAGAAGATCAGATGAAGAAGAAATACCCGCATTTATTTCCAGAAGATACGTCAACACCTCCAACTGCTTAAAATTTCGGGACGAAATTTATTTAACGGGTAGGTACTGTAGTGACCCGAACTTTTCCATGTTTATATATATATATATTAAATGAAATTGTTATTTACATGATTAAGTGTTTCCAACATGTTAAGAAATCAAACTTGTTAAGACTTGATTAATTGAAATAGGTTTCATATAGACATTTGACCACCCAAGTTGACCGGTGATTCACGAACGTTAAACCTTGTAAAAACTATATGATGACATATATATGATTATACATATAGTTAACATGATATTATGATAAGTAAGTATCTCATTAGGTATTTTAACAATGAGTTATATACATAAAATTGAGTTTATTGAATTAAGAAACTCGAAACGATATATATAACGATTATCGTTATAACAACTTCTTACTAAATACATATGAATCATATTAAGATATTAATACACTATGTTTAATCATGATAAATGATAAATAAACATGTCATTAAGTGTATTAACAATGAACTACATATGTAAAAACAAGACTACTAACATAATGATTTCGAAACGAGACATATATGTAACGATTATCGTTGTATCGACATTTAAATGTATATATATATATATATATATATATATATATATATATATATATATATATCATATTAAGATATATTAATATATCATAATATCATGATAATATAATAATTTAACATCTCATTAGATATAATAAACATTGGGTTAACAACATTTAACAAGATCGTTAACTTAAAGGTTTCAAATCAACATTTACATGTAACGACTAACGATGACTTAACGACTCAGTTAAAATGTATATACATGTAGTGTTTTAATATGTATTCATACACTTTTGAAAGACTTCAAGACACTTATCAAAATACTTCTACTTAACAAAAATACTTACAATTACATCCTCGTTCAGTTTCATCAACAATTCTACTCGTATGCCCCCGTATTCGTACTCGTACAATACACAGCTTTTAGATGTATGTACTATTGGTATATACACTCCAATGATCAGCTTTTAGCATCCCATGTGAGTCACCTAACACATGTGGGAACCATCATTTGGCAACTAGCATGAAATATCTCATAAAATTACAAAAATATGAGTAATCATTCATGACTTATTTACATGTAAACAAAATTACACATTTTTTATATCTAATCCATATACCAACGACCAAAAACACCTACAAAAACTTTCAATCTTCAATTTTCTTTATCTAATTGATCTCTCTCAAGTTCTATCTTCAAGTTCTAAGTGTTCTTCATAAATTCTACAAGTTCTAGTTTCATAAAATCAAGAATACTTCCAAGTTTGCTAGCTTACTTCCAATCTTGTAGAGTGATCATCCAACCTCAAGAAATCTTTATTATTTACAGTAAGATATCTTTCTAATACAAGGTAATACTCATATTCAAACTTTGATTCAATTTCTATAACTATAACAATCTTATTTCGATTGGAAATCTTACTTGAACTTGTTTTCGTGTCATGATTCTACTTCAAGAACTTTCAAGCCCCAAGATCCTTTGAAGTTAGATCCATTTGTCTGTTTTCCAGTAGGTTTATCCACAAAACTTGAGGTAGTAATGATGTTCATAACATCATTCGATTCATACATATAAAGCTATCTTATTCGAAGGTTTAAACTTGAAATCACTAGAACATAGTTTAGTTAATTCTAAACTTGTTCGCAAACAAAAGTTAATCCTTCTAACTTGACTTTTAAAATCAACTAAACACATGTTCTATATCTATATGATATGCTAACTTAATGATTTAAAACCTGGAAACACGAAAAACACTGTAAAATTGGACATACGCCGTCGTAGTAACACCGCGGGCTGTTTTGGGTTTGATAATTAAAAACTATGATAAACTTTTATTTAAAAGTTGTTCTTCTGGGAAAATGATTTTTCTTATGAACATGAAACTATATCCAAAAATCATGGTTAAACTCAAAGTGGAAGTATGTTTTTCAAAATGGTCATCAAGACGTCATTCTTTCGACTGAAATGACTACCTCTTACAAAAATGACTTGTAACTTATATTTCCGACTATAAACCTATACTTTTTCTGTTTATATTAATAAAATAGAGTTCAATATGAAACCATAGCAATTTGATTCACTCAAAACGGATTTAAAATGAAGAAGTTATCGGTAAAACAAGATTGGATATTTTTTGATTTTTGTAGCTACGGGAAATATTAACAATTCTATACAAATCATATCCTAGCTAACTTATATTGTATTATATATGTATTCTAATATATTATGTAATCTTGGGATACCATACACACGTATGCAAATGTTTTGACATATCATATCGACCCATGTATATATATTATTTGGAACAACCATAGACACTCTATATGCAGTAATGTTGGAGTTAGCTATACAGGGTTGAGGTTGATTTCAAAAATATATATAATTTGAGTTGTGATCTAGCCTGAGATGTGTATACACTGGGTCGTGGATTTATTCAAGATAATATATATATCGATTTATTTCTGTACATCTAACTGTGGACAACTAGTTGTAGGTTACTAACGAGGACAACTGACTTAATAAACTTAAAACATCAAAATGTATTAAAAGTGTTGTAAATATATTTTGAGCATACTTTGATATATATGTACATATTTGTTATAGGTTCGTGAATCGACCAGTGTCCAAGTCTTACTTCCCGACGAAGTAAAAATCTGTGAAAGTGAGTTATAGTCCCACTTTTAAAATCTAATATTTTTGGGATGAGAATACATGCAGGTTTTATAAATGATTTACAAAATAGACACAAGTACGTGAAACTACATTCTATGGTTGAATTATCGAAATCGAATATGCCCCTTTTTATTAAGTTTGGTAATCTAAGAATTAGGGAACATACACAATAATTGACGCGATTCCTAAAGATAGATCTATTGGACCTAACAAACCCCATCCAAAGTACCGGATGCTTTAATACTTCGAAATTTATATCATATCCGAAGGGTGTCCCGAAATGATGGAGATATTCTTATATATGCATCTTGTTAATGTCGGTTACCAGGTGTTCACCATATGAATGATTTTTATCTCTATGTATGGGATGTGTATTGAAATATGAAATCTTGTGGTCTATTGTTACGATTTAATATATATGGGTTAAACGTATAACTCACTAACATTTTTGTTGACGTTTAAAGCATGTTTATTCTCAGGTGAATACTAAGAGCTTCCGCTGTTGCATACTAAAATAAGGACAAGAATTGTAGTCCATGTTTGTATGATATTGTTTAAAAACTGCATTCAAGAAACATATGTTGATGTAATATATTTCTATTGTAAACCATTATGTAATGGTCGTGTGTAAACAGTATATTTTAGATTATCATTATTTGATAATCTACGTAATGTTTTTTTAAAACCTTTATTGATAAAATAAAGGTTATGGTTGTTTTAAAAATGAATGCAGTCTTTGAAAAATGTCTCATATAGAGGTCAAAACCTCGCAACGAAATCAATTAATATGGAACGTTTATAATCAATATGAACGGGACATTTCATAAGATATATTAATATATCATAATATCATGATAATGTAATAATTTAACATCTCTTTAGATATAATAAACAATGGGTTAACAACATTTAACAAGATCGTTAACCTAAAGGTTTCAAAACAACATTTACATCTAACGACTAACGATGACTTAACGACTCAGTTAAAATGTATATACATGTAGTGTTTTATTATGTATTCATACACTTTTGAAAGACTTCAAGATACTTATCAAAATACTTCTACTTAACAAAAATGCTTACAATTACATCCTCGTTCAGTTTCATCAACAATTCTACTCGTATGCACCCGTATTCGTACTCGTACAATACACAGCTTTTAGACGTATGTACTATTGGTATATACACTCTAATGATCAGCTCTTAGCAGCCCATGTGAGTCACCTAACACATGTGGGAACCATCATTTGGCAACTAGCATGAAATATCTCATAAAATTACAAAAATAGTAATCATTCATGACTTATTTACATGAAAACAAAATTACACATCCTTTATATCTAATCCATATACCAACGACCAAAAACACCAACAAACACTTTCATTCTTCAATTTTCTTCATCTAAGTGATCTCTCTCAAGTTCTATCTTCAAGTTCTAAGTGTTCTTCACAAATTCTATAAGTTATAGTTTCATAAAATCAAGAATACTTCCAAGTTTGCTAGCTTACTTCCAATCTTGTAAATTGATCATCCAACCTCAAGAAATCTTTCTTATTTACAGTAAGATATCTTTCTAATACAAGGTAATACTCATATTCAAACTTTGATTCAATTTCTATAACTATAACAATCTTTTTTCGAGTGATGATCTTGCTTGAACTTGTTTTTGTGTCATGATCCTACTTCAAGAACTTTCAAGCCATCCAAGATCCTTTGAAGCTAGATCATTTCTTGTCACTTTCAGTAGGTTTACCTACTAAATTTGAGGTAGTAATGATGTTCATAACATCATTCGATTCATACATATAAAACTATCTTATTCGAAGATTTAAACTTGTAATCACTAGAACATAGTTTAGTTAATTCTTAACTTGTTCGCAAATAAAGTTAATCCTTCTAACTTGTCTTTTAAAATCAACTAAACACATGTTCTATATCTATATGATATGCTAACTTAATGATTTAAAACCTGGAAACACGAAAAACACCGTAAAACCGAACATACGCCGTCGTAGTAACACCGCGGGCTGTTTTGGGTTTGATAATTAAAAACTATGATAAACATTGATTTAAAAGTTGTTCTTCTGGGAAAATGATTTTTCTTATGAACATGAAACTATATCCAAAAATCATGGTTAAACTAAAAGTGGAAGTATGTTTTTCAAAATGGTCATCAAGACGTCGTTCTTTCGACTGAAATGACTACCTTTACAAAAACGACTTGTAACCTATAATTCCGACTATAAACCTATACTTTTTCTGTTTAGATTCATAAAATAGAGTTCAATATGAAACCATAGCAATTTGATTCACTCAAAACGGATTTAAAACGAAGAAGTTATGGGTAAAACAAGATTGGATATTTTTGTATTGTTGTAGCTACGGGAAATATGGTAACAATTCTATACAAATCATATCCTAGCTAACTTATATTGTATTATACATGTATTCTAATATATTATGTAATCTTGGGATACCATAGACACGTATGCAAATGTTTTGACATATCATATCGACCCATATATATATATATATTATTTGGAACAACCATAGACACTCTATATGCAGTAATGTTGGAGTTAGCTATACAGGGTTGAGGTTGATTCCAAAAATATATATAGTTTGAGTTGGGGTCGTGGATTGATTCAAGATAATATATATCGATTTATTTCTGTACATCTAATTATGGACAACTAGTTGTAGGTTACTAACAAGGACAGCTGACTTAATAAACTTAAAACAGTAAAACGTATTAAAAATGTTGTAAATATATTTTGAACATACTTTGATATATATTTACATATTTGTTATAGGTTCGTGAATCGACCAGTGGCCAAGTCTTACTTCCCGACGAAGTAAAAATCTGTGAAAGTGAGTTATAGTCCCACTTTTAAAATCTAATATTTTGGGATAAGAATACATGCAGTTTTATAAATGTTTTACGAAATAGACACAAGTAAATGAAACTACATTATATGTGTGAATGATCGAAGCCGAATATGCCCCTTTTTCTTGGTAGCCTAAGAATTAGTAAACCTATCTACTAATTGACGCGAATCCTAAAGATAGATCTATTGGGCCTAACGAACCCCATCCAAAGTACCGCATGCTTTAGTACTTCGAATTCGTTTTTGTCATGTCCGAAGGATTTCCCGGAATGATAGGGGATATTCTTATATGCATCTTGCTAATGTCGGTTACCAGGTGTTCATCATATGAATGATTTTTATCTCTATGTATGGGATGTATATTGAAATATGAAATCTTGTGGTCTATTATTATGATTTGATAATATATAGGTTAAACCTATAACTCACCAACATTTTTGTTGACGTTTTAAGCATGTTTATTCTCAGGCGATTATTAAGTGCTTCCGCTGTTGCATACTAAAATAAGGACAAGATTTGGAGTCCATGCTTGTATGATATTATGTAAAAACTGCATTCAAGAAACTTATTTTTGATGTAATATATTCTTATTGTAAACCATTATGTAATGGTCGTGTGTAAACGGTATATTTTAGATTATCATTATTTGATAATCTACGTAATGCTTTTTAAACCTTTATAGATAAAATAAAGGTTATGGTTGTTTTAAAAATGAATGCAGTCTTTGAAAAACGTCTCATATAGAGGTCAAAATCTCGCGACGAAATCAATTAATATGGAACGTTTATAATCAATATGAACGGGACATTTCACCACGGTCAATATGTGAGAGAAAAAATCGCGTAACTCATGATTAAATGGACATGGGGATGAGATTGAACTCATGACCGCCGATTTATGCGACATTCCCCCAACACTAGACTACCATCGCGGGGACAAGTGTTTTCATTCTAAGGTAAGAAGTGAAGTATGTTTTAATTTTGAGTTAAGTATGAGTATTTATAGTGGAAGATGAAGAAACTAGTCGTTTGAGGAGCGTTTAGAAAAAATAAATAAATAAATTCGGTTTGAATATTAAAAAACTAGCTGTTTGGTTAAAATATAAAAATATATATATATATATATATATATATATATATATATATATATATATATATATATATATATATATATATATATATATATATATATATATATTGTTTAAATAAATAAATATAATAATCATAATAATAATAATAATTAATAGTAGCTTTAATGTGGTCGTATGCCAGTTGTCATGGATACTAGTGGAGTGTGATGTGTTAAGTGATAAGAAAAAATGAATGAGGTGACGCTAATGTGACAAAATATGATTGTATGACATGTAATATGAATAAGGGTAGTTTTAATGGTTTATTGTTTCCAATAAAGGCCATTAATAGATAATCATGCGCAAAGGTTAGAATGTGGTGCTGTTGGGTAGCAGAATTTGGATTGTGCTTAATCAGCATATTTTTTACAGATTTCCAATCAAATACGTACCATTCTATCTTCACTTTTAACTGTAAACATATACTCCGTATGACATCATACATACATCATGAATTCAATTACCATGTTCTTCTTATAAACAATCCTCAATATTATGTGTTTATGATATCGTTCTTAATTATTGGGTTATTTTGTCTATTCAGAAGTTAAATATTATATCCTACACCCACGACTTCAATTCAAATGTGTACTCATAAAACGTACTAAATACATCTCTATGAATCTACAAGAGTACAGGAACTAATTAATTGAAGCTCCTGAAGACTACTTTGCATGTGCAGCGCATTTAACTTACGTACCATTTATTTGTAGCTTAACATGAAAGTGTGCCAAACAATATGTCATATTTGGTTAGATATAAATTTCAAGCATACGAAAATTCTAGAAAGACTTATAATCAAGGTTGCAAAATTCGCAATTCGGGGATTAATCGGTCAGGACTTTGGAAGGATTAATCGGTAATTCGGGGATTAATCGAGGATTAATCGGATTGTATTTTATGCATTTTAATATTAAATTTCAAAAATTATATGTGTAAATATAGAAGAAGATTATAAACATAAACATAAACTTTAACATAATTGTCTAAATTTGTTCATTTTGTTCAAAAACTATAAATTCCTAGTTTAAATACATGTTAAAATGCTGACAAATTTTGACTTTGACCGACTTTGATTACCAAACTCGATTTTGACCCATCAATTGACGTTGAACGATTAATTCTTTTTTTTTTTTTTTTTTTTTTGAAACGGCAGAAATTTTATTGCTAAACAAAAACTTCTAACAAGACGCTAGAGGTAATACAACCAACGTTTACAACGACTTAATAAGCCAATCGTTCTAACTTATATTTGATTTTCCTCTACTAACAAACCAATTAAACGAATACAATTGAATAGAATCGAAAATGCAATCCTTCTTTATCTTCTTGTTGTTGAAGATTACACCATTTCGCCATTTCCAAATAGGCCACAATAAACAAGCAACAATCGCATACATACCTTCCTTTGTAGCCGAATGAGATTGCCAATTGTCGAACTAAGCAATCCATTCACCCCAATCCGTGAAACTAGGCATTGCAATACCGGTCCATACTCGAACCTTACGCCGTATCTCAAGAGAAAAAGGACAACCGAACAACACATGGTCTAGCGATTCGACCCAAGCTTCGCAAGACACACAACCAATGGTTTCAATCTCCAAACCCCTTGATGATAAAATTAACCTGGTAGGAAGTCTATTTATCGTCACTCTCCACATAAAAACATTAACCTTTCTAGGAAACGTACGTATCCATCGGGTTTTCACATTTGATGATGGTAGAAGGCTTGCATCAATGCGGGTACGAGTACTACTAACATTATAAACGATATCCTTGTAGAGAGTCCTCGAAAGAGTCATCCCTTTCCGTGAAAGAAATATCCCCGATTCCCATAACCATCGAAATCAAGACTTCCTCATTTCTCGAACCAATACAAGTTCTATTCCAATCCCATACCCACTCTCCGTTCACAAACCGGCCGGCCAACGAGTAATCCTTATTTTTCTCCAAGTGAAACAATCTTTTATACTTAGAACTGAAACCATCCATCACCTTTCCAGTTATCAACCCAATAATTTATTGATTTACCATCATTGAACGGATTTTAGAAAATCGAAACGGATTACTCTTAAAAATGATTAGTCGGGGATTAATCAGCGAGTAATCGGATTTTTTACAACACTGCTTATAATCAAAACACTGCTTATAATCAAGCTACCATTAATAATTCGAATTTCACACTAATTGCTAATTTGCTAATTAAGTTCAAATTAAAAGTAACGACCCTGGAGAATGGAACCATATATAAAAAGCCGACCCCACCATTCTACTAATGTCATTGATGGCGATACTCTAATTTTCTTATGGTTAATGGTTAAACGTACATTAATAGTATCATCATAACAACCCTGACGTGTCGAGAAACATTTTTTATCATCTCATATTCTTCAAGCTAGTACATGATAAAGCTAAATCTTTTGAAATAACTCAATGCTATGGACACACACCTATATATTAAAAATGTTGCATGCACGTTAATTTAAATTTCCTAAATGGTGCGAGTCTTCTAATTGTGCAATATTTTGTAGCCAAGGTGAATTTAAAGACCAATGTGAACTTGAGGATTAAGTTAAACTTGATGAACAAGTTGAAGTCCCTACAAGAAAAACGTAAAAGAGCGACAACACTTTTAGAGACGACATCCGATCATTATCAAAAGTAAACTAAATGAAAAAACTAAGACAGCTTTTTCTAAAAACTTAAGAAAATACTATTTTTTATTTATTTCCCGCTCACAAAAATTGGCTCCAAAAAAGGAAAAATTTCATGCCCGTCGTCCCCAAAAGACATCTCAAACGAAAAAATCATTTTAAATTTTTTATTGCAAAAAAATTGGCTCCAAAAAGCAAAAACTTTCGCTCCAAACATTTAGGGACGACATGTCATCCCTAAAAATTTTCTAGGACGACTCCTCGGTTGATCTTTTTCTAATTAAACACCATTATTACCATTTTTTTTTTCTCAAACACCACCATTATCACTAACATTTTTAACCTCAAACGCACCTAAAATGTTGACCCTTCCGCCGATTATTGTTTCATTCGATGTGTATTACGAAAGTGAATTCCGTAATGAAATAAAAGTTTACGATTAAACACGTGGTCCAAAAGTTTCATTCAAAGAAATTGATGTTCTTGACGTTGGTTTACAGGACCTTTTAGCCTTTTTGAAAGATAAGGCTCCGTTTGAACACCCGGACGTCTTGTATTATGAAGATGACTGTGTTCCGGAGTTGTCCGCTACATATCTCCATACCGACGATCAGTGGTACGGTCTAAAAGAACCCGTGGGTTGGCGTTGAATCAAATTTCTCTTTATTTAGTTTTCGAAGATGAAGAAACTTTAGGTGTTAAGTTATTTAATCTGATTTGATTATGCCGTTTTGTGTTTCTAGTTATGTAATATTAATGTTGTATTTTGTATTAAATGAATGAAAAATTGCAGGTAGTTTCGATTTCTAACAAAGTTACTGAAATTAAAACACATTACAACTACGAACATTAATTGAATATCATACAAAGTTACTGAATTAAACACACATTTCAACTGCGAACATTAAATGAATCTATGAAAAGGATCTATGGAGAACTTAGATAGGCGGAAAACCTAAAGAACCTATTTACAAGCAGTGATATTTTGACATTTCACAATTAATTTCAAGTCTTAGTTTTTTATTTAAACGTAAAAACACATAGTTCTATAGCGTCTCTTCAATCAAAATTTCTTCCTGAATCATTATATATACACACACACACACAGACACATATAGGGAGAGGATTCAGTGAGAATCTTTTTAGTGTGAGAACTTTAAGAACTCCAAAAACACTCCAAATACACTGAAATTCGAGCAAAAAAGGTGCATGGGCGAGTAAAATAAAGAAATTCGAGCAAAAATCAAAAACACGGACGAACAAAAAATTCATAGTCAAGAAAAAAAAATTTGTTCGAATTTCAAAATGTAGAACACATTTTTGTTCGAATATCAGTATTTTTGTTCGACTACCCGTGTGTTCTACATTTTTTCGTTTGACTATCAAAAATGTAAAGCACAAAATTGTTCGCCCGCCTTTTTTTTTGTTCGAATATCACTTTTTTGTTCGCCCTTGTCCCATTTTTTGCTCGAATTGCTCTTTTTTTGTTCGCCCGTGTTTTTGCCCGAATTTCCTTTTTTTGCTCGAATTTCAGTGTATTTTTGAGTTCTCAGGGTTCTCACACAAAAAAAGTTCTCATTTGATCCCTCTACCACACACATACATACATACATACATACATACATACATACATACATACATACATACATACATATATATATATATATATATATATATACACATACATACATACATACGCACACACACACACACACACACACACACACACACATATATATATATATATATATATATATATATATATATATATATATATATATATATATATATATATATATATATATATATATATATATATATATATATATATATATAGTGAAAGGATCCTGGAAGAACTCTCCATAGGAGAGAACCCAGCGAACTACGATCTAAATTTTACCAAACATCAAAATCAATAAAATTGGAAGTTAAAATCAATTGAAACAAGATTCTAAGGCAGCGATTATCAACTTCCTTGAAGGATTATACTCCAAATCATCATCGAATTCCTCAATTTCATGATGAACAGTGACGAATGATGAAGATGAACTGCAACTTTGATTTTTACGATTAAGTTGTTTTCAGACCTTGAATCCTTCACAAAATCTTTTAGTCGCTGCTAATGGAACAAAGTAACATCAATTTCAAACATTAATTCGATTGATTTAAGAATCTGCACATTCGATTGAGTAGGTGAATTTTGTAGATGAACTCAATCTGTATACAGATTGAGTTCAATCTGTATACAGATTGAGTTCAATCTGTACTCATATTGAGTTCAATCGATAATAACATGTTCGCTTTAATCATTTCGTGTAGTTTTTATGATGTTGCAGAGTTAAATTAAAAAAAGTTTCAATTTAATTTGTTGCAGATTGAAGGTCAATCTACATACAGATTGAAGATCAACATGCAACAGATTGAATATCATATGTTGATTCCATCTGTTTGATCAATCTGCACATAAGATAAGCTCAATCTGCACGCAGATTGACTCAATCTGCATGCAGATTAAAGGTTAGTCTGAAGGTGAGTCCGCTGGTTCTCTGGGTTCTCTACTACCTTTGGTTCTCTATGGATCCTCACACTATATATATATATATATATATATATATATATATATATATATATATATATATATATATATATATATATATATATATATATATATATATATATATATATAATTATTTACTTACATTGTATTTAACTATGAAGAAAAGGTATTTTAACTTTAATTGATAATTTTTTATTGATTTAATTAAATATATTGAAAAAAATATTTACATATTCAAAATTTTGAACTCTTCTAAATTTTTGGACCCTAGGTGGTTTCTATCTTGTATATGGTCAAAGACACATATGCACACATGATACTAAGGGAAGTAAAAAAAAAAAAGAGAAGATAGAAGAAAACAATGTAATATCAATCATTACACATTTTATAAATGATAATTACCTAGTAATATTTATCGCACATATATGATGAATGTTGATTATAGTATCATTTATTTATCATGCAACTTTCCCTTCTTCCTATTTGACAATAAGGAAAAAAAAATGACATTAAGAAAATGACAAAATGCTTAATGTTGTTCATAAGATAGAAGGTAATTAAAATTGGGTTGAAAGTATAACATTGATCAAAAACGTTCAATCGGTAACCCAAATGCTCTGATACCAATTTGTTGTTACTGAGACTCGGATCTTGATTGAACAAACGACCTAAAGGCGGAAAACAATGGATCGTATTGAATCGAATACTTTATCACCCTCGGATCACTAAAACCTATGGGAAAACCTAGATTTCGGTGTACTAGGGTTTGGTATTCGGTTGGGGGTGTGGAGGAACGACTCTGGAACTGATAGAATGCGATTAGGGTTGTGGGAGTGCGTAACATGAATCTGTAACCCGTAACACGTATTTATACTGATTCCAGTGTCCTTCGGTCGAAGGTCTATGACCTTCGGCCGAAGGTCGTCGTCCCTCGACCGAGGGTCTCTTCCCTCGGTCGATGGTCAGAACTGTCCAACCAACAGTTCGAACATCGTATTGTCTTGGTTCATAATATATGTCAAACAAAGTATAACCAATAAAGTAAACAGTAAAGTCCAAATGTTAATGTCCATTACAATCATTAAAGAACTAGGGATTATGCACCAACAAACTCCCCCTAAGACCTAGTTCGCAGTAAAAACCAAAACAAAATAAAAGGTCTTTAGTTCTTCAGTCATCTTCTTTCGGAAACGGATCCACCACTGCATTTCTCAAATAGCACAACTTAGCTACCCTAACAAACTGTTCAGCTTGGACTCGATTCTCATGGCGGTATAACATCGTGTTGCAGTAAAGTGTAAATATATCAGCTTCGCAACAATTCCTTAACCAGACTGGATCCAATACCCGAATATAGTCATTGTCATCACTGTTTACCCTTTCCAAAACAATCACAGCCTCTTCTGACCTTTCATCATAATACCACCAACGAAACCTTTGGCTCCAGTTCTGTGGCATTCTCTTGACGGGAACTTTCCTCATGTAGTTTACCGGTTCATACTTAACAACCTTGCGTCTAACGCCCGTCTTTTTGTTTCGGCGATACGTGATCTTTGGAAATTGTGGTCTCCACGGACCAGAGAAATTCTTTGCCTTAAACGACCTTCTAACAAAGTTGGCGACCATACTTGCTGTTGAGTCCAGTTCTTGATATAACATCTTTAGTCGGCCAATCTGCATAAATTCAAAGTACGGAAGTGACTTAAAGTGCCATCCTCGTTTGATATAGTCCACTCCGTATTCCTTCTTCACAGCGTAAATGTCAAAATCTTGAATGTACGCCCAGGCTAAAATCTTTCCCTTACTCAAATGTTCATCCTTTTTCTTAATGAAGTTCAACCAATTCGGCTCTATTTCCGGTTTCTTAAAGTATTTTCTAACTCGTGAGCTTTCCTTCCATTCCTTTTCTAGACCCTTAACCTGTTCAGCACTCAACTTTACCGATCCTTCAGGAATATCCCCGGTCTTCTCCTTTTCTTTGCATTGACGATTCAGAAGATCATCATTCATCTTAAAATAATCTGAGAAAGTTGGAAGTTCGTCAGCTCCATCATATACCGGATACGCCTCTGTTGGCTCATTCTCTATAACAATCTCATCAAACTCATTATCATTCTCGCCTATCGCCTCAGTTTCACTAAACTCATCTTCAGACTCAGTCCTTCTCGAAGAGGACTCTGCTGGTATGGCGTCAGCGGGTATTTCAGATTCTTGCTCTTGACGCACCAGCCAATCCAGCTCCTCTCTAGTCAGATCGTGAGGGATCTCTCCCTCTTCTAATTCATCATACACAGTACACAAGTTTAATTGATCCTGCATCTGCAAATATTCAAACATATTAAAGGATCTGAGAGGAATAGCATACAGTGGTTTGTCAGCTAGGGCCAACGCCTTCGAATTCTCATCTTCTTCCTCTTCAGAATCTGTCTGTTCTGCAATCCTTATCCTTTCATCCCAATCATTCACTCGACCTTCCAACAACTTAACCTTTCCCTCAGCAACAATAGCTCTCTCTTTCGCATCAGCAATAACCAATCCCTGATTACTCACCGTCTTTTCAAGATTAGTCACCTTATCAGTCAGACGGTTAACCTCTTCAGTCTTTAAGCGGTTCTCCTCCCTCAACTTTCTCATCTCTTCTTGCACCTCTTGCTTGTATTTCAACGAGTTGGCCATCGAGTCAATTACCAACATACGAAGAGATGTAATCTCCGAAGATTCCGACCGAGAACCCTCACCTACATTCGGAGGTACAAACGGTTCTGACGTATCAACACGTTCTTGAAAGATAGGTTGTTGAATTGGAGGCGGTTGTGTCTGTTGTTGAGTAGGTGGTGGTTCAGTGGGTGTAATCTGAGGTCTTTGTTGTGAACCCGACCCCTTATCCTTCAACAAAATAAGCTTCTTCTTCTTCTTTCGTTTTGGTTTGGTGGACACATAATGCAAGTCAGCATCTACTTGTTTCCTTTTCAATCCAGCGACGCTCGTATCTTCTTCATCCTGATCCACCAAACGATTTCCACTTTCAACTGACGGGTTTTGACTCTGTACACTCTGAGTCTGACCCGTTTGATCTGCTTGACGTATCGGTTGGGTAACCTCATCGTCACTGTTAACCACTTCGAAATCTGGCTCGTTACCCGAAGTGCTGTTTTCATTCCTCCACTTCTTCTCCGGAGGACAGACATAATCTTCCCGAACTAAGTGACACACAAGCTTGCCCTTGTTCGTTGTTTTGTTCTGGTTCAAACGATTAAAGGTGATATCCTTCATATGAACCTGCTTAATCACATCCTTTCTTGTTTTCTCTAACGTTGGGATCCTCTTGTCTAACAAAATCTGTAAAAACCTAGGAAACACAAGATGACTCTGAGTAGCCACATTCTCAACCATCTGATCAAAAATAATCCCTGAAAAGTTGAAATCAGCTCGTAAAACCAAAGCAGCAAACATGCTCTGGTAAGTGTCATTCAGCTCATCAAAACCTCCTTGCAGATTACTCAAACATTTCAAAATCACCGCTGTCAAGTATCGGTAAGGATGCGAGAAACCACTACGCTTTATTGTCTTAGAGATATCCCCATCATAACTACATCGCAGCATACAACCAGTAACCTTTGTCTTTGACAACCGCTTTGGCATATCACTCGAATCACCAAAATCAAACTCGTCACGTATCAGTTGCTCGGTAATCTTAACCTCAGTACCCGAAACCTTGCTGATTATTACCGTTATCCCATCCTCAACCTCAACCTTTGCGTTTCTCCAGAATTCTCGTTGATGAGAATAGTACGCAGTGCATTCAACAGAAATAGCCGTCACAATCCTTGATCTGATAAGAAACCGGATCATCTCTTTGTATTCTTTTGCATTACGTCCATGCTCATTCAAACAAGCCACTACATTGGCCATTGAGTTGGCCTTCAACCCTGGAAGTGTAGATGAAAACGGAGTCCTACTAGATGCTGACTCAGTCTCTGAGCCAGAATTGTGTTGTTGTTCTGTTTGTTCTGCTTGAGATCCTGACATGGCTAAAACAATCTAACAAACACAAAATTCAGTCAGAACAAAAACGCGTCAAAACATTTTGAAATCAATAAATCTGCAACAGTTGACCTTCGGGTCAAAAGGTTGACCCTCGGTCAAAATAAGATGACCTTCGGTCGAAGGTCAATGTCCTTCGGTCGAAGGACCTGACCCTCGATCAACCAGTCATCGAAGCACAACAATTGGACCATCGGCCGAAGGAGGAGTCCTTCGGCCCAAAATAGAGACACCTTCGGTCGAAGGTCAACGTCCTTCGGCCGAAGGTAGTTCATCAGATCTGGAAAAAATCCCAAATCCAAAACCTTCGAATATTGATGATTTTGGTCTAAAACCTGTTGGGCTTTGCCCTAAGACCACCGATAAACAACATCACGTAATCAATTTCATCAAACATCAACCATAAATCCTTTAATTTAGCCATAATAAACCGGACCCTAAAACTGCAAAAATCAAGAGATTGGATGCGTGTTATGGTACCTGTTATACGGCGCTAGAATCACAATCAAAAAATGAATAAAAACGTCCGATTGAAAACTCTGTTGGCAACAATCAAATTCGAGAGAAAAATCGTCCAAAAACACCAAGTAAACTGTCCCGAATGACAGAACATCCTATATATACCCTTCAGTTACCTTCGGTCGAAGGTCTCTACCTTCGGTCCGAATGTCTCTGACCATCGGCCGATGGTAACTGTCCTTCGGTCGAAGGTAAAGTCCCTTCGGCCGAATGTCAGGCAGTTTAATCCAAGGTCAATTTTCTTCGATTCCCTTCAGTCGCTTCACATTTTTGCCACACTCGTGCGAGTGAGTTCTCACTCGTTCGAGTGAACACCTCATTCGTACGAGTGTAAAGCAGTCACTAATCCCAAAAATTTCAGCTTCAGTCGTTCGACTGTAACTTCAAAAATCAAAAATTCAACTTTTTCTTTAAAACTTCACTTTCCCAAACCGTTTGCTTCAAACTCCCCCTGGGACTGATCTTTCACATTAAAATTCATCACGTTTAGTCCAATTAGGATTCCAACCATAATTAAGTTCCATTTCGACAAAGAGACATCATTTAAAACAACTCTTATCAGTCTAGCTACACTAACAGATAAAATAAACGAAAATCTTTTTGTATTTTTCTGAATGAAACATAGCTGAAGAACAATTAAACACAAATGAAACAAATCTACATATGAAACCAGCAAACATTAAGGAACATATTCTTGTGAGTTAGATAACTTTGATAATTCAGGGATCAGAACTGTCATAAGTTGTAGTTTATAAACGTTCATTTCATAAAGTTTAAGTACCTATAAGCTTTATCGCGGGCTCTTGGTATTAGCACACGACTAGACTTACTGACTGTCACCCCAGACATTTTGATGATCACGTTAATTAATTACTTTGACATATTACTATGTTTGCTTAGATCATAGAGTCAGTCCTCATTTCAGATCGCACGATGTTTACGGTAGTCAATTGAGCACGAAAATCCCGACGCTGTCCGTTACCACGAGTGCATACTTTGGATCTAATTGTGAAGGAAGGTTCTCATAGTAATTTTGGAATATCCCTGTCGACCATGAGTCTCTACCTTGACTTATCACTTTGAAACAATTAGCTCGGATGGATCTCACAGAACCAGTAACCTGTACACATGCGTCATGTATTTGACCACTGTCGCTAGAAACCCCTTATGCCGTATTCTAATTATTATTAAAGTTGCTTGGGAAACGGAATAATCATCGCATATGATGGCCTAACCTAATACGTCAGAGATTTTTGAGATATCTCCTTGATTGCCTAAACTTAAGAATACACCTCGGTATCTTCGTGAAATGATCTGAAACATGAACATTCTTCGCGTGTAGAATTCATCTCAATCTCGTTCTTGACGATTGATCATGATTTGAATCCTTATCTTCTTCAGAACTGTTGACTTCAAATGTCTTCTAGACCAACCAGTTGTCTCAAAGCTTTTCTAATTTTTTTTCATTTTTTTTTTTTTTTTCCTTTTTTTTTTTTTTTTTTTTTTTTTTTTTCGAAACAACGGTTGTCTTTGTATATCTTGAATATGATGTCTTCAATAAGTATATCTTCAATTGCTTTTCAACAGTCCATGATAAACTGAAAATCTGAAATATCTTTACCTCGGTGTACGCTCAAGTATCTACTATTTTGAGTGCATATTTGAGTTTAATTTCGATTCTCCTAATCTTGGCATGTAAGGTAACTAGAAACAGTGTGCACGCATAACAGAATACATCGCCTTGTATTGATTTTCTGGGTATAGTATTGTGAGTACTTGAAATACCCAGCGCTAACTGTCTCGCAGAGAAAGTCTCAATAGGGGATACCCTCACCTTTTGTTGATTTCCCCAACAATTATTTCTTTCATACGCACCTGTGGTAGTTAAGTGACTACCATCAACCGCTATAAACCTTTCCACGATTTCCTTGTCAAGATATTTACTTGATTGTTCGTGTGATCACCTCATTCCAAGATTAGGTCAGTAAGACTTACCAATACACCTTTGATAACAACCTATATTACATACGCGCTTAGAACGTTAAACATACATGATCAGTAAAATTTCCTCATCTCCCAACAAGGTTAAATAACTCTTTTTCCATTTTCTAATTTTTTTGTATTTTTGATTTTTCTCATTTTTTTTTTTTTGTATTTTCTGATGTTACAGTTTTCTCCCCCTAAAATACTAAAACCGAAAATATTTTTGGCTTTTTGGATTTTATCTATACAAACAGAAAATAAAGAAACACACAAAAATAAAAAGCAGTAATGTTACAGAAAAGACTATGACTCGAGTTATTTTTCAGTCTCTTTGTCGGGAACCATGTCTTTTAAAAGCTTTAGTCCAATTTCAGTTAATAAAAATTCAAAACGTGGTCTATCAAAAGCTTTTGTGAACAGATCAGCCCTCTGTTCAGTAGTCCCAATTTGAACTACATCAATTAAACGTTTTTCATAACAATCCCTTATAAAGTGGTACTTAATCCCGATGTGTTTAGTTTTGGAATGGTTTACGGGATTCTTAGTGACCGCTATGGCGGCAGTATTATCAACAAAAATAGGGGTATTAGAAATTTGCAAACCGTAGTCACGCAGCTGTTGTTGGATCCAGATAACTTGAGATGTACAGCTTGCTGCAGCAATGTATTCAGCTTCACAGGTAGATTGAGCTACCGCAGTCTGCTTCTTACACTGCCATGTGACCAACCGCTTTCCTAAAAACTGACAACCCCCAGAAGTTGACTTGAAATCCTTTTTGCATCCACCATAATCCGAATCACTATACGCTGTTAACTCAAACCCATCCGCACACGGATACCACAAACCCAAACTCGGCGTTTCTTTCAAGTAGCGCATTATCTTCTTTACGACCAACATGTGATGAACATTTGGATTCGCCTGATAACGAGCACACAGGCAAACCGCAAACATTATGTCCGGCCGAGACGCCGTCAAGTACATAAGGGACCCAATCATGGCCCGGTACAAAGTCTGATCCACCTTTGCACCGTCCATATCCGGCGAAATGCCGTGATTAACCGAAAGAGGAGTCTTAGCAGGTCTCTCAGCCTCCATTTGAAAACGAGTAAGTATATCGGCAACATATTTCGTCTGGTGCAAGAAAATGCCTTTATCTGTTTGTGCAACCTGGAGACCGAGGAAAAACTTGATTGTCCCCAAAGAACTCATCTTAAACTTGCTCTGCATGACCTCCTCGAATTCATCAACCATACCTTTGTCTGTAGACCCGAAAATAATATCATCGACATAAACCTGTACCAACATCAAATGCTTCCCCTTTTCTTTAATGAAGAGCGTCTGGTCAATAACACCCCTCCTAAAACCATTTTCAATCATGTAATTGGACAAGGTTGCGTACCATGCCCGCGGAGCCTGATGTAAACCATACAAAGCTTTGTCTAACTTGTAAACCTTTTCTGGAAAATGCGGATCCTCAAACCCAGGTGGTTGCTCGACATACACAGTCTCATTAATCTTTCCATACAAAAATGCGCTCTTGACATCCATTTGATAAACCTTGAAACCTTTGTAAGAAGCGAATGCCAAGAAAATTCGAATCGCCTCCAGTCTCGCCACTGGAGCAAAAACTTCATCGTAATCAATGTCAGGTATCTGAAGATATCCCTTGACAACTAACCTTGCCTTATTCCGTACCACTATACCCTGTTCATCCTTTTTGTTCTTCAAAACCCATTTCAAACCCAGCGGCTTACAGCCGTGAGGTGGATTAACAAGCTTCCACACCTCTAAGTGTCTAAATTGCAACAGCTCTTCTTGCATTGCCAAAGCCCAATCATCATACTGTAAGGCTTCGTACACATCTTTCGGTTCGATCTGACACACAAAACAAGAATGGGCATGTCTGAAGATCCTCCCCGATCGATTCAGTTTGGAGTAAAATGCTGTCACAACATTAGCACTTAATGATTCAGTAGGTTCCGAAGTTGAGGCATCGGTAGGAGGTTTACCCGGAACACCAGTATCATCCACAAAATAATCATTCAATCGACACGGTCGTATAATATTCCTATTCGATCTACGTACTCCCCCTACATCACTGCGGGGCGCTTCATCTGATTCGGACCCTGAAGATTGCTCATGAAGACCCGAATGAAAATCAACTAACGGTGGAACCGGCTGTACTTCTTCCTCTTCTGACTCACTACCATTAACAGATTGCTCAGCCTCATAATCACTTGTATTTTCCAACTCAGGAACCGAATTGGAAGTAGACGGAATATCAGCATTCGGAACAGGAGTAGGAACACTAGTAACAGGAACATTCGCTGCAGAAGATCGAGTCTCCCACAAAAACTGTGCAGCTAAATCTTCATCAGTAACTTCTGGAGGAAGATTAAACGAGTCGAAGAGATCATTGTAGTCAAAGTGCCAAGCAAAACCCTTGACTGTAATAGCTTTTGGATCCGTCTTAGGCACCTCAACCTCATAGTGAACTTCAACACGTTTCGTCTCTGTATTATACACCCTTTTGTTCGGATTCCCATAACCTAAGAATATACCAGTAACAGCTTTCGGGTTAAATTTACCACCGGTATCTTTGATCATTATGGTGCACGGCGCACCAAACGGTTCTAGATGCTTAATGTTAGGTTTCCGCTTTTGTAACAATTCGTAACAAGTCTTCCCGTGCCTCTTAACAACGAGCACACGGTTCATGATATAGCAAGCAGTATTCACGGCCTCACCCCAAAAGTTAATAGGAAGGCCCGAGTCCGCTAACATGGTTCTAGCAGTCTCAATCAACGTACGATTCTTTCGCTCAGCTACACCATTAGACTGTGGGGTGTATGCAGGACTAAACTGTTGTTGTATCCCTTTCTCTTTGCAAAAGTGGTCCATGAACTGATTTTTGAATTCAGTACCGTTATCAGTCCTTATCTTCCTTACCTTTAAGTTATACAAACTTTCAAGCTTCAAAATTAACAGTCGGATTTGCTCAAACGTTTCCGACTTCTGTTTCAACAACACAACCCACGAGAATCGTGAGTACTCATCCGTTACCACAAGACAATAAACTTCCCCTGTAAGTGTTTTCTGCTTAATTGGACCGAAAAGATCCATATGTAATAACTCTAGAGGAATGTTAATCGAATGAAACTTTTTCGCAGGATGAGATTTCTTCGTCTGTTTCCCTTTCTTACACGGAACACAACCATCCGGAATATGAAAACTCTTTACATTCAGCCCCTCAACCAAACCTTTGTGGGCCAGATGATTCATCTTTCTCAAGCTTAAGTGACCCATACGCTTGTGCCATAACACTGACTCTTGTTCAGAAGCTTTCGAGACAAAAGCTTGTTGACCACCAACAGAAGCAATGGCCTTCTTCATATCAAGAATATATAAGTCTTTGTGTCGCGGCGCAGTCATAAGGATCATATCTTTAGGAATCTCAAACTCTTTCTTCAGAATGTAGCTATTCTTATCATCAAATAACACTTTGTAATTCTTTTCAGCCACTTGGGAAACAGACAGCAGATTGTGAGACATCTGCTCCACATAATTCACCTTATCAAAACTAACAGAGCCATTTGACAGAATGCCCTGAGCAGTAATATTACCCCCTTCAGCTCCAGCAAAAGAAACTGGTCCACCGTCTATTGGTTTAACATTAGAAAGCAAAGCCAGATTCCCTGTCATGTGCCTGGACGCTCCACTGTCAACTATCCACGTGCTGGTACGTGGATTGTAAGCGACCTGCACAAAACAGTAAATGATTAGTTCACAATGGGCACCCATGCCCGAATGGCAGTGGGTTTCCCATCAACACCAACAACCGGCAACTCAACCCATTTCCCTTGAGATCCAGACGGACCTTTAGAGTTGCCCTCTCGTTTCACTTCACTTTTCGGTTTCCAGACCTTTTGAACAATAGGTTTTCTATAATAATCGGCAGTCTGGAAATCATTTCGGTCACGGTCTGACATTGGAGAGACTGACCTCTGCCAGTAAACTGGCCTTGGATTGAGGTCAACCTTCCTTTTTGGGGTCTGTTTAAATGGACAAATTCCCGCCCTATGACCTGAAGTCGCACACGTATAACAAGTAGTTTCGGCAGCTCGGTAGCTGTCATCAGAATTCACGGAAGGCGGTCCTCGATATCGGGATCTTTGGACCTGAATTTTGGTAGGTGTGGACTGTCGTTTTGGTGAAACAGGTTTGGTCGGTGTTTTGGTTTGGGGTTTTGCCTGCTGTCTACGACCTGGTGGTATATATTTGGGTACACTACCATCAGTTACTCTCTTGCCAGAAGCATATTCATGCTCATGGTTTAGTCCCTGTTGGAACTTCACAACTGGTGGTGGCGTACTTTTCTTGTTTGAGGGCTTAGGTCTATCAGCAGGTTTTACGGGTCTCGGTCTCGGTTTCTGCTCAGTCACCTTCTTAGCATTTGAAGGATTCTTAAGGATGGTGACTGGCTTAGTAACGGGGGTTGGTTTCTTCACTTCGACAGTCTCACTTTCACTCTCAGAGTCAGTTTGACTGTCTTCCACAATACCCTCAACGAGGATCTGGTCCTTTGGTTCACTTTTCAAAACCTCGGCTTTTGTGGGTTTGCCAGATTTCTCTCCACTTTTCTCCTGTGGGGTACTGGAATAGTCACCCATTAGAGGTGGAGGAATCCCGTCATACCCAAGCCCGGTCTTTCCTACGTTCTTATGCGAGTGAAACTCATGCACATACGACATTCTCTGGTAATTATCAAGCCTAGCCTTTTCACATTCGTACTTATTCTTATAGGATTCTCTCTCAGTCTTAAGTACTTCCATTTCAGTAAGGTTCATATCTAAAATTCTCTTATTCAAAAGAGCATCAGCAGTTAAGCCATCTACCTTAGTTTCTAGGTTCTTGATCTTATCTACATACTCTTGCTGCTTATTCAAGTAAAACAGGGCATCCTCATAATCCTTCTTATTTACAGCTACTTCCTTTCTAAGGCTATCAACTACACTAGCATACTTAGGGCATTCACTACATGTAGTGGGAATCTTATTCAAGGTATCTACAATGGATTCTAACCTAGCTACTTCTAGTTCATAAGCATGGCATTTTAAACAAGTAGAAGTAGAATCATTTGGTACCTTAGGTGTCTCAGAAGCATTTGCCATGAAGGCGCAGTTATCTTTCAGTTCACCAGATTCCTGATACTCCGATTCCGATTCCAGCTCAGACTCTGAACTGGTACCATCCGAGTACTCATCAACCTTATCAGCAGCATTATCTTCACTACCCTTACCCTTAGCAGCAACATTACCATCAACTATCTTTTCAAACCAATTACCCTCAGCAAAATCCAACCCAATAAGCTCATCATCTGACGAATCAGAAGACACATCAGACAACACAGCTTTAAACTTCTCAGCAAGACCCTTTTCTACTCTCTTTCTCAAACACATTTTCACTATCTCATCAGCCCGTTTAACTCGAGCTTCGCACTTGCAGACATAACAAACACAATCACAATTACCCAAACAACCAGCTTTCACTCTTTCTAACCGTTCAGCTTCCTTCTCAGATTCTGACTTACCCATAAACACTACATTGGCATGTTCAGCATCACCCAATCCAATTGACCATTCAAATCCCTCATCAGCATAGGTTGTATTCATTGCAGAAGATGATGTTTCACACACAGTCTCCCTAGGTCCGTCAGTAATTGTAACTACTTTCCTGTCAACATTCCCACTATTAGGAGCAAACGGATTCTGAAACCCTGGTTTGTGTGGTCTAGTGCAAGTTCTCTTAAAATGTCCGTACTCACCACAATTGAAGCACCTAACCTTATTCTTATCAAAACCTAACTTTGAATCTTTGTTACCATTCAAACTCGTCTGACCAGTCCGTTTCAGATACTTCTTCGCCCTTCTGATAACAATTCCCATAGCACAGATAATGTCCATCCGCTCAAGTTCATCTTCATCGATTTGTTCTAAATCCTCAGCACTCAAATGGCTATTAACCGCACTACCTGCCATCATCTCATTGCAACAGTTTACCACAACAGCCGCTAGTTGCATTTCCTCCTTAATCACCTCAGGCGCTTTGCCTTTGTAATTGTCTAGATGCATCAAAGGTAACTGAAGTTCCTCTGAGGCCTTTCTTTTCTCTCCACTTTGAGGCGATGGTTGTTGAACACAAGATTGCTGTACTGGTGGCAATGGACAAGATGTACCATACGAACTCGCAGACATGTAAGCAGTTTGGAGTGGGGCATGTTGCACCGGAATCGAGGAGATACCGGTGGTTGCTCTGTATAACTTCGGATTTTGAGCACCGTTAAGTCTTGCTTCCCTAGTCTGCATTTCTAATTCTTTCTCCATCAACTTCGATGTGAAACCATACAAAGTCATTATCCCACCTGGACCTTCTCCAGTAGTTGTACTAATTTGAGAGACTATGTAGTCCCACTTCAACGGTAACCCAAGCTTGAACTGTTTTATTGCTTTCTGTTCATCCACTGTAAGTCCATAACTTTTTAATTCACTAATCAGATGCCTATATCTTGTAACAGTCTGTTCTAAGGTTTCATCTGGTAAAGCTGCAAACCTTTTCCACTCCGCTTTTAACAACTGACCCTTGGTTTTTCTGTACCCCTCGGAACCCTCTGTTGCAGCTACAAGAGCATCCCAAAGAGTTTTGGATGTCGAGTACTGCTTGAACTGATGAAAGATTTCCGGAGACAAGGCTTGCGTAAGATGGGCATATGCCTTACATTCTTGTGCATACGCAGCCTTCTCTTCGGCTTGAAATTCCGATCTGTTCTTTTCATGTAAGTCATTTCCCACAACCACGGTTGGCCATACGTAGCCAATCAAAATATAATCCCAGAGAGTTGCATCGATACCATTCAAGTAGATTTGGAAGCGACCCTTCCAATCTAAGAAATCATTTAAGTTCTCGAGTTTCGGACTACGGTTAGCCGAACCTGTTAAACTCTCGGACAAAATCAGTTTCTGTAATCCAGGATTAATTGCTAAGGCGTACTGTTGTGCAAGTTGTTCATTAGTGTCAGACATGTTTAATTGGTTTAAGTGGTTAAGTTTAAGTTCAAATTGTCCAAAATCTGTGTTCTGATCAGTTCTACGTTCGGCCGAAGGTAAGGGTCGTTCGGTCGAAGGTGTTGTCGTTCGGCCGAAGGTCACGTGACGATCGGTCGAGGGACGATACAAAGTGAGGTGTTCGAAAAATTTAACTCGTTCGGTCGAAGGTAGACACTCGGCTCAGAAAATATGACACTCGGTCGAAGGTTAGGTTACGTTCGGTCGATGGTAAGTCGTTCACCTAGTCTCTAGCTACGTGGTGATTGTGTTGGTAAGTCTTAAACCTAATTTCTTTACTTTAAGAAGGTTACGTTCGGTCGAAGGAAATACTTAAGACACTCGGCTCAAACTTTGTCCTTCGGGAGTAGGACTATGATCTTCGACCGATGGAGGTATTCGTTCGGCCGAAGGTAAATGACGTTCGGCCGAAGGTAGTTCGTCAGTAGGTTTTCCAGAAAAACGTGGGTTTCGAAGGAAAATCGACTGTAGGCTCTAATTTTTGACCAAAATCGACAAACTAAACCGATAGAAACCTTTTAATACTAAAAACGACCTCAACTATACTCAAAAACACCAAACTATAACGTGGAAAAAGAGACTTTTGATCCTAAACACCAAACGAAAACCCTAACACCTTTTAACACAAAAATTCGACTCAAAAACGTTCAATCGGTAACCCAAATGCTCTGATACCAATTTGTTGTTACTGAGACTCGGATCTTGATTGAACAAACGACCTAAAGGCGGAAAACAATGGATCGTATTGAATCGAATACTTTATCACCCTCGGATCACTAAAACCTATGGGAAAACCTAGATTTCGGTGTACTAGGGTTTGGTATTCGGTTGGGGGTGTGGAGGAACGACTCTGGAACTGATAGAATGCGATTAGGGTTGTGGGAGTGCGTAACATGAATCTGTAACCCGTAACACGTATTTATACTGATTCCAGTGTCCTTCGGTCGAAGGTCTATGACCTTTGGCCGAAGGTCGTCGTCCCTCGACCGAGGGTCTCTTCCCTCGGTCGATGGTCAGAACTGTCCAACCAACAGTTCGAACATCGTATTGTCTTGGTTCATAATATATGTCAAACAAAGTATAACCAATAAAGTAAACAGTAAAGTCCAAATGTTAATGTCCATTACAATCATTAAAGAACTAGGGATTATGCACCAACAGTAAGTAAAATCGTTTAAAATTGGGTTGTTATGAATACATTGAGAGATTCACGTGATTTTTATTCCAAGAGACAGACATGCTCATGAAAACCTGCTACACTTGATTCCTTTTCATCCCCAAAAAGAAAATATATAATTAATCTTTTTTGTCATAAAATAATATCCATGCATATCATTCTATATTCACTCATCAATTCCTTTCAACCCTAAAGGCATACTATTCCTTACTATTTCTTCATTTTTTTTAATTTTATTAATTCCATACTTAATAATTGAACCGATTTTATATTAATATTGTAAATTTATTTAATTTAATATCATGAGACACGAGATTAAGGTCTATTTTGCCATTCTATAGAGAAAAACAGTAAATTAGAAATTTTTTTGCATTTTAACTATTCTAGAGGGCGGGTAATATTATACGTGCTAACAGCCTAACATGATCATCCTAAATCGTTCATGACTCTTTCTCAAATCATATAAAAAAAAAGTGTTAACCTCTGACAAATCGATAATACAGTGATTGATAAATTGATCTTTGATAATACAATCTCAACGCTCATTAAGATTTACAATAATGAATATTTACAGAGCATACTAGTCTTTGTAGAGAAAGTTAAATTAAACTATACTAATCTGGAAAGTATAACTCCTAAAGCACAATATTTAATCTTAAAATACTTTCTAAATCTGCCGATATTTAATTGTATGACCTGTAAGGTATCATAGTCATTACTAGTTAGTAGTTAATGATATGTTAACAACCTCGTAAGGATATCATGTAAATAAACATAAAACCTAATTAACGTGTTAGTGGGTATTGTTTTGTGATATATAATGTGACCAATAACATATATCAAGTCCAAATAGGCCTTTAATATTGTGATTCTTTGACATCATTATATTAATCATAGAAGGGCACTTTTAATTAATTCATAGGCTTTCTTCATTTCCTCATGGGAACAATATGAGCTTTCTTCATACTCCAAGCATTTAAACTTGAGATACTTAAACTTTGAGTACCATTATTGAATGCATAAAGTTGTGCATGTTCTTCAATAGCCAATGCTGGATAAACTCTGGCTGTAATACAAGCCAAACCTTCCCCACCAAAACTTTCAACAATCGAATGATCTATCTGCGAATCAAACAAGAATCCCGCTTTAGCACACATAAAATTAATGACGATAACATATAAAGAAGTACAAGTCTTTTAAATGTGGTAGTAAAAATTACTACCAAGGTTCTTAACGAAATCTTTGAATTACGAGGATCAAGCGCAAAAAACGCCCCATAAATCGGCTTTTCAACTTCTGATCTCAATGACGACCTGTAATTGAAGAACAAATTGTCTATGAAAACGTAACAACAGAGTTTGTGTTATGTTTTATATGTAGCAGGTAAAGTGATTAAAATAAATTAATCAAGGAAACAAGTTTAAAGCTACTAAATTGTTTTATAGTATATCTAACCTGCTCTGGTCAGCACACATGAGCACGTTGAAATTGTTAGTACTCCGAAAAACACGAAAAAAGACTGCAGTGCGTTCAATTACGTCGTCTGAAGCCAAAACAAGCAGCCCAAAAGGCCCAAAACTGCCCCTTACAGAAGCATTCTTTTGTGCACATAGAATTTGGGGATCAATCACTTCATTCAACATTTCTACCTCGTTAAGATTCGGCAAATTAAACGTGACTTCTACATCAGCCTACAATTAGATTTTACTATGTCAGTCAAATAAACTACTCTGCAACTCCAAAGTTTGAAAATCTGTAAATGCATGATAAAAGTGCCATAAAATTGATGAATATGATCTAGTTAGTGTCCCTTTTTTAAGCATTCTGTTTTTAATTTGAAGGCGAATTATGTTCTCTTGAGATCTTTATTCTGAAAGATATACAATTTTGATACAATTAAGGACCTTATATAGTTACCTGTGAAGCTGTGATGCCTGAAATTTCGAGCATTGATCCACCTTTCAAATCTTTATTCTCAAAATGCACTTTTTTTGTACGCAGTTTTTCAAGTTCCTTAACGGGCCATTGGACCAACTGATCTCCATTTTCACTTAGCCAGATGCTCCTAGGCATTGACTGAAAGCTCATTGTTAATTACATACTTATCTTTGAAAAAATATCTGACATTTAAACCGGTAAATTTTACACTCTAATGGGTTAAGCTATACAACTTAAATAAAGAATTTGCTAATGACAGCCAGGGATGTCATTAACGTGCATAAAATAGTTGTACATGGCGGTTAAACATTGACTTTATAGTGACGCTTATTGAATTGTACAATCATTTTTTACACGTTATCGACAGTCCTAGTGGTTGTCGTTAGCAAAATACTATAAATAAACGGGGAGGGGGGAAAATATACCTGAAGTCCAGACCAGCCTTTCATGAGATCATCAGATTCACTATCACCTTCATTGATCCATGACCACAATATTCTTCTCTTCTTTTCACCATCATAAAATGATTTTGAGGCGTAAAACCTCCCATAATCATACCGTAACAACCCTTTACTATCCATAAAGTCAATATCAGCTTTATAAGTATCAGATTTCGGGTCATAATCACCCAAAATGTAGTAATCATGGCTATTAAAGCTTGCCTTAAGCACATGCCTAACATTTTTACCTTCAACCGATGTATCAAGCCCGTTTTTCCCATTAACACTAACAGGATAAAAATCCGGACACTCCCACATTGTTGTTTTGTTAGAAAAATGTAACGGGTTTGAAGCCCGAATCCAATGAATAAAATCTTTACTTTTGTATAAAATAGCTGTTCCGTGATGATTAATCTCAGTTCCAATCACAACCCTCCATTCGCCATCCAAACCAATCCAAGCCGTTGATGGATCTCTATATGATAACGGGTCGATACCCTTAGGAGGAGTTAATATAGGATTATGTGACGATTTTACCCATTCGTTTAGTAACGGGTCAGAAATGTTTTTTGGGTATGCCAAGTTTTGGAGTTGGTGTTTGTTGGTGTCACTGCCTGTGTAGAGAATTGCGGGCCCACCATTTGGAAGAATCGTAATGGAACCCGAAAAGCAGCCATTGATATCGTAAGGCTCATTTGGGATTAGAGCAAGATCAAGATTTACCCAATTGATAAGATCATATGATATTGAATGACCCCATGAAATGTTACCCCATAGTGCACCATATGGATTGTATTGATAGAAAAAATGGTAAACTCCCTTGTAATACATTGGCCCTGCATTATAGGTACAAAAAAACAATTGCACCAACAATTTATGTCAACTTAGCATTCAAGAAAGTGAAAATTGCATGTAAAAGAATGTACTTTAATTGAAATTTTACTATTTTTGTGATCGTAATTCCAAAATTAACGTTACAAGTCCGTGTTATAATGTACTATTGTACTGTTTGATTATGTAAATAAGAGACCTGAACACAACATGGGCCTTTAAACGTTTGATTATGAAATTATGGCTCAAAAAATAGGAATGGGCTAAAGATACATGTCTTTTACGTGCAATTTGGAGTTTAAGAAACAAAGTTGAAGTATATATATGATTGTGCTTTACCATTAGGATCTGCAAAGTTCATGAGCAACCCATTGAGCATGCAGAGCAATCAATCAAATATAATGCAATAAAAAACACAAACATTAATCAACAACATGACATAAACAAGTACTTATTACAAAAACAAAGCTGTAACCAAGTAAAAGGTTGTACCGTTCATCCAGTTTTTTGAAGGCTGGAAATGATACGCTGTGCGATATGGCTGCGAAAATTTTGATCGATGTTCATGCTTTTTGAATCCCGCAACCTCGACTTCATTAAAAGTAAGCAAATAAAACAAAGAAAGTAAGAAAACGCTTGCAATTTTCAGAGACATAGCTTAATGTTAAAGCCCATGAACTGCAAATTGTGCAGTTTTGGTCAAGTGCATGTGGTGGGATATATATGTTTACATGAGCATCTTTTGGATTTGAATGTAATGTTAAATTGTCATTATTATTATTATTATTATATGGTCACTGTCATTTGTTGGTTGATGAATAATTACATTATTGGTGTATGTGATAATATTGTATAATTAGAATCAGAATAGTCTTTGAAAGAGTAGTAATATGACCAAAGACTTCATTGAAGAAAGTGAAGAAACTTGTGAGTCATTGTGGTCACCCTAAACAAATGGGAAAATAACCACACTCCGTTAATGTCGATATCAATTTTAACTAGAGGACAAGGGCCTTTTAAGTCCAAAAAATAGTTTTTTTTTTTTTTTTTTGGCGAAAAAAAGAGACTTGTATTAAATTGAAACGATCTTCATCAAAACGATGACGATACAAAGTACATTACAATGACGGAGTAAAAACTCGGTCCATACCATAAACTTACAAATTGAGAGAAAAACTAAAAACATAATAAAGACGGGTTGTGATTCCAAACATAACATTTAGACCCATTGCAAAGTTTTAGATTTGTAGCCCAAAGAAAAATCTTGAGCTTTATGTTCCGAACCAAAACCGAACGACACATGAACTTCCGATTGAATATAAAATCATTTCTTGCCAACCAAATTGTCCATAACATTGCGGGACCAATTAACTTCCAAAACTTTGACGCTTTAATACCCATACCATAGAACCAATCGACCGAGAACTCCTCAATTGAACCGGGCATTACCCAAGAAAAGTTCCACCATCTAAATAAATCCGACCAAACTTTGAACGTCCACTTGCAATGTAACAAAAGATGATTGACCGTCTCAACATACTCCAAACACCAAATATACAAATTTGATTGCGAAGAGGTAACAATATGTCTTTTAATAAGAACATCATACACCAGAATACTATTACGAATGGCAAGCCAATGAAATAACATAACTTTGGATGGAATGTTGTTCCTCCAAACAACTTTAGGCCATGAAGGAGTAGCAACAACATTAGATTGAACAAGAAAGCGTACTGCATTGGACACCGAATAGCCACCATCCGGAGAGTGAGACCAAACCAAAGAATCCTCCATATTAATATCCAACTGTACGTGAGCAAGCAAAAGAGCCATTTCATGCAACTTGATTGAATTAAACAAAGACAGTGGGCGAGTAAAACCCAATGCCCACTCACAAAAACTTAAGTTAGCACCACTGGATACACGGAAAACTTGAGCCACTGTAACAAGTTGAATGCAACAATAATTGAACAGTGAGGGAAAAGCCTCTTTTAAGACAATATCATTTAGCCAAACATCGTGCCAAAATAAAATATTAGCACCGTTACCTATCTTCCATTTCCAACCGTTAACAATACCTTGAGACGAAGAATCATGTTTTAAGGAAACCAAATCCCTCCATATGGGCGAAAGATGAGAAGAATGTATGGAAGAAACATTATTCATAAGATTCCTCCCAAAAGAAGAACCAAACGAGGAAGACACAATAGACTTCCAAAGGCAAGGCTTGTTAGAATACAACCTAGCCCACCATTTAGCAAGCATTGCTAAGTTTTTAAGCCGAAGAGGGGTAACACCCAAACTACCCAACTCTTTAGGAAGACACGCATCATCTCACTTAACTAAACACGTTTTCTTTTTGAGGCAATCGCCCCCCCCCCCCCCCAAAGAAAATTTCTCCGATACCGTTCTAATTGCTTGATAACCGCCACCGGTGCTTTGTACATGACCATATAATGAAGAGGTAAATTAGAGATAACCGCATTAACCATAATCAACTAACCCCCAAAAGAAAGGCATCTACCTTTCCACCCGGCAAGCTTCTTTTTGAACTTTTTTACAATAAGTTCTCACATGGAAATACGGTTAGAATTGAGCCCTATCGGAATACCAAGATATTCCATTGAAAAGAAAATGACTTTACAATAAAAAATGGCCGAATAGTTAATCATGACATCTTTAGAAACATGAATGCCATATAGAGTAGTTTTAATGGCATTCATTTGAAGCCCGGATAATTGAAAGAACACTCCCATTATAAACTTGATACAATTAAGCTCACGACATTTCGGTTGATCAAAAATTATCGTGTCGTCCACAAATTGAGAATGATTGATTTTCAAATTGTTACCAAACGTGCATCCTTCCAAAAATCCATTGGCTAAATCCCTCGAAAGAAGCTTACTCAAAATTCCGGCAACAATAATGAACAAAAAAGGAGACAACGGATCGCCTTGACGAAGATCACGATGCATTAGTCCTTCACGAGATGGAGAACCGTTTAAAAGAATCGAGAAATAAACGTTTAAAATGCAAGTAGCAATCCATGAAATAAATTTTTCCCCAAAACCCATTTTGTGCAAAACTGTAAGTAAAAAATCATGAGACACACAATCATAGGCCTTTGAAAAATCGATCTTGATCAAAATAATTGGTTTCTTTTTAATCTTAGCCATGTGTACAACTTCATTCACAACCATAACACCATCCGTTAATAATCTTGAAGGAACAAACCCATTTTGATTCTCACTAATAATTGACGGGATTGCAGCTTTTAGTCTGTTAGCAATAGTCTTAGCAATTAACTTATAAGGAGCGTTGATCAAACTAATGGGGCGCATTTGATCAATGCTTCTTGCGGAATTTGACTTTGGAATCAAAACAATAAAAGACGAGTTAAAACCTTTGGGGAACGAAGGAGAAGCATGAAATTGAGAAAACATCTCCATAACATTATCTTCCAAAAAGTGCCACCCTTTCTTAAAAAATTGAATCGAGAACCCATAGGGGCCGGGGTTTTATTTCCATCACACCCTTTAATAACTGAAACTACCTCAGACGCCAAAAATTGGGCCTCCATCACTGAACAAACAGTAGCAGAAACTTGGGCCAGGCCAAGAGAAGCCCAGTCCAAATCAATACATTCAGTTCTCGATTTAACGGGAGCAAATAAATTCTCAAAGAATGAAACTGCATGCTCTTTGACTAACACAGGATCATCCACCCAAATTCAATTAATTTGCATACCCGCTACATAAGAAGATTGGTGACGGATACGAGATACAAAGTGAAAGAATCTCGAATTTTTATCACCGAGTTTTAACCAAGTAGAACGAGACTGCAATCTCCTTTTCGATTCAATTGAATTAGAGACTTGTTTTTTACACAATTTCAAGGCTGTCAAACTAACAATATCTTCTTGAGAAAGATCTCGACTCTGAAAGCACTTCTTTAACCTTTTGATTTCAGCCTCGACTTTATTAAAATTCACCATAACAGGATCCTGATTAGCAACATTCCAGACTTTCAAGTCTGCTTTAAGCAGCCTCAATTTCTTATATACCACAAACGCAACCCACCCAAAAACACGATAATCATTCCACCTTTTTTCACAGAACGTGAGAAAACCTTGTTTAGCACACCAAGTGTTATTAAAACGGAATGGCCTTGAACCCCAATATAGCATATTTTTGGCCCAAATAATGGGCTTATGGTCAGAACGATCCGATTGATCGGATTGGAGTATTGCGTCGGGCCACAAATTCACCCACTTACTATTGATAAAAACTCTATCAATACGGGAGAATTTACCTGACGTGCCTTCCCATGTGAACTCATCATTTGAAAGACTTTGATCAACAATGTTATCTTGAAAAATAAAACAATTAAAAGAAACAATACTATTAAGGTCGATGACTTCTCTTAACCTTTCTTCCGGACAACAAACCGAATTGAAATCACCCATGAAACATAACGGTCCCGACCAATTATTAGCAATGCTAATTAATTGTGACCAATCCACCTTCTTTTTTTGTTCATTATGAGGAACATAAACGTTAACGATGAGAACAACTTGGTTATTAGGAATATACCTCATAATGGAAGCAATCCAATGTTTACGCGACCAAGCTTGAATTAACGAAAAGAAATCTAATCTACAAATCGAAAGAAGACCTCCCGAGCTTCCACTAGCTTCCACTTGAATTGAATCGAAAGCGTAGTGTTTCCAAATCTCATTTAAAGTAGGTTGTGCAACTACCTTTACCATAGTTTCTTGAATAGCTAAATATTGAATATGAAAATGGTTGACCAACTTACCCGCCAAACAAACTCTTGATTTGTTACCAAGGCCCCGGGTATTCCACGAGGCGATCCTTATTGTTTCAATTTGTTATTTGGAGTATCATCATCGGCCATGTTTTGCATTATGACTCCAAAATTGACCAACTCTTCTTTAAAAGAAAGTTTATTTACCTCCAAACTTGTTTCGATTAACCTTGTCAGCTTTCATCGAGGTACCCTCACCAACAACATGATTGATTTCACTTTCAATGTCGAAAGCATTAGCAATACTTGAGATTTGATCAACCCATTTATTTGCTATGTTTTTACCTATGTCTCTATTTTCGCAACCCTTAGGCAAAGAAACAGCAAAATCGACAGGAGGGATTGGCAAACAACTTGCCTTAATTTTATCACAAGAATCTTTACACCCCAAATTTAGACATTGATCTTTTAAGTGAGGACTTGTAGGTTTTAGTTTGGAAGCAAAAGATTCAAAAACAGGTGGAATAAACTCCTTTACAGGAGAAGATGAAAGAACCGAATTTTTTAGAGAGAAAATAAGGGTAGGATAGTCATTCAAGTCAAGCTTAAAAGGGCCAGTTTTCAAGGGAGAATTAGGTAGTGAAAGGGACTTATCACCTTTTTCCACCTTAGCATTGCCTTGACGCATGCTTTGAGCTTTGAATAGGGACATTTTGATCACTTTTTCTTCCATCCTGAAATCCCCAAATAACTCCCTTTGTTCTTTAACTGCTTTAGTGATTTTTTCCATGGAGTTGTGAATCACCTCAGGAGGTATTGCCGATTTAGGTTAGTTTGACTTTAGAGGAGTTTTAAAATTTGAATCCAAACCAGCAGTGTCAATTTCCCCCTCTTCCATATGACCACCATTGACTAACCATTTTAAATCCGGCACCTAAGACTGAGGTAGTTCATCTGAATTATGACCATTAGGCAAATCAATCCCTTCTTGTAACATCAAATTGTACTCCTCAAGAATAACATCATTAACCATCTCCATAAGGTCTTCTTCAATAACTTCTTCAACCCACACATTACCAATGGAAACATTATTCAAAAAGGCCTGCACATACTGATTTATGGGGCCCAGTTCTTCAGTCTCAACAAGAGCTTGCATTACATCGGAACGTTGAAGATTATGAGATAAAGTATCAACGTGTAAAACCCTCTCAAACACACTAGCAGCAACAATCGTGCAATTAGAAGAATAACAATTATAGGAAATACCCTTTATTGCAAGTTTAACAATTCTAGAAAACTTGTTTTTGTAATTTTTCATTGGAATAACCTAAGTGAATTCTAAAACATCGGCCGAAGGCCCCTTTGTCATGCTCTTATAACTTTCTTCATCCTTACATGTAACAATATAACCATAAGAACCCCACGTAGAAATCGAACGAATGGCTATTGACCTTTTCTTTAACCAATTAAACAATTTTAAGGCTTTGATAGGAACCTTATCTACTACTAGAGCCGTCAAATGAAGTAGATCTGTGACCTCCTGATTGGTTGACAAATAAATTACCGGAGTAGGTATTGAGGGTTGCTTAAACTTTATTGACTATTGGACTACTTAAGGTGCTGGGTGAAAGTAAACCTATGATGGTTTATTGGCAACAAATGAAGGAGCTAGTTTTGTATTCAGTTCTTTTTTTAGCATAATTGATGTTATGCGAGGTGTATACGAAATAGTTATATATTTATTATGAAAAACTATTAAATACGATACAATTTTATACAAGTTATTTATTTATTTATAGAGTGGATATACCTAAACCTTGCTACAACACTTATAGGCAGTGTACCTAATCGTACAATAGTGTAGTTTTTAGTAAGTCCGGTTCGTCCATTTGGAACTAGCCAAGTTTAACGCTATATTTTTAAAACTAAATTTGTATATATATATATATATATATATATATATATATATATATATATATATATATATATATATATATATATATATATATATATATATATATATATATATATATATATATATATATATATATAAGTAATATTATTATTATAAAAGGGGTTTTTTACCGTTTAATGACCGGTTTGTCGATTTTATGTCTTAAGTCGCAGTTAAAACCTAATGTAAAATATTAAAAATAAATATAACTTAAATTAAAGTGTAAAGTAAATGACAATAATTAAAGTGCGATAAATTAAAGTGCGATAAATAAAATGATGATAAATAAAATTGCGATAATTAAAAGACGACCGTTGATGATTTTGCCTTTCATCTCTTACAAGGTGAAATTCCTACCCTGCTTCCAAGAAACCCCTTCAATTAAACCAAATCAGCAAAAGTGAAAGTTTATGAATTCTTGATTTGTGAATTTTGATAGACCCCCAAGAAATAGATTCAATTTCTGAAGATAAGCATGGAGCGTAGGTTGATTTTGGTTTGGAACATGTTGAGAATATTGTTGTTTATTTTTTATTTGAATCGAGTTGGGGAAAGTAGGTTTGAAATTTGGATGAAAGTGATGTACGGATTGCAAGAGTTTTCCCATTGAGTTTTTTTAGAGATGTATATCATTTGTCCAAAAAATAGTTATAAGGGTTTAATCTGTGCCCTTCAAGGGTTTATCATTCCACTATTTATAATGTGTACAAGGAATTAGAATTACAATCAAATACATACATATGGAAAGTATCTAGAGTTTTTTTAAAATAGCTTTCTCTCCAAGTTTGCTTGGTGCACAATCATTGTTAATACCCCCCTCAAGCGAAGTGGTGGAGGTCCAACACGTAGCTTGGAACGAAATGATTAAAATAACGGTCGAGGAAGACTTTTGGTGAAGATGTCAGTGAGCTGTAAATTTGTAGGAACAAACTTAGTATATTACTTCCCAGACGAAATAAGCTCACGAATAAAATGATAATTGTAACGACCCGGAAATTTCCGACCAAATTTAAACCTTAAACTCTATATGTTTCCGACACGATAAGCAAAAACCTTGATGTTGAGTCTAGAAAGTCTGAAATCTAAATCTGGAAGATTAGTTACCCTTTTGACCAAGCCTGACGATTCACGAATGATTATGTGTATATGTGTTATATGATTATTTATAGTTAACGATAACAAAAGTATTAGATACGTAATAGGTTTTGAAATAAGATTATTATATTGGCAAGAGTAAAAGATAATATGTTTAATAAATATCTGAAACCATTTTTGTCAAATTATTTAAGAATCATTTTAATAAGATTAAACGTTTTAACGTTATTTTAAAAGTCATAACTTTTCTAGAAACCTTTTGTTAAACGATAAATGTAACGGTCCGTGATTTTTATAAAAATAAATATTTAATTAAAACGTGTTTGTTAAATATATATTTATGTATTTTACAAAATGATTAAATATAGTCTTTAACTAAATATAAAACGTTTTGTATTTAAAAACACTTAGTTAAACAACGAACACATTTTTTTTTTTTCGCTATAATATAATTTGATTATAAAATATTTTTATGGATTTTCAATAATATAAAAATAAAAATAAAGATAATATAAAGATTTTTAATGACACCAAAAGACTACAACATTTCATCACATGATTGTAAGTTAAAACATTGTAAATCACTAAACCTGCGCACTTGCACGAGAAAAATCATAACTAATTCATTCGGACTCGAAAAAGGGTGATCTTGGTGTCCAAACGACCGTAACTCAAAAATCTACAACTTTCGTGACTATACCTTACACGAATCGTGTACCCATCTACACGAAACGTGTAATGTTTTGCCGACATAAAGTGGGTAGGTGACGAAAATTTCTTTAAAAGGCCTTCTAGGTACCAGTTTTTTTTCATTTCATCGCACAACACACACATATACATTTATATTACTCCGTAGTATTACTTATAATTATTATTATTATTAATTTTAAAAATTAATTAATCTTATTATTATTAATAATAAGATTAAGATCAAGATTAATAATGTTGATTTTACGATTAGGAGTGCTATTAATGTTAAAAATACCCAAAATATTATGACGGGGCTCTGCCCAAGTGTTCCAAAACTGGTTTCATGAATGGGATAGAATTAAGGAGATTATGGGTTATAGCTATGGAGGTTATGGGTAATGATCAGGGGTTTTGCTCGTGAAACAAACTAGTGTTTGTCAACTTCGTTGTGTCTAAATACTATCCTGCAATATTGAATCTCAATATTGATACGTGAGCACTCTAAACTTGACTTTTATTTACTTTTAGTGTATCCCTGACTAGTGCTCGAGAAATTAGGATCGTGCATGTTATTTTATTTATTTTTGACAAAATATGTTTTAGGATAGAATCTGAGTAAGATACTCATGCGGTTAAGATAAGCTATATGATATATATGTTTTTGGAAAGATGGCGAAAAACTATAAACTTTTCATTTAGATGTCGAATGGATTCGACGGATGAATTTGATGATATAGTCAATTGAATTTTGTGTAAATTATTAAAAATGAATATTTTTACTACGACCTCATTAAAATCATTGTTAAAAAAAAATATTGATTGTTATAATTATTATTATCAAAATATTATTATCATGATTTTTATCAACAATTAAAAAATATATATTTTTTTTATCAAAAACTATTAAAATATTATTTTTAAAACTATCAAAATATTATTTTGATCATTAAATTATTATTTTGATCATTATTATTAAAACTATCAATTTATTATTTTTAACATTAAAATTTTGATGTAAATATTATAAAACATCATTTTATATATATATAAAGTATTAGTAATGAATTATAGCATTAATTACTTTAATAAGTTTTATAAAAATATTTTAAACAACAATATTTAATTATATTTAATCGTGTATAAATTCTTTGAAAATATTATTATAAAGTATTAACTTATCATTTTAGTATATATTTTTATGTAAAGTTTTATTTATTAATAAGTGAATTATATTATAATTTACTCTAATAAATTTTGTAAAAATATTTAAGAATATAAAATGACAATATTTAACTAAAAATAATTATGTATAAATTTTGGAAATCTTTTTGAGTCAAATGAATTTCTGTTAACTTTTACATATTAGTCTCGAGCATTAGGATTGTGGTACACTATAAATTAACTTCACTTGTTAAATAGATATTAACCGATATAAAAATATATAATTAGGTTCGTGAATCGAAGGCCAACCTTATAAGTTATCAATGGTGTTATATGTATTTTTACTACAAAATACATTAGGTGAGTATATAGTCCCTTTTGAACTTTAAATATTTTGGGCTGAGAATACATGCGCTGTTTTTATAAATGTTTTACGTTATGGACACAAGTAACTGAAAAATATATTCTACGTTGAGTTGTACCACTGGCATACTTCCCTGTAGCTTGGTAACTAATATTTACAGCGGTATTGTAAACGCGAATCCTGTTGATAGATCTATCGGGCCTGACAACCCCAACCGGACTGGACGACCAGTATTCAACGGTTGCACAGTACTTCGTTTTGTGACTACACTTGGTACAGTGTAGTAAGATTTCATATTAAAGGGAATATGCGACGTGATTAATTGTTAAGTATGGTTACCAAGTGCTCAACCACTTAGAATATTTTTATTAAATGATTATATACGAAATCTTGTGGTCCATTGTTATAACGCTGCTAGCATCAAACCTATATATCTCACCAACTTTATGTTGACGTTTTAAAGCATGTTATTCTCAGGTACGAATTAAGACTTCCGCTGTGCTTTAGCTCGTATTAAGGATACTAGATGGGACCAAATTAAGCTATGATACAAGAACGTTGCATTCGAGTCATTGAAGATTATTAAAGACTATCATTAAGTAAAAGACAGATTAGGTCATTTGGATATTGTGAAATGATAGACGATCATATCAATTTTTGATGTAAAGATAGATTGCCTTTTAAGAATAAATGCAATGTTTGTAAAATGTATCATATAGAGGTCAAGTACCTCGCTATGTTATCAACTATTATAATTCGTTTATAATCAATATGGACGTTTTCCGGATAGATTAGTTCGGGTTATTAGAGTTAGTATCAGAGCGTTGGTCTTAGCGAACCAGGCATTGCATTAGTGTGTCTAACTGGTAGTTGTTAGGATACATTAGTGAGTCTGGACTTTGACCGTGTCTACCTGTCAAAAGTTTTGCTTATCATTCCTAGTCGGAAATCATCTGCTTATCATCCTTAGGAAATTGCCTGCTTATCATTCATAAGTCTAGACACGTCTTATTGCATTTAGTGCATCGATAGTGTATAGACGAAATTCATATCTTAGCGCATCTTAGACTTGCCTGATATATGCCGTAAATTCCTCTGTAGCCTACGAAATCTTTAGAATTATATATAGATATTCTATATAGTTAGAATATCATCCGACATCCGAAAATCATTTCACAACAAAGATCCTTCTCATTCATCAAATTGCCCTCTTGGCAATGAACCTGAAAGCACTTACCGACGAACCTGTTCGAGCAATCATTCTCTCTCTCATTTTTAGAGTATCTCGTCACGATTATATACTTTTCCATATCTCGAATCTTATTCATCCGCTCGCTTCAACCGTCAATCATCCAGTAGTACTAGAAGAAGTTAACAAACTACGCGCTTGTGTAACGATTTTGGAGAAACTGGTGCGAGGGTTACGAACACCAGCAGCAGCATCATCAGCATAATCAAGTACCACCATCATCGACGTCGACAGTACCCTTATCATCCCTAAACCATAACCGCGCCGTAACTCTTAACATCACAATCTGTACCTCGAATATCAACATTACACGCCTCAATATCACCATTTGTACCTCGAGTATGATCTTCGTTCTACATATCGTTCTACATCGATTAATTTCGTTCTACGTATTGTTCTACCTCATTTACTTTCGTTCGACATGGCAATTATGTAATCTCTAATGTCTAGAGATCATGTAATCAAGTGCCAACAATAAATCAAATGAGTATAATATTTTCTTTACTCATTAAATCCATAATTACATCCGATGAAAATATATATGCAAGTATATTTTCATAAAAATGGTAATTAAAAATTCTTTCGTACAAACTGTTAATGATGAAAATATTTTAATGGGTGGGTAGCACCCGAGGAATATTTAGATTTAACATTAATAAGTTACACTGTACATTCTTCAAATCTGATTCAGCGGTCATCTATTATCCTACTCACAACCACCGATATTCGTATCCGCTTATCCCAGAATAACCATTCTCATTTAAATTTCATATTCGGATTTTGATCTATCAGAATCCAACAAGTGGCATAATGAAGAAAACATTGGATATATTAAAATTGTTAGAAACACACGATTTAACTAATTGAAAATCTATTAAGGATTCCACGCTAACTGTTCCGGCTAACTGTTCCCAGCTAACTGATTAACATTTAATTTATCGCAATTTACATTCTCGCAATTTTATTTATCGTCATTTAATTTCTGTTATTTACTTTTATGCATTTTGAGTCGGGACACATGTACGCAATACGTCGGATTAATTCTGAGACAACACGGTGCATGGGTCATGATATATATTTATTTATTTTTCGCACTTTAAATAAACGGGACACGTATACAAGGTTTTGACATATCATATTGACCCATCTATATATATATTTCGGAACAACCGTAGACACTCTATATGTGAAGGTGGGAGTTGGCTATACAGGGTCGGAGTTGATTCCAAAATATGTATATACTTTGAGTTGTGATCGACACCGAGACCGGTACACGGGTCACGATATGTATTATTTAATTCGAATATTATATATATATATATATATATATATTATTATTATTAAACTATTGGACTATTGGACAATCGAACTAACAGACTGCTAACTATGGACAAGTAAAATTAATTAAAATATTGATTATAACATATGAAACTAAATAATTCTTCAAGTTTGCCACTTGATTCTATCTTAAACCTCATTCGTATCTTGACAATTACAATTCGCATTCACAACTTTTCATGATTCCTGAAAACACCTCGGTCGAGAAGTTGAACCAGCCGCACCTCGTCTATGAAAGAAAGATTTATACATACAGTTATGCACCTGAAGAACTCTCAAACCCGAATTCATAGTTTAACACATACCGTGTTGAATCCTTTGCCATTTATTAGCAAAAACAATCTTACACTTCCTTTTCAAGAAGCTAATTTTGTCACAGCTCCACTTCGACTTCTCAGTAAGACTACTCCTATTATAACTTCGATATTTATATCTTGTTCTTTCGCCAACGTCACCGGAGAACCTTTTATATTCCACGACATCAAGTAGTTCGTCATATCTTTGGCGGAATCCACAATCTGTATTTTGAAAATCTCGTAGAAATTCTTCCAGTTATACCGAAAACGTCTATCCCTAAGAGTTTCATACTTCGAATGTGAAGTTTCTGAAAAACACCCTGAACTATGAAGTAGTTCTTAAAATGCTGATGAAGCAGCAAAAACTGTAAACGACTTTAACAAGTTAAAGGTTGACGATAAAGAACAGTAGGTTGGTAAAGCTCAGAAAAAGAGAAGGGTTGGAACTGGAAAACGGATTGAGCAAAGTATGAAGGAGGCCGTGAACAAATCGTGAAAACGGAACCTGTCTTCAAAGGATCCAAATGATCCAGTGCCTGCTGAAACCGTTAGTAAGAACTCTACTCCTTATTCTAAACTTTTCAAGATGATATTCTTCATCATCATCTTATCTTAGATATTATGAGATATTTTCATATCCTTCGTTATACATATTCTCCATATTTCTGGAGATATTCTCACAACTATTCCTATCTGCGATCATTCAACTCTTCGTAACATCTGCGTTACAATATAAAAGAAACTGCATTAGTATCTAAATTCTGAAACCTTTGAAATTAAAATATGAATGTTTGAAGTAGTGTTGGGAACTGATGCATGAATTAGTATAATATAATGAAACTTGATCAACTTCATTATATTACAGTAAGTCATGTTAAGTTTCTAATGGAAGGTGATGATTCACAATACCATCATCATATGCCATGCTACATTGCTTTTACATTCTATCCAATCTCCAAACATATTAGAACGTATCACCCTGATAGTTCTAATTTTTCGAAATATTCTGGTAATTTGACCAATCAAAATCGTGCCATTACCATTTCTTTTTAAGAACAATAACTATGTTCATTTCGAATCTCATACCTACGAATTTCGGACCATTACAAGAGACGCTTAAACACAAGAAGAGGGAACCAAAGAATGAAGCTTCGAAATAGAAATTAGGGTATAGATCGCAACAAATAGGAGGAAGCATTAACTGTGAATGACAATAATTATGGAAAACAGAAGTAGGGATATCAAAATATAAGGGAAGATATAAAACCCAACAACCCCTCAGAAACTACAAACCGTGTATATCAATACGTATTGTAACGTAAAGACACGGGAGAATTAGAAACATTATAATTCCAAGGAAATCATAAAAGTGAATAGATTCTTCTGGCGGCAGATGAAAGAGAAGAATGAAAGATATGAAAGTTAGAAGTATAATAAGAATTAGGATTGGGTGAAGCATATTAAGGAATGAGTAGAGAAATAAGGGATAGAAGGTGTGAAGAATAGGAAAAACGAAGGGGGTGAATTTATAGAAAAATATTCGACAGAAAAATCGAAACAGATTGCCGCATTACATTCGAGAAGATTCCGATCGCTGAAAAATCAAATCTTATTACGTAAGATTTTCTTAAAATCCCTTAAATTCCGGAAATCAAACCTAATCATGTCATTGGTTAAAAACAATTCAATATTCACTCATTTCACTCTTTTGTGATAGCTTCACTCGCGCGCCTCATAATCGAATCATTTTATCTATATTTTTTTTTCAATAATGACAAAACTCCGTTATCATCTCATATTCGTCATGAAAACATTCCTATTGTTATTTATGACAACCTCTACCAAATTTCGAGGACGAAATTTCTTTAACGGGTGGGTACTGTAACGACCCGGAAATTTCTGACCAAATTTAAACCTTAAACTCTATATGTTTCCGACACGATAAGCAAAAACCTTGATGTTGAGTCTAGAAAGTCTGAAATCTAAATCTGGAAGATTAGTTACCCTTTTGACCAAGCCTGACGATTCACGAATGATTATGTGTATATGTGTTATATGATTATTTATAGTTAACGATAACAAAAGTATTAGATACGTAATAGGTTTTGAAATAAGATTATTATATTGGCAAGAGTAAAAGATAATATGTTTAATAAATATCTGAAACCATTTTTGTCAAATTATTTAAGAATCATTTTAATAAGATTAAACGTTTTAACGTTATTTTAAAAGTCATAACTTTTCTAGAAACCTTTTGTTAAACGATAAATGTAACGGTCCGTAATTTTTATAAAAATAAATATTTAATTAAAACGTGTTTATTAAATATATATTTATGTATTTTACAAAATGATTAAATATAGTCTTTAACTAAATATAAAACGTTTTGTATTTAAAAACACTTAGTTAAACAACGAACACATTTTTTTTTTTTCGCTATAATATAATTTGATTATAAAATATTTTTATGGATTTTCAATAATATAAAAATAAAAATAAAGATAATATAAAGATTTTTAATGACACCAAAAGACTACAACATTTCATCACATGATTGTAAGTTAAAACATTGTAAATCACTAAACCTGCGCACTTGCACGAGAAAAATCATAACTAATTCATTCGGACTCGAAAAAGGGTGATCTTGGTGTCCAAACGACCGTAACTCAAAAATCTACAACTTTCGTGACTATACCTTACACGAATCGTGTACCCATCTACACGAAACGTGTAATGTTTTGCCGACATAAAGTGGGTAGGTGACGAAAATTTCTTTAAAAGGCCTTCTAGGTACCAGTTTTTTTTCATTTCATCGCACAACACACACATATACATTTATATTACTCCGTAGTATTACTTATAATTATTATTATTATTAATTTTAAAAATTAATTAATCTTATTATTATTAATAATAAGATTAAGATCAAGATTAATAATGTTGATTTTACGATTAGGAGTGCTATTAATGTTAAAAATACCCAAAATATTATGACGGGGCTCTGCCCAAGTGTTCCAAAACTGGTTTCATGAATGGGATAGAATTAAGGAGATTATGGGTTATAGCTATGGAGGTTATGGGTAATGATCAGGGGTTTTGCTCGTGAAACAAACTAGTGTTTGTCAACTTCGTTGTGTCTAAATACTATCCTGCAATATTGAATCTCAATATTGATACGTGAGCACTCTAAACTTGACTTTTATTTACTTTTAGTGTATCCCTGACTAGTGCTCGAGAAATTAGGATCGTGCATGTTATTTTATTTATTTTTGACAAAATATGTTTTAGGATAGAATCTGAGTAAGATACTCATGCGGTTAAGATAAGCTATATGATATATATGTTTTTGGAAAGATGGCGAAAAACTATAAACTTTTCATTTAGATGTCGAATGGATTCGACGGATGAATTTGATGATATAGTCAATTGAATTTTGTGTAAATTATTAAAAATGAATATTTTTACTACGACCTCATTAAAATCATTGTTAAAAAAAAATATTGATTGTTATAATTATTATTATCAAAATATTATTATCATGATTTTTATCAACAATTAAAATATATATTTTTTTTTTATCAAAAACTATTAAAATATTATTTTTAAAACTATCAAAATATTATTTTGATCATTAAATTATTATTTTGATCATTATTATTAAAACTATCAATTTATTATTTTTAACATTAAAATTTTGATGTAAATATTATAAAACATCATTTTATATATATATAAAGTATTAGTAATGAATTATAGCATAAATTACTTTAATAAGTTTTATAAAAATATTTTAAACAACAATATTTAATTATATTTAATCGTGTATAAATTCTTTGAAAATATTATTATAAAGTATTAACTTATCATTTTAGTATATATTTTTATGTAAAGTTTTATTTATTAATAAGTGAATTATATTATAATTTACTCTAATAAATTTTATAAAAATATTTAAGAATATAAAATGACAATATTTAACTAAAAATAATTATGTATAAATTTTGGAAATCTTTTTGAGTCAAATGAATTTCTGTTAACTTTTACATATTAGTCTCGAGCATTAGGATTGTGGTACACTATAAATTAACTTCACTTGTTAAATAGATATTAACCGATATAAAAATATATAATTAGGTTCGTGAATCGAAGGCCAACCTTATAAGTTATCAATGGTGTTATATGTATTTTTACTACAAAATACATTAGGTGAGTATATAGTCCCTTTTGAACTTTAAATATTTTGGGCTGAGAATACATGCGCTGTTTTTATAAATGTTTTACGTTATGGACACAAGTAACTGAAAAATATATTCTACGTTGAGTTGTACCACTGGCATACTTCCCTGTAGCTTGGTAACTAATATTTACAGCGGTATTGTAAACGCGAATCCTGTTGATAGATCTATCGGGCCTGACAACCCCAACCGGACTGGACGACCAGTATTCAACGGTTGCACAGTACTTCGTTTTGTGACTACACTTGGTACAGTGTAGTAAGATTTCATATTAAAGGGAATATGCGACGTGATTAATTGTTAAGTATGGTTACCAAGTGCTCAACCACTTAGAATATTTTTATTAAATGATTATATACGAAATCTTGTGGTCCATTGTTATAACGCTGCTAGCATCAAACCTATATATCTCACCAACTTTATGTTGACGTTTTAAAGCATGTTATTCTCAGGTACGAATTAAGACTTCCGCTGTGCTTTAGCTCGTATTAAGGATACTAGATGGGACCAAATTAAGCTATGATACAAGAACGTTGCATTCGAGTCATTGAAGATTATTAAAGACTATCATTAAGTAAAAGACAGATTAGGTCATTTGGATATTGTGAAATGATAGACGATCATATCAATTTTGGATGTAAAGATAGATTGCCTTTTAAGAATAAATGCAACGTTTGTAAAATGTATCATATAGAGGTCAAGTACCTCGCTATGTTATCAACTATTATAATTCGTTTATAATCAATATGGACGTTTTCCGGATGGATTAGTTCGGGTTATTAGAATAATCGATGTCAATATGTTTCGACCGTTTATTAGAGACAGGATTCTGGCTTAAAAATAATGCACTCTTATTATCACAGAGAATAGTGGGCCGATCTAGAGGAAGAACATGCAGTTCCTGTAATAGATGAGTGATCCATATAATCTCAGCCACAGTATTCGCTAAAGCTCGATATTCTGACTCACAGCTAGACCGAGAAAAAGTGGGTTGTTTCTTTGCACTCTAAGAAACAAGATTTCCACCATGAAAGATAGAATAACCATAAGTGGAACGACGTGTCTCAATACATCGTGCCCAATCCGCATCTGAATACCCAAGTAAAGTTGAAGATGGGGAATGAAGAAATGTCAAACCATAAGTCAGTGTGCCTTTGACATATCGAATGATGCGTTTAACGGCTTGAAAATGATCAAGAGTACGTGCATGTAAAAATTGACTCACTTGATTAACAGCATAAGATAAATCCGGGCGAGTGATCGTAAGATACTGCAAAGCACCAACCAAAGAACGAAACAAGGTAGGATCCTTAAATGGTGGACCATGAGAAGTGAAGTTCTCGGCAGTTGCTAAGGGATTTGCAACCGGCTTAGAATCAAGTAACCCTGCTCGTGTCAAAATATCCTGCGCATAACGTGATTGGCTTAAAAACAAACCGGAATCCGTATAGAGAACTTCAAGACCAAGAAAATAGCTTAACTTTCCCAAATCTTTAATGGCAAACTCACGATGAAGACGTGATATAAATTGACGAATAGTAGAAGAGAGATTCCCGGTAAGAATTATATCGTCAACATAAACCAATAGACACATAATGCACGAGCCACATTTGAAGACAAAAAGAGATGGGTCAGCACGACTACAAACAAAACCAAGCCGAGTAAGAAAAGTACTGAGCCGATAAAACCATGCACGTGGTGCCTGCTTGAGGCCATAAAGAGCTCTCTTCAAACGAAATACATGATTAGGAAAACGAGCATCAATAAATCCTGGCGGTTGTTCCATAAACACGGTTTCACTTAGTTGACCATTTAAAAAGGCATTTTTAACATCTAGCTGATGAAGTGGCCATTTATGAAGTGTTGCGAGAGAAAGAACAATACGGACCGTGGATGCTTTGAAAACTGGACTAAAGTAGCAGAATAATCGAGACCGGGAACTTGTGTAAATCCTTGCACAACCAAACGTGCTTTGAACTGATCAATAGTACCATCAGAGTGATACTTAGTCCGAAAGACCCACTTTGAACCAACAATATTAGCATGCTTTGGTCTAGGAATGAGCTCCCAAGTTTTATTTTGATGAAGTGCGATCATCTCCTCGCGCATAGCAGCATACCATGTTGGATCTTTGGAAGCGGACTTGAAGCCCTTGGGTTCTGAGGTAGCCAAAAGTGCACGGTGCAGAGGAGAAGAAGCCAATTCTGCAAGATCGACTATATATATCGGTTTGAATATACCCGACTTAGAACGGGTAGTCATAGGATGAACCGGAGGCGCAGGAGGTACGGTAACTGAAGGTGCATCATGTATAGTTGCTGCAGAAGTGATATCATGTGGCGTGACAGTATCAGATGTTTGCAGAATGATGTCATTCGAGTCAAGACATAATGAACATGAAGCATCATTAACTGTTGATGTGACAGGTTTGGTAAACACGGGATTAGGAGAAGGTCGCGCACATGGAATGGTAGGAGTAGCTTCTGCATAAGTGGAAAAAGCAAGTGTTGCAAGATCCACAGATGGTAAAGTACCCAAGTAAGAAAACGATGACTCATCAAATTGAGCGTGACGAGTAATATAAACACGCCCAGTAGTAAGATCTAAGCAACGGTAACCTTTATAATTAGAGCTGTAGCCAATAAACACACAAGCTATAATTCGTGGAGCTAACTTGTGAGATGAGTAGTGGCGCAAATACGGGAAAACACGACATCCAAATGTTCGTATAGTGTCATAAAGAGGCACAATAGAAAAGAGCAACTCATAAGGTGATTTAAATCCCATGACAGAACATGGTAACCGATTTATCAAATACGTAGCAGAGCTAAATGCGTCAGTCCATAGTGCAGCCGGAGCATGAGCGTGAAACACCATTGCAAGTCCTGTCTCAGTAATATGACGATGTTTTCACTCTGGCCGACCGTTTTGTTGCGGAGTGTATGGACATGAGATGCGATGATGAGTGCCGTTATTTGTAAGGAGAAGCTGAACATTTGTATTTAAAAACTCGGTGCCGCCATCACTTTGAAAAACTTTAATCTTACAATTAAATTGTGTCTGCACTAACCGAATAAAAGCATCTAAAACCCCATGAAACTCAGATTTGGTTTTTAATGGATAAAACCAAGTGAATCGTGAATAATCATCAATAAAAATTGCATAGTATCGATAACCGTTAGTGGACATAATAGGAGCAATGATCTAAATCTAACACATGTGAAGCACGATTTTCATTATTATTAAAAGATAAATGTTTACTCTTAGAGAGTTGACAAGGGGAACAAAGACTCGATTTCGGTAAAATAGAAGTTACTAATAACTGACCTAGTTTATTTAACAAAGAAATAATATTAAAAGAAACATGTCCCAAACGGTGATGCCATAATTCAAAAGATCCTCGCAACTTTCTTGAACTAATTTGTGAAAGAAAAGCTTTTTGTCCTCGCTCCAGTACATAGAGATCATGATCACGCCGCCCTGTTGCTAGAATAGCTTTTGTTTGCCGGTTCTGAATAATAAAGGCAGTATCGGAAAATAAAACATCAACAGGGTTATCAGATGTTAACTTACTAATAGATAAAAGATTTTTTGTAATAAATGGAACAACAAGTACGTCCAAAAGATGTAAATCCTTATTAAGAGAAGAAGAACCGATATGCGTAATTGGTAATGTTTTGCCATTACCGAATGTTACCAGTTCGTTACCTGAGTAATTTGAGGCAGAATCCAAATTAGATGGTGATGCAGTCATATGAGATGAAGCACCCGAATCAACATACCAATCTGGCGAATGCGAGGTAACATGACAATTCGAGTGAAACGCGTGTGCTAAATTTGCATCAAGCGAGGGAGTGCGAGTAGCATAAGAGGCAAGATCGGGACAGGCAGAAGCATAATGACCATCCTTGCGGCATAACTGACAACGAGGTGGACGATGAGGGCCATAGCCACGTCCACGGCCCCGACCACGGCCCCGGGAATAATTACCACAACCCCGTGCAGAATTGTTATTAACACGTGAGCTATATTGAGTGATTGCGTTGAAGGCAGCTTGAGGCGTAGGTGTTGGTTGAATAGAGTTCAAAAAAAGCTCGTGACTTTCGGCTTGAGCAATAAGATCAGGAAATTTACATCCGGGTTTGATGGCGCGTTGAGTGGTAGAGAAGGTCTCAAAACCGGCGCCCAAACCACAAAGAAACCAATGAAATTTATAGACCTCATCAACGGGATGGCCAATAGCAATTAACTGATCACAAATAGCCTTAAATTTTTTACCATAATCACTAACCGTAGAGGTACCTTTTTGTAGTTGACGTAAGGAATCACGAAGAGTGTGCATACAATCAACTGAATCATGACTATACGCATCTTCAAGAGCTTTCCATACATTTCTGACCGTGAGTAAGCCAAGAATGATGGCCATGGATTCTTCGGTCAATGATGATTGAATAATAATAAGAGCCTTCTGGTCCGCTTTCTTCCATGTGGCATAATCTGGATTAGCAACCTTTCCTTCGCCAGAATCAATGGTGGGCGAAGGTTGTTTCAAAGTACCATCAACATAAGGAGTAAGTTCTTGGTAAGCAAGAAGAGGAAGAACTTGATGTCGCCATAGGAGATAGTTGGAAGAGGTAAGCTTGATATTAAGCATATGAAGGATCGTATTGAGAGGGAGTGATCCATCAGAAGCTGTCGTGGAAGAAGATGTGGTGACCATTGTAAACCCCAAGGCAGTCGACAATGAAAAAGAGAGAGATCAGTTGCAAAAAAAAAAAAAAAAACTTCAAACACAAATAATCGTGAGTAAGACAATATATCGATGCCAATATATTCTGACAAATATTGCAAGGCCACTAATCTTCATATTAAAAGGCCACGTATGAAGTGATAGAAACAAAACTTTGAAGTGATCTAAACCACGTAATTAATTTTGCAATAAACAAATAAATTTGTGGCAGAAAGATGGAAGAAAAAAGAAACGGAAGAAAGTGAATTAGGTTTAAGGATCAATTAGGCTGATACCATATAAGGGTTTATCATTCCACTATTTATAATGTGTACAAGGAATTAGAATTACAATCAAATACATGCGTATAGAAAGTATTAGACTTATTTTAAAATAGCTTTTCTCCAAGTTTGCTTGGTGCACTGTTAATAATAGTTACTGTGACGGTATGATTTATTATTGTCTTATTATATAGGTATTATTATCTTATCTAATTTCATTGGTGTCTAGGTGAAAGTTTTTTCAATTCATATTATTTAAGGCGGACGAGTATTTTTTTTTATTTTTTTTTGTTTTTGTATATGGTTTGCTCGGGTTATTTTGTGATCATTTCCACATGGTCACCTCAAAATGTTTTGTTTGTGACTTGTGAGAATATCGTGACGTCAAACATAAAGTATAATTTTTTGGTAATGTAACAATCAAATGGTATAGTTCATTTGTTGGTAGCTTAAAGTATTAAAAGTATGACACTTCTTTTTCAATAGGCTGTTTTTGGATTGATTAACTGATACTCCGTACTTTATCAATCTTACAGATTAACGTCATAGTTGGTCAAGTAACAAAAATTTTGTACACCAATAAAATATAATCATTTAAGATTATTGAGGCGATATAACATTCTTTGGTTGCCTTATTTCTGACCACTTTTGCATTCGGTCCAAATTCTTGTAACTGATTGATTGAATGAGCTTATAGCATCCGTAAATGACAGTAATCTTTTTTTCTTTTCTTTTTTTAAAAAAAAAAAATAAACAGCTTTCATAAAAAAAATGATACTATCATCATTTCATCAAATCAAATGATGAAAGAAACCAAACAAAATATTACACAAAAACGAGCCTTACAACTAGAATATCGAACACCACCTAATCCGAACTAAAACAAACTAGAGGCGAGACAAACTAAAGGCAACCTTAACGAAACAAGAAGAAACCTAAACAAAATAAACGAAAAACCTAACCGAGAACGCCAACTAAAAAGAAAACTAACAATACAACAAGGGAAACAACCAAAAAAGCTATACACACAAAAAGAGCTAAATGAACCCTAAGAAACGATCAAACAACACCTCAAGAATCCGCTGCAAAAGAAACATTTTTACCTCGGGCCCCCAATTTTAACAACTTACCCTTCACTTGCTCGAAGCGAACCGATTTCTAGAACGAGAGGAAAACTCGTAGACCTTTTCATGACCCGTCCTAATCCATTTGGACGAATACATTACATTTGGTTACATCGCGAGGTACTTGACCTCTATATGATACATTTTACAAACATTGCATTCATTTTTGAAAAGACAATCTTTCATTACATCGAAAGTTGACGGCATGCATATCATTTCATAATATATCCAACTATAATTGACTTAATAATATTCTCGATGAACTCAACGACTCGAATGCAACGTCTTTTGAAATATGTCATGAATGACTCCAAGTAATATCTCTAAAATGAGCAAATGCACAGCGGAAGATTTCTTTCATACCTGAGAATAAACATGCTTTAAAGTGTCAACCAAAAGGTTGGTGAGTTCATTAGTTTATCATAATCATTCATCATTTTAATAGACCACAAGAATTTCATTTTCAGTTCTCATAAATATACGTCCCATGCATAGAGACAAAAATCATTCATATGGTGAACACCTGGTAACCGACCTTAACAAGATGCATATAGAATATCCCATCATTCCGGGACTCCCTTCGGACATGATAAATTCGAAGTACTAAAGCATCCGGTACTTTGGATGGGGCTTGTTGGGCCCAATAGATCTATCTTTAGGATTCGCGTCAATTAGGGTGTCTGTTCCCTAATTCTTAGATTACCAGACTAAAAAGGGGCATATTCGGTTTAATAATTCAACCATAGAATGTAGTTTCCATTACTTGTGTCTATTTCGTAAAACAGTTATAAAAGCAGTGCATGTATTCTCAGTCCCAAAAATATATATTGCAAAAGCATTTAAAAAGGGAGCAAATGAAACTCACAATACTGTATTTTGTAGTAAAAATACATATGACGATATTGAACAATGCAGGGTTGGCCTCGGATTCACGAACCTATATCAAGTATATATATTAATACATATCCCATTTAATCAACTAAGTTTACTTATATTTTATAATTTATTAAAATTAATATCTTTAAATATTATTATACTTATAATAAATATATGATATATAATTTAATTAAAGTTTTATCAATATAATTGGTAATATATAGTTAAAACATATTAGTATGTAATATTAGTTGACTTGTAATATATTTTTTTATAAATAAGATTTGTTTATTAAAAATAATAATTATAATAATACTAAAAATAATAATAGAAATGATAATAATAAAAATGATAATACTTTTAATAATAATAATAATAATAATAATAATAATAATAATAATAATAATAATAATAATAATAATAATAATAATAATAATAATAATAATAATAATAATAATAATAATAATAATAATAATACTAATGATAAAATGATAAAAAATGTTATATGAAAATAATAATAATAAAAGTGGTAAAAATAATAGTAATAATAATAATAATGTTAGTAATGATAATAAAAATAATACTACTTATAATGATAATGAAAATGATAATTTTTAAAAAAATAATTTTGTTAAAAATATTAATTTCAAAAATGATAATTTTTAAGGATAATACTAATATCATTGTTAGATAAGAATTCTATTAATAATAATGATAGTAATATTAATACTAATGTTAAAGAAAACTAATAGTTTGTATTATTTTCATATTGATAATAATAATATTAATAATCTTAATCTTAATAATATTAATAATACATATACTAATAACAATGATAATTCTAACATTTTAGTAATAGTACTTTTAATGATAATGGTAAGGATAATAATAATAATCATAACAATATTAATGATGATATATTAATAATAACAATATCCTTAATAATAATAATAATAATTATAATAATGATAATAATGATACTAACAATTGTAATTATAATGATATTACTAATATTTAATGCATTTTAGTATGTTAGTAATCATAATAGTTAACTTAACAATAATAATAATAATAATAATAATATTCAAATTTGTAACAATAATCATAATAATATAATGATGATAAGTAATACTTGTATTTGTAATAATAATAACAATATTAATAATTATAATACTAATAATAATAACAACATTACGAATGATGAAAATAATAATAATAATCAATATTAACAATAAATATTAACAATAATAATAATTAGAAAATAAAATAGGAATGTATACCCTTGAAAAATCGTTCTAAAAAGAATTGCCCAGTATAACGACCCTCATTTTTTCCATTCTATATTTTTCCAATATTAAAAGCCCAAACAATATAATTAAAACTTAATGATTAAACTTTAATCAACAATTGTTAAGTGTTAAGAGTTAGAAAACATATTAATTAACTTTGTACAAAAATTGACAAGTTAATAAAAGATGAAAATAATAAACTGTTAGTCGACACTCACTGCTAATTAAAATTTATGCATTTATGTAATATTATAACTAATAACCTATAAGTAATAAATAAAAAGTGACATTTATATAAATAATAAAACAATTGGGAACTAAATATATACAAGTCATGAATTAGTAAAAAGAAAATAATACTTATCATGTAGTAAATGTAAAAATAATAATAATAATAATAGTAATAATAATGAGACTAAAAAAATCTTACATCCTTATGTTGACTAAAAATAAAGTGTAAACTAGTACATCCTTATGTTGACTAATTATAAACTAGTACCACCTATTGTTGACTAAAAATTATAAAACAAAATAAAATCATTAATTAGAACATCCTTATGTTGACTAACACTCTAATACTTGCACTATATAAACACCTAGTTTCTCATTCACAAATCACACCAAAATCCTCTCTCAAAAACAATCTCTCCCTCTCCCTCTCTTGTGGTATTCGGATCTTCAAGCTTGTTCTTCGTGTTCTTCAAGAATCTTCAAGGAGTTCTTCAAGATTTTCAAGGCTTTGATCTTCCATCTTCATCGTGTTCATCTTTTCTTTGTTAATTATCTTGAATCTTCAAAGGTATAACATAAACCCTAAACTATTTACATAAACTTTAATCTTTGTTAATTCATATTCATATTATAAACTTGTTATTCATAAGTATATACATAAACACACTAGATTTATATATACATATATACATGTAAAAAAAATATATTTTTATATATATACATATATATACGAATTATATATGCATATACATATTAAAACCTTAAACCCTAATACTACTTATACTAGTACTTAACATGTATACACTATTACTATTACTAGCACCTATAACCTACTACTTATATTGTAGCACAAAAACATTTTGGGATATGTATTAGAGATGTATAGATCTTCGAACTTTCTTGACGAATGGTTTCTACGAGATTCTAGGCAGAGGGTTTGGATTTCCGATTTAAAGGGTCCTATGGCTCAAGCCCCTAGATCTAAATTAGCCATTCGAAGGGAAAGGGGTGATTGGAAGCTTATCTAATACAGCAAGTATCCTAAAATGGAAAACACTCATAAAAGTAGAAACTCTCTAGTCATAGAAACTTAGTAAAATAAGAAACTTTCTAAAAATGGAAACTTTATAAAAATAGTAACTTACTAGGAATAGAAACTTAGTAAAACAAACTATACTTAAACACATACTTAAACTTAAACATGGGCAAAACACTTAACTACTCTTAAATGTCAATAGGTTGACTTTCCTGCTCACTCGTTCAACTCTTTATTCTGAGGAATAACTCTCTCTCTACTTACTAAGGTGATTTTTATAGCCCCACTTTACTTGAGCTCAATTTACTTTTTATACTTATTGGGGTGAGACACATGCTTGCTTTTAAATTTTTAACATGCAATATTTTAATAACTATTTTACAATATTTATATACGTGAATTCATAGCCCCACTTTTTACTGTTTCATAACTGTTTTTAACTTTTGGGGTGAGAATACATGCACAACTTTTATAACTGTTTTACACGTATTAACTATTAAATTGTGATATGTTGGGCTATGACCAGCAAGGCCCCAACCGATAAGTATAAACGATAACTTGTTACGGGGTAAACTTGAAAGTCTAGTCTAAATATCAGTACTTACACGTATCAACTATTAAACTATGATATGTTGGGCTATGACCAGCAAGCCCCCAACCAACAAGTATAAACGATAACTTGACACGGGGTAAACTTGAAAGTCTAGTCTAAATATCAGTACCAACTACTAAAACTATGCTATACCCGGCTATGTCCGACTAAGTCCCTACAGTGATATTTTTAAGTGCTGCGGCATGCTTATTTATTGGGGGTAGGCCTATCGGGAGTAACGTCCCCGATACATTTGACTAAGTCTTTGTATTACTTGATAATGAAATTAAACCGACAAGGACAGACACAACTTGTCATGGGGCAAACTTGAATGTTTAGTCTAAATATCACGCACTGGCATAACTTTTGGATCTGCGAGATCTACTTTTTGATCCTGCGGGAGATCAACTTTACAACTAAATCTTGTGGTCTAAAAACAACGATAACTACTTTTGTTAAACCTATGAACTTCACTCAACCTTTTTGGTTGACACTTTAGCATGTTTTGTCTCAGGTGCTGTTTGATTCAAGCTTTCTTATCTACTACTTATGTGATGCTACTTGGACTTAGGATCAAGAGATATCGCATTTATTACTTCTGCATATGAACAATTACTTTATCGTTATTTCCATTATTGTAACGACATTTCATTTTCCGCTGCGTACTCAATAAAGTTAAATTTTCTCATTTAGTATTGTTCTCGTATTATAATATGTTGGTTTATTTGATATTAGTAACGTTTCTTCCAGGCCCTATTGGGAGGACGTTACAGATTGGTATCAGAGCATAACCAGGCTGTTATAGAGAACCAGGATTGCAATTTTATGTGTGCCTTACTTGCTAGCTAGGGTGCCTTAGCAATCTAGGAAACTATAACCTTTCCTGCCTTACACTTAAAGCACTTAGGATTGCCTTATAATCTTAACAATCATGCTTTACCAAACTTGACTTAAAGATTCTAATCAAAGTCTCTTTCCTAATGTAGGACTACAACTTTTCTTGACCATAGTGCCTTTAATTGTTGCCTTTAAACTGTTAAATGCTACACTATACTTTATAAACTTTACTTATCTTAGAATGACGAGCTAATCTAAGAACTCTGCTCACTTTCCTGAGTACTATCCAATTACACCACCGCATCTAAATGCGACACAATGATTTCAGAAATTCTTGACATTCATAAGTCATCTATCATGGTTATGTGTATTACATATGTATTACATGAAATATTATCCATGATTTTGAAACTCTTATAATTGTTACTACTCACACACAAACGTATATAACTCCCTGTTATATCACGTACCTATATGCCTTATGCCTTTATGCATCGGTTTATGAATCGAAAAATGTCATTGGGTTATCACAGTATACGAATTGAAAGTCTTTAATCAAAAGATTATTAGATTACATACTTATCACTTTATGATCTCGACACGTCATACTGCCATTATTAAAGTATAGACACATCATATCTTATTATATCTTATCGTATCTATCCCAATAGATTTTGTCTAACACTTTTCCTAAATTCCCTCCGTAAATTACGGAAATCTTTTTGCTATATACACGTATTCGAGGAGACGAATATATCATCCAGTATTCAACACTAATCTCATATCAAAAACCCTAATTCCAAACACATAATATGGATTCCTCGAACTCTTCGAGCTCCAATGGCAGCGTAACCGGAATGAACCAACCAATCAGCCATCATCTATTTTGGATGAATTGGGGATGGGTTCGTAGTAAACTTAATCAATGGAGACAAGAAGAAGGTGATCCCTTCCACCAACCAAATTCACCTCTTGGTGAAGAACCTGAAGCACTTACTGGCGAACCCGTTCGGAACACTATTTTCACCCTCATTTCCAGGATATCCAGTCACGAATATATAATATCTAAAATTTTAGATCTTATTCATCCACTTGTCCGAACCGCCAATCATCCCGGAATAATAGAAGAAGTCAACGAGCTTCGCGCTCGAGTAGTGGCTCTGGAGAATATGGTGCGAAACCTACGAACACCAGCAGCAGCACCAGCAGCATAACCAGTACCACCAGTACCATCAGCATCACCACCAACATCACCACCAACATCACCAGCTTCACCAACGACAACATCCGCATTCCACGCCTCAACATCGCACTCAGTACCTCAAACATCAACATCATACGCCCCATAGATACCAAGGAATATTATTAATAATGAGTTAAGATGTATTGACTCATTCTTCCTGAAGAATTACATATGTATACTTTATATATATGGATTGGAACAATAATAAATCTTTTCGTACTAAGCTATTACGTGTGAATCTTAACTAGTATGTACTACATGGTTAATTCATATCACAATATGCTATGATGTACATCTTTTGTTAATAACTTAACAATCGTTAATCATTGCTTCAATACAATAAACTCCATTTCGTAATAAACCAAGTGTATTACTCAAATATATGATTGATTGTATACTTTAATTTTCGATGTACTCCAAACTTTCTAGAAAATATCATTAGTGCCTTATGAATTTCACAAGAATTCCAAGAGCACCAACATCATATACCGAAGTATATCAATAACAATGAACGATGAAGTATTAATTCATAACTTCATTAGCGAAATATTTCACGACAATTATGAAATCTCTAAGGTTTTGGAGATTATTTATTCTCGTTTCAACAACAAATCAAATGAGTTTAATATTATATTAGCTCATTAAAACCATGATTACATCTGAAGAATACATATATGAACGTATATCTTCTCTTTTGTACAAACTGTTAATTGTAAAAAATATTTTAACGGGTAGGTAAAACCCGAGAGATATTCATATCTCATATAAATATGTTACATTGTACATTCTTCCATTCTGATTCAGCAGTTGTTAACTATACTACTTACATTCACATGATATATGTATATGTTCACCAAAGAAAAACCATTTTCATACAAATTCAGTTACATACTCTGATTTTGACATATCGAAACTTAAGTAAAACTTTAGCAAGTGTTATCTTCCTAAAGATCACTACATTCATGAATTATATTCATTCGTATTCTATGATGAATTATCAAATCAAACCACCGAACTTACCATTCCTTACTTTTGAAAATCACAACATTTCTTCGTCAACCGTTAGATCCATTGATGGATGCATCTTACGCTTAAACACTTCAAATTTAAAATTCTTGAAAACATCCTTTGAATCTTGACGATCGCAATCAGCGTTTAATCATCTAAAAATGAAATTTCTTGAAACCATTTCGGATTGATAACCGATGATTCAAATATGGCTGCATTAAATGCAGAGGAAACAGAAAAATTGTAGATGGTCTTAAGGGCCAACAGTTTGATAATAAAGAATGGTACGTTGGAAAAGCTCAAAAGAAAATTTGGAACTGAAAAACGGATTGAGCTAACCATGGAGGAGACCAAGGACAAACACAAGGGTCAAACCCTATATTCAAAGAATCCAGGTAATTTTGGATCCGGTGAAATCTTTAGAGAATATCTTGCTCCGAAGTCATGTTAAAAGCTTGCGGAAAATTTTTCTTCATCAACTTTCGAACTTAGAAATTCCAAAATATCATCATAAATATCCTCTATATTTCGAAAGATATCTTCATAACGATTCATGTCCGCAATTAAGTATCTCTTTGCGATATCTTTATAAAGGAAACTGTTTTAGTTTCTATATTCTGTAAAATTCGAGTTTAAATTATAAATGCTTTGAAGAAGTGTTGGGAATTGAAGCATGAGTTAGTATAATATAATGACGTCAGGCCAACGTGATTACATTACAGTAAGTCATGCTAAGTTTTTAATGGAAGATGATGATTCATAGATTTTATAATCATCATTTTCCATGTTACACGACTCTTACATTCTATTTAACCTCTAAACATATCAAGAAAATATTTTTCTTGATGATTCGGTCTTTTCCGGATATTCTGGTAATATGACAAATCAAATCGTGCTATTAACTTTCCTTTCTACTTTATATATTATGATCATTTTAAACTTCATACCTATGAATTCTGGACCATTACTCGCTTGACTTGAAGTCGAGAAGAAGAAACAAAAGCATAAAGCTCCGACATATAAGGGAAAATATAAAGCCCGATAACGACTCCGAAATTACAAACCGTGTATATCAATGCGTATAGCAATATAAAGACACGGGATAATTAAAAACACTATAACCCCAAGAGCATAGTAGAAGTAAACAGATTCCTCTGGCGGTAAAAGAAAAAGAAGAATGACTGCATAGATGGTCAATATAATAACCAGGATCAGAACTGGATTAAGCATTTTCTTAATCTTTTGAAAGTTTGAATTGAGAAAGAAAGTATAGAAGTGGTGAAGATAATGAAACGAAAGAAGCTAATTTATAGCAAAATTCCAAACACATCAATCGAGGCAAATCACCGCATTTAATCAAACAAATCTCAAAATTTCGTAAATACCGGAGAATCAAATCTTATAGATTACGAAGATTTCCTTTAATTCCTTGAATTCCGGAAATCAATCGTGACTACGTCAAAAGTTAAGGCGAACATTTAATTTTCTCATTTCACTCTTTTATGATAGCTTCATTTATACTCTTCCTATAAACGAATCGTTTTATCCATATTATTCAATAGTGATAAAACTTTATTTTTCAACTTATATTCATCATTAAAATATTCTTGTTGTAAACAATGAAGATCTCTATCAAATTTCATGACTGTGATTTTCACGAACTCCTCTTTGTTTGTCTGCCCTAATATTGTGGCATAAAATGCTCAAGGTTTTAAATGAGCTCAGTACTATTCATAACACATTTCATGTATCCAATTTACTGAAATGACTTGTATAACATCATCATTTTGAATGATATTCGCATTAATGATAAAATGCACTTCGTTGAATAACCTATAGAAATCATGGAAGGAGAGGTCAAACAAACGCGTAAAAGCAATATAACTATCGTTAAAGTCCGTTGGAATTCGCGTAGAGGCTCCGAATATACCTGGGAACGCAAAGACCATATGAAACGGAAATATCCCCATCTCTTCTCAACTGCTGATGCAAACGAGGAAACTACCTAAAAACTTCGGGACGAAGTTTTCAATAACGGGGAGGTACTATAACGACCCTCATTTTTTCCATTCTATATTTTTCCAATATTAAAAGCCCAAACAATATAATTAAAACTTAATGATTAAACTTTAATCAACAATTGTTAAGTGTTAAGAGTTAGAAAACATATTAATTAACTTTGTACAAAAATTGACAAGTTAATAAAAGATGAAAATAATAAACTGTTAGTCGACACTCACTGCTAATTAAAATTTATGCATTTATGTAATATTATAACTAATAACCTATAAGTAATAAATAAAAAGTGACATTTATATAAATAATAAAACAATTGGGAACTAAATATATACAAGTCATGAATTAGTAAAAAGAAAATAATACTTATCATGTAGTAAATGTAAAAATAATAATAATAATAATAGTAATAATAATGAGACTAAAAAAATCTTACATCCTTATGTTGACTAAAAATAAAGTGTAAACTAGTACATCCTTATGTTGACTAATTATAAACTAGTACCACCTATTGTTGACTAAAAATTATAAAACAAAATAAAATCATTAATTAGAACATCCTTATGTTGACTAACACTCTAATACTTGCACTATATAAACACCTAGTTTCTCATTCACAAATCACACCAAAATCCTCTCTCAAAAACAATCTCTCCCTCTCCCTCTCTTGTGGTATTCGGATCTTCAAGCTTGTTCTTCGTGTTCTTCAAGAATCTTCAAGGAGTTCTTCAAGATTTTCAAGGCTTTGATCTTCCATCTTCATCGTGTTCATCTTTTCTTTGTTAATTATCTTGAATCTTCAAAGGTATAACATAAACCCTAAACTATTTACATAAACTTTAATCTTTGTTAATTCATATTCATATTATAAACTTGTTATTCATAAGTATATACATAAACACACTAGATTTATATATACATATATACATGTAAAAAAAATATATTTTTATATATATACATATATATACGAATTATATATGCATATACATATTAAAACCTTAAACCCTAATACTACTTATACTAGTACTTAACATGTATACACTATTACTATTACTAGCACCTATAACCTACTACTTATATTGTAGCACAAAAACATTTTGGGATATGTATTAGAGATGTATAGATCTTCGAACTTTCTTGACGAATGGTTTCTACGAGATTCTAGGCAGAGGGTTTGGATTTCCGATTTAAAGGGTCCTATGGCTCAAGCCCCTAGATCTAAATTAGCCATTCGAAGGGAAAGGGGTGATTGGAAGCTTATCTAATACAGCAAGTATCCTAAAATGGAAAACACTCATAAAAGTAGAAACTCTCTAGTCATAGAAACTTAGTAAAATAAGAAACTTTCTAAAAATGGAAACTTTATAAAAATAGTAACTTACTAGGAATAGAAACTTAGTAAAACAAACTATACTTAAACACATACTTAAACTTAAACATGGGCAAAACACTTAACTACTCTTAAATGTCAATAGGTTGACTTTCCTGCTCACTCGTTCAACTCTTTATTCTGAGGAATAACTCTCTCTCTACTTACTAAGGTGATTTTTATAGCCCCACTTTACTTGAGCTCAATTTACTTTTTATACTTATTGGGGTGAGACACATGCTTGCTTTTAAATTTTTAACATGCAATATTTTAATAACTATTTTACAATATTTATATACGTGAATTCATAGCCCCACTTTTTACTGTTTCATAACTGTTTTTAACTTTTGGGGTGAGAATACATGCACAACTTTTATAACTGTTTTACACGTATTAACTATTAAATTGTGATATGTTGGGCTATGACCAGCAAGGCCCCAACCGATAAGTATAAACGATAACTTGTTACGGGGTAAACTTGAAAGTCTAGTCTAAATATCAGTACTTACACGTATCAACTATTAAACTATGATATGTTGGGCTATGACCAGCAAGCCCCCAACTAACAAGTATAAACGATAACTTGACACGGGGTAAACTTGAAAGTCTAGTCTAAATATCAGTACCAACTACTAAAACTATGCTATACCCGGCTATGTCCGACTAAGTCCCTACAGTGATATTTTTAAGTGCTGCGGCATGCTTATTTATTGGGGGTAGGCCTATCGGGAGTAACGTCCCCGATACATTTGACTAAGTCTTTGTATTACTTGATAATGAAATTAAACCGACAAGGACAGACACAACTTGTCATGGGGCAAACTTGAATGTTTAGTCTAAATATCACGCACTGGCATAACTTTTGGATCTGCGAGATCTACTTTTTGATCCTGCGGGAGATCAACTTTACAACTAAATCTTGTGGTCTAAAAACAACGATAACTACTTTTGTTAAACCTATGAACTTCACTCAACCTTTTTGGTTGACACTTTAGCATGTTTTGTCTCAGGTGCTGTTTGATTCAAGCTTTCTTATCTACTACTTATGTGATGCTACTTGGACTTAGGATCAAGAGATATCGCATTTATTACTTCTGCATATGAACAATTACTTTATCGTTATTTCCATTATTGTAACGACATTTCATTTTCCGCTGCGTACTCAATAAAGTTAAATTTTCTCATTTAGTATTGTTCTCGTATTATAATATGTTGGTTTATTTGATATTAGTAACGTTTCTTCCAGACCCTATTGGGAGGATGTTACACCCAGGACGAGGTTCGAACCCGTGACCTCTCGCACACCCGACAACACCTAAGACCACTCTTCTATCTCTGTCTTTCCTGATTTAATCCTCACCAATTTTTATTTAATCCGTTACACTTTATCATCTTCTTCATCTCCCTCTTAACATAACTAGTCGACCAAAGCTTAAACTAATCAACATAACCCATTTGTTTTTGGATTTCATAATCAGATGTATACGCTTGTAACAATTATTCCAATTAATCAAACACAAAGAAAAAATAAATAAAAAATAAATAAAAAGAACAGCATATGCTGCTGCCGTCGTCGTTAATATAAAAAAAATTGATTTTTGATTTGGGTAACGTTTTACACAGAAATTTCTACATGAACTAGTACTCAAATCGTGTATACAAACTTAAAGAATCCTCAATTTGATTGGAAACAGCAACACTAACGCTGTGATACCCCGTACAAAACTATCGTGTATGAATCATCAACAACAGGATCATTACAAGGTCAAATACTATATGCTGTTTCAAAAGAGTTTGCATTCATGATAAAAGGTGACGTTTTAACCAACGTCAAATGTTAAACAACCAAAAGTATGCTTCTACGAATAGCAATCAATAATAGTACGTGACCCATAAGTCGTTACAAATACATCGTTTCAAAAGTAATAGCGTTTGAATGCAAATTAAACGTTTCATGCGGTGACATCTCTAAGAAGCGCAGCGGGTGTCTACAAAGCATGAGTAGTACAACGGAAGCAAGCAAACCTTAAGCACCTGAGAAAAACATGCTTAAAAACGTCAACACAAAGGTTGGTGAGCAATAGTTTAAGTATAACAGTAATGTAAGGTAGGCCACAAGATTTCAGTGCTTCAACAGCGTTTCAAAACAATATGAAAAGTATATGTATAACCGTGGGCACTTGGTAACTAACTTAACGTAAATAACACCCCCTAAAAGTACACTTGGCGAGTGCATAAGTTTACGAAGTATTAAACGCCCGTTAAATGCTAGCGCTACTAGCCCGAGTGGGGATGTCAAACCCTATGGATCCATATCTAAGATTCGCGTTCACCGGTTCAAAGACCAATGACTAAACGTTACCGAGCTAAGGGGAAAGTTTATGTCGTTGTATAACCCACACATATATAAAGTTTAAGTACTTGTGCCTAGTATGTAAAACGTAAAATACGCATGTATTCTCAGTTCTCAAAATAGTTAAAGTAAAAAGGGATGCTATAACTCACAGTGGAAAGTAGTAAAAGTCGATACGCGGGAAAAGTAAGCAAGTGGTTGGTCCGGAAGGTCCTCAACCTAAGTCAAAAGTTACTAAGTCAGTAAATCATTCCTAAATGTTTAAAAGTATGTAAATTAGGTCTTAAGTACCATCATCATTCATCATTAAACAAAAAGCGTAAAGTAAGTTTTAAGTCAAGACTAGGGTTTGAAATAAAGGCTGAATTCGTTCAGTCGCCACGACCTCTATACAAACTGAAATGAGGTGAGACCAGTGGCCATGGCTCCGTATATGAGTTCCCTAGAGGCTGACCAATTTCCAGAACCAAACTCGTCTATGTTTGACCGTGGAGACGGTTTAAGTACGAGTAGGTCAGAAATTTCAGCACAACATTAATAGGGTGTAGTGACTTTCGGGAGGCCATAGATCCTAAACCGTAACTCGGATTAAGACGAGGTCTAAACAGAAAATCATCTACTCGAACCGAACTAACTGAAAATAAACTTTTCAGTAGCCCAGGTAGTTTAATAAGTTCCAGAAATAGTAGCTAAATGTGTTCCGGTGGGTTCTTGGTGCTTGATGCTCATCATGGTTCTCATCCTTGATGCGTATAGCTTCAAGTGTACAACTCGTTGATGGGTTTGCATCATCTTAACCAAGGTTTGACCATCATAACACTAGTGTAAGTCTAGGATAAGTTGCACAACTCACTTAAGAGTTGTATGTAGTTTGATGAACCAAAGTTACATCAAGTTCTTATATCCGACACATACATGAGTTACAAAAGTAATATTAAGCTATAAACTTGTGTGATGCCCCGTACAAAACCATCGTGTACGAATCATCAACAACAGGATCATTACAAGGTCAAACACTATATGATATTTCAAAATACGTTTGCATTCATGGTAAAAGGTGACGTCATAACTAACGTCGAATGTTTTACATCAAAAGTATGCCTCAATGAACAGAAGCAATTAGAAATAGTACATGACCCTCGGGTCGTTACAAATCATAGTTCAAATGTATTAAAGTTTGAATGCAAGATAAAGTAGTTCATGCGGTGACATCTCTAGTAAAGCACAGTGGAAGTCTATGAGGCATGACTAGCACAACAGCGGAAGCAAGTAACCTTAAGCACCTGAGAAAAACATGCTTAAAAATGTCAACACAAAGGTTGGTGAGCTATAGTTTAAGTATAACAGTATGTAAGGTAGGCCACGAGATTTCAGTGCTACAAAGAGCGTTTCAAAACAGTATGATAAAGTATATGTTTAACCGTGGGCACTTGGTAACTAACTTAACGTTTATACCCCCTGAAAGTACACTTGGCAAGTGCGTATGTATACGAAGTATTAAACACCCGTTAAATGCTAGCGCTACTAGCCCGAGTGGGGATGTCAAACCCTATGGATCCATATCTAAGATTCGCGTTCACCGGTTCAAAAACCAATGACTAAACGTTACCGAGCTAAAGGGAATGTTTCTGCCATTGTATAACCCACACATATATAAGTTTAAGTACTCATGCCTAGTATGTAAAATGTAAAATGCGCATGTATTCTCAGTTCCCAAAATAGTTAAAGTAAAAAAAAGGGATGCTATAACTCACAGTGGTAAAGTAGTGGTAAAGTCGAGTCGGGAAATAAGCAAGTACGTAGGTCCGGAAAGTCCTCAACCTAAGTCAAATAGTACTAAGTCGGTAAATCGTCCCAATAGGTTTAAATGTATGTAAATTAGGTCTTAACGGTCATCATCATTCATCATCAAACAAAAGGTGTAAAGTAAGTTTCATTCCAGAAAAGAGTTTAAAAGAAAGGCTGACTTCGGTCAGTCCCCACGGCCTCTATACCTACTGAAATAAGGTGAGACCAGTGGCCATGGCTCCGTATATGAGTCCTCTAGTTGTGGTAAAAATTACAGAAGCAAAATCGTCTTCGTTTGACCGTGGCGACGGTCTAAGTGCGAGTAGGTCAGAATTTTCAGCACAACGTTAAAAGGACATAGTGACGATCGGAGGGCCATAAATCCTAAACCGTAACTCGGATTAAGACGAGTCCTAAACGAAAAGTTATCTACTCGAACAGAGCTAACTGAAAATCATCTTTACAGTAGCCCAGGTCGTACTGATCATACCCAGAAACAGTAAACAGTAGGTTTCTGGTGGGTTCTTGGTGCTCGATGCTTATCACGGTTCTCATCCTTGATGCATATAGCTTCAAGTGTACAACTCGTTGATGTGTTTGCATCATCTTAACCAAGGTTTGACCATCATAACACTTGTGTAAGTCTAAGACATGTAGCACAACTCAATTAAGTGTTGTATGTAGTTTGATGAACCAAAGTTACATCAAAGTCTTAGATTTAACACATACATGAACTATAAAAGTAATATTGAACTACAAACTTGAAAGTAAACTAACTAATCAAGATCTTAAGATGTAGAACATAGTTCTTAGTTAGATCTTGAAGATCCAAGACTCAAAAGTCTAGATCTAAAGTTATTAAGTTAAATCCTAAGTAACAACACTTGAATCTTTACTTTAATGAAACCATAAGCTACAAAACTTAGATTTTCACCTTGTAAAGTGTATGTAAGCTTACAAGCTTTTGTTAATGACAAAATAAGTAGACCGTAAGCTATAGAACTTAGATCCATCACAAGTATATGAAGTTATAACTAAAAAGTTACACTTCTATGTTCTTGAACTTTCAAGTTAACTTTTGTTCAAGAAAAATGAGATCAAAGTTAACTAGTAACACTTGACCAACAAGAACATGAATCACGAAATTTAAAGTGCAAGTAAATGAAGTAATAAACTAAATAAAAAAGTAACTAATTCATGGTTGTTCATACTTTAAAGATTCAAGCCAAAGTCTTGATCTTTAGGAAGTAAACTTTTAAGTTTACAACATGAGCTTCAAGTATGATTTTAACAACACATGAACTTACAACCTTTAAGACATTAAATGTAGAACATAAACTAGAAAGTTTAGTTCTTGTGTGTTCTTGTAAATACAAGATAAAAAGAAGAACAAACTAAAGAGTTTGATTCTTAAATACTAGTAAGAAATAACTAAAATAACAAGTAAGTAAGCTACAACAAAGAACAAGTAACAAATTATCAACAAAAGAATGATGATGAGAGGTGTATGCTACGGTTTTTAGAGGAAATAAAAGAAGGAGAAGTTGTTCTTGTTACTTACAATATTAGAGAGAAAGTGAGAGGAAAAGATGAGAGAACTTGCAAGTAATTTATGTGTGTGTAAAATGAAAGAGTAATACTAGTAATATGTAATTAAAATTTGAAAGAAAAAACACCCTCCAAGGCCACTAAGGCCGTGAGTTTTGGGAGCTACAAAAGGAAGGAGAGTGACCACTAGTTACTTCATGTATTGGCTCAAAAGTTGGTCATAAGGTTGCATGCATGGGGACTAGGTGCAAGTATCATGTAACAAGATTCTCCTTTAACTTAATCAATCTAGTTAAACTTTGAAAGTAATACTTGCATCATAAAATGGGCTTATTAATCCATTAAAGAAGTAGAGTGGGCTCTTAAGTCCATTTACACTAATCAAAGCCCAAGTTCAAGTATTTAATAAGTTACTCCAACAAAAGCCCAAGTAATTAACTAGTATCCATAGTTAATTAAAAATGATTAATAAAACTTAATCATGAATGTAAATAATACTCGAAAATATTATTCGTGTAATGTACGTGTGTCACCAAGACGTTTCGGGCATTCAAAGTTAAGTATGGTAACAAGTAAATGTATATAACAATACATTCATAAAACACAAGTATTAATAATAATAATTATTAATTAAACGTTGGAAAATCCAGGGTCGTTACAACTTGAAAGTAAACTAAATAATCAAGATCTTAAGTTGTAGAACATAGTTCTTAGTTAGATCTTGAAGATCCTAGACTCAAAAGTCTAGATCTAAAGTCCTTAAGTTAAACCCTAAGTTATATAACTTGGATCTTAACTTTAATGAAACCATAAGTTATGAAACTTAGATTTTCATCTTGAAAAATGTATGTAAGCTCTTAAGCTCTTGTTTACAATAAAATTAAAAGACCATAAGCTATAGAAACTTAGATCTAACACAAGTATATGAAGTTATAACAAAAAAGTTATACTTCCATGTTCTTGTACTTACAAAGTTAACTTTGGTTCAAGAAAAATGAGATCAAGATTAACTAGTAACACTTGACCAAAATAACAACATCACAAACTTTAAAGTACTTATAAAAGAAGGAAATAAACTAAAGTACAAGTATTATGTTCATGTTTTGTTTCATACTTAGGAAGATTCAAATCAAAGTTTGAATCTTAGGATTTAAGTCTACAAATATGAACACAAGTATGAATATGAAACTTATGAACTTTAAATCTTTTAAAACATTAAGTGTAGAACCATAAACTAGAAAGTTTAGGTTCTTATTTGTTCTTGTAAATACAAGATAATATGAAGAATTAAACTAGAAAGTTTGATTCTTACAACTAGTAAGTAAACAACAACAAACCAAGTAAGTAAACAACAAACAAGGACAAGTAATTAAACAAGCATATGATGATGATGTATGTTTATATTTCGGTTTTTAGGACAAGAAAAAGAAGGAGAAAAGTCTTGAAAGAACTCACAATATGAGAGAAAACTTGAGAGAAAATGAGAAGTAAAATGAAGTGTGTGTAAATGTGAAGTAAACTAGTGAATAAGTAATACAAAAATTGAAAACAAAACCTCCCTTGTACACAACCTAGGCCGACGGTCAAGGGCCAAAAAAGGAAGGGATCAAATGCTCTTTCCTACATGGGGAGGTGGTGAGAGCTTGAAGAAGTATTAAAGCTAAATGGTGTTGGAAAGAGGTGTAAATATACAAGTAACTAGATTCCTTATGACTAATTAATCCATGTTCTTAATCTTAATAATTCATTAGCTAAATGATGGGCTAACTAGTCCATTAAGTGTGTAGGGTGGGCTTCCAAGTCCATGTTCAAATAATAAAAGGGCCCAAGTCCAAGTATGTACCAATTAATCAAATAAAGCCCAAGTAATTAACTAGTAACCTTAGTTAATTAAAAATGATCAATAATAATTAATCATGAATGTAAATAATATTCGAAAATATTATTCGCGAAAAGTACGTGTGTCACAATGACAAGTCGGGACATGTAAAGTTAAATACGGTAACAAGTAAATGTAATAAAATACATTCATTAATGCGCAAGTATTAATAATAAATATTATTAATAAAGGTTGGAAAAAACTAGGGTCATTACATTACCCACCTGTTAAAGAAAATTTCGTCCCGAAATTTTAAGCTGAGGTAGATGGAGGAGTCGGGAAAAGGTGAGGATACTTCTGCATCATTTGATCCTCTCGTTCCCAGGTAAACTCAGGTCCTCGTTTGGCATTCCATCGTACTCGGACGATCGGAATCTTGTCGTGTTTCAAAGTTTTAACCTCACGGTCCATAATTTCGACTGGCTCTTCCACGAAGTGGAGTTTGTCATCAATTGTAAGTTCCTCCAAAGGTTTGACATGTTCCGGTTTAGCAAGACACTTCTTCAAATTCAATACATGAAAAGTAGGATGAACTGAGCTCAGTTGAGTCGGAAGGTCCAAACGGTAAGCAACGGGTCAAACATGCTCCAAGATTTCAAAAGGACCAATGTATCGCGGGTTGAGCTTCCCACTTTTTCTAAAACGGATCACACCTTTCCAAGGTGCGATCTTCAACATTACACAGTCACCCACATTGAATTCAAAGTCTTTTCGCTTAAGGTCGGCATAACTCTTTTGACGATCACGGGCCGTCTTAAGTCTCGCTTAAATTTGGACAATCTTCTCTGTTGTTTCATGGACTATCTCAGGTCCGGTGATTTGCTTTTCACCCACTTCAGCCCAACAAATAGGAGATCGGCACTTGCGGTCATACAATGCTTCAAAAGGTGTGGCATTAATACTCGAATGATAAATGTTGTTGTAAGAGAATTCGGCTAGCGGTAAATGCCTCTCCCAAGCCTTTCCAAAATCAATGACACATGCACGTAACATGTCCTCCAAATTCTGAATCGTACGTTCGCTTTATCCGTCGGTCTGTGGGTGATATGCAGTGCTCATGTCGAGATGGGTTCCCAAGGCTTCTTGCAAAGAACGCCAAAATCTAGAAGCAAAACGAGGATTGCGATCTGAGATGATCGATAAGGGCACATCATGACGAGATACAACATCTTTTATGTATAGTTGAGCGTGTCTTTCCATCGTATCCGTTTCCTTCATGGCTAAAAAGTGTGCAGATTTAGTGAGTCGGTCAACAATAACCCAGATGGTATCGTATCCGCCCACCGTCTTTGGTAACTTCATAATGAAATCCATTGTTATCCTTTCCCACTTCCATTGTGAGATTTCCGGTTGGTGAAGTAACCCAGAAGGCCTTTGATGTTCGGCCTTAACTTTCGAGCAAGTCAAACACTTACCAACATAAGTTGCAACGTCCTTCTTAAGATTAGACCACCAATACTGTTCCTTAAGATCGTGGTACATTTTGCCAGCTCCTGGATGAATCGAATATCTCGACTTGTGGGCTTCATCTAATATAAGGTTCCGTAGATCTCCATAACGAGGTACCCAAATTCTTCCGGCATAGCATCGGAGTCCAGTCTCCTTAACTTCAAATCGAGAAACGAGAATGTTCAAGTATTCATGAGATATATTCTCCTCCTTTAGAGCCTCATCTTGGGCTGCTCGGATCTGGCTATTGAGGTTCGAATGAATGGTGATGTTCAGTGCCCGAACACGAAGAGGTGCCATCCTCTCCTTGCGGCTCAAAGCGTCAGCTACAACATTGGCCTTGCCAGGGTGGTAACGAAGTTCACAATCATAGTCGTTCAGCATCTCGATCCATCAACACTGTCTCATATTCAGTTGCTTCTGATTGAAGATGTGTTGGAGGCTTTTATGATCGATGAAAATAGTGCTCTTTGTTTCATAAAGATAGTGTCTCCACAGTTTTAATGCAAAGACAATGGCTCCAAGCTCGAGATCATGAGTAGTGTAGTTTTGCTCGTGAATCTTCAGTTGGCGAGAGGCGTAAGCGATAACCTTTGTTCGTTGCATCAGTACACAACCAAAACTACTTTTTGAAGCATCGCAATAAACGATGAAATCGTCACTGCCTTCAGGAAGTGATAAGATAGGTGCGGTGGTTAACTTCTTTTTCAAAGTTTGAAATGCAGATTCCTGTTCGGGTTCCCAAATGAACTTCTTCCCTTTGTGAGTCAGCGCGATCAAAGGACGCGCAATCAGAGAGAAACCTTCAATAAATCTTCAGTAGTAACCGGCGAGGCCTAAAAATTGGCGGATATGAGTCAGAGTAGTGGGGGTTTCCCGCTTGCTGATAGCTTTGATCTTTGCGGGATCAACTTTGATCCCTTGATCACTCACAACGTGACCCATAAATTGGACTTCCTTCAACCAAAATTCACACTTGGAGAATTTTGCATAAAGTTGCTCTTGTCTCAAGAGTTCCAACACTAGACGAAGATGTTGTTCATGTTCTTCTTCGCTTTTGGAGTAGATGAGGATATCATCTATGAAGACGATAACGAACTTATCCAGGTATGGCTTGTAGACACAATTCATGAGATCCATAAACACAGCAGGTGTGTTGGTTAAACCGAATGGCATCACGAGAAACTCATAATGACCATAACGAGTTCTGAATGCAGTCTTCATCACGTCGCTCTCTTTCACCCTCAACTGATGATAACCGGATCACAAATCGATCTTAGAGTAAACGCTCGATCCTTGTAGTTGATCAAAAAGATCGTCAATTCAGGGAAGAGGATACCGATTCTTGATCATCAATTTGTTGAGTTCACGGTAGTCGATACACATGCGGAATGATCCGTCCTTCTTCTTCACAAATAAAACAGGTGCGCCCCAAGGCGAGAAACTTGGTTGGATAAATCTACGGTCTAGTAGTTCTTGTAGTTGACTCTGCAACTCTTGCATTTCGGAAGGTGCGAGTCGATAAGGTGCGCGAGCTACAGGTGCAGCTCCTGGCACTAAATCGATCTGAAACTCTGCTGCTCTCGGTGGCGGTAATCCAGGCAATTCCTCTGGAAAGACATCGGAAAATTCGTTCACAATTTGTACGTCATCCACGCTCTTCACCTCAGTTTCTAATGTTTTCACATGTGCTAGAACAGCAAGACGTCCTTTCTTCATGATCTTTTGTGCTTTCATGCAACTAATGAGATTTTGTCTCAAGCTACATCTCTCTCCGTAAATAATCAGTGGCTCACCATTTCCGTGTGGTATACGAAGAGCTTTATCTCCACAGATAATGTCAACCCTTATCTTGGTCAACCAGTCCATACCGACAATAACATCAAAGCTTCCCAACTTAATGGGTATCAAGTCAATCTCGAAATCCACACCAGCTATGTTGATAATAGCTCCTCGACTAACTTGGTCAACTTTCTCAAGTTTTCCATTGGCTACCTCTACATGCATACTCTCCTTTATAGGAACTAACGACAAATTTATCTTAGAGCAAAAGTGTCTACATACATAACTTCTATCGGCACCAGTATCAAATAGGACATAAGCTAATAGATTGTTGATAGTGAATATAGCTGTGACCAAGTCAGGGTTCTCACGAGCATCCCTTGCATTTACATTGAAAGCTCGCCCACGCAGTGTTCCGCCGTCCTTTCGCTTGTTGGGACACTCATTTCTGAAGTGGCCCATTTGTCCACATTCATAGCACTTTCTCGGTCTATTGGGGTTCGGCTTCCCAGTCATGGTGGTGATCTTGCAGTCTCTGCCAATATGCCCGGTCTTTTTACATTTCTCACAAACAACGTTACAGTACCCGGTATGGTGCATGTAGCACCTCTTGCACTGTGGCAGACTGCCCTTGTAGTTGGGGTTCGAGTTGGTGTTCGAATTGGGATTCCCACCGTTGTTGTGCCACTTAGTGGGAGTTTGATCGTAGGCTCTCCCCTTGTTGTTGTCTCACTTACGCTTATCACTACTACCCGCTTCGGATTTTGCCTTCTCCAGTTCATCGCTGATAATTTGGTTCATTAAGGAGTGCGCCATGCGCATTGCTTCCGGGACATTAGGTGGCTTAGACAAGGTGACATTTCCCTTAATGGACTTAGGAAGTCCCCACAAGTAACTTTCCATGTGCTTAAACTCTGGGTTAACCATGGTAGGACACATCAGGGCTAATTCTAGATACCTACAGTTGTAACCATCGAGATCGTTTCTCACAACCTTCAACTGCATAAACTCAATCTCCATTTTCTGGATCTCTGTCCTAGGGCAATATTCCTCAATCATGGCCCCCTTAAACTATTCCCATGGAGTGGCATACGCCTCATCAATACCCTTTGCTTGAGCCAGAGTGTTCCACCAAGTTAGTGCGCCGTATGACAGCGTACATGAAGTATACTTGGTTTTGTTCGCCTCTGAGCAGTTACTAACTCGGAACACAGATTCTAATTTCTCAAACCACCTAGTGAGACCAACTGGCCCCTCAGTTCCACTAAAGTTGTGGGGCTTGCAGCTTTGAAACTCTTTGTATGTGCACCCATTACGAATGGGCTGGATAACCGGTGGCGGTGGAGCTTGGGGGTTCATTTCCGCTAAAGCTGCGGTGACTCGTTCATTGATCATTTCCTCGATTTGTGCCGCGGTTGGCGTTGATCTTCCATTGGCCATTGATGTTCTAAACAAAAATTTTAACTCAAGTCAAAATCCAGTATTCAATAAATAATAATACAGTATATGGTATCTAGCATGGAATCAACACAACACATGCTAATTAAGTAACGCAAATAGGTACAGATACCACAAAGTCATCATACAGTAACGTAAATGTGATGACCCGGGAATTTCCGACCAAATTTAAACATAATCTTATATGATTCGACTCGATAAGCAAAGTCTATTAAACCGAGTCTCATTATGTTTGAACTATTTCATGATAACATTTGACCTTTAACTATTTTCGACGATTCACGAACCTTTAATTGTAACTAAGAATGTAAATATAAATAATTATATATAAAACTAATTATATTAGTATTAATGAACTATTAAGTAATTTTGTTATTATAAAAGATAACATTTAATAACTAAAGATTTTCATTTTGAATATATATAGTATATTGTATATAAATGATTCAAACATATTTTACCAACGTTATCAAAATATTAAATGTACAATGTTATACTTTGTAGTTAATTGTTTAATATACATAATTAATCATCTACTCAACATTTAAAACATGATTTTATATATATGGTAGTATACATATATACATAAATATAACTATATATATATGATTTTATACATAATTATTATATTATGTATATGTAGAAATTTATATTTATAATATATCTATGATGAAATAATGTACTATTTTAATAAATATATATAATATATAATACTTACATATATAAAACATTTATATTTTTCATAATTACATACATAAGTATAATATAATTAGTATGTAAATAAATATTATAATATATTTATATTAAAATGCATAAATATATAATATTCAGTATATGTTACAATACATATTACATAATTATTAAATATTACATAATAATAGATGATATTAATAAATTAAATTTAAATACAAATATAGTTGTTGTAGTAATGTTATTTGTATCGTCAAATATCAATATTTGTATTCATAATATCACTTTATATCATATAAAGATGAAATTGGATGTATAAATTAGATTATTATTACTAATATTATTATTATCGATAAAATATTAATATTATCATAATTAGTATGGTATTATTATTATTATTATTATCATTTTTACAATTATTATTATCATTAATATTATATTTATCATTATTATTAATTTTATTAATATTATTAGATATTAATAGTATTGTTATTATATATTATTATTATTAATTAAAAAAAAACAGTAGGGATCTATATTATACGCGTGACCTCTGTATCCTTTATCTCTATTATTATTATTTTTTTTGTTTCTTTCCTGCTCCCAACTCGTGAACCTGTGTTGACATTTTCTCCATTTTTTATCAACCGATCTCTATTATTACAACATGATTATGTATAATTGCAAATCAAATAAAAAGGAAATCCAATGGGATTAAAGAGCACAGCGATATTTTTTTTTTCTTCTTCTCTGCACGCTCCATTTTTTTTTTCTCTTAATTCAATTTCGAATAAAGTTTCAAAATCTAAAAATGCAGAAAGGTTAGAAATCTTTCTTTGAATCTATCTGCAAAATCTCAACTCTCAAATCTTTCTATCGATCTTGAATTTTGAAGTCAAAGTTTAGTTTAAAAAAAGTCAACAATTGTTCTTGAGACAAATTCGCGTTCGTGTATATGTTTCTGATCAATTTGACGATTCCAGTAGTTTTTATACATGTTTAGAAAACTATTTCGTGTTATAAACATTATCTATAATGTTATCTATTACGAAATCAATTTTTTTTGTTTTGTTCCAAGAACCGACGCTGCAGTAGGCCTTTAGTATTTTTTTTTTTATTTTAGAACCCAAATTATTTTTTTTTCTGTAATGTTTTGAAGCTTTAAAGGGAACCCCGATTTTTTTTTTTTTTTTGGTTATTGATGTTTTGTTGAATCCATGAGACTTGTGGAGAAGAAGAGGAATAGAAGAAAAACAGTTTATATATAAAATTTAAATTCGATATTAGTACAGAGAATCAGAATTGGTGGGATGGTCGAGAGTGTTTGCGTGTGAGCATGTGGTCACGAGATCGAGTCCAGAGGACGGTAGTTTCTTTTTTTTTTTTTTGAAACTCTTTTCATGTGAGGTAGTTTTCTTTTCTAATTTTATTATTGTTATTATATATTAATTATTATTAGTATTATTATTATTATTGTGATTGTTTTGATTGTTATTGTTATTGTTATTATTAGTATCATACTTGTTATCATATTTGAAAGTATTATAGACATTACTATTATTATTATGATAGGTATTAATAATATTATTATTAGTAATAAACTTATCATTTTAGTATTTTATCATCATTAGGATTATGATTATGATTATCATTATTATTATTATGAAGGAAATAAAAATATATTATTATCATCAATATTAGAATTTGTACCGGTTTATAAATAATAGTATCATCAGTACATTTACAATTAATAATATCATATTTATCAGTATCATCATTAATATTTACTAGTATTATTATGATTATCATTTATCATTTTATAAATATTAGAACCCTTATTATTAACATAAGTATGGTATTAGTATTAATATTATTTTAGAGTTATTATTATTAGTATCATTAACAGTTATCATTTTCATTTTTTTTGCTATTAGTATTATCATTATTAATAAAATTATTATTATTATTAGTAAATCATTATTATCTAAATTATTATTTTAACAAATAAATCTTTTGTACACTATATATATACTTATGGTATATACTAGGATTGTATTAATAATTCACATAACAAACTAATAAAATTTCATAAATACAATACTAACCACAAATATATGTATATAAATATATTAATGTCACTATTTATATAAACGTAAATCATTATAGATATATATACATAAAATAGATATATATATAAAATATAACTTAAAATATAATATAAGTATACGTTTTAAAATAAAGGTTAGAATAAATTCTACAAAACTATAATATATAAATAATACATATTAATAAATGAAATTTTGTAACTTACATTATACGTATTAATATATACACAATTGATATAGGTTCGTGAATCCGAGGCCAACCCTGCATTGTTCAATGACGTCATATGTATTTTTACTACAAAATACAGTATCGTGAGTTTCATTTGATTCCCTTTTACTCTTTACATTTTTGGGACTGAGAATACATGCAAATGCTTTATTAACTGTTTTACAATAATTATATGCGTGAGTTTCATTACTCCCTTTTAAATGCTTTTGCAATATATATTTTTGGGACTGAGAATACATGCGCTGTTTTTATAACTGTTTTACGAAATAGACACAAGTAATTGAAACTACATTATATGGTTGAATGATCGAAATCGAATATGCCCCTTTTAGTCTGGTAATCTAAGAATTAGGGAACAGACACCCTAATTGACGCGAATCCTAAAGATAGATCTATCGGGCCCAACAAGCCCCATCCAAAGTACCGGATGTTTTAGTACTTCGAAATTTATATCATGTCCGAAGGAGGATCCCGGAATGATGGGGATATTCTTATATATGCATATTGTTAATGTCGGTTACCAGGTGTTCAATCCATATGAATGATATTTTTGTCTCTATGCATGGGACGTATGTTTATGAGAAATGGAAATCTGAAATCTTGTGGTCTATTAAAATGATGGAAACGATTGTTTAAGTTAAACTAATGAACTCACCAACCTTTTGGTTGACACTTTAAAGCATGTTTATTCTCAGGTACGAAAGAAATCTTCCGCTGTGTATTTGCTCATTTTATAGATATTACTTGGAGTCATTCATGGCATATTTCAAAAGACGTTGCATTCGAGTCGTCGAGTTCATCAAGATTATTATCAAGTCAATTATAGTTGGATATATTATGAAATGGTATGCATGCCTGTCAACTTTCGATGTAATGAAAGTTTGTCTTTTCAAAAACGAATGCAATGTTTGTAAAATGTATCATATAGAGGTCAAGTACCTCGCGATGTAATCAACTGTTGTGAATCGTTTATAATTGATATGGACTTCGTCCGGATGGATTAGGACGGGTCTTCACAGTTGGTATCAGAGCGGTGGTCTTAGCGAACCAGGTCTTGCATTAGTGAGTCTAACTGATAGTCGTTAGAATGCATTAATGAGTCTGGACTTCGACCGTGTTTGCATGTCAAAAGTTTTGCTTATCATTTAGTATCGAAAAATTATTTGCTTATCATCCTTAAAGTCTAAGACACGTCTTACTTCCTTTATTGCATAGACAGTGTATAGTTAAATTCATATCTTAGCGTATCTGTTATTGTTACCTTTGCCTGACAGCTTCCGTAGATTCCTCCGTAGCTTATGGGATTTTAGTATTATATATGCATATGTAAATTATGTATTGCAGGGTACTAATCTACATCCTATAATCTATTTCTTATCGAAAATCCTTCATCTGATCGTACGAGATGAATCCCTCAACCAGTTCGAGTCCATCAGATTTCGATAGCTATTTCGATAGTTATTCCGACAGCTATTTCGATATGGATTTCCACTCGAGCTCCGAAAGCAGAGTAACCGGAATGAATCGATCAATTAGCCATCATCTATTCTGAATGAATTGGAGATGGGTTCGTAGTCGACTTAATCAATGGAAACGCGAAGAAGGCGATCATTTCCACTAACCAAATTCACCTCTTGACAATGAACCTAAAACGTTTACCGGCGAACCTGTTCGAGACACCATTTTCTCTCTCATTTCCAAAGTATCTCATCACGATCATATACTATCTCAGATTCTAAACCTCATTCATCCGCTCGTCCGAACCGACAATCATCCCGGTGTAATAGAAGAAGTTAACGAACTTCGCGCATAAGTTGTAGTCTTGGAAAATATGGTGCAAAACGTACCAGCTTCATCCAAATCACCGGCACCAGCAGTACCACCAACAACCCAAATTTCAATATCACATGCCTCAACATCTCAATCTATACCTCGAGTATAATCATCATTCTACATGACATTCTACATCAGTTATCTTCGTTCGACATGGTGATTATGTAATCTCTAATGTTTTAGAGATTATTTATTCTAGTTCCAACTGAAAACTAAATGAGTTTAATATCATGTTAACTCATTAAATTCATGATTACATTTGAAGAAAATATATATGTATATATGTTTTCATAAAGATTGTAATTAAAAATTCTTTTGTACAAACTGTTAATAATAAAAATATTTTAACGGGTAGGTAATACCCGAGGAATATTTAAATTTCACATTAATAAGTTACACTGTATATTCTTCGAATCTGATTCAACAGTTATTCACTATCCTATTTACAACCACCGGGATACTTATCCATTCACCAAAGAATAACTATTTTCATTCAAATTCAATTTCATATTTGAATTTTGACCTATCAGAATCCAACAAGTGGCATAATGAAGAAATAATGGACACAATAAAAATTGATTAGAAACAGACTAATTAACAATATTAAATTTTATTAAGAAACCACGCTAACAAAATCCTAGCTAACTGTTCCTAGCTAACTGTTAATTCCGTATTACATTTTATTTATCGTAATTTATTTATCGCAATTTATATTCTCGCAATTTTATTTATTGTCATTTAATTTCTGTTATTTACTTTACGCACTTTATTTATCGTCATTTAATTTCTGTTATTTATTTTACGCACTTTAAATATCGGGACACGTATACAAGGTTTTGACATATCATATCGACACATCTATATATATTATTTGGAATCACCATAGACACTCTATATGCAGTAATGATCGAGTTCTCTATACAGGGTTGAGGTTGATTCTATAATAATATATATACTTTGAGTTGTGATCGAGTCTGAGACATGTACACGGGTCACGATACGTATTAATTAATTCAAATATTATATATTAAACTATATATGAATGATTGCACTGTCAACTGTGGACTATCGACTGTGGACTAATAACATTGGACAATTAAAATGAATTAAAATATTGAATATAACATATGAAACTAAACAATTCTTCAAGTTTGCCACTTGATTTCGTCTTAAACCTCATTTGTATCTTCACGATTACATTCTGCGTTCAAACCTTTCATGATTCTTGAAAACACCTCAATCGATAGGATGAATCAACCGCACTTCATCTACGGAAGGAAAGATTTATGCATATAGTTATGCACCTGAGAAACTCTCGGCAATTGAGTAAAAGTTTAACACGTAGCCGCGTCAGATCCTTTGGCATTTATTAACAAAAACAACTTTGCGATCCCTTTTCAAAATTAGCCAATTTTGTCACAGCTCCAACAAGTCAACTTCGACTTTTCGTACGAAACAACCTTATTATAACGTTTATATATACGCGTGCTCTTTTATTGTTACCAGGTAACCTTTCATATTCCATCATATTACCATCAGCGTTTAATCATCTAAAAACACAATTCTCCTGAAACCACCTCGGATTAATAACCGATGATTCAGATATCATAGCATTAAATGCAGAGGAAACAGAAAAATGGTAGATGGTCTAAACGGACAAAAGTTTGATGATAAAGAAAGGAGTGTTAGGAACGCTCGATAGAAAATTGGGTATTGAAAAACAGATTGAGTTACCCATGAAGGAGACCAAGGACAAATACAAGGACCAAATCCTATATTCAAAGGATTCAGGTAATTCTGGATCCGTTGAAATCTTTAGAGAATATCTTGCTCCGAAGTCATGTTAAAATCTTGCGGAAAATCTTTCTCCATCAACCGTCGAACTTAGAAATTCCAAAATATCATCATCAATATCTTTGATATTTCTGAGGATATTTTCATAAATATTCTCGTCCGAAATTATATACCTCTTCGTGCTTCCTGTGTATCAATATATTGGAAACATTCAATAGAAAATATAGTACCGAAAAGCAGATTATGCGAAACTATGAAGAAAGCCGTGGATAAATCACAAAGAATAAGTTTGATTTCAAAGAATCCAAATAATTCAATGTCTGCTAAAGTCTATAGTGAATAACTTGCTCCTTACTCTAAACCCTTGCAGACAATAGTTTCTATCATCCTCTGATCTTAGATATTCTGAGATATTATCGTACCTTTCATTATAAATATCCTCCATATTTCTGGAGATATTTTTATAACTATTCTTATCTGAAATCATTAATCTTTTCGTGCTATCAGTATTACATCATATAGAAACTGTTAGTTTCTATATTCTGTAAATTTTCAAGCTTAAAATATGAATGTTATTGTAGTAATGATGGGAACTGATGCATGAGTTAGTATAATATAATGACACTTGATCAACGTGATTATATTACAGTAAGTCATGCTGAGTTTCTAAATGAAACGTGATGATTCACAGATCATAACGTCATCATGTGCCATGTTACATAACTCTTTCATCCTACTTAACTCCGTAACAAATCAAGAAAATGTATTCTTGATGGTTCTATCTTCCGTGATGTTGATAAATTTGAAAATCAAATCGTGCTATCACGTTCCTTCATGCTTAGAACATTATAATCATTCGAAACTCTATATCTCTAAATTCTGGACCATTATTCGCTTGACTTGAAGTTAGGAAGAGAAAACAAAAGCATAGAGCTTTGAAATATAAGGGAGAATATAAAGTCCGATAACAACACATAAATTACAAACCGTGTATATCAATGTTTATCGCAACATAAAGACACGGGAGAATTAAAAACATTATAATCCCGAGGGCGAAGTAGAAGAAAGCAGATTCCTCTGGTGGAAGTTGGAAAAGGAGAATGATTGTTGCGATAGTAAGGATGAGGACAAGGATCAGAACTGGATTAATCATTTTCAGAATCTTTTGGATGTATGAACTAAGAAAGAAAGTATAAGAATGGTGAGAATAATGGAAAGGAAGAGCTTAATTTATACTGGAAATATCAGACGTAGTAATCGGGGCAGATCACCGTATTTAATTAAAGAGATCTTAATTTCCATAAATCCCGAAGAATCAGATTTTATAGATCTTCAAGATTTTCTTTAAATCCCTTAAATTCCGGAATTCAACCAAGGCAATGTCAAAAGTTAAGACGCGCCTTATTTTCTAAATTCAAACCTGACTACGTCAAAAGTTAAAAACAAATCTTTGTTTCTCATTTCATCCTTTTGTGAATAGCTTCATTCGCACTCTTCGAATAATCGAATTATTTTTATCCATATTACTCAATGATGATAAAACTCAAGTTATCAACTCATATTCGTCAGGAAAACATATTTATTGTTAGCTATGACGACCTCACTCAAATTTCGGGACGAAATTTCTTTAACGGGTAGGTACTGTGATGACCCGGGAATTTCCGACCAAATTTAAACATAATCTTATATGATTCGACTCGATAAGCAAAGTCTATTAAACCAAGTCTCATTATGTTTGAACTATTTCATGATAACATTTGACCTTTAACTATTTTCGACGATTCACGAACCTTTAATTGTAACTAAGAATGTAAATATAAATAATTATATATAAAACTAATTATATTAGTATTAATGAACTATTAAGTAATTTTGTTATTATAAAAGATAACATTTAATAACTAAAGATTTTCATTTTGAATATATATAGTATATTGTATATAAATGATTCAAACATATTTTACCAACGTTATCAAAATATTAAATGTACAATGTTATACTTTGTAGTTAATTGTTTAATATACATAATTAATCATCTACTCAACATTTAAAACATGATTTTATATATATGGTAGTATACATATATACATAAATATAACTATATATATATGATTTTATACATAATTATTATATTATGTATATGTAGAAATTTATATTTATAATATATCTATGATGAAATAATGTACTATTTTAATAAATATATATAATATATAATACTTACATATATAAAACATTTATATTTTTCATAATTACATACATAAGTATAATATAATTAGTATGTAAATAAATATTATAATATATTTATATTAAAATGCATAAATATATAATATTCAGTATATGTTACAATACATATTACATAATTATTAAATATTACATAATAATAGATGATATTAATAAATTAAATTTAAATACAAATATAGTTGTTGTAGTAATGTTATTTGTATCGTCAAATATCAATATTTGTATTCATAATATCACTTTATATCATATAAAGATGAAATTGGATGTATAAATTAGATTATTATTACTAATATTATTATTATCGATAAAATATTAATATTATCATAATTAGTATGGTATTATTATTATTATTATCATTTTTACAATTATTATTATCATTAATATTATATTTATCATTATTATTAATTTTATTAATATTATTAGATATTAATAGTATTGTTATTATATATTATTATTATTAATTAAAAAAAAACAGTAGGGATCTATATTATACGCGTGACCTCTGTATCCTTTATCTCTATTATTATTATTTTTTTTGTTTCTTTCCTGCTCCCAACTCGTGAACCTGTGTTGACATTTTCTCCATTTTTTATCAACCGATCTCTATTATTACAACATGATTATGTATAATTGCAAATCAAATAAAAAGGAAATCCAATGGGATTAAAGAGCACAGCGATATTTTTTTTTTCTTCTTCTCTGCACGCTCCATTTTTTTTTTCTCTTAATTCAATTTCGAATAAAGTTTCAAAATCTAAAAATGCAGAAAGGTTAGAAATCTTTCTTTGAATCTATCTGCAAAATCTCAACTCTCAAATCTTTCTATCGATCTTGAATTTTGAAGTCAAAGTTTAGTTTAAAAAAAGTCAACAATTGTTCTTGAGACAAATTCGCGTTCGTGTATATGTTTCTGATCAATTTGACGATTCCAGTAGTTTTTATACATGTTTAGAAAACTATTTCGTGTTATAAACATTATCTATAATGTTATCTATTACGAAATCAATTTTTTTTGTTTTGTTCCAAGAACCGACGCTGCAGTAGGCCTTTAGTATTTTTTTTTTTATTTTAGAACCCAAATTATTTTTTTTTCTGTAATGTTTTGAAGCTTTAAAGGGAACCCCGATTTTTTTTTTTTTTTTGGTTATTGATGTTTTGTTGAATCCATGAGACTTGTGGAGAAGAAGAGGAATAGAAGAAAAACAGTTTATATATAAAATTTAAATTCGATATTAGTACAGAGAATCAGAATTGGTGGGATGGTCGAGAGTGTTTGCGTGTGAGCATGTGGTCACGAGATCGAGTCCAGAGGACGGTAGTTTCTTTTTTTTTTTTTTGAAACTCTTTTCATGTGAGGTAGTTTTCTTTTCTAATTTTATTATTGTTATTATATATTAATTATTATTAGTATTATTATTATTATTGTGATTGTTTTGATTGTTATTGTTATTGTTATTATTAGTATCATACTTGTTATCATATTTGAAAGTATTATAGACATTACTATTATTATTATGATAGGTATTAATAATATTATTATTAGTAATAAACTTATCATTTTAGTATTTTATCATCATTAGGATTATGATTATGATTATCATTATTATTATTATGAAGGAAATAAAAATATATTATTATCATCAATATTAGAATTTGTACCGGTTTATAAATAATAGTATCATCAGTACATTTACAATTAATAATATCATATTTATCAGTATCATCATTAATATTTACTAGTATTATTATGATTATCATTTATCATTTTATAAATATTAGAACCCTTATTATTAACATAAGTATGGTATTAGTATTAATATTATTTTAGAGTTATTATTATTAGTATCATTAACAGTTATCATTTTCATTTTTTTTGCTATTAGTATTATCATTATTAATAAAATTATTATTATTATTAGTAAATCATTATTATCTAAATTATTATTTTAACAAATAAATCTTTTGTACACTATATATATACTTATGGTATATACTAGGATTGTATTAATAATTCACATAACAAACTAATAAAATTTCATAAATACAATACTAACCACAAATATATGTATATAAATATATTAATGTCACTATTTATATAAACGTAAATCATTATAGATATATATACATAAAATATATATATATATAAAATATAACTTAAAATATAATATAAGTATACGTTTTAAAATAAAGGTTAGAATAAATTCTACAAAACTATAATATATAAATAATACATATTAATAAATGAAATTTTGTAACTTACATTATACGTATTAATATATACACAATTGATATAGGTTCGTGAATCCGAGGCCAACCCTGCATTGTTCAATGACGTCATATGTATTTTTACTACAAAATACAGTATCGTGAGTTTCATTTGATTCCCTTTTACTCTTTACATTTTTGGGACTGAGAATACATGCAAATGCTTTATTAACTGTTTTACAATAATTATATGCGTGAGTTTCATTACTCCCTTTTAAATGCTTTTGCAATATATATTTTTGGGACTGAGAATACATGCGCTGTTTTTATAACTGTTTTACGAAATAGACACAAGTAATTGAAACTACATTATATGGTTGAATGATCGAAATCGAATATGCCCCTTTTAGTCTGGTAATCTAAGAATTAGGGAACAGACACCCTAATTGACGCGAATCCTAAAGATAGATCTATCGGGCCCAACAAGCCCCATCCAAAGTACCGGATGTTTTAGTACTTCGAAATTTATATCATGTCCGAAGGAGGATCCCGGAATGATGGGGATATTCTTATATATGCATATTGTTAATGTCGGTTACCAGGTGTTCAATCCATATGAATGATATTTTTGTCTCTATGCATGGGACGTATGTTTATGAGAAATGGAAATCTGAAATCTTGTGGTCTATTAAAATGATGGAAACGATTGTTTAAGTTAAACTAATGAACTCACCAACCTTTTGGTTGACACTTTAAAGCATGTTTATTCTCAGGTACGAAAGAAATCTTCCGCTGTGTATTTGCTCATTTTATAGATATTACTTGGAGTCATTCATGGCATATTTCAAAAGACGTTGCATTCGAGTCGTCGAGTTCATCAAGATTATTATCAAGTCAATTATAGTTGGATATATTATGAAATGGTATGCATGCCTGTCAACTTTCGATGTAATGAAAGTTTGTCTTTTCAAAAACGAATGCAATGTTTGTAAAATGTATCATATAGAGGTCAAGTACCTCGCGATGTAATCAACTGTTGTGAATCGTTTATAATTGATATGGACTTCGTCCGGATGGATTAGGACGGGTCTTCACAGTAAATAGAACACTGTGCAAGAATTAAACAACACAAAGTTCCATTCATTAATAATAAGTTGCATACATCCGCATATGTTCGTACAGTACATAAGTAATACATGAAACTACAAATAAGATTACATAATGAAATCTAATACAAATGTCCTATGGTGATGGTGGGTAAAGGATGTCCATCATGTGGGACACCTGGTCCTCGAGCTCAGTTACCCGAGCACGGAGGATATCCACCTCCCTTGTCAGTTCCTCGACAGAGGGAGATGGTGAGGCAGGCGGTGCAGTCGATACGGGTGGTGCTGGTGGTGCGGGTGGTGCAGATGGTCCGGAACCAGAAGTAGATGCTGCGTATCGGGGAGCCTTACGTATGAATGGATCATCAGGATACGGCACAAGCCGCTTACGGGCGGTAACTCTAGTCATCAGTCCATGTGCGTTAATGGACGATCTCCCTCCGTTAACCCCAGGAATAACAGTACCGTCAAAACGATACCACTTCTTCGACGGGGTAGAGGGTGGCTACACGGGTGCTTCCTCGGGATCCTCGTCGGAATCCTTGTCACTGGAGTCATCTGAGGATGAGTCGTCGGATGATGAGTCGTCGGAATCATCTGGGGGTGGCTGCACGGGTGGCTCTCCTCGGGCGGCCATCATCAGTCTATATCTGAAAGGCGGGATCGGCACTAAACGTCCATCAGGAAGGCGTCGACACCAATGGTTATGCTCATTACGGACCGGACCTTCCCCAAGTTCCGCGGGAATCACAGCACCACCGGAATGGTGTTGTGGCTCCGAGGGTCCTGGGGCAAGTGGAGCTGGAATCTCCTGTAGGTCCCCGGCTCAGTCAGAGGTGATCACTGGGCCGGGTGCATGGCTACTGGCTCTGGAGGATGAATCGCCGGAGTCGCTGGAAGGTGTAGATGATGGGATCGAGTCAGTAACAACGGTAGGTGAGGTGGCCGATGAGTCCGAGTCGCTCTCCAAGTGAATGATAGTGGGCGGGGCATCCAACATCTGAACAAGGAAAAATAACTTTTTCCATGTCAGTAAGTCATAAAGCAAGCACGTATTAGGCAAAGTAACTACGACAGTCTAGATCATGTATAGCGGTAAGTAGCATGGCAATAATAACGAATCGTACAGAAGTAGCATGAAATCAAAAGTAGATAGTATCATGCAGTAGTGAAAACAAGTAGTAGTGTATAACATATAGCAGTAAAAGCAAGCGGCAGCATGCAGTAAGTTCAGCAGAAACAAGTAAACTAGCAAGTTGTAGATTAGTCCTATTAGTGAATCCTACTCGAGTTGGTCCAGACTCACTAATGCAACCTAATTCCCTACAACCAATGCTCTGATACCAAATGTGATGCCCCATACAAAACCATCGTGTACGAATCATCAACAACAGAATCATTACAAGGTCAAATACTATATGCTGTTTCAAAAGAGTTTGCATTCATGATAAAAGGTGACGTTTTAACCAATGTCAAATGTTAAACAACCAAAAGTATGCTTCTATGAATAGCAAGCAATAATAGTACATGACCCATAAGTCATTACAAATACATCGTTTCAAAAGTAATAGTGTTTGAATGCAAATTAAACATTTCATGCGGTGACATCTCTAAGAAGCGCAGCGGGTGTCTACAAAGCATGACTAGTACAGCGGAAGCAAGCAAACCTTAAGCACCTGAGAAAAACATGCTTAAAAATGTCAACACAAAGGTTAGTGAGCTATAGTTTAAGTATAACAGTAATGTAAGGTAGGCCACGAGATTTCAGTGCTTCAACAGCGTTTCAAAACAGTATGAAAAGTATATGTATAGCCGTGGGCACTTGGTAACTAACTTAACGTAAATTGAGACTACCCGTCCTAATCCATAAGGACGAATACAATAACATGTGATTACATCGCGAGGTACTTGACCTCTATATGATACATTTTACAAACATTGCATTCGTTTTTGAAAAGACAATCTTTCATTACATCGAAAGTTGACGGCATGCATATCATTTTATAATATATCTAACTATAATTGACTTAATAATAATCTTGATGAAATCAACGACGCGAATGCAACGTCTTTTGAATTATGTCATGAATGACTCCAAGTAATATCTTTAAAATGAGCAATTGCACAGCGGAAGACTTCTTTCATACCTGAGAATAAACATGCTTTAAAGTGTCAACCAAAAGGTTGGTGAGTTCATTAGTTTAATATAAATAATCATTTCCATCATTTTAATAGACCACAAGAATTTCATTTCCAGTTCTCATAAATATACATCCCATGCATAGAGACAAAAATATCATTCATATGGATTGAACACCTGGTAACCGACATTAACAAGATGCATATAAGAATATCCCCTATCATTCCGGGAAATCCTTCGGACATGATAAAACAACATCGAAGTACTAAAGCATCCGCTCCAACGGATGGGGTTCGTTAGGCCCAATAGATCTATCTTTAGGATTCGCATCAATTAGTAGACTGGTTTACTAATTCTTAGGTTACCAAGTAAAAGGGGCATATTCGGCTTCGATCATTCAACCATATAATGTAGTTTTAATTACTTGTGTCTATTTCGTAAAACAGTTATAAAAGCAGCGTATGTATTCTGAGTCCGAAAAATATATATTGCAAAAGCATTTAAAAAGGGAGCAAATGAAACTCACAATACTGTATTTTGTAGTAAAAATACATCTGACGATACCGAACAGTGCAGGGTTGGCCTTGGATTCACGAACCTATATCATTTGTATGTATATTAATACATATAGTCGAAATCGAACAATTTCATATATTATAACTTTATATATCATTTATTTAGTTTGTATATATATTTGAAAATGATTATTATTTATATAGTTATATATATATATATATATATATATATATATATATATATATATATATATATATATATATATATATATATATATATATATATATATATACACATATATATTAAAAATACCTAATTTGTTATATATGAACATTTATATAAAGGCTGTTAATATAATATTTTCATACTTATATGTAATATTACTTATAAATATATTTTTATATACCTAATAATATAGTAAATAAAAGTTGTATTTGATTATAAGGATAATATTAATAATAACATTACTTATAATAATAATTATAATAAGAATCGTAGTAATAATAATAGTGATGTTAATAATAATTCTTGTAACAATATTGAGTTTATTGTTAATGATAGTCATGATATGGATTTTAGTAATTATATAATAATAATACTCGTGATAATAATATTACTTATGTCAATATTAACAATTCTATTATTTATAAAAAGATATTAATACTAATATTTACGAAAATGATAATAATTCATGTTACTTTCATAATAATGATAATAATAAACATATTTATGATAATAATACAAGTAATACTCATATCATACAATTATTCTTTATTATCAAAACGTATCAAGTTATTATCATTTTCATAATAACAATAATATTTATAATAACTAATATTAATAATACTAATACTTTGTAATAATAACAATAATAATGATAATGGTAATAACAAGTACAATAATAATAATCATAGTAATAACAATAACAATAACAATAATAATAATAATAATAATAATAATAATAATAATAATAATAATAATAATAATAATAATAATAATAATAATATAAATAATAATAATAATAATAATAATTATAATAATAATAATAATTATAATTATAATAATTACTAATTACTAGTTACTAGTAATAATGATAATAGGAATGAAATTAAGTGTATACCCCCTCTTGAAGCCTTTTCTAAAAAAAATTGCTCCATACGAGACTCGAACCCATGACCTCTCGCACACCCGACAACACCTGCGACCACTCTTCTGTCTCTGTCTTTCCTGATTTATACTATCTAAACATATATCTATATTGTGCTTTCTGTTTCTACTTCTTCTTCTACCTCTCAATTACAAAAACGAATCCATGTCTTCTAAAACTTTTTATTTGTTACAAAAATCGATTTTTGGATATAATATCCAACAACTAGATGATTATTTGATATAAATTGGATTAACAAAAAAAATAAAATAAAAAAATAAAATAAAAAGCGCTGCTGTCGCTGCTTAGTTTTAAAAAAATGATTTTCGATATCCATCACGTAATACGCTATGATCATAACATAAAATAGTTTGATAATCGTGTCTAGAAACTATTTAAATCATCAATTAAACTTGAAACGTAACAAATAGCTTGAATTCGTTAGAAGAACAAAAGTTGACTTTTTACAAAAATAAGTTTGACCTCGAATTTCTTACTCAATATTAGAAATTGATGGATGAAACTTTGCAGAAACATTCTCTAGAGGATTCCCAACCTATCTGCATTTTTACATTTTGAAATTTGTTTTGAAATCGAAACATGATGTTTTGAGTTTAAGAACAGAGAGAATGGGTTTTATTTAATTGAAATCTTTTTTTTCTTTTGATTTAATCACCTAGAATACAGCAACCCAAAATCATATATCAGTGATTGGAGAAAGAATGTAATATATAAAATTTGTTATTTGCTATTTTGTTGCCGTCGACATACATTCACGAGTGGAATAGATGGCAGGGAGGAAAAAATAAAACTGATAGTGATACCTATGAATAAATTACGCCTAGGCTCTATTTTTTTTATAGATTATATTTAATATTAGTTATTAATAAATAAATATCTTAATAATAATAATAATACTATAAATTATTAATAAAATAATAAAATACTGATTTAATAATAATAATAATAATTTTATTAAGGATAAGGATAACTAGTTGTATTGTAATAGCAATAACAATATTTATAATAGTTTTAATAATAACTTTTAGTAATGATAATATTACTAATAATATTAATAATAAGATTAGTAATTAATGATATTAATAATTAATAATAATGATATTAATAATAATAATAATATAAAAAAAATCATATATATCAAATGATCATATCTATATATTATATATTGAAATAATAATATTACTAATACTGTTATTAATATTAATATTAGGTTTTATAACAATGGAAGTAATTATAACAACTATATTCTAAACTTGTAATTAAATTTAATCTATAAATATTACATATTGTTAATCATGTATTATTTAATAATCATATAATATATAATAACTTTTAGTGAATTCTTAATTTTTATAAATTTTATATATATTACAATATACATATAATATTAATTATTTATAGAAATCATATATTTAAATATAAATTCATTTTAAGTACAATTTAATTATTTTATGTCTTATTTTACATCTTTAATTTCAATGTTTAAATTATATTTTAAAATTTTCAAATTGTTATATATCTACTTACATTTATATATTCATATTTAGTTACAAACAATTGTTCGTGAATCATCGGGCATGGTCAAAGGTCAATTGATATGATGAATATAGTTTACAACTTTGTTACTCAACATTACTAACTTTGCTCATCGTGTCGAAATCACATTCGAAATAAGTTTAAATTTTGGTCGGAAATTCCCGGGTTGTCACATAAATAACACCCCCTAAAAGTATACTTGGCGAGTGCGTAAGTTTACGAAGTATTAAACACCCGTTAAATGCTAGCGCTACTAGCCCGAGTGGGGATGTCAAAACCTATGGATCCATATCTAAGATTCGCGTTCACTGGTTCAAAGACCAATGACTAAACGTTACCGAGCTAAGGGGAAAGTTTATGCCTTTGTATAACCCACACATATATAAAGTTTAAGTACTTGTGCCTAGTATGTAAAACGTAAAATGTGCATGTATTCTCAGTTCCCAAAATAGTTAAAGTAAAAAGGGATGCTATAACTCACAGTGGAAAGTAGTAAAAGTCGATACGCGGGAAAAGTAAGCAAGTGGTTGGTCCGGAAGGTCCTCAACCTAAGTCAAAAGTTACTAAGTCAGTAAATCGTTCCCAAAGGTTTAAAAGTATGTAAATTAGTTCTTAAGTACTGATAATGCTAAAAACGAACATATATTTCATAGTATTATCCCTCAAGAAAGACAAGCTTTTAGTTGCAATTGTTCTATTTACAAGTGATATTCGTTTAAATAATAAAAGGTGAAGACAAAAGACAGATTCGACGAATTGAAGACGCAAACGACCAAAAAGCTCAAAAGTACAAAGTACAATCAAAGTGGTTCAAATTATTGATGAGAAACGTCTCAAAATTACAAGAGTACAAGACGCAAAACGCAAAGTACAAGATATTAAATTGTACGCAAGGACGTTCGAAAATCCGGAACCGGGACCAAAGTCAACTCTCAACGCTCGACGCAATGGACTAAAAATTACATGTCAACTATGCACATAAATATAATATAAAATTTAAATAATTCTTAAAATTATTTATATATTATATTTATTTATAAAAATCGTCGGCAGAATAAACAAGCTCATATGAGCTGGAAAAGCAGGCCATGCGATCGCATGGCCTGACAGTTATAAAGCCATGCGATCGCATGGTGAATAGTACCAAGCCACATTCCTATAAAAGCACGCTCTGGTCGACTGAAATAAATATCCATCCATCTCTCTATCTATCATACGTAAATATATATATATATATATATATATATATATATATATATATATATATATATATATATATATATATATATATATATATATATATATATATATATATATTATATTTTAATTTTAATTTTAAATTCTAATAATAAGGGTATGTTAGCGAATGTTGTAAGGATGTAAGTCGAAATTCTGTCCGTGTAACGCTACGCTATTTTTAATCACTGTAAGTTATGGTTAATGTTATTTTTAAATTAATGTCTCGTAGCTAAGTTATTATTATGCTTATTTAATGCCGAAGTAATCATGATGTTGGGCTAAATATTAAAATTGGGTAATTGGGCTTTGTACCATAATAGGGGTTTGGACAAAAGAACGACACTTGTGGAAATTAGACTATGGGCTATTAATGGGCTTTATATTAACTAAACAATACCTCGTTAATTTAATATATAGACTTATAATTTGACGTATTTATATATAACCACATACACTTAACTGGGTACGGTAGGCGGGATATCTATAAATACCAATAATTGTTCATTTTACCGGACACGGAACTGGATTAATAGTTAATAGACTTGTTAAAACAGGGGTGGATTACATTCAAGGGTAATTGGTGTAATTGTTAACAAAGTAGTAAAACCTTGGTTTACACGCAGTCGATAACCTGGTGTATTCATTAAACAAAGTATTAAGACCTTGTTACAATTCGAATCCCCAATTAGTTGGAATATTTGACTTCGGGAATAAGAATAATTTGACGAAGACTTCCGCATTTTATGATTATGACTGATGGACTATTATGGACAAATCCGTATGGACATATCGAATAATCCAGGACAAAGGACAATTAACCCATGGGAATAAACTAAAAACAACACGTCAAACATCATGATTACGGAAGTTTAAATAAGCATAATTTATATATTTCATATTTAATTGCACTTTTAATTATCGCACTTTTATTTATTGTCATTATATTTAATTGCACTTTTAATTATCGTACTCTTAAATTGTCGTACTTTTTATTTATCGCATTTTTATTTATCGCAATTTCATTATCGTTATTTACTTTACGTTTTAAATTAAGTCTTTTATATAATTAATATTTTACATTAGGTTTTAACTGCGACTAAAGTTTTAAAATCGACAAACCGGTCATTAAACGGTAAAAACCCCCTTTTATAATAATAATACTACGTATATATATTTTTGTATTTTTACAATTATAAGTTAAAAATATAGCGTTAAGCTTGTTTAAAAGATCCCTGTGGAACGAACCGGACTTACTAAAAACTACACTACTGTACGATTTGGTACACTGCCTATAAGTGTTGTAGCAAGGTTTAGGTATATCCATTTTATAAATAAATAAATATCATGTGTAAAATTGTATCGTATTTAATAGTATTTCGTTATAAAAATAATACTATTTCATATACCCCTCACATAACATCAAGTATTTTTGGCGCCGCTGCCGGGGACATTCTTGCTTACATGCCGGAAGCGCAACGCTATAAAAAAAATTTATTAATTTTTAGTTTACTTTTATAAAAATACGCTTTTGTAAAAATACGTTTTAAATATACAAAAATATAAAAAGAAAAACAAAATATATATATATTTAAGAGTTGTTCAAAAACATATAAAATTATAAAATATTTCTATTTCTATTTTTAGTTTGTAAAAATATAAGTTTTATTTAATTTATATAAATACTTTTTATAAATTTTAAAACAGAAAATTAAAACAGAAAAAAAAAGTAAAACACTCGGCCCAATCACTGTAGCAGCCCAAAGCCTGGCCCGAAATCCTTATCCATGCGATCGCATGGATTTTTAACGTGAGGACCATGCGATCGCATGGCCCTGTCTGACACGCCACATTTGACCATCCAACAGCAATCATTACGTAATTATTATTATTATTTATTAAAACCCTAATTAGGGTTGTTTATTTAATTAATTAGTTTAGTTTTATTATTTATTTTGTATATTTAGTTTAATTAGTTTTAATAAAATATAAAATTAATAGTTTTATAAAATAATAATATAAAAATAATATTTTTATAAAAATTGTACTTTTTACAACTTTAAGTTTATTTTTATATTTTGTATCTTTTTATTCGTTTTCGCGTAATATTTGTATTTCTCGCTCGTATTTAGTTCTAAGATATAGTTTTTGCCGTAGTTATTTTTATTTTTAGATTTCTAGGCTTTGCCGTAAAATCCCTTAAGTGCTTTTTCTTTAGACTAAGATTTAGGTGCTTTAGAAATTTGCGACGCCGTTTTATATATTTTAGTACCTTTTTAAGTTATTGCCATTTGGGATATAGTTTTTCTGTTAAGCTTCAATATTTTTAGACGCAACTTTTAATTCTTAGTTTTTAGTTCCTTTTTAAGTTTCGACGCGCTACTTTCTTATTTTTATTTTTCGACGCCTATTTTTTTTTTCAACCTTTTATTTTTCGACGTTTTTCGACGCGCTCTTTTTCTTTCTTATTTTTCACCAATCTAGTTTTTAGGACTTAGATTTTTTCTATTTCTTATCTAAAATTTCTTTAAATTTCAACGAAAAATTATTTTTAGTGGTTGAATTGATAGACATCCAAATTTTCTGCTTCGTAGTAATAGTTAGATTTGTTAGTGGCTGAGTTGTGAGCTTCCGATTTAAAGGGTTCTGGCTCCCTGCTGCATCTATTGGCTATTCGAAATGTGGGCAAAAGTAGAAAAGTCTATTAATTTGATAACTGAAATAATTTTTATCTTTTATAACTAATAGGATATTCAGTGAATGCACCGAGCAAAATGTTCACCACCAGTAACTCGATCAAGACATCTAGCAAATATTGTCGCCGTTGATTTTTCTTTAGAATCGTCATCCAGTCGACCAAGTATTCCAATTCAAATTTCCGATAATCCATTTTTTGAACCCGACCTCACAATTGAGAATCCGGAGAATATTCAGGGACAATTCATAGATCCTGAACCACTAATCTTTCCTCCGGAACCACCAATTATTCAAACAGAGATTGTTGAGGAACCAACCATTAAATCAGAATCCTCTAGTGATTCAGATTCAACAAATTCAATTATGGAGAATCTGGAACCTCTAAGTATGGAAGACCGAATGCGAGCTAAACGTACTGGCCAAGGTCACGCAATTACTCAACCAGACATTAATGCGCCAGATTATGAAATCAAACGACAAATCCTACACATGGTGACTAATCAATGCCAATTTAGTGGTGCGCCGAAGGAAGATCCAAATGAACACCTTCGTACCTTTAATAGGATCTGCACTCTATTTAAAATAAGAGAAGTGGAGGATGAACAGATATATCTCATGTTATTTCCCTGGACTTTAAAGGAAGAAGCCAAAGATTGGTTAGAATCGTTACCTGAAGGGGCGATTGATACATGGGACGTTTTAGTTGAAAAATTTCTTAAACAATTCTTTCCGGCATCTAAAGCCGTCAGACTTCAAGGAGAAATTGTTACGTTCACACAAAAGCCAAATGAAACTTTATATGAGGCTTGGACAAGATTTGGAAAATTATTGAGAGGATGTCCGCAACATGGTTTAGACACTTGTCAAATAGTACAAATATTCTACCAAGGATGCTACATCACTACAAGGAAAGACTTCGATATAGCAGCTGGTGGTTCCATTATGAAGAAAATAGCAACTGATGCTTACAAAATAATTAATAACACTGCTTCCCACTCACATGAGTGGCATCAAGAAAAAGATATCGTTAGATCATCTAAAGCAGCTAGAGCTGATTCTAGCCATGACTTAGATTCCATTTCTGCAAAGATAGATGCTGTCGAGAGACGAATGGAAAAGATGACTAAAGATATCCACTCAATACGAATTAGTTGTGAGCAGTGTGGAGGACCACATTTAACAAAAGATTGTCTCAGTATTGAACTAACAATGGAACAAAGAGAGAATGTTTCATACATAAACCAAAGGCCTGGAAATAATTATCAGAATAATTATCAACCGCCAAGACCGATCTACAATCAAAACCAGAATTATAACCGAAATGTTCCATACAACAACCAACAAGGTCCAAGTAATCAACAAGTATCCAACAATACTTACAATCAGCAAAGACCTAATTTTCAAAATAAACCACCACAAACCGATGATAAAAAGCCAAATTTAGAAGATATGATGTCGAAGCTAGTTGAATCTCAAACACAGTTTTTCACATCTCAGAAACAAACCAATGAACAAAATGCTCAAGCATTTAGAAATCAACAAGCTTCTATTCAAAATCTGAAACAAGAAGTAAGTAACTTAGTAAGATTGATAGGTGAAAGTGAAATGTCCCGTTCTTATTGATTAAAAACGTTCCATGTTAATTGATTTCGTTGCGAGGTTTTGACCTCTATATGAGACGTTTTTCAAAGACTGCATTCATTTTTAAAACAAACCATAACCTTTATTTCATAAATAAAGGTTTAAAAAGCTTTACATAGATTATCAAATAATGATAATCTAAAATATCCTGTTTACACACGACCATTACATAATGGTTTACAATACAAATATGTAACATCGAAATCAGTTTCTTGAATGCAGTTTTTACACAATATCATACAAACATGGACTCCAAATCTTGTCCTTATTTTAGTATGCAACAGCGGAAGCTCTTAGTATTCACCTAAGAATAAACATGCTTTAAACGTCAACAAAAATGTTGGTGAGTTATAGGTTTAACCTATATATATCAAATCGTAACAATAGACCACAAGATTTCATATTTCAATACACATCCCATACATAGAGATAAAAATCATTCATATGGTGAACACCTGGTAACCGACATTAACAAGATGCATATATATAAGAATATCCCCATCATTCCGGGACACCCTTCGGATATGATATAAATTTCGAAGTACTAAAGCATTCGGTACTTTGGATGGGGTTTGTTAGGCACAATAGATCTATCTTTAGGATTCGCATCAATTAGGGTGTCTGTTCCCTAATTCTTAGATTACCAGACATAATAAAAAGGGGCATATTCGATTTCGATAATTCAACCATAGAATGTAGTTTCACGTACTTGTGTCTATTTTGTAAATCATTTATAAAACCTGCATGTATTCTCATCCCAAAAATATTAGATTTTAAAAGTGGGACTATAACTCACTTTCACAGATTTTTACTTCGTCGGGAAGTAAGACTTGGCCACTGGTTGATTCACGAACCTATAACAATATATACATATATATCAAAGTATGTTCAAAATATATTTACAACACTTTTAATATATTTTGATGTTTTAAGTTTATTAAGTCAGCTGTCCTCGTTAGTAACCTACAACTAGTTGTCCACAGTTAGATGTACAGAAATAAATCGATAAATATTATCTTGAATCAATCCACGACCCAGTGTATACGTATCTCAGTATTGATCACAACTCAAACTATATATATTTTGAAATCAACCTTAAGCCTGTATAGCTAACTCCAACATTCACATATAGAGTGTCTATGGTTGTTCCGAAATATATATAGATGTGTCGACATGATAGGTCGAAACATTGTATACGTGTCTATGGTATCTCAAGATTACATAATATACAATACAAGTTGATTAAGTTATGGTTGGAATAGATTTGTTACCAATTTTCACGTAGCTAAAATGAGAAAAATTATCCAATTTTGTTTTACCCATAACTTCTTCATTTTAAATCCGTTTTGAGTGAATCAAATTGCTATGGTTTCATATTGAACTCTATTTTATGAATATAAACAGAAAAATTATAGCTTTATAGTCGGAAAAATAAGTTACAAGTCATTTTTGTAAAGGTAGTCATTTTAGTCGAAAGAACGACGTCTAGATGACCATTTTAGAAAACATACTTCCACTTTGAGTTTAACCATAATTTTTGGATATAGTTTCATGTTCATAATAAAAATCATTTTCCCAGAATAACAACTTTTAAATCAAAATTTATCATAATTTTTAATTAACTAACCCAAAACAGCCCGCGGTGTTACTACGACGGCGTAAATCCGGTTTTACGGTGTTTTTCGTGTTTCCAGGTTTTAAATCATTAAGTTAGCATATCATATAGATATAGAACATTTGTTTAGTTGATTTTAAAAGTCAAGTTAGAAGGATTAACTTTTATTTGCGAACAAGTTTAGAATTAACTAAACTATGTTCTAGTGATTACAAGTTTAAACCTTCGAATAAGATAGCTTTATATGTGTGAATCGAATGATGTTATGAACATCATTACTACCTCAAGTTCCTTGGATAAACCTACTGGAAATGAGAAAAATAGATCTAGCTTCAAAGGATCCTTGGATGGCTTGAAAGTTCTTGAAGCAGAATCATGACACGAAAACAATTTCAAGTAAGATTTCCACTCGAAATAAGATTGTTATAGTTATAGAAATTGAATTAAAGTTTGAATATGATTATTACCTTGTATTAGAAAGATAACCTACTGTAAGTAACAAAGGTTTCTTGATCTTGGATGATTACTTGGAATGGATTTAGAAAACTTGGAAGTAAACTTGCAATCTTGGAAGTATTCTTGATTTTATGAAACTAGAACTTTTGAAATTTATGAAGAACACTTAGAACTTGAAGATAGAACTTGAGAGAGATCAATTAGATGAAGAAAATTGAAGAATGAATGTGTTTGTAGGTGTTTTTGGTCGTTGTTGTATGGATTAGATATAAAGGATATGTAATTTTGTTTTCATGTAAATAAGTCATGAATGATTACTCATATTTTTTTGTAATTTTATGAGATATTTCATGCTAGTTGCCAAATGATGGTTCCCATATGTGTTAGGTGACTCACATGGGCTGCTAAAAGCTGATCATTGGAGTGTATATACCAATAGTACATACATCTAAAAGCTGTGTATTGTACGAGTACGAATACGGGTGCATACGAGTAGAATTGTTGATGAAACTGAACGAGGATGTAATTGTAAGCATTTTTGTTAAGTAGAAGTAGTTTGATAAGTGTCTTGAAGTCTTTCAAAAGTGTATGAATACATATTAAAACACTACATGTATATACTGAAAGGACCCGTTCATATACATTATAAACGATTCACAATAGTTGATTACATTGCGAGGTATTTGACCTCTATATGATACATTTTACAAACATTGCATTCGATTTTAAAAGACAAACTTTCTTTACATTGAAAATTGACAGGCATGCATACCATTTCATAATATCCACTATCCAACTATAAATTGATTTAATAATAATCTTTGATGAATTCAATGACTCGAATGCAACGTTCTTCGAAATATGCTATGAAAGACTCCAAGTAATATCTTTAAAATGAGCAAATGCATAGCGGAAGATTTCTTTAACACCTGAGAATAAACATGCTTTAAAGTGTCAACCAAAAGGTTGGTGAGTTCATTAGTTTATCATAATCATTTATTTCCATCATTTTAATAGACCACAAGAATTTCATTTCCAGTTCTCATAAATGTACGTCCCATGCATAGAGACAAAAATAATCATTCATATGGTGAACACCTGGTAACCGACATTAACTAGATACATATAAGAATATCCCCTATCATTCCGGGATCCTCCTTCGGACATGATATAAATTTCGAAGTACTAAAGCATCCGGTACTTTGGATGGGGTTTGTTAGGCCCAATAGATCTATCCTTAGGATTCGCGTCAATTAGGGTGTCTGTTCCCTAATTCTTAGATTACCAGACTTTAATAAAAAGGGGCATATTCGATTTCGATAATTCAACCATAGAACGTAGTTTCAATTACTTGTGTCTATTTCGTCAAACATTTATAAAAGCGCATGTATTCTCAGTCCCAAAAATATAAAGGGTAAAAAGGCAAATGAAACTCACCATACTGTATTTCGTTGTAAAAATACATATAACGTCATTGAACAAGTGCAAGGTTGGCCTCAGATTCACGAACCTAAATTAATTATATATAATTATGTGTTGGTCAATATTTGTCTAACAAATTAGGTCAAGTCATAGTGTACCACAATCCTAATGCTCGAGACTAATATGCAAAAGTCAACAAAAGTAAATTTGACTCAAAATAATTTCCAAAAATCTATACATGATTAATATATAGTTTAAATATCGTCATTTTATATTTTTAAATATTTTTAAAAGATTTATTAGAGTAATAATATAATTTATTTATTAATAAATAAAATTTTATATTTAATTTATGTAATAAAATATACTTTTATATATATTAAGTAATAAAATTTATAGGGTTCATTTAATATCATAAAGATAATATGATAGGTATTATTAAAGTAAGTTATTACACGTAGTAAAATATGTTTGTATCACATATTTATTTGATAAAATAATATCTATAATGATAGTAAGTAAAAGTTGTATTATTTTGTAATAATAATTATTATTATAAAAATATCAATATTTATAATTACTAAGATGACATTATGATAAAACAATAATTCTAATTATGATAACTTTAATATTTACGATAATTTTTAATATTATCTTTAAAATAATAATTCTATTTAAAATAATAATAATAATGATATATTATAGTAACAATGACATTTCTATTAAAATGATAATTTTTGTTAAAATGATAGTTTTAATACTAACGATACTTTTAATAATAATAGTAATGATAAAAATAATAAGAACGATAATTTTATCTAAATCAATATCTTATAATATTTTAATTTCATCATGATACTCTTACTCATTATTTCCTAATCGTTTCGTTTCGTTTAATAGCTTTTAATCGTCTTTTATATCGTGTTCATAATAATGATAATAATAGTAATCAAAATAATTAGGTGTTACAAATATTTGTTTTAATTACACTAATATTAATAATGATAGTTACTATAACATTATTAACGATAATACTAATAATTATCTTAATGATAATATAGTAATAATAATAATAACAATAACAATAACTATTTTTAAATAATGATATATATATTAATAATGATAATAATAATAATAATAATACTAATAATAATAATAATAATAATAATAATAATAATAATAATAATAATAATAATAATAATAATAATTGGATAATAATAATAATACTAATTATAACTATAACGATAATAACGATAGTAATAATAAAAAAAATAATAACAATTTTTAATGATAAATCCCTTTTATTGATAAAGATAATAATAATGATAAAATAAGATAAAACTAGAACGACGATAAAACGACGATAATAATAATCATTTTTAATAAAAATATCGAAAATTCAATTGATTATAACTTCTAATCCATTCATCGAAACCATTCGATATCTAAAGGAAAAGTTCTTAATTTTTCGCTAGCTTTCCAAGGACATGCATATCTTATACCTTATCTCAACCGCAAGTGTAACTAATTCAATATTCAACCTAACCTGTCTAAGGGCAATATCAAAAGTACAAGCATGCATAATCCTAAATACTCGAGCACTAGTCAGGGATACACTATTAGTATGTAAAAGTTAAATTATGAGTACTCACGTATCAATATTGAGATTCAATATTGCAGGAAAGGTACGCAGACGCAACGGAAATGATAAACACTATATTGACCTCACGAGCATACCCATGAACCATACTCAATCACCTCCATAGCTATAACCCATAATTTCCTTAATCCTATCCTACTCGAAAAACAATTTCGAAATCACTCGGACAGCACTCCGTCGTAATATTTTATGTATACTAATAATATCTTAAAATAATACGGAGTAAATATATATATGTAAATCGATTGAGAGAGTTTATAGAAAAATATTTTCAAGTTTTTATGAAATAATGAAACCTATTGAATTCTATTTATAATAGATTTTTGAATTATTAAAGTGAATTATTAAAGTATGAATTATTAAAGTGAATTATTAAAGTATGAATTATTAAAGTGAATTATTAAAGTATGAATTATTAAAGTTAAAGTAAAGTAAAAATAAAGTAAAGGTAAAGTTTAAGTATAGTAAAAGTATAAAACTATGTACGTATAATACGCATATAAATATATATAATATTAATTTAAATCGTTATATATATTTAATAAAATAAAATATAAATATCGTTATCTTTATCATACTAGTTAAGTAATGAGTTGTCAAAAGTGGTTCTAGATATTTATAAAAGTTATATACATTTTAATAATAAAGTTCTTTTTAAACTGAAAATGTTTTTGTACGTTTGAAACTAAATAGATCAATCGAGTCTTTATGAGATTCAATCTTCCACTATCCTTTGTCTAGTTGTCAATGATTGACAATTTGTTCTTATTTATAAATCACTTTACCATTTTCCGAATATTGTTAAAATGGAAAGATTTCTCAAATCAACATGGGCCTTTCAACAGAGACTTGTAATCATAATTCAATATATCTGATAATTCAATCATTTGATCTTATCTTCTAATTCCATTGATAAACATTTTGAAACAGATACAATCATATAAAGTATTTAATCTAATATTTTGTTTACGTTTCAAGTTATAATATATATACACATATACATATATAATCATATTCGTTTAATGGTTCATGAATCGTTGGAACTTGGTCGAGGTTGAATGAATGTATGAACATAGTTTAAAATTCTTGCAATTTAACTTAACAAATATTGCTTATCGTGTCGGAAACATATAAAGATTAAAGTTTAAATTTGGTTGGAAATTTCCGGGTTGTCACAGTACCTACCCGTTAAAGAAATTTTGTCCCGAAATTTGAGTGGAAAGGTCATGAATGATAATAAGTATTTTTCATGATGCATACGGGCTGAAAATTAGAGTTTTATCATCAGTGAATAATTTGGATAAACAATCCATTTATATGAAGAGTACGAATGAAGCTAACATAGAAGAGTGAAATGAGTAAGTGTAGATTCATCTTATCATTTGACGTAGATATGATTGATTCCCAGATTTTAAGGGATTTGAAGAAAATCTTCTTAATAAGATTTGACTCTCCGGTAATCAAGGGAATTAGGATCCGCTTTAAATGCGATCGTCCATTTTAATTGTTCTGTAGAAGATTTTCTTATAAATTCACCTCCTTCGTTTCCTTACAACTCACACCTTATGTTGATGCATTTTATGCAACTCCCTAGACATCTACCCACGTCCATTGCAGGTACAACAGTTTACAGGCCACCATGATTGCTCGTTATTATCCTATCCGTGTTTGTATGTGGTTACAGGAACTGCAGGAACGAGATTTAGATGTTTGACTATATTAGACTTAGTCAGACGTACGAGTGAAGCCTCACTAATACGGCTGACAGGCTCATACGCACGGTTGATGCTGAGCTAAGTCACAATTACAACCTAAATGAGAAGACACTAGTGAGTGATCACCCGTACGGCTGATGAAGCCAACTCGTACGTGTGATGAATGAATCGTATGGGTGAGTCAACAGTAGGGGTATATAAAGTCTTATATTCTTCATTTTAGGTTAAGCCTCTCATTTGTTACACACACTCAGATCTAGTGAGCTCCTTCGATTCTCTCTCAGTCCAAATCACCCAGGTGGTGAATAATAGCTCTAGGTGTTGATCTAATCACACTTGATTTAGTTGTGGTTTGACTAAATTAATCAAAAAAAAAACTTAACCTATTCACTAGAGGGTTTGATTCACTTATTCCGCCATTGTGTGAGTTAAATCTGTTGATTTCTAAGTTCCTAGTCATGTTTCATCACCTTCTATTCTTTCCCCCTCAACTCATATTTTAAAGTATTCATCAATATGCTCCATCCAGTTCTGATTCTCGATATACTTCTAACTTTCATATTGGTCATTCTTCTTTTTCATCTACCGCCGGAAGAATCTATTTACTTCTACTATACTCTTGGGTTTATAGTGTTTCTAGTTCTCCCGTGTCTTTATATTGCTATATGCATCGATATATATGGTTTATAATTTCTGGTTTGTCGTTGGGATTTATATGTTCCCTTATATTTTAAAGTCTCTGCTTCTGTCTTCTATAATCATTATCATTCACAGTTAATGCTCTCTTTTATTTGCTGCAATTTATACCCTAATTTCTATTTCGGAGTTTTGTCCTTTCGTTTCTTCTTTTTGCGATTAAGCACCGCTTGTAATGGTCCAGAATTCACAGATATGAATTTCGGAATGAACATTGTTAATATTCTAGGAAGAAAATTGTGATGGCACGATCTTGACTTGTCAAATTACTAGAATACCTTGGAAAAGGCCGAATCATCAAGAAATATTTTCTTCATATTTTAGAGGTTAAATAGAATACAAGAGTCGTATAACATGGCACATGATGATGTTATGATCTGTGAATCATCACGTTCCATTTAGAAACTCAGCATGACTTACTGTAATATAATCACATTGATCAAGTGTCATTATATTATACTAATTCATGCTTCAGTTCCCAACATTACTTCAAAATATTCCTATTTTAAACTTGAATGTTTCAGAATTTAGAAACTAAAATAGTTTCTTTTATGATGTAATACAGATAGCGCGAAGAGGTAAATGATTTCAAATAAGAAAAATTAAGAAAATATCTTCAGAAATATGGAGGATATTTATAATGAAAGATATGATGATATTTTAGAATTTCTAATATCAAAGGATGATGAAGAATATTGTCCGCATGGGTTTAGAGTCAGGAGCAAGGTATTCGTTAATGACTTCAGCAGGTACTGATTCATTTGGATCCTTTGAAGTCAGGTTCAGTCTTTGTAATTTGTCCACAGCCTCCTACCTACTTTGCTCAATCCGTTTTCTAGTTCCAAAACTTCTCTTTTTCTGCGCTTTGCTAGCACACTTCATCATTATAATCCAGCTTTTACCGTTTAAAGTCGTTTATAGTTTTTGCTGCTTCATCAGCATTTTTTTTTCTTCCATTTTCGGAGAACCAATTCGTAGTTCGGAGTGTTTTTCAGAAACTTCACATTCAAATTAAGTCTAGAAGATAGACGTTATATATACACATATAATTGTTGGCGTAGACATCCTGCGAGATTTCAAAATACTGATTGCTAATTCCCAATGATTCGTATGGCAATTCTCATTACAAGATGCGAATGAGTAAATGATGGGGTTTCAATGAATAATTATAATGACTTTTTGGAGAGGCTAAAGTCAAAGGGTAATGAAGTTGTTGGTACATCTGCTAATAATGTGGTGGAATGTAAAAGGTTCCCTAGTAATGATGGTGTATATCTCAAGGTTAAAATAAGGTTAGTCTGACTGAAAAGTCGAAGTTGACTTGCTGGAGCTGTGACAAAACTGGCTATTTTGAATAGGAGTCGCAAAGTTATTTTTACTAATAAATGCCAAAGAATCTGACGCGGATACGTTGTTTAAACTTTTACTTTGGTTTCAAGAGTTTTTCGGGTACATAACTGTGGGTAACATGTGGTTGGATCATCATCTCGATTGCTCATCATTCGAAGTGTCTTCAGAAATTTTCGAAGGGTTTGAACACATATTGTAATCGTTAACATACATTTGATGTTCTAACACAGTTTTGAAGTCAAAATATAGCTTGTGAAAGTTGTAAGGATCTAAGAGTGATGATTTTGGTCATATCTCAAGTTGAATTTTGAGATTTCAAAATCAAAATATGTAATTAAATTTTGAATGAGTATGGTTGTTTTGATTTCTATAAAAGAATGTATATTGTTGTGAAAGTAGGGAGTATAATGGATGATTTGCTGAATCAGATTCGAAGAATGTAACATATTAATTGTGAATTTATATATCTCTCGGTTATTACCTACCCGTTAAAAAAAAATTTCACAATTAATATTTTGTACAAAAGAATTTTATTACAGTCTTTATGAAAATATATATATGTATATTTTCTTTAGATGTAACATAGATTTAATGAGTTAATGTTAAATTAAACTCATTTGATTTACGGTTGAAACTAGAATTGAATAATCCCTAAAGGCTTTAAAAAGTACATAACTTTTACGCAGTATTTCTTTAATGACATTGAAATTATGAATCAATACTTCGTTATTTATTGATGTATGATGTTCGGTTCGTGGAATTCTTGTGAATTTCGCAAAGTACGAATGATGTTATCTGAAAATTTTCGGGTACATCGATGATGAAAGTGTAAAATCAAATATATACTTGATTTATTATGAATTGAAATTTGTTGAATTGCGACTGAGATTGTAGTTAACGCTGGTTAAGTTGCGGCCGAAGGACGTACATTATTGCATATTTGTAATATGAATTAACCGAGTAGTTAAGATTCACACACAATAGCTTAGCACGGAAAGATTTATTTCAATATATATATATATATATATATATATATATATATATATATATATATATATATATATATATATATATATATATATATATATATATATATATAATATACATATAATTTCTTCGGAGGGAATGAGTTAATTATTCATAACTCGTTGATACAATATACACGTTATTGATTCGTAATGATGTCCACAGTGATTCTTGAACTGACAGAGTTTGTGATGTTATCGGTGTTGTTGATTCGGATGTTGACTGTACTGACGATGCTGGTAACGCTGACGGTACTGTTGATGCTGTTGGTAAAGCAAGTTTAGCTTGTTAATCACACACCATTTTTGTCAGGGTTTCTACTCTTCCTTCTATCATTTTGGTTCGTTTAACTGATTTATGGTTAGGGCTAGATTAGATAATCTCTAAGACTTTAGAGATTACATAATCGCCGCGGAATGTTTCTCCAATGAAGTTATGAATTAATACTTTGTCAGTTATTGTTGTTGGTACTCCTTGGTATCTATGGTGCGTATGACGTTGATGCTCGTGGGATAGATTGTGAAGTTGAGGTTTTCGACGCGGTTGTGGTTGGAGGTGGTAATGGTACTATTGGCGTTGATGATGGTGGTACTGGTTATGCTGCTGGTGCTGCTGCTGGTGTTTGTAATCTTTGCACCATATTCTCCAAAGCCACTACCCGAGCGCGAAGCTCGTTGACTTCTTCTATTATACCGAGGTGATTGTTGGTTCGGACGAGCGGATAAATATAATCTAGAATTTGATGTAGTATATAATCGTGACGAGATACTCTGGAAATGAGAGAGAAAATGGTGTTTCGGATTGGTTCGCCGGTAAGTGCTTCAGGTTCTTCGTTAAGAGGGCAATGGGGGTGGATGGAAGGGATCACCTTCTTCTTGTCTCCAATGATTGAGGAGGCTACGAACCCATCCCCAATTCATCCAGAATAGATGATGGCTGATTGGTTGATCCATTCCGGTCACACTGCTTTCAGAGCTGGAGTGGGATTCCATTTCGGAATCCGAGGAACTTGAATTAATGATGAATTCCATTTCGTACGATTGAATAAGGATTTTTCGATATGAAATGATTTTCGGTTATCGGATTGTATTCTAATTACATAGAATATCCATAGATATAGAACAAAAGATTTCGTAGATTACGGAGGAATTTGCGGGATATGTCAGGTAAAGTTTAAAGTAACAGATACGATAAGATATGATTTAGCAGATACGCTAAGATATGAATTTTGTCTATACACTACTCATGCAATTAATGTAGCAAGACGTGTCTAGACTAGTAATGATAAGCAGGTAATTTCCTAAGAATGATAAGCAGATGATTTCCGACTAAAAATGATAAGCAAAACTTTTGACATGCAGACACGGTCGAAGTCCAGACTCACTAATGCATCCTAACGACTTATCAGTTAGACACACTAATGCAGACATGGTTCGCTAAGACCATTGCTCTGATACCAACTGAAAGGACCCGTTCATATATATTATAAACGATTCACAATAGTTGATTACATTGCGAGGTATTTGACCTCTATATGATACATTTTACAAACATTGCATTCGTTTTTAAAAGACAAACTTTCTTTACATTGAAAATTGACAGGCATGCATACCATTTCATAATATCCACTATCCAACGATAATTTGATTTAATAATAATCTTTGATGAATTCAATGACTCGAATGCAACGTTCTTCGAAATATGCTATGAAAGACTCCAAGTAATATCTTTAAAATGAGCAAATGCACAGCGGAAGATTTCTTTAACACCTGAGAATAAACATGCTTTAAAGTGTCAACCAAAAGGTTGGTGAGTTCATTAGTTTATCATAATCATTTATTTCCATCATTTTAATAGACCACAAGAATTTCATTTCCAGTTCTCATAAATATACGTCCCATGCATAGAGACAAAAATAATCATTCATATGGTGAACACCTGGTAACCGACATTAACTAGATACATATAAGAATATCCCCTATCATTCCGGGATCCTCCTTCGGACATGATATAAATTTCGAAGTACTAAAGCATCCGGTACTTTGGATGGGGTTTGTTAGGCCCAATAGATCTATCCTTAGGATTCGCGTCAATTAGGGTGTCTGTTTCCTAATTCTTAGATTACCAGACTTTAATAAAAAGGGGCATATTCGATTTCGATAATTCAACCATATAATGTAGTTTCAATTACTTGTGTCTATTTCGTCAAACATTTATAAAAGCGCATGTATTCTCAGTCCCAAAAATATAAAGGGTAAAAAGGCAAATGAAACTCACCATACTGTATTTCGTTGTAAAAATACATATAACGTCATTGAACAAGTGCAAGGTTGGCCTCAGATTCACGAACCTAAATTAATTATATATAATTATGTGTTGGTCAATATTTGTCTAACAAATTAGGTCAAGTCATAGTGTACCACAATCCTAATGCTCGAGACTAATATGCAAAAGTCAACAAAAGTAAATTTGACTCAAAATAATTTCCAAAAATCTATACATGATTAATATATAGTTTAAATATCGTCATTTTATATTTTTAAATATTTTTAAAAGATTTATTAGAGTAATAATATAATTTATTTATTAATAAATAAAATTTTATATTTAATTTATGTAATAAAATATACTTTTATATATATTAAGTAATAAAATTTATAGGGTTCATTTAATATCATAAAGATAATATGATAGGTATTATTAAAGTAAGTTATTACACGTAGTAAAATATGTTTGTACCACATATTTATTTGATAAAATAATATCTATAATGATAGTAAGTAAAAGTTGTATTATTTTGTAATAATAATTATTATTATAAAAATATCAATATTTATAATTACTAAGATGACATTATGATAAAACGATAATTCTAATTATGATAACTTTAATATTTACGATAATTTTTAATATTATCTTTAAAATAATAATTCTATTTAAAATAATAATAATAATGATATATTATAGTAACAATGACATTTCTATTAAAATGATAATTTTTGTTAAAATGATAGTTTTAATACTAACGATACTTTTAATAATAATAGTAATGATAAAAATAATAAGAACGATAATTTTATCTAAATCAATATCTTATAATATTTTAATTTCATCATGATACTCTTACTCATTATTTCCTAATCGTTTCATTTCGTTTAATAGCTTTTAATCGTCTTTTATATCGTGTTCATAATAATGATAATAATAGTAATCAAAATAATTAGGTGTTACAAATATTTGTTTTAATTACACTAATATTAATAATGATAGTTACTATAACATTATTAACGATAATACTAATAATTATCTTAATGATAATATAGTAATAATAATAATAACAATAACAATAACTATTTTTAAATAATGATATATATATTAATAATGATAATAATAATAATAATAATAATAATAATAATAATAATAATAATAATAATAATAATAATAATAATAATAATAATAATAATAATAATAATAATAATAATAATAATAATAATTGGATAATAATAATAATACTAATTATAACTATAACGATAATAACGATAGTAATAATAAAAAAAATAATAACAATTTTTAATGATAAATCCCTTTTATTGATAAAGATAATAATAATGATAAAATAAGATAAAACTAGAACGACGATAAAACGGCGATAATAATAATCATTTTTAATAAAAATATCGAAAATTCAATTGATTATAACTTCTAATCCGTTCATCGAAACCATTCGATATCTAAAGGAAAAGTTCTTAATTTTTCGCTAGCTTTCCAAGGACATGCATATCTTATACCTTATCTCAACCGCAAGTGTAACTAATTCAATATTCAACCTAACCTGTCTAAGGGCAATATCAAAAGTACAAGCATGCATAATCCTAAATACTCGAGCACTAGTCGGGGATACACTATTAGTATGTAAAAGTTAAATTATGAGTACTCACGTATCAATATTGAGATTCAATATTGCAGGAAAGGTACGCAGACGCAACGGAAATGATAAACACTATATTGACCTCACGAGCATACCCATGAACCATACTCAATCACCTCCATAGCTATAACCCATAATTTCCTTAATCCTATCCTACTCGAAAAACAATTTCGAAATCACTCGGACAGCACTCCGTCGTAATATTTTATGTATACTAATAATATCTTAAAATAATACGGAGTAAATATATATATGTAAATCGATTGAGAGAGTTTATAGAAAAATATTTTCAAGTTTTTATGAAATAATGAAACCTATTGAATTCTATTTATAATAGATTTTTGAATTATTAAAGTGAATTATTAAAGTATGAATTATTAAAGTGAATTATTAAAGTATGAATTATTAAAGTGAATTATTAAAGTATGAATTATTAAAGTTAAAGTAAAGTAAAAATAAAGTAAAGGTAAAGTTTAAGTATAGTAAAAGTATAAAACTATGTACGTATAATACGCGTATAAATATATATAATATTAATTTAAATCGTTATATATATTTAATAAAATAAAATATAAATATCGTTATCTTTATCATACTAGTTAAGTAATGAGTTGTCAAAAGTGGTTCTAGATATTTATAAAAGTTATATACGTTTTAATAATAAAGTTCTTTTTAAACTGAAAATGTTTTTGTACGTTTGAAACTAAATAGATCAATCGAGTCTTTATGAGATTCAATCTTCCACTATCCTTTATCTAGTTCTCAATGATTGACAATTTGTTCTTATTTATAAATCACTTTACCATTTTCCGAATATTGTTAAAATGGAAAGATTTCTCAAATCAACGTGGGCCTTTCAACAGAGACTTGTAATCATAATTCAATATATCTGATAATTTAATCATTTGATCTTATCTTCTAATTCCATTGATAAACATTTTGAAACAGATACAATCATATAAAGTATTTAATCTAATATTTTGTTTACGTTTCAAGTTATAATATATATACACATATACATATATAATCATATTCGTTTAATGGTTCGTGAATCGTTGGAACTTGGTCGAGGTTGAATGAATGTATGAACATAGTTTAAAATTCTTGCAATTTAACTTAACAAATATTGCTTATCGTGTCGGAAACATATAAAGATTAAAGTTTAAATTTGGTTGGAAATTTCCGGGTTGTCACATATACATTTTAACTGAGTCGTTAAGTCATCGTTAGTCGTTACATGTAAATGTTGTTTTGAAACCTTTAGGTTAACGATCTTGTTGAATGTTGTTAACCCATTGTTTATTATAACAAATGAGATGTTAAATTGTTATATTATCATGATATTATGATATATAATATATCTTAGTATGATATATATACAGTTAAATGTCGTTACAACGATAATCGTTACATATATGTCTCGTTTCGAAATCATTAAGTTAGTAGTCTTATTTTTACATATGTATTTCATTGTTAATACACTTAATAATATATTTACTTATCATTTAACATAATTAACCAAGTGTATCAATATCTTAATATGATTCATATGTACCTAGTAAGACGTTGTTATAACGATAATCGTTATATATATCATTTTCGAGTTTCTTAAATTAATAGTCTCATTTTTATGTATATAACTCATTGTTAAAATACCTAATGAGATACATACTTATAATAAAATCATGTTAACTATATATATAACCATATATATGTCATCGTATAGTTTTTACAAGTTTTAACGTTCGTGAATCACCGGTCAACTTGGGTGGTCAATTGTCTATATGAAACCTATTTCAATTAATCAAGTCTTAACAAGTTTGATTGCTTAAAATGTTGGAAACACTTAATCATGTAAATAACAATTTCATTTAATATATATATATATATAAACATGGAAAAGTTCGGGTCACTACAGTGCCTACCCGTTAAATAAATTTCGTCCCGAAATTTTAAGCAGTTGGAGGTGTTGACGTATCTTCTGGAAATAAATGCGGGTATTTCTTCTTCATCTGATCTTCACGCTCCCAGGTAAACTCGGGTCCTCTACGAGCATTCCATCGAATGAATTGAAGTTTTTCATTGATTTGGATTTCGTCCAACGGAATAGTGAGATCTTCTTTAGCAAAACATTTCTTCAAATTTGAGACGTGGAAAGTGTTATGTACAGCCGCGAGTTGTTGAGGTAGCTCCAGTTGGTAAGCTACTGGTCCGACACGATCTATAATCTTGAATGGTCCAATGTACCTTGGATTTAGTTTCCCCCGTTTACCAAATCGAACAACGCCTTTCCAAGGTGAAACCTTAAGCATGACCATTTCTCCAATTTCAAACTCTATATCTTTTCTTTTACTGTCCGCATAGCTCTTTTGTTGACTCTGGGCGGTTTTCAATCTTTGTTGCATTTGGATGATTTTCTCGGTAGTTTCTTGTATTATCTCCGGACCCGTAATCTGTCTATCCCCCACTTCACTCCAACAAATCGGAGACCTGCACTTTCTACCATAAAGTGCTTCAAACGGCGCCATCTCAATTCTTGAATGGTAGCTGTTGTTGTAGGAAAATTCTGCTAACGGTAGATGTCGATCCCAACTGTTTCCAAAATCAATAACACATGCTCGTAGCATGTCTTCAAGCGTTTGTATCGTCCTTTCTCTCTGTCCATCAGTTTGTGGATGATAGGCAGTACTCATGTCTAGACGAGTTCCTAATGCTTGCTGTAATGTCTGCCAGAATCTTGAAATAAATCTGCCATCCCTATCAGAGATAATAGAGATTGGTATTCCATGTCTGGAGACGACTTCCTTCAAATACAGTCGTGCTAACTTCTCCATCTTGTCATCTTCTCTTATTGGCAGGAAGTGTGCTGATTTGGTGAGACTATCAACTATTACCCAAATAGTATCAAAACCACTTGCAGTCCTTGGCAATTTAGTGATGAAATCCATGGTAATATTTTCCCATTTCCATTTCGGGATTTCGGGTTGTTGAAGTAGACCTGATGGTTTCTGATGCTCAGCTTTGACCTTAGAACACGTCAAACATTCTCCTACGTATTTAGCAACATCGGCTTTCATACCCGGCCACCAAAAATGTTTCTTGAGATCCTTGTACATCTTCCCCGTTCCAGGATGTATTGAGTATCTAGTTTTATGAGCTTCTCTAAGTACCATTTCTCTCATATCTCCAAATTTTGGTACCCAAATTCTTTCAACCCTATACTGGGTTCCGTCTTCCCGAATATTAAGATGCTTCTCCGATCCTTTGGGTATTTCATCCTTTAAATTTCCCTCTTTTAAAACTCCTTGTTGCGCCTCCTTTATTTGAGTAGTAAGGTTAGTGTGAATCATTATATTCATAGATTTTACTCGAATGGGTTCTCTGCCCTTTCTGCTCAAGGCGTCGGCTACCACATTTGCCTTCCCCGGGCGGTAACGAATCTCAAAGTCGTAATCATTCAACAATTCAATCCACCTACGCTGCCTCATATTCAGTTGTTTCTGATTAAATATGTGTTGAAGACTTTTGTGGTCGGTATATATAATACTTTTGACCCCATATAAGTAGTGCCTCCAAGTCTTTAATGCAAAAACAACCGCGCCTAATTCCAAATCATGCGTCGTATAATTTTGCTCGTGAATCTTCAATTGTCTAGACGCATAAGCAATCACCTTCGTCCGTTGCATTAATACACAATCGAGACCTTGCTTTGATGCGTCACAATAAATCACAAAATCATCATTCCCTTCAGGCAATGACAATATAGGTGCCGTAGTTAGCTTTTTCTTCAATAATTGAAACGCCTTTTCTTGTTCATCCTTCCATTCAAATTTCTTCCCTTTATGCATTAATGCACTCAAGGGTTTTGCTATTTTGGAGAAATCTTGGATGAATCTTCTGTAGTAACCAGCCAATCCTAAAAATTTACGTATATGCTTCGGAGTTTTTGGGGTTTCCCACTTTTCAACGGTTTCGATCTTTGCCGGGTCCACCTGGATACCTTCTTTGTTCATTATGTGACCGAGGAATTGAACTTCTTCCAACCAAAATGCACACTTTGAAAACTTAGCGTACAGTTTTTCTTTCCTCAATACTTCTAGCACTTTTCTCAAATGTTCTTCGTGCTCTTGATCATTCTTTGAGTAAATAAGTATGTCATCGATGAAAACAATGACAAACTTGTCAAGATATGGCCCACACACTCGGTTCATAAGGTCCATGAACACAGCTGGTGCGTTAGTCAATCCAAACGGCATAACCATAAACTCGTAATGACCATAACGCGTCCTAAAAGCAGTTTTTGGAATATCATCCTCCTTTACTCGCATTTGATGATATCCAGAATGTAAATCAATCTTCGAATAACCCGACGAGCCTTGTAGTTGATGAAATAAGTCGTCAATTCTTGGCAGTGGATAACGGTTTTTGATGGTAAGTTTGTTCAACTCTCTGTAGTCAATACACAACCTAAATGTGCCATCCTTCTTCTTGACAAACAAAACAGGAGCTCCCCATGGTGATGTGCTTGGTCGAATGAAACCACGTTCTAATAGTTCTTGTAGTTGGCTTTGCAGTTCTTTCATCTCGCTGGGTGCGAGTCTATAAGGAGCACGAGCTATTGGTGCAGCTCCTGGTACAAGATCTATTTGAAATTCAACAGATCGATGTGGAGGTAGTCCCGGTAATTCTTTCGGAAATACATCAGGAAATTCTTTTGCGACGGGAACATCATTGATGCTCTTTTCTTCAGTTTGTACTTTCTCGACGTGTGCTAGAACAGCATAGAAACCTTTTCTTATTAGTTTTTGTGCCTTCAAATTACTAATAAGATGTAGCTTCATGTTGCCCTTTTCTCCGTACACCATTAAGGGTTCTCCTTCTTCTCGTACAATGCGAATTGCATTTTTATAACATACGATCTCTGCTTTCACCTTCTTCAGCCAGTCCATGCCAACTATTACATCAAAACTCCCTAACTCTACTGGTATCAAATCAATCTTAAATATTTCGCTACCCAGTTTAATTTCTCGATTCCGGCATATATTATCTGCTAAAATTAATTTACCGTTTACTAATTCGAGTAAAAATTTACTATCCAACGGCATCAATGGACAACTTAATTTAGCACAAAAATATCTACTCATATAGCTTCTATCCGCACCCGAATCAAATAAAACGTAAGCAGATTTATTGTCAATAAGAAACGTACCCGTAACAAGCTCCGGGTCTTCCTGTGCCTCTGCTGCATTAATATTGAAAACTCTTTCGCGGCCTTGTCCATTCGTGTTCTCCTGGTTCGGGCAATTTCTAATAATGTGGCCCGGTTTTCCACATTTATAACAAACTACATTGGCATAACTTGCTCCGGCACTACTTGCTCCGCCATTACTCGTTTCGACTAAATTTGTTCCTTTCGTTCTGTTAACCCCTGGTCCGTAGACCTCACACTTCGCCGCGCTATGACCATTTCTTTTACACTTGTTGTAAAATTTGGTGCAGAACCCCGAGTGATACTTTTCACACCTTTGGCATAGCTGCTTCTGATTGTTGTTGCTGTTGTTGCGGTTGTTATTGTTGTTGGGATGATTGTTGTAGTTGCTGTTGTTGTTGTTGTTGTTGTTGTTGTTGTTGTTGTTGTTGTTGTTGGGCCGTTTGTTGTAGTTGCGATTGATGTTGCGATTGTTGGGATAATTGTTGCGATTATTATTGTAATTGCTGTTGTTGTTGTATTGGTGATTCTTATCACCGTTTTCCTCCCACTTTCTTTTGACTTGCTTCACATTGGCCTCTTCAGCTGTCTGTTCTTTAATTCTTTCATCAATCTGGTTCACTAGTTTGTGAGCCATTCTACATGCCTGTTGTATGGAGGCGGGCTCGTGTGAACTTATATCTTCTTGGATTCTTTCCGGTAATCCTTTCACAAACGCGTCGATCTTCTCTTCCTCATCTTCGAACGCTCCCGGACACAATAGGCACAATTCTGTGAATCATCTTTAGTACGTGGTAATATCAAATCCTTGGGTTCGTAACCCTCTAAGTTGTGTCTTGAGCTTATTGACCTCGGTTCTGGGACGGTACTTCTCGTTCATCAAGTGCTTGAATGCTGACCACGGTAGTGCGTACGCATCATCTTGTCCCACTTGCTCTAGATAGGTATTCCACCATGTTAAGGCAGAACATGTGAAGGTATGCGTAGCGTACTTCACTTTGTCCTCTTCAGTACACTTACTTATGGCAAACACCGATTCGACCTTCTCGGTCCACCGTTTCAATCCGATCGGTCCTTCGGTTCCATCAAATTCCAAAGGTTTGCAGGCAGTGAATTCTTTGTAGGTGCATCATACACGATTTCCTGTACTGCTAGATCCAAGGTTATTGTTGGTATGTAGCGCAGCCTGTACTGTGGCTATGTTTGAAGCTAGAAAAGTACGGAATTCCTCTTCATTCATATTCACGGTGTGTCGAGTAGTCGGTGCCATTTCCTTCAAAATAGTCAAATGGAACAAGTTAATCATACAGAATATTAAGAGTAGTTAATAGTATTTCATAGCATAATATGAACTCATTTATAAAAGCTTTTTCTTCATATTAGCGTTTTATAAGTTTAAATTCGGGTAGTACCTACCCGTTAAGTTCATACTTAGTAGCTAATATACAATTCAACTACTACAATTCTATATGAAAAACTGATTATAATAATATTTCGCGTTCAAACTTTTATACAATATTTTACAAACTTACAATACCGCTTATTTTACATAAAGCATGAAATATAGCACACAATAACTATGATACAAGATAGTTGTGAAGATAATTCTAGCTAGTACACAAGTCGTTCAGCAAAGGCAATAAAGACACGTAATTCATACGTCCAGAAACAAGTCATGCATTCTGGTTTTACTAGGACTACTTCCCATCCTTGGTCTTGTGGAACATAACCGTTATGGCCATTGATAAGACAGCGTGTTGTAACTTCGTCAAAGGGACGAGGGTTACGTAATGTCCAACAGTCCCGTAACAATCTAAAAACCTCATTTCTTACCCCAATTACCGACTCCGTTACTTGTGGGAACGTTTTGTTTAATAGTTGTAGCCCGATGTTCTTGTTGTCACTTTGGTGAGAAGCGAACATTACTAACCCGTAAGCATAGCATGCTTCTTTATGTTGCATGTTAGCCACTTTTTCTAAATCATGAAGTCCTATATTCGAATACATTGAGTCAAAATAATTTCTTAACTCGTTGCGCAAAATAGCATTTGGGTTCCCCGCAATATATGCGTCAAAGTAAACACATCGTAACTTATGGGTTTCCCAATGTGATATCCCCCATCTTTCAAACGAAAGTCTCTTATAAACCAAGACATTCTTGGAACGTTCTTCGAATGTCTTACAAACTGATTTCGCCTTAAATAGTTGTGCCGAGGAATTCTGACCGACTCTAGACAAGATTTCATCAATCATGTCTCCGGGTAGGTCTCTTAAAATATTGGGTTGTCTATCCATTTTGTGTTTTTAAACTGTAAAATAGACAAGAGTTAGATTCATAAAAAAAATTACTTATTAATACAAGTAATTTTTACATATATCATAAAGCATAAGCACACTATATTACATATATTACACCACACGAATACAACTATCTTATTCCGACTCGCTCGTTTCTTCTTCTTCAGTTTTGGTTCGTTTTGCCAAGTTTCTAGGGATATATGATGTTCCCCTAATATGAGCCGTCGTTTTCCACATTGGTTTAGAAAAACCTGGTGGTTTAGAGGTTCTCGGGTCATTGTTACAACTTAAGGGCTTCGGGGGTTGACGATACATATAAAGTTCATCGGGGTTGGAATTAGATTTCTCTATTTTTATGCTCTTTCCCTTATTATTTTCTTTTGCCTTTTTAAATTCAGTTGGGGTAATTTCTATAACATCATCGGAATTCTCGTCGGAATTCGATTCATCGGAGAATTGGTAATCCTCCCAATATTTTGCTTCCTTGGCGGAAACACCATTGACCATAATTAACCTTGGTCGGTTGGTTGAGGATTTTCTTTTACTTAACCGTTTTATTATTTCCCCCACCGGTTCTATTTCCTCCTCCGGTTCCTCCTCTTCCGGTTTTGATTCTTCTTCCGGTTCCGACTCTTCTTCCGGTTCCTCTTCGGGAACTTGTGAATCAGTCCACGAATCATTCCAATTTACATTTGACTCTTCATTATTATTAGGTGAGTCAATGGGACTTGTTTTAGAGGTAGACATCTATCGCATAATATCAAACTCGTTAAGAGATTAATATATCACATAATATTCACATGTTAAAAATATATAGTTTCCAACCAAATTTGTTAAGCAATCATTTTTCAAGTAAACACGGTCGAAGTCCAGACTCACTAATGCATCCTAACAAACTCGATAAGACACACTAATGCAAAATTCTAGTTCTCTAAGACCAACGCTCGGATAGCAACTGAAATGTCCCGTTCTTATTGATTAAAAACGTTCCATATTAATTGATTTCGTTGCGAGGTTTTAACCTCTATATGAGACGTTTTTCAAAGACTGCATTCATTTTTAAAACAAACCATAACCTTTATTTCATAAATAAAGGTATAAAAAGCTTTACGTAGATTATCAAATAATGATAATCTAAAATATCCTGTTTACACACGACCATTACATAATGGTTTACAATATAAATATGTTACATCGAAATCAGTTTCTTGAATGCAGTTTTTACACAATATCATACAAACATGGACTCCAAATCTTGTCCTTATTTTAGTATGCAATAGCGGAAGCTCTTAGTATTCACCTGAGAATAAACATGCTTTAAACGTCAACAAAAATGTTGGTGAGTTATAGGTTTAACCTATATATAACAAATCGTAACAATAGACCACAAGATTTCATATTTCAATACACATCCCATACATAGAGATAAAAATCATTCATATGGTGAACACCTGGTAACCGACATTAACAAGATGCATATATATAAGAATATCCCCATCATTCCGGGACACCCTTCGGATATGAGATAAATTTCGAAGTACTAAAGCATCCGGTACTTTGGATGGGGTTTGTTAGGCCCAATAGATCTATCTTTAGGATTCGCGTCAATTAGGGTGTCTGTTCCCTAATTCTTAGATTACCAGACTTAATAAAAAGGGGCATATTCGATTTTGAAAATTCAACCATAGAATGCAGTTTCACGTACTTGTGTCTATTTTGTAAATCATTTATAAAACCTGCATGTATTCTCATCCCAAAAATATTAGATTTTAAAAGTGGGACTATAACTCACTTTCACAGATTTTTACTTCGTCGGGAAGTAAGACTTGGCCACTGGTTGATTCACGAACCTATAACAATATATACATATATATCAAAGTATGTTCAAAATATATTTACAACACTTTTAATATATTTTGATGTTTTAAGTTTATTAAGTCAGCTGTCCTCGTTAGTAACCTACAACTTGTTGTCCACAGTTAGATGTACAGAAATAAATCGATAAATATTATCTTGAATCAATCCACGACCCAGTGTATACGTATCTCAGTATTGATCACAACTCAAACTATATATATTTTGGAATCAACCTCAAGCCTGTATAGCTAACTCCAACATTCACATATAGAGTGTCTATGGTTGTTTCGAAATATATATAGATGTGTCGACATGATAGGTCGAAACATTGTATACGTGTCTATGGTATCTCAAGATTACATAATATACAATACAAGTTGATTAAGTTATGGTTGGAATAGATTTGTTACCAATTTTCACGTAGCTAAAATGAGAAAAATTATCCAATCTTGTTTTACCCATAACTTCTTCATTTTAAATCCGTTTTGAGTGAATCAAATTGCTATGATTTCATATTGAACTCTATTTTATGAATATAAACAGAAAAAGTATAGGTTTATAGTCGGAAAAATAAGTTACAAGTCGTTTTTGTAAAGGTAGTCATTTCAGTCGAAAGAACGACGTCTAGATGACCATTTTAGAAAACATACTTCCACTTTGAGTTTAACCATAATTTTTGGATATAGTTTCATGTTTATAATAAAAATCATTTTCCCAGAATAACAACTTTTAAATCAAAGTTTATCATAGTTTTTAATTAACTAACCCAAAACAGCCCGCGGTGTTACTACGACGGCGTAAATCCGGTTTTACGGTGTTTTTCGTGTTTCCAGGTTTTAAATCATTAAGTTAGCATATCATATAGATATAGAACATGTGTTTAGTTGATTTTAAAAGTCAAGTTAGAAGGATTAACTTTTATTTGCGAACAAGTTTAGAATTAACTAAACTATGTTCTAGTGATTACAAATTTAAACCTTCGAATAAGATAGCTTTATATGTATGAATCGAATGATGTTATGAACATCATTACTACCTCAAGTTCCTTGGATAAACCTACTGGAAATGAGAAAAATAGATCTAGCTTCAAAGGATCCTTGGATGGCTTGAAAGTTCTTGAAGCAGAATCATGACACGAAAAGAATTTCAAGTAAGATTTCCACTCGAAATAAGATTGTTATAGTTATAGAAATTGAATTAAAGTTTGAATATAATTATTACCTTGTATTAGAAATATAACCTACTGTAAGTAACAAAGATTTCTTGATCTTGGATGATTACTTGGAATGGATTTAGAAAACTTGGAAGTAAACTTGCAATCTTGGAAGTATTCTTAATTTTATGAAACTAGAACTTTTGGAATTTATGAAGAACACTTAGAACTTGAAGATAGAACTTGAGAGAGATCAATTAGATGAAGAAAATTGAAGAATGAATGTGTTTGTAGGTGTTTTTGGTCGTTGGTGTATGGATTAGATATAAAGGATATGTAATTTTGTTTTCATGTAAATAAGTCATGAATAATTACTCATATTTTTGTAATTTTATGAGATATTTCATGCTAGTTGCCAAATGATGGTTCTCACATGTGTTAGGTGACTCACATGAGCTGCTAAGAGCTGATCATTGGAGTGTATATACCAATAGTACATACATCTAAAAGCTGTGTATTGTACGAGTACGAATACGGGTGCATACGAGTAGAATTATTGATGAAACTGAACGAGGATGTAATTGTAAGCATTTTTGTTAAGTAGAAGTATTTTGATAAGTGTCTTGAAGTCTTTCAAAAGTGTATGAATACATATTAAAACACTACATGTATATACATTTTAACTGAGTCGTTAAGTCATCGTTAGTCGTTACATGTAAATGTTGTTTTGAAACCTTTAGGTTAACGATCTTGTTGAATGTTGTTAACCCATTGTTTATTATAACAAATGAGATGTTAAATTGTTATATTATCATGATATTATGATATATAATATATCTTAGTATGATATATATATACAGTTAAATGTCGTTACAACGATAATCGTTACATATATGTCTCGTTTCGAAATCATTAAGTTAGTAGTCTTATTTTTACATATGTATTTCATTGTTAATACACTTAATAATATATTTACTTATCATTTAAAATAATTAACCAAGTGTATCAATATCTTAATATGATTCATATGTACCTAGTAAGACGTTGTTATAACGATAATCGTTATATATATCGTTTTCGAGTTTCTTAAATTAATAGTCCCATTTTTATGTATATAACTCATTGTTAAAATACCTAATGAGATACATACTTATAATAAAATCATGTTAACTATATATATAACCATATATTTGTCATCGTATAGTTTTTACAAGTTTTAACGTTCGTGAATCACCGGTCAACTTGGGTGGTCAATTGTCTATATGAAACCTATTTCAATTAATCAAGTCTTAACAAGTTTGATTGCTTAACATGTTGGAAACACTTAATCATGTAAATAACAATTTCATTTAATATATATATATATAAACATGGAAAAGTTCGGGTCACTACAGAAAGAAAACCGGGAAGTTTACCTAGCGATACTAATGCTAACCCCCGGAATGAAACAGCTAAAGCCATTACCACAAGAAGTGGTATTACACTTAAACCACCTGAAATACCTGTAATTTCTGATGAAGCTATTCCTACTCCACAAGAACCACAATCTGAACAAGAAAAGGAAAAAGAACCGGTAGTTAAAAAGGTTAATGAAGATAACACAGTTAAGGCTAAACCTTATGTTAAACCATACCAACCACCACTTCCTTACACGAGTAAAATGAGAAAAGAGAGACTTGAAGCCGAGCAATCCAAATTCTTGAATATGTTTAAACAAATAAATGTAAATCTTCCTTTCATTGATGTGATTTTAGGAATACCTAGATATGCTAAATTTTTGAAAGATCTAATCACGAATAGAAAGAAAATGGAAGAACTCTCGGCTGTTACAATGAATGCTAATTGTTCTGCAGTGCTGTTGAATAAGATACCAGAAAAATTATCAGATCCAGGAAGTTTCACAATTCCATGTTTTCTGGGTAGTCTTAGTTCAATAGAAGCATTGGCAGACTTAGGTGCTAGTATAAATTTAATGCCGTATTCACTATACGCTAAACTAGACCTTGGAGAATTGAAACCAACACGAATAAGTATACAATTAGCCGATCGATCAGTAAAATATCCTAGAGGGATAATGGAAAACATGCTAGTTAAAGTTGGTACTTTAGTATTTCCAGTAGATTTTGTTATTCTGGACATGGAAGAAGATTCTCGAGTTCCTCTCATATTAGGAAGATCATTCTTAAACACGGCTAAAGTAATAATAGACGTGTTCGGTAAGAAACTGACCCTAAGTATAGAGGACGAGAGTGTTACCTTTTCAGTTGATAGAGCCATGCAACAACCGCAATCTGCAGATGATACATGTTATTATATTATATTCAAACTATAGATTCACATGCAGAATTGTTAGAAGAATTTCCAGAATTACTAGGAACAGGAGAATGTTCTTTAGGAGAAGGAACTGAACTAATTGATGAAACTGAAATGTTAGCTACACTTATGGCTAATGGATATGAACCAACAACAGAAGAAATTCAAATGCTAAAAGAGGAAGACAGATATCGATATAAATCATCGATAGAAGAACTACCGACATTAGAGTTAAAGCCACTTCCAAACCATTTGGAATATGCTTATTTACATGGTGAGTCTGAATTACCTGTAATAATATCGTCTTCTCTCACTGAAAATGAAAAATCTCAACTCATTTTTGTGCTAAAAGCTCATAAACCAGCTATTGCATGGAAGATTCATGATATTAAAGGAATAAGTCCTTCGTATTGCACACATAAAATCCTTATGGAAGAAGGTCATAAAACGTATGTGCAACGCCAACGAAGACTAAATCCTAATATGCAAGATGTTGTTAAGAAAGAAATTATTAAACTGCTTGATGCAGGTTTAATTTATCCAATTTCTGATAGTCCATGGGTAAGCCTAGTTCAATGCGTACCTAAGAAGGGTGGCATGACTGTCATCACAAATGAGAAAAATGAGCTTATTCCTACTAGGACTGTAACAGGATGGCGTGTTTGTATTGATTATAGAAAATTAAATGACACCACCAGAAAAGATCACTTTCTCTTACCTTTCATTGATCAAATGTTGGAAAGATTAGCCGGAAATAGTTACTATTGTTTTCTTGATGGTTTTTCCGGATATTTTCAAATTCCAATAGCACTCGAGGACCAAGAGAAAACCACATTCACGTGCCCTTATGGTACTTTTGCTTACAAACGCATGCCATTTGGACTTTGCAATTCCCCTGCAACCTTTCAAAGGTGCATGATGGCGATTTTTCATGACATGATAGAAGAATGCATGAAAGTTTTCATGGATGACTTTTCAGTCTTCGGTGATACTTTTGAAACATGTCTAGTTAATCTTGAACGAATGCTTATTAGATGCGAACAATCAAATCTAGTACTTAATTGGGATAAATGCCATTTCAAGGTTAAAGAAGGCATCGTTCTTGGTCATAAAATTTCAAAGGAAGGAATTGAAGTGGATAGAGCTAAAGTAGATGTAATTGCTAAACTTTCACATCCCACCAATGTTAGAGGAGTTAGTAGTTTTTTAGGGCATGCCGGTTTTTACCGACGTTTCATAAAGGATTTTTCTAAAATTACCACGCCTATGAATAAACTCCTAGAAAAGGATGCTCCATTCATCTTTTTAGATGAATGTATCAAATCTTTTAATATTCTTAAAGAAAAACTCACTAATGCGTCGATCATGATAACTCCAAATTGGAATCTACCGTTTGAACTAATGTGCGATGCAAGTGATTTCGCAATGGGAGCCATTTTAGGACAAAGGATTGAAAAACGATTTCAACCTATTTATTATGCTAGTAAGACGTTACAAGGAGCACAAACAAATTACACAACTACTGAAAAATAACTCCTTGCTATTGTCTTTGCTTTTGACAAATTTCGTTCATATCTCGTTCTAGCAAAAACGGTGGTCTATACCAACCATTCTGCTCTTAGATACCTATTTTCAAAACAATATGCCAAGCCACGATTAATTCGTTGGATCTTACTCTTACAAGAGTTCGATATTGAAATCCGAGATAAAAAGGGAGCAGAAAATCTCGCCGCTGATCATCTTTCTCGTCTTGAAAATCCTGAATTAGAAGTTCTAAATGAATCGGCCATACAAGACAACTTTCCTGATGAATATCTATTGAAGATAGATTATAATGAAATTTCATGGTTTGCAGACTATGCAAACTACTTAGTATGTAGATTCCTTGAAAAAGGATTATCGTACCAAAAACGAAAGAAATTCTTTAGTGATATAAAACACTATTTCGGGGAAGATCCACATTTGTTTAAAAGTTGTCCCGATGGAATAATACGTCGATGTGTATTCGGAGATGAAGCTAGTCAAATCTTAAACCATTGTCACACAGGACCAACAGGAGGGCATTATGGGCCTCAGCTCACAGCAAGAAAAGATTACGATGCTGGATTCTATTGGCCTACAATTTTCAAAGACGCACACCTTCTTTGCAAATCCTGTGATGCTTGTCAAAGGGCCGGAAAAATAAGTCAACATGATGAAATGCCACAAAATGTCATTCAAGTATGTGAAGTATTTGACATTTGGGGTATTGACTTTATGGGTCCATTTCCAAAATCTCATAATAATCTCTACATTCTCGTTGCCATTGAATATGTATCTAAATGGGTGAAAGCACAAGCTCTCCCAACTAACGATGCACGAGTTGTAGTCAACTTTTTAAAATGTCTTTTTGCAAGGTTTGGAACACCAAAAGCTTTAATAAGTGATCGGGGTACTCATTTCTGTAATAATCAACTTGAGAAAGTTCTCAAAAGATATGGAGTAACTCATAAAATCTCCACTGCATATCATCCACAAACAAGTGGACAAGTTGAAAATACCAACCGAGCTTTAAAACGTATTCTAGAGAAAACAGTAGGATCAAATCCGAAGGAATGGTCCATGAAATTGGAGGATGCACTCTGGGCTTTTAGAACAGCCTACAAAACTCCAATTGGAACCACGCCTTTTAAACTCATTTACGAAAAAGCATGTCATCTTCCAGTAGAAATTGAACACAAAGCATTTTGGGCTTTGAAGACATGTAATCTTGATTTACATGAAGCTGGACGTCTACGATTAAGTCAACTAAACGAATTAGAAGAATTAAGACATGAAGCATATGAAAATTTGTTGATCTATAAAGAAAGAACGAAGAAATGGCATGATAAAAGAATCAGAAGTTCAAAAAAATTTAAAGAAGGAGACAGAGTTCTTCTTTTCAATTCACGATTCAAGCTATTTCCTGGAAAATTGAAATCAAGATGGTCTGGACCATTTATAGTCAAAAGAGTTTTTCCATACGGAATAATAGAGTTAATAAATTCAAATGGGATTGAATTTAAAGTTAATGGTCACAGAGTTAAACATTACATACATGGTCCGATGGAAGTTGACAATGAAATCAATCATAATTTCACCACCCAAGAAAACCCTCAAAATGAAAACATAAATATGTTATCAACAACATATGAAAAATCAAAATTGGAAAATAGGGAGGATTCAAATTGGAGTGATGAAGAAGAATTCTTATACAAACCTCCCATTCCAAGAAACGAAGAAAAATGTGAACAAGAAGTTCAAATAGAAGTGAAAGAACCAAGAAAAGAACACCCGAAAAAGGTTTAAAACCAACTCGACTTACTAAAGCAGGAGACCCGGGTGAATTTATCATTTCTTGCTTGCTTAATGATGGTGCTGTATATAATGGACTCGCAGATTTAGGAGCAAGTGCAAATATTATGCCTCTTTCCTTATACAAAAGATTAGGTATGGGTAAATTAAAACCAACCAAAATAGGTGTTCAATCATTTGACCTAACCATTAAACACCCGGTTGGAATAGCAAATAATTTACTTGTTAACGTGGGAAGTTTGACCTTTGTTGCAAACTTCATAGTGATTAATATGGAGGAAAACCTTGATATTCCTCTAATTTTAGGTCGCCCATTTTTAGCAACCACCGAGGCATTCATTGATGTAAGAGAAGGTAGAATGACACTTAAGGATGGTGATACATCGATCACCTTTGTGAACCGAAAGTTTAGATCTCCACCAACCAAAACTGTTAAACCAATAAAAACGCATAAGTGTGGGGAAGATGAAGAAACACTTAATGATGATCCGATCACAAAGAACCCCGTTGATGATAAGAAATTAGATGAACCCGTTTTTAACAGTTCAATGAAGAAAATTTATAAATGGATTCACGATGCTAAGATTAAGGGAAACTTTAAGTTATGTAACCGATTAATATCCAATTTATCACCAAAAGAAAAGGCGGTGTTAGTTGAATTTGTGAAAGTTACGGAGGAAATCAACAAATGGATTGATGTAAAAGTCAAAGATATTCAAGTTGTTGATGATCCAATTGAAAATAACGTTAATCATAATTTCAACTAAGTGTGGGGAGGTTCGAATCTTTTTAGGGTAATATGTATTTCTGTTAGAGTTAGATTTTCTGTTTTCGTGTAGTTCTCGAGAATGGAATCCGAATGGTCTTTCCCCAGCAGACCCTAAAGAACTAGTCTTCTCCCCCCATTCTGAATTTTTATTTTTTTAGGTTTTACGAGATGAAGACTTCCTGTGAATTAAACCATGGTCTAATGCTACACGCTTTGATCACTAAACGTAATAATGACACCCTTCCAAGTGAATTGGTATCATTAATCAGAGGTAAGTTGGACGGAGTAAGAAAAGAATCCAGGAACGAAAATAATAAGTTACAGTTTGGTAAAGGAAAATCAAAATCCGCAGCGAAAAGAAGAGCACGACACCTTGAAAGATGTCACAAATGCGGAAAATGGTCACACGAAGGTAAATGTTCAAATAATCAAACATATTCAAATACCGAATTTGTTACTTTATGCAGAGATGGACCGTTCATATGTTTCGAAGAAAAAACGTTGAATGCTCGAGGTTATGCCTATGTTGCTATGGAAAACTAATTAGTCCGACTATCTTATGAGTGGGCTAAAACAGGTCACTGAGAATTCCATTTCACAGGTAAGTATGTACAGTTTTTATTTTTATTTTATTGCTTTTAACCTTTTGATATTAAACGCTAAATTGTTCGCTATAAAGTATTAAATTGGTATTAAATAAAATTAGGTTTTGCGACCGAAATTATTGATATCATACAAAAATTTATTACATCACTGCGAAATTTACCGTTTATTCTTAAGGTATAAATATCTTTAATCATTCAACCCAAAATATTTCAAAAATTAGTCATGAGTGAAACTAGGTTATTGAACCGAAATTACTTTACCGAAAAGAGGGGCGTATATTTTTGATAATATTTGATTGATTAAAGTGGGATAAAAGACCAAAAAGATTTTTAATTCTATTTTTACTTTTTTTAAAAAATTAATATTAAATTATTATTGTAAACTTTTTAAAATCAATATATTTAAGTTTGTAAATATTTGAAAAATTAATATTTTTAATATAAGTTTGCATGTATAAAAACAAAAATATAATAAAAGTTTGGTGTGAATTTTCAATTTTATTAATATAAATTTTTAATTTTATGCATTTTAAATTTAAATTTGGTGTGAATTTAAAAACAAAAATTTACTTTATTTCGTTAAGTTAAAAATATGATTTTTAAAATTCGTCGTAAGTTGAAGACTAGGTCATTGAACCGAAATTGCTTTACCCAAGGGAGGGATGAGAACTTTTATTATCATTATTTTTAATCTTATTGAATTAAAGTATGCCAAAAATATTTAAAAAACCCAAAAACCTTTGCTTTTAAAATTGCGCTTAAAATTGACAAATTTTAAAATTTTGTCGAGGGACGGACTAGGACATCGTTCCGAAACGCCCTCATCCTAAAAACAAACAAATTTTTATAATTTAATTTAATTATATGTTTTAAAAAGTGTAAGGTTTTATAAAATATAAAAAAAAAAATACCAGACCCATGCGATCGCATGGGTTTTGAACTGCAACTCCATGCGATCGCATGGAGCTGGATTTCAGGCCAGATTGATAAAACCCAGCGAGCTGTTCTTTGTCTCCACAAAACACACACATATACACACGAACTCTCTCAAATCCTCACCAAATTTCACCATTTTTCACCGTAATTCGTCAAATTTCTTGCTCTAATCATGCCTAGGATCGGATTCTTCAACAAAAAGGTAAAAATTACACCCCTAAACTCATAAATTTTCTAGTTTTTGTGATAATTACCAATATTTTACCTAATACAATTTTGTTAATTTCTAGTGTAATTAGAGTTAAATTGTTAGTATATTATGCATGTATAACCTAGATTGATGCTATTTAACATGATTTGAAGCCAAAAACTTCAAAATTTTTAGAAATCTAGGGTTTGTGTTCTTGAGCAATTTGGGGCTTTTTGATATAAACAGGTTATGGCCGATTTTTGTCATGAATTATTTCTAAATTAAGTAGTGTAACATGTTTAGGTAGCTAAATGATCCAAACATTGATCCTAAACATGATTTTTGGAGATTAAAGTAGACTTTTTAAGTCTAAAATTCATGAACTTGATTAATTTGATATAATTGCCATTTGAGACTTGTTTAATTGTTTGTAATGACTATTTTGACATGTTATTTGAGTTAAATGCTTATGAACTTTGTATACATTTTCATATGTGCTTATTTGAAAAAGTGTAGAATTGTAAAAAATGTGAAAATGTGTATAAGTTTAATTTTGATTGAACATGCTATTGTGGTTAATTTAAGTTGTTATTTTGCAAACACTAATGCATATTTGGATGCACAAATTTTGTGTTTAATGTGTTTTGCAGAAAACCGATACTGCTGGTGCTTCATCATCATCCAGACAACCACAACAGGAACCTGAACCAGAATATGAGCCGCAATACGAGCCAGAACCCGAACAAGAACCACAACAGGAACAACAACATCAGCCTGATCAACATGTACCTTATTATGATCCACTACAGTTTGTTAATGAATTCATAGTAGTTCCGATGCATCTGTCAGTAGAATACCCAACGATTCCTGAACACACGTTGCATCCTAATCTGAGATTCGACAGAAGCTGGAGAGATTACCCGGCATATCAAAGTAATAAATTCAAATTAGTAACGAAAGATGTAGAGGTGCCTAGGGTAATTGATTGGGATCCTTTGGAAAGGGTACATCTAGCTGACCGTGTTAGACTGCTACTGATTCAAAGGTATGGCAGTTCTTCTTTTACTGATTGGGAACGCTTATTCACCATTCGTAGGCCTGTATATAAGGAATGGTGTGTCGAGCTGATGAGTACTATAGCATTAAATGTAGATGTAGATAGATTAGATGATAGAAGTTTTCTTAGATTTATACTTGGCTGTAGGATGTACAGGATGTCCATGCTGGACATGGCCAGGGCTTTGCAGATATATACGCCCGCTGAATTACTACTACCCGATTGTATGAATTTGATTTATCGTGGTGAAAGGGTAGATAGGAATTTTGATGCGAACGCCGTCTGGAGGCGTATGTCAGATTATAATGTTTTTGGGCGGGCAGGAACACATACCTACTTACATATTAACAGAGCCGAGCTTCGTATAATTCATAGATTTTTGGCTAACTCGATTACACAGAGAGGTCACAACAAGGAAAAATTGACCTTACATGATTTATTTTACCTAAAGTGTATTCGAGACCCAAGAGGCTTTGTTAATATCCCTTACTGTGTTGGTTTTTATTTGTCTAAGATGGTTGAAGGAATACAGGAAGGGGGGATAATTGGAGGAGGTATTTTTGTTACTCTCATTGGAGAGTATTTAGGTGTAGATAAGGACCAAGGGGGCCCACTTTTGGAATGTAGGGAACAGGTTGAGCCTTTAGGATTGAGGATTTATGCGGGTGCTAAGGTATTGAAGAGTAGACGCAACCAGGAAATACCCTATGAAGGTAGTCATCCACAGGTAGAGAGAGGATCAGATGAGGAGATGGAGGAAGCGGATGACATTAGGGATGTCATTCGGGAGGCTATGACTGACGTCTATCAGCATATAGATGACGTAGATATGACAAACGCGGAGAGATTTCATCAGATGGAGCAGTGGCAAGCCCGGAATGATTACGAGCATTCCAGGCAACGACAGCATGATAGATGGGACTATCATCAGTGTCAGATTATGAGCCGGCTGTCACCTCAGGATCACTACGTTCCGACCCGACCCGCTTACTATCCTCCACACCAGCACGAGATGAGACCACCATATACTCTCTACGACCCTAACCAGGCATACCAGTACACCTATCACCAAGCATGGAACCCGGACAACGACATGAACTGGAACCCCTATCCAGATTGATATAGTTCCTGTTGGTGATTTCTATGATTTCTATCTTTTTATTATTTTTATTTATTTATGTTTAAACATATGATATTGTGATACATTAATGTATTGTTTAATATTTTTTATTTTGTACTAATATTTCATACTTAATTTGAAAGTGGGATTTTAAGTCCCATTACAAATTAACATGCATGTTTATATTTGTATTGTATGTATGTATATTGTCAATTGTACATAACAGGGTAAAACAGCGCATTTTCAAAGACTGGCATTAAGTTCAGCAAAAGATAGTACTTTTGACGACAAAACGAAGAAAAAAAAATGTGATATAACAACAAGACGGAATGAACAAATGATGTGCACCATTTATCATTCAGCAAACAAACGCCAATATGTTTGGAAACTTTGGTAAAATTTAATCATTTTTCTACGCTAATCACCCTCAATAATTTAAATTATTACTGATTTCTTGCAAATGAGGGCATTGCAAGATCTTAAGTGTAGGAAGGGGTTAAATTCTTTCGAATTTTTAAAATTTTAACTTATACACTTGGTTACCATTAAAAATGCTAGTAACGCAGTAGTTGTATTAGAATCTAGTGCTCTCTGATAATAAAGAACAGCCCTAGTCTTATACACTGACTACCCAATTCTAGTAAAATTTTTCAAAATTTTCAAATAAATGAATTCAAAATCATGTTTATACATATTTATGAACGATAAAACTAGGTGTTAACACCGAAATTATTGTTACCTCGGAAAGGACATAAATTGAGAAACAAACCAAAATGTTAGAATTCATTTAAAATGGAATAGAGGAAAATAAAAAGGAAAATAAAAGCCAAGTGTGAGAAAAATTTACCAAGTTATTTAAAACATATATCACATATTTCTGTAACAAATAATTAAAGATACTTTTGCTTTAGACTAAACTAATCAGTTTTACCAAATTTACTGTAATATATTTGAAAGAAAGATGGAGCTACACGATGAATCAATTCCATCATTAAAAGGAAGTAAAGTCTTCCGAAAAAGAAACGCGCTTCTTGATTTAGGTCAGGAAGTTGTCGTCCAGACCAGTTGTAGAGTCTACGAAAAACCTTGAAAAGTTTTCTCGAAAATCAGCAGGAAATCCACGGACCTCAGCATCAAACAGGGTCGCCAAGTGGTCAGACTTATCCTAACCATGATAGGATCTGTCCTGTAAAATGGGGAGGGCGCCGTGCAAATTAGCTGGATAAGACTAATGAACCAGATCCCCAGAAAGGATAATCTCCTTAAAAGATCAAAAATCAGCCTTTAAGCCTGATATTACTCAATCCTTGAGATTGACTTTAAAGATTGAGAATTACAAACTCATGGAATTCGATGATATCTAAACTCGAGCTTGAACGAGAAAATATTTTGATCAAAATACAAACCAATTTGTTTTCTGAAAACCCAATTTTTTTATGCGTTCATTACCATTGAACGTAAAATCCTAGGAATTCACCTGGAATTCATTAGGTCACCTGAACCAAATCGGGTGTCAACCGTAAGAACGGTGGTTGCATAGCATGGTCAAAGACAGAACGTTGTGCCAGACCGAAAAAAACTATAGGGTGAGCTTTACTATTGCTCCTACAAAGGATAGTAATTGCATCCGACACGTTATAAACCATAATTAAAAGCATGTCAGGGGACAATGCCTTAACAGTTGCTTGTTCAACGCTTTCCTTTACAACCGGACGGTAGTTTACTGAAAGGTAATATACGGAGCAAGTATACTGGACGTGTTGCTTTCCCAATACAAGGTTAGCAAGTGGGTGACACAAAACCGCAAGTTTTGAGCTAAAGTTTTCAAATCTGAAACCCACCAAACCCACAAAAACAATTTGCAAACACCGGTGAAGGGTTATTCCGGAAAACTTATCTAGGGTAAAAGCTAGATTAAATTTTCAAAAGATCAAATGTTTTCATAAAGATCCAATTTCCTTAAAGGATCTAAATTTTTATAGTCATGTGGGACTGTAAACCACAACGTTACTACCATTGTTTATACCGCCGTATAGAATTCACTGATGTACAAAGTGTGAAGAATAAAGAAGTGATTCTAGTATGTTTTTATTTCAAGACTATATTGCTTGAGGACAAGCAACGCTCAAGTGTGGGAATATTTGATAATGCTAAAAACGAACATATATTTCATAGCATTATCCCTCAAGAAAGACAAGCTTTTAGTTGCAATTGTTCTATTTACAAGTGATATTCGTTTAAATAATAAAAGGTGAAGACAAAAGACAGATTCGACGAATTGAAGACGCAAACGACCAAAAAGCTCAAAAGTACAAAGTACAATCAAAGTGGTTCAAATTATTGATGAGAAACGACTCAAAATTACAAGAGTACAAGACGCAAAACGCAAAGTACAAGATATTAAATTGTACGCAAGGACGTTCGAAAATCCGGAACCGGGACCAAAGTCAACTCTCAACGCTCGATGCAACGGACTAAAAATTACATGCCAACTATGCACATAAATATAATATAATATTTAAATAATTCTTAAAATTATTTATATATTATATTTATTTATAAAAACCGTCGGCAGAAGAAACAAGCTCATGTGAGCTGGAAAAGCAGGCCATGCGATCGCATGGCCTGATAGTTATAAAGCCATACGATCGCATGGTGAATAGTACCAGGCCACATTCCTATAAAAGCACGCTCTGGTCGACTGAAATAAATATCCATCCATCTCTCTATCTATCATACGTAAATATATATATATATATATATATATATATATATATATATATATATTATATTTTAATTTTAATTTTAATTTTAAATTCTAATAATAAGGGTATGTTAGCGAATGTTGTAAGGGTGTAAGTCGAAATTCTGTTCGTGTAACGCTACGCTATTTTTAATCACTGTAAGTTATGGTTAATGTTATTTTTAAATTAATGTCTCGTAGCTAAGTTATTATTATGCTTATTTAATGCCGAAGTAATCATGATGTTGGGCTAAATATTAAAATTGGGTAATTGGGCTTTGTACCATAATTGGGGTTTAGACAAAAGAACGACACTTGTGGAAATTAGACTATGGGCTATTAATGGGCTTTATATTAACTAAACGATACCTCGTTAATTTAATATATAGACTTATAATTTGACGTATTTATATATAACCACATACGCTTGACTGGGTACGGTAGGTGGAATATCTATAAATACCAATAATTGTTCATTTTACCGGACACGAAACTGGATTAATAGTTAATAGACTTGTTGAAACAGGGGTGGATTACATTCAAGGGTAATTGGTGTAATTGTTAACAAAGTAGTAAAACCTTGGTTTACACGCAGTCGATAACCTGGTGTATTCATTAAACAAAGTATTAAGACCTTGTTACAATTTGAATCCCCAATTAGTTGGAATATTTGACTTCGGGAATAAGAATAATTTGACGAAGACTTCCGCATTTTATGATTATGACTGATGGACTATTATGGACAAATCCGTATGGACATATCGAATAATCCAGGACAAAGGACAATTAACCCATGGGAATAAACTAAAAACAACACGTCAAACATCATGATTACGGAAGTTTAAATAAGCATAATTTATATATTTCATATTTAATTGCACTTTTAATTATCGCACTTTTATTTATTGTCATTATATTTAATTACACTTTTAATTATCGTACTCTTTAATTGTCGTACTTTTTATTTATCGCATTTTTATTTATCGCAATTTCATTATCGTTATTTACTTTACGTTTTAAATTAAGTCTTTTATATAATTAATATTTTACATTAGGTTTTAACTGCGACTAAAGTTTTAAAATTGACAAACCGGTCATTAAATGGTAAAAACCCCCTTTTATAATAATAATACTACTTATATATATTTTTGTATTTTTACAATTACAAGTTAAAAATATAGCGTTAAGCTTGTTTAAAAGATCCCTGTGGAACGAACCGGACTTACTAAAAACTACACTACTGTATGATTAGGTACACTGCCTATAAGTGTTGTAGCAAGGTTTAGGTATATCCATTCTATAAATAAATAAATATCTTGTGTAAAATTGTATCGTATTTAATAGTATTTCGTTGTAAAAATAATACTATTTCATATACCCCTCGCATAACATCAAGTACCATCATCATTCATCATTAAACAAAAAGTATAAAGTAAGTTTTAAGTCAAGACTAGGGTTTGAAATAAGGGCTGACTTCGTTCAGTCGCCACGACCTCTATACAAACTGAAATGAGGTGAGACCAGTGGCCATGGCTCCATATATGAGTCCCCTAGAGGCTGACCAATTTACAGAACCAAACTCGTCTTCGTTTGACTGGGTGACGGTTTAAGTGCGAGTAGGTCAGAAATTTCAGCACAACGTTAATAGGGTGTAGTGACTTTGGGGAGGCCATAGATCCTAAACCGTAACTCGGATTAAGACGTGGTCTAAATGGAAAATCATCTACTCGAACTGAAATAACTGAAAATCAACTTTTCAGTAGCCCAGGTAGTCTGATCAGTTCCAGAAACAGTAGCTAAAGGTGTTCCAGTGGGTTCTGGGTGCTTGATGCTCATCACTGTTCTCATCCTTGATGCGTATAGCTTCAAGTGTACAACTCGTTGATGGGTTTGCATCATCTTAACCAAGTTTTGACCATCATAAAACTAGTGTAAGTATAGGATAAGTTGCACAACTCACTTAAGAGTTGTATGTAGTTTGATGAACCAAAGTTACATCAAGTTCTTAGATCCGACACATACATGAGTTACAAAAGTAATATTAAGCTATAAACTTGAAAGTAAACTAAATAATCACGATCTTAAGTTGTAGAACATAGTTCTTAGTTAGATCTTGAAGATCCTAGACTCAAATGTCTAGATCTAAAGTCCTTAAGTTAAACCCTAAGTTATATAACTTAGATCTTAACTTTAATGAAACCATAAGTTATGAAACTTAGATTTTCATCTTGAAGAGTGTATGTAAGCTCTTAAGCTCTTGTTTACAATAAAATTAGAAGACCATAAGCTATAGAAACTTAGATCCAACACAAGTATATGAAGTTATAACTAAAAAGTTATACTTCCATGTTCTTGAACTTACAAAGTTAACTTTGGTTCAAGAAAAATGAGATCAAGATTAACTAGTAACACTTGACCAAAATAACAACATCACAAACTTTAAAGTACTTACAAAAGAAGGAAATAAACTAAAGTACAAGTATTATTTTCATGTTTTGTTTCATACTTAGGAAGATTCAAATCAAAGTTTGAATCTTAGGATTTAAGTCTACAAACATGAACACAAGTATGAATATGAAACTTATGAACTTTAAATCTTTTAAAACATTAAGTTTAGAACCATAAACTAGAGAGTTTAGGTTCTTGTTTGTTCTTGTAAATACAAGATAATATGAAGAATTAAACTAGAAAGTTTGATTCTTACAACTAGTAAGTAAACAACAACAAACCAAGTAAGTAAACAACAAACAAGGACAAGTAATTAAACAAGCATATGATGATGATGATGATGATGATGTATGTTTATATTTTAGTTTTTAGGACAAGAAAAAGAAGGAGAAAAGTCTTGAAAGAACTCACAATATGAGAGAAAACTTGAGAGAAAATGAGAAGTAAAATGAAGTGTGTGTAAATGTGAAGTGAACTAGTGAATAAGTAATACAAAAATTGAAAACAAAACCTCCCTTGTACACAACCTAGGCCGACGGTCAAGGGCCAAAAAAGGAAGGGATCAAATGCTCTTTCCTACATGGGGAGGTGGTGAGAGCTTGAAGAAGTAATAAAGCTAAATGGTGTTGGAAAGAGGTGTAAATATACAAGTAACTAGATTCCTTATGACTAATTAATCTATGTTCTTAATCTTAATAATTCATTAGCTTAATGATGGGCTAACTAGTCCATTAAGTGTGTAGGGTGGGCTTCCAAGTCCATGTTCAAATAATAAAAGGGCTCAAGTCCAAGTATGTACCAATTAATCAAATAAAGCCCAAGTAATTAACTAGTAACCTTAGTTAATTAAAAATGATCAATAATAATTAATCATGAATGTAAATAATATTCAAAAATATTATTCGCAAAAAGTACGTGTGTCACAAAGACAAGTCGGGACATGTAAAGTTAAATACGGTAACAAGTAAATGTAATAAAATACATTCATTAATGCGCAAGTATTAATAATAAATATTATTAATAAAGGTTGGAAAAACCAGGGTCGTTACAAACGCGAATTTGATCCAAGAAAAATTGTTTGACTTTTAAAACTAGAAGTTTGACTTTAAAATTCAGATTAAATATAAAGAATTGGAAGATGAACTTTTTCAGATAGCTTACATAAGTCATTCCTAACAAAACCCCATTATTACTTTCTGAAACTTGTTTCAAATTCGAAGGATTGAACAAAAATACACGAACAGGGGAACCGGTTGGGTTTTCTTCACTTCTGTTCTTATTTTTCGAGTTGTAGGAGCGGAGGAATTTGTAAGAGAAGTTAAATGAGCTGATTGTGGTTTTTAATCAATCAAATTTGTTGTCTTGTGATTATTGGAAGTCGATGATTAACATTAGCAGACACAATTAGAAAGAAAGAAAAATGGAAGAAAGAAAATGAAAAAAGGAAACAGACTCGTTTATGATATATACCGATTTGGATTTATTCTGATCTTTAATCTATACTTAATTGATATTAATAATTATTATATATAATAATAATAATAATAATACTTTTAATAAAAATACTAATAAAAACAATAGAAATAATAATAATAATATAAATAAAATATCATTAATACTAATAATAATAATGATAATTATAATAATAATTACAAAATTGATAATAATAATAATATTATTACTGATAATAATACTAAATTGTATTTACTTTTATAATAATAATAATGATAACTAAAATTATACTTTTACTACTACTTATAATAATAATGGTAATAATAATGATAACAATAATTTTAGTAATATTAATAATAATAATAATATAACAAATTTATATTAACATACAAATATTTACATAGACTGAAATATTCTAACTTCTTCATATAATATATATAAATTATTTATATATACATATATATATCTATGATATACCTATAATAGTTATGTATAGAGTTTATGTAAATATTTTATATACTGTATATTTATAAGTATTCATTTTTAACTTTGATTAATATCAATCGACTGACAATTGAGTGTTTACTCACTTCGAAGCTATAAATATTCAATATTCAATATATATATATATATATATATATATATATATATATATATATATATATATATATATATATATATATATATATATATATATATATATATATATATATATATAAATTTATTTTAATACTAAGTTTTATTTTATCTTATATTATTTTACCTATTTATCTCAATCAATTAAATCATATTAAATAGTTATCTTACAAAAGTCACGAGGACATTATTGTAAAGCATGTATTGGGAATCAAACAAGAATCTCCATTAACTTTTGTTTAGTCATCATTAATTGACACTTTGTTCTCATATGTAGATCACTTTTTCATTTATTCCGTATACTGTTAAAAAGATAGATTTCTCAAATCTTAGTAAACTTCACAACAGAGACCCGTAATCATGTCACAATGTATCTGATAATTTAATCATTTGATATTATTTTTTAATCTCGTCGACAAATATAATAAACTTATATTGAAACAAATACGCTCATGTAAACTATTATACATCAAATACTTTGTTAATGTTTTCAATTAATATAACTATATATTATATATACATATCTATACACATAAATGTTCGTGAATCGCCGAGCACGGTCAAAGGGCAATTGATTACATAAATATAATTCCAAAACTTTTGAGACCCAATATTACAGACTTTGCTTATCGTGTCGGAAACATATAAAGATTAAGTTTAAATTTGATCGGAAATTTTCGGGTCGTCACAGTACCTACCCTTTAAATAAATTTCGTCCGAAAATTTGAGTGTGGTCGTCATGGCTAACAATAAGGATGTTTTCATGACGAATATGAGTTAATAAGTAGAGTTTTATCATCATTGAGTAATATAGCTAAAACAATTTGATTACGCGAAGAGTATAAGTGAAGCTATCGCAAGATAGTAAAATGAGTAAATGTAGGTTCGTTTAACCGATGACATAGTTACGATTGATTTCTGGAATTCAAGGGATTTAAATAAAATTTTTGTAATAAGATTTGGTTCTTCGGTGATTAAGGAAATCAGAATCTTCTTTGATTAAATGCAATAATCTGTTTCGATTGCTCTGTCGGATATTTTACTATATATCTACCTCCTTTGTTTCCTTATTTCCACAACTCACACCTTCCATTCTTTCTCCCTCAATTAATATTTTATAGCATTCGTCAATATGCTCCATCCGGTTCTAATCCTTGATACACTCCTAACTTTTATATCCGTCATTCTTCTTTTTCATCTGCCACCGGAAGAATCTATTCACTTCTACTATACTCTCAGTTTTATAGTATTTTTAGTTCTCCCATGTCTTTTTATTGCTATATGCATCGATATATACGGTTTGTAATTTCTAGGTTGTTGTCGGGCTTTATATTTTCCTTTTAAAAGTTCCATGCTTTTGTCTCCTCTTCCCGACTTCGAGTCAAGCGAATAATGGTCTAGAATTCATAGATATGAAATTCGGAATCAGCATAACTAATGCTCTAAGAAAGAAATGGTATGGTACGATCTTGATTTGTCAAATTACCAGAATATCCGAAAAAATAGAACTATCAAGAAAATGTATTCTTAATATGTTTGGAGATTGGGTAGAATGTAAGAGTCGTGTAACATGGCACATGGTAACGTTATGGTCTGTGAATCATCATGATTCATTAGAAACTCAGCATGACTTACTGTAATATAATCACGTTGATCAAGTGTCATTATATTATACTAACTCATGCATCAATTTCCAACACTACTTCAAAACATTCATATTTTAAATTCGAAGATTTACAGAATATAGAAACTAAAACAGTTTCCTTTTATGAGATAACACAGATAGCGCGGAGAGATAATTAATATCGGACGAGAATATTTATGAAGATATCTTCAGAAATATTGAGGACATTGATAGTGAAAGATACGATAATATCTTAGAATTTTAAAATCAAATTCTGATGAAGAAATTCATTCACGATGATTTAGAGCGATTAAGGAGCAAGGTTTTCGCTAAAGATTTCATCAGAATTAGAATCATCAGGATTCTTTATGTACAAGTTTAGTCCTTATGATTTGTCCACAGTCTCCTTCATAATTTCGCATAATCCGCATTTTGGTACTAAATTTTTCATTGAGCGTTTCCAACACTCCATTCTTTATCATCAACTTTTGACTGTTAAGGTCGTTTACAGTTGTTGTTGCTTCATTCATCTTTTTCAACATTCAAAGTATTGATTCGTATATTGGGTGCTTTTCAGAATTTCGGAGTGAAAGATCATAATTCTAATAACTAAGTGTTATATGTATACATATAACTGTTGATGAAGAAACGTTGCGAAATTCAAAAATACTAATTGCTAATTCCCGGTAATTGATGTGGTAATTCTCGTTATAAGATGTAGATGAGTATATGAATAGGTTTTAACGAACAAATATAATGGTTCTTCGGAGAGACTTAAGCCAATGAGTAATGAAGTTGCTGGTAAGTTTACTGCTAATGTGGTGAAATATAAACGGTTCTCCGGTAACGATGAAAAAAGGCAAACTTATATATCGAGGTTATAATAAGACTAATCCGAAGGAAAGTTGAAGTTGATTTGCTGGAGCTGTGACAAAATTTTCTAATTTGAAGAGGGATTGTAAAGTTATTTTCGGTAATAACAATGCCAAAGGAGCTTGCACAGATATGTGTTAAACGTTTACTCAGGTTCTGAGAGTTTTTCAGGTGCATAACTATATGCATCAATCTTTTCTTCTGTAGATGAAGTGCGGTTGGTTCATCCTCTCAATTGAGGTGTTTTTCAAGAATCATGAAAGGTTTGAATGCAGATTGTAATCGTCGAGATACAAATGAGGTTTAAGATGAAATCAAGTGGCAAACTTGAAGAATTGTTTAGTTTCATATGTTATAATCAATATTTTAATTCATTTTAATTGTCCAATATTGATAGTCCACAGTTAGCAGTCCACAATTTGTAGTTCGACAATTCATATATAGCTTAATATATAATATTCAAATTAATTAATACGTATCGTGACCCGTGTACATGTCTCAGACTCGATCACAACTCAAAGTATATATATTATTATAGAATCAACCTCAACCCTGTATAGATAACTCGATCATTACTGCATATAGAGTGTCTATGGTTATTCCAAATAATATATATAGATGCGTCGATATGATATGTCAAAACATTGTATACGTGTCCCGATATTTAAAATGCGTAAATAACAGTATTTAAATGACGATAAATAAAGTGCGTAAAATAAATAACAGAAATTAAATGACGATAAATAAAATTGCGATAATTAAATTGCGATAAATAAACTGCGATAAATAAAATATAATCAGTTAGCTAGGAACAGTTAGCTAGGAACAGTTAGCGTAGATTCTTAACAAAATTTTCTCATAGTTAATTTGTTTGTTTCTAACAAATTTTATTTTGTCCAATGTTTTCTTCATTATGCCACTTGTTGGATTCTGGTAAATCAAAATCCAAATATGAAATTGAATAAAAATGGTTATTGTGTGGTGAACGGATTCGTATATCTGTGGATGTAAATAGGATAGTAAATGACTCTTGAATCAGATTCGAAGAATGTACAATGTAACTTATTAAAGTGAAATCTAAATATTTCTTGGGTATTACCTACCCGTTAAAATATTTTCACCATTAACAGTTTGTACAAAAGAATTTTTAATTACAATCTTTATGAAAATATACTTACATATATATTTTCTTCGGATGTAATCATGAATTGAATGAGTCAATAAGATATTAAACTCATTTGATTTATCGTTAGAACTAGATTACATAATCTCTAAAACTTTAGAAATTACATAATCGCAATGTCGAGCGAAGATAATCGATGTAGAACGATATGTAGAACGAAGATAAATTAGATAGAACGATACGTAGAACGATGATTATGCTCGAGGTACAGAATGAGATGTTGAGGCATGGTTTGTTGATGGTACTGGTACTGTTAATGCCGGTGATGTTGCTGAAGCTGGTAAATTTTGCACCATATTCTCCAAATTGATTACTCGAGCGCGAAGTTCGTTGACTTCTTCTATTACACCGGGGTGATTGTCGGTTCGGACGAGTGGATGAATAAGATCTAGAATTTGAGATAGTATATAATCGTGACGAGATACTCTAGAAATGAGAGAGAAAATAGTATCACGAACAGGTTCGCGGGTAAGTGCTTCAGGTTCTTCGCTAAGAGGTGAATTTGGTTGATGGAAAGGATTGCCTTCTTCTCGTCTCCATTGATTAAGTCGGCTACGAACCCATCAGATGAATTGGGGATGGCTGATTGGTTGATTCATTCCGGTAACACTACTTTCGGAGCTCGAGTGAAACTCTATTTCGGAATAGCTGTCGGAATAACTATCGGAATTGCTATCGGAATCTAAGGGACTCGAACTGGTTGAGGGATTCATCTCGTACGATCAGATGAAGGATTTTCGATAAGAAATAGAATAGGATGTAGATTAGTACCCTGCAATACATAATTTACATATGCATATATAATACTAAAATCCCATAAGTTAGGAGGAATCTACGAAAGCTGTCAGGCAAAGGTAACAATAGCAGATACGCTAAGATAAGAATTTATCTATACACTGTCTATGCAATATAGGCAGTAAGACGTGTCTAGACTTTAAGGATGATAAGCAAATAATTTTCGACACTAAATGATAAGCAAAACTTTTGACATGCAGACACGGTCGAAGTCCAGACCCACTAATGCATCTAAACAACTATCAGTTAGACACACTAATGCAAGACCTGGTTTGCTAAGACCACCTCTCTGATACCAACTTTCATTACAGTGGGGACAACCACCATCCCACCCAGTGCCTTCCCAGCTAACCGCCTGGTGACCACTGAGTGTACCTCAGATACTGATTTTAGGGTCTGCCTCTCGGCTACTGCCAACCCTCGTAAGGGATCGCAAGGAGTAAGAGCCAATGCTTCGTCATAGGTAACACTGTGAGAACCTCCTTTACGACTAACCCGCACCAACAGCATTAAACCAGCTCTGATGCCAACTTTCATGACCCGTCCTAATCCATTTGGACGAATACATTACATTTGGTTACATCGCGAGGTACATGACCTCTATATGATACATTTTACAAACATTGAATTCATTTTTGAAAAGACAATCTTTCATTACATCGAAAGTTGACGGCATGCATACCATTTCATAATATATCCAACTATAATTGACTTAATAATATTCTTGATGAACTCAACGACTCGAATGCAACGTCTTTTGAAATATGTCATGAATGACTCTAAGTAATATCTCTAAAATGAGCAAATGCACAGCGGAAGATTTCTTTCATACCTGAGAATAAACATGCTTTAAAGTGTCAACCAAAAGGTTGGTGAGTTCATTAGTTTATCATAATCATTCATCATTTTAATAGGCCACAAGAATTTCATTTCCAGTTCTCATAAATATACGTCCCATGCATAGAGACAAAAATCATTCATATGGTGAACACCTGGTAACCGACCTTAACAAGATGCATATAGAATATCCCCATCATTCCGGGACTCCCTTCGGACATGATAAATTCGAAGTACTAAAGCATCCGGTACTTTGGATGGGACTTGTTGGGCCCAATAGATCTATATTTAGGATTCGCGTCAATTAGGGTGTCTGTTCCCTAATTCTTAGATTACCAGACTAAAAAGGGGCATATTCGGTTTAATAATTGAACCATAGAATGTAGTTTCGATTACTTGTGTCTATTTCGTAAAACAGTTATAAAAGCAGCGCATGTATTCTCAGTCCCAAAAATATATATTGCAAAAGCATTTAAAAAGGGAGCAAATGAAACTCACAATACTGTATTTTGTAGTAAAAATACATATAACGATATTGAACAATGCAGGGTTGGCCTCGGATTCACGAACTTATATCAAGTATATATATTAATACATATCCCATTTAATCAACTAAGTTTACTTATATTTTATAATTTATTAAAATTAATATCTTTAAATATAATTATACTTATAATAAACATATGATATATAATTTAATTAAAGTTTTATCAATATAATTGGTAATATATAGTTAAAACATATTAGTATGTAATATTAGTTGACTTGTAATATATTTTTATATAGATAACATTTGTTTATTAAAAATAATAATTATAATAATACTAAAAATAATAATAGAAATGATAATAATAAAAATGATAATACTTTTAATAATAATAATAATAATAATAATAATAATAATAATAATAATAATAATAATAATAATAATACTAATGATAAAATGATAAAAAATGTTATATGAAAATAATAATAATAAAAGTGGTAAAAATAATAGTAATAATAATAATAATGTTAGTAATGATAATAAAAATAATAATACTTATAATGAAAATGAAAATGATAATTTTTAATAAAAATAATTTTGTTAATAATATTAATTTCAAAAATGATAATTTTTAAGGATAATACTAATATCATTGTTAGATAAGAATTCTATTAATAAAAATGATAGTAATATTAATAATAATATTAAAGAAAACTAATAGTTTGTATTATTTTCATATTGATAATAATAATAATATTAATAATCTTAATCTTAGTAATATTAGTAATACATATACTAATAACAATGATAATTTTAACATTTTAGTAATAGTACTTTTAATGATAATGGTAAGGATAATAATAATAATCATAACAATATTAATGATGATATATTAATAATAACAATATCCTTAATAATAATAATAATACTTATAATAATGATAATAATGATACTAACAATTGTAATTATAATGATATTACTAATATTTAATGCATTTTAGTATGTTAGTAATCATAATAGTTAACTTAACAATAATAATAATAATAATAATAATATTCAAATTTGTAACAATAATCATAATAATATAATGATGATAATTAATATTTATATTTGTAATAATAATAACAATATTAATAATTATAATACTAATAATAATAACAACATTATGAATGATCAAAATAATAATAATAATCAATATTAACAATAAATATTAACAATAATAATAATTAGAAAATAAAATAGGAATGTATACCCTTGAAAAATCGTTCTAAAAATAATTGCCCAGGACGAGGTTCGAACCCGTGACCTCTCGCACACCCGACAACACCTACGACCACTCTTCTGTCTCTGTCTTTCCTGATTTAATCCTCACCAATTTTTATTTAATCCGCTACACTTTATCATCTTCTTCATCTCCCTCTTAACATAACTAGTCGACCAAAGCTTAAACTAATCAACATAACCCATTTGTTTTTGGATTTCATAATCAGATGTATACGCTTGTAACAATTATTCCAATTAATCAAACACAAAGAAAAAATAAATAAAAATAAATAAAAATAAATAAAAAGAACAGCATATGCTGCTGCCGTCGTCGTTAATATAAAAAAAATTGATTTTTGATTTGGGTAACATTTTACACAGAAATTTCTACATGAACTAGTACTCAAATCGTGTATACAAACTTAAAGAATCCTCAATTTGATTGGAAACAGCAACACTAACGCGAATTTGATCCAAGAAAAATTGTTTGACTTTTAAAACTAGAAGTTTGACTTCAAAATTCGGATTAAATATAAAGAATTGGAAGATGAACTTTTTCAGATAGCTTACATAAGTCATTCCTAACAAAACCCCATTATTACTTTCTGAAACTTGTTTCAAATTCGAAGGATTGAACAAAAATACACGAACAGGGGAACCGGTTGGGTTTTCTTCACTTCTGTTCTTATTTTTCGAGTTGTAGGAGCAGAGGAATTTGTGAGAGAAGTTAAATGAGTTGATTGTGGTTTTTAATCAATCAAATTTGTTGTCTTGTGATTATTGGAAGTCGATGATTAACATTAGCAGACACAATTAGACAGAAACAAAAATGGAAGAAAGAAAATGAAAAAGGGAAACAGACTCGTTCGTGATATATACCGATTTGGATTTATTCTGATCTTTAATCTATACTTAATTGATATTAATAATTATTATATATAATAATAATAATAATAATACTTTTAATAAAAATACTAATAGAAATAATAGAAATAATAATAATAATAATATAAATAAAATATCATTAATACTAATAATAATAATGATAATTATAATAATAATTATAAAATTGATAATAATAATATTATTACTGATAATAATACTAAATTGTATTTACTTTTATAATAATAATAATGATAACTAAAATTATACTTTTACTACTACTTATAATAATAATGGTAATAATAATGATAACAATAATTTTAGTAATATTAATAATAATAATAATAATAATAATAATAATAATAATAATAATAATAATAATAATAATAATAATAATAATAATAATATAACAAATTTATATTAACATACAAATATTTACATAGACTGAAATATTCTAACTTCTTCATATAATATTTATAAATTATTTATATATACATATATATATCTATGATATACCTATAATAGTTATGTATAGAGTTTATGTAAATATTTTTTATACTGTATATTTATAAGTATTCATTTTTAACTTTGATTAATATCAATAGACTGACAATTGAGTGTTTACTCACTTCGAAGCCATAAATATTCAATATTCAATATATATATATATATATATATATATATATATATATATATATATATATATATATATATATATATATATATATATATATATATATATATATATATATATAAATTTATTTTAATACTAAGTTTTATTTTATCTTATATTATTTTATTTATTTATCTCAATCAATTAAATCATATTAAATAGTTATCTTACAAAAGTCACGAGGACATTATTGTAAAGCATGTATTGGGAATCAAACAAGAATCTCCATTAACTTTTGTTTAGTCATCATTAATTGACACTTTGTTCTCATATGTAGATCACTTTTTCATTTATTTAGTATACCGTTAAAAAGATAGATTTCTCAAATCTTAGTAAACCTCACAACAGAGACCCGTAATCATGTCACAATGTATCTGATAATTTAATCATTTGATATTATCTTTTAATCTCGTCGACAAATATAATAAACTTATATTGAAACAAATACGCTCATGTAAACTTATATTGAAACAAATACGCTCATGTAAACTATTATACATCAAATACTTTGTTAATGTTTTCAATTAATATAACTATATATTATATATACATAACTATACACATAAATGTTCGTGAATCACCGAGCACGGTCAAAGGGCAATTGATTACATAAATATAATTCCAAAACTTTTGAGACCCAATATTACAGACTTTGCTTATCGTGTCAGAAATATATAAAGATTAAGTTTAAATTTGATCGGAAATTTCCGGGTCGTCACAGACCTTAGGTTGCTCGGAGGTCGAAACATCCTTCTTTTCTGCTCTTTGCCTCCAATGAAAATTGAACCCTTCAAAGTTCCAACAAACAAAGAACCTCCACCTTTTTAAATCAAAGAAATCACCCCTACATCATCGAAAAGTGCACGAACAACCGCTATTTCCCCTATTCACAATGTTCGTGCAGTCAGGGTCGTCTTGTTTTTTATGGGCCCTGTCAAATAAGAAAAATAAAATCTTTTGTCTACAAAGTTATTTATACACATAAGAATAAATTCAATTATGTAATACGTAATATTTTTAAAACCTCTATAAATAAATGGACAGTATATGTATTGTTGGATTATATTTATGGACCCTTTTGAATTTTGGGCACTGTACAATTGTGCACCCTAAAAATTCGGTCGTGCGTGCAGTTGCTCATCAACTAGGTCCGTAAAACAAAAGACTCGTCATCAGCTAATTCTTGGCTTTCTTTAATGGATGACAAAGAAATGCAAGAATAAACAACCAATGGACCATTGCTTGCTTATTCTTGTGTTTCTTTTTCTTAGTTATATCCAAGGAGGATCAACACAAGTGTTGAGTCCCCAATGTAATTAAGGATTTAATCATGACAAAATAGCAGATATGTATACTAGAATGTTATGTGCAGCCAGCACAGGTTTGTTTATGTATAGACAGCAAATATTGCTGTGTCGAGTGTTTAGTTTGTTGCCTAGTCTAACAGCAGAAGGTAGACAGTATTCTTCAATTAGCACAGGATGTGTACCCAACAATTCAAGAATATCAAATGACTCAGCATAGAAGAACCAGCATGACTGAAAAACAACTTATTACACAAGACAGCTATGCTCCATTACAAGCATAGTGGTTTCCTGAGTGGTCTACATCAATTGTACTATTCAACAGAAGTCAAAGACAAAGTTGAACAGAAAAGGACACGCGTTCGCAGCTGAAAAGTGACCTTACAAGACCACGTGGGAATGCAGAAGTTTAACGCATGTGCAGACATGTGTTATTCTTTGTCAACGCCTAGGGAACACAACATTCTATTTGTTTAATCAAAGAGTGGTGTCAAACCGAATCGGGGTGTTCCTGCAAATAGCTACCAAAGAGGAAAGAACAGAGCACACTCTCTTATGCAGTTGTCCCACAAGTACAGATATCCTATGTACCAGTGGATAATAGAATATTTACACGATTAATAGGACTACTATAGATTGATGTATTCACTATTGTAACAACTAGCGGTGTGGGTTTTATTTATTTAGAGTCTACACGTGTAATAGCTTTAGATAACCTTAATAGCTATAACTTAGGTGAATCTGTATCAACCAACTATCATTTCGCCAAGGATAGTTTTGATTCTTTGTGATTTATATCAATAAAGAATAATCGTTGAAAATTACCTTTGACTCTTATTTAATTTACTTGCATGAATACTAATTAGCTTAAACTGATAAGATAAGCAAAAGAATTGTATTCACCCCCTCTACAATACTCCTGTTGTTAATCAAGGGACCAACAACTGGTATCAAAGCTTCAGTCTTGATAATTTAATATCTTGGATCTGAATTCTCTCATGGCTGCATACACAAACTCAGCTTACCTTGAAAATGGGTCATCCAATAAACCACCTAAGTTTGATGAGGATGAGTATGAAACCTGGAAGGTTAGGTTTCTGCTTCACCTTGAGTCTATTGATCCACTCATGCCTGTCATTGCTACTGATGGTCCATTCATCTCTACTGAAACAATTGATAATGTACCTGCTATAGCAAACACTTCAGTTATTCATGGCAGAGAAGTTGTTCTTCCCCCATCTAGATAGGTGGATGAGGACAGACGTCGTGTTGGACTTGACCCTAAGATCAAAACCTTGTTAGCAATAACCTTACCTAACCATCTGTTTAAACTGATTAAGGGAAAATCAAATGCTAAAGCTATGTTAGACTATCTTGATGTTACATATGAAGGTATGGATGAAGTTAGGAAAATAAGATTATAGCTTTGAAAAGAGAATATGAAATGTTCTTTGCCTACAAAACCGAGACCCTTAAGCAAACCTTTATTAGGTTTAACTCTTTAGTTGCTGACTTGCTCATCTTGAAAGTCACATATACTGACTTTGAACAGATCAACTAATTCATTGACTCACTGCCCACAAAATGAAAACTTGTTACTGACCCATTAAGAACTACTCAGACTTTAAAGAATTTTAACATGTCTTCTCTGTATGGTACACTTTGGAACCATGAGAAGGCAGAGGCCAAACTTGAGCTTAATTTGAAAGAAAACTTTACGTCTGCCCCCACCACTTCAAAATCTACAAAGTCAAATGATACTGCTCTTGTTGCTTCTGCTAAAAAGAAAGCCCAAAAGGCTTTACTGGTTCAAAAGCTGATGGCAGGAGAAGTGTCAGCTGAAGAGGAGGATAGTGGTACTGGGTCTGAGGAAATCAGTGATGATGAGGATGATGTGGAAGGGTTTGCTGAAGGTATGGCTTTGCTGGTAGGTAATTCAAAAGGTTCAATCATAGTATAACCAGCAAACCATACAAAGTGAGTAAGAAGCCAAGTGCTAGGTATGGCAGCAAATCAGTCAAGGGCCCTAAATCTGAGTGTTACAATTGTGGGAAGGTTGGACATTTTGCTGCTGAATGCATGTCCAGGAAACCTTCAACATCACATGTTAACTCCTTCTCAAAAGCTGAAAAGTACAAGAACAAGTACAAAGCAATGAAGGCTCAGATGAAGGAAAGCTCAATGGCTGGTAAAAGGAGAAGAAGCCAGAAAAGGTACTAGTAGCTGAGCATCATGATTGGGATGAAAATAGTTCATCTTCATCTTCTGACAGTGAAACTGATGATGATGGTGCTGGTTATGCTTCTGGTAAAAAGCTGTGTTTGATGGCCAAAGAGGTTGAGGAGTTTGATGAGGATGATAATGGTAGTACATTTGTGGCTGATATGAGGGAAGCTGACCTGAAAAGGGATTCACCTCAATGGAAATCTGAAATGCTGTATAAGGTTGAAAATTTTCGAACTTATACTGATGATGAAAAAGCTGAAATGTTTGACTACCTAAGAATTGACTTAAGCAGAGGCAGCAAACGTGAAAAAGTTTTCAAAACTGAAATTAAATCTTTAAATGAAAAACTTAAATGCAGATATGATGAAATTAAGATCTTGAAAGATGAAATTTCTAAACTTGAAAAAGAAAATTATGCTTTAAAATCTCTTCATTCAGATGCAGCAGTAGTTCAAAACCAGCTTACTGACCTTAAAAAGGTGGTAGCCTCTTGGTGCTTATCTGCTCAACGCACAGCCAAATGCATTAATGGGCAGATACCTGCTCAGGTTGAGGCATTCTTTACTGGTGACTATGATGCTGCTGCTGCTTACGCTAAAGTCACTTTCATGGACCCTGTGCTTGAAACTGATCCTGATGCTATCTTGCCAAATACTTTTGCCAAGATAGTTAATGGTAACAAAGTCTTCACAAATAAATTTATAAGACCTGTTGCTAACCCACCACCTACCATGAAAGAGATAATGGAGGATGAAGAGAGAGCAAGAGAAGCCAGTACCTCAACTGATGAGACTACTGACCCCTCTAGCATCTACTACATGACTCCAAAAGAAAGACGTATTAAAAGGGAAATCACTGAAAACAATCGAAGAAAGTTAAAATTAATTAATTCCCCTTCGTGTTTAAATTTGACTAATGCTGAGCCAGCTGATGAAAATTGTAATGGTCAAATAGTAGCTACAGACAAGCCAGCAAAACGCAATACTAGCAAGTCAAAGGCAACAATCAAGATTCATACTGGTCAACCAGTATCAGCTGACAAGCCAGTAACTTCCCACACTGGCTCGTCAAATAACAAAGGTAAAGCAGTATACCATGATTATGGTACTGGTTCCAAGAAGAAAGCTGCCCTTAAGGGAAAAGCTAAAGTGGACCAAATTGTGGAATCGTGTGATGGGTCGTCGATCACTGAGATAATGACTATTAAGCTTAACCAGCTCATAGCTTCTATAGTTGAAAGCAGACCTGATCTTACTGCCCCCATTAAGTCTGTGTATGGCCACTCACCTAGACCAAAAGTGAGAAAATGCTACAAGTGTGGCAGCAAGTTTCACTTGGCCAACCAATGTACTCAAACCCAAACCCCATCTGCTGCTGCCTCTTCAAGCAAACCAGCAGACAGGAAGAGATCATCAAAGATGACCATTCCAGAACCCATCCTTGGATGGGTTCCCAAAAAGAACTAATCTCTTAGCTACTGTACATGGCATTCAAAACAAGTAGATCTGGTATCTCGATAGTGGATGTTCGAGATATATGACCGGATGTAAGTCCCTGCTGATGGACTATAAAGAAAAGGATGGTCCAGTTGTTTCGTATGGAGATAATTCATTGGGTTGCACATAAGGTTTTGGCACTTTAACAAATGGGAATGTTACATTCTCAAATGTGGCATATGTCGTTGGACTTAAACACAATCTACTCAGCATAAGCCAACTGATAAGCAAAAGTAAGATAGTCCAATTCAGAAGGAAAATTGGCACTATTTCTAATAAGACAGGGAAGCCACTGCTGACAGCAAAAAGACATGAGAACATGTATCAGATTGACATGAACATAGCAGTCACAACAACATATACTTGTTTTTATTCAAAGGCAGCAGACAACCTCAAGTGGTTATGGTACAAGAGACTCTCACATCTCAACTTTAAAGATATTCACAAATTATCTAGTAAAAGTTTGGTGTCTGGACTACCCACAATGTCTTATGTGAAGGACATATTGTGTTCTGGTTATGAAAAGGGGAAGTATCACCATGCTTCATTCAATTCAAAGAAAATTTCTTCTGTTGAGAAACCATTTCACCTACTTCATATGGATCTTTTTGGTCCTGTTAATGTAGCCAGCTGTAGTAGGAAGAAGTATATACTGGTTATTGTTGATGAATATTCCAGGTACACTTGGGTATTCTTTTTGAAGCAAAAGAGTGAAGCTGCTGATAAAATTATCAATTTTATCAAAAGAATGGAACTATTGAATGGGCAACTGCTGAAACAGCTAAGAAGTGATCATGGTACAGAATTCAGAAATGCAACTTTAGAAGAATTTTGTGCTGACAAAGGTATTTCACAAAACTTTTCTGCTGTGAGAACACCACAACAAAATGGTGTTGCAGAAAGAAGAAACAAAACTCTCATTGAATCAGCAAGATCTATGTTGGCTGAGTCTGGGCTGAAGAATTCATATTGGGCAGAAGCTGTGAATACTGCCTGTTTTACCCAGAATAGGTCTTTAATTGTGAAAAGACATCAGAAGACTTCTTATGAAGTTCTCAAAGGAAGAAACCCTCAATTTCATTTCTTCATGTATTTGGCAATCCCTATTACATTCTAAACAATAGGGACCAGCTTGGTAAGTTTGATGCTAAAGCTGATGAAGGTATATTTCTTAGATATTCTAACGTGTCAAAGGCATATACGGTTTTCAACAAGAGAAGGGGATGTTTTAAAGAATCCATTAACATTACATTTGATGAAACTGCCCTATTTCATCTTCTGGCCAAGAGGATGAGGAGTTACTATTTAAAGAGCCTACTCAGCAAGCTCTTGATGATGAAGAAGAACTAGCAGCAACTCCTTAACCAATCTATGTTGCTGGTTCTCTGATGATGAGATGGAATATTCTGTTCCATCTGTGTCTAAACCATGTGGACCTACTGGCTCAACTGAAGTACTACAAATTGAACAAAGGTCTACTGGTTCTGAAGGATCACAAGCTGGTACTGGTTTCACTCATAATGAACAGCTATCCTCTACTGCTGCTCATACTGCTGAACCAGCTGATGATCAAGATACTGTGTGTTCCACAACAAGCTCACCTGTTCACAACACTAGATGGATAAAGGAGCATCCAATTGAGCAGGTTATTGGTAATCTGGCTAGTGGTGTTAAGATAAGGAGACATCCAACCAGTAACTTTTGTATGCATGTAAACTTTGTATCTACCATTGAACCTACATGTCCAGAAGAAGCAATCAAAGATCCTAGTTGGGCAAGAGCTATGCAAGAAGAGATCTCCCAGTTTGATATAGGGGTGGTCAGTATTTGGTTTGAAACCGTGGAACCCGAAAACCAAACCGAAACCAAACCGGAAAAAAACCAAACCGAATTTGATAAACAGTTTTCGGATCGCGTCAAACTGAAACCGAATTTGAATTCGGTTTTCGGTTCGGTTTTCAGTTTTGAAAATTCTGAATACGGTTTAACCGAAAACCGATTTCAAAACCGAATTCAAAATTTTTATATATTTAATTTGTATATTTATGTTTTAGTGTCATCATAATTTAGGATCCAATCAATAAAATATATTCTCACCTATTTGAAGATTTGGTAGCTCACATTATAATTATGTTACTTAAATTATTATGTTCTTTTTCTCAATAACAGAAGCAGTAAACGTCATAATTAAGCTATAAATATTAATAAATCATCGAATTCTTGATAATTTAATAATACGTCATTGTTTTAGGATATAAATAACTAAGACATCAGTATCGCCATAATTAAACTACCAACGTTCTCAGTTTTTTCATAATATTCGGTTTTAACCGAAAACCAAACCGAATCCGAATTTGAATTCGGTTTTCGGTTTGGTTCGGTTTTAACTTTGAATTCGGTTTTCGGTTCGGTTTTCGGTTTTGCTTTTCGGTTCGGTTTTCGGTTTTGCCTAAAAAAAATTCAAAACCGAATACATCGAACCGAATAAACCGAACAAACCGAAAACCGAATCGATGAACACCCCTAGTTTGATAGGAATATTGGTACCTAAACCTGATGAAAAAACAAAGAAGATCATTAGTACCAAGTGGGTTTTCAAGAATAAAATGGATGAAGATGAGATTATTGTTAGAAACAAAGCTAGATTGGTAGCTCAGGGTTTCAAATAGGAAGAAGGATTGGATTATGGAGAGACATATGCACCAGTGGCTAGGATTGAAGCTATTAGATTGTTCTTGACATATGCAGCTAAGATGAACTTTAGGGTATTCCAGATGGATGTTAAGTCTACATTTCTAAATGGGAAGCTGCAAGAAGAAGTCTATATCAAACAGCCTCCTGGTTTTGTAAGCAGTAAATATCCAGACCATATCTACAAGTTAGACAAAGCTCTATATGGCCTAAAATAGGCACCAAGAGCATGGTATGAGACACTTCATGTGTATCTCACTGGTATAGGTTTTAAAGTTGGAACAATTGATACCACTCTATTCTCAAAGGAGATAGATAGTGATCTCTTGCTGGTACAGATATACGTGGATGATATTATTTATGGATCTAAAAATGAAAAACATTGTCAAGATTTTTCAAAACTTATGTCAAAGACATATGAAATGAGTTTACAAAGAGATTTGCAATACTTTTTAGGATTGCAAATTAAACAACTTGATGATGGGATTTTTATAAGTCAAGATAAATATATCAAATATATGTTAAAGAAATTTGGTCTGACTTATTTAAAAGATATAGGGATTCCAATAGCAGCATCTATCAAAATAGATGCTGATCCCAATGGTGAACCAGTCAATATTACTGAATATAGAGGTATGATTGGGTCCCTAATTTATCTTACAGCTAGCAGACCAGATATTATGTTTGCCACATGTCTCTGTGCCAGATATCAAGCTAATCCTAAAGAGTCACATTTGCTGGCAGTTAAGAGGATATTTAGGTATCTGAAAGCTACTGCCAAACGTGGTCTTTGGTATCCCAAAGACCAGGATTTGAACTAATTGGGTATTCAGATGCTGATTTCGCAGGATGTAAAACAGACAGGAAAAGTACTACTGGTGGTTGCCAGTTACTGGGTGGTAGGCTAGTCAGCTGGAGGAGCAAAAAGCAAAATACTGTGTCCACATCTACTGCTCAGGCAGAATATATTTCTGTTGGGAGTTGTACTGCTCAAGTACTGTGGATGTAAAGCCAGCTGAAGGACTATGGTGTTCATGTTACAAAAACTCCAATCTACTGTGATAACACCAGTGCAATTTCCATCACCAATAATCATGTGATGCATTCAAGGACAAAGCACATTGATGTTCGATATCACTTCATAAGGGATCATGTTCAAAAATGAGATGTGGAGCTTCACTTCATTTCATTAGACCAGCAGTTAGCAGATCTTTTCACAAAGCCCTTAGATGAGAAACGTTTTAACTACCTCATCTCTGAGCTGAGTATGCTTGAACTCTAAAATAAAAGACAATTTTGTTGGTGTGCTGGCTCTACAACATGTAGGGCAAACCAGTAAGTCACAAGTTTTTACTTACTGCCTACATGTTAAACAATCAGCACAACAATGTCTTTTATGTCATGGTTATACAATGTCCATAATGAAGTAATAAATAGCTCACAACATTAAAATGATACCTTCAAAACTGGAACTCATTTACTCCCATTGATTTAAATTAAATTGATATCGCATATTTAATACGCGTTTTCCTTAGCGATATCGAGCACATTTTGGTCCTTTTGGATACGATTTGGTGTTATTCCGATAAGTGTTTGAGTTCTAAGACTAAGAAGATGAAATTTGAAGTTATTTGATGGTTTTAGTGATTTTCTATGGAAACGAGTGAAAGAGATTAGTTCGATTCGAGTTTGGGTGGTTTTACTGAGTTGTACAGTCCGGATTCAGCAAAAAGAGCCTGGAGCGCCGCTCAAAAGCATGGAGCGCCGCTCCAGTAGGCAGAAAAATCAGTTCGAAGGGTTTTGGAATTTAACAGATCGATTTTTAGTTATATGGAGCGCCGCTCAATATGTGGAGCTTCGCTCCACCTCCAGTCGACTTCAGGATTTTGGTATTTAAAGCCCGAATTTTTACCCTAATTAATCATTCTTGCATCCAGACGAATTCCAGCAGCTTTTTGACGAAAAAGGGTGATTTTTGGGGAATCCCAAGATCATTCTAACACATTAATCATTCCGGAAACGCGTCTCGATCCGTTCATCATTCAAGAACACAATTTTTATTAGGTTTAATTCTTATCATCATAATGAATACTCTTAATTGTTTATTTGTGATTTTGGTTTTAGCCATGATTGTTGGCTAAGCACTTTAATGTTTGTCTTGATTAAATATTCGTATGTGTTTGGATGATACTTTAACGTTTAATTTGATCAATGCATGATAATTATGAGTTTTGATTAAGAACCATTCTAATGGGATTTGATTATTGTTACTAGGCTTGATTAGTGATCTTGTTTGAACAAAAGGAACCCTGTTTCAATTTAGTGAACTAATTTCCAATTGATTTGTCTTAACCAATTGGGTGCTTACTGGACCAAGGGGGTAAATCGGGTAACATAGATTGAACAAAATAGGGGTGAATTGTGTAGAGCGAACGCGTAACCAATTGAATCTTAATCTTATAATTAGCTAATTACTAAGTCACAAACGAAAGAGATCTTTGGTGAAAGGGAACCCTAAGCCAATAAATCCTAGTTTGACATGTTTGCTAAAAGAGAACTCTGGGTAAACCGACTATGTAGTTGCATGTATTAATAAATTGAACTAGTGCTTAATAACAAATCATCCGACACTGCGAATAGGAGATCTAGGCGAACATTCTTTTATCTATTAAATTCAAATATCTTTACTTTTCGTTGAGTCTGCATTTATTTTCTATAAACTTAAAAACCCAAAAATATTGTCTTTTACTTTTAATCTATCCTTGATTTGGCTAATCGTTAAATAGCCACAAAACAAATTATCTCGTCCTTTCAATTTTTATGGATTAACTTAGGTTATTTTTATTAGTTGCAATCTTAATTCTCACGTTAAACTGTCCTTGGAACGATTTCGGAATTACCAACTTTATACTATTGCACGATCGGGTACACTGCCCGTTAGTGTGTAGTAATCTTTAAACCGGCGTTTTCCAGAGATAAATTATATACTAGATTTTACACATCATAAATACACGACATATTAAATATAACCAAGAATTTTTGTATTTAATACAAACTTTATTTTGTGGTCTTTAACTTCAATTTTTGAATTAAAACCTACTGCATTTAATGCTTAATGTGAGGTATGAGTGTTCAAGCCGATTAAACGTCATGTCAACAGTCTGTGTCCCCTTGAAAACATGCCAGCCTGTCAAATTTGCCCTCTCTCCTGCACTTTTTCACCAATCAGAAAGGTTAAATAGGGTGATTCATTTTCCATAATAACCTTCGGTTATTAAACTTTCAAATTTACCTTTTTCTCTCAAAAAATCCCCAAATCTTCAAATCATTCAAACATTCATCTTCTAAAATCATCAATGGCAAACCAACAACAACAATCACAACCTATTAATAACCAACCTGAGGAACAAGTACAACAGCAACAATAACCTGAGGAACAACAACCAGTACTGCAATAACAACAACCACCACCGGCACCGGAGGAGCAGGCACCATTGTTCAACCTGCATCCAAGCCTTGTACAGGCTGAAAATGCACCAGATCATGCACTTATTCACCTATCAAGAGGCAATGCTGCTCATGCCCTCTCAATCCCCAAGTCCAAAGCTAACATGGGCTATGAGACGATGATCGAGTACACAAGGCGTTCTCCACTTGCTAGAGCTATCACCGGAGTTCCTTCCAATTTATATTCATCCTATTTAGGTAGATTTCGGTACACAGCTACCCTGACCAACACTCCACAGGGTACACCATGTGTTCATGTCATGGTTACTAAAACCCTAACTTGCTCCGTCACTGTCGATGCTATTAAACAGGCCTTACAATTGCCTGGTGGACCATTTGTTGCTTCACCTTTCAGTAATGATGTTAGAAGGGCAATGTTGGAGATCATCAGATATGCTGGTGCTGTGGCCCACAGCCCATTAAGGAAGCATATACCACCGTTGTAGTACTATTTCTTTGGCTTGCTGACCCAGTGCATCAGCCAGAAGTCTGGTAGTTTTGATCAATGCTCAGATTTTGAGCTTCAAATCGGTCATGGGTTGTTGTTCAACAGAAACATCGATTATGCTACAGAAATTTACTTGAGGTTAAGGGAAATGGTGCTTGCACCCAAAAGAGCACATATGATCCCCTTTCCACGGTTTTTGAGCCTTGTGTTTGAAAATGAGCTGGATGATACTTACCAGAAAATTACTGATGAATCATTTGACCTTCCATTGAAACAAGGGAGGATGACAAAAGCAGCACCAGCTGCTCCACATACTGGTCTAACGCCAGGAATGCTCGAGTATCTTGCTGCTTGGGGTGGAGCTACCCAAACGACTACCTCTGGTAGTGCACCAGCTGAGGGGGAGGGACCTCAGCGCAAGCCAGCTGTCCAACAAAAGAAGCCAACTACCACAACTAGAACAGCCACCGTCTCAGATACTGGTAAAGCAGTAGTTGTATTAGAATCTAGTGCTCTCTGATCATAAAGAACAACCATAGTCTTATATACTGACTACCCACTTCTAGTGTTGGAATCCGTTGCTCATCTATTTCTTGGTAACAGTCAAATCCAAACGTGCAAAAGCTGGCTCCAAGCATGCCACAGGGGACGTTGCACCAGTCTCAACTGCTGCTCCTGAAAAGGATGTTGCTATGGAACCTGGTGCGTCTCTAAACCAAACAGCATAAATCACTAACATAATTGCTAACTTAAAAAATGAAAGTGGAGTTGAAGGTATAACCTTTGCTCCTAAGCTGACTAGTTTTAAAACTAGTGTTAAGAAGAGTAGCAACCCATACTCTTCTAACCAGGCACTTCCACATTTTTCAAAATTGTACTTCAAGAAATATCCTCTGCTGACAGTACAACCAGCAGAGAACATAACTGACCCCCAAAGCAGACTTGAGCTGGGTCATCATCGTGTTAAACCAGCTCAGGCTAATACATAGCCTAAATGTTACTTGGATCATGATAAGAGTCACACTCCTACTTTAACACCGGCCAAAACTCTTACACAGTTTGGGTCAACATGTGTTGCCAATGAGTCAGCAGAGTCACAGCTGCACTTACAGACACCTTACTCTGTCTTAATTAAAGGGCTGACTAAACCACCAGTCTGTCTCCAGAGACCAACACCAGATGCAATTGTTGAGTTAAATTTATTTGGTTCTACAGTTGCTAACATAAAATGTTCTTTTGTTTCAGTTTTAGTAGGGTAGATGAACAGGCAGAAGGGGAGCATGAAAGAAATCCTATTATGTTTACAGGTTATGAAGCTGGTACTGATGAGCTCTCTACTTCTGCTACTGGTATTGGTGCTGCTGATTTTCCTACTAGTAGTGCTGATACTAGTATTGTTGCCCCTACTGCTGCTGGAGCTACTGGAGATGAAGTGGTTGATGTATCTACTGCTTTTACTGTTGATGAGGAGATGGATACTGCCAATTTTTCTGCTACTCCTCCTATTATCTCTAGTGCCACTGCTTCAACTACTGTTCCAGAAATGGTTGATGAAATGATTGTTGAACCTCCTCCTGCTCTTGAAGAGGTTATTGATAACATTGTTAAGGAGGTTCTTGTTCCTGATCTTGTCACTGAAACCAAGGGTGACAATGTCTTAACTACTGATACTGCTGCTGATCTTACTGCTTCATCTGATATGGAGTTTCAATCCATCACTCCCAATGTAGCAAATGTTATAGTCATCCCTGGTTCAGATTCTGGTGAACATGATGTTAATTTGGATGCTGGTACCTTTGCTGCTACTACCACTGATTCTACTTAGGCTTTTGTTTCTGGTGACAAGCCTAAGTATGTCTGCAAGGTACCAGATCCAGATGAAGTGGTGCCCAATTTTATTTACAGGGGAGCCTCTATCATCCCCAAAATTGCACTGCTAGTGGATCAGCTGACTATTGATCCACAAAGTGCATTAGTTTCAGCCAGCAAGCTACCTAATGAGGAGCTGACTGAACTACTTTCTCAGCTGGATCAGCCAGCACGTGAAGAAGTTTATGAGAGGTTGGCCTCACTGGAGAAAATTAATGAACAACCCTATTACCATGTTTTTGGCATGGCTCCAGCTGCTTCTCCATGGCCTGGTACATGGAGGCCTCTTAAGTTCATCCGTGATCCAAATACTGGTAAATACATAATGCAAGACATTCCTGAATCGCCAGTACCTTCTAATTCATCAGCTTCTTCCTCATCATCTTCTTCATCTAATGGTGATGCTGATAAAGATACTGGTAAGGAAGAGCCAGTCGTTCATGATAATGTGACTGGTTCTAAGGATACACCAGTGGATCTGGATGATGATACAACTAATGATGCTGCTGCAAAGGATACAAGTGGTTCTAAACCTTCGGTGAAGGTAAAAATGATGGTGATCATGGTGATGAGTCAGACTCTGACCTTCCACCTCCACCACCTCATGGAGGTACTCCTATTGCTGCTATTACTGAACAGCCATCAACCAGCACAGCTGATGTTTCTGATATAGCTGGGCTGTCTACTATGGCTGTCTACAGGACTGTTGCTAGAATCACTCCTGATATCACCAAAACCATCAGGGAAACTCTAGTTGACTGCATGAATGACGTTATTTGATGAGCTAGTTGTATCACCACTTCTGTTATTGAAACCCAGCTGCATCAGGTTACTACCTTTGCAGATCTAGTAGTTGATATCATACGCCACCACTATGAAGAAGAAGATCAAATTAAGCAGCGAATCATCTCTCACAACGAGTATACTGATCATATTACCCATCTTCAAGCAGAACTAGATGCTGCTTATCGAAGAAATCAATTTTTGAATGAAGAGAAAAGGGTATTGGGAGAGAGATTAGAATCGCAGGAATAGAAGATGGCTACAATGATTCCTGCTTCTGCTTATGTTACTCGGGTAGAGACAATGCAATGCATGGCTGCTCTTCAAGCTGAAGTTAGAGCCAGTGTTAATCAAATGGCCATGGGTGTTGCCAGGAATGAAGTCAGAACTTCAATCCTATGTCTTAGGCAATATGGTGTGGACCTGGAGCTCACCTGTCTCCTGCTGATGCTGACTGGAACAACTTTGCTTATTCAGTTCCCCGAGTCAGACAGTGATCTTGATGTAAGTGTTCTCCCTGACCCTACTTCTGCCCCTGCTGATGACAAAAAGAGGGAGAAGCAATCTAAGAAACATAAAAAGAGAAAACAATCTGAGGGGGAGCATGAGCATGAGAAAGCTCCTAAACAGCAGAGGAGAGATGGTGATGATGATGGTGGTGATGGTGCTGATCAGAAAATACTGGCCCTAAGCCTAGCAACGCTCATACTGAAGCAGGTGTCAAGGCTGCTGGTGAATCTCAACCCTAGTATGCCTGCCACATATGTGGATGATATTAGTTCTGGCAGTAAGCCCAGTGATGTATCTGAACTGGCTTTAGCTAATTCTTTTGTTGTCTCTCAAACTATTGAAAGAAAGATGAAAAGAAAAATGGAGAGGCATCAGAAGAGAAAGCAGGACTTAAAGATGCTTTCAATGCTAGATTCGAGGCCTATGCTACACGAAAAAGACATAGAATTGAGCATAGGAGAAGCCTCAGTCTTGAAAAGCTTGAAATTTACAATGAACTGCTCAGCATTGATCAATACAAGAAATATACTTTAAAGAGAAATGCTAAGTTCATGGTGAAATATGGTAGAAAGAAGGCAAAGCTGTATGCTGAGCGAGTAGAAAGAATAAAAAAGATGACACCTGAAGAGATGTAAAGATATTTGGATTCTAATAGGTCAGGTAGAGAAAGAGCTGATGTGTTTATGAAATGGCTGGATGGTATGATGAAAACCAGCCAATATCCTCAACCTGCTTCTTCTGCTCAGCCAGCTGCATAATCACAGCTAGTAGAGATCATCAACCTTGAAGATGATATAGAAAAGCCAGCAAAGACATCTCTGTCTATTAATGAGGGGAAGTATCTTGTAATCACTCCCCTACTGCCTCTACCAGAACCAGTATCAACACAAGAACCACGAGCTGTACCCAAGCCTATTAATAAACAAAGGGTAAAATCTGCCCCTAGGGACAACCAGCCCCTAAGGAAAGAGCCCTTATTTGAGGCAGCTGGTAAAGGTACTATGACAGTTATACCAGCTGATACTAATCATTCAGCTGGTACTGAAGACACAGCAAGGAGTGCTGTGATTGAAGACCCAGCCAGAAGTGTGCTGCTGGGTGAAACAAGAGCTGAAGACCCAGCAAAGGATGATGAGCTGGGAGCTAAATCTGATAACGATTTTGCTTATGCTGCTATCTTTACAGTCTGGGGTAGGGGCAGCTCAACTTTTATACTATCACCAATACCTACACACACTCTTACTTATTTTGATAGGACACTGGATGAACGTCATGACTTTGAACCAGTGGGTCCTTCTAGCACAGCAGAATCACCTTTTGTATATCCTCCATATTCCTCAAAACCAAATGATAAACATACTACTTGGGAAGATGACTCAGCTGCAAAAAGAAAGCCTGACATAAGAAAGATGAATCCAGATGAAAGATAGGCTTATAAGCTTAAGATCACTGTTCCTGAGCTGCTAGAACAAAGAGCAGCAGGAATACCAGAAAGAATACACCATATCAGACTGTTGTATCATCCACTTGACCAACAATTATACATTAATGGCATGGAGTTCAACATTGATATAGGTATGTACTTATACAACAGTGGTTAAAGGCTCTACAATGATGAGGAGAAAGCCCTCTTTTATGAGGCTTTGCAGCTGGGTATGGACTTAGAGCAATATTTCAATGCCTTGACAACTAATGAAGGCAGGCAATTGATTGCAATAGCAAAATCCCTGAACATCATAGTGAATGAATACATTACAAGTATTTAACTTGAACAGTAAAGAAGTGATAATGCTGAGTATGCTGAAAGGCTGAGGCTTAGGGAAAAAGAAGCTAAATTGGTTGCTGACAAAAAACAAGAGGCTGCATCTCTCAAGTTAGCAAAAGCCATAGTCAAAGCTCAGGACAAGGTATTTGATAAACTGGAATCTGCTGAGAAGGTACCTACTAAAGCTCCTATTGAAACTGAAAGAACAAAGGAGCTATCTGACCATTTCTTTAGGAGTAAGTATGCTGATGTGATGACCAGAAGATCTAATACTGGTAAGATCATTAAAGTGCATAAAGGAATAAAGAGGTCCTTCAGTGTTAGCAGGGACAATAAAGTCTATAAGAGGGTAGATTACACGAATCTAAAAACCTCTGGATTCAGTGAATGGATGGAGATACTGCAGTACTTCATTGATAAAGGTAAAAGTGCTCTCAAAGATACAATCAAACCTGAACTTCAAGAACTCTTTGATAAAGCAGCTAAGTATGGGAATGCACCAAAAGTGATAGTAGAAGAAGTTCTATCACAGAAGCCTAAAAGAAAGAAATCTATTGGTGCTGGCCTACACTGTAACATCTCGCCTTTTTCCGTTTACTTTCTGTTTAATTATTTAAAGTCCGTTATATGATTATAACATCTTTCGTTAATACGCATTTTAAATTATCTCATTTAGGTAATTCACGCACCCGCTTTTAAACTCGAGGGACTAAAGTTGCCAAATGACTAAAGTTTTGACTAGGTCAAAGTGGTCAACCTCACTCTCATCCATTCATTCCCTCCTTCTCTCTTTCAATACTTTAACTTTTTACTCTCAAACCCTCAATCAAAGAATCATCATCCATTTTAAATCTAGCAAGTGTTCTTCAAAACAAATTGCATATTTGGAATCCTTGGAACTTCCTCTTCGAATCCATACTAACTTTATTGCATTTGGGTAACTTTCTAAAATCACTAGATTCTTTGTTCTTGATGTTTTTAACTTATAAAAGTGTTAATTAGTGTCTATGGCTCAAGTCTAACATGAATATATGATTTGTATGCTCGATCTTGTGTTTTAGTGTAACTAGCATAAACTTGAAAGTTAGTGTGTTTGATTGTGTGATTTGGTTGCTTAAATGTTGTTAAATGTTAAAAGTTCATGTATTAAATGTGTTACTAGCATCACTAGCTTCAATTTGATGTGTAGGTTGACTTGGAAAGACTCCATAAACTTCATTGCTAAATTTGTGATTTTGGGTTAGGGTTTGATAGAAGTAAAATGGAATTTAAATGCATTGAATGCTTTGAAAGGTTAATTGTAAGTGTTTATTAGCATTGTATGCATGATTACCTACAAAACGGCGTATTATATGTGTGCATTTAATTCCCGAATCATAAATGTGCATTTATGAACTTGAAGGTATTTATGATGAACATTAAATGAGCATTCAACTTGGATTTTGATTTTTATAAATGATGTTTTTAATTGATGAAAGGTGTTTAGTTGTGTTCCTCGTTAAATTACCTTTCCAACGATGTATGGTATGCGTTTTAGGTGTTTACGGTTCATTAGTTATGATAAATTGAAGTTTGGTCCGAGACTTGTAAAATTTTTAAGCAGTTTCACTGAATCAGATAGGGATGCGGCACAACTGCCTTGGATGCGGCACATCTGCTACTGATGCGGTGCATCACTTGCAGATGCGGCGCATCTGAAGGCTGCTGTCCAAAATTTTTTATTTTTTTTCGTTTAATTCCCGCTATGCTATACATGTCCGATTAACATGAAACTTGGCCAACATACTTATATATGCTTATCCTTCATAGAAAAATTGTCGGATACCCGAGCCGACCCCGTTGACTTTGACTTTGACCAAGTTTGACTTTTAATCAAACTTAACCGAACACTTATGCAATCGTTTCTAACATGCTTTTATACTTGAATCTTGCTAGAAACTTGACAATTTGATTCACATGCTACATTAATCGAGTCGTAACGAGCCATAGGACTAATTGAACATCTTTGACCAACCGTGTTTACCGTTATTGATACAACATACTTGTTTAGGTTAAGACTAGCACTCGTTCTTGCACACGTTACTTTGTGAAGTACTTTATTTTACTCGTGCACTCAAGGTGAGATCATAGTCCCACTTTTACTATTTTAAACTTACATTTGGGATGAGAAAACATAAACGTTTCATTTTACAAAGTGAACACAAGTATGAAAACAAACATTCTACATACGAGTTAGAACAAAAATCCTCAATTCGATTATCATTAGTTACACTTACCGGGTGTAAGCGAGAACTTATGTTGTATGGCCATATGGTTTTGACAAACCCTCATTCGGACGGTTCGCTACCGTTACTTCGGATGAAATATATTTTCGAAAACAGTGTATGTTCTAACACTATTGTGATGGGGTTCTATGGAGGGAAAGTTAAGTCTTGATAATTGGGTGCTCGTGATAACAATTTTTGGAATGGTTTACTATTATTGAAATGATATAAATCTTGTGGTTCATTTGTACTTACTTACTTACTTACTTAAACCTATAATTTCACCAACGTTTTTGTTGACAGATTTCTATGTTTTTCTCAGGTCCTTGAACGTTGTGATACATGCTTCCGCTCATTATTTTGATACTTGCATTGGATGTTGAGTATATATGCATACATGGAGCATCTTTTGACTTTATCTTAAACTGTGTCGCATAGGTTTCATTTGTACTTATAACTTTCTAACGAAACTAATGGTTGAACTATTCTTGCAAACTTTGAAACAACCTTTACATTTGAAATGAATGCGACATATTTTTGGTCAAACGTTATTTTAAAGACTTATGACCACGTAACATGACCTAAGTAGATGGCGCCGTCAATGACAATTTTGTCGGGTCGCTACACACACAGAAGAGATCTCATCTGATCAAGCATAGAATAATCGGGTCGGGTTCGGTCCATGCTTGACATCAATAAAGGGGGGATTTAAGGGTCAATTAAGTTTAACTCTCCGGTCCGGAGTACCGTGAATAACCCCTTGCGAGATGATGATCTCAACAGGGATGGTTAAACGTTAGACCCACCATCAGCGGGTAGTCTGGTCCTTGATGGCTCGCGCAATAGGGTAGGATTTATGTTCGAGGAACGTTACCTGTAGTGAAATGCTATGAGTCCGGTAGCGTAGGTATATTTGCGATATGCACTACTGTTCTTAGAATATATGTGTGTGTGAAGGTGGAGAGTCCAGATCCCTTGTTCTGTGAACGAAGTCTTGTATTTATAGGATAACCTTTCTTGTCTTCTATTACCACGTAATGAGACTAAACAGATCGTGACCTGCAAATAGTACGTTCTCAGGCGAGCTGGTCCGAAAAAAGTAAAAAGTGTTCTTGTCGGCTCTGACTCTTATCTGCCAGGTGTCCTCTGCCATCCACAGCATCGCCCGTCATGTGGCCGCTGCCTATGCGTGCTTACATGGATAGCACGATGCAATAAGCATAGCCCTTCAGGCCACAGCATCGCCCGTCATATGGCCGCTGCCTATGTGCGCTTACCAGGATAGCGCGATGCAATAAGCATAGCCTTTCAGGCCTTGGCATGAGCTGGTAATTCCTAGTGGCATTGCTGCTTGATACGCTATACGAGCTGATCGGGTATGCGTATCATTAATTCCCCCCAGTTCAATGGTATGTGCAGCTTCGGCGCATGGCGTTGAACTCAATTTGTATCTATCGTTCAATGATGCGCATATTTATGTTGTGGGGCGTTGAACTTGACTCGTAACTATCGTTCAATGGTGCGCGCCGGTATAGCGCGTGGCATTGAACTCGACTCGTAACTATCGTTCAATGGTGCGCGCCGGTATAGCGCGTGGCGTTGAACTCGACTCGTAACTCTCGTTCAATGGTGCGCGCCGGTATAGTGCGTGGCATTGAACTTGTAACTCGTTCTACTACTCTTCGCTGCGCGCCACCTTTTTTTTTGTATTTAAAAATTATTTTGTCCTGTTGCATTAAATGCAGAAAACCGAAGCGACGGTTTGTCAGATGCTACAGTTGTCATCCCGCCAACTTCGCCGCCTTTGGCTTCCTCCTTTCTATCTTCCGACACGTGGCTTAATCTCCGCCCTAGACATTTTAACAGCCAATTTTTAACTTCCCTTGGGGCCTCTTTCAGGTTTTTACTCTCCTATAAATACCTCATAATCACCTCTCTCTGTTTTTTACTTCAACTGTACTCCTCGTCTCCGTGCAAATCTTATCAGCTTACTACTTCGACCTCGTCTTTTAGCTTTTTCAGATTAGCGCCTACTTAGCCTCTCTTCTTACGATTCTTTGATTTATTTGTTAATAGATGGCGTCTTCTTCCTCTACTTCTGAGCCTCCTAATTGCGAGGTTATCAAGTCTATTATGACGCAGCGCAAAGTCGCGCAATTGGTGGAGTGGTACCCACCTTTGGCTGATTTGAATCCTGTAGCGCCCCTAGCTGGTCAGCGCGCTAGTGACGTTATCAATGGTAAGGTTACCGTATATAGGCAGGTTATGCTGGATGGGAATGTGCGCTATCCTCCCACTTCTTTCTTCATGGAGGTTCTTAGTCACTTCAATGTTGGCATCGGACAGTTGCATCCTTATAGCGCATGTCGCGTTATTCTCTTCGAGATGATTTGTCGCGTTATTCACTAAACTTGTTTAAGAACGTATTTTCATGTCGTAAGAATCAACAAAGCTGGTATTCTTTCAACAATAGGATTATGTTTATAGGGCGCTTGAAAGTCGGGGTGCACAGGAAGTGGAAGAACTCTTTCTTCTTTGTCGATGATTCATTTATTCTGCTCGCATATAGAAATATCTGCGCGTGGCATAACGTTAGGCCTCCCCTTTCTCCGGTTGAGCGGCATAGACTTGCTCACTTTTATAACCGCGAACTCCCCATCCGTCCATATAGCTCCGATATTTTACGGGTTGCTAGCATGCGTCCCTATCCGCCTGCCATGCCGGTTATCTTAGATGCTGATGATAACGGTAGGTGGCAGATAGGCGTTATTTTTGTATTTATTTTCTTTTCTATCACTTGTGTCTAACTTAGCATGTCTTATTTGCAGAGATGCGTCTAGACAGACTTCTTGCTTCGCGCGACATCGAGGGCGTTCATACTGAGACGCCCAACATGAAGAATCAGGGTGACCAGGACATGGACATCGACGGGCAAGTCCAGGGTGGTGCCGCTATTGGCGCCAGCGGATCTGGTAGCGCCAATCAGCGCGAGAGTCATACAGGTGATGACTCTCATCAGACGGACATCGAAGGGGGCAGGGCAATGTCCCACGGATGGTGCCAAATGATCAAGCATAGAATAATCGGGTCGGGTTCGGTCCATGCTTGACATCAATAAAGGGGGGATTTAAGGGTCAATTGAGTTTAACTCTCCGGTCCGGAGTACCGTGAATAACCCCTTGCGAGATGATGATCTCAACAGGCGTGGTTAAACGTTAGACCCACCATCAGCGGGTTGTCCGGTCCTTGATGGCTCGCGCAATAGGGTAGGATTTATGTTCGAGGAACGTTACCTGGATATCAAGGATGTCTAGTGAAATGCTATGAGTCCGGTAGTGCGGGTATATTTGCGCTATGCGCTACTGTTCTTAGAATATATGTATGTGTGAAGGTGGAGAGTCCATATCCCTTGTTCTGTGAACGAAGTCTTGTATTTATAGGATAACCTTTCTTGTCTTCTATTGCCACGTAATGAGGCTAAACATATCGTGGCCTACAAATAGTACATTCTCAGGCGAGCTGGTCCGACAAAAGTAAAAAGTGTTCTTGTCGGCTCTGACTCTTGTCTGCCAGGTGTCCTCTGCCAGCCACAGCATCGCCCGTTATGTGGCCGCTGCCTATGCGTGCTTACATGGATAGCGCGATGCAATAAGCATAGCCCTTCAGGCCACATCATCGCCCGTCATGTGGCCGATGCCTAAGCGCGCTTACCGGGATAGCGCAATGCAATAAGCATAGCCTTTCAGGCCTTGGCGCGCTCTGGTAATTCCTAGTGGCGGTGCTGCTTGATACGCTATACGAGCTGATCGGGTATGCGTATCATTATCATCATTCTACCTCCTCAAATTCCAGTGTTTGATCCTGCTGACTTGCCTGAACTCTTCCCTGAAGCCTGGGCAGCCTTGAAAGTCAAAGAAGAATAGCTATCTGATGATGAAAAAGAGAAGGATAAAGATAAAGATAGATAGTTTTCTTGGGCTAAAATTGTATCTTTTGTTATTTCATAATTCATTATACTGCCTTGTAAATGTTGTATATATTTGTTATAATGAATGTGAAATGAGTTTATCTTAAAAATAATATCAATTTATAAGATATAGATAACTCAGCAAAAGATCCAAAAAACAAACCAAAAGGGACAATTTTTACTGCCTATTTTCATTAGGTCCTTTATGGCTGGCTTTAGTGTTTTACCTTTTATGTCATAAGTTTTGTCATCATCAAATAGGGGGAGATTGTTGAGTCCCCAATATAATTAAGGATTAATCATGACAAAACAGCAGATATGTACACTAGAATGTTATGTGCAGCCAGCTCAGGTTTGTTTATGTATAGACAGTAAATATTGTTGTGTCGAGTGCTTAGTTTGATGTCTAGTCTACCAGTACAAGGTAGACAGTATTCTTAAATTAGCACACGATGTGTACCCAGCAATTTAAGAATATCAAATGACTCAGCATAGAAGAACCATCATGACTGGAAAGTAGCTTACTACACAAGACAACTATGCTCCATTACAAGCAAAGTGGTTTCCTTAGTGGTCTACATCAATTGTACTATTCAACAGAAGTCAAAGAAAAAGTTGAACATAAAAAGACACGCGTCGGCGGTGTAGTGACTCGAACTTTTCCATAGACACGTATGTAGTAATCTTGGGATACCATAGACATGTATGCAAATGTTTTGACATATCATATCGACCCATGTATATATATTATTTGGAACAACCATAGACACTCTATATGCAGTAATGTTGGAGTTAGCTATACAAGGTTGAGGTTGATTCCAAAAATATATATACTTTGAGTTGTGATCTAGCCTGAGACGTGTATACACTGGGTCGTGGATTGATTCAAGATAACATATATCGATTTATTTCTATACATCTAACTATGGACAACTAGTTGTAGGTTACTAACGAGGACAGCTGACTTAATACACTCAAATCTTTAAAACATAATAAAAATGGTTGTAATTATATTTTGATCATACTTTGATATATATGTACATATTCGTATAGGTTCGTGAATCGATCCGTGGCCAAGTCTTATTTTCGAGGAAGGAAATATCTGTGAAAGTGAGTTATAGTCCCACTTTTAAAATCTAATATTTTTGGGATGAGAATACATGCAGGTTTTATAAATGATTTACAAAATAGACACAAGTACATGAAACTACATTCTATGGTTGAATTATCGAAATCGAATATGCCCCTTGTTATTAAGTCTGGTAATCTAAGAATTAGGGAACAGACACCCTAATTGACGCGAATCCTAAATATAGATCTATTGGGCCTAACAAACCCCATCCAAAGTACCGGATGCTTTAGTACTTCGAAATTTATATCATATCCGAAGGGTGTCCCGGAATGATGGGGATATTCTTATATATGCATCTTGTTAATGTCGGTTACCAGGTGTTCACCATATGAATGATTTTTATCTCTATGTATGGGATGTGTATTGAAATATGAAATCTTATGGTCTATTGTTACGATTTGATATATATATAGGTTAAACCTATAACTCACCAACATTTTTGTTGACGTTTAAAGCATGTTTATTCTCAGGTGAATACTATGAGCTTCCGCTGTTGCATACTAAAATAAGGACAAGATTTGGAGTCCATGTTTGTATGATATTGTGTAAAAACTGCATTCAAGAAACATATGTCGATGTAATATATTTCTATTGTAAACCATTATGTAATGGTCGTGTGTAAACAGTATATTTTAGATTATCATTATTTGATAATCTACGTAATGTTTTTTTTAAAACCTTTATTGATAAAATAAAGGTTATGGTTGTTTTAAAAATGAATGCATTCTTTGAAAAACGTCTCATATAGAGGTCAAAACCTCGCAGCGAAATCAATTAATATGGAACGTTTATAATCAATACGAACGGGACATTTCAGTTGGTATCCGAGCGTTGGTCTTAGAGAACCAGAAAATTTGCATTAGTGTGTCTTATCGAGTTTGTTAGGATGCATTAGTGAGTCTGGACTTCGACCGTGTTTTCTTTAAAAATGATTGCTTAACATTTTTGTTGGAAACTATATATTATTAACATGTAAATATTATGTGATATATTAATCTCTTAACATGTTTGATATTGTGTGATAGATGTCTACCTCTAGCACAAATCCCATTGACTCGCCTAATAATAACGAAGAGTCGAATATATATTGGCAAGATTCACAAGTTCCCGAAGAACCGGAAGAAGAGGAAACGGAACCGAAAGAAGAGGAACCAGAAGAAGAAGAAGAGGTTCCGGAGGGGGGAATAGTAGGAACCACAGAAAACCGGTCAAATAAAAGAAAATCCTCAACCAATGGACCGAAGTTAATAATGGTCAATGGTGTTTCCGCTAAGGAAGCAAAATATTGGGAAAATTACCAATTTTCCGATGAATCGGATCCTGATGAGGATTCCGATGATGTTATAGAAATTACCCCGACCCAATTTAATGAGGCAAAAGAAAATAATAAGGGAAAAGGCATCAAAATAGAGAAATCTGATTCCGACCCCGATGAACTTTATATGTACCGTCAACACCCGTATTTTCAATATCGTGACAATAACCCGGGAACCTCTAAACCACCAGGTTTTTCTAAACCAATGTGGAAAACGACGACTCGTATTAGAGGAACATCATATATCCCTAGAAGACTAGGAAAAAGAACCAAGTCCGAAGAAGAAGAAACCAGTTATTCAGATTAGAGGGGTGTGAGCATGTTGTGTAATAAATGTATTGTAATGTGCTTGTACTTTTATGTTCTATGTAAAAATTGCTTGTATTGTTTGTTTTTACGAATCTAATCCTTGTCTATTTTACAGTATAAAAATAAAATGGACGTTAAGGGTAGACAATCGAATATTTTAGAAGACCTACCAGATGATATGATTGAGGAAATCTTGTCTAGAGTCGGTCAGAATTCATCAGCACATTTAGTTATGGCGAAATTAACTTGTCAAATATTTGAAAGACTTTCCAGAAATGCCTTAGTTTATAAAATTCTTTCCTTTGATAGGTGGGGTATATCACATTGGGGAGACTTTAAGTTACGCCGTGTTTTCTTTAAAGCGTTAAATGCGGGGAACCCAAATGCAATTTTACGCTACGGGTTAAGAACCTATTTTGACTCAACATATCCCAACATAGGATTTCGTGAATTAGAAAGAGCTTCTAACATGCAACATAAAGAAGCATGTTATGCTTACGGGTTAGTGATGTTCGCTTCTTACCAAAGTGAGAAAAAGAACATCGGATTGCAGCTTTTAAATAAAACTTTCCCACAAGTGACGGATTCAGTAGTTGGGGTGAGAAACAAGGTTTTTAGATTATTATGGGGCTGTTGGACATTACGAAACCCTCGTCCTTTTGACGACATTACAACATGCTGCCTAGCTAATGGTCATAACGGTTATTTTCCACAAGACCAAGGATGGGAAGTCGTCTTAGTAAAACCAGAATGCATGACTTGTTTCTGGACTTATGAATTACGTGTCTTTATTTCCTTTGTTGAACAACTTGCGTATTAACTAGATTTATCTTCAAAACTGTCCTGTATCATAGTGTACTATATTTCATGTTATATGTAATATAGCGAAGTTGTAAGTTTGAAGAATATTTGTATGTGATATATTATTATAATCAGTTTTTCATATGGAATTGTAGTAGTTGAATTGTATATTAGCTACTAAGTATGAACTTAACGGGTAGGTAGTACCCGAATTTAAACTTATAAAACGCTAATATGAAGAAAAAGCTTTTATAAATGAGTTCATATTATGCTACGAGATACTATTGACTACTCTTAATATTCTGTATGATTAAATTGTTTCATTTGACTATTTTGAAAGAAATGGCACCGACTACTCGACACACCTTGAATATGAGCGAAGAGGAATTTCGTGCCTTTCTTGCTTCAAACATAGCTGCAGTACAGGCCGCGCTACATACCAACAGTAACTCTGAATCTAGCAATACAGCTAACGGCGCAAGAAATCATGTAGGATGCTCCTACAAGGAATTCACTGCCTGCAAACCATCAGAATTTGCTGGGATCGAAGGACCAATCGGATTGAAAGGGTGGACCGAGAAAGTTGAATCGGTGTTTGCCATAAGTAAGTGTGCTGAAGGAGATAAAGTAAAGTACGCTACGCATACCTTCATAGGTATTGCGTTAACATGGTGGAATACCTACCTAGAGCAAGTGGGACAAGATGCTGCTTACGCGCTACCGTGGTCAGCATTCAAGCACTTGATGAACGAAAAGTACCGTCCCAGAACCGAGGTCAATAATCTCAAGTCAGAACTTAGAGGGTTACGAACACAAGGATTCAATATTACTTTGTACGAAAGACGATTCACAGAATTGTGCCTATTGAGTCCGAGAGCGTTCGAAGATGAGGAAGAGAAGATCGACGCGTTTGTGAAAGGGTTACTGGAGAGAATCCAAGAAGATATAAGTTCACACGAGCCTGCCTCCATACAAAAGGCATGTAGAATGGCTCACAAACTAGTGAACCAGATTGAGGGAAGAATTAAAGAACAGGCGGCCGAAGAGGCCAACGTGAAGTTAGTCAAAAGAAAGTGGGCGGTAAACGGTGATAAGAGTCACCAAAACAACAACAACTATCCCAAAAATCGCAACATCAATCGCAACTACAACAAACGGCACAACAACAACAACAACAACAACTACAACAATCATCCCAACAACAATAACAACCGCAACAACAACAACAATCAGAAGAAGCTATGCCAAATGTGTGAAAAGTATCACTCGGGTTTCTGCACCAAATTTTGCAACAAGTGTAAAATAAATGGTCATAGTGCGGCGAAGTGTGAGGTCTACGGACCAGGGGTTAACAGAACGAAAGGAACAAATGGTGTCAGAACGAGTAATGGCGGAGCAAGTAGTGTCGGAGCAAGTTATGCCAATGTAGTTTGTTATAAATGTGGAAAACCGGGCCACATTATTAGAAATTGCCCGAACCAGGAGAACACGAATGGACAAGTCCGCGGAAGAGTTTTCAATATTAATGCGGCAGAAGTACAGGAAGACCCGGAGCTTGTTACGGGCACGTTTCTTATTGACAATAAATCTGCTTACGTTTTATTTGATTCGAGTGAGGATAGAAGCTATATGAGTAGAGATTTTTGTGCTAAATTAAGTTGTCCATTGACGCCGTTGGATAGTAAATTTTTACTCGAATTAGCAAACGGTAAATTAATTTCAGCAGATTATATATGCCGGAATCGAGAAATTAAACTGGGTAGCGAAATATTTAAGATTGATTTGATACCAGTAGAGTTAGGGAGTTTTGATGTAATAGTTGGCATGGACTGGCTGAAGGAGATGAAAGCAGAGATCGTATGTTACAAAAATGCAATTCGCATTGTACGAGAAGAAGGAGAACCCTTAATGGTGTATGGAGAAAAGGGCAACACGAAGCTACATCTTATTAGTAATGTGAAGGCACAAAAACCAATAACAAAAGGTTGCTATGCTGTTCTAGCACACGTCGAGAAAGTACAAACTGAAGAAAAGAGCATCAATGATGTTCCCGTCGCAAAAGAATTTCCCGATGTATTTCCGAAAGAATTACCGGGACTACCTCCACATCGATCTGTTGAATTTCAAATAGATCTTGTACCAGGAGCTGCACCAATAGCCCGTGCTCTTTACAGACTCGCACCCAGCGAGATGAAAGAACTGCAAAGCCAACTGCAAGAACTATTAGAACGTGGTTTCATTCGACCAAGCACATCACCATGGGGAGCTCCTGTTTTGTTTGTCAAGAAGAAGGATGGTACATTTAGGTTGTGTATTGACTACAGAGAGTTAAATAAACTTACCATCAAAAACCGTTATCCACTGCCGAGAATTGATGACTTATTTGATCACCTACAAGGCTCGTCAGTTTATTCAAAAATCGATTTACATTCTGGATATCATCAAATGCAAGTAAAGGAGGATGATATTCCAAAAACTGCTTTTAGGACGCGTTATGGTCATTATGAGTTTATGGTTATGCCGTTTGGATTGACTGACGCACCAGCTGTGTTCATGGACCTTATGAACCGAGTGTGTGGGCCATATATTAACAAGTTTGTCATTGTTTTCATCGATGACATACTTATTTACTCAAAGAATGATCAAGAGCACGAAGAACATTTAGAAAAGTGCTAGAAGTATTGAGGAAAGAAAGACTGTACGCTAAGTTTTCAAAGTGTGCATTTTGGTTGGAAGAAGTTTAATTCCTCGGTCACATAGTGAACAAAGAAGGTATCCAGGTAGACCCGGCAAAGATCGAAACTGTTTAAAAGTGGGAAACCCCAAAAACTCCGAAGCATATACGTCAATTTTTAGGATTGGCTGGTTACTACAGAAGATTCATCCAAGATTTCTCCAAAATAGCAAAACCCTTGACTGCATTAACGCATAAAGGGAAGAAATTTGAATGGAAGGATGAACAAGAGAAGGCGTTTCAGTTATTGAAGAAAAAGCTGACTACGGCACCTATATTGTCATTGCCTGAAGGGAATGATGATTTTGTGATTTATTGTGATGCATCAAAGCAAGGTCTCGGTTGTATATTAATGCAATGAACGAAGGTGATTGCTTATGCGTCTAGACAATTGAAGATTCACGAGCAAAATTATACAACTCACGATTTGGAATTGGGTGCTGTTGTTTTTGCATTAAAGACTTGGAGGCATTATTTATATGGGGTTAAAAGTATTATATATACCGACCACAAAAGTCTCCAACATATTTTTAATCAGAAGCAACTGAATATGAGACAACGCAGATGGATTGAACTATTGAATGATTATGATTTTGAGATTCGATACCACCCGGGGAAGGCGAATGTGGTAGCTGACGCTTTGAGTAGAAAGGACAGAGAACCTATACGGGTAAAAGCTATGAATATAATTATTCGTACTAACCTTACTACTCAAATAAAGGAGGCGCAACAGGGGGTTGTAAAAGAAGGAAAGTTAAAGAATGAGATACCCAAAGGATCAGAGAAACATATTAATATTCGGGAAGACGGAACCCGATATAGGGATGATAGAATTTGGGTACCAAGGTTTGGAGATGTGAGAGAAATGGTACTTAAAGAAGCACATAAAACCAGATATTCAATACATCCCGGAGCGGGGAAGATGTATAAAGATCTCAAGAAACACTTTTGGTGGCCGGGTATGAAAGCCGATATAGCTAAATATGTAGGAGAATGTTTGATGTGTTCTAAGGTCAAAGCTGAACATCAGAAACCATCATGTCTACTACAACAACCTGAAATCCCGGAATGGAAATGGGAAAACATTACCATGGATTTCATTACTAAATTTCCAAGGACTGCAAGTGGTTATGATACTATTTGGGTAATAGTTGATCGTCTCACCAAGTCAGCACACTTCCTGCCAATGAGAGAAGATGACAAAATGGAGAAGTTGGCGCGATTGTATTTGAAGGAGGTTGTCTCCAGACATGGAATACCCGTCTCTATTATCTCTGATAGGGATGATAGATTTGTTTCAAGGTTCTGGCAGACATTGCAACAAGCATTGGGGACTCGTCTAGACATGAGTACTGTCTATCATCCACAAACTTATGGGCAGAGCGAAAGGACGATACAAACGCTTGAAGACATGCTACGAGCATGTGTTATTGATTTCGAAAACAGTTGGGATCGACACCTACCGTTAGCAGAATTATCCTACAACAACAGTTATCATTCTAGTATTGAGATGGCGCCGTTTGAGGCACTTTATGGTAGAAAGTGCAGGTCTCCGATTTGTTGGAATGAAGTGGGGGATAGACAGATTACGGGTCCGGAGATAATACAAGAAACTACCGAGAAAATCATCCAAATTCAACAATGATTGAAAACCGCCCAGAGTCGACAAAAGAGCTACGCGGAAAGTAAAAGAAAAGATATAGAGTTTGAAATTAGAGAAATGGTCATGCTTAAGGTTTCACCTTGGAAAGGCGTTGTTCGATTTGGTAAATGGGGGAAACTAAATCCAAGGTACATTGGACCATTCAAGATTATAGATCGTGTCGCTCCAGTTGCTTACCAACTGGAGCTACCTCAACAACTCGCGGCTGTACATAACACTTTCCACATCTCGAATTTGAAGAAATGTTTTGCTAAAGAAGATCTCACTATTCCGTTGGACGAAATCCAAATCAATGAAAAACTTCAGTTCATTGAAGAACCCGTCGAAATAATGGATCGTGAGGTTAAGCGACTTAAGCAAAACAAGATACCGATTGTTAAGGTTTGATGGAATACTCGTAGAGGACCCGAGTTCACCTGGGAGCGTGAAGATCAGATGAAGAAGAAATACCTGCATCTATTTCCAGAAGATTCTTCAACACCTTCAACAGCTTAAAATTTCGGAACGAAATTTATTTAACGAGTAGGTACTGTAGTGACCCGAACTTTTCCATGTTTATATATATTAATTGAGATTGATATTTACATGAATAAATGTTTCCAACAAGTTAAGAAATCAAACTTGTTAAGACTTGATTAATTGAAATAGGTTTCATATAAACAATTGACCACCCAAGTTGACCGGTGATTCACGAACGTTAAAACTTGTAAAAACTATACGATGATATATATATGGTTATATATATAGTTAACATGATTTTATTATAAGTAAGTATCTCATTAGGTATTTTAACAATGAGTTATGTACATAAAAATGAGACTATTAAATTAAGAAACTCGAAAACGATATATATAACGATTATCGTTATAACAACGTCTTACTAGGTACATATGAATCATATTAAGATATTGATACACTTGGTTAATTATGTTAAATGATAAGCAAATATATCATTAAGTGTATTAACAATGAACTACATATGTAAACATAAGACTACTAACTTAATGATTTTGAAACGAGACATATATGTAACGATTATCGTTGTAACGACATTTAACTGTATATATATCATACTAAGATATATTATATATCATAATATCATGATAATGTAACAATTTAACATCTCATTTGATATAATAAACAATGGGTTAACAACATTTAACAAGATCGTTAACCTAAAGGTTTCAAAGCAACATTTACATGTAACGACTAACGATGACTTAACGACTCAGTTAAAATGTATATACATGTAGTGTTTTAATATGTATTCATACACTTTTGAAAGAATTCAAGACACTTATCAAAATACTTCTACTTAACAAAAATGCTTACAATTACATCCTCGTTCAGTTTCATCAACAATTCTACTCGTATGCACCCGTATACGTACTCGTACAATACACAGCTTTTAGATGTATGTACTATTGGTATATACACTTCAATGATTAGCTCTTAGCAGCCCATGTGAGTCACATAACACATGTGAGAACCATCATTTGGCAACTAGCATGAAATATCTCATAAAATTACAAAAATATGAGTAATCATTCATGACTTATTTACATGAAAACAAAATTACATATCCTTTATATCTAATCCATATACCAACGACCAAAAACACCTACAAACACTTTCATTCTTCAATTTTCTTCATCTAATTGATCTCTCTCAAGTTCCATCTTCAAGTTCTAAGTGTTCTTCATAAATTCCATAAGTATAGTTTCATAAAAATCAAGAATACTTCCAAGTTTGCAAGTCTACTTCCAAGCTTTCTAATCCATTCCAAGTAATCATCTAAGATCAAGGAACCTATGTTATTTACAGTAGGTTATCTTTCTAATTCAAGGTAATATTCATATTCAAACTTTGATTCAATTTCTACAACTATAACAATCTTTTTTCGAGTGAAAATCTTACTTGAATTGTTTTCGTATCATGATTCTGTTTCAAGAACTTTCAAGACATCCAAGGATCCTTTGAAGCTAGATCTATTTTTCTCATTTCCAGTAGTTTTATCCAGAAAACTTAAGGTAGTAATGATGTTCATAACATCATTCAATTCATACATATAAAGCTATCTTATTTGAAGGTTTAAACTTGTAATCACTAGAACATAGTTTAGTTAATTCTAAACTTGTTCACAAACAAAAGTTAATCCTTCTAACTTGACTTTTAAAATCAACTAAACATATTTTCTATATCTATTTGATATGCTAACTTAATGATTTAAAACCTGGAAACACGATGAACACCATAAAATCGGATATACGCCGTCGTAGTGAAACCGGGGGCTGTTTTGGTTTGGATAATTAAAAACTATGATAAACTTTGATTTAAAAGTTGTTCTTCTGGGAAAATGATTTTTCATATGAACATGAAACTATATCCAAAAATCAAGGTTAAACTCAAAGTTGAAGTATGTTTTCTAAAATGGTCATCTAGACGTCGTTCTTTCGACTGAAATGACTACCTTTACAAAATTGACTTGTAACTTATATTTCCGACTATAAACCTATTACTTTTTCTGTTTAGATTCATAAAATAGAGTTCAATATGAAACCATAGCAATTTGATTCACTCAAAACGGATTTAAAATGAAGAAGTTATGGGTAAAACAAGATTGGATATTTTTGATCTTTTTAGCTACGGGAAATGTTTAACAAATCTATACAAATCATATCCTAGCTAACTTATATTGTATTATACATGTATTCTAATATATTATGTAATCTTGGGATACCATAGACACATATGCAAATGTTTTGACATATCATATCGACCCATGTATATATATTATTTGGAACAACCATAGACACTCTATATGAAGTAATGTTGGAGTTAGCTATACAAGGTTGAGGTTGATTCCAAAAATATATATACTTTGAGTTGTGATCTAGCCTGAGATGTGTATACACTGGGTCGTGGATTGATTCAAGATAATATATATCGATTTATTTCTGTACATCTAACTGTAGACAACTAGTTGTAGGTTACTAACGAGGACAGCTGACTTAATACACTCAAATATTTAAAACATAATAAAAATGGTTGTAATTATATTTTGATCATACTTTGATATATATGTACATATTTGTATAGGTTCGTGAATCGATCCGTGGCCAAGTCTTATTTTCGAGGAAGGAAATATCTGTGAAAGTGAGTTATAGTCTCACTTTTAAAATCTAATATTTTTGGGATGAGAATACATGCAGGTTTTATAAATGATTTAGAAAATAGACACAAGTACGTGAAACTACATTCTATGGTTGAATTATTGAAATCGAATATGCCCCTTGTTATTAAGTCTGGTAATCTAAGAATTAGGGAACAGACACCCTAATTGACGCGAATCCTAAAGATATATCTATTGGCCCTAACAAACCCCATCCAAAGTACCGGATGCTTTAGTACTTCGAAATTTATATCATATCCGAAGGGTGTCCCAGAATGATGGGGATATTCTTATATATGCATCTTGTTAATGTCGGTTACCAGGTGTTCACCATATGAATGCTTTTTATCTCTATGTATGGGATGTGTATTGAAATATGAAATCTTGTGTTCTATTGTTACGATTTGATATATATATATATATATATATATATATATATATATATATATATATATAGGTTAAACCTATAACTCACCAACATTTTTGTTGACGTTTAAAGTATGTTTATTCTCAGGTGAATACTAAGAGCTTCCGCTGTTGCATACTAAAATAAGGACAAGATTTGGAGTCCATGTTTGTATGATATTGTGTAAAAACTGCATTCAAGAAACATATATCGATGTAATATATTTCTATTGTAAACCATTATGTAATGGTCGTGTGTAAACAGTATATTTTAGATTATCATTATTTGATAATCTACGTAATGTTTTTTTAAAACATTTATTGATAAAATAAAGGTTATGGTTGTTTTAAAAATGAATGCAGTCTTTGAAAAACGTCTCATATAGAGGTCAAAACCTCGCAGCGAAATCAATTAATATGGAACGTTTATAATCAATATGAACGGGACATTTCAGTTGGTATCCGAGCGTTGGTCTTAGAGAACCAGAAAATTTGCATTAGTGTGTCTTATCGAGTTTGTTAGGATGCATTAGTGAGTCTGGACTTCGACCGTGTTTTCTTTAAAAATGATTTCTTAACATTTTTGTTGGAAACTATATATTATTAACATGTAAATATTATGTGATATATTAATCTGTTAACATGTTTGATATTGTGTGATAGATGTCTACCTCTAGCACAAATCCCATTGACTCACCTAATAATAACGAAGAGTCGAATATATATTGGCAAGATTCACAAGTTCCCGAAGAACCGGAAGAAGAGGAAACGGAACCGGAAGAAGAGGAACCGGAAGAAGAGGAACCAGAAGAAGAGGAACCGGAAGAAGAAGAGGTTCCGGAGGGGGGAATAGTAGGAACCACAGAAAACCGGTCAAATAAAAGAAAATCCTCAACCAATGGACCGAAGTTAATAATGGTCAATGGTGTTTCCGCTAAGGAAGCAAAATATTGAGAAAATTACCAATTTTCCGATGAATCGGATCCTGATGAGGATTCCGATGATGTTATAGAAATTACCCCGACCCAATTTAATGAGGCAAAAGAAAATAATAAGGGAAAAGGCATAAAAATAGAGAAATCTGATTCCGACCCCGATGAACTTTATATATACCGTCAACACCCGTATTTTCAATATCGTGACAATAACCCGGGAACCTCTAAACCACCAGGTTTTTCTAAACCAATGTGGAAAACGACGACTCGTATTAGAGGAACATCATATATCCCTAGAAGATTAGGAAAAAGAACCAAGTCCGAAGAAGAAGAAACCAGTGATTCAGATTAGAGGGGTGTGAGCATGTTGTGTAATAAATGTATTGTAGTGTGCTTGTACTTTTATGTTCTATGTAAAAATTGCCTGTATTGTTTGTTTTTACGAATCTAATCCTTGTCTATTTTACAGTATAAAAACAAAATGGACGTTAAGGGTAGACAACCGAATATTTTAGAAGACCTACCAGAGGATATGATTGAGAAAATCTTGTCTAGAGTCGGTCAGAATTCATCAGCACATTTAATTATGGCGAAATTAACTTGTCAAACATTTGAAAGACTTTCCAGAAATGCCTTAGTTTATAAAAGGCTTTCCTTTGATAGGTGGGATATATCACATTGGGGAGACTTTAAGTTACGCCATGTTTTCTTTAAAGCGTTAAATGCGGGGAACCTTACGCTACGGGTTAAGAACCTATTTTGACTCAACATATCCCAACATAGGATTTCATGAATTAGAAAGAGCTTCTAACATGCAACATAAAGAAGCATGTTATGCTTACGGTTAGTGATGTTCGCTTCTTACCAAAGTGAGAAAAAGAACATCGGATTGCAGCTTTTAAATAAAACTTTCCCACAAGTGATGGATTCAGTAGTTGGGGTGAGAAACAAGGTTTTTAGATTATTACGGGGCTGTTGGACATTACGAAACCCTCGTCCTTTTGACGACATTACAACATGCTGCCTAGCTAATGGTCATAACGGTTATTTTCCACAAGACCAAGGATGGGAAGTCGTCTTAGTAAAACCAGAATGCATGACTTGTTTCTGGACTTATGAATTACGTGTCTTTATTTCCTTTGCTGAACAACTTGCGTATTAACTAGATTTATCTTCAAAACTGTCATGTATCATAGTGTACTATATTTCATGTTATATGTAATATAGCGAAGTTGTAAGTTTGAAGAATATTTGTATGTGATATATTATTATAATCAGTTTTTCATATGGAATTGTAGTAGTTGAATTGTATATTAGCTACTAAGTATGAACTTAACGGGTAGGTAGTACCCGAATTTAAACTTATAAAATGCTAATATGAAGAAAAAGCTTTTATAAATGAGTTCATATTATGCTACGAGATACTATTGACTACTCTTAATATTCTGTATGATTAAATTGTTTCATTTGACTATTTTGAAGGAAATGGCACCGACTACTCGACACACCTTGAATATGAGCGAAGAGGAATTTCGTGACTTTCTTGCTTCAAACATAGCTGCAGTACAGGTCGTGCTACATACCAACAATAACTCTAAATCCAACAATACAGCTAACGGCGCAAGAAATCTTGTAGGATGCTCCTACAAGGAATTCACTGCCTGCAAACCTTCAGAATTTGATGGGACCGAAGGACCAATCGGATTGAAACGGTGGACCGAGAAAGTTGAATCGGTGTTTGCCATAAGTAAGTGTGCTGAAGGAGACAAAGTGAAGTACGCTACGCATACCTTCACAGGTATTGCGTTAACATGGTGGAATACCTATCTAGAGCAAGTGGGACAAGATGCTGCTTACGCGCTACCGTGGTCAGCATTCAAGCACTTGATGAACGAGAAGTACCATCCCAGAACCGAGGTCAATAAGCTCAAGTCAGAACTTAGAGGGTTATGAACACAGGGATTCGATATTACTTCGTACAAAAGACAATTCACATAATTGTGCCTATTGTGTCCGAGAGCGTTCGAAGATGAGGAAGAGAAGATCGACGCGTTTGTGAAAGGGTTACCGGAGAGAATCCAAGAAGATATAAGTTCACACGAGCCTACCTCCATACAAAAGGCATGTAGAATGGCTCACAAACTAGTGAACCAGATTGAGGGAAGAATTAAAGAACAGGCGGCCGAAGAGGCCAACGTGAAGTTAGTCAAAAGAAAGTGAGAGGAAAACGGTGATAAGAGTCACCAAAACAACAACAACTATCCCAAAAATCGCAACATCAATCGCAACTACAACAAACGGCACAACAACAACAACAACAACAATAACTACAACAATCATCCCAACAACAATAACAACCGCAACAACAACAACAATCAGAAGCAGCTATTCCAAAGGTGTGAAAAGTATCACTCGGGTTTCTGCACCAAATTTTGCAACAAGTGTAAAATAAATGGTCATAGCGCGGCGAAGTGTGAGGTCTACGGACCAGGGGTTAACAGAACGAAAGGAACAAATGGTGTCGGAACGAGTAATGGCGGAGCAAGTAGTGTCGGAGCAAGTTATGCCAATGTAGTTTGTTATAAATGTGGAAAACCGGGCCACATTATTAGAAATTGCCCGAACCAGGAGAACACGAATGGACAAGTCCGCGAAAGAGTTTTCAATATTAATGCGACAGAGGCACAGGAAGACCTGGAGCTTGTTACGGGTACGTTTCTTATTGACAATAAATCTGCTTACGTTTTATTTGATTCGGGTACGGATAGAAGCTATATGAGTAGAGATTTTTGTGCTAAATTAAGTTGTCCATTGACGTCGTTGGATAGTAAATTTTTACTTGAATTAGCAAACGGTAAATTAATTTCAGCAGATTATATATGCCGGAATCGAGAAATTAAACAGGGTAGCGAAATATTTAAGATTGATTTGATACCAGTAGAGTTAGGGAGTTTTGATGTAATAGTTGGCATGGACTGGCTGAAGGAGATGAAAGCAGAGATCGTATGTTACAAAAATGCAATTCGCATTGTACGAGAAGAAGGAGAACCCTTAATGGTGTATGGAGAAAAGGGCAACACGAAGCTACATCTTATTAGTAATTTGAAGGCACAAAAACTAATAAGAAAAGGTTGCTATGCTGTTCTAGCACACGTCGAGAAAGTACAAACTGAAGAAAAGAGCATCAATGATGTTCCCGTCGCAAAAGAATTTCCCGATGTATTTTCGAAAGAATTACCGGGACTACCTCCACATCGATCTGTTGAATTTCAAATAGATCTTGTACCAGGAGCTGCACCAATAGCTCGTGCTCCTTACAGACTCGCACCCAGCAAGATGAAAGAACTGCAAAGCCAACTACAAGAACTATTAGAACGTGGTTTCATTCGACTAAGCACATCACCATGGGGAGCTCCTGTTTTGTTTGTCAAGAAGAAGGATGGTACATTTAGGTTGTGTATTGACTACAGAGAGTTGAATAAACTTACCATCAAAAACCGTTATCCACTGCCGAGAATTGACGACTTATTTGATTAACTACAAGGCTCGTCGATTTATTCGAAAATCGATTTACATTCTGGATATCATCAAATGCGAGTAAAGGAGGATGATATTCCAAAAACTGCTTTTAGGACACGTTATGGTCATTACGAGTTTATGGTTATGCCGTTTAGATTGACTAACACACCAGCTGTGTTCATGGACCTTATGAACCGAGTGTGTGGGCCATATATTGACAAGTTTGTCATTGTTTTCATCGATGACATACTTATTTACTCAAAGAATGATCAAGAACACGAAGAACATTTGAGAAAAGTGCTAGAAGTATTGAGGAAAGAAAGACTGTACGCTAAGTTTTCAAAGTGTGCATTTTAGTTGGAAGAAGTTTAATTTCTCGGACACATAGTGAACAAAGAAGGTATCCATGTGGAGCCAGCAAAGATCGAAACCGTTAAAAAGTGGGAAACCCCAAAAACTCCGAAGCATATACGTCAATTTTTAGGATTGGCTGGTTACTACAGAAGATTCATCCAAGATTTCTCTAAAATAGCAAAACCCTTGACTGCATTAACGCATAAAGGGAAGAAATTTGAATGGAATGATGAATAAGAGAAGGCATTTCAGTTATTGAAGAAAAAGCTAACTACGGCACCTATATTGTCATTACCTGAAGGGAATGATGATTTTGTGATTTATTGTGACGCATCAAAGCAAGGTCTCGGTTGTGTATTAATGCAACGAACGAAGGTGATTGCTTATGCGTCTAGACAATTGAAGATTCACGAACAAAATTATACAACTCACGATTTGGAATTGGGTGCTGTTGTTTTTGCATTAAAGACTTGGAGGCATTATTTATATGGGGTTAAACGTATTATATATACCGACCACAAAAGTCTCCAACATATATTTAATCAGAAGCAACTGAATATGAGACAACGCAGGTAGATTGAACTGTTGAATGATTATGATTTTGAGATTCGATACCACCCGGGGAAGGCGAATGTGGTAGCTGACGCTTTGAGTAGAAAGGACAGAGAACCTATACGGGTAAAAGCTATGAATATAATTATTCGTACTAACCTTACGACTCAAATAAAGGAGGCGCAACAGGGGGTTGTAAAAGAAGGAAAGTTAAAGAATGAGATACCCAAAGGATCAGAGAAATATATTAATATTCAGGAAGATGGAACCCGATATAGGGATGATAGAATTTGGGTACCAAGGTTTGGAGATGTGAGAGAAATGGTACTTAAAGAAGCACATAAAACCAGATATTCAATACGTCCCGGAGCGGGGAAGATGTATAAAGATCTCAAGAAACACTTTTGGTGGCCGGGTATGAAAGCCGATATTGCTAAATATGTAGGAGAATGTTTGACGTGTTCTAAGGTCAAAGCTGAACATCAGAAACCATCATGTCTACTACAACAACCTGAAATCCCGGAATGGAAATGGGAAAACATTACTATGGATTTCATTACTAAATTTCCAAGGACTGCAAGTGGTTATGATACTATTTGGGTAATAGTTGATCGTCTCACCAAGTCAGCACACTTCCTGCCAATGAGAGAAGATGACAAAATGGAGAAGTTGGCGCGATTGTATTTGAAGGAGGTTGTCTCCAGACATGGAATACCCGTCTCTATTATCTCTGATAGGGATGGTAGATTTGTTTCAAGGTTCTGGCAGACATTGCAACAAGCATTGGGGACTCGTCTAGACATGAGTACTGTCTATCATCCACAAACTGATGGGCAGAGCGAAAGGATGATACAAACGCTTGAAGACATGCTACGAGCATGTGTTATTGATTTCGGAAACAGTTGGGATCGACACCTACCGTTAGCAGAATTTTTCTACAACAACAGTTATCATTCTAGTATTGAGATGGCGCCATTTGAGGCACTTTATGGTAGAAAGTGCAGGTCTCCAATTTGTTGGAATGAAGTGGGGGATAGACAGATTACGGGTCCGAAGATAATACAAGAAACTACCGAGAAAATCATCCAAATTCAACAACGATTGAAAACCGCCCAGAGTCGACAAAAGAGCTACGCGGACAGTAAAAGAAAAGATATAGAGTTTGAAATTGGAGAAATGGTCATGCTTAAGGTTTCACCTTGAAAAGGCGTTGTTCGATTTGGTAAACGGGGGAAACTAAATCCAAGGTATATTGGACCATTCAAGATTATAGATCGTGTCGGACCAATTGCTTACCAACTGGAGCTACCTCAACAACTCGCGGCTGTACATAACACTTTCCACGTCTCGAATTTGGAGAAATGTTTTGCTAAATAAGATCTCACTATTCCGTTGGACGAAATCCAAATCAATGAAAAACTTCAGTTCATTGAAGAACCCGTCGAAATAATGGATCGTGAGGTTAAGAGACTTAAGCAAAACAAGATACCGATTGTTAAGGTTCGATGGAATGCTCGTAGAGGACCCGAGTTCACCTAGGAGTGTGAAGATCAGATGAAGAAGAAATACCCGCATCTATTTCCAGAAGATTCTTCAACACCTTCAACAGCTTAAAATTTCGGGACGAAATTTATTTAACGGGTAGGTACTGTAGTGACCCGAACTTTTCCATGTTTATATATATTAATTTAGATTGATATTTACATGACTAAATATTTCCAACGTGTTAAGTAATCAAACTTGTTAAGACTTGATTAATTGAAATAGGTTTCATATAGACAATTGACCACCCAAGTTGACCGGTGATTCACGAACGTTAAAACTTGTAAAAACTATACGATGATATATATATGGTTATATATATAGTTAACATGATTTTATTATAATTAAGTATCTCATTAGGTATTTTAAAAATGAGTTATGTACATAAAAATGAGACTATTAAATTAAGAAACTCGAAAACGATATATATAACGATTATCGTTATAACAACGTCTTACTAGGTACATATGAATCATATTAAGATATTGATACACTTGGTTAATTATGTTAAATGATAAGTAAATATATCATTAAGTGTATTAACAATGAACTACATATGTAAAAATAAGACTACTAACTTAATGATTTCGAAACGAGACATATATGTAACGATTATCGTTGTAACGACATTTAACTGTATATATATATATATACTAAGATATATTATATATCATAATATCATGATAATGTAACAATTTAACATCTCATTTGATATAATAAACAATGGGTTAACAACATTTAACAAGATCGTTAACCTAAAGGTTTCAAAACAACATTTACATGTAACGACTAACGATGACTTAACGACTCAGTTAAAATGTATATACATGTAGTGTTTTAATATGTATTCATACACTTTTGAAAGACTTCAAGACACTTATCAAAATACTTCTACTTAACAAAAATGCTTATAATTACATCCTCGTTCAGTTTCATCAACAATTCTACTCGTATGCACCCATATTCGTACTCGTACAATACACAGCTTTTAGATGTATGTACCATATTGGTATATACACTCCAATAATCAGCTCTTAGTAGCCCATGTGAGTCACCTAACACATGTGGGAACCATCATTTGGCAACTAGCATGAAATATCTCATAAAATTACAAAAATATGAGTAATCATTCATGACTTATTTACATGAAAACAAAATTACATATCCTTTATATCTAATCCATATACCAACGACCAAAAACACCTACAAACACTTTAATTATTCAATTTTCTTCATCTAATTGATCTCTCTCAAGTTCCATCTTCAAGTTCTAAGTGTTCTTCATAAATTCCATAAGTATAGTTTCATAAAAATCAAGAATACTTCCAAGTTTGCAAGTCTACTTCCAAGCTTTCTAATCCATTCCAAGTAATCATCTAAGATCAAGGAACCTTTGTTATTTACAGTAGTTTATCTTTCTAATTCAAGGTAATATTCATATTCAAACTTTGATTCAATTTCTACAACTATAACAATCTTATTTCGAGTGAAAATCTTACTTGAACTGTTTTCGTGTCATGATTCTGTTTCAAGAACTTTCAAGACATCCAAGGATCCTTTGAAGCTAGATCTATTTTTCTCATTTCCAGTAGTTTTATCCAGAAAACTTGAGGTAGTAATGATGTTCATAACATCATTCGATTCATACATATAAAGCTATCTTATTTGAAGGTTTAAACTTGTAATCACTAGAACATAGTTTAGTTAATTCTAAACTTGTTCGCAAACAAAAGTTAATCCTTCTAACTTGACTTTTAAAATCAACTAAACATATGTTATATATCTATATGATATGCTAACTTAATGATTTAAAACCTGGAAACACGATGAACACCATAAAATCGGATATACGCCGTCGTAGTGAAACCGGGGGCTGTTTTGGTTTGGATAATTAAAAACTATGATAAACTTTGATTTAAAAGTTGTTCTTATGGGAAAATAATTTTTCATATGAACATGAAACTATATCCAAAAATCAAGGTTAAACTCAAAGTGAAAGTATGTTTTCTAAAATGGTCATCTAGACGTCGTTCTTTCGACTGAAATGACTACCTTTACAAAAACGACTTGTAACTTATATTTCTGACTATAAACCTATACTTTTTCTGTTTAGATTCATAAAATACAGTTCAATATGAAACCATAGCAATTTGATTCACTCAAAACGGATTTAAAATGAAGAAGTTATGGGTAAAACAAGATTGGATATTTTTGATCTTTTTAGCTACGGGAAATGTTTAACAAATCTATACAAATCATATCCTAGCTAACTTATATTGTATTATACATGTATTCTAATATATTATGTAATCTTGGGATACCATAGACACGTATGCAAATATTTTGACATATCATATCGACCCATGTATATATATTATTTGGAACAACCATAGACACTCTATATGCAGTAATGTTGGAGTTAGCTATACAAGGTTGAGGTTGATTCCAAAAATATATATACTTTGAGTTGTGATCTAGCCTAAGACGTGTATACACTGGGTCGTGGATTGATTCAAGATAATATATATATCGATTTATTTCTGTACATCTAACTGTGGACAACTAGTTGTAGGTTACTAACGAGGACAGCTGACTTAATACACTCAAATCTTTAAAACATAATAAAAATGGTTGTAATTATATTTTGATCATACTTTGATATATATGTACATATTTGTATAGGTTCGTGAATCTATCTGTGGCCAAGTCTTATTTCCGAGGAAGGAAATATCTGTGAAAGTGAGTTATAGTCCCACTTTTAAAATCTAATATTTTTGGGATGAGAATACATGCAGGTTTTATAAATGATTTACAAAATAGACACAAGTACGTGAAACTGCATTCTATGGTTGAATTATCGAAATCGAATATGCCCCTTGTTATTAAGTCTGGTAATCTAAGAATTAGGGAACAGACACCCTAATTGACGCGAATCCTAAAGATAGATCTATTGGGCCTAACAAACCCCATCCAAAGTACCGGATGCTTTAGTACTTCGAAATTTATATCATATCCGAAGGGTGTCCCAGAATGATGGGGATATTCTTATATATGCATCTTGTTAATGTCGGTTACCAGGTGTTCACCATATGAATGATTTTTATCTCTATGTATGGGATGTGTATTGAAATATGAAATCTTGTGGTCTATTGTTACGATTTGATATATATATAGGTTAAACCTATAACTCACCAACATTTTTGTTGACGTTTAAAGCATGTTTATTCTCAGGTGAATACTAAGAGCTTCCGCTGTTGCATACTAAAATAAGGACAAGATTTGGAGTCCATGTTTGTATGATATTGTGTAAAAACTGCATTCAAGAAACATATGTCGATGTAATATATTTCTATTGTAAACCATTATGTAATGGTCGTGTGTAAACAGTATATTTTAGATTATCATTATTTGATAATCTACGTAATGTTTTTTTTAAAACCTTTATTGATAAAATAAAGGTTATGGTTGTTTTAAAAATGAATGCAGTCTTTGAAAAACGTCTCATATAGAGGTCAAAACCTCGCAACGAAATCAATTAATATGAAACGTTTATAATCAATATGAACGGGACATTTCAGGCGGGTGACAAGTGACCTTACAAGACCACGTGGGAATGCAGAAGTTTAACGTATGTGCAGACATGTGTTATTCTTTGTCAACGCCTAGGGAACACAACATTCTATTTGTTTAATCAAATAGTGGTGCCAAACCGAATCGGGGTGTTCCTGCAAATAGCTACCAAAGAGGAAAGAAGAAAGCACACTCTCTTATGCAGTTGTCCCCACAAGTACATACATCCTATGTACCAGTGGACAATAGAATATTTACACGGTTAATAGGACTACTATAAATTGATGTATTTACTATTGTAACAACTAGCGGTGTGAGTTTTATTTATTAAGAGTCCAAACGTGTAATAGCTTTAGATAACCTCAATAGCTATAACTTAGGTGAATCTGTATCAACCAACTATCATTCAGCCAAAAATAGTTGTGATTCTTTGTGATTTATATCAATAAAGAAGAATCGTTGAAAATTACCTTTGATTCTTATTTAATTTACTTGCATGAATACTAATTAGCTTAAACTGTTAAGATAAGCAAACGAATTGTATTCACCCCCCTCTACAATACTCCTGTTGTTAATCAAGGGACCAACAACAAGTGACACCAAGGATTTCGAGACAGAAATATTAGGTACATGTCAGTATTGTTTCTCTATACTCTGTATGTCATTATGTAAAAGTGTTTATTCATGAAATAAAATAAAAGTTCGCAAAATAGGAGAATTTTGAGATTGCATTTTATACATTTATATTGTCTAAAATCATCGCTTATATATTTTGCAAGAAACATTGTAAACATTTTTTAAAGATATGTTTATTTACATATTTTAGAAAATAAATTATTCTTTATAAGTTATTCTTTAAATTATTCTTTAAAATAATTTGCAAGTCTTCATGTTGTAATCAAAATTTTCACAACTGCCACATGGTACAAATTTAAATTTCCTTGAAAGCTTACCAGCTTACTCTAATTTTGACATTCATCTTCCTCATCTTCATCTGTGGCACTTTCATTAAGATTATCCATAAGATCCACATCTTGAGATTCAAGTAAGCACACATCTAATGGTTCATTGTCACATGTGATGATGTCTTAATTACGCGAAGTTCCCATAAACTCAACATCCCTGCCAACCTGTAAGTTGTAATCCCTCATATCAACATGAATCGCATCAAAATAGTTCTCCTCATCTACTAAATAATTGCTATCTTCCTCTTCATTTCCTTCCTCATCATAATTTGTAACATCAGTTTACATAAATGCATTTAGATTATGCAACAATCAATTTAAATAAAACATATAATATTTGATTATTCAGATTATGCAACACTATAATACATTCATAGGATTATTCAGATCATTCAAATTAGTCAGATTATACATTCATTATATAATATCAGATTATTCAACAGTATAATTCATTCGGTTTATTTAGATTATACATTCAGAACAAAACTAGTCAAATTATGCAACACTATAATACATTCATCAGATAATACATACAATATCATCATTTTATATTATTTTATACATTCAGATAATACATATAATATTAGTAGATTTACACACAACAGCAGTTTATGTCAAATAATACAAAATTCAAAATTACTAATTTACCCATACTACATGCGGCACATGATGGGATTTAACAAGAGAACCTAACAGATGTTACTAAATGGACCACCGCCAAACATTATTAAAACCACAAGGACTAGCGGTATAACTTTTAGAAGTTAGGGACTAGATGTGTTATTTATGTTAAAGGACAGGGACCAACCGTATAATTTACTCTATTATTAAATTAAATTTTTTGTAAAGATGTTAATGTTAATACATGCATAGATCAATATTTAATTTTAACTACTTGTTTCATTCTCTCTGTAAATTTACAAGATTTTAGAAAATTTAATTATACTACTGATCAATAATAATTCATCTTTCTATATTTAAACATTTGTTAACCAGAGCTTAAAGACGGCCATTAATATGCTTTATATGATTACACAATTTATAAACGGTCAATTAAAAAATAATTGATAATTACCTTGTACAATAACACATTAACGACAACGTTTCCTTAGCAAACTTTTTAACTACTGTATTTAAGATTATTTTAACTTTTTATGTATGTGTTTTGTTTCTCTTTTTTAACGGAGGTGATCCCACACACAACTTTTTAATTTATGTATACTTTTATTTTTACAAATTTATATTTATGATTATAGATTAATTTAGATAGTTGAACTTATATTATTATTATAAATATAATTAAGAGTAAAATATGTAATTAGGTATACATGAATAAAAAGTGGTGTGTGAGCATCATATTTCTTTTTTTTAAACCGCGTTATTTGTCTTTTTTATTATTTATTTATTAAATTACTATTAAATTAAATTTAAATTAAACTATTAATATTAATTACGGAGTATTAATTAACTTGAATCATCTGCAAGAGATCCAAAACCAGTTTCAAGATCCCCAAATGAGATCCGCCGCCGATCTCACTCCACAATTATGAACAAAACCCACCCGATTCCCTCTTATGTCTTTCAATTCTATCAATCAACAATACACAATAAAGTAACCAAAAAATCGATCTTTTGTATCCTAACTGCAATAGCATTTGCTACTACTAGTGCAGTGGAGCAGTAATACTAACACAATTACAATTTCAAATTTCTGGGTATAACTAAAAAATCTACACCCATGGACAAAGATACTACACCTCCTTATCTTAGGTCAGTACTTTTCATTTTACCCCAAATTTGTTCATTTGAAAAATTATATCTTTTTATTGCTTAAATTGTCAGATGAGCTGTGTTTGGACTGTAGTGATTAACAATTTACTAGTAATTGTTTGTATGTAAGCTATTATATTGTCTTTAAAGCTTTGAATTATAAGTTATGGTGTTGTCATTAGTCTATATTAATTGTTTGTCATAAAGTCGTTAACTTTGGGCCTACAAAACTTGTAGTACACTCATGAAGATGATTTCACGCGTAATTAGAGCTTCAACGAAGTTAAAATGTTAAGTAATGGTCTTTATGATACTTTTTCTCAAAAAAAAGTAATGATCTTTGAACAATGTGAATGATTTTGTGACTTGGGGTTGCTATATTATGATACAATTTGAAACAAATTTTAATCTTTTGTGTAGTTTGTTTGCTGCATTATCATATGGAATTGCATCAATGGCCATGGTTTTTATTAACAAAGCAGTTGTTATGGAGTATGCACATTCTATGACTCTACTAACTCTACAGGTAATATGAAATACGGTAACATTTTCAATATCTGTGATCATATCGTTATCGTTAACGCATACTTATATTTTTTTTTGTAAAATCTTTGCAGCAAATTGCAACTGCATTACTTATACATTTCGGAAGAATAATGGGATGGACTAGAGCCAAGGCGCTTAATGTTGATACCGCCAAAAAACTTGTTCTTGTTTCGCTTTTTTACAATGGGAATGTGGCTTTTGCGTTAGCAAGTTTGAAAGGAGTTAATATTCCAATGTACATTGCTATAAAACGACTAACGCCTTTGGCTGTTTTAGTTGCTGGACTTTTTTATAAGAAGGGAAAACATTCAAAGCAGGTAAATTTATTACATTATTTCAGGAATTGGTTAACATAACAATTTAGTTAAATTTCATATTTTTTAATTGATTTTGTTTTATTTTCAGGTAATATTTTCTGTATCACTTACTGCTGCTGGAGTAATGATTGCAGCACTGGGCGATTTTTCGTTTGATCTATTTGGATATGTAATGGCACTCGTCTCTGTCTTCTTTCAGGTAAGAGTAACTAGTCTTAAAATTTCAAACTGCTTATGCCATTATATGTAAAGGTGGCAACTTAATCCCAAATTAATTGATTAGTCCAAATGGGTCAAAAAATTTATGTTAAAAAAGAAACCGGTAGAAAGTCGCCCCTCAATATGTATCTTCTATGTAGTATGTATACAGTCTCCAAACTCGCTTTATACTAGAACTTAGAGTTCTGTTGTAATGATTTTTATTATTATTGTTTATTGTATGTAAAGCTAGGGTTGTTCATCGGTTTGGTTTTCGATTTTCTCGGTTTATTCGGATCGATTTGTTCGGTTTTGAAGGCAAAACCGAAACCGAACCGAAAACTGAACTCGAATTCGGTTAGGTTTCAGATAAAATGGAAAAACCGAACCGAAAAGTGAATTCAAATTTGGAAACCAAATTCAAATTTGGTTTGTTTTTTTTTTTTTTTTTCATTTCGGTTTCGGGTTAATCGGTTTGAAATAAAATATAAAAAGATGATCAAAAACATATGTTTTGACCTGTCACCCAACCCGCTTGACCCGTCCATGTTGACACTTCTACTTTGTTTATCCACTACAAATGACATTAGATGGTATATGCAGACAATGTACTTAGTATTGGTGGAACGATCTGGTGCTGAAGATGGGCTTTCATCAATCGAAATTATGTTCTACAACAGTCTTCTATCGTTACCTTTCCTTGTATTTCTAATTATAGTTACAGGAGAATTCCCAAATTCACTTTCCCTATTGGTCGCAAAGGTCAGGATCTTATTTTCTCTTTTTGGGCAACATAAACTACTTATTTGCTAATCTTCATTTGTTAGTAATAGATACAATGTTGATGGTTTTATTTTAATGTAACAGAGTGGTTCGGTATACTTTTTTGTGATGTTTGTTCTTTCACTTGTGATGGGGATAATCTTAAACTACACTATGTTTCTATGTACAATTGTCAATTCTGCTCTAACTACAACCATTGTTGGGGTCCTCAAAGGCGTTGGATCTACTGTAAGTTGCCATGGTTTTCTCAATTATTCTAAAACGTTGTGATTATTAAATAATGTTAAATTTAAATTAACTGATTTGTGATTGGTTGTTCAGACCCTAGGGTTCTTCTTATTGGGAGGTGTTCAAGTACACTTTCTGAATGTTAGCGGATTGGTGATTAACACTCTTGGTGGTTTGTGGTATTCATTGGCCAAATATCAAGAGAAGATGAGAAGAAATGCAATTCCAAGATAACTCGACGTATGCGTCGTTTGGTTTCTATTTATTTGCAAGTTTGATACATCAAATCCATTTTGATAACTCTCCAACTTCATTATACAATAGGATATTAATGTTATCTAGGCTAGCTAAATTATGTTGAAGGGTAGTAAACGTGAGGCATGTATCAATTCGTGCTCCTAATTGAATTGAGCCAAGGTGAAAAAGGTTTAAAAGAAACTGCACTGCTAGATTTGTAGTTACTTGTAATAGCATTGAATAATCATGCTTATACTTTATTAAAGCATTAAATACAGTTGTATATGGATTATTATCATGTGTAATATATCATCAGTTGAAAAGTTGCAAGTATATTGTGTTACACTTGTATTGGGCCTAGAGAGAACTTATACAAGTGTATTTCGTGCTGGGGTACATAGTTGGGTTTGTCTTACTGAAGTTGTTACAAGTTTACAACAGATTTTGATGATGTATTATATTTGTTTGATACATGGTTTTAGGGCTGGTGATGCACTAAAACAGTTAAACTGCGTGTTTTGTTATGCTATGCCTATAGTTGAACCTTCTTAAGTCGTCTTTATTATTCAGCTGATCATTAAAAGTAAATTCAACATTCAAAGGTGATAATGGGGAAGAAAAACCCAAATGTCATCAGTGAAATATAGATTGATTAGAGAATGAGTCTGAGCATCTTACAAAAATAAATAAAATTATGTAATTAAGCTTATTCAAATGTGTTTAATATTTAGCACATTCATGGAAGTTTTTGTTCCTGAATGATCAATGAAAGTTAAGTCTAGCCTCATATATATCTCTTGTGGGTATAAAGCTGGCGAAAGGGCCAATTTCGGCCCATTTGGCATGCCACACTGATGTATTTTGCTCATTTCCAACCTTGTGAAATAAATGTGATCTAACCTTGTTTTGAAAATCAAGCAATTGTTTATAACCCCAACATTCATCCGAAGTACTAATGATTTCCCATAAACTTGTTGCAGTAATTTTAACTCATCTGATGCAGCCTTCTTGGGTTCTTTTAAAACATTAGTCACATTCACTCTTAATTGTAAATTGCTAGGGTCATCATCCACAGCTTTTTGTGCATCTTTGAGCTCCCTCTTTAACTTTTTAACCTTAGTAAAAACTAAAAAGGTTACCATGTTTCCAGTTCAGTTTACTTAAATCTCTTTTCATAAGTTTCATCTTTTTTCGCAACTATGAACGTCTCATATCCCTCCACATGATCACTCAAGCATTGTTCAACTAATGGTAAAAAAGTAGATTTATCTGAAATGTAATTCATAAACCTGGAAGCTTTGGGTTTACGAATTGTGTCACTTGGGATAGTCGAGATAGCCGGACTATGATCAGATATGGCGATGGTTCTTCTATATTATGTGTTTCGGAGTGTTGGTGTTGAACGGTTTTCTGTGATTTTTTCTCGGCTTCGACGGCTTTAACCGAAGATGTTTATTTGCTGGAGTTTTTGGTCGTCACTTCACATTCGGGCAATGTTTCTTCATGACCTTACACTCCTCCTTTTGTTTTCAAGGGGTTGTTCAAATTGCAGTTCATCGTAGGTGGAGGTTTTTTTTTTTTTTTTAGGTAAGCGAGGAAACAAGTGGAGTTCTTGTTTGCATCACATAATTTCACAATCGCCGTATTTTATTATTTGGTCGTTGCACTCAGGTTATTGTTGTTGTTGTTTAGACTAGTGAAGTCTATTTGGCTCTATCGTCGAAGCTTTTAAGGGTTCTTGGAATTGCTCCGCTTCTTTTGCCAAAAAGTGCCTTTTCTGGCCAGAATTTGGTTTGGTTAGAAACATTTACCCAAACGGCCTTCCCAATCTTGCTGAGCCACCACCTAGTTCCAGTCGGTGATATGGTTATTAGTTTCTTCGACATCTGGCCGTGTTTTTCGAATACTACTGGTCGGTGATTCGGGTCTCTCCTTTTTCATTGTATTTAATGCCTAGTGGTTCGTCCTTTTCTATGATTAGGCGTTCAGTGAGTAAGGGTGTGTTGCGGGTTTATGAGTTCTCACGTTTTTCATCAGACTGTCACAGGCTCATCATCATCAAAACGCAAGAATGCCTTTTACTTTTTAATGGATTTCTCATTCGAGAAGTGTGAAGGCGCAATTTAGGGTGCTTCTAGTGTCAATGTCAAACGATTGTTATTGTTTTGTTTTTTAGCAGTAGTGTATGTTTGAAAGTGTCGTGTTTAAACATTAATGCAATGTTTTGATATAGTTGTGTTTGATAGATAGTAATAAATGGCTAATGATAAATTAATTCATGAATTTATAGATCTACTCATTTTGTGCGTTGCAGACTTGTACTATATATACTTATAATGCATAAAGTTGTGAATTTATCAAAAGTGTGAGTGGATGTATCGGTATTAAATAGATAAATGGAACTTATCAATACGACTTCTTTAGAGGCTGGATCAATTCTATCGCTGCTAGATTGTTGAATGTTTTTTAACTTAAAAATTACGAGCATAATTCTGTTTTTAACGTAAAAAAATTTGTTTATCTATCCATCTAGTATTTATTTATTTACTCCGTGTATGAATATGAACATAGTCACTATAGCAATTTACTAATATACCCCTAATTTCGCTGCTCATTAATCACCGTATCCCGTATTCATCTCCGTCGGAGCCCTAGAAACGTGTATCCACCGCCGGCGAACCAGGTAGCGTTTCCCTAGTCAAATCCTGCGACACTCATTTAACAAAATTGTTATAACGGCTTCAAAAGCCCTAATTTATCCAAATTGTTTCCTACTATTTTGTTTTCTGATCACACTTGCCCTAATTTTTACCATTTGTTCTGAAACCTTTAGAATGTAAATCTACGTCTTTTTATCATCGATTAAGCAATATTGAAAATGTATTATAGTCAGTTTTTATTTATTGTGAATTCTGTTGGTCTGATTAGCGCATATTTTTTCTACAGTATAATTTTGTCATGATAAGCAAATTAGGGTTTTTGATAATCAATTCTGTGATTCTAATCATTATGTTTCTTAATTTTATTATTCATATTTTGCTTGCTGTAGGTTTTATTCGAGGATTCACCATAAAAGATGGTTGAACTGGTAATGTGTTGCATATTTGTTATTTATTGTATGTATATCAGAGCATAATTAAAACTATTCTGATTGTTTTTAGCTTATATGTTAATTAATATATTTGTTATGTTATGTATGTATATCAGAGCTATATGCATGAGGATGATATACTCTTGGAGACTACAAGGGCCAGATGTACATTATTCGTCTATTATTATGTATATTTTGTTTGGATCAAAATACTATTTGTTGTGAATTCACGACTTATTACAGATAATTTATTTGACAGTTTCGAATGTTCTCAAAAGGCACGCCGAACTTACTGAGCGCCTTTCTCGGTATCAAGTGTTTGAAATATATCTGTTGTTCACATTTAGTTAAATTTTAATGGCTGTGAGCCGGTGACAATGCACTTTAGTGTTGATAATATGTTTTCTTATGATCAAATTTAAAATAGAGACTCTGATAAAATGATTTTTGAGCGATTACAAAGGGAATTTGAAGCTGCACGTGCTTCCCAGACGCATGGTAAGTTCAGTTTATGGTATTTGATTCGAACTTTTTTTCTCATAAAGATGACTATTCTAAGTTGTTTTTTCCATTTCACAGAAGTTTGTTTGGATAGTGAACAGTGGAACGATGGGTTATTGGCAACAATAAGAGAACGGGTATGGTTTTTTTGATATTATTAATTAACATTTTTTTTTTTTTTTGTATAAATTATGATTAATCTCTCAAATTTTGGTTTGTTATCTTGTCTTAAAACCAAAAGTTGATGTCAGTGTTGTATTTATCAGGTCCATATGGAGGCTGAAAGAAAAGCGATGCAGTCACCCGCTGATGGAAACATGCTGTCAATATCTGTATTTCAGGAGAAAATTATATATACTGTTGGAACCAAGGTAGTAAATGTTTAAAGCTTAATATGTTCATCTTTTTTTATGTGTGTGTGTGTGTGTGTGTGAGTTCCACGACGAGCCAGTTATTAGACTTTGGTATTCATACATAATTTTGCCTGAATAGCTTATGTAAGGCATTCTATATGCTTACATCAAAATCTCTTATGTGCAGTTGATATGTTGTTTAGAAGGAGCACGCATTGGCATACAATATGATACGTCTTTTGCTGGTAAATTGCAAAACTTGATCTTTGATATTGTAAGCTTATAAATTATTAACTTGTGTATTTTGTTTATGACTGATTTATAATGGTAAGCATTAATTGTTATGCTGCCTTGCCAAATCAATTTTATTGATATATCGACGCATGTAGGATTCATATGCCCTCTAGGTAATATGACTAATCGTTACAACTTCCAAATGGTGCATGACATGTAGTATTATATTAGAAAGGCATCCTAAATCTTTATATCCTTGTGTATGTTAACTTTCTTGATTCTTAGAAGTTTTATTTGCCTAAACTTGCTTGAGATTGTGAAAGAATAGGGGTGATTTAGGGCTAATCATATTGTAGTTAGCAAAGTAATGTTCTCGGTTTCATCAAGTATTGATTAATGACCCATGTCCCTAGCATGGTTGTATAAGTCCTCCAACTAGTCGTGATTTGAAGTAGTCCGACTAGTTTTCGACTTGGCCGATTTATTCGGTCAAAGTTGGCAAAATTCAATTTAGTCTGTCAAAGTCAGATTTATTTATTAGGTTGGATTTATCCGGTCAAAGCCATTTAGCCCCTACAAGACTCCGACTGACTAGTCCTCGACTAATGACTTTTACAACCTTGGGATTTAGAATCTAAAGCAACAAAGTAACATACAACGTCTTGCTTAGTAACTTAGACTGAAGAACAAGGATGACAAATTTACCATTGTGAGTGGAAGGATAAACACTTCCATTATTTAAATCTCTGTCAGGCATCTATTGTAGTTGCAATTCTCCCTGCATATATATTACAGGCGTGTCATAAAATATAACTTGTGCTACAATCATCGTAATATCGAGTAGTATTGTGACACCTTCCTTCGCGTGTTTCTTAATCGATACGTCCTTCATCTGCTATTACTACGTGAGGAACTTATCAATTTTGTTTTCATGATTTCGTAGGTGAACCACGTGAACAGTATCATTGTGTTCTTGAAAGCAAGTCCTTTCTTGAGAAGATGACTGTTCTTGAACACACTTTACCTTTCTTCTTGCCAATACGTGAAGTGGAAAATGAACTTTTATCTTCAAATGCAATGGTATACAATTCATAGCACATAAACATTCTTCAATGTATGTTGATTCCATGGTGTGGACTTAATATTTTTGTCCACAATCTATGCAGAAATTCATAGATCACATTGGAGACCTTTTACAATCATATGTCGATAGGCGGGAACAGGTATTTGTTTATATCTTCCGGATCATTTAAAGTTCTCTGTGGCTTATAGGACCTTTGTTCGACTGTTTTTGTTGCAGGTTTGCCTCATAAAGGACTTGTACGGTAACCAAATTGGAGAACTTTATCACAGTCTGCCTTACCATATGATTGAATTTGTGGTAGATGCTTCTGAATGGTCCGTACATATTCCACTCATAGCAAATTCTTAACATGTAACATATAAATTCCACTTTTATTAAACGCTACTTCAAAAGCCATGAAAGTTTAAAATTAATGGTAGTTAGAACTTTTCTTGTTGGCGTAATACAGATCAATTGGCGTTGAATTTGACTGCATTTTTCATTTTACAGCAAGGTGACTGTTAGTCTAAGATATGCAGATCTGTTGGCTGTACTTCCTACTGCAATTAGCGTAGTTGCATGGCCCATGAACCGTTCAAAAAAGTCCCCAGCCAGGGGCAAAAAGGGGAATTTAGCATATGGAAACAACAATAGTCCTGTACGGTTACTCTATGCAGAAGCTGCATTGCGCACCCTTAGTTTGCCAGAAGGTTATTTCTGTCCAAATTATTCTTAACTATTTATTTGATATTCTAAGTTGTCGATAACTTTTATCTCATATACCCATTAAATTATTAAGGATAAAAACATAGCTTATACTCGGCCTATTCGTAATCGAACTCAATACCATAATGTGTACTGGCAGTTTATCATCTTAAAAGTTAAATAACCAGTTATATTGTTGATTGTGAAACTGACATGACATCATTCTGATGTGTTGGTGTTGTAGCATATGCGGAGATTGTACTGAATCTTCCGGAAGCTCTCGAACAAAGTGTTGAATCCAAAGATGATGTTTCTCCTTAACCAATGGAGTTGAAACGGTAAACACGATCAACCAATAGAGTTGTTAATGTTTCCAAGCAAGGAATTTAGGAAACTGATGTAAATGATTTTGTAAAGTTAAAATGATGTTAGATATGATTTTTTAGAAAATTTCTCGTTTATATTAACTCTTTAATGGAATTGAGTTTATGCAAAATATCATTTACAATTCAAACCGCAGGTGCAAACTGGTGTATGATTGACTGACCATTTAAATCAACAGCGTGTGTAATGCTTTATAAGAGTTATTTACAAATGTCTATGAGATATGAGATTCTACCTGTAGTATTAGACCATCTTTAACCATGGCGGGAGTGTTGTCGTATTGATCGGTAGGGATGGAGTGCTTGATGAGGCGTGTTGATGGGTAGGGGTGCGTATTTTTAATTTTTTTCATTTTTCTTATTATAAAAATTATATTTTTTATTTAGTTATATTATTCTTTTGTAACTATTAAAACAAAATAAAATAATAAAACACACCTAACATAAAAATAGACGATTACATTAATTTAAAAGCTCTAAACACTACGAGTAATTATCTTAAAACGTTCTAAACATTACGATTACATAAATAAATTAAAATACGATTACATAACGAAACTACGAAATATGATTAATTAATTGATGTGGTATTCTTCATCACTGGACGTCGGAAGGTCGTCTACAACTCAATTTGGTCTCAGAACAACACAGCTTTTTCCGACTATTTCATACCATTTTTTTCGTTTGTAAGAAAACGGAGTTCTTGCAAGTTTTCATCATAATACGCAAACTCCGATCCAATGTAAAGAGATCAAGTTCTCGTCATAACATATCAAACAAAGTCTCTAAATCATATCCGGTAACGTCAACATCTTCTAACGTTTTTTTTTTTTCCCACCACTGTGGTATTCTATCATGTCTTCGTTAAAAAATCCACCATAACGAACGTTAAATGTAACGAAACACAGAGTTATGATGAAGTTGGAGAAAAACTGAGAGATGAAAGTATAAAAACTGGGAGATAAATGGAAGGCATGTGACTGTGTTTTATTCTGTTTGTATCTGCAATGTATAGTATATGTATGTGTATATATAAATTTCAGATCAATGTAAAATGTAATTAAATGTATGTATTTAAAATGCAACGGTCAAACATATTGTCCAATACATCATTGTCACGTACACCAACACGCTTCTCCTTTCTCCGTGCCATCCTCCAACACGTCACCGTCGAAAACCCACCAGCACGCCGCGCCAGTGGCGTGTCACTAGCGTGCTCGGTGAAAATGGGTGCAACACACTGCGTTAAAAAGGTTCTTCATAGTCAATGTCACTAAATAGCACTACACTTTCGGCAACAGTTTATTTTGGTAGTTATAACTTTGAAAAAACTCATTTTTTTAGTGATTTAGCTGTGCATCTATAGATATAAAACTAGTTGTGGAGCCCTCGCTTCGCACTGGGGGCTCCGTTTTAAATGCGAGTTAAAAAAAAAGGTCTTGATATATTTTGTAAATTTTTTTTTTCGACATCTAACATTAAAGGGTTGTTCCTTTTGTGAAAGTTGCTTCTTTTAGCGTTTTTTTTTAAAGTTAGTTGATCTATTTTGTAAAAAAGAATGTTTTTGACATCTTTTATTAGCATTGAAGGGTTGTTTCTTTTATGAAAGTTGCCTCTTTTATCGAAGAAAAAAAATAGGTAGTTGTTTTTTTTTGTAAAAAAGAATTTTTTTTCGACATATTTTGGCAACATTGAAGGGTTGGTTCTTTTACGAAAGTTGCTTCTTTTATCGTTGGAGACTAAAAAAAGAAAAGAAGGTGAAATGACGAAAATACCTCTAGTTACTATTGATGAATAGTGCTAAAGGATTTTGTCTTTTAGATAATATATAAATAAATATAAATATAAATATAAATATAAATTGTATAACGTGTTTTGCATGCCAATCATATTCACTACGTGCTTGTCACCGTTTTAACTTTTTTTGCCATTTTACGTACAAGTATCATGTTACACTCGCTCACCTTTAAAATATGGGCTTGATCTTTTTGGTTTTTCCTACCAAACACTACCACCATTTAATTTTCCTTAAATAATCTACAAAACCCTAGTAGTAGGCTTACATTAAAATATTGTATCCTTGCTAGAAAAAAATTCCTTATTCCTCTGTTTAGTTTGAAGAAATGCTTATTTGTACTGCTAGTCTGTTACTCTGTTAGTATGATTATATTCAAGGAATTTGTAGGTTGATATTCGACACAAGTCTAGTGTCGAGTGGGATTCAAGAATTTTTTGGACGGGTCACAACGTTAAAATTTTGAAAAAAGAAAACAAAAACGTGGGTAAAACGTTGAACTTTAACATATAAATATAAATACATTAAAGAAATTGATGTGCGGAGCGGCTGACTCCGGTTGCCACTTCGGTTTGGTCATACGTTTGCCCCGGTTGCCACTTCGGTTTGGTCATACGTTTGCCCTTGGTCATGTGTGTACCAACACATCGACTATTGAAATTTATGAGTACGATCATCGTATTATAATTTCGTTGGTATGCTTTTATCGACTTATAGATGTACAACATTTAGCTTTCGAAGTTCCTATAATCACGATACCTGTACACTCATATAATTGTACCAACTAGTTAAATGATTGAACTATTAACAGTAATGTTCTAACCCTTTGAAATGTCTAACCTAACACCAAAAGGGCAGATTGGTCTTTTGACATATTTAGTCTAATATCTTGGTCCCAGAATTTACATTTTTTTTAACACCGATTGGGATCACCCGAGGGGGACTTTAACCACCCGTTGCGATCATCTCCCGTTTCGACTATGCCGATGCAGCGATAAACCCCGCCCCCATCGCTGCTCGGGAGGAAACCTTGAAACCGATCCAAGGGCACGACCAAGTAAAACCCCCTCCCCTTTACCCCCCTCAAACGATATGGGAAAGGTGTTGTATCGACCCGTCAAAATCGCTATTGACGCGGCACGTTAATCATTGATTCCACAGTGAGGTTTTGACCTCTATATGATACGTTTTGATAAAATATTGCATTCATTAAAATAAGTGACTTTCTAAACATAGAAAGTTATAAACATGTGGGCAAGTGCTTAGGTATAAGCAAAACCCCGAAATACATAAGTCTTTAATTTACAGGTTGACATCACAGTCCAATTATTTATTACACAACGCAGTTTTATTTTGAATGCAATAAACTTTGTACAAAGCATGAGAGACTCCATGCAGGCAACAAGCACATCACAGCGGAAGCATTCTAAGGACCTGAGAATAAAACATGCTAAAAAGTCAACACGAATGTTGGTGAGTTATAGGTTTAATTGCTCGAGTCATAAACATGTATAAAGATAGACCACAAGATTTCATCAAAAGTTTATCAATTGATTCTACGTAACAGAGCACCCTGGTAACTAAAGTTAACGCTATAGTGATAATTACCCCATTCGTTTTAATACACGCAAACCAACGTGTCTTAAACTCAAATAACATACGTCCGTTAAAAGGCTAGCGCTCTAGCTCGGACGGGGATGTCAAGCCCTATGGATCCATATACAATTATTCGCGCCCACCGGTCCATATCCTATGTACTGGCAGCTACTAGTTACCAAAGCTAAGAGATTTTCGATTTAACTCAGTGTAGAATTTTGTATGTACTTGTGTCTTATTGCGTTTAAAATAAATTGCATGTATTCTCAGCCCAAAAATATTTAAAGTATTTAAAAAGGGAGACTATAACTCACAGTTCAATATTGCGATTCAATATTGTAGGCAAATTGCGTAGACGTAATGATGGTAGACGACTGTATGGTTGGTCTTGGATTCAAGAACAATACCCCGAACAATACCCAAAATTTTCTTATTTTAAAACGGTTTGAAACCCGAATTAAAAATACCCTCGAATATACTTTATTATTATTAAACTTAAAATTAAAATTATAATTATAATTATAAATATAAAATTTACGTAAAGAAATTATTATGAAAAATTCGTCGAGCAAAACTGACCTTTTATAGTATTTTTCGATTTACTGTAGCTCATGCGATCGCATGAGTTTTCAGTGTTTTTGCCATGCGATCGCATGGCCGCCTTTTCTGTTTTTGTTTGCTAGTTCGTCGACATCAAATAGTGTTACTGTAGCAAATAGTGTTTACTGTAGCAATAGTGTTTACTGTAGCAAATAGTGTTTTACTGTAGCAAATAGTGTTTCACTGTAGCAAATCACTGTAGCAAACTCGTTTTTCACTGTAGCACTGTAGCAAATAGTGTTTTACTGTAGCAAATTGTGTTTTACTGTAGCAAAGTAATTTTTACTGTAGCAAATAGGGTTTTACTGTAGGAAAGTCGTTTTTACTTGTACATATATATATACATACATATAATTGTTCATGAATCGTCGAGAGTAATCAAAGTTAATTGTATATATGAAACAGTTCTAAAATTTTGAGACTCAATCTAACAGACTTTGTTTAGCGTGTTAAAATAATAAATCGTATAGAGAATTGGTTTAAATAAGTCAAAAATTTTCGGGTCATCACAGTACCTCCCCCTTAAAGAAAATTTCGTCCCGAAATTTTGAGTAGTACCTGTTTCATGAGCGATATCAGTGAACAAATGTGGATACTTTTGCTTCATCTGATCTTCACGTTCCCAAGTAAACTCGGGTCCTCGTCTTGCGTTCCAACGAACCCTAACTATCGGTATTTTACTTTGTTTTAATTGTTTGACCTCACGGTCCATGATTTCAACAGGTTCTTCGATAAAATGGAGTTTATCATTGATTCGTATTTCGTCAAGAGGAATTACGACATCCTCTTCAGCTAAACATTTCTTCAAATTTGACACGTGAAATGTGTTGTGAACACTACTAAGTTCTTGCGGTAGCTTTAATCGATAAGCAACTGTTCCAATTCTTTCGGTGATTTCAAAGGGTCCTACGTACCTAGGACTTAGCTTTCCTCGTTTACCGAATCGTACAACGCCTTTCCAGGGTGACACTTTCAACATGACTTTGTCGCCCACTTGAAATTCTAGCGGTTTTCTTCTTACATCAGCATAACTCTTTTGGCGACTCATGGCCGTTTTCAATCGCTGTTGTATTTGAATGATCTTTTCGGTGGTTTCATGAATAATTTTTGGTCCAGTAAGTTGTCTTTCTCCTACTTCACTCCAACAGATAGGAGATCTGCACTTTCTACCGTAAAGTGCTTCAAATGGCGCTGCGTTGATGCTCGTATGATAGCTGTTATTGTATGAAAATTCTGCCAACGGTAAGTGTCGATCCCAACTGGTTCCAAAGTCAATCACGCATGCCCGTAACATGTCTTCCAATGTTTGTATTGTTCTTTCACTTTGACCATCTGTCTGTGGGTGATAAGCGGTGCTCATATCTAATCGAGTTCCCAATGCTTTTTGTAATGACTGCCATAAACGTGATGTGAATCGGGTGTCGCGATCAGATATGATAGAGATGGGTACACCATGCCTGGAAACTACTTCCTTCAAATATAGGCGTGCTAGTTTCTCCATACTGTCTGTCTCCTTTATTGGTAGAAAGTGAGCTGATTTAGTTAGACGATCAACTATCACCCAAATAGTATCATGACTACTTGCAGTCCTTGGCAATTTCGTAATGAAATTCATGGTTATTCTTTCCCATTTCCACTGCGGAATTTCTGGTTATTGCAGTAATCCTGACGGCTTTTGGTGCTCAGCTTTGACCTTTGCACACGTTAAACATTTGCTTACATAAGTAGCAATTTCTGTTTTCATATTAGGCCACCAATAAAACTTCTTGAGATCGTGGTACATTTTCCCATTTCCTGGGTGAATTGAGTACCTCGTTTTGTGTGCTTCATCTAGTACTAGTTGCCTTAGGTTACCATGTCTTGGTACCCATATCCTACCAGCAAAATACAGGGTTCCATCGGCTTTTACTTCAAGTTGTTTTTCTAACCCTTTTCTCATTTCACCTTTTTCGTTTTCTTCTTTTAAAGTTTCTAACTGTGCTGCTTGAATTTGCTTTGTGAGATCAGTACGAATTGTAATATTCAAAGCTCGGACCCTAAGAGGTTTTACTCTTTCTTTTCGACTTAGGGCATCAGCTACAACATTAGCTTTTCCGGGGTGGTAACGGATTTCACAATCGTAATCGTTTAACAACTCTACCCAGCGACGTTGCCTCATATTGAGTTGTTTTTGATCAAAAATATGCTGAAGACTCTTATGGTCGGTGTACACTGTACACTTGGTGCCATATAGATAGTGTCTCCATATTTTGAGTGCAAAAACTACTGCTCCAAGTTCCAAATCGTGCGTCGTATAGTTCTTTTCATGAATTTTTAGTTGTCGTGAGGCATATGCGATGAATTTTGTGCGTTGCATTAATACACATCCTAAACCTTGGCGTGAAGCATCACAATAGATCACGAAATCATCATTTCCTTCCGGTAATGACAAAATGGGTGCAGACGTTAACTTCTTCTTTAATAACTGGAATGAGGATTCCTGTTCTGTGGACCAATCATACTTCTTTCCCTTTTGAGTCAATGCAGTTAAGGGTTTGGCGATTCTAAAGAAATCTTGAATGAATCTTCGGTAGTAACCAGCAAGACCTAAGAATTGGCGAATTTGTGTTGGAGTCTTCGGGGTTTCCCATTTACTAATGGCTTCGATCTTGGCGGGGTCAACTTTAATTCCATGTTTACTGACAACATGGCCCAAAAATTGTACTTCTTGTAACCAGAAATCACACTTCGAAAATTTTGCGTACAATTCTTCTTTCTTGAGTATCTCTAGTACCAGTCTTAAGTGTTGCTCATGTTCTTCCTTGTTCTTCGAGTAAATCAATATGTCGTCGATAAAAACAATGACAAATTTGTCTAAATACGGTCTACAGATGCGATTCATTAGATCCATGAATACTGCTGGAGCATTAGTCAATCCAAAAGGCATGACTAAAAATTCATAGTGACCGTAACGGGTTCTGAACGCTGTTTTAGGAACATCTTCTTCCTTCACTCTCAGCTGATGATATCCGGAGCGTAGATCAATCTTAGAATAAACACTTGATCCTTGCAATTGATCAAACAAATCATCAATCCTCGGTAATGGGTACCGATTCTTGATCGTTAATTTATTTAATTCTCGGTAATCTATGCACATTCTCATAGATCCATCCTTCTTCTTGACGAACAGAATAGGAGCACCCCAAGGTGAAAAACTAGGACGAATAAATCCACGGTCAGATAATTCTTGCAACTGGTCTTGTAATTCTTGCATTTCTGAAGGTGCAAGTCTATATGGAGATCGGGCTACAGGTGCAGCTCCTGGTATGAGATCAATCTGGAATTCTACACATCTGTGTGGAGGTAGCCCCGGTAATTCTTCTGGAAATACTCCGGGATATTCTCTTACAACCGGCATGTCATTAATGCTTCTTTCTTCAGTATCGATCTTCTTTACGTGTGCCAGAATAGCATAACAACCTTTTCTTATAAGTTTCTGGGCCTTCATACAGCTGATAAAGTTCAGCTTTGAGTTGCTCTTCTCCCCATAAATCATTAATGACGTTTCATCCTTACGAGGGATGCGGATTGATTTCTCAGCGCAAACAACTTCCGCTCTTGTTTTGGACATCCAGTCCATGCCAACGATTACGTCAAAACTTCCTAGTTCTACGGGTATCAAATCAATTTTGAAGGTTTCACCAGCGAGATTCATTTCGCAACCATGGCAAATTTTATCGGCTTTTATCAGTTTACCATTAGCTAATTCAATAGCGTATTTATCGTCTAGAGGTAATGATGCACATTTTAGTTTAAAACTAAAGTCTTTACACATATAACTTCTATCAGCACCCGTATCAAACATAATAGAAGCTAGTTGATTATTAACGGTAAACGTACCCGTGACAAGATTAGGATCCTCACGTGCTTTACTGGCACTAACATTAAATGCCCTCCCACGTGCGGGTTCTTTGTTCTTCTCCTTATCAGGGCATTGATTTATAAAGTGACCAGACTTCCCGCATCCATAACATTTCTTGACATCGGTCAATTTTGTCTTTACTTCAGAAACGGTGGCATAACAATCTTTCGCCACATGTCCTTTCTTGTTGCACTTATCACAGACCACTTGGAAATAGCCTGCATGATGTGTGTAACACCTTTTGCAGAACGGATGAGGTCCCTTATAGTTTGGACTTGCAGTTGCCCCATCTTGTTTACCTTTAAAAGTTTCTTGTTTCTTCAGGTGAGTACTTTTGCCCTTATAGTCTTCCCATTTCCTCTTTCCTTCAGTTGTCTTGACTTCGATAATTGGTGCCTTAATCGAACTCTCTGTGATCTGGTCCATGAGTTGGTGTGCCATTGTCATGGCTACCTGCATCGTATTTGGTTTGGACGATGTAACATTTCTTTTGATATTGATCGATAAACCGTCAATATACATTTCTATCTTTCGTTTCTCGTTTGGCACCAATTCGGGACACAACAAGGCTAGTTCCATGAAACGCTTTTCATAGTTATTGAGATTCGCGCCGATAACCTTCAGATTACGTAACTCAGATTCCATTTTTCTGATCTCGTTTCGAGGACAGTACTCCTCGATTAGCATCTTTTTCAGTTCTTCCCAAGAGATATCATATGCCGTATCTATTCCTTCTGCTTTAGCATAATTGTTCCACCAAGTAAGTGCACCGTCTTGCAACGTACACGAAGCATACTTTGACTTGTCTCCGTTCGTACAATTACTGATTTTGAAAACGGACTCCATCTTTTCAAACCATCGGGTTAAACCGACTGGTCCCTCGGTTCCACTAAACGTCTGTGGTTTGCATCCTTGAAAAGTTTTGTATGAGCATCCGTTTCGTGAGTTTGTGTTTACGGCTGCTGTTTTGGCTGCTGCTTCGGCTGTTGCTTTTGCTGCCTCGGCTGCAGCAATTCTTTCATTCACACGTTTCTCGACTAGTTGCTCAAACTCAGCATCCGACATTTGAGACATGTTTCTTCAATAAACACAACAGATATAATTTAATCATATAGAATAGTATAGGTAAAATGAGTTGTCAATAGTTAATCGTAGCATATTAATAATATGAACCGATTATTATAAAAGCCTTTTCTTCTTATTAGCATTTTATAATTATTTCTAGGGTATTACCTACCCGTTAAGTTCATACATAATAGCTAGTACAAGGAATTAACTACTAAAATCCTAATAATATTCCATTATGAAAAATTATAGCGAGTTACTACATTATTATGTAATAATAATAATAAGAAGTAGTAATAATACAAATAATCATTCCATGCATTTATTATTAATAAACCAAAATAATACAATACCATACAATACTGATATTTTACATATGCTTATTTTACATAACAAGATAGAGTAGCACACATAAGCAATAAAATAGCGCATGGAAGATTTATGGTTGCGAGGTCGTTTATTCAGAACTATCAGAAACTTCTTCCCATTTGGTTCTCTCTGCCAATTGTTTGTGTGCACATGGTCCGACAGACATTCTGGCAGTGTATTTTATTTTTGGTTGGGGTTTTGAGGTACCCGTTGCCTCAGTGGGTTTAATACAATAAGGGTGGTTACGGATCGAATGGTCATGTTCTTTTTTAATAATTAAGGACATTTTATTATTGTGGTTGTTTTTATTATCTATAGCAAGTTGGAATTTCTCCTTAGTGATCTCTTTTATTTCATTAGCGAAATCCTCCTCCTTACTGATCTCGTCTGATGACGAACTGTCTGAGTCATGTGTAGGATAATATGATGACGAACTGCAAGAATATGTATGAAATGTCCCGTTCTTATTGATTAAAAACGTTCCATATTAATTGATTTCGTTGCGAGGTTTTGACCTCTATATGTGCGTTTTTCAAAGACTGCATTCATTTTAAAACAAACCATAACCTTTATTTCATCAATAAGGTTTAAAAAGCTTTACGTAGATTATCAAATAATGATAATCTAAAATATCCTGTTTACACATGACCATTACATAATGGTTTACAATACAAATATGTTACAACAAAAATAAGTTTCTTGAATGCAGTTTTTTTTTTACACAAAATCATACAAGCATGGACTCCAAATCTCATCCTTATTTAAGTATGCGACAGCGGAAGCTCTTAATAATCACCTGAGAATAAACATGCTTAAAACGTCAACAAAAATGTTGGTGAGTTATAGGTTTAACCTATATATATCAAATCGTAACAATAGACCACAAGATTTCATATTTCAATACACATCCCATACATAGAGATAAAAATCATTCATATGGTGAACACCTGGTAACCGACATTAACAAGATGCATATATAAGAATATCCCCATCATTTCCGGGACACCCTTCGGATATGATATAAATTTCGAAGTACTAAAGCATCCGGTACTTTGGATGGGGTTTGTTAGGCCCAATAGATCTATCTTTAGGATTCGCGTCAATTAGGGTGTCTGTTCCCTAATTCTTAGATTACCAGACTTAATAAAAAGGGGCATATTCGATTTCGATAATTCAACCATAGAATGTAGTTTCACGTACTTGTGTCTATTTTGTAAATCATTTATAAAACCTGCATGTATTCTCATCCCAAAAATATTAGATTTTAAAAGTGGGACTATAACTCACTTTCACAGATTTTTACTTCGTCGGGAAGTAAGACTTGGCCACTGGTTGATTCACGAACCTATAACAATATATACATATATATCAAAGTATGTTCAAAATATATTTACAACACTTTTAATATATTTTGATGTTTTAAGTTTATTAAGTCAGCTGTCCTCGTTAGTAACCTACAACTAGTTGTCCACAGTTAGATGTACAGAAATAAATCGATAAATATTATCTTGAATCAATCCACGACCCAGTGTATACGTATCTCAGTATTGATCACAACTCAAACTATATATATTTTGGAATCAACCTCAACCCTGTATAGCTAACTCCAACATTCACATATAGAGTGTCTATGGTTGTTCCGAAATATATATAGATGTGTCGACATGATAGGTCAAAACATTGTATACGTGTCTATGGTATCTCAAGATTACATAATATATAATACAAGTTGATTAAGTTATGGTTGGAATAGATTTGTTACCAATTTTCACGTAGCTAAAATGAGAAAAATTATCCTAATCTTGTTTTACCCATAACTTCTTCATTTTAAATCCGTTTTGAGTGAATCAAATTGCTATGGTTTCATATTGAACTCTATTTTATGAATATAAACAAAAAAAGTATAGGTTTCTAGTCGGAAAAATAAGTTACAAGTCGTTTTTGTAAAGGTAGTCATTTCAGTCGAAAGAACGACGTCTAGATGACCATTTTAGAAAACATACTTCCACTTTGAGTTTAACCATAATTTTTGGATATAGTTTCATGTTCATAATAAAAATCATTTTCTCAGAATAACAACTTTTAAATCAAAGTTTATCATAGTTTTTAATTAACTAACCCAAAACAGCCCGCGGTGTTACTACGACGGCGTAAATCCGGTTTTACGGTGTTTTTCGTGTTTCCAGGTTTTAAATCATTAAGTTAGCATATCATATAGATATAGAACATGTGTTTAGTTGATTTTAAAAGTCAAGTTAGAAGGATTAACTTTTGTTTGCGAACAAGTTTAGAATTAACTAAACTATGTTCTAGTGATTACAAGTTTAAACCTTCGAATAAGATAGCTTTATATGTATGAATCGAATGATGTTATGAACATCATTACTACCTTAAGTTCCTTGGATGAACCTACTGGAAAAGAGAAAAATGGATCTAGCTTCAATGGATCCTTGGATGGCTCAAAGTTCTTGAAGCAAAATCATGACACGAAAACAAGTTCAAGTAAGATCATCACTTGAAATAAGATTGTTATAGTTATAGAAATTGAACCAAAGTTTGAATATGATTATTACCTTGTATTAGAATGATAACCTACTGTAAGAAACAAAGATTTCTTGAGGTTGGATGATCACCTTACAAGATTGGAAGTGAGCTAGCAAACTTGAAAGTATTCTTGATTTTATGAAACTAGAACTTTTGGAATTTATGAAGAACACTTAGAACTTGAAGATAGAACTTGAGAGAGTTCAATTAGATGAAGAAAATTGAAGAATGAAAGTGTTTGTAGGTGTTTTTGGTCGTTGGTGTATGGATTAGATATAAAGGATATGTAATTTTGTTTTCATGTAAATAAGTCATGAATGATTACTCATATTTTTGTAATCTTATGAGATATTTCATGCTAGTTGCCAAATGATGGTTCCCACATGTGTTAGGTGACTCACATGGGCTGCTAAGAGCTGATCATTGGAGTATATATATGATGTCAAAGCAGGGAGGTATAAAATAATATTAAATTTACGCAGAAAATACTATTAAATACGATACAATTTTACACAAGATATTTATTTATTTATAGAATGGATATACTTAAACCTTGCTACAACACTTATAGGCAGTGTACCTAATCGTACAGTAGTGTAGTTTTTAGTAAGTCCGGTTCGTTCCACAGGGAGATCTTTAAGCAAAGCTCAACGCTATATTAGTTTACTTTTATAAAAATACAAATATATATATAAGTAATATTATTATTATAAAGGGGGGGTTTTTACCGTTTAATGACCGGTTTGTCGATTTTAAAACTTTAGTCGCAGTTAAAACCTAATGTAAAATATAAATACAAGACTTTAAATTAAAGCGTAAAGTAAATAACGATAATGAAATTGCGAATAATAAAAATGCGATAAAATTAAATTGCGATAATTAAAAAGTACGATAATTAAAAGTGCGATAAAATAAATAAAAGTGCGATAATTAGAAGTGCAATTAAATATAAAATAAAGGAAATTAAATATGAAATAAAAGAATTATGCTTATTTAAACTTCCGTAATCATGATGTTTGACGTGTTGATTTTAGTTTTATGCCCATGGGTTAATTGTCCTTTGTCCTGGATTATTCAATATGTCCGTCTGGTTTTTGTCCATAACAGTCCATCAGTCATAAATATAAATTGCAAGTGTCCTTGTCAAATTATTATTATACCCGAAGATAAATATTCCAACTAATTGGGGATTCGAATTGTAACAAGGTTTTAATACTTTGTTTAATGAATACACCAGGTTATCGACTGCGTGTAAACCAAGGTTTTACTACTTTGTTAACAATTACACCAATTACCCTTGAATGTAATTTCACCCCTGTTTTAATTATTCTAGTGGCTATTAATCCATTCCCGTGTCCGGTTAAATGAACGATTATTCGTACATATAAATACCCTGCCCATCGTGTCCGATCGAGTGTATATGGTAATTTATAGGGACGCCCAATTGTAAATCTTTATATTAACATTAACAAACTTTCATTTAGTTAAACAAATATAAAGCCCATTAATAGCCCATAGTCTAGTTTCCACAAGTGTCGTTCTTTTGTCCAAACCCCAATTATGGTACAAAGCCCAATTACCCAATTTTAGTAATTAGCCCAACATCATGATTACTTCGTTTTAAACAAGCATAATAATAACTTAGCTACGAGACATTAATATAAAAAGGTTGAACATAACTTACAATGATTAAAAATAGCGTAGCGTTACACGGACAGAATTTCGACTTACACCCTTACAACATTCGCTAACATACCCTTATTATTAGAATTATAATTAAAATTAAAATATAAATTATAAATATAAATATATATTACTCGTATATATTGAGAGAGAGATGAAAATATGGTATATTTTTGATCAGAATTCGGGTTGATTTTATAGCCAGATTTGATTTTTGGGGCTCCGCGACTCGCGGCAAAAAGGCCTTCAAACTCCGCGAGTCGCGGAGAGGTATTTTCATTTTACTCCCTTAGAGTTTCTGGCTGCCGACAGTTTTTAATATATATATATAATATATATATAATTAATATAATTAATTATATATTATATTATATTTATATATATAGTTAACTTGTAATTTTTAGTCCGTTGCGTCGAGCGTTAAGAGTTGACTCTGGTCCCGGTTCCGGATTTTCGAACGTCCTCGCGTACAATTTAATATCTTGTACTTTGCGTTTTGAATCTTGTACTCTTGTGATTTCGAGACGTTTCTTATCAATAATTGGAACCTTTTTGATTGTCTTTTGTTCTTTTGAGCTTTTTGGTCGTTTGCGTCTTCAAATCGTCGAATCTGTCTTTTGTCTTCACCTTTTATTATTTAAACGAATATCACTTGTAAATAGAACAATTGCAACTAAAAGCTTGTCTTTCTTGAGGAATAATGCCATGAAATATATGTTCGTTTTTAGCATTATCAAATATTCCCACACTTGAGCGTTGCTTGTCCTCAAGCAATATTGTCTTGAAATACTAGAATCACTTCTTTATTCTTCACACTTTGTACATCAGTGATTTCTATACGGCGGTATAAACAATGGTAGTAACGATATGGTTTACAGTCCCACATGACTATAAAAATTTAGATCCATTAAGGAAATTGGATCTTTATGAAAACATTTGATCTTTTGAAAATTAAATCTAGTTTTTACCCTAGATAAGTTTTCCGGAATAACCCTTTACCGGTGTTTGCAAAATATTTTTGTGGGTTGTGTGGGTTTCAGATTTGAAAATTTTAGCTCAAAACTTGCGGTTTTGTGTCACCTACTTGCTAACCTTGTATTTGGAAAGCAACACGTCCAGTTTACTTGTTCCGTATATTACCTTTCGGCAAACTACCGTCCGGTTGTAAAGGAAAGCGTTGAACAAGCAACTGTTTAAGGCAATGTCCCGTGACATGCTTTTGATTATGGTCTATAACGTGTCGGACGCAATTACTATCCTTGGTAGGAGCAATAGTAAAGCTCACCCTTATAATTTTTCGGTCTGGCACAAGGTCCTGTCTTTGACCATGCTATGCAACCACCGTTCTTACGGTTGACACCCGATTTGGTTCAGGTGACCTAATGAATTCTAGGTGAATTCCTAGGATTTTACGTTCAATGGTAATGAACGCATTGAAAATAGGGTTTTCAGAAAACAAATCGGTTTGTATTTTTGATCAAAATATTTTCTCGTTCAAGCTCGAGTTTAGATATCATTGAATTCCATGAGTTTGTAATTCTCAATCTTTAAGGTCAATCTCTAGGATTGAGTAATATCAGTCTTTAAAAGCTGATTTTTAATCTTTAAGGAGATTATCCTTTCTGGGGATCTGATTCATTAGTCTTATCCAGCTAATTTGCACGGTGCCTCCCCATTGTACGAGATAAATCCTTCTCATGGTTAGGATAAATCTGACCACTTGGCGACCCTGTTTAATGCTGAGGTCCGTGGATTTCCTGCTGATTTTAGTGATGACTTTTCTAGATTTTTCGTCAACCTACAGCTGGTCTGGACGACAACTTCATGACCTAAATCAAGAAGCGCGTGTCTTTTTCGGAAGACTTTACTTCCTTTTAATGATGGAATTGATTCATCGTGTAGATCCATCTCTTCTTTTCTTTCATCGGGTAAAACAGTTTAGTTTAGTCCAAAGCAAAAGTATTTTCAGTTATTTGTTATAGATATATGTGACATATGTTTAAAATAATTTGGTAAATTTTCCCACACTTGGCTTTTTATTTTTCTTTTTATCGTCCTCTATTCCATTTTAAATGAATTTTAACATTTTAGTTTGTTTCTCAATTTATGTCCTTTCCGAGGTAACAATAATTTCGGTGTTAAAACCTAGTTTTATCGTTCATAAATATGTATAAACATGATTTGAATTCATTTAATTAAAAATTTTGAAAAATTTTACTAGAATTGGGTAGTCAGTATATAAGACTAGGGCTGTTCTTTTTTATCAGAGAGCACTAGATTCTAATACAACTACTGCTTTACTAGTATTTTTAATGGTAACCAAGTGTTTAATATAAAAATTTTAAAATCCAATCAGTAACAATTTAAATTATTGAGGGTGATTTGTGTGAAAATGATTAAATTTTTACCAAAGTTTCCAAATATATTGGCGTTTGTTTGCTGAATGATAAATGGTGCACGTCATTTGTTCATTCCGTCTTGTTGTTATTTCACATATATTTTGCATCATTGTCGTCAAAATTACTTGCTTTTGCTGAACTTAATGCCAGTCTTTGAAAATGCGTTGTTTTACCCTGTTGTGTACATAAGATAAACTGCAAACATATATACATATTTTTGAAGTTTGGTATATTACCCCACATTCAAAAATTATTAAAATCTAAGAATAAAAGTTAGATAAATATAAAAATGATTACAATATAAACAAAAATATTAAATGTATCAATAATTACAAATTACAAAATAATAAAAATAAAAAATAAGTAAACTAAGGATGATATTGGTACCAATAGGGGTTCCACGCATAACCATAAGTGCTATAGAATGCCTCGGCAGGGTCATACGTAGGATATGGTGGCTGCATCTCTATCGACCAAGGAGGGAAGACGGGTTTCGGTGTAGGAATATAGTTTCTACCTATGTGTTGGCAATGCGCTATGATCTGGTTCTGATGAACTTGCCAATCTTCAAATGCTCTCTGTCTAGCATTTTCGTATTCCTGAGAAGCTATAAACCTTTGCATTTCTTGCATCTGGTTCCCCCCTCCTACATTACCTTGTTCCTGGTTTCTCTCTACCTGTGGATGTCTACCATTGTATCGTACTGCGGCGTTATTTCGCCGCTTCAACACTTTCGCACCATGGTATACATTTAAACCTATAGTGTCGCGGGGTTCCGGCTCTTCTACTAATAATCCCCCCCGACTTATATCCACACCGAGATATTCACCAATCAAAGTAATAAAAATACCACCTCCTATTATGCTATGTGGACGCATCCCTCGAACCATAGCTGATAAATAATAACCCACACAATATGGTATACTTACAGCGCTGTGTGGGTCTCGAATACACATATGGTAAAACAAATCTTGTTCATTTACCTTTTCTTTGTTTTTACCCCTTTGTGTAATCGAATTAGCTAAAAACCTATGTATTACTCTTAATTCGGCTCTATCTATATCCAAATAAGAGTAGTTTCCTCCTTTAAAACGGTGATGGCTTGTCATTTGACTCCACACACCGTGTGTATCAAAATTCTCATCTATTTTCCTACCGTTTAGTATCAATCCTCTACAATCGGCAGACGCTAATTCCTCAGGCGTATATATACGTAAAGCCTGAGCCATGTCCAGTAAAGACATGTGGCGCATCGAACCGCCTAACAAAAATCTAATAAAAGAACGATCGGTTAAACTGGCTACCCGATCATTCAACTCTATACTACATAACAACTCTTCACACCATACTTTATATACAGGTCTGCGTATGGTGAATAAACATATCCAGTCATTAAAAGAAGAATTACCATACCTCTGTACCAGTAATTCCCTAATTGGCCCGGCCAATTCTACAGCTTCCAAGGGTCCCCATTCTATGACCCTTGGTACCTCAACAACCTTAGAGTGAAGAGTATGCAAACCCCGTTGATATTTTGGATAATCTATCCAAAGTCTGTCAAATCGCAGGTTCGGGTGCAACTGTTCCAAGTGCATATCTGAGAAGGTCATGACTGGATGAGGTACATCCTGCTTGTAGTAGTTATCTACCTCCTGTTGTTCCAAGTTCTCAGCAGGAGCATGGCGGGCTTGGGATGAAGATTCACCCCTTTCAGTCTGCAAAACACATCAAACACAAATTTTGTGCATCCAAATATGCATTAGTGTCAGCAAAATCATCAATCAAAATAATTACAATGACATTATCAATTTATATCAAACTTAAGCTTATTTTCACATTTTTATCAAATCTACACTTTTTCAAATAAGCATATACGAAAATTTTCGCCAAGTTCATAAGCATTCAACTCAAATAACATGTCAAAATAATCATTACTAGCAAATAAACAAGTCTCAAATGGCATTATCTTTCAAAAATCAAGTTCATGAATTTTGGACTTGAAAAAGTCCACTTTAATTCTCAATATCATGTTTAGGCTCAAAGTTTGGATCATTTAACTACCTAGACATGTTACACTACTCAATTTAGCAACAATTCATGACAAAAATCGGCCATAACCTGTTTATATCAAAAAGCCCCAAATTGCTCAAGAACACAAACCCTAGATTCTAAAAATTTTGAAGTTTTTGGCTTCAAATCATGTTAACAAGCATCAATCTAGGTTATACATGCATAATATACTAACAATTTAACACTAATTACACTAAAAATTAACAAAATTCAAATTATGAAAATATGCTCAAGAACACACTAAAATTCGGATTTAAAGGTGATTTGGGGTGTAATTGTACCTGTTTTCTTGAGTAGTTCCTAGATATCATCCTTCTCAACATGATTTTAGCAAAAAATTTGGTGATTAACGGTTAAAAATTGAGATTTTTGGGGGTGATTTTCGTGGGTTTTCGGGTTCTGTTCGAGCTGTATTTGGGTGTTTATGTGTGTGTGAGAGTGATCAGTTCGAGCAGCTAGTTTTATTTTTTTTTTTGTAATTTGGTCCCTCCGCGAGTCGCGGAGGTTTTCACTCAAAACTCCGCGAGTCGCGGAGTTATATTTTTTTTTTTTTTTTTTTTTTTTTTTTTTTTTTTTTTTTTTTTATAATCTTTAACTTATAAAACAATTAAGAAATTAATTTTTAAAATTTTGTTTCCCTTGTTATTTAGGACGAGGTCGTTTCGGATTGATGTCCTAGTCCGTCCCTCGACAAAATTTTTAAAATTTGTCTTTTTGTAGCGATTGTTTTAAAAGCTAAGATTTTTGGGTTTTTTCAATGTTTTTGGCATACTTTAAATCAATAAGATTAAAAATAATGATAATAAAAGTTCTCGTCCCTCCCTCGGGTAAAGCAATTTCGGTTCAAAGACCTAGTCTTCAACTTACGACGAATTTTAAAAATCATATTTTTAACTTAATGAGATAAAGTAAATTTTTTTTTGTTTTTAAATTCACACAACTTAAATAATAAATTCAAAATTAAAAAATTAAAAATTAAAAATTCACACCAAACTTAAAATTTGAAATGCATAAAATTAAAATTCATATTTTAAAAATTAAAAATTCACACCAAACTTAATTTAAAAATTCATATTAAAAATTCACACCAAACTTAATTTAAAAATTCATATTATAAATTCACACCAAACTTAATTTAAAAATTCATATTATAAATTCACACCAAACTTAATTTAAAAATTCATATTATAAATTCACACCAAACTTAATTTAATTTTTCAAATATTTACAATTTTAAATATATTGTTTTTACAAAGTTTACAATATTAATTTAAGATTTAAATATTAAGATTAAAAACATGGTAAAAATAAAATTAAAAATCTTTTTGTCTTTTTATCCCACTTTAATCAATCAAATATTATCAAAAATATGCGCCCCTCTTTTTGGTAAAGTAATTTCGGTTCCAAGACCTAATTTAACTCATGACGAATTTTTGAAATATTTTGGGTTGATTGATTAAAGATATTTATACCTTAAGAATAAACGTTAAATTTCGCAGTGATGTAATAAATTTTTGAACGATATCAATAATTTCGGTCGCCAAACCTAATTTTATTTAATACCAATTTAATACTTTTTAGCGAACAAATTAGCGTTTATTATCAAAAGGTTAAAAATAAAATAAAAACTGTACAGACATACCTGTGAAATAGATTTCTTAGTTATATGATCTATTATATTCATAAGATAGTCGGTTTAATTGGTCTTCCATGGCTGCATAGGCGTAACCTCGAGCATTCATTGTCTTTTCTTCTAAACATATGAACGGTCCGTCTCTGCATAAAGTAACAAATTCGGTATTTGAATAAGTTTGATTATTTGAACATTTACCTCCATGTGACCATTTTCCGCATTTGTGACATTTTTCTAGGTGTCGTGCTCTTCTTTTCGCTGCGGATTTTGATTTTCCTTTACCAAATTGTAACTTATTATCTTCGCATCTGGATCCTTTTCTAACTCCGTCCATTCTTTCTCTGATTACTGATACTAATTCACTCGGTAGTATGTCATTATTTCTTTTAGTGATCAAAGCGTGTAGCATTAGACCATGGTTTAGTTCACAGGCAGTCTTCATTTCGTAAAAACCTAAAAAAAATAAAAATTCAGAATGGGGGGGAGAAGACTAGTTCTTTAGGGTCTGCTAGGGAAAGACCATACGTGTTCCATTTTCGAGAACTACACGAAAACAGACAATCTAACTCTAACAGAGATATATATTATCCTTTAAAGACTTGATTCTCCCCACACTTAGTTAGCTGTGGTGTCGAAATTGTGATTAACTTCGTTGTCGACTTCCATCGGACCCTGTATGTAATGTTTAACTCTGTGACCATTAACTTTAAATTCAATCCCATTTGAATTTATCAATTCTATCGTTCCGTATGGGAAAACTCTTTTGACTATGAATGGTCCAGACCATCTTGATTTCAATTTTCCAGGAAATAGCTTGAATCGTGAATTGAAAAGAAGAACTTTGTCTCCTTCTTTAAATTCTTTTGAACTTCTGATTCTTTTATCATGCCATTTCTTCGTTCTTTCTTTATAGATTAACGAATTTTCGTATGCTTCATGTCTTAATTCTTCTAATTCGTTTAGTTGACTTAATCGTAGACGTCCGGCTTCATGTAAATCAAGATTACATGTCTTCAAAGCCCAAAATGCTTTGTGTTCAATTTCTACTGGAAGATGACATGCTTTTCCATAAACAAGTCTAAAAGGTGTGGTTCCAATTGGAGTTTTGTAGGCTGTTCTAAAAGCCCAGAGTGCATCCTCCAATTTAATGGACCATTCCTTCGGATTTGATCCTACGGTTTTCTCTAGAATACGTTTTAAAGCTCGGTTGGTATTTTCAACTTGTCCACTTGTTTGTGGATGATATGCGGTGGAGATTTTATGAGTTACTCCATATCTTTTAAGAACTTTCTCAAGTTGATTATTACAGAAATGAGTACCCCGATCACTTATTAAAGCTTTCGGTGTTCCAAACCTTGCAAAAAGACGTTTTAAAAAATTGACTACAACTCGTGCATCGTTAGTTGGGAGAGCTTGTGCTTCCGCCCATTTAGATACATAATCAATGGCTACGAGTATATATAGATTATTATGAGATTTTGGAAATGGACCCATAAAGTCAATACCCCAAATGTCAAATACTTCACATACTTGGATGACATTTTGTGGCATTTCATCACGTTGACTTATTCTTCCGGCCCTTTGACATGCATCACAGGATTTGCAAAGAAGGTGTGCGTCTTTGTAAATTGTAGGCCAATAGAATCCAGCTTCATAAACTTTTCTTGCTGTTAGTTGAGGCCCATAATGCCCTCCTGTTGGTCCTGTGTGACAATGGTTTAAAATTTTACTAGCTTCATCTCCAAATACACATCGGCGTATTATTCCATCGGGACAACTTTTAAACAGATGTGGATCTTCCCAGAAATAGTGTTTTATATCACTGAAGAATTTCTTTCGTCTTTGGTACGATAATCCTTTTTCAAGGAATCCACAAACTAAGTAGTTTGCATAGTCTGCAAACCATGGGATTTCTTTATAATCTATCTTCAATAGATATTCATCAGGAAAGTTGTCTTGTATGGCCGATTCATTTAGAACTTCTAATTCGGGATTTTCAAGACGAGAAAGATGATCAGCGGCGAGATTTTCTGCTCCTTTTTTATCTCGGATTTCAATATCAAACTCTTGTAAGAGTAAGATCCAACGGATTAATCTTGGTTTAGCATCTTGTTTTGAAAATAGGTATCTAAGAGCAGAATGGTCGGTATAGACCACCGTTTTTGCTAGAACGAGATATGATCGAAATTTGTCAAAAGCAAAGACAATAGCAAGGAGTTCTTTTTCAGTAGTTGTATAGTTCGTTTGTGCTCCTTGTAATGTCTTACTAGCATAATATATAGGTTGAAATCGTTTTTCAATCCTTTGTCCTAAAACGGCTCCCATTGCAAAATCACTTGCATCGCACATTAGTTCAAATGGTAGATTCCAATTTGGTGTTATCATGATTGGTGCATTAGTGAGTTTTTCTTTAAGAATATTAAAAGATTTGATACATTCATCTGAAAAGATGAATGGCGCATCCTTTTCTAGGAGTTTATTCATAGGAGTGGCAATTTTAGAAAAATCTTTTATGAAACGTCGGTAAAAACCGGCATGCCCTAGAAAACTCCTAACTCCTCTAACATTGGTGGGGTGTGGAAGTTTAGCAATTACATCTACTTTAGCTCTATCCACTTCAATTCCTTCTTTTGAAATTTTATGTCCAAGAACGATGCCTTCTTTAACCATGAAATGGCATTTCTCCCAATTAAGTACTAGATTTGATTTTTCGCATCTAATTAGCATTCGTTCCAGATTAACTAGACATGATTTAAATGTATCACCGAAGACTGAAAAGTCATCCATGAATACTTCCATGCATTCTTCTATCATGTCATGAAAAATCGCCATCATACACCTTTGAAAGGTTGCAGGGGCGTTACAAAGTCCAAATGGCATGCGTTTGTAAGCAAAAGTACCATAAGGGCACGTGAATGTGGTTTTCTCTTGATCTTCGGGTGCTATTGGAATTTGAAAATATCCGGAAAATCCATCTAGAAAACAATAGTAACTATTTCCGGCTAATCTTTCCAACATTTGATCTATGAAAGGTAAGGGAAAGTGATCTTTTCTGGTGGCGTCATTTAATTTTCTATAATCAATACATACACGCCATCCTGTTACAGTCCTAGTAGGAATAAGCTCATTTTTCTCATTTGTAATGACAGTCATGCCACCCTTCTTAGGCACGCATTGAACTGGGCTTACCCATGGACTATCAGAGATTGGATATATTAAACCTGCATCTAGCAGTTTAATAATCTCTTTCTTAACTACATCTTGCATATTAGGATTCAGTCTTCGTTGGCGTTGCACATACGTTTTATGACCTTCTTCCATAAGGATTTTATGTGTGCAATACGAAGGACTTATTCCTTTAATATCATGAATCTTCCATGCAATGGCTGGTTTATGAGCTTTCAACACAGAAATGAGTTGTGATTTCTCATTTTCAGTAAGAGAAGACGATATTATTACAGGTAATTCAGATTCACCATGTAAATAAGCGTATTCCAAATGGTTTGGAAGTGGCTTTAACTCTAATTTCGGAGGTTCTTCTATCGATGATTTATATCGATATCTGTCTTCTTCTTTTAGCATTTGAATTTCTTCTGTTGTTGGTTCATATCCATTAGCTATAAGTGTAGCTAACATTTCAGCTTCATTAATTGGTTCATTACCTTCTCCTAAAGAACATTCTCCTGTTCCTTGTAGTTCTGGAAATTCTTCTAATAATTCTGCATGTGCATCTATAGTTTGAATATAATAACATGTATCATCTGCAGATTGTGGTTGTTGCATTGCTCTATCAACTGAAAAGGTAACACTCTCATCCTCTATACTTAGGGTCAGTTTCTTACCGAACACGTCTATCATTGCTTTAGCCGTGTTTAAGAATGGTCTTCCTAATATGAGAGGAACTTGAGAATCTTCTTCCATGTCCAGAACAACAAAATCTACTGGGAATACTAAAGTACCAACTTTAACTAGCATGTTCTCCATTATCCCTCTAGGATATTTTATTGATCGGTCGGCTAGTTGTATGCTTATTCTGGTTGGTTTCAATTCTCCAAGGTCTAGTTTAGCGTATAGTGAATACGGCATTAGATTTATACTAGCACCTAAGTCTGCCAATGCTTCTATTGAACTAAGACTACCCAGAAAACATGGAATTGTGAAACTTCCTGGATCAGATAGTTTTTCTGGTATCTTATTCAACAGCACTGCTGAACAATTAGCATTCATAGTAACAGCCGAGAGTTCTTCCATTTTCTTTCTATTTGTGATTAGATCTTTCAAGAATTTAGCATATCTTGGCATTCCTGAAATCACATCAATGAAAGGAAGATTTACATTTATCTGTTTAAACATATCCAAGAATTTGGATTGCTCGGCTTCTAGTTTTTCTTTCTTCATTTTACTCGGGTAAGGAAGTGGTGGTTGGTATGGTTTAACATAAGGTTTATCCTTAACTGTGTTATCTTCATTAACCTTTTCAACTACCGGTTCTTTTTCCTTATCTTGATCAGGTTGTGGTTCTTGTGGAGTAGGAATAGTTTCATCAGAAGTTACAGGTATTTCAGGTGGTTTAAGTGTTGTACCACTTCTTGTGGTAATAGCTTTAGCTGTTTCATTCCGGGGGTTAGCATTTGTATCGCTCGGTAGACTTCCCGGTTTTCTTTCACCTATTAACCTTGCTAGGTTACTTACTTCTTGTTCCAGATTTTGAATAGAAGCTTGTTGATTTCTAAATGCTTGAGCATTTTGTTCATTGGTTTGTTTTTGAGATGTGAAAAACTGCGTTTGAGTTTCAACTAGCTTCGTCATCATATCTTCTAAATTCGGCTTTTTATCATCGGTTTGTTGTGGTGTTTTGTTTTGAAAATTCGGTCTTTGCTGATTGTAAGTATTATTGGATACTTGTTGATTGCTAGGACCTTGTTGGTTGTTGTATGGAATATTTCGGTTATAATTCTGGTTTTGATTGTAAATCGGTCTTGGCGGTTGATAATTATTCTGATAATTATTTCCAGGCCTTTGGTTTATGTATGAAATATTCTCTCTTTGTTCCATTGTTAATTCAATACTGAGACAATCTTTTGTCAAATGTGGTCCTCCACACTGCTCACAACTGATTCGTATAGCATGAATATCCTTAGTCATCTTTTCCATTCGTCTCTCCACAGCATCTATCTTTGCGGAAATGGAATCTAAGTCATGGCTAGAATCGGCTCTAGCTGCTTTAGATGATCTAATGATGTCTTTTTCTTGGTGCCACTCATGTGAGTGGGAAGCAGTGTTATCAATAATTTTGTAAGCATCGGTTTCGGTTTTCTTCATAATAGAACCACCAGCTGCTATGTCTATGTCTTTTCTTGTAGTGATGTCGCATCCTTGGTAGAATATTTGTACTATTTGACAGGTGTCTAAACCATGTTGCGGACATCCTCTTAACAACTTTCCATATCTTGTCCACGCCTCATATAGAGTTTCATTTGGCTTCTGTGTGAACGTAACAATTTCTGCTTGAAGTCTTACGGCTTTAGATGCAGGAAAGAATTGTTTAAGAAATTTATCAATTAAAACATCCCATGTATCGATCGCCCCTTCAGGTAACGATTCCAACCAATCTTTGGCTTCTCCCTTTAAAGTCCAGGGAAACAACATGAGATAAATCTGCTCATCCTCCACTTCTCGGATTTTAAATAGTGTGCAGATCCTATTAAAGGTACGTAGATGTTCATTTGGATCTTCCTTCGGCGCACCACTAAATTGGCATTGATTAGTCACCATGTGTAGAATTTGTCCTTTGATTTCATAATCTGGCGCATTAATGTCTGGATGAGTAATTGCGTGACCTTGGCCAGTGCGTTTAGCTCTCATTCGGTCTTCCATACTTAAAGGTTCCAGATTCTCCATAATTGAATTTGTTGAATCGGTATCACTAGATGATTCTGATTTAATAGTTCGTTCCTCAACAATCTCTGTTTGAATGATTGGTGGTTCCGGAGGAAAGTTTAATGGTTCAGGATCTTTGAACCGTTCCTGAATATTTTCTGGATTCTCAATTGTGAGGTTGGGTTCAAAAAATGGATTATCGGAAATTTGAACTGAAGTACTTGGTCGACTGGATGACGATTCTAAAGAAAAATCAACGGCGGTTATATTTGTTAAACGATGTCTTGATCGAGTTACAGGTGGTGAACGTACAAAAGGTGATGAACGTCTTGCTCGGTGCATTCACAGAATATCCTATTAGTTTTTAAAAGGAAAGAAAAATTATAATAAGTTATCCAATCAATAGACTTTTCTGATTTTGCCCACGTTTCGAATAGCCAAAAGATGCAGCAGAGGGGCAGGATTCGTTTGGTCTCAATATAATTGAGGACTGTTTGGCTCCAATAACCCGGTCCACGTACAAATCCAACTATTACTACGAACCAGAAAATTTTGATGTCTATCAATTTAACCACTTAAAATAAGTTTTCGTAATTTTAAGAAATTTAGATAAGAAGTAGAATAAAATTCTAAGTCCTAAAAACTAGAATGGCGAGAAATAAGAGAGAAAAAGATTGCGCGTCGAAAAATGTCGAAAAAGAAAAAAAATGGTTGAAAAATAAAAGGTGACGGAAAAATAAAAGAAACTTATCAAAACTTAAAAATACTTAACTAATTTAACCTTATTACTACAACTAACTTAAAATTATAATCGCAAATTGAAATTACTAATTGAAATGATAATTGATACATAGTAAAAGGTCTAAAAATATTAAAGCTTACAGGAAAAACTAAATCCCAAATGGAAATAACTTAAAAAGAAACTAAAACTTAAAAAGGCGTCGCAAAATTCTAAAGCATTTAATTCTTAGTCTAAAGAAAAAGTACTTAAGGAATTCTACGGCAAAGCCTAAAAATCTAGGAGTAAAAATAACTATAGCAAAAACTAAGTTTAAAATTAATTATGAGCTAAAAAATATAAAAGTTACGCTACAACGATTAAAAAGGTACAAAATATAAAAATATACAAAAAGTTGTAAAAAGTACAATTTTTATAAAAAATATTATTTTTATATTATTTATTTTATAAAACTACTAATTTTATAATTTAATTAAACTTATTAAACAAAATACATAAATTAAATAAAATTAAAACTTAAAACTAATAATAATAATAATAATATTTAGGTTTTAATAATAATAATAATTAAAAAATAACCCGTGATTAGGGTTTTTGTCCGAGTGTCAGAGGGCCTCCGCGAGTCGCGGCAAAAATAGAAGAAAACCCCGCAAGTCGCGGGGTTCAGGAATTCAGTTGACAGGTTTTGTTTTTTACGCGTTTTTCTTTATTTTTTTTTTTTTTATTTTCTTTTTTCTGTTTTTAGTTTAAATAAACGATTTTTAATAAAATTTATATTTTTATAAATTAAAATAAAGATAAAGAAACTTATAAAACTTAAATATTTAACAAAATCTTAAAAATACTAATATTTTTGTTTTTCTTTTTCTATTTTTGAATGATTAAAACGTAATTTTACAAAAATGACTTTTAATAAAAGTAACTAAAATTTTTTTTTTTTTTTATTATTAGCGTTGCGCTTCCGGCTTTTAAGATAGGACTCCCCGGCAGCGGCGCCAAAAATACTTGATGTCAAAGCAGGGAGGTATAAAATAATATTAAATTTACGCAGAAAATACTATTAAATACGATACAATTTTACACAAGATATTTATTTATTTATAGAATGGATATACTTAAACCTTGCTACAACACTTATAGGCAGTGTACCTAATCGTACAGTAGTGTAGTTTTTAGTAAGTCCGGTTCGTTCCACAGGGAGATCTTTAAGCAAAGCTCAACGCTATATTAGTTTACTTTTATAAAAATACAAATATATATATAAGTAATATTATTATTATAAAGGGGGGGTTTTTACCGTTTAATGACCGGTTTGTCGATTTTAAAACTTTAGTCGCAGTTAAAACCTAATGTAAAATATAAATACAAGACTTTAAATTAAAGCGTAAAGTAAATAACGATAATGAAATTGCGAATAATAAAAATGCGATAAAATTAAATTGCGATAATTAAAAAGTACGATAATTAAAAGTGCGATAAAATAAATAAAAGTGCGATAATTAGAAGTGCAATTAAATATAAAATAAAGGAAATTAAATATGAAATAAAAGAATTATGCTTATTTAAACTTCCGTAATCATGATGTTTGACGTGTTGATTTTAGTTTTATGCCCATGGGTTAATTGTCCTTTGTCCTGGATTATTCAATATGTCCGTCTGGTTTTTGTCCATAACAGTCCATCAGTCATAAATATAAATTGCAAGTGTCCTTGTCAAATTATTATTATACCCGAAGATAAATATTCCAACTAATTGGGGATTCGAATTGTAACAAGGTTTTAATACTTTGTTTAATGAATACACCAGGTTATCGACTGCGTGTAAACCAAGGTTTTACTACTTTGTTAACAATTACACCAATTACCCTTGAATGTAATTTCACCCCTGTTTTAATTATTCTAGTGGCTATTAATCCATTCCCGTGTCCGGTTAAATGAACGATTATTCGTACATATAAATACCCTGCCCATCGTGTCCGATCGAGTGTATATGGTAATTTATAGGGACGCCCAATTGTAAATCTTTATATTAACATTAACAAACTTTCATTTAGTTAAACAAATATAAAGCCCATTAATAGCCCATAGTCTAGTTTCCACAAGTGTCGTTCTTTTGTCCAAACCCCAATTATGGTACAAAGCCCAATTACCCAATTTTAGTAATTAGCCCAACATCATGATTACTTCGTTTTAAACAAGCATAATAATAACTTAGCTACGAGACATTAATATAAAAAGGTTGAACATAACTTACAATGATTAAAAATAGCGTAGCGTTACACGGACAGAATTTCGACTTACACCCTTACAACATTCGCTAACATACCCTTATTATTAGAATTATAATTAAAATTAAAATATAAATTATAAATATAAATATATATTACTCGTATATATTGAGAGAGAGATGAAAATATGGTATATTTTTGATCAGAATTCGGGTTGATTTTATAGCCAGATTTGATTTTTGGGGCTCCGCGACTCGCGGCAAAAAGGCCTTCAAACTCCGCGAGTCGCGGAGAGGTATTTTCATTTTACTCCCTTGGAGTTTCTGGCTGCCGACAGTTTTTAATATATATATATAATATATATATAATTAATATAATTAATTATATATTATATTATATTTATATATATAGTTAACTTGTAATTTTTAGTCCGTTGCGTCGAGCGTTAAGAGTTGACTCTGGTCCCGGTTCCGGATTTTCGAACGTCCTCGCGTACAATTTAATATCTTGTACTTTGCGTTTTGAATCTTGTACTCTTGTGATTTCGAGACGTTTCTTATCAATAATTGGAACCTTTTTGATTGTCTTTTGTTCTTTTGAGCTTTTTGGTCGTTTGCGTCTTCAAATCGTCGAATCTGTCTTTTGTCTTCACCTTTTATTATTTAAACGAATATCACTTGTAAATAGAACAATTGCAACTAAAAGCTTGTCTTTCTTGAGGAATAATGCCATGAAATATATGTTCGTTTTTAGCATTATCAATATACCAATAGTACATACATCTAAAAGCTGTGTATTGTACGAGTACGAATACGGGTGCATACGAGTAGAATTGTTGATGAAACTGAACGAGAATGTTATTGTAAGCATTTTTGTTAAGTAGAAGTATTTTGATAAGTGTATTGAAGTCTTTCAAAAGTGTATAAATACATATTAAAACACTACATGTATATACATTTTAACTGAGTCGTTAAGTCATCGTTAGTCGTTACATGTAAGTGTTGTTTTGAAACCTTTAGGTTAACGATCTTGTTAAATGTTGTTAACCCAATGTTTATAATATCAAAAGAGATTTTAAATTATTATATTATCATGATATTATGATGTACGAATATCTCTTAATATGATATATATATACATTAAATGTCGTTAAAACGATAAACGTTACATATATGTCTCGTTTCAAAATCATTAAGTTAGTAGTCTTGTTTTTACATATGTAGTTCATTGTTAATATAATTAATGATATGTTTACTTATCATAATATCATGTTAACTATATATATAACCATATATATGTCATCATATAGTTTTTTTTTACAAGTTTTAACGTTCGTGAATCACCGGTCAACTTGGGTGGTCAATTGTCTATATGAAACCTATTTCAATTAATCAAGTCTTAACAAGTTTGATTGCTTAACATGTTGGAAACATTTAATCATGTAAACATCAATCTCAATTAATATATATAAACATGGAAAAGTTCGGGTCACTACAGTACCTACCCGTTAAATAAATTTCGTCCCGAAATTTTAAGCTGTTGAAGGTGTTGACGAATCTTCTGGAAATAGATGCGGGTATTTCTTCTTCATCTGATCTTCACGCTCCCAGGTGAACTCGGGTCCTCTACGAGCATTCCATCGAACCTTAACAATTGGTATCTTGTTTTGCTTAAGTCTTTTAACCTCACGATCCATTATTTCGACGGGTTCTTCGATGAATTGAAGTTTTTCGTTGATTTGGATTTCATCTAACGGAATAGTGAGATCTTCTTTAGCAAAACATTTCTTTAAATTCGAGACGTGGAAAGTGTTATGTACAGCCGCGAGTTGTTGAGGTAACTCTAGTCGGTAAGCTACTGGTCCGACACGATCAATAATCTTGAATGGTCCAATATACCTTGGATTTAATTTCCCTCGTTTACCAAATCGAACAACGCCTTTCCAAGGTGCAACTTTAAGCATGACCATCTCTCCAATTTCAAATTCTATATCTTTTCTTTTAATGTCAGCGTAGCTCTTTTGTCGACTTTGGGCGGTTTTCAACCGTTGTTGAATTTGGATGATCTTCTCGGTAGTTTCTTGTATAATCTCCGGACCCGTAATCTGTCTATCCCCCACTTCACTCCAACAAATCGGAGACCTGCACTTTCTACCATAAAGTGCTTCAAACGGCGCCATCTCAATGCTTGAATGGTAGCTGTTGTTGTAGGAAAATTCTGCTAACGGTAGATGTCGATCCCAACTGTTTCCGAAATCAATAACACATGCTCGTAGCATGTCTTCAAGCGTTTGTATCGTCCTTTCGCTCTGCCCATCAGTTTGTGGATGATAGGCAGTACTCATGTCTAGACGAGTTCCTAATGCTTGCTGTAATGTCTGCCAGAATCTTGAAATAAATCTGCCATCCCTATCAGAGATAATAGAGATTGGTATTCCATGTCTGGAGACGACTTCCTTCAAATACAGTCGTGCTAACTTCTCCATCTTGTCATCTTCTCTTATTGGTAGGAAGTGTGCTGATTTGGTGAGACGATCAACTATTACCCAAATAGTATCAAAACCACTTGCAGTCCTTGGCAATTTAGTGATGAAATCCATGGTAATGTTTTCCCATTTCCATTCCGGGATTTCAGGTTGTTGAAGTAGACCTGATGGTTTCTGATGCTCAGCTTTGACCTTAGAACACGTCAAACATTCTCCTACGTATTTAGCAACATCGGCTTTCATACCCGGCCACCAAAAATGTTTCTTGAGATCCTTGTACATCTTCCCCGTTCCAGGATGTATTGAGTATCTGGTTTTATGAGCTTCTCTAAGTACCATTTCTCTCATATCTCCAAATTTTGGTACCCAAATCCTTTCAGCCCTATACCGGGTTCCGTCTTCCCGAATATTAAGATGCTTCTCCGATCCTTTGGGTATTTCATCCTTTAAATTTCCCTCTTTTAAAACTCCTTGTTGCGCCTCCTTTATTTGAGTAGTAATGTTATTATGAATCATTATATTCATAGATTTTACTCGAATGGGTTCTCTATCCTTCCTGCTCAAGGCATCGGCTACCACATTTGCCTTCCCCGGGTGGTAACGAATCTCAAAGTCGTAATCATTCAATAATTCAATCCACCTACGCTGCCTCATATTCAGTTGTTTCTGATTAAATATGTGTTGAAGACTTTTGTGGTCGGTATATATAATACTTTTGACCCCATATAAGTAGTGCCTCCAAGTCTTTAATGCAAAAACAACCGCGCCTAATTCCAAATCATGCGTCGTATAATTTTGTTCGTGAATCTTCAATTGTCTAGACGCATAAGCAATCACCTTCGTTCGTTGCATTAATACACAACCGAGACCTTGCTTTGATGCATCACAATAAATCACAAAATCATCATTCCCTTCAGGCAATGACAATATAGGTGCCGTAGTTAGCTTTTTCTTCAATAACTGAAACGCTTTCTCTTGTTCATCATTCCATTCAAATTTCTTCCCTTTATGCGTTAATGCAGTCAAGGGTTTTGCTATTCTGGAAAAGTCTTGGATGAACCTTCTGTAGTAACCAGCTAGTCCTAAAAACTGGCGTATGTGTTTCAGAGTTTTCGGGGTTTCCCACTTTTCAACAGTTTCTATCTTTGCCGGATCCACCTTAATACCTTCTTTGTTCACTATGTGACCGAGGAATTGAACTTCTTCCAACCAAAATGCACACTTTGAAAACTTAGCATACAATTCTTCCTTTCTCAATACTTCTAACACCTTTCTCAAATGTTCACCATGTTCTTGGTCATTCTTTGAGTAAATAAGTATGTCATCAATGAAAAAAATGACAAACTTGTCAAGGTATGGTCCACACACTCGGTTCATAAGGTCCATGAACACAGCTGGTGCATTAGTTAAACCAAATGGCATGACCATAAACTCGTAATGACCGTAACGTGTTCTGAAAGCAGTCTTTGGAATATCATCTTCTTTCACCCGCATTTGATGATACCCGGAACGTAAGTCAATCTTTGAATAAACAGACGAGCCTTGTAGTTGATCAAATAAGTCGTCGATTCTCGGTAGTGGGTAGCGGTTCTTGATGGTAAGTTTGTTCAACTCTCGGTAGTCGATACACAACCTGAATGTACCATCTTTCTTCTTGACAAACAAAACAGGAGCTCCCCACGGTGATGTGCTTGGTTGAATGAAACCACGCTCTAAAAGTTCTTGTAATTGGCTTTGCAGTTCTTTCATCTCGCTGGGTGTGAGTCTGTAAGGAGCACGAGCTATTGGTGCAGCTCCTGGTACAAGATCTATTTGAAATTCAACGGATCGATGTGGGGGTAATCCCGGTAATTCTTTCGGAAATACATCGGGAAATTCTTTTGCAATGGGAACATCATTGATGCTCTTTTCTTCAGTTTGTACTTTCTCGACGTGTGCTAGAACAGCATAGCAACCTTTTCTTATTAGTTTTTGTGCCTTCAAATTACTAATAAGATGTAGCTTCGTGTTGCCCTTTTCTCCGTATACCATTAAGGGTTTTCCTTTTTCTCGTATAATGCGAATTGCATTTTTGTAACAAACGATCTCTGCTTTCACTTCTTTCAACCAGTCCATACCGATTATCACATCAAAACTCCCTAACTCTACTGGTATCAAATCAATCTTAAATTTTTCGCTAACCAGTTTAATTTCTCGATTCCGACATATATTATCTGCTGAAATTAATTTACCATTTGCTAATTCGAGTAAAAATTTACTATGCAAAGGCGTCAATGGACAACTTAATTTAGCACAAAAATCTCTACTCATATAGCTTCTATCCGCACCCGAATCAAATAAAACGTAAGCAGATTTATTGTCAATAAGAAACGTACCCGTAACAAGCTCCGGGTCTTCCTGTGCCTCTGCCGCATTAATATTGAAAACTCTTCCGCGGCCTTGTCCATTCGTGTTCTCCTGGTTCGGGAAATTTCTAATGATGTGGCCCGGTTTTCCACATTTATAACAAACTACATTGGCATAACTTGCTCCGACACTACTTGCTCCGCCATTACTCGTTCCGACACCATTTGTTCCTTTCGTTCTATTAACCCCTGGTCCGTAGACCTCACACTTCACTGCATTATGACCATTTCTTTTACACTTGTTGCAAAATTTGGTGCAGAACCCCGAGTGATACTTTTCACACCTTTGGCATAGCTGCTTCTGATTGTTGTTGTTGTTGCGGTTATTATTGTTGTTGGGATGATTGTTGTAGTTGTTGTTGTTGTTGTTGTTGTTGTTGTTGTTGGGCCGTTTGTTGTAGTTGCGATTGATGTTGCGGTTGCTGGGATAATTGTTGCGATTATTGTTGTAATTGCTGTTGTTGTTGTATTGGTGATTCTTATCACCGTTTTCCTCCCACTTTCTTTTGACTTGCTTCACATTGGTCTCTTCAGCAGTCTGTTCTTTAATTCTTTCTTCAATCTGGTTCACTAGTTTGTGAGCCATTCTACATGCCTGTTGTATGGAGGCGGGCTCGTGTGAACTTATATCTTCTTGGATTCTTTCCGGTAATCCTTTCACAAACGCGTCGATCTTCTCTTCCTCATCTTCGAATGCTCCCGGACACAATAGGCACAATTCTGTGAATCGTCTTTCGTACGTGGTAATATCAAATCCTTGGGTTCGTAACCCTCTAAGTTCTGTCTTGAGCTTATTGACCTCGGTTCTGGGACGGTACTTCTCGTTCATCAAGTGCTTGAATGCTGACCACGGTAGTGCGTACGCATCGTCTTGTCCCACTTGCTCTAGATAGGTATTCCACCATGTTAACGCAGAACCTGTGAAGGTATGCGTAGCGTACTTCACTTTGTCCTCTTCAGTACACTTACTTATGGCAAACACCGATTCGACCTTCTCGGTCCACCGTTTCAATCCGATCGGTCCTTCGGTTCCATCAAATTCCAAAGGTTTGCAGGCAGTGAATTCTTTGTTGGTGCATCCTACACGATTTCCTGTACTGCTAGATCCAAGGTTATTATTGGTATGTAGCGCAGCCTGTACTGCGGCTATGTTTGAAGCTAGAAAAGTACGGAATTCCTCTTCATTCATATTCACGGTGTGTCGAGTAGTAGGTGCCATTTCCTTCAAAATAGTTAAATGGAACAAGTTAATCATACAGAATATTAAGAGTAGTTAATAGTATTTCGTAGCATAATATGAACTCATTTATAAAAGCTTTTTCTTCATATTAGCGTTTTATAAGTTTAAATTCGGGTAGTACCTACCCGTTAAGTTCATACTTAGTAGCTAATATACAATTCAACTACTACAATTCTATATGAAAAACTGATTATAATAATATTTCGCGTTCAAACTTTTACACAATATTTTACAAACTTACAATACCGCTTATTTTACATATAGCATGAAATATAGCACACAATAAATTTGATACAAGATGGTTGTGAAGATAATTCTAGCTAGTACACAAGTCGTTCAGCAAAGGCAATAAAGACACGTAATTCATACGTCCAGAAACAAGTCATGCATTCTGGTTTTACTAGGATTACTTCCCATCCTTGGTCTTGTGCAACATAACCGTTATGGCCGTTGATAAGACAGCGTGTTGTAACGTCATCAAAGGGACGAGGGTTACGTAATGTCCAACAGTCCCGTAATAATCTAAAAACCTCATTTCTTACCCCAATTACCGACTCCGTCACTTGTGGAAATGTTTTGTTTAATAGTTGTAGCCCGATGTTCTTGTTCTCACTTTGGTGAGAAGCGAACATTACTAATCCGTAAGCATAACATGCTTCTTTATGTTGCATGTTAGCCGCTTTTTCTAAATCACGAAGTCCAATATTCGGATATATTGAGTCAAAATAATTTCTTAACCCGTTGCGTAAAATAGCATTTGGATTCCCCGCAATATATGCGTCAAAGTAAACACATCGTAACTTATGGGTTTCCCAATGTGATATCCCCCATCTTTCAAACGAAAGTCTCTTATAAACCAAGACATTCTTGGAACGTTCTTCGAATGTCTTACAAACTGATCTCGCCTTAAATAGTTGTGCCGAAGAATTCTGGCCGACTCTAGACAAGATTTCATCAATCATGTCTCCGGGTAGGTCTCTTAAAATATTGGGTTGTCTATCCATTTTGTGTTTTTAAACTGTAAAATAGACAAGAGTTAGATTCATAAAAAAATACTTATTAATACAAGCAATTTTTACATATATCATAAAGCATAAGAACACTATATTACATATATTACACCACACGAATACAACTATCTTATTCCGACTCGCTCGTTTCTTCTTCTTCGGTTTTGGTTCGTTTTGCCAAGTTTCTAGGGATATATGATGTTCCCCTAATACGAGCCGTCGTTGTCCACATTGGTTTAGAAAAACCTGGTGGTTTAGAGGTTCCCGGGTCATTGTTACAACTTAAGGACTTCGGGGGTTGACGATACATATAAAGTTCATCGGGGTTGGAATTAGATTTCTCTATTTTTATGCCCTTTCCCTTATTATTTTCTTTTGCCTTTTTAAATTCAGTTGGGGTAATTTCTATAACATCATCGGAATTCTCGTCGGAATCCGATTCATCGGAGAATTGGTAATCCTCCCAATATTTTGCTTCCTTGGCGGAAACACCATTGACCATAATTAACTTTGCTCGGTTGGTTGAGGATTTTCTTTTACTTAACCGTTTTATTATTTCCCCCACCGGTTCTATTTCTTCATCCGGTTCCGATTCTTCTTCCGGTTCCGATTCTTCTTCCGGTTCCGACTCTTCTTCCGGTTCCTCTTCGGGAACTTGTGAATCAGTCCACAAATCATTCCAATTTACATTTGACTCTTCATTATTATTAGGTGAGTCAATGGGACTTGTTCTAGAGGTAGACATCTATCACATAATATCAAACACGTTAAGAGATTAATATATCACATAATATTCATATGTTAAAAATATATAGTTTCCAACAAAAATGTTAAGCAATCATTTTTAAAGAAAACACGGTCGAAGTCCAGACTCACTAATGCATCCTAACAAACTCGATAAGACACACTAATGCAAATTTTCTGGTTCTCTAAGACCAACGCTCTGATACCAACTGAAATGTCCCGTTCTTATTGATTAAAAACGTTCCATATTAATTGATTTCGTTGCGAGGTTTTGACCTCTATATGTGCGTTTTTCAAAGACTGCATTCATTTTAAAACAAACCATAACCTTTATTTCATCAATAAGGTTTAAAAAGCTTTACGTAGATTATCAAATAATGATAATCTAAAATATCCTGTTTACACATGACCATTACATAATGGTTTACAATACAAATATGTTACAACAAAAATAAGTTTCTTGAATGCAGTTTTTTTTTTACACAATATCATACAAGCATGGACTCCAAATCTCATCCTTATTTAAGTATGCAACAGCGGAAGCTCTTAATAATCACCTGAGAATAAACATGCTTAAAACGTCAACAAAAATGTTGGTGAGTTATAGGTTTAACCTATATATATCAAATCGTAACAATAGACCACAAGATTTCATATTTCAATACACATCCCATACATAGAGATAAAAATCATTCATATGGTGAACACCTGGTAACCGACATTAACAAGATGCATATATAAGAATATCCCCATCATTTCCGGGACACCCTTCGGATATGATATAAATTTCGAAGTACTAAAGCATCCGGTACTTTGGATGGGGTTTGTTAGGCCCAATAGATCTATCTTTAGGATTCGCGTCAATTAGGGTGTCTGTTCCCTAATTCTTAGATTACCAGACTTAATAAAAAGGGGCATATTCGATTTCGATAATTCAACCATAGAATGTAGTTTCACGTACTTGTGTCTATTTTGTAAATCATTTATAAAACCTGCATGTATTCTCATCCCAAAAATATTAGATTTTAAAAGTGGGACTATAACTCACTTTCACCGATTTTTACTTCGTCGGGAAGTAAGACTTGGCCACTGGTTGATTCACGAACCTATAACAATATATACATATATATCAAAGTATGTTCAAAATATATTTACAACACTTTTAATATATTTTGATGTTTTAAGTTTATTAAGTCAGCTGTCCTCGTTAGTAACCTACAACTAGTTGTCCACAGTTAGATGTACAGAAATAAATCGATAAATATTATCTTGAATCAATCCACGACCCAGTGTATACGTATCTCAGTATTGATCACAACTCAAACTATATATATTTTGGAATCAACCTCAACCCTGTATAGCTAACTCCAACATTCACATATAGAGTGTCTATGGTTGTTCCGAAATATATATAGATGTGTCGACATGATAGGTCGAAACATTGTATATGTGTCTATGGTATCTCAAGATTACATAATATATAATACAAGTTGATTAAGTTATGGTTGGAATAGATTTGTTACCAATTTTCACGTAGCTAAAATGAGAAAAATTATCCTAATCTTGTTTTACCCATAACTTCTTCATTTTAAATCCGTTTTGAGTGAATCAAATTGCTATGGTTTCATATTGAACTCTATTTTATGAATCTAAACAAAAAAAGTATAGGTTTCTAGTCGGAAAAATAAGTTACAAGTCGTTTTTGTAAAGGTAGTCATTTCAGTCGAAAGAACGACGTCTAGATGACCATTTTAGAAAACATACTTCCACTTTGAGTTTAACCATAACTTTTGGATATAGTTTCATGTTCATAATAAAAATCATTTTCTCAGAATAACAACTTTTAAATCAAAGTTTATCATAGTTTTTAATTAACTAACCCAAAACAGCCCGCGGTGTTACTACGACGGCGTAAATCCGGTTTTACGGTGTTTTTCGTGTTTCCAGGTTTTAAATCATTAAGTTAGCATATCATATAGATATAGAACATGTGTTTAGTTGATTTTAAAAGTCAAGTTAGAAGGATTAACTTTTGTTTGCGAACAAGTTTAGAATTAACTAAACTATGTTCTAGTGATTACAAGTTTAAACCTTCGAATAAGATAGCTTTATATGTATGAATCGAATGATGTTATGAACATCATTACTACCTTAAGTTCCTTGGATGAACCTACTGGAAAAGAGAAAAATGGATCTAGCTTCAATGGATCCTTGGATGGCTCAAAGTTCTTGAAGCAAAATCATGACACGAAAACAAGTTCAAGTAAGATCATCACTTGAAATAAGATTGTTATAGTTATAGAAATTGAACCAAAGTTTGAATATGATTATTACCTTGTATTAGAATGATAACCTACTGTAAGAAACAAAGATTTCTTGAGGTTGGATGATCACCTTACAAGATTGGAAGTGAGCTAGCAAACTTGAAAGTATTCTTGATTTTATGAAACTAGAACTTTTGGAATTTATGAAGAACACTTAGAACTTGAAGATAGAACTTGAGAGAGTTCAATTAGATGAAAAAAATTGAAGAATGAAAGTGTTTGTAGGTGTTTTTGGTCGTTGGTGTATGGATTAGATATAAAGGATATGTAATTTTGTTTTCATGTAAATAAGTCATGAATGATTACTCATATTTTTGTAATCTTATGAGATATTTCATGCTAGTTGCCAAATGATGGTTCCCACATGTGTTAGGTGACTCACATGGGCTGCTAAGAGCTGATCATTGGAGTGTATATACCAATAGTACATACATCTAAAAGCTGTGTATTGTACGAGTACGAATACGGGTGCATACGAGTAGAATTGTTGATGAAACTGAACGAGAATGTTATTGTAAGCATTTTTGTTAAGTAGAAGTATTTTGATAAGTGTATTGAAGTCTTTCAAAAGTGTATAAATACATATTAAAACACTACATGTATATACATTTTAACTGAGTCGTTAAGTCATCGTTAGTCGTTACATGTAAGTGTTGTTTTGAAACCTTTAGGTTAACGATCTTGTTAAATGTTGTTAACCCAATGTTTATAATATCAAAAGAGATTTTAAATTATTATATTATCATGATATTATGATGTACGAATATCTCTTAATATGATATATATATATATACATTAAATGTCGTTACAACGATAAACGTTACATATATGTCTCGTTTCAAAATCATTAAGTTAGTAGTCTTGTTTTTACATATGTAGTTCATTGTTAATATAATTAATGATATGTTTACTTATCATAATATCATGTTAACTATATATATAACCATATATATGTCATCATATAGTTTTTTTTTACAAGTTTTAACGTTCGTGAATCACCGGTCAACTTGGGTGGTCAATTGTCTATATGAAACCTATTTCAATTAATCAAGTCTTAACAAGTTTGATTGCTTAACATGTTAGAAACATTTAATCATGTAAACATCAATCTCAATTAATATATATAAACATGGAAAAGTTCGGGTCACTACAATGTACCGGTGGTCATGAACCGAAATCTGCCAGGCGTAATCGGCACAACCCGCCCGTCGGCGGTATATCTGGACCAATGTCCATATTTGTTTAGAAATGGACGATCCTCGTTTACTCCAGGGATCATGGGTCCATGCCAACGATACTGTGGCTCCGGAAAACTAGAGTTGGGTGGAGCTGGAACCTCCTCTGGGTTTACCGGGAGTTGAGATTCCCCGGCTAACACAATTTCTTCTTTAATAGGTATTGGAACGCCCTTTTCAGTTGTGGATAGAATAGATTCAGTGTCCGATTCCGAGTCGTACAAAATGATAGGATTAGAGGAAGTCATCTATCACATAATTGAAAAAACAATTACGTTAGCATATAAATATATTACATATAATGTTTTTGACCAAATGATAAGCAAAAATCAGTAAAAACAAATATGGTCATAGTCCAGACTCACTAATGCATCCTAACAATTACCAGTTAAACACACTAATGTAATTTCTGGTTCCCTATGACCTCAAGCTCGGATACCAACTGTATCGACCCGTCAAAATCGCTATTGACGCGGCACGTTAATCATTGATTCCACAGTGAGGTTTTGACCTCTATATGATACGTTTTGATAAAATATTGCATTCATTAAAATAAGTGACTTTCTAAATATAGAAACTTATAAACATGTGGGCAAGTGCTTAGGTATAAGCAAAACCCCGAAATACATAAGTCTTTAATTTACAGGTTGACATCACAGTCCAATTATTTATTACACAACGCAGTTTTATTTTGAATGCAATAAACTTTGTACAAAGCATGAGAGACTCCATGCAGGCAACAAGCACATCACAGCGGAAGCATTCTAAGGACCTGAGAATAAAACATGCTAAAAAGTCAACACGAATGTTGGTGAGTTATAGGTTTAATTGCTCGAGTCATAAACATGTATAAAGATAGACCACAAGATTTCATCAAAAGTTTATCAATAGATTCTACGTAACAGAGCACCCTGGTAACTAAAGTTAATGCTATAGTGATAATTACCCCATTCGTTTTAATACACGCAAACCAACGTGTCTTAAACTCAAATAACATACGTCCGTTAAAAGGCTAGCGCTCTAGCTCGGACGGGGATGTCAAGCCCTATGGATCCATATACAATTATTCGCGCCCACCAGTCCATATCCTATGTACTGGCAGCTACTAGTTACCAAAGCTAAGGGATTTTCGGTTTAACTCAGTGTAGAATTTTGTATGTACTTGTGTCTTATTGCGTTTAAAATAAATTGCATGTATTCTCAGCCCAAAAATATTTAAAGTATTTAAAAAGGGAGACTATAACTCACAGTTCAATATTGCGATTCAATATTGTAGGCAAATTGCGTAGACGTAATGATGGTAGACGACTGTATGGTTGGTCTTGGATTCAAGAACAATACCCCGAACAATACCCAAAATTTTCTTATTTTAAAACGGTTTGAAACCCGAATTAAAAATACCCTCGAATATACTTTATTATTATTAAACTTAAAATTAAAATTAAAATTATAATTATAAATATAAAATTTACGTAAAGAAATTATTATGAAAAATTCGTCGAGCAAAACTGACCTTTTATAGTACTTTTCGATTTACTGTAGCTCATGCGATCGCATGAGTTTTCAGTGTTTTTGCCATGCGATCGCATGGCCGCCTTTTCTGTTTTTGTTTGCTAGTTCGTCGACATCAAATAGTGTTTACTGTAGCAAATAGTGTTTACTGTAGCAAATAGTGTTTTACTGTAGCAAATTGTGTTTTACTGTAGCAAAGTAATTTTTACTGTAGCAAATAGGGTTTTACTGTAGGAAAGTCGTTTTTACTTGTACATATATATATACATACATATAATTGTTCATGAATCGTTGAGAGTAATCAAAGTTAATTGTATATATGAAACAGTTCTAAAATTTTGAGACTCAATCTAACAGACTTTGTTTAGCGTGTTAAAATAATAAATCGTATAGAGAATTGGTTTAAATAAGTCAAAAATTTTCGGGTCATCACAGATGTCATGGGTGGATACTTCATGGCAGAGATGAAATTGTGTTTTTAATATGTAGCCAACGAGGGTCGAACTCCTGACCTCCCCTAAAGGAGTCAGACCACCAACCGCTAGACCACATCACAATTTCCCCATAATTTACATATTGCTTGTTGATTAACTTTGAGTGCACTTTTCCTTAAGTTATTTACTTCCATTGGGTTTAGCTCCCTTTCACACAAGTTCGGTGATATGTTGTTTTCATAAACCCCCCAAAAGCTCTTTCTGTTGAATTCATATTCACATTGCATATTTGGGTTATATGTTAGAAAACACGACATTTAGTTGCAGTCTTACTCACCCTCATTCTTTACGTAATATTGTTTAGCTTGATTAATTTTTAATTATATTAGAATCCATTTGTTTTTTTTTTTTCTTTTGAAAAGCAATCCATTCGTGTTCTTGACTGGTAAACCCTTAATACCTCAATTTTGATCATAATCTGTATAAATAATAGTCAAACCTACCTGGATGTTTATAGCATAAAAAAGTCTAATAATAATAAAGTCTAATAATAATAATGAGTTTGTCAATGTTTCCCACCCTTAAAACTAGGGATGGCGCCCGCGGATAACGGGCACGGATTCTATATACCCGCGACCCGTCCGTCGGGTTTTTTTTTTTTGTGCTCGTTGAGACCCGTTACCCGCCCGCGGGTAAAAAAACTTCGCCCATGCCCGTGACCCGCGAATACCCATGACCCGCGGGTAAACCCACGGGTAATAGTAATATACAACTTCGTTAAATTTCTTTTCGAAAAGTTAGATAATTTTATTATTTATTTACTATATGTACAAGATACATGTGTAAAATGACGTGAAAATCAAGTTTTTTACTTATATTTAATATTATTTTTTAATCATTATTGCATTACAAGTAAAATCATTTTTAAATTTGATAATTGTATGTATAAACTCGCGGGTAAATTAAAAAAAGTCTCATGAATTAGCGGATCGGGTTTTACCCGCGACGGATAGTATGTACCCGCGACCCGCCCGCGACCCGTTGGCGGGTATAATTTTTTACCTGTACCCGTGCCCGCAGGTAGGATTTAATGATTTTACCCGCCCATCACGGGTCGCACTACTAGAAAAGAGACTTTTTGTGAGAACACTTATTGGGAGGACACTTATGTTCTCACAAAAGGGTAGCTAAAGGACAAAAATGTGGGTCTGAGTTGAATTTCTAATTTGACTAACACTATTGTGAGGACAAGTCCTAACAATGACAATGCAGGTTCGTTTATCGGGCCTGACATGCTGTGGGGAAATGGGTGATGGTGTTTCGCCAGGCTCCAGTGGGCTACCGGGAACCGCTGGATGGGTTGACAAAGTCAACACAGTGCTAACATGTCCCTGCCGATACACATGTTTAACAACAATATGTTATTTATTTTATTTTTGATTTTCTTTTTACAGTCAAAGAACAAAAAATAGAGAAACGTTGAATTTTTTTTTTACCAGACGTATTGTGAGGACATGTTCTCACAATAAATAATTATTTTTATTTCAATAATTCTATTTTTATTAAAATGAATTCTATTAAAATTTTTAGTTCCCTCTAAAATGAAATAAAAACCTGGGTAACTTATTGAGAGAACATGTCCTTACAATAGGTGATTAATTTTCTTTTTTTTTAATAAATCAATTTATATTAAAGCAAATTATATTTAAATTTTCAATTCCCTCCAATATAAAACAAAAACCAGGGCAACCTATTGCGAGGACTTGTCCTCACAATAGGTAATTAAATTCTATTTATTAAATAGTGTTTTTGTTAATACCAACCTATTACGAGGACTTGTACGTATCTCTATATACAGTAAACATAATATGTATGCACGATACTCTTTTGGATCCTCCGATAAGCATTAGGCTCGTCTGATAAGCCATACGCTCGTTTGATATGCCATACACTTGTCCGATAAGCCTTAAGCTCGTGCAATGTGCTGTAAGGTCGTCATATGTGCCTTAAGGTCGTCCGATGTGCTGTAAGGTCGTCAGATGTACCTTAAGGTCGCCCAATGAGCCTTAAGGTCTGCCGATGAGCCTTAAGGTCATCCGATGAGCCTAAAGGTCGTCCGATGAGCCTTAAGGTCGTCCGATGAGCCTATAGGTTGTCCGATAAGCCCTAAGGTCATCCGATGAGCCTATAGGTCGTCCGATAAGCCCCAAGGTATTCCGATGAGCCTAAAGGTCGTCCGATGAGCCTTAAGGTCGTCCGATAAACTATTGAATCCTTCGATAAGCCTTAGGCTTGTCCGATAAGCCTTAGTCTTGTCTGATAAGCCTTAGGCTCGTACGATAAGCCATACATTCGTCTATTGAGCCATACGCTCGTTCGATGAGCCATAAGCTCGTCCGATGAGTCTTAAGGTCGTGTGACGAGCCTTCAGGTCGTCCGATGAGCCTTAAGTTCTTCCTATGATTCTGCAGGTCATCCGATGAGCCTTAAGGTCGCCCGATCAGCCTTAAGGTCGTCCGATTAGCCTTAAGGTTGTCCGATGAGCCAATATGTCGTTCTATAAGCCTAAAAGTCGTTAAATAAGCCTAAAAGTCGTTCGATAAGCCTTAAGCTCGTACGATAAGCCTTAAGATCATTAGATAAGTGTTATGCTCTTCCGATAAATCATACATTCGTCTATGTGCCTTAAGGTCGTCCGATGTGCTGTAAGGTCGTCAGATGAGCCTTAAGGTCGCTCGATGAGCCTAAAGGTCGTCCGATGAGCCTTAAGGTCGTCCGATGAGCCTAAAGGTCGTCCGATAAGCCTAAGGTCGTCCAATGAGCCTAAAGGTCGTCCGATGAGCCTTAAGATCGTCCGATAATCTATTGAATCCTTCGATAAGCCTTAGGCTCGTTCGATAAGCCTTAGTCTCGTCCGATAAGCCTTAGGTTCGTACGATAAGCCATACATTCGTCTATTGAGCCATACGCTCGTTCGATGAGCCATAAGCTCGTCCGATGAGTCTTAAAGTCGTGTGAAGAGCCTTCAGGTCGTATGATGAGCCTTAAGGTCTTCCTATGATTATGCAGGTCGTCTGATGAGTCTTAAGGTCGCCCGATCAGCGTTAAGGTCGTCCGATTAGCCTTAAGGTTGTTCGATGAGCCAATATGTCGTTCGATAAGTGTTAAGCTCGTCCGATAAACCATAACGTTTGTCCGATAAGCCTTAAGATCGTTCTATACCCATAAGATTTTGGCTCCTCCGATAAGCCTTAAGCTCGTCCAATCAGCCTTAGACTCGTCCGATCAACCTTTGGCTCATACGATATGCCTTACGCTCGTCCGATAAGCCATACGCTTGTTTGATATGCCATACACTCGTCCTATATGACATACGCTCGTCCAATAAGCCTTAAGCTCGTTCGATGCGCCTTAATCTCTTCCCATGTGCCTTAAGCTTTTCTGATGTGCCTTAAGCTTTTTATTTATGTATAACTTAGAAATTAAAATTAATAAAATAAACATCTATTGTGAGGACTTGTCCTCACAAATAAAATACCTATCGTAAGAACTCGTCCTCCTAATAAATTACCCGGTCTTTTTTCGTTTTGGTGGGAGTGGAAAATTTTGAACCTAAATAAGTAAATTAAAAAACCCTTATTGTGAGGACGTGTCCTCACAATAGGTACCTAAATAAACACAGAACTGGATAGTTGCTTCATTTCTCACATGTACACCAAACATCCATCTCCGCCTACTATCGAAAAAAACACCCCAAAAGGTTCAATTCTTCACCAAATATCATGAATAAAAGCTTAATATTATGCCTCTTTGTTCCGTTATCACTTATATCCGTTTCTATCGCGTTTTAAACCAAAGAAATTAAGGTAATCACTAACTGTTCATCTATTTAATTTAATTGGAGTTTTGGCTAAATCTTGTTAGTTTTTTCGTTAAACCAAATTATTTTTGTTGCTACATATGCTTAGATGACCATAATGTATTGCATAGAATCTATTTACTTGATTTCACGTGAAATTGCAAGAATCATTTGGTTAGACTTTCACATGAAATTGCAAGAATCATTTGGTTAGACTTTGTTAAATATTGTTTGAATTTGAATGCAAGTGAACTTATTTTCATTTATTAATATTGAATTTGTTATATGTTGGTTTATGTGGTCAACATAAAGTAGTGAAGATTGTTGCAGCTTCATAACTTCATATATAGGCTGTGTAATACATGTGTTCCTACGTGATATTTTGAATATATAAGGCATATTTCAATTTGTATTATGCAATTTCTATCAGTAGTCTAATTTTATATTTTCACTTGTAACATATTACTTGGTTAATATTTCATATTCTTTTCTTTGAATTCTTGGTCAATACTGAACAGTGGTTATTGAGTATTAGTCTTTGGTGTTAAACTGCATTAGTTATGAAAAAATTTTCAAAAATTATTTGTTTAATGATAGTTTAATGATTATAAGAAGCTTAGCAATGTTAAATTGTTAGGAACATGCTTGGACTAATTGTTGATTATTAAAAGTTGACTTTTACTATGACTTTTTGTTGAATTATTGATTTTTGGCGATCAAAATTGTTAGGCTAAATGCAAATTGAACTTATGTTATGGATGCGGAGAATAGAACTCTTCAACCGGATACAAGTCATGGCTCATAGTCTTATGTCGAGACTAGATTTGAACGCGTAAGTCTTTTGTATCATTATGTGAATAATATGTAGTATAATATAGTTAACATTCCTTGTGTTTGTTAATATGTGTAAAAGGATCCACCCGTTGTGTATGTAAGGATGTAATTAGTAAGTACGCAACGGTAATATAAGTATAAGTGTCGATTCGTTTGATAATATGATTATAAGGATCAACCCATCTGTTATTAACAATACATATTCATTTTATTTTTATTTTTATTTTTATAGGATGAGAGCACAAGAGTGTTTTGCAACCTCATTGAGGGTTGGTGCGATCAACACTTGGATGTGTTGGCTAAATACATAAGTATAATTCTTTTAACGTAGCACAAGAGTGTTTTGCAACCTCATTGAGGGTTGGTGCGATCAACACTTGGATGTGTTGGCTAAATACATAAGTATAATTCTTTTAACGTAAAACACAAAATATTATAAAAGTTCCTTGATATATATATGTGTGTGTGGGTGGGTGGGTGGGTGGGGGTGTGTGTGTGTGTGTGTGTGTTACTTATAGATATTTGTACATACGTAGGTAAAGTCATTGCTTGGGACAAACTCAAAACCGTCAAGAGAAGAAACTTGATAAATTGGCAAAGGCTTTGACGTTAATCACTCAGACGAGAACAATGGATAGAATGTTTGATTTATTGTTCGCATGTTGATATTTTGTTATGAACTTGTAGTTCCGAATTAGAAGTTTTATACTTTGTTATTTTAATGTGTTAAACTATATATTGTATTGAATGGTATTCACCGTTATTTATTTGGTTGTTGATATCGATGTTGTTGATATTATTAATATTGTATTGTCGGTAATATGGAAATAACATGAAATAGGAAAAACGACCCAGGAAACCGGGATGGAAACTGCAAATATAGCAGTTTTTCTGTATTTGCAGCTTACATATTGCGAGGACATGTCCTTGCAAAAGGCCTATTGCGAGGACATGCTTTCCATTTTAAAAATAATAACTAATTAAGCTATTGTGAGGACATGTTCCCACAAAAAGTCTTTTTAATTATTTAAAATCAATTAAAGTTTTATATATAAATATTATCTGTTGTGAGGACATTGTCCTCGCAATAGGTCATTTATTGTTTATTTTTCATTTTTCTTTTAAATTGGTTATTGCGTGAACATCATCCTCGCAATAGATCTATTGCGTCGGGGCTATAGCGAGGACTCTATTGTGAGAACATGTCCTCACAATAAATTTATTGTGAGGACTTTTGCACTTATTGTGAGGACATTTGTCCTCCCTAAAAGGTCAAATTCTTGTAGTGTCGGGTACCCGCGGGTCACGGGTTTTTTCTCGCCCATTGCCATCTTTACTTAAAACAATGTTTCTAGTTTCTAATCCAAAATTTACACTTATATTTTGAAGTTTCAAGCTTACCTACTTTTCAATGCCTTTATATATCCCAAAATAAAATAAAAAGATCATGATTTACATAAATATATAATATTTAATAAGTATAAAATAAATAAATACGGAGTGTATTACGAGATTAAATGAGATTCATGTGTTATTGATTGTTTTTTACTGTGTATGTTATTGATTGTATGAATTTAGTCTGATTTTTTGCTAAGTTTATGAGCATATATAGGATTTTTTTTTTAAATTGTATAATATGGAAGTAATTTACCGAAATAGATTTTCAAAGATAGGTTTTGTAATAATAGGTAAACCGGCAATCGAAATGCCGATTTGTCGATTTTCAACTCAAACCGGTGTTTGAAATGCCGGTTTAAGTCCAACCTGGTACTGGTTTTAGGGTTTTGGCCCTCGTGCCCTAAACACACCCAAATTGGCATTTAAAATGCCGGTTTGTTTGTTTTTTTCCTGACAAACAGAAATATAAAAGACCGGTTTGCATGGTATTTTTAATATTTTAGAGTTTTATTGTAAGCATATAAATGATTAATTAACTTGTGTATTTTAATTTGTTTATGACTGATTTATAATAACAAACATTAATTATTATATTGTCTTGCTAAACCAATTTATTGATCTACATGTAGGATTTATGCGCAATGTACAACACATAACTATATGGCTAAATTCATGTGAGCCTTCGGGGTCACACACATATACACCTAGACGTCAATAAATAATATATATGTGATATATATTATTCAAGTAACTAAATACAATTAATTAGTTAATTAATTAGTTGATTAAATTAATAAATAAAAATTAAATTTCTTATGCACCAAGGAAAAGTATTACGGAGTAAATATATGTGGGATTCGATTTTATCTAAACTGATTACATGTTTGTTTTCGATAAGGAAATTATATCACAATTGTATTGTGATTATAATTTTGCACCGACCTTAACTTAAATTCGTAAAACTTTTGAGGAGTATAAATCATATGGATCCGTTTGGGTGATTTAGTTATTAATATAATTAATACGCTTCCGCTTAAATTGTTATTAATATTATATGATGATTCATGATAATAATTAATTAGAAAATCGTTTTCTTAAAACTCTAAATCACCAACAGTGGTATCAAGAGCCTCTTATGTTTTTATACGGTTAGTAATATTCATGCATGGTTATTTTGTTAATGGCTTGTGTACAAATTTACATACTTTATTTTTTTATCCATGGCCAAGACATGCATCTTGTGCCATGGAGCAAGCCATATTTATTGTCATGATCATGTTATTATTATGATGATTTAATTGTGCATAGCCGATGAAAACCTAGACCGTGTGTATGTGTTGTGATCTTGAATGTTTATGGTTGTTTGGATGCCATTGTTTTGTGGCCATTTATGGATGTAATTTAATCTTTTATTTTGGGAGGCCGTTTTGAGCCAATTATGTAATTTACAATTCTAGATTAGTTGTATTTTATTTTATAATAAATGTAACCTCCATGATGAGATTAAAGACTTGAAGTGAACGGAATTTGGTCATCAAGACACACTTGCAGTAAAGTCAATGGACAAAAGCTGAGAGAGATGCGGTGAAGGAGGACACTTGGTCATCATGAGATCTTGACGCAAGTGGGAACTTCTAAGGTTTACTTTTGTGGTTATCCCTTTAGTTGACCGCTTGGTTCTCATAATGGCTCGTGAGACCAAGCATAGGATTTTCATCGGTTGAGGCTATGCACATACTTATTATGTTTTATTTTGTTTGGTTGGATTTTATATGTTATGTGATTGTGTATAATTTTCCATGTGACAACAAAAATCAAAACATAATTAAAATCAAGTTAAAACGTTTTTAACTTGTGAGGCGAATATTATGCATGTAATATTCGTAACACAATTTTTCTAAAGATTATTAAAATTGTATAATATACCCGTCGAAATTTAAGTCGTGCCGTCCAATTCGGTTGAAACACTTGTCGTTATTTTTTGACTATGCGTGAAACCTAGTTGAATTATAACTCGAGGTAATCATTATCTATGCGTGAGACCTAGATTAATTTTTGCACGTTTCACAATTAGATGACTTAATCGAGTTGAGAGGTGAGACTGCAACCCGAGGCAAGGATGGGACTAAACATGCCAGCATGACACTAGTGTTAGACACTAGATGTCATGAGTCCCATAAAGATCTAAGAGTTGCACTTGTAATGCAATTGGTGCCCGCCGCCTACCGATTGAATCCACCATTGCTAGCAGATCAACTGATGTGATGGTGGAAGCACAATGCGGATCTTAGCCTTTTACGTAAATTAAAAGTTTTATAAGTTTTTTTAAAACATGGGTAGTTAATTTATAACAGGATAATTATTAAAGATACTGAAAGAACCTTGTTTATTTTGTAGATGACATCAAACGCAATTCAATCCGTAAACAACATGACCATAAGGTCAATCCTTGAGAAGGAAAAATTAAATGGTAACAACTTCATTGACTGGTATCGAAACCTTCAGATTGTCTTAAAGTCTGAAAGGAAGTTTCACCATCTGGAAAATCCTTTACCTGAAGCCCCACCTGAAACTGCTAATGCTACTGTTCGTAATGCTTATACTAAGCAGTATAACGAACAACTTGAAGTGGCATGTCTTATGCTTGCTAGCATAACCTCTGAGCTCCAAAGGAACTTAATGGACTACAATGCATATGACATGATCGAGGAACTCAAGACGATGTTCCAACAGCAGGCAGAACAGGAATTGTTTGAAACTGTGAAAGCGTTTCACGCTTGCAAACATGAGTTGGGGCAACCGGTTAGCCAATATGTCTTAAAGATGAAAGGCTATCTGGATCAATTGGAGCGCCTAGGTTATGCTATGCCTCCAGTTCTTGGAGTGCACTTGATACTTACTTCACTATCCAAGGACTATGATGGATTTGTAATGAATTACAATATGCATAGCATGGGAAAAACCATTCCTGAGCTACATGCAATGCTTAAGCAAGCTGAAAAGGGGCTACCAAAGAAGACTCCTGCAGTCTTAACCATAAAGGAAGGTAAAATCCAGAAAAGAAAGCAGCAAGCTACTAGTGGAAAGGGAAAAGGAAAGAGTAAGAAAGCTTACACACCTAAGAAGAAAATTCCACCACCAGCAAAGAAAGAGCATCCCGCAAAGGACGTGGCTTGTCACCATTGTGGCCAGATTGGTCATTGGAGACGAAACTGTGTGCTTTACTTGGAAGAGTTGAAGAAGGGAAAAGCTGGTTCGACCAGCACTTCAGGTATCTTCATTATAGAACTCTATAATTTTCCTAATAAAACTTGGGTGTATGACACTGGTTGTGGTACTCATATTTGTAATGATATGCATGGACTTAGGAAAATTCGGAAGCTGAATAAGGGGGCTTTGGATCTGTACGTTGGCAATGGCCATCGTGCAGCTGTCGAAGCTACAGGAAGCTATGAGCCCATCCTCCCAAGTGGACTTATTCTTATTTTAGATAATTGTCACTATGCACCTTCTATTACTAGAGGTGTTATTTCAGTTTCTCATTTGAAAGATAATGGTTTTAATCATGTATTCACAGATTATGGTATTTCGGTTTCTAAGGATAATATTTTTTTTTTAATGCTATTCCTAGAGATGGTATTTTTGAAATTGACATGCATAATCTTGTTCCAAACGAAAGTTCTATATTTAACTGTAGCTCTAAGAAATTCAAGTATGATTTGAATTCCACATATCTATGGCATTGTCGTCTTGGTCATATAAACAAGAAACGCATAACAAAGCTGCAACACGATGGGCTTCTTGAGTCAACTGGCAATGAATCATTTGACATATGTGAATCTTGTTTATCTGGAAAAATGACAAAGAAACCCTTTACCCACCAGGTTGAAAGGGCGAGTGATCTACTTGGACTCATTCATACTGATGTATGTAGCCCATTTAGAACAATGTCTAGAGATGGAGCTACCTACTTCGTTACTTTTACTGATGATTTCAGTAGATATGGTTATGTTTACTTGAATAAACATAAACATGAAGTATTTGAAACGTTCAAAGCGTTTCAAAATGAAGTAGAAAATCAACTCGGAAAGACCATTAAGGTCCTACGGTCCGACCGTGGAGGCGAATATATGAGTCAAGAGTTTTTAGATCATCTGAGAGATCGTGGGATTGTCTCACAATTTACTCCTCCTTACACACCTCAGCATAATGGGGTGTCAGAAAGGAGAAATCGAACTTTGCTTGACATGGTTCGATCAATGATGAGTCTAACAACTCTACCACCATCCTTTTGGGGATTTTCTCTAGAGTCTGCTGCACGCATTCTCAACATGGTTCCAACCAAGAAGGTAAACAAGACTCCATATGAAATATGGCATGGGAAGGTCCCAAATCTGTCTTACTTGAAAGTTTGGGGTTGTGAGGCTCACGTGAAGCGTGATACACCAAACAAACTTGAGTCCAGAACTATCAAGTGTATCTTTGTAGGATACCCAAAGGAAACGATGGGATACTACTTCTACTATCCATCAGAAAACAAGGTTTTCACTGCTAGATATGCTGAGTTTTTGGAGAAGAGTCTCCTCTTACAAGAAGCAAGTGGGAGCACTGTAGATCTTGAAGAAATTCAAGAACAAGATACATTACCTTCTGAAGACACTAGCGAAATTCGTACTGAGCCGCAACATGAAAATGTCGAGGTACAGGACGAAGCATGTCTCATTAGTAGATCTAGTAGAATCTCTCATCCACCAGAAAGGTTAAACCTTATGGTTACGACAGAGGACTTGGAATTAGGGGATCTAAGCGAACCCGCTAATTACAAAGCTGCATTGTCAGATCCTGAATCTGATAAATGGAAAGAAGCTATGAATGTAGAGATGCAGTCCATGAAAGATAATCAAGTTTGGCGCTTGATTGATCTCCCACCAAACTGCAAGCCTGTTGGGTGTAAATGGATCTTCAAGAAGAAGACCGACATGGACGGAAATGTACATACCTTTAAGGCCCGTTTGGTAGCAAAAGGTTATACTCAAACCTACGGGGTTGATTATGAAGAGACCTTTTCTCCAGTGGCGGACATTAAAGCTATTAGGATACTGATAATGCTAAAAACGAACATATATTTCATAGCATTATCCCTCAAGAAAGACAAGCTTTTAGTTGCAATTGTTCTATTTACAAGTGATATTCGTTTAAATAATAAAAGGTGAAGACAAAAGACAAATTCGACGAATTGAAGACGCAAACGACCAAAAAGCTCAAAAGTACAAAATACAATCAAAGAGGTTCCAATTATTGATAAGAAACGTCTCAAAATTACAAGAGTACAAGATTCAAAACGCAAAGTACAAGATATTAAATTGTACGCAAGGACGTTCGAAAATCCGGAACCGGGACCAGAGTCAACTCTCAACGCTCGACGCAACGGACTAAAAATTACAAGTTAACTATGTATATAAATATAATATAATATATAATTAATTATATAAATTATATATATATATATATTATATTTATATTAAAACCGTCGGCAGACTAGGATCCAAACTTGTGTGAGCTGGTTTTACGAACTTCGCGAGTTGCGGAGTTTGTAGTGCAAAAGTGCCGCGAGTTGCGGAGCAGCCAAATTCGAAAATGCCTATAAAAGGCAACGCATTCTGAACGTTTTAAATCATCATATATCAATCTCTCTATCTAAACGTATTATATATATATTTATATTTATATTTTAATTTTAATTTTAATTTTAATTTTAATTTTAATTTTAATTTTAATTTCTAATAATAAGGGTATGTTAGCGAATGTTGTAAGGGTGTAAGTCGAAATTATGTCCGTGTAACGCTACGCTATTTTTAATCATTGTAAGTTATGTTCAACCTTTTTAATTTAATGTCTCGTAGCTAAGTTATTATTATGCTTATTTAATACCGAAGTAATCATGACGTTGGGCTAAAAATATTAAAATTGGGTAATTGGGCTTTGTACCATAATTGGGGTTTGGATAAAAGAACGACACTTGTGGAAATTAGACTATGGGATATTAATGGGTTTTATATTAGCTAAACAATACCTTGTTAATTTAATATACAAACTTATAATTTGACGTATTTATATATAACCACATACGCTTGACTGGGTACGGTGGGCGGGATATCTATAAATACCAATAATTATTCATTTTACCGGACACGGAACTGGATTAATAGTTAATAGACTTGTTGAAACAGGGGTGAATTACATTCAAGGGTAATTGGTGTAATTGTTAACAAAGTATTAAAACCTTGTTACAATTCGAATCCCCAATTAGTTGGAATATTTGACTTCGGGAATAAAGAATAATTTGACGAAGGCTTTCGCTCTTTATATTTATGACTGATGGACTATTATGGACAAATCCGTATGGACATATTAAATAATCCAGGACAAAGAACAATTAACCCATGGGAATAAACTAAAATCAACACGTCAAACATCATGATTACGGAAGTTTAAATAAGCATAATTCCTTTATTTTCATATTTAATTGCACTTCTAATTATTTCACTTTTATTTGTTGTTATTGTATTTAATTGCACTTTTATTTATTGTCTTTATATTTAATTGCACTTTTAATTTTCGTACTCTTTAATTATCGTAATTTTATTTTATCGCACTTTTATTTATCGCAATTTCATTATCGTTATTTACTTTACACTTTAAATTAAGTCTTTTATTTATTTAATATTTTACATTAGGTTTTAACTGCGACTAAAGTTTTAAAATCGACAAACCGGTCATTAAATGGTAAAAACCCCCCTTTATAATAATAATATTACTTATATATATATATTTGTATTTTTATAAATTAAAACTAATATAGTGTTAAGCTTTGTTTAAAGAATTCCCTGTGGAACGAACCGGACTTACTAAAAACTACACTACTGTACGATTAGGTACACTGCCTATAAGTGTTGTAGCAAGGTTTAGTTATATCCGTTCTATAAATAAATAAATATCTTGTGTAAAATTGTATCATATTTAATAGTTTTTCCTAGTAAAATATAAGCTATTTCATATACACCTCTGCGCACATCAAGTATTTTTGGCGCCGCTGCCGGGGAATCGATTTCTTGCTTAAAAGCCGGAAGCGCAACGCTAATATAAAAAAAAAATTATTTTTAGTTTACTTTTATAAAAAATACGCTTTTGTAAAAATACGTTTTAATTATTCGAAAACATAAAAAGAAAACAAAAATATAAATATTTTTAAGAGTTTGTTAAATATTTAAGTTTTATAAAGTTTCTTTATTTTTATTTTATAAAAATATAAGTCTTATTTAAATATTTTGTTTTTATTTAAAACATAAAAAAACCGAAAAAACGAAAAAAATATATATATATAAATCTATTTTTAAGATTTTTATAAAATTATAAAGTATTTCTATTTTTATTTTAGTTTTTAAAACATAAGTTTTTATTTAATTTATATAAATATTTTAGTTAATTATTAAAACAGAAAATTTAAAAAAATAGAAAAATATAATAAAAACTGAACCTGTCGAAACTTGACCTGTCTCTTTTGAACCTGCAACCTCCGCGACTTGCGGGGCTTTTGAACTGGGTTCACCGCGACTCGCGGAGCCGCCCAGACAGGTCAGACAGGAAACCCTAACCAGCATCATTACGGAGTAATTATTATTATTATTATTTTATTTAAAACCCTAATTAGGTTTTTAGTTTTTAATTAGTTAATTTAAGTTATTATTTTGTTTAACTAGTTTAATTATTTTAATTAAATTATAAAATTAATAGTTTTAATAAATAAATAATATAAAAATAATATTTTTATAAAAATTGTACTTTTTACAACTTTTAGTATATTTTTATATTTTGTCCCTTTTTAATTGTTTTAGCGTAATTTTTTGTATTTTTCGCTCATATTTAGTTTTAATCCATAGTTTTTGCCATAGTTATTTTTTACTTCTAGATTTTTAGGATTTGCCGTAAAATCCCTTAAGTGCTTTCTCTTTAGACTAAGATTTAGGTGCTCTAGAATTTTGCGACGCCTTTTTAAGTTTTAGTACCTTTTTAAGTTATTGCCATTTGGGATATAGTTTTACTTGTAAGCTTTAATATTTTTAGACGCAACTTTTATTTTTTTAGTTTTTAGTTCCTTTTTAAGTTCTGACGCACTACTTTCTTATTTTTATTTTTCGACGCCTTTTACCTATGTATCAATTATCACTCCAATTAGTAATCTTAATTTGCAATTTTAATTTTAAGTTAGTGATAGTAATAAGGTTGGGTTAGTCGAGTGTTTTAAAGTTTTATAAGTATCTCTTTTTCTTTCTTATTTTTCGACGCCTTTTATTTTTCAACCCTTTTCTTTTTCGACCTTTTTCGACGCGCTCTTTTTCTTTCTTATTTCTCGTCATTCTAGTTTTTAGGACATAGATTTTTATTCTATTTCTTCTCTAAATTTCTTAAAATTACGAAAATTTATTTTAAGTGGTTAAATTGATAGACATCAAAATTTTCTGGTTCGATAGTAATAGTTGGATTTGTACATGGACCGGGTTATTGGAGCCAAACAGTACTCAATTATATTGAGACCAAACGAATCCTGCCCCTCTGCTGCATCTTTTGGCTATTCGAAACGTGAGCAAAATCAGAAAAGTCTATTAATTGGATAACTTATATAATTTTTCTTTCCTTTTAAAAACTAATAGGATATTCAGTGAATGCACCGAGCAAGACGTTCACCACCTTTTGTACGTTCACCACCTGTAACTAGATCAAGACATCTAGCTAATATTACCGCCATTGATTTTTCTTTAGAATCGTCATCCAGTCAACCAAGTACTCCAATTCAAATTTCCGATAATCCATTTTTTGAACCCGACCTCATAATTGAGAATCCGGAGAATATTCAGGGACGATTCATAGATCCTGAACCATTAATTTTTCCTCCGGAACCACCAATCATTCAAACAGAGATTGTTGAGGAACGAACCATTAAATCAGAATCCTCTAGTAATTCAGATTCAACAAATTCAATTATGGAGAATCTGGAACCTTTAAGTATGGAAGACCGAATGCGAGCTAAACGCACTGGCCAAGGTCACGCAATTACTCATCCAGACATTAATGCGCCAGATTATGAAATCAAAGGACAAATTCTACACATGGTGACTAATCAATGCCAATTTAGTGGTGCGCCGAAGGAAGATCCAAATGAACATCTTCGTACCTTTAATAGGATCTGCACACTATTTAAAATAAGAGAAGTGGAGGATGAACAGATATATCTCATGTTATTTCCCTGGACTTTAAAGGGAGAAGCCAAAGATTGGTTTGAATCGTTACCTGAAGGGGCGATTGATACATGGGACGTTTTAGTTGAAAAATTTCTTAAACAATTCTTTCTGGCATCTAAAGCCGTAAGACTTCAAGGAGAAATTGTTACGTTCACACAGAAACCAAATGAAACTCTATATGAGGCGTGGACAAGATTTGGAAAGTTATTAAGAGGATGTCCGCAACATGGTTTAGACACCTGTCAAATAGTACAAATATTCTACCAAGGATGTGACATCACTACAAGGAAGGACATCGACATAGCAGCTGGTGGTTCCATTATGAAGAAAACCGAAACTGATGCTTATAAAATTATTGATAACACTGCTTCCCACTCACATGAGTGGCACCAAGAAAAAGATATCGTTAGATCATCTAAAGCAGCTAGAGCCGATTCTAGCCATGACTTAGATTCCATTTCAGCAAAGATAGATGCTGTCGAGAGACGAATGGAAAAGATGACTAAGGATATTCACTCAATACGAATTAGTTGTGAGCAGTGTGGAGGACCACATTTGACAAAAGATTGTCTCAGTATTGAACTAACAATGGAACAAAGAGAGAATATTTCATACATAAACCAAAGGCCTGGAAATAATTATCAGAATAATTATCAACCGCCAAGACCAATTTACAATCAAAACCAGAATTATAACCGAAATGTTCCATACAACAACCAACAAGATCCTAGCAATCAACAAGTATCCAATAATACTTACAATCAGCAAAGACCTAATTTCAAAACAAACCACCACAAACCGATGATAAAAAGCCGAATTTAGAAGATATGATGACGAAGTTAGTTGAAACTCAAACGCAGTTTTTCACATCTCAGAAACAAACTAATGAACAAAATGCTCAAGCATTTAGAAATCAACAAGCTTCTATTCAAAATTTGGAACAAGAAGTAAGTAACCTAGCAAGGTTAATAGGTGAAAGAAAACCGGGAAGTTTACCTAGTGATACAAATGCTAACCCCCGGAATGAAACAGCTAAAGCCATTACCACAAGAAGTGGTACAACACTTAAACCACCCGAAATACCTGTAATTTCTGATGAAGCTATTCCTACTCCACAAGAACCACAACCTGAACAAGATAAGGAAAAAGAACCAGTATTTGAAAAGGTTAATGAAGATAACACAGTTAAAGCTAAACCTTATGTTAAACCATACCAACCACCACTTCCTTACTCGAGTAAAATGAAAAAAGAGAAACTTGAAGCCGAGCAATCCAAATTTTTGGATATGTTTAAACAGATAAATGTAAATCTTCCTTTCATTGATGTGATTTCAGGAATGCCTAGATATGCTAAATTCTTGAAAGATCTAATCTCAAATAGAAAAAAAATGGAAGAACTCTCGGCCGTTACTATGAATGCTAATTGTTCAGCAGTGCTGTTGAATAAGATACTAGAAAAACTATCAGATCCAGGAAGTTTCACAATTCCATGTTTTCTGGGTAGTCTTAGTTCAATAGAAGCATTGGCAGACTTAGGTGCTAGTATAAATTTAATGCCGTATTCACTATACGCTAAACTAGACCTTGGAGAATTGAAACCAACAAGAATAAGCATACAACTAGCCGATAGATCAATAAAATATCCTAGAGGGATAATGGAGAACATGCTAGTTAAAGTTGGTACTTTAGTATTTCCAGTAGATTTTGTTGTTCTGGACATGGAAGAAGATTCTCAAGTTCCTCTAATATTAGGAAGACCATTCTTAAACACGGCTAAAGCAATGATAGACGTGTTCGGTAAGAAACTGACCCTAAGTATAGAGGATGAGAGTGTTACCTTTTCAGTTGATAGAGCAATGCAACAACCGCAATCTGCAGATGATACATGTTATTATATTCAAGCTATAGTTTCACATGCAGAATTGTTAGAAGAATTTCCAGAATTACAAGGAACAGGAGAATGTTCTTTAGGAGAAGAAACTGAACCAATTGATGAAACTGAAATGTTAGCTACACTAATAGCTAATGGATATGAACCAACAACAGAAGAAATTCGAATGCTAAAAGAAGAAGACAGATATATCGATATAAATCATCGATAGAAGAACCTCCGACATTAGAGTTAAAGCCACTTCCAAACCATTTGGAATACGCTTATTTACATGGTGAATCTGAATTACCTGTAATAATATCGTCTTCTCTTACTGAAAATGAAAAATCACAACTCATTTCTGTGTTAAAAGCTCATAAACCAGCTATTGCATGGAAGATTCATGATATAAAATGAATAAGTCCTTCGTATTGCACACATAAAATCCTTATGGAAGAAGGTCATAAAACGTATGTGCAACGCCAACGAAGACTAAAACCTAATATGCAAGATGTAGTTAAGAAAGAAGTTATTAAACTGCTTGATGCAGGTTTAATTTATCTAATTTCTGATAGTCCATGGGTAAGCCCAGTTAAATGCGTGCCTAAGAAAGGTGGCATGACTGTCGTCACAAATGAAAAAAATGAGCTTATTCCTACTAGGACTGTAACAGGATGGCGTGTATGTATTGATTATAGAAAATTAAATGACGCCACCAGAAAAGATCACTTTCCCTTACCTTTCATTGATCAAATGTTGGAAAGATTAGCCGGAAATAGTTACTATTGTTTTCTTGATGGATTTTTCGAATATTTTCAAATTCCAATAGCAGCCGAGGACCAAGAGAAAACCACATTCACGTTCCCTTATGGTACTTTTGCTTACAAACGCATGCCATTTGGACTTTGCAACGCCCCTGCAACCTTTCAAAGGTGCATGATGGCGATTTTTCACGACATGATAGAAGAATGCATGGAAGTTTTCATGGATGACTTTTCAGTCTTCGGTGATACATTTGAATCATGTTTGGTTAATCTTGAACGAATGCTTATTAGATGCGAACAATCAAATCTAGTTCTTAATTGGGAGAAATGCCATTTCATGGTTAAAGAAGGCATCGTTCTTGGACATAAAATTTCAAAGGAAGGAATTGAAGTGGATAGAGCTAAAGTAGATGTAATTGCTAAACTTCCACATCCCACCAATGTTAGAGGAGTTAGGAGTTTTCTAGGGCATGCCGGTTTTTACCGACGTTTTATAAAAGATTTTTCTAAAATTGCCACTCCTATGAATAAACTCCTAGAAAAGGATGCTCCATTCATCTTTTCAGATGAATGTATCAAATCTTTTAATATTCTTAAAGAGAAACTCACTAATGCGCCGATCATGATAACACCAAATTGGAATCTACCGTTTGAACTTATGTGCGATGCAAGTGATTTTTGCAATGGGAGCCGTTTTAGGACAAAGGATTGAAAAACGATTTCAACCTATTTATTACGCTAGTAAGACGTTACAAGGAGCACAAACAAATTATACAACTACTGAAAAAGAACTCATTGCTATTGTCTTTGCTTTTGACAAATTTCGATCATATCTTGTTCTAGCAAAAACGGTGGTCTATACCGACCATTCTGCTCTTAGATACCTATTTTCGAAACAAGATGCTAAACCACGATTAATCCGTTGGATCTTACTCTTACAAGAGTTTGATATTGAAATCCGAGATAAAAGAGGAGCAGAAAATCTCACCGCTGATCATCTTTCTCGTCTTGAAAATACCGAATTAGAAGTTCTAAATGAATCGGCCATACAAGACAACTTTCCTGATGAATATCTATTGAAGATAGATTATAATGAAATACCATGGTTTGCAGACTATGCAAAGTACTTAGTATGTGGATTCCTTGAAAAAGGATTATCGTACCAAAAACGAAAGAAATTCTTTAGTGATATAAAACACTATTTCTGGGAAGATCCACATCTGTTTAAAAGTTGTCCAGATGGAATAATACGCCGATGTGTATTCGGAGATGAAGCTAGTAAAATCTTAAACCATTGTCACACAGGACCAACAGGAGGGCATTATGGGCCTCAACTAACAGCAAGAAAAGTTTATGATGCTGGATTCTATTGGCCTACAATTTGCAAAGACGCACACCTTCTTTGCAAATCCTGTGATGCTTGTCAAAGGGCCGGAAAAATAAGTCAACGTGATGAAATGCCACAAAATGTCATTCAAGTATGTGAAGTATTTGACATTTGGGGTATTGACTTTATGGGTCCATTTCCAAAATCTCATAATAATCTCTATATTCTCGTAGCCATTGATTATGTATCTAAATGGGCGGAAGCACAAGCTCTCCCAAGTAACGATGCACGAGTTGTAGTCAATTTTTTAAAACGTCTTTTTGCAAGGTTTGGAACACCGAAAGCTTTAATAAGTGATCGGGGTACTCATTTCTGTAATAATCAACTTGAGAAAGTTCTCAAAAGATATGGAGTAACTCATAAAATCTCCACCGCATATCATCCACAAACAAGTGGACAAGTTGAAAATACCAACGAGCATTAAAACGTATTCTAGAGAAAATCGTAGGATCAAATCCGAAGGAATGGTCCATAAAATTGGAGGATGCACTCTGGGCTTTTAGAACAGCCTGCAAAACTCCAATTGGAATCACACCTTTTAAACTCGTTTACGGAAAAGCATGTCATCTTCCAGTAGAAATTGAACACAAAGCATTTTGGGCTTTGAAGACATGTAATCTTGATTTACATGAAGCCGGACGTCTACGGTTAAGTCAATTAAACGAATTAGAAGAATTAAGACATGAATCATATGAAAATTCCTTAATCTATAAGGAAAGAACGAAGAAATGACATGATAAAAGAATCAGAAGTTCAAAAGAATTCAAAGAAGGAGACATAGTTCTTCTTTTCAATTCACGATTCAAGCTATTTCCTGGAAAATTGAAATCAAGATGGTCTGGACCATTCATAGTCAAAAGAGTTTTTCCATACGGAACAGTAGAATTAATAAATTCAAATGGGATTGAATTTAAAGTTAATGGTCACAGAGTTAAACATTACATACATGGTCCGATAGAAGTTGACAATGAAGTTAATCATAATTTCACCACCCAAGAAAACCTTCAAAATGAAAACATAAATATGTTATCAACAACATATGAAAAATCAAAATTGGAATATAGGGAGGAGTCAAATTTGAGTGATGAAGAAGAATTCTTATACAAACCTCCCATTCCAAGAAACGAAGAAAAATGTGAACAAGAAGTTCAAATAGAAGTGAAAGAACCAAGAAAAGAACACCCGAAAAAGGTTTACAAACCAACTCGACTTACTAAAGCAGGAGACCCGGGTGAATTTATCATTTCTTGCTTGCTTAATGATGGTGCTGTATATAATGGACTCGCAGATTTAGGAGCAAGTGCAAATATTATGCCTCTTTCCTTATACAAAAGATTAGGCATGGGTAAATTAAAACCAACCAAAATAGGTGTTCAATCATTTGACCAAACCATTAAACACCCGGTTGGAATAGCAAATAATTTACTTGTTAACGTGGGAAGTTTGACCTTTGTTGCAAACTTCATAGTGATTAATATGGAGGAAAACCTTGATATTCCTCTAATTCTAGGTCGCCCATTTTTAGTAACCACCGAGGCATTCATTGATGTAAGAGAAGGTAGAATGACACTTAGGGATGGTGATACATCGATCACCTTTGTGAACCGAAAGTTTAGATCTCCACCAACCAAAACTGTTAGACCAATAAAAACGCATAAGTGTGGGGAAGATGAAGAAACACTTAATGATGATCCAATCACAAAGAATGCCGTTGATGATACAAAATTAGATGAACCCATTTTTAACAGTTCAACGAAGAAACTTTATAAACGGATTCACGATGCTAAGATTAAAGGAAACTTTAAGTTATGTAACCGATTAGTATCTAATTTATCGCCAAAAGAAAAGGCGATGTTAGTTGAATTTGTGAAAGTTACGGAGGAAATCAACAAATGGATTGAAGTAAAAGTCAAAGATATACAAGTTGTTGATGATTCAATTGAAAATAATGTTAATCACAATTTTAACTAAGTGTAGGGAGGTTTATGTATCTCTGTTAGAGTTAGATTTTCTGTTTTCGTGTAGTTCTCGAAATTGGAACCCGAATGGTCTTTCCCTAGCAGACCCTAAAGAACTAGTCTTCTCCCCCCATTCTGAATTATTATTTTTTTTAGGTTTTTTTTTCGAAATGAAGACTTCCTGTGAATTAAACCATGGTCTAATGCTACACGCTTTGATCACTAAACGTAATAATGACACACTTCCAAGTGAATTGGTATCATTAATAAGAGGTAAATTGGACGGAGTAAGAAAAGAATCCAGATGCGAAGACAATAAGTTACAATTTGGTAAAGAAAAATCAAAATCCGCAGCGAAAAGAAGAGCACGACACCTTGAAAAATGTCACAAATACGGAAAATGGTCACACGAAGGTAAATGTTCAAATAATCAAACATATTCAAACACCGAATTTGTTACTTTATGCAGAGATGGACCGTTCATATGTTTAGAAGAAAAATTATTAAATGCTCGAGGTTACGCCTATGTAGCCGTGGAAAATCAATTAGTCCGACTATCTTATGAGTGGGCTAGAGCATATCACTAAGAAATCTATTTCACAGGTAAGTTTGTACAGTTTTTATTTTTTATTTTTATTTTTAGTTTTAACCTTTTGATAATAAACGCTAATTTGTTCGCTATAAAGTATTAAATTGGTATTCGATGAAATTAGGTCTTGCGACCGAAATTATTGATATCATACAAAAATTTATTACATCACTGCGAAATTTAACGTTTATTCTTAAGATATAAATATCTTTAATCAATCAACTCAAAATATTTCAAAAATTCGTCATGAGTTAAATTAGGTCATGGAACCGAAATTACTTTACCGAAAAGAGGGACGCATATTTTTGATAATATTTGATTGATTAAAGTGGGATAAAAGCCAAAAAGATTTTTAATTTTATTTTTACCATGTTTTTAAAAAATTAATAAATTAATATTAAATAAATATTGTAAACTTTTAAAATTGTAAATATTTGGAAAATTAATATTTTTAATATAAGTTTGTATGTATAAAAACAAAAATATAATTTAAGTTTGGTGTGAATTTATAATATGAATTTTTAATTAAGTTTGGTGTGAATTTTTTTAATTTTATGCATTTTAAATTTAAGTTTGGTGTGAATTTAAAAACAAAAATTTACTTTATTTCGTAAGTTAAAAATATGATTTTTAAAATTCGTCGTGAGTTGAAGACTAGGTCATTGAACCGAAATTGCTTTACCTGAGGGAGGGACGAGAACTTTTATTATCATTATTTTTAATTTTATTGAATTAAAGTATGCCAAAAACATTAAAAAAACCCAAAAATCTTTGCTTTTAAAACCGCGCTTTAAATTGACAAATTTTAAAATTTTGTCGAGGGACTGACTAGGATATCGTTCCGAAACGACCTCGTCCTAAATAACAAGGGAAACAAAATTTTAAAATTAATTAATTAATTGTTTTACAAGTTAAGTTTTTTTATAAAAAAAAAAAAATCAAACTCCGCGACTCGCGGAGTTTGAAAAGGAAAGTACCGCGACTCGCGGAGTTTGTAAATTCCAGAAAAAAATAAAACGTAAAAACAGATCAGTCCCCAACACAACCACACCACAAAACTGCGAAAACACAGCAAAAAACACACACAAAAATCGAATTTTTTCACCATTTTTCATCAAATCTTTCACAAAATCATGTTGAGAAGGATGCTATCAAGGAATTACTCAAGGAAAACGGTAAATTTCTACACCAAAACACCCTTTAATCCGAAAATTTAGTGTTCTTGAGCAATTTTATACCCAATTCGATTTTGATGTTTTTTAGTGTAATTATACTTAAATTGTTTATGTATTATGCTTGTATAACCTAGATTGATGCTATTTAACATGATTAGAAGCCTTAAACTTCAAATTTTGAGTAATCTAGGGTTTGTGTTCTTGAGCAATTTGGGGCTTTTTGATATAAACAGGTTATGGCCGATTTTTGTCATGAATTATTGCTAAATTAAGTAGTGTAACATGTTTAGGTAGTTAAATGATCCAAACTTTGAGCCTAAACATGATTTTTAAGAATTAAAGTGGACTTTTTCAAATCTAAAATTCATGAACTTGATTTTTGAGAGATAATGCCATTTGAAACTTGTTTAATTGCTAATAATGATTATTTTGACATGATATTTGAGTTGAATGCTTATGAACTTGGCAAACATTTTCGTATATGCTTATTTGAAAAAGTGTAGATTTGATAAAAATATGAAAATGAGTATAAGTTTGATATAAATTGAACATGTCATTGTAATTATTTTGAATGATGATTTTGCTGACACTAATGCATATTTGGATGCACAAAAATTGTGTTTGATGTGTTTTGCAGACTGAAAGGGTTGAATCTTCATCCCAAGCTCGCATTGCTCCTCCTGAGAATGCGGAACAACAGGATGTTGATAGCTATTACAAACAAGATATACCTCATCCAGTTATGATATTTTCAGATATGCACGTGGAAGATTTGCACCCGAACTTGAGATTAGACAGACGTTGGATAGATTATCCAAAATACCAAAGGAGCTTACACACTCTTCATTCTAAAGCTGTTGAAGTACCTAGGGTAATAGAATGGGAACCGTTAGAAGCCGTAGGATTGGCCGAATGGATTAGAGAATTACTTACACAGAGGTATGGTAATTCTACTTTTAACGATTGAGTACGATTATTCAACATGCGTAGACCTGTATATAAAGTATGGTGTGAAGAATTATTGTGTAGTATAGAAATAAATGATCGGGTAGCTAGTTTAACCGATCGAACTTTTATTAGATTTTTGTTAGGAGGTTCGATGCGCCACATGTCTCTACTAGACATGGCTTAGGCCTTACGTATATATACGCATGAGGAGCTAGCATCTGCCGATTGTCGAGGGTTGATATTAAATGGTAGGAAGATTGATGAAAATTTTGATACGCATGGTGTATGGAGTCAAATGACTAGCCATCACCGATTTAAAGGGGGAAATTACTCTTATCTTGATATTGATAGAGCTGAATTAAGAGTAATTCACAGGTTTCTAGCGAACTCGATTACACAGCGAGGTAAAAATAAGGAAAAGGTAAATGAGCAAGATTTATTTTACCACATGTGTATTCGAGACCCACAAAGCACTGTAAGTATACCTTACTGTGTGGGTTATTATTTATCAGCTATGGTTAGGGGGATGAGACCGCACAGTATAATAGGAGGTGGTATATTTATTACATTAATTGCTGAGTATCTCGATGTGGATATAAGTCGGGGGGGATTATTAATCGAAGAACCAGAACCCCACGATACAATTGATTTAAATGTATATCATGGTGCTAAGGTTTTGAAGAGGCGAAATAACGCCGCAGTACAATATAATGGAAGACATCCACAGGTTGAAAGAAATCAACAGCCAGGTAATGTGGGAGGGGGAAATGAAATGACAGAAATGCAAAGGTTTATAGCTTCACAAGAGTATGAAAATGCTAGACATCGAGCATTTGAAGATTGGCAAGTTCATCAAAACCACATCATAGCTCATTGCCAACATATAGGTAGAAACTATATTCCTACTCCAAAGCCCGTATTTCCTCCCTGGTCTATAGAGATCCAACCACCGTATCCTACTTATAACCCAGCTGAAGCATTCTATAACACATACGGTTATGCATGGAACCCCTACTGGTATCAGTATCAACCCTAGTTTATTTAGTTTTATTTATTTTTGTAATGTTACTACATTTAACACTTATGTTGATATTGTAATAGTTTTTATAATTTTTTAACTTTTATTATTAGATTTTAATAATTTTTAAATGTGGGGTAATATACCAAACTTCAAAAATATGTATATATGTTTGCAGTTTATCTTATGTACACAACAGGGTAAAACAACGCATTTTCAAAGACTGGCATTAAGTTCAGCAAAAGCAACTAATTTTGACGACAAGATGCAAAATATATGTGAAATAACAACAAGATGGAATGAACAAATGATATGCACCATTTATCATTCAGCAAACAAAGAACAATATGTTTGGAAACTTTGGTAAAATTTAATCATTTTTCTACGCTAATCACCCTCAATAATTTAAATTGTTACTGATTTCTTGCAAATGAGGGCATTGCAAGATCTTAAGTGTGGGAAGGGGTTAAATTCTTTCGGATTTTAAAATTTTTAATTTAAACACTTGGTTACCATTAAAAATACTAGTAACGCAGTAGTTGTATTAGAATCTAGTGCTCTCGGATAATAAAGAAAAGCCCTAGTCTTATATACTGACTACCCAATTCTAGTAAAAATTTTCAATATTTTCAATTAAATGAACTCAAAATCATGTTTATACATATTTATGAACGATGAAAACTAGGTGTTAACACCGAAATTATTGTTACCTTGGAAAGGACATAAATTGAGAAACAACCCAAAATGTCAGAATTCATTTAAGAATGGAATAGAGGAAAATAAAAAGGCAAAGAAAGGAAAATAAAAGCCAAGTGTGGGAAATATTAACCAAGTTATTCAAATTATATATCACATATTTTTGTACAAATAACTGAAAATACTTTTGCTTTGGACTAAACTAAAAAGTTTTACCCAATTTACTGTAATATATTTGAAAGAAAAGATGGATCTACACGATGAATCAATTTCATCATTAAAAGGAAGTAAAGTCTTCCAAAAAAAAACGCGCTTCTTGATTTAGGTCATGAAGTTGTCGTCCAGACCAGCTGTAGGTTGACAAAAAACCTAGAAAAGTCATCTCTAAAATCAGCAGGAAATCCACGGACCTCAGCATCAAACAGGGTCGCCAAGTGGTCAGACTTATCCTAACCATGAGAGGATCTGTCTTGTAAAATGGGGAGGACGCCATGCAAATTAGCTGGATAAGACTAATGAATCAGATCTCCAGAAAGGATAATCTCCTTAAAGATTAAAAATCAGCTTTTAAGACTGATATTACTCAATCCTAGAGATTGACCTAAAAGATTGAGAATTACAAACTCATGGAATTCAATGATATCTAAACTCGAGCTTGAACGAGAAAATATTTTGATCAAAATTACAAACCGATTTGTTTTCTAAAAACCCATTTTCAATGCGTTCATTACCATTGAACGTAAAATCCTAGGAATTCACCTGGAATTCATTAGGTCACCTGAACCAAATCGGGTGTCAACCGTATGAACGGTGGTTGCATAACATGGTCAAAGACAGGACCTTGTGCCAGACCGAAAAATTATAAGGGTGAGCTTTACTATTGCTCCTACCAAGGATAGTAATTGCATCCGATACGTTATAGACCATAATTAAAAGCATGTCAGGGGACATTGCCTTAACAGTTGCTTGTTCAACGCTTTCCTTTACAACCGGACGGTAGTTTACCGAAAGGTAATATACGGAGCAAGTATACTGGACGTGTTGCTTTCCCAATACAAGGTTAGCAAGTGGGTGACACAAAACCGCAAGTTTTGAGCTAAAATTTTCAAATCTGAAACCCACTAAACCCACAAAAACAATTTGCAAACACCGGTGAAGGGTTATTCCGAAAAACTTATCTAGGGTAAAAGCTAGATTTAATTTTCAAAAGATCAAATGTTTTCATAAAGATCCAATTTCCTTAATGGATCTAAATTTTTATAGTCATGTGAGACTGTAAACCACATCGTTACTACCATTGTTTATATCGCCGTAAAGAAATCACTGATGTACAAAGTATGAAGAATAAAGAAGTGATTCTAGTATTTCAAGACTATATTGCTTGAGGACAAGCAACACTCAAGTGTGGGAATATTTGATAATGCTAAAAACGAACATATATTTCATAGCATTATCCCTCAAGAAAGACAAGCTTTTAGTTGCAATTGTTCTATTTACAAGTGATATTCGTTTAAATAATAAAAGGTGAAGACAAAAGACAGATTCGACGAATTGAAGACGCAAACGACCAAAAAGCTCAAAAGTACAAAATACAATCAAAGAGGTTCCAATTATTGATAAGAAACGTCTCAAAATTACAAGAGTACAAGATTCAAAACGCAAAGTACAAGATATTAAATTGTACGCAAGGACGTTCGAAAATCCGGAAACGGGACCAGAGTCAACTCTCAACGCTTGACACAACGGACTAAAAATTACAAGTTAACTATGTATATAAATATAATATAATATATAATTAATTATATAAATTATATATATATATATATATATATATATATATATATATATATATATATATATATATATATATATTATATTTATATTAAAACCGTCGGCAGACTAGGATCCAAACTTGTGTGAGCTGGTTTTACGAACTCCGCGAGTTGCGGAGTTTGTAGTGCAAAAGTGCCGCGAGTTGCGGAGCAGCCAAATTCGAAAATGCCTATAAAAGGCAACGCATTCTGAACGTTTTAAATCGTCATATATCAATCTCTCTATCTAAACGTATTATATATATATATATTTATATTTTAATTTTAATTTTAATTTTAATTTCTAATAATAAGGGTATGTTAGCGAATGTTGTAAGGGTGTAAGTCGAAATTCTGTCCGTGTAACGCTACGCTATTTTTAATCATTGTAAGTTATGTTCAACCTTTTTAATTTAATGTCTCGTAGCTAAGTTATTATTATGCTTATTTAATACCGAAGTAATCATGATGTTGGGCTAAAAATATTAAAATTGGGTAATTGGGCTTTGTACCATAATTGGGGTTTTGATAAAAGAACGACACTTGTGGAAATTAGACTATGGGATATTAATGGGTTTTATATTAACTAAACAATACCTTGTTAATTTAATATACAAACTTATAATTTGACGTATTTATATATAACCACATACGCTTGACTGGGTACGGTGGCGGGATATCTATAAATACCAATAATTATTCATTTTACCGGACACGGAACTGGATTAATAGTTAATAGACTTGTTGAAACAGGGGTGAATTACATTCAAGGGTAATTAGTGTAATTGTTAACAAAGTATTAAAACCTTGTTACAATTCGAATCCCCAATTAGTTGGAATATTTGACTTCGGGAATAAGAATAATTTGACGAAGGCTTTCGCTCTTTATATTTATGATTGATGGATTATTATGGACAAATCCGTATGGACATATTAAATAATCCAGGACAAAGAACAATTAACCCATGGGAATAAACTAAAATCAACACGTCAAACATCATGATTACGGAAGTTTAAATAAGCATAATTCCTTTATTTTCATATTTAATTGCACTTCTAATTATTGCACTTTTATTTATTGTTATTGTATTTAATTGCACTTTTATTTATTGTCTTTATATTTAATTGCACTTTTAATTTTCGTACTCTTTAATTATCGTAATTTTATTTTATCACACTTTTATTTATCGCAATTTCATTATCGTTATTTACTTTACGCTTTAAATTGAGTCTTTTATTTATTTAATATTTTACATTAGGTTTTAACTGCGACTAAAGTTTTAAAATCGACAAACCGGTCATTAAACGGTAAAAACCCCCCTTTATAATAATAATATTACTTATATATATTTGTATTTTTATAAATTAAAACTAATATAGCGTTAAGCTTTGTTTAAAGAATTCCCTGTGGAACGTACCGGACTTACTAAAAACTACACTACTGTACGATTAGGTACACTGCCTATAAGTGTTGTAGCAAGGTTAAGTTATATCCGTTCTATAAATAAATAAATATCTTGTGTAAAATTGTATCATATTTAATAGTTTTTCCTAGTAAAATATAAGATATTTCATATACACCTCTGCGCACATCAGATACTCATAGCTATAGCAGCGTACTATGACTATGAGATTTGGCAAATGGATGTCAAAACCGCATTCCTAAATGGTCACCTTAGCGAGGACGTATATATGGTGCAACATGAAGGGTTTGTGAATCCTAAGTATCCTAATAAAGTATGCAAGCTTCAGAAATCCATTTATGGATTGAAGCAAGCATCAAGGAGTTGGAACAAGAAATTTGATGAGAAAATCAAAGAGTTTGGTTTCTCACAAAACCTTGACCAACCCTGTGTGTACATGAGAGCTAGTGGGAGCATTAAAGTCTTTCTGATCTTATATGTTGATGACATATTACTCATGTGAAATCATATTCCAACGCTACAAGACGTTAAGTCCTGGCTTGGAAAATGTTTCTCTATGAAAGATCTGGGAAATGCAGCGTATATCCTAGGAATCAAGATCTATAGAGACAGATCTAAGCGGTTAATAGGTCTAAGTCAAAGTGCATATGTTGACAAAATCTTAAAGCGATTTAAGATGGAAGCTTCCAAGTGAGGTAGTCTTCCTCTGCAACCAAATGTGGTATTGAGTAAGTCTCAAGCCCCCTCTACACCCGAAGAGGTGAAACGAATGATTAGAGTCCCATATGCTTCAGCTATTGGATCCATCATGTATGCTATGAGGTGCACTAGACCAGATGTTTCTTTCGCTCTCAATATGACGAACCGATACCAACAGAATCCAGGTGATTGTCACTGGACTGCTGTAAAGAATATATTGAAGTATTTGCGAAATACTAAAGATATGTTCTTAGTTTACGGAGGTTTCGATGAACTGAGTGTAAAGTGTTACACTGATGCTAGTTTCGAAACTGATCGAGATGATAGTCGATCACAATCTGGCTACGTTTTCATTATGAACGGAGGTGCAGTCGACTGGAGAAGCTAGAAGCAGAGCACTACATCGATGTCTACAACAGAATCAGAAAACATTGCTGCATCTGAAGCTGCTCAGGAAGCTGTTTGGATCAGAAAATTCATATCTGGGCTTGGCGTTGTTCCCAGCATTGAAAATCCCATGGACATGTATTGCGACAATACTGGTGCTATAGTAATAGAAAATGAACCAGGAGTTCTACGTGGTGAAACACATCCTTCGAAAATTTCACTACATACGTGAAGTTATAGAGAGAGGTGACGTACGTATTCAAAAGGTTCCAACAGAAGACAATCTAGCTGACCCGTTCACAAAGCCAATGTCTTGTACCAAGCATGTCGAGCATTCTAGGAACATTGGGCTTAGACCAGCTAATAGCTTTATGTAATTTTAGTATTTGGATAATTAGAACATGAAAGCAGTTTTTATTGTAATGAATTGATATAATGTGTTATGATCGTTTTATTTATAATTACTGTGTTCTATATTTGCATGTTTAAATCCGTGAATAATGACTTATTCTAAATTTTCCATTGTCGATTGATGATACGAGAGTAACATCAAACTAAGACAAATGTGGGTGTTTGATATGGTGTAATGTGTTTCTATCAAACTCACATGTATTCATAGGATGAATATTGGAATGACCCAACCTTCGAGTTTTCACTGCATGGATCGGCGTCAATAGTGAAACTCGCAAGTGGTTATGTCATAAGTCCTTCGACTTGAGATGCACGCCGGTTTCGATGTGTGGAGCATTATACTTTGATATGGTTAAACGCTGTCCTGGATAAGGCTGTTATAAAAGCCATTATTGGGTGTAATGTGAAGCTCGTGACACACACGTGTAGGCAAAATAGGATTTGTTCCTCCAACCTATTTGGAGTTAGATACTTTTGAGCTCCTCGATGAATGAATAATATATTTGTGTGGCCGCACCCAAATGTATTTGAGATGATACTTAATTAGTTTGGTGATCTGATTCATTTCTAAGATCGAGAAAACTAAATTGTTAAACAAATGAGAATGACTGATGATCCATGTCTCAAGTTTAACTAAAGTATCTGAAACAAAGGGATAAATGACATTAACACTTAAAATGAGCAGTTTTGAGAAGCTACCCTCACGTGAATTTGGGGACAATGGCGTTTTGCTAGACGCTAACCATTGTTTGTATAGTTACTTGGTGTTGTGCCATGCACAAGTGGGAGTCTGTAGGATATATGCGCAAGGTACAACACATAACTATATGGCTAAATTCATGTGAGCCTTCGGGGTCACACACATATACACCTAGACGTCAATAAATAATATATATGTGATATATATTATTCAAGTAACTAAATACAATTAATTAGTTAATTAATTAGTTGATTAAATTAATTAATAAAAATTAAATTTCTTATGCACCAAGGCAAAGTATTACGGAGTAAATATGTGTGGGATTCGATTTTCTCTAAACTGATTACATGTTTGTTTTCGATAAGGAAATTATATCACAATTATATTGTGATTATAATTTTGCACCGACCTTAACTTAAATTCGTAAAATTTTTGAGGAGTATAAATCATATGGATCCGTTTGGGTGATTTAGTTATTAATATAATTAATACGCTTCCGCTTAAATTGTTATTAATATTATATGATGATTCATGATAATAATTAATTAGAAAATCGTTTTCTTAAAACCCTAAATCACCAACACTACAGACGGATGTAGCATTCATATGCCCTCTATGTAATATATGACTAATCATTACATCCTTCGAGTGTTTCTTAATCGATACATACATCCTTCATCTGCTATTACTTTATAACGTGAGAAACTTATCGATTTTGTTTTCATGATTTTTGTAGGTGAACCACGTGAACAGTATCATTGTGTTCTTGAAAGCAAGTCCTTTCTTGAGAAGATGACTGTTCTTGCCAATACGTGAAGTGGAAAATGAACTTTTATCTTCAAATGCAATGGTATAAAATTCACAACACATAAACATTCTTCAATGTATGTTGATTCCATGGTTTGGACTTAATATTTTGTCCACCATCTATGCAGAAATTCATAGATCACATTGGGACCTTTTACAATCATATATCGATAGGCGGGAACAGGTATTTGTTTATATCTTCCGGATCATTTAAGGTTCTCTGTGGCTTATAGGACCTTTGTTCAACTGTTTTTGTTGCAGGTTTGCCTCATAAAGGACTTGTAGGGTAACTAATGATACGCATAAGTGACCCATATCAAAACGACACACTATTAATAACACTCTGTCTGCAACATAACCGACGTGATCTATCCCGGCAAAAACCTCTTCCCGGCCCCACTTCAGTAATCCGACCAGAGGATTATTTACACACACATCCAGGAAGAATCCTCCCGGACAAAGGCCGACCGTGATGCTACCCGTCCATATCCCGGACAAGTGTGCAGGCTACCGACACCACTTAGTAAAATACAAAAGCATTGGGAAGATATGAGCCATATTATTACGTAAAGACCCACTAAACAAAGCACGTCGGGCACCCAACAACCTTTACAATATCATTTATGAACCGGTAACAATCTTACCCGGCCAAAAGAGCACCATGAAGAAGCACTTGAAATAAACATCAGGCAAGGTCCTTTTGCCTATAAGCAAGACATTCATCTGCCACACTAAAGATGGATTGAACACACTCTCCCGGAGTAGCCATACCTCTCCAAGATGTGTCGAGTCCCGGATCAACCACATGTGTAACACCCCGTTTTTCAGTTACGCGTTATTTTGAACGTCATTCGAAATACGAGGCATGTAAACGTATATTTGGATCCCAAATAAATTTGGAGTTGAGGTTCTTAAACCTTACCATTGGATATTAAATCTCATTACGTTTTCAACGATATTTGATTCGTCGAAAACGGAGTTACGGTTTGAAAGTTATGACCAAAACAAGTTTCAGTTTCAGATTCAGTTCATTGGGACGCCGTCCAACCTTTTTGGACGCCGTCCAACTGACCTGACCTGCCAGCAGCTGTATTTTACTCAAATAAAAAGGGGTACTTTGGTCTTTTCACTTGTGGACTGATTGGTGGCTTTAATATCAGTTTTAGATCCACTTTTGGATCATTTTCACATCCATAACTCTCTCATCACATCTTAGAGAGAGAAAGGAGAGTTCTAGAGAGAGGAAGCTTCAAATGGTGATGAAGGTGGTGACTTTTGCCTAAATTGGAGTGGTTCTTGGTGCTTGTTGGTGTTTCTAGCTACTAGAGCTCGTTTTGGTGCTTGAGGTAAACCCTAATCCAAATTGTAGTGTTTGATTCTTGTTTGAATTCGGATTTGTGTTAGTTAAGAGTTATAAACCCATTTATTGTGAAATTTGGGGGTTTTGGGCAAGATTCATGTAAGTAAGCCTAAATGGGTGACTTAGGGTTTCGATTGATGAAATTGTAAGTTTGGATCTTGCATGTGTTGGTTAAACCTTAGAACACTTGTGAACTAGTGATTTTTGTTTGTGTTGACTTGATTTTGGGGTGTAAACTCTAATATGGGTCAAAATGGGTTTTATGTTGAAATGAGTTAAGTGTTCTTGATTTTTAGTGTCAAATGATGATTTTGAGATACAATTACTAGTTGTTAGTGATTGTAGGTACTTTGGGTGTAATTTGACAAGTCAAGTGAGTTAAACCTAATTTTGGATTAATGGGATGATAAACACTTTTGTTAAGTGTTAAAAGGCTTTTGAAATAATTACTACCTAAGTAGTAATTTAGTGTTAAGACCTAGGTGAGTTTAAATGGCGTCAAGTATAATTTAGGATAAATTGTACTTGTTTGAATGGGTCAAAATTACCACCCGTAGTGGTAACAAGTGAAGTCCACTTTAGTTGTCTAAATGGACGGTTTGTGGAGGTAGGTATAAACCCTTGGTTAAGGGTGTTGGAGTCGAGTTCTCTTTTAGAGAATGGCTATTTATTTGTGTAAATTGTACCTATGTGTGATATAGGTGGTTACTTGCTCGGATTTGAGGACGAAGATCATGTTGTACATGACTTGTGCGGGCATTTCAAGGTGAGTGGAATAAGTATACATGTATGTATATAATGTATTTATTTGTAGGGACAGATATGTGTTGTCCGAGTTAGTGATATATGTTGTTGTACACCAACGGTTTCTAAGAACGGATATGTGTTGTCCGAGTTAGTGATATATGTTGTTGTACACTAACGGCTTTTATGAACGGATATATGTTGTCCTAGTTAGTGATATATGTTGTTGTACACTAACGGCTTTTATGAACGGATATGTGTTGTCCTAGTTAGTGATATATGTCGTTGTACACTAACGGTTTTATGAACGGATATGTGTTGTCGTTCCGCCAAGGTTTAGTGATATATGTTGTTGTACGCTAACGGTTGTTATGAACACCGATGGGAAATTCGAGTACCATTCCTTTGTACGATTGGTTAACCATGGTTGTGTGAATTTTGTATTAGCATATTTAATTGTGAACTGTATGCTACTAGTGTTGCTAGCTCGTTGTGAATTATGGATATTGGTTTATGCATGATGTTTGCATAGTTGTTGAATTGCTAGCTTGTATGCGGTATTGTGTAAGTGATTGCAAGTAAGTAGATTATATATGTATATGTATAATTATTGCATTCACTAAGCGTTAGCTTACTCCTCTCGTTGTTTACCTTTTTTACAGGTATTGTGATTGTGAATCTAGCTAGTTGTTAGACTAGATGCGTAGGAGCGCTTGGGCTCGACGGGGTAGCTTTCGGATATGGATGTGGATTTGTGAATTTGGGGATTTGGTAGTCCCCGGGATTATGCTCTTGGTATTGGGTTGGGTTATTGAGTCTCAACCCGTATATTGTGATGTAAAACTTGATTTGGATGTTACAAAGCGTTTGAGTGTGAATTTGAAGTGTTAAAACATGTTTTGAATGAAATGGGACTGATCAGGTGTGTTGGACGCCGTCCAAGCTTCTTGGACGCCGTCCAGTATAACGTGGGTTGGGATTCTCTGGCACAGAACATTTTAGTTCAATTGGACGCCGTCCTGTATTTTGTAACTGGACGCCGTCCAAATTCTGGACGCCGTCCAAATGGTCTGGTATGTATATAAAAAAAAAAAAAAAATTTAAGTAGCGTTTTTGGTAATACGAGGTTGGGTTGTTACAACATGGTCCCGGAACTGGCATACTTTCCCGGAACAAACACATGATCCTGGAACAGACACACAGATGGGCTGCACGCCATGTCAGCTCACGAATCTAGAAAAGTTTGTTAGGATCCATTTGTTACTCCAATGAAAGAGACATGTGCCACATCAGCCCTCGAAATTAATGAAGTTTGTTATAACCATGAAAGGGACATGTGCCACGTCATCATTCCCTCATAACACCTATAAATACACAAACAATATCATTCATATAACAACACTGGATGCATTAATATTTGTCTGCCCAAATTAATTGCGGTAACATCTCTCCAGCTGATAACATGATTCCGATAGAGATTCCGGTCGATATCGGAATTAATCTCCACTCTAAGATATTAACTTATTCGATCCCAATCGAATAAGGTTAATCTCATCGATTGTTTTACGCCCTTGAAATCCAAATTTAAAATCGGGGTTTGCACAGTTATTGAAATTAAAACATTCGATTCACTCTTTTTCACTAATCTAGCATTTAAATCCAAGATCTAAATCACACTTAACCATTTTGACTTGATCAGTGACCAAATTAGAGAACTTTATCACAGTCTTCCCTACCATATGATTGAATTTGTGGTAGATGCTTCTGAATGGTCCGTACATATTCCACTTGTAGCAAATTCTTAACATGTCACATTTAAATTCCACTTTTATAAAACGCTACTTGAAAAGCCATTACAGTTTAAAAATTAATGGTAGTTAGAACTTTTCTTGTTGGCGTAATACAGATCAATTGACGTTGACTTTGACTACATTGTTCATTTTACAGCAAGGTGACTGCCAGTCTTAGATATGCAGATCTGTTGGCTGTACTTCCTACTGCAATTAGCGTTGTTGCATGGCCCATGAACCGATCAAAAAAATCCCCAGCCAGGGGCAAAAAGGGAAATTTAGCATATGGAAACAACAATAGTCATGTACGGTTACTCTATGCAGAAGCTGCATTGCGCACCCTTAGTTTGCCAGAAGGTTATTTCTGTCCAAACTGTTCTTAGATATTTATTTGATATTTTACGTTGCCGATAACTTTTACCTCATATATCCTTTAAATTATTAAAGATAAAAACATAGCCTATACTCTGCCTATTCGTAATCGAACTCAATACCATAATGTGTACTCACAGTTTATTATCATCTTAAAAGATAAATAACCAGTTATATTGTCGATTGTGAAACTGACATCATTCTGTTGTGTTGGTGTTGTAGCATATGCGGAGATTGTACTGAATCTTCCGGAAGCTCTTGAACAAAGTGTTGAATCGAAAGATACTGTTTCTGGTTGGCCAATGGAGTTGAAACGGTAAACACGATCAACCAATAGAGTTGTTAAATGTTTCCAAGCTAGGAATTTAGGAAACTGATGTAAATGATTTTGTAAAGTTAATGATGTTAGATATGATTTTTTTAGAAAATTTCTCTTTTATATTAACTCTAATGGAATTGAGTTTATGCAAAATTTCATTTACAATTCAAACCGCAGGTGCAAACTGATGTATGATTGGTTCAAGACTATAAAACTATAAGAGCACTGGGTGTGGTGACGCGTCAGTTCAGTGTTAGTTCAGTGTCTTGCTGATGACTGGACGCTGACTGGACTGACAATGAAAACTAACAAAGTGAGGGAGTGGTTAGATGGTCAGTTCAATCTTGGAGAGATAAGATATTTATGTATTATTATTATTTAATTCTTATTTTTTAAATAATTAATTCTTTTATAAAACAATATTAAGATAAAATACATAGATAACTTGCATTAGTTAAATAAATAATTTAAATAACAAAAATATAAAATATAATTAAAATAAAAGTTACGAAAATATAAATGTTAAAATTAGTGTTTACAACTTTGAATAAAATATAATTTAATTACAAAAGAATCTATTTTATTTATTTTGTAAACTTTAGAAACACGAGGGAGGTTAAATGAAAATATATAAAAATATATATTTTTTTTTTTGGCAAAGTTATTAATATGTATATATATAATAGAACCGAGGTTCCGGTGGAGCAACAATAAGCAGATCATAACGATCTGTAAACTGGAGTACTTAGTTACAGAATACCAAAACTCCATGACACTCACTCTATTCGTTCAAAACACACTGAACGACAACATTAAATACAGAGTGAGCACTATATGAATTACAATTGAAATGATAAACAACAACGACAACCACCTTACCTAAGCCTAATACAAACACATAAACCTGGCCCCGAATCCAACCCCGCATCTTCATCCTCAGAAGCCGCAAATCCAACCCATTCACCGGGCAACCCAAGAACACCTAACCTGAGGCCTATTTACCGAAGTCAACAAGGTCGACAACCCAAAAATATATAAATGGAATAGTCATCTTCTTCCTTCTTCGTACATCTTTTTTTTCTTTTTTTTTTTCAGTAAAAAGATTCATCAAATTTGAAAATATACAAACAAAAGGATCTATTTTTTTCAGTAAAAAGCTTCATAAAAGCTCTAACGACTATAAATTTGAATTTGAGACCCACTTCAACCCCATAAATCGACGTCTAGCTAGCGACGTCGAACACACCGACGTCGAACCGACTTTGAAGAGGAGTGACACTGACCGTCAGTCACCAACTCACGCTGGACTGACTTGATGCACACCTGATGCTCTAAGGGCATGCTTGATTGGGAGTATTAGGGACTATGGAATGGGAAAGATAATCATTAAAGGTGGTTAATTAGGTATAATGGAATGAACCATTATATAGTTTACGGTAATGAAGCATTCTCTCAAAATTGGGTGGAATGAAAAGTGGGTAATGAAAATTTTATAACTTTCATCCAAATTAAGACCATTTGTAATGGTAACTCGTGTTGTGAGTTCGTGTTGTGCACTTTTTGCATTTTTTTTGATGAATAGGACGTGTTGAGTTATTGAGTGGAGTAGTGGTGGTGTTGTGAGTTGGTGTTGTAGTAATAGAATGTTGATGTTGCATTTAATTTTGTATTTTTCTGTTTTATTTTATTTTTTATTATTAATATGATTATATTTATGTTTTAAAAATATTATTTAATTACAACGGCTATAATTTTTTTTTTCAAACGGCTATATTTATATTCCATATATAAACACCCACTCATCTCAAATTATAACACACACTTCATTTCTCCTAAAACTCTCTATATTTTTTATCAATTTTCAAAATGAGTTGTTGAATGTTTGCGTAAAAGAGCCCGTTGAATATTTTCTATCAATTTCTAAAATGAATCCGTTGTGTGTGTAAAATGATATATTTATATTTGTAGATATATAGATAAATAAATTTAAAATTAATTTTTCTTTATTCAAACTTGAAAATGGCTAACGGATAAAATTTTGACCAACCGAAAACAACCACATGGCCTCAACGGCCGTTGGAAGCACCGTTGGAGTCTCCCCAACGCCGAAAAAACGCGATGCCCCAACGCCGGGATACGACCGAATGGTGGCGTTTTCGGCCTGCCACATAGGCAACAACGGGGTTGTTGATGGTGCGATACAACTCGCCTAATCATAACCTGTTTTATCCCCACGTTATTCTTTTTTCAAAAGTTTACGTTCACGATTTAAATCATTTTTCATCACTACCCACATAGCATCCATCTCTTTTACCTCTTTCATAACATCCATCTCTTTTACCTCTTTCATTGTAAACATTCTTCACTTTTAATATTAAACACTTATGAAATGGTCACGTATCACCAACTAAAAATTTATGCTTATTCGTCACGATTGCATCAATTTTGGTGTGGAAAATAAAATTTTGTAATTTTAGTGCTGACTTATGGAAGCATGCTTAAAATTAAAGTCCATAACAATCAAGTTATTTTAATTATTATATTTTCGTATTAATATATTAGATCTATTGCTTTTAAGTTTTACAATGTTAATACTCAAAATAAGTTAAACAAGTTTTATCAAGGGTTCAAGGTACGATCGACATAGAAAAATTTGTATGGAAGCATCAATGATTTTTATCTGTGAGATTGGATTATGTTGTTATTGTTGTATATTTTTAAAGCAAGCAACACTAATGGAATCTTTATATTCATTTCACTACCATAGTATTTCCATTATCATTAACATTCCCGTTAGATAAGACTAACCAAGCGCACCCTAACAGTTCTTTACAAATGTTTATAAGATATGAGATTCTACCAGTATGAGACCATCTTTAACCATGGCGGGAGTGTTGGCGTGTTGACGGGTAGGGGTGAAGTGATTGGCGGTCGTGCTAGTAACTGTTAAATAATGGGTGACGTGTTGATCGAGTGGTGTGTTGATGGGTAGGAGTGAGTATTTTTAGTTTCTTTTTCAATTTTCTTATTATATAAATTATATATATATATATATATATATATATATATATATATTTTATTTATAATATTATTTGTAACTATTTAAACAAAATAAATGAATAAAACATACTTAAGATAAAATTATGCGATTACATTAATTTAAAAGCACTAAACACTACAAATAATTATATTAAAACTTCCTAAACATTATGATTACATAAATAAATTGAAATACGATTATATAATGAAAGAAATACGATTAATTGTTGTGGTATTCCTCATAATTGGCCGTCGGAAGGTTGTCATATATACTTTTAGTGTACAACTCAATTCGTTCCGAGCGTAACACAGCTTTAACCGACTATTTCATACTAGTATCATTTTTTTTCGTTTTTAAGAAAATGGAGTTCTTGCCAGTCTTCATCATAAAATGCAAACCCTGATGCAAAGAGAACAAGTTCTCGTCTTAACATATCAAACAAAGTCCGTAAATTGTAGCCGATAACGTCAACATCTTCTAACGCTTTTTCCCACTACCGCGGTACTCTATCATGTCTTCGCTAATGTAACATCCCGTTTTCCCGTACACGTCTAAAGGTACACACTTAATCATTGGTACGTTTGTAACTCGTTAGCTTTTGCGTAAATGCATAGATATATGTGTAGTTATATATAGATATATACTTGATAATGTGTGCTTATACAAGTTATACATGGGTTTTGTTAGCATTAAGTCTTGTGAGACTATTGTTGAAGGCTTGGTGAATATAGGAAGCGGGTTTGGAATGTACAAATTAAATAACATCGAAAATTGTTTAAGGTGATCGAGCTGTTCAGATGCAACCTTAAGCCGCGCCACGACAAAGGGGTCCGCGCCGCGGCATATAAAGCAATTCCAGATCAGAAAGTGGGTTAAAAGGGGTCATTTTTCCTTCGATACGTCGCGCCGCGACAAACGGGCCGCGCCGCGGCATCTCTGCTGTTCTGACTCCGATTTCTACTCAATTTAAAAGGGTTTTAGGGGTAATTTGGTCTTTTTGCGTGTAGATCAGATTGGAGCATTAAATCACAGCCACTTATCCATTTATTTCATTTTCTTTTCTCTTTTCTTTTCAATTTCTCTCCCAAAACACAAAACCCACTTAGATTAATCTTGGGATTTGAAGGTGAAGGTTTGTGAGTCAAACCTAGGAGCAAGAATTAAAGTTGTTCTCCTTATTGTTAGCTACAAGAGGATAGTCTTGGTAAGTTCTAACTTTATGTTTTAAGTTTAATTGGTTAATGGCTAGGGTTTTGGTTACTAGAGATTTGTATGACCCATTTGAGGGTAAAATGGGTGAATTTGGGTTATGTTGTTGTAATAAAACCCTAATGGCCATAATCTAGGGTTTTAGCCTTGTGATTTGAGTTTGTAAGGGTCAAATGGTGTTGTTAGTCACTAATGCACTTTTAGATTAATGAAAGAAGTGTTAATGGGTAAGTTTGACTTGATTGTGAGTCTAAGTAATATAAAATGGGTCAAAATGTACTAGTTGACCTAATTAGATGAAATGGGTATGGATTACCCTAAGTTTGTGTTAATTGAGGTTAGTAGACTTTAATTCACTAGCCTTAGTGATTAAAGTCGAGTCTTGGCCATTTAAGGGCGGTTTTGGGTGTGGTTGAGTCATTTAATGCGAATTGGGTCATTAAATGCTCAAAGTGTAAGTAATGTGGTAAATGCCATTAGTTGTGTATTGAATGTGTACCTATGTATTAGGTACTTTGCTCGAGGTATACGGAAGCATTTAAATCACCACCGAAGTGTTAAGGTGAGTGGAATAATTATATATGCATGTATATGATTTATTTGCTTCTGGGGTATGGGTTAAAGTTCGATGTTGACGATATCATACCCTAGAGTATATTATGTTGTGGATGAGGGTTTAAAGTTCGTTGTTGACGATACCTCATACGTATGGACTTAAAGTTCGACGTTGACGATGCCATACGATTATTATAGTGACGTTGATGAGGGTTTAAAGTTCGTTGTTGACGATACCTCATATGTGGGTTTAAAGTTCGGTGTTGACGATACCACATTAATGTAGGCGAATGGGATTTAAGTTCGATGTTGATGATACCATTCGTTGGGCTAGCCTTGAGATCTTGAGTACTATGGATGTTGTGAACATCATCGTTATACTTGTGTTTTAGCATATTGTATGGTTGTGTTATATGCTATTGTTATACTAGCCTTGTTATCGTGGTACTTAGCGTTATACATGTGAAAGGTATGCTAATTATGTAACTAGTATGTATGCGGATTTGGTAAGTGTTTGCAAGTAAGTAGGTTATATATATGTATGTATAATTGTTGCACTCACTAAGCCTTGCTTACCCTCTCGTTGTTTACCATTTTATAGGTTCCGGCTTGGACAAGGGTAAGGGCATACGTTTGTGTAGTGACCCGAACTTTTCCATGTTTATATATATTAATTGAGATTGATATTTACATGATTAAATGTTTCCAACATGTTAAGCAATCAAACTTGTTAAGACTTTATTAATTGAAATATGTTTCATATAGACAATTGACCACCCAAGTTGACCGGTGATTCACGAACGTTAAAACTTGTAAAAACTATATGATGACATATATATGGATATATATATAGTTAACATGATACTATGATAAGTAAAAATATCATTATGTATATTAACAATGAACTACATATGTAAAAACAAGACTACTAACTTAATGATTTTTAACGAGACATATATGTAACGATTATCGTTGTAAAGACATTTAATGTATATATATCATATTAAGAGATATTCATACATGATAATATCATGATAATATAATAATTTAAAATCACATTTGATATTATAAACATTGGGTTAACAACATTTAACAAGATCGTTAACCTAAAGGTTTCAAAACAACACTTACATGTAACGACTAACGATGACTTAACGACTCAGTTAAAATGTATATACATGTAGTGTTTTAATATGTATTTATACACTTTTGAAAGACTTCAATACACTTATCAAAATACTTCTACTTAACAAAAATGCTTACAATTACATCCTCGTTCAGTTTCATCAACAATTCTACTCGTATGCACTCGTATTCGTACTCGTACAATATACAGCTTTTAGATGTATGTACTATTGGTATATACACTCCAATGATCAGCTCTTAGCAGCCCATGTGAGTCACCTAACACATGTGGGAACCATCATTTGGCAACTAGCATGAAATATCTCATAAAATTACAAAAATATGAGTAATCATTCATGACTTATTTACATGAAAACAAAATTACATATCCTTTATATCTAATCCATACACCAACGGCCAAAAACACCTACAAACACTTTCATTCTTCAATTTTCTTCATCTAATTTATCTCTCTCAAGTTCTATCTTCAAGTTCTAAGTGTTCTTCATAAATTCTACAAGTTCTAGTTACATAAAATCAAGAATACTTTCAAGTTTGCTAGCTCACTTCCAATCTTGTAAGGTGATCATCCAACCTCAAGAAATCTTTGTTTCTTACAGTAGGTTATCATTCTAATACAAGGTAATAATCATATTCAAACTTTGGTTCAATTTCTATAACTATAACAATCTTATTTCAAGTGATGATCTTACTTGAACTTGTTTTCGTGTCATGATTCTGCTTCAAGAACTTCGAGCCATCCAAGGATCCGTTGAAGCTAGATCCATTTTTCTCTTTTCCAGTAGGTTTATCCAAGGAACTTAAGGTAGTAATGATGTTCATAACAACATCCGATTCATACATATAAAGCTATCTTATTCGAAGGTTTAAACTTGTAATCACTAGAACATAGTTTAGTTAATTCTAAACTTGTTCGCAAACAAAAGTTAATCCTTCTAACTTGACTTTTAAAATCAACTAAACACATGTTCTATATCTATATGATATGCTAACTTAATGATTTAAAACCTGGAAACACGAAAAACACCGTAAAACCGGATTTACGCCGTCGTAGTAACACCGCGGGCTGTTTTGGGTTAGTTAATTAAAAACTATGATACACTTTGATTTAAAAGTTGTTATTCTGAGAAAATGATTTTTATTATGAACATGAAACTATATCCAAAAATTATGGTTAAACTCAAAGTGGAAGTATGTTTTCTAAAATGGTCATCTAGACGTCGTTCTTTCGACTGAAATGACTACCTTTACAAAAACGACTTGTAACTTATTTTTCCGACTATAAAACTATACTTTTTCTGTTTAGATTCATAAAATAGAGTTCAATATGAAACCATAGCAATTTGATTCACTCAAAACGGATTTAAAATGAAGAAGTTATGGGTAAAACAAGATTGGATAATTTTTCTCATTTTAGCTACGTGAAAATTGGTAACAAATCTATTCCAACCATAACTTAATCAACTTGTATTGTATATTATGTAATCTTGAGATACCATAGACACGTATACAATGTTTCGACCTATCATGTCGACACATCTATATATATTTCGGAACAACCATAGACACTCTATATGTGAATGTTGGAGTTAGCTATACAGGGTTGAGGTTGATTCCAAAATATATATAGTTTGAGTTGTGATCAATACTGAGATACGTATACACTGGGTCGTGGATTGATTCAAGATAATATTTATCGATTTATTTCTGTACATCTAACTGTGGACAACTAGTTGTAGGTTACTAACGAGGACAGCTGACTTAATAAACTTAAAACATCAAAATATATTAAAAGTGTTGTAAATATATTTTGAACATACTTTGATATATATGTATATATTGTTATAGGTTCGTGAATCAACCAGTGGCCAAGTCTTACTTCCCGACGAAGTAAAAAATCTGTGAAAGTGAGTTATAGTCCCACTTTTAAAATCTAATATTTTTGGGATGAGAATACATGCAGGTTTTATAAATGATTTACAAAATAGACACAAGTACGTGAAACTACATTCTATGGTTGAATTATCAAAATCGAATATGCCCCTTTTTATTAAGTCTGGTAATCTAAGAATTAGGAAACAGACAACCTAATTGACGCGAATCCTAAAGATAGATCTATTGGGCCTAACAAACCCCATCCAAAGTACCGGATGCTTTAGTACTTCGAAATTTATATCATATCCGAAGGGTGTCCCGGAATGATGGGGATATTCTTATATATGCATCTTGTTAATGTCGGTTACCAGGTGTTCACCATATGAATGATTTTTATCTCTATGTATGGGATGTGTATTGAAATATGAAATCTTGTGGTCTATTATTATGATTTGATATATATAGGTTAAACCTATAACTCACCAACATTTTTGTTGACGTTTTAAGCATGTTTATTCTCAGGTGATTATTAAGAGCTTCCGCTGTCGCATACTTAAATAAGGACGAGATTTGGAGTCCATGCTTGTATGATATTGTGTAAAAACTGCATTCAAGAAACTTATTTTGTTGTAACATATTTGTATTGTAAACCATTATGTAATGGTCGTGTGTAAACAAGATATTTTAGATTATCATTATTTGATAATCTACGTAAAGCTTTTTAAACCTTTATTGATGAAATAAAGGTTATGGTTTGTTTTAAAATGAATGCAGCCTTTGAAAAACGTCTCATATAGAGGTCAAAACCTCGCAACGAAATCAATTAATATGGAACGTTTTTAATCAATAAGAACGGGACATTTCAGTTGGTATCCGAGCGTTGGTCTTAGAGAACCAGAATTTTGCATTAGTGTGTCTTATCGAGTTTGTTAGGATGCATTAGTGAGTCTGGACTTCGACCGTGTTTACTTGAAAAATGATTGCTTAACAAATTTTGTTGGAAACTATATATTTTTAACATGTGAATATTATGTGATATATTAATCTCTTAACGCGTTTGATATTATGTGATAGATGTCTACCTCTAGAACAAGTCCCATTGACTCACCTAATAATAATGAAGAGTCAAATGTAAATTGGAATGATTCGTGGACTGATTCACAAGTTCCCGAAGAGGAACCGGAAGAAGAGTCGGAACCGGAAGAAGAATCGGAACCGGAAGAAGAATCGGAACCGGATGAAGAAATAGAACCGGTGGGGGAAATAATAAAACGGTTAAGTAAAAGAAAATCCTCAACCAACCGACCAAAGTTAATTATGGTCAATGGTGTTTCCGCCAAGGAAGCAAAATATTGGGAGGATTACCAATTCTCCGATGAATCGGATTCCGACGAAAATTCCGATGATGTTATAGAAATTACCCCAACTGAATTTAAAAAGGCAAAAGAAAATAATAAGGGAAAGGGCATAAAATTAGAGAAATTTAATTCCAACCCCGATGAACTTTATATGTATCGTCAACCCCCGAAGTCCTTAAGTTGTAACAATGACCCGGGAACCTCTAAACCACCAGGTTTTTCTAAACCAATGTGGAAAACGACGGCTCGTATTAGGGAAACATCATATATCCCTAGAAACTTGGCAAAACGAACCAAAACCGAAGAAGAAGAAACAAGCGAGTCGGAATAAGATAGTTGTATTCGTGTGGTGTAATATATGTAATATAGTGTGCTTATGCTTTATGATATATGTAAAAATTGCTTGTATTAATAAGTATTTTTTTTTATGAATCTAACTCTTGTCTATTTTACAGTATAAAAACACAAAATGGATAGACAACCCAATATTTTAAGAGACCTACCCGGAGACATGATTGATGAAATCTTGTCTAGAGTCGGTCAGAATTCTTCGACACAACTATTTAAGGCGAGATCAGTTTGTAAGACATTCGAAGAACGTTCCAAGAATGCCTTGGTTTATAAAAGGCTTTCGTTCGAAAGATGGGGGATATCACATTGGGAAATCCATAAGTTACGATGTGTTTACTTTGACGCATATATTGCGGGGAACCCAAATGCTATTTTACGCAATGGGTTAAGAAATTATTTTGACTCAATATATCTGAATATTGGACTTCGTGATTTAGAAAAAGCGGCTAACATGCAACATAAAGAAGCATGTTATGCTTACGGATTAGTAATGTTCGCTTCTCACCAAAGTGAGAACAAGAACATCGGGCTACAACTATTAAACAAAATGTTCCCACAAGTGACGGAGTCGGTAATTGGGGTAAGAAATGAGGTTTTTAGATTGTTACGGGACTGTTGGACATTACGTAACCCTCGTCCCTTTGACGACATTACAACACGCTGTCTTATCAACGGCCATAACGGTTATGTTCCACAAGACCAAGGATGGGAAGTAGTCCTAGTAAAACCAGAATGCATGACTTGTTTCTGGACGTATGAATTACGTGTCTTTATTGCCTTTGCTGAACGACTTGTGTACTAGCTAGAATTATCTTCACAACTATCTTGTATCAAAGTTATTGTGTGCTATATTTCATGCTTTATGTAAAATAAGCGGTATTGTAATTTTGTAAAATATTGTATAAAAGTTTGAACGCGAAATATTATTATAATCAGTTTTTCATATAGAATTGTAGTAGTTGAATTGTATATTAGCTACTAAGTATGAACTTAACGGGTAGGTACTACCCGAATTTAAACTTATAAAACGCTAATATGAAGAAAAAGCTTTTATAAATGAGTTCATATTATGCTACGAAATACTATTAACTACTCTTAATATTCTGTATGATTAACTTGTTCCATTTGACTATTTTGAAGGAAATGGCACCGACTACTCGACACACCGTGAATATGAATGAAGAGGAATTCCGTACTTTTCTAGCTTCAAACATAGCCGTAGTACAGGCTGCGCTACATACCAACAATAACCTTGGATCTAGCAGTACAGGAAATCGTGTAGGATGCACCTACAAAGAATTCACTGCCTGCAAACCTTTGGAATTTGATGGAACCGAAGGACCGATCGGATTGAAACGGTGGACCGAGAAGGTCGAATCGGTGTTTGCCATAAGTAAGTGTACTGAAGAGGACAAAGTGAAGTACGCTACGCATACCTTCACAGGTTCTGCGTTAACATGGTGGAATACCTATCTAGAGCAAGTGGGACAAGACGATGCGTACGCACTACCGTGGTCAGCATTCAAGCACTTGATGAACGAGAAGTACCGTCCCAGAACCGAGGTCAATAAGCTCAAGACAGAACTTAGAGGGTTACGAACCCAAGGATTTGATATTACCACGTACGAAAGACGATTCACAGAATTGTGCCTATTGTGTCCGGGAGCATTCGAAGATGAGGAAGAGAAGATCGACGCGTTTGTGAAAGGATTACCGGAAAGAATCCAAGAAGATATAAGTTCACACGAGCCCGCCTCCATACAACAGGCATGTATAATGGCTCACAAACTAGTGAACCAAATTGAAGAAAGAATTAAAGAACAGGCTGCTGAAGAGGCCAATGTGAAGCAAGTCAAAAGAAAGTGGGAGGAAAACGGTGATAAGAATCACCAATACAACAACAACAGCAATTACAACAATAATCGCAACAATTATCCCAACAATCGCAACATCAATCGCAACTACAACAAACGGCCCAACAACAACAACAACAACAACAGCAACTACAACAATCATCCCAACAACAATAATAACCGCAACAACAACAACAATCAGAAGCAGCTATGCCAAAGGTGTGAAAAGTATCACTCGGGGTTCTGCACCAAATTTTGCAACAAGTGTAAAAGAAATGGTCATAGCGCGGCGAAGTGTGAGGTCTACGGACCAGGGGTTAATAGAACGAAAGGAACAAATGGTGTCAGAACGAGTAATGGCGGAGCAAGTAGTGTCGGAGCAAGTTATGCCAATATAGTTTATTATAAATGTGGAAAACCGGGCCACATTATTAGAAATTGCCCGAACCAGGAGAACACGAATGGACAAGGCCGCGGAAGAGTTTTCAATATTAATGCGGCAGAGGCACAGGAAGACCCGGAGCTTGTTACGGGTACGTTTCTTATTGACAATAAATCTGCTTACGTTTTATTTGATTCGGGTGCGGATAGAAGCTATATGAGTAGAGATTTTTGTGCTAAATTAAGTTGTCCATTGACGCCTTTGGATAGTAAATTTTTACTCGAATTAGCAAATGGTAAATTAATTTCAGCAGATAATATATGTCGGAATCGAGAAATTAAACTGGTTAGCGAAACATTTAAGATTGACTTGATACCAGTAGAGTTAGGGAGTTTTGATGTGATAATCGGTATGGACTGGTTGAAAGAAGTGAAAGCAGAGATCGTTTGTTACAAAAATGCAATTCGCATTATACGAGAAAAAGGAAAACCCTTAATGGTGTACGGAGAAAAGGGCAACACGAAGCTACATCTTATTAGTAATTTGAAGGCACAAAAACTAATAAGAAAAGGTTGCTATGCTGTTCTAGCACACGTCGAGAAAGTACAAACTGAAGAAAAGAGCATCAATGATGTTCCCATTGCAAAAGAATTTCCCGATGTATTTCCGAAAGAATTACCGGGATTACCCCCACATCAATCCGTTGAATTTCAAATAGATCTTGTACCAGGAGCTGCACCAATAGCTCGTGCTCCTTACAGACTCGCACCCAGCGAGATGAAAGAACTGCAAAGCCAATTACAAGAACTTTTAGAGCGTGGTTTCATTCGACCAAGCACATCACCGTGGGAAGCTCCTGTTTTGTTTGTCAAGAAGAAAGATGGTACATTCAGGTTGTGTATCGACTACCGAGAGTTGAACAAACTTACCATCAAGAACCGCTACCCACTACCGAGAATCGACGACTTATTTGATCAACTACAAGGCTCGTCTATTTATTCAAAGATTGACTTACGTTCCGGGTATCATCAAATGCGGGTGAAAGAAGATGATATTCCAAAGACTGCTTTCAGAACACGTTACGGTCATTACGAGTTTATGGTCATGCCGTTTGGTTTAAATAATGCACCAGCTGTGTTCATGGACCTTATGAACTGAGTGTGTGGACCATACCTTGACAAGTTTGTCATTGTTTTCATTGATGACATACTTATTTACTCAAAGAATGACCAAGAACACAGTGAACATTTGAGAAAGGTGTTAGAAGTATTGAAGAAGGAAGAATTGTATGCTAAGTTTTCAAAGTGTGCATTTTGGTTGGAAGAAGTTCAATTCCTCGGTCACATAGTGAACAAAAAAGGTATTAAGGTGGATCCGGCAAAGATAGAAACTGTTGAAAAGTGGGAAACCCCGAAAACTCCGAAACACATACGCCAGTTTTTAGGACTAGCTGGTTACTACAGAAGGTTCATCCAAGACTTTTCCAGAATAGCAAAACCCGTGACTGCATTAACGCATAAAGGGAAGAAATTTGAATGGAATGATGAACAAGAGAAAGCGTTTCAGTTATTGAAGAAAAAGCTAACTACGGCACCTATATTGTCATTGCCTGAAGGGAATGATGATTTTGTGATTTATTGTGACGCATCAAAGCAAGGTCTCGGTTGTGTATTAATGCAACGAACGAAGGTGATTGCTTATGCGTCTAGACAATTGAAGATTCACGAGCAAAATTATACGACGCATGATTTGGAATTAGGCGCGGTTGTTTTTGCATTAAAGACTTGGAGGCACTACTTATATGGGGTCAAAAGTATTATATATACCGACCACAAAAGTCTTCAACACATATTTAATCAGAAACAACTGAATATGAGGCAGCGTAGGTGGATTGAATTGTTGAATGATTATGACTTTGAGATTCGTTACCACCCGGGGAAGGCAAATGTGGTAGCCGATGCCTTGAGCAGGAAGGACAGAGAACCCATTCGAGTAAAATCTATGAATATAATGATTCATAATAACCTTACTACTCAAATAAAGGAGACGCAACAAGGAGTTTTAAAAGAAGGAAATTTAAAGGATGAAATATCCAAAGGATCGGAGAAGCATCTTAATATTCGGGAAGACGGAACCCGGTATAGGACTGAAAGGATTTGGGTACCAAAATTTGGAGATATGAGAGAAATGGTACTTAGAGAAGCTCATTAAACCAGATACTCAATACATCCTGGAACGGGGAAGATGTACAAGGATCTCAAGAAATATTTTTGGTGGCCGGGTATGAAAGCCGATGTTGCTAAATACGTAGGAGAATGTTTGACGTGTTCTAAGGTCAAAGCTGAGCATCAAAAACCATCAGGTCTACTTCAACAACCCGAAATACCGGAATGGAAATGGGAAAACATTACCATGGATTTCATCACTAAATTGCCAAGGACTGTAAGTGGTTTTGATACTATTTGGGTAATAGTTGATCGTCTCACCAAATCAGCACATTTCCTGCCAATAAGAGAAGATGACAAGATGGAGAAGTTAGCACGACTGTATTTGAAGGAAGTCGTCTCCAGACATGGAATACCAATCTCTATTATCTCTGATAGGGATGGCAGATTTATTTCAAGATTCTGGCAGACATTACAGCAAGCATTAGGAACTCGTCTAGACATGAGTACTGCCTATCATCCACAAACTGATGGGCAGAGCGAAAGGACGATACAAACGCTTGAAGACATGCTACGAGCATGTGTTATTGATTTAGGAAACAGTTGGGATCGACATCTACCGTTAGCAGAATTTTCCTACAACAACAGCTACCATTCAAGCATTGAGATGGCGCCGTTTGAAGCACTTTATGGTAGAAAGTGCAGGTCTCCGATTTGTTGGAGTGAAGTGGAGGATAGACAGATTACGGGTCCGGAGATTATACAAGAAACTACCGAGAAGATCATCCAAATTCAACAACGGTTGAAAACCGCCCAAAGTCGACAAAAGAGCTACGCTGACATTAAAAGAAACGATATAGAATTTGAAATTGGAGAGATGGTCATGCTTAAAGTTGCACCTTGGAATGGCGTTGTTCGATTTGGTAAACGAGGGAAATTAAATCCAAGGTATATTGGACCATTCAAGATTATTGATCGTGTCGGACCAGTAACTTACCGACTTGAGTTACCTCAACAACTCGCGGCTGTACATAACACTTTCCACGTCTCGAATTTGAAGAAATGCTTTGCTAAAGAAGATCTCACTATTCCGTTTGATGAAATCCAAATCAACGAAAAACTTCAAGTTATCGAAGAACCCGTCGAAATAATGGATCGTGAGGTTAAAAGACTTAAGCAAAACAAGATACCAATTGTTAAGGTTCGATGGAATGCTCGTAGAGGACCCGAGTTCACCTGGGAGCGTGAAGATCAGATGAAGAAGAAATACCCGCATCTATTTCCAGAAGATTCGTCAACACCTTCAACAGCTTAAAATTTCGGGACGAAATTTATTTAACGGGTAGGTACTGTAGTGACCCGAACTTTTCCATGTTTATATATATTAATTGAGATTGATATTTACATGATTAAATGTTTCCAACATGTTAAGCAATCAAACTTGTTAAGACTTTATTAATTGAAATATGTTTCATATAGACAATTGACCACCCAAGTTGACCGGTGATTCACGAACGTTAAAACTTGTAAAAACTATATGATGACATATATATGGATATATATATAGTTAACATGATACTATGATAAGTAAAAATATCATTAAGTATATTAACAATGAACTACATATGTAAAAACAAGACTACTAACTTAATGATTTTTAACGAGACATATATGTAACGATTATCGTTGTAAAGACATTTAATGTATATATATCATATTAAGAGATATTCATACATGATAATATCATGATAATATAATAATTTAAAATCACATTTGATATTATAAACATTGGGTTAACAACATTTAACAAGATCGTTAACCTAAAGGTTTCAAAACAACACTTACATGTAACGACTAACGATGACTTAACGACTCAGTTAAAATGTATATACATGTAGTGTTTTAATATGTATTTATACACTTTTGAAAGACTTCAATACACTTATCAAAATACTTCTACTTAACAAAAATGCTTACAATTACATCCTCGTTCAGTTTCATCAACAATTCTACTCGTATGCACCCGTATTCGTACTCGTACAATATACAGCTTTTAGATGTATGTACTATTGGTATATACACTCCAATGATCAGCTCTTAGCAGCCCATGTGAGTCACCTAACACATGTGGGAACCATCATTTGGAAACTAGCATGAAATATCTCATAAAATTACAAAAATATGAGTAATCATTCATGACTTATTTACATGAAAACAAAATTACATATCCTTTATATCTAATCCATACACCAACGACCAAAAACACCTAAAAACACTTTCATTCTTCAATTTTCTTCATCTAATTGATCTCTCTCAAGTTCTATCTTCAAGTTCTAAGTGTTCTTCATAAATTCTACAAGTTCTAGTTACATAAAATCAAGAATACTTTCAAGTTTGCTAGCTCACTTCCAATCTTGTAAGGTGATCATCCAACCTCAAGAAATCTTTGTTTCTTACAGTAGGTTATCATTCTAATACAAGGTAATAATCATATTCAAACTTTGGTTCAATTTCTATAACTATAACAATCTTATTTCAAGTGATGATCTTACTTGAACTTGTTTTAGTGTCATGATTCTGCTTCAAGAACTTCGAGCCATCCAAGGATCCGTTGAAGCTAGATCCATTTTTCTCTTTTCCAGTAGGTTTATCCAAGGAACTTAAGGTAGTAATTATGTTCATAACATCATTCGATTCATACATATAAAGCTATCTTATTCGAAGGTTTAAACTTGTAATCACTAGAACATAGTTTAGTTAATTCTAAACTTGTTCGCAAACAAAAGTTAATCCTTCTAACTTGACTTTTAAAATCAACTAAACACATGTTCTATATCTATATGATATGCTAACTTAATGATTTAAAACCTGGAAACAGGAAAAACACCGTAAAACCGGATTTACGCCGTCGTAGTAACACCGCGGGCTGTTTTGGGTTAGTTAATTAAAAACTATGATAAACTTTGATTTAAAAGTTGTTATTCTGAGAAAATGATTTTTATTATGAACATGAAACTATATCCAAAAATTATGGTTAAACTCAAAGTGGAAGTATGTTTTCTAAAATGGTCATCTAGACGTCGTTCTTTCGACTGAAATGACTACCTTTACAAAAACGACTTGTAACTTATTTTTCCGACTATAAACCTATACTTTTTCTATTTAGATTCATAAAATAGAGTTCAATATGAAACCATAGCAATTTGATTCACTCAAAACGGATTTAAAATGAAGAAGTTATGGGTAAAACAAGATTGGATAATTTTTCTCATTTTAGCTACGTGAAAATTGGTAACAAATCTATTCCAACCATAACTTAATCAACTTGTATTGTATATTATGTAATCTTGAGATACCATAGACACGTATACAATGTTTCGACCTATCATGTCGACACATCTATATATATTTCGGAACAACCATAGACACTCTATATGTGAATGTTGGAGTTAGCTATACAGGGTTGAGGTTGATTCCAAAATATATATAGTTTGAGTTGTGATCAATACCGAGATACGTATACACTGGGTCGTGGATTGATTCAAGATAATATTTATCGATTTATTTCTGTACATCTAACTGTGGACAACTAGTTGTAGGTTACTAACGAGGACAGCTGACTTAATAAACTTAAAACATCAAAATATATTAAAAGTATTGTAAATATATTTTGAACATACTTTGATATATATGTATATATTGTTATAGGTTCGTGAATCAACCAGTGGCCAAGTCTTACTTCCCGACGAAGTAAAAAATCTGTGAAAGTGAGTTATAGTCCCACTTTTAAAATCTAATATTTTTGGGATGAGAATACATGCAGGTTTTATAAATGATTTACAAAATAGACACAAGTACGTGAAACTACATTCTATGGTTGAATTATCGAAATTGAATATGCCCCTTTTTATTAAGTCTGGTAATCTAAGAATTAGGGAACAGACACCCTAATTGACGCGAATCCTAAAGATAGATCTATTGGGCCTAACAAACCCCATCCAAAGTACCGGATGCTTTAGTACTTCGAAATATATATCATATCCGAAGGGTGTCCCGGAATGATGGGGATATTCTTATATATGCATCTTGTTAATGTCGGTTACCAGGTGTTCACCATATGAATGATTTTTATCTCTATGTATGGGATGTGTATTGAAATATAAAATCTTGTGGTCTATTATTATGATTTGATATATATAGGTTAAACCTATAACTCACCAACATTTTTGTTGACGTTTTAAGCATGTTTATTCTCAGGTGATTATTAAGAGCTTCCGCTTTCGCATACTTAAATAAGGACGAGATTTGGAGTCCATGCTTGTATGATATTGTGTAAAAACTGCATTCAAGAAACTTATTTTGTTGTAACATATTTGTATTGTAAACCATTATGTAATGGTCGTGTGTAAACAGGATATTTTAGATTATCATTATTTGATAATCTACGTAAAGCTTTTTAAACCTTTATTGATGAAATAAAGGTTATGGTTTGTTTTAAAATGAATGCAGCCTTTGAAAAACGTCTCATATAGAGGTCAAAACCTCGCAACGAAATCAATTAATATGGAACGTTTTTAATCAATAAGAACGGGACATTTCAGTTTGGACTAGTGGTCTCCCGCTTATGTTGTCGGGGGGTGCTTTTGGTGTTAGCTTTTTGAAGTTGGCCTAACGTTTTGGGTAGTTTAGCCCCAAACCATGCTCGAGTGTCGTTTGGATTATAAACTATCATTGTAGTGGGTCAAACTTGTATTAAACTTAATTAATGGCCTTCGTGCCTTTTGTAAACATTTAAACTGATGTACGTTTAAATGGAACTGGTGGAATGGTTTACATATTTATTTGGCGCGTAAATGTGTAGTATATATAAAAAAAAAATTATCGTATGAAATACGGGTTGGGATGTTTCAAGTGGTATCAGAGCATGGTCTAAGGGATTTAGGCGACTTGAGATAGGTGCCTAGACTTGGGCTTTATTGTGTGAGCGCTTTATGCGGGACTTGTAGGACTTTGGGTCTAATCGGGAATTGTTAGTGCTTTGGTTTATGTGAGCTAACCTTGTGCTAATTGTTTTGTGTTGGGTTTAGCAATCATCAAGCAAGACGGATGTTGTACTAGCGAGTTAATGCGACGTGCTCGCGTAACAACGATTAGCTACCGTTGTTACGGGTGCAAATCATGTCAAACGTGTAATGTACGACGATTGTTGAGCAAGATGGGGTAGTGTGTGTAGTGACCCGGAAATTTCCGATCAAATTTAAACTTTAATCTTTATATGTATCCGACACGATAAGCAAAATCTGTAATGTTGAGTCTCGAAAAGTTTGAAAACTATATTCATGTAATCAATTACCCTTTGACCATGTCTGACGATTCACGAACAAAAATGTGTAAATAGAAATGTATGTGTATGTACATATGTGTATTTTTTTTTAAGCTAAGAAATATTGATAAAACATTTAAGAGCTTGGTGATACAAAAATAGATTATGAGATTATTATGTGACTTGAAAGCATTGAACGAATTAGTTGATATGAATATAAGCTACGAGATCTATTTTATGAACATAGAAATGCTATCACAGTAGTTAGTGAATAATACTTTACTTGAACGTATTTGTTCGATGTAAGTTTATCAATGAGATTAAAAGATAATATCAAGTGATTGATTTATCAGGTACATTGAATTATAATTACGAGTCTTTGTTATGAGGTCCACTTGAATTAGAAAACTCTTACTTTTAACGGTATTCGGAATATTTAGTAAAGTGATTCCATGTAAGAACAAAAGTGTTATTATTGAGGATTAGGCAGAGGTTAGTGGAGAGTCTCGTTTAATTATCAAAAGCGTACCTTGCAATGATTGACTTGTGTCACTTGGTAGGTTAATTATTTAGTTTTCTTAATATTGAAGACATTTTACGATATAGATGAAACCTTTTAAAGAATGATTTTGAATATAACTAATTCTGGAAAACTAAATTATATTTATTCAATTTAGTACAAACACATTTTTTTTCGATATAATAGAATTTGATTATAAAATATTTTTATGGATTTTCAATGATATAAAAAATAAAAATAAATATAAAATAAAGATTTCTAATGAGCACCAAAAGACTACAACATTTCATCACAAGATTGAAAGTTAAAATGTTGGAAATCACTAAACCTGCGCACTTGCACGAGAAAAATCATAACTAAATCATACTGACTCGAAAAAGGGTGATTCCGGTGTCCAAACGACCGTAACTCAAAAATCTACAACTTTCATGAAGACACCATACACGAATCGTGTACCTATCTACACGAAACGTGTAATCTTGTGCCGACATATTTTGGTGGCGGCTCACTATGCAACATGTTTTTAATTTTTATTAATATTATATTATATTATTATATTATTTATAAATCTATATATATAGGATCGATCATAATTGTTTTCTAACTATCTATCTCTCACACTCTCTCTATAATTATATTTATTATTATTATTGTTAGTGTTATTATTATTATTATTATTAGTATTATTATACATAAAATACTACGACGAGGTCATGGGCGAGTTATTTCAAAACGGGTTTTATGAGCGGGATAGAGCTAAGGAAATTATGAGTTACGGTTATGGAGGTGATGGGTATTGTTCATGGGTATGCTTGTGAGGTTAAACTAGTGTTTGTCACCTCCATTGCGTCTACGTACCTTTCCTACAATATTGAACCTCAATATTGATACGTGAGTACTCCTAATTTAATTTTTACATACTAATAGTGTATCCCTGACTAGTGCTCGAGAAAATAGGATTATGCATGCTTGTAAATTTGATAGTGCCCTTAGATAGGTTATGCCGAATCTTAAAGGTTGTTATATTATAGTTGAAGGAAGATATAAGATTTGCATGTCCTTAAAAAGCTAGAAAAAAATTAAGAACTTTTCCTTTAGATGCCAAATAGATTTGATGGACGGATTAAAAGTTATAGTCAATTAAAATTTCGTAAAAATGATTATTATCGTCGTTAATATCGTTGTCTTAATTTTTTTATCAAATTGTTATTATTCCAAAATAACACGACTGTTACTTATTATTATTATCAATACTATATTATTAACTAGAAATGTAATACAAATTATATAACTACCTTAATAAAATCTATCGCAGTATTTTTATGATATTAAATGAACTTTATAAGTTTTATTACTTAAGATATATAAAAGTATATTTTAATATAAAATTTTATTTATAAACGAATTATATTATTTACTTTATTAAATCTTTAAAAAAAAAATATTTTAAAAATATAAAACGACGATATTTAAATTATATAATAAAACATTTATAAAGTTTTGAAATCATTTGGAGTTAAACTAATTTTTGTCGACCTTTGCATACTAGACTCGAGCATTAGGATTGTGGTACACTATGACTTAACTTAATGTATTAGACAAATATTGACAAATACATAATTATATATAAATAATTTAGGTTCGTGAATCCAAGGCCAACCTTACACTTGTTCAATGATGTTATATGTATTTTTACTACAAAATACAGTATGGTGAGTTTCATTTGCCCTTTTTACTCTTTACGTTTTTGGGCTGAGAATACATGCAAAATGCTTTATGAACTGTTTTACAATATTTATATGTGTGAGTTTCATTTGCCCTTTTTACTCTTTACGTTTTTGGGCTGAGAATACATGCAAAATGCTTTATGAACTGTTTTACAATATTTATATGTGTGAGTTTCATTTGCCCTTTTTACTCTTTACGTTTTTGGGCTGAGAATACATGCAAAATGCTTTATGAACTGTTTTACAATATTTATATGTGTGAGTTTCATTTGCCTTTTTACCCTTTATATTTTTGGGACTGAGAATACATGCGCTTTTATAAATATTTGACGAAATAGACACAAGTAATTGAAACTACATTCTATGGTTGAATTATCGAAATCGAATATGCCCCTTTTTATTAAAGTCTGGTAATCTAAGAATTAGGGAACAGACACCCTAATTGACGCGAATCCTAAAGATAGATCTATTGGGCCTAACAAACCCCATCCAAAGTACCGGATGCTTTAGTACTTCGAAATTTATATCATGTCCGAAGGAGGATCCCGGAATGATAGGGGATATTCTTATATGCATATTGTTAATGTCGGTTACCAGGTGTTCACCATTTGAATGATTATTTTTGTCTCTATGCATGGGACGTATATTTATGAGAACTGGAAATGAAATTCTTGTGGTCTATTAAAATGATGGAAATAAATGATTATGATAAACTAATGAACTCACCAACCTTTTGGTTGACACTTGAAAGCATGTTTATTCTCAGGTTTGAAAGAGATCTTCCGCTGTGCATTAGCTCATTTTAAAGATATTACTTGGAGTCATTCATGACATATTTCAAAAGACGTTGCATTCGAGTCGTTGAAGTTCATTAAAGATTATTATTAAGTAAATGACAGATTAGGTCATTTATAGTTTGGATATTATGAAATGGTATGCATACATGTCAATTTTCGATGTAAAGAAAGATTGTCTTTTAAAAACGAATGCAATGTTTGTAAAATGTATCATATAGAGGTCAAATACCTCGCAATGTAATCAACTATTGTGAATCGTTTATAATGTATATGAACGGGTCCTTTCAGTTGGTATCAGAGCGGTGGTCTTAGCGAACCAGGTCTGCATTAGTGTGTCTAACTGATAAGTCGTTAGGATACATTAGTGAGTCTGGACTTCGACCGTGTCTGCATGTCAAAAGTTTTGCTTATCATTTCGTGTCGAAAATTACCTGCTTATCATTTTTAAGTCTAGACGCGCTTTCCTGCATTTATTGCATAATAGTGTATAGACGAATTCTTATCTTAGCATATCTGATACTGTGAACTTTGACTGACATTTTTCAAAGATTCTCCGTAATTTATGGGATTTTGGTATTATATATACATATGTAAATTATGTATAGAAAGATATCAAATCTAACTCCTATAATCTATTTCATATCAAAAATTCATTCCCTTGATCATACGAGATGGATCCCTCAACCAATTCGAATTCCTCAGATTACGACAGCTATTCCGATATGGAGTCTCATTCCAGCTCCGAAAGCAGTATGACCGGAATAGATCAACCAATCAGTCATCACCTATTCTGGATGAAATGGGGATGGGTTCGTAGCCTCCTCAATTATTGGAGACAAGAAGAAGGTGATCCTTTCCATCCACCAAATTGCCCTATTGACAATGAACCTGAAGCACTTACCGGCGAACCTGTTCGAGAAACCATTTTCTCTCTCATCTCCAGAGTATCTCGTCACGATTATATACTACACCAAATTCTTGATTATATTTATCCGCTCGTCCGAACCGACGATCACCCCGGTGTAATAGAAGAAGTTAACGAGCTTCGCGCTCGGGTAGTGGCTTTGGAGAATACGGTGCGAAGGTTACAAACACCATCAGCAGCACCAGCAGCGTAACCAGTACCGCCAGTAACATCCACATCGCAAGTCTCAATACTAAAAGCACCAGCAGCATCACCGACATCAACATCAACCACCATTATTAACATCAACAGGATCATTACCACCACCAACAATCACATCCGCATCACACACCTCAATATCCCAATCTGTATATCGGATATCAACGTCACACGCACCAAAGATACCAAGGAGTACCAACAACAACAAACGATGAAGTATTGATTCATAACTTCATCGGAGAAACATTCTGTGGTGATTAGGTAATCTCTAAAGTTTTAGAGATTATCTATCTCAGCCTTAACCGTAAACCAGATGAGTGGACAGAGATGATAGAGAGAAGAACCGAAACCCTAACAAGACTGGTGCGTAAGGTACAAGCTAGACTTGTTTTACCAACATCATCAGCAGTACCAATAGCCTCACCAACACAGTCAATGCTGTCAACATTGTTAGAATCGTCAGCACCTCTAACCTCACAAGTTTCGCCAATTCAAGAATCACTGTGGAAACCATTACAAATTAATAACAAGTATATTGTATCAACGAGTTATGAAGTATTAACTCAGTTCCTCCGAAGAATTTATATGTATATTCTATAAAAAAAATTTTTTACCATAATAAATCTTTCTGTACTAAGCTATTATGTATGGAACTTAACTATCTGGTTAATTCATATTACTAATTTGCTATGATGTACATTCTTCGTTAACAATTTAATCATTGTTAACTACAATCTCTGCTTCAACTCAATGAATTTTATTTCATAATAAATCAAGTGTATCATTCAATAACATGTTTGATTATACACTTTCATCTTTGATATACCCGAAATTTACGGGAAAACAATATTCGTATCTTGCGAAGTTAGCAAGAGTTCCATGAGCATCATCATGATTCACTAAGGAAATACATATAAATATTGAAGCATTGATTACATTAGTGAAATACTCCGCAAAGTTTATGTAATCTCTAATGTTTTAGAGAAAATTCATTTCTAATTCAATCCGAAAATCAAATGAGCTTAGTATGATATTAACTCATTGAATCTGTACTACATCTGAAGAAAATATACCCACATATATTTTCATAAAGATTGTAATGAGAATTCTTGTTCAAAATATTATTTGTGAAATTTTTTTAACGGGTAGGTAATACCCGAGAGATATATAAAATCACAATTAATATGTTACATTCTTCAATTCTGATTCAATAATCATCAACTAAACCAATATACATTCTTCTATAGAAATCAAAACAATCATACTCATTCGAATCTAATTACATATTCTGATTTTGGGAATTTCAGAATTCAACTCGAGATACAACCAAAATCATCACTCTTAGATCCTTATATTTTTCAAAGCTATACTTTGACTTCAAAACTGTGATAGCACATCACTTTTAATCGTAACACACAAGATGGATATGAGAAATCATTCGGGATTTAGGACGATTTCATCATTTGGATATTGACTATGACAATCTGCAATCAAAACCCTCCGAAATTCTAGAAGACACTTCAAATAATAAACAATTGAGATGATGATCCAACCACACGTTACCCGAAGTTTTGTACCTGAAAAACTTTCGAAACCAAAGTCATAATCTAACATGTACCTGCGTCGAATTCTTCTAGCAAGAACAACATTTCGATTCCTTTTCAAAGTAGCCAATTTTGTCACGGATCCAGCAAGTCAACTTCGATTTTTTTCAGTCGGACCAGTCTTATTATAACCCTGATAGATACGTTGCCCTTTCGTCATTATTACTGGGGAACCTTTCATATTCCACCATATTACCACCAGCGTTTAATCATCTAAAACACGATTCTTCTGAACCCACCTCAGATCGATAACCAGAGGTTCAGATATTATTGCATTAAATGCAGAGGAAACATAAAAATGGTAGATGGTTTAAACGGTCAAAAGTTTGATGATAAAAGATAGTAAGTTGGTAAAGCTCAGAAAAAGAAAGGATTTGGTATTGAAAAATGGATTGAGCAAAGTATGAAGGAAGCCATGGACAAATCACAGAGACTGAATCTGCCTTCAAAGAATCCAAATGATTCAGTGCCTGCTGAACTCGTTAGCGAACACCTTATTTCTTATTCTAAATCTCCACAGACAAATATTATTCATCATCATCATATCTTGAATATTCTAAGATATCATAGTATCTTTCATTATAAATATCCTTGATAATTCTGAAGATATTTTCATAAGTATTCTCATTTGAAATCAATTATCTCTCTGTAATATCTGCAACATAAAAAGAAACTGTGTTAGTTTCTAAATACTGAAAAATTCGAATATGAATGTTTTTGAAGTAGTGTTGGGAACTGATACATGAGTTAATATAATATAATGACACTTGATCAACGTCATTATATTACAGTAGGTCATGTTAAGTTTCTAATGGGATGTGATGATTCACAGCACCATCATCATGTGCCATTTACACGACTCTTACATTCGATCTAATCCTTAAACATAGCAAGAAAATATTTCTTGATGATTCGATCTTTTACAGGATATTCTGGTAATTTGACAAGTCAAAATCGCATCATTAAGATTTCCTTCTTAGAACATTAACTATGTTCATTCCGAAATTCATAACTGCAAATTCTGGACCATTACTCGCTTGACTCGAGGACGGGAAGAGGAAACGAAAGAATGAAGCTCCAAACTAGAAATTGGAGCATAAACCGCAGCAAATAAAAGAGAATATTAATTATGGGTGACAATGATTATAGAAGACAGATGCAGGGGCATCGAAATATAAGGGAAGATATAAAACTCAACAACCACCCTGAAGCTACAAACCGTGCATATCAATACGTATTGCCACGTAAAGGCACGGAAAAATTAATAACACTATAACCCCAAGATAATAGTAGAAGTAAATAAAATCTTCCGGTGGTAGATGAAAGAGAAGGATGACAGATGTAAAAATTAAGAGTATATCAAGGATCAAAATGGGATGGAGCATATTGACGAATGTTTTAAAGTATGAACTGAGGAGAAAGAATAGAAGGTGTGAGTTGTAAGGAAACAAAGAGGGTGGATTTATAGAAAAATATCCGACAGAGCAATCGGAACAGATTATTACATTTACTCAAAGAAGATCCTGATTTCCTAAGTCGCCGAAGAACCAAATCTTATTACGAAAATTTTCTTTAAATCCCTTAAATTCCGGAAATCAATCATAGCTACGTCATCAGTTAAAACAAATCTACATTTACTCATTTCGCTCTTTTACGATAGCTTCACTCATACGCTTCGAGAAATCGAATTATTTTATCCGTACTTCTTAATCATGATAAAACTCTATGTATCAGCTTATATTCGTCATAATAACATTCTTACTATTAGCTATGACGACCTCTATCAAATTTCGGGACGAAATTTCTTTTAACGGGTAGGTACTGTAGTGACCCGGAAATTTCCGATCAAATTTAAACTTTAATCTTTATATGTATCCGACACGATAAGCAAAATCTGTAATGTTGAGTCTCGAAAAGTTTGAAAACTATATTCATGTAATCAATTACCCTTTGACCATGTCTGACGATTCACGAACAAAAATGTGTAAATAGAAATGTATGTGTATGTACATATGTGTATTTTTTTTAAGCTAAGAAATATTGATAAAACATTTAAGAGCTTGGTGATACAAAAATAGATTATGAGATTATTATGTGACTTGAAAGCATTGAACGAATTAGTTGATATGAATATAAGCTACGAGATCTATTTTATGAACATAGAAATGCTATCACAGTAGTTAGTGAATAATACTTTACTTGAACGTATTTGTTCGATGTAAGTTTATCAATGAGATTAAAAGATAATATCAAGTGATTGATTTATCAGGTACATTGAATTATAATTACGAGTCTTTGTTATGAGGTCCACTTGAATTAGAAAACTCTTACTTTTAACGGTATTCGGAATATTTAGTAAAGTGATTCCATGTAAGAACAAAAGTGTTATTATTGAGGATTAGACAGAGGTTAGTGGAGAGTCTCGTTTAATTATCAAAAGCGTACCTTGCAATGATTGACTTGTGTCACTTGGTAGGTTAATTATTTAGTTTTCTTAATATTGAAGACATTTTACGATATAGATGAAACCTTTTAAAGAATGATTTTGAATATAACTAATTCTGGAAAACTAAATTATATTTATTCAATTTAGTACAAACACATTTTTTTTCGATATAATAGAATTTGATTATAAAATATTTTTATGGATTTTCAATGATATAAAAAATAAAAATAAATATAAAATAAAGATTTCTAATGAGCACCAAAAGACTACAACATTTCATCACAAGATTGAAAGTTAAAATGTTGGAAATCACTAAACCTGCGCACTTGCACGAGAAAAATCATAACTAAATCATACTGACTCGAAAAAGGGTGATTCCGGTGTCCAAACGACCGTAACTCAAAAATCTACAACTTTCATGAAGACACCATACACGAATCGTGTACCTATCTACACGAAACGTGTAATCTTGTGCCGACATATTTTGATGGCGGCTCACTATGCAACATGTTTTTAATTTTTATTAATATTATATTATATTATTATATTATTTATAAATCTATATATATAGGATCGATCATAATTGTTTTCTAACTATCTATCTCTCACACTCTCTCTATAATTATATTTATTATTATTATTGTTAGTGTTATTATTATTATTATTATTAGTATTATTATACATAAAATACTACGACGAGGTCATGGGCGAGTTATTTCAAAACGGGTTTTATGAGCGGGATAGAGCTAAGGAAATTATGAGTTACGGTTATGGAGGTGATGGGTATTGTTCATGGGTATGCTTGTGAGGTTAAACTAGTGTTTGTCACCTCCATTGCGTCTACGTACCTTTCCTACAATATTGAACCTCAATATTGATACGTGAGTACTCCTAATTTAATTTTTACATACTAATAGTGTATCCCTGACTAGTGCTCGAGAAAATAGGATTATGCATGCTTGTAAATTTGATAGTGCCCTTAGATAGGTTATGCCGAATCTTAAAGGTTGTTATATTATAGTTGAAGGAAGATATAAGATTTGCATGTCCTTAAAAAGCTAGAAAAAAATTAAGAACTTTTCCTTTAGATGCCAAATAGATTTGATGGACGGATTAAAAGTTATAGTCAATTAAAATTTCGTAAAAATGATTATTATCGTCGTTAATATCGTTGTCTTAATTTTTTTATCAAATTGTTATTATTCCAAAATAACACGACTGTTACTTATTATTATTATCAATACTATATTATTAACTAGAAATGTAATACAAATTATATAACTACCTTAATAGAATCTATCGCAGTATTTTTATGATATTAAATGAACTTTATAAGTTTTATTACTTAAGATATATAAAAGTATATTTTAATATAAAATTTTATTTATAAACGAATTATATTATTTACTTTATTAAATCTTTAAAAAAAAAAATATTTTAAAAATATAAAACGACGATATTTAAATTATATAATAAAACATTTATAAAGTTTTGAAATCATTTGGAGTTAAACTAATTTTTGTCGACCTTTGCATACTAGACTCGAGCATTAGGATTGTGGTACACTATGACTTAACTTAATGTATTAGACAAATATTGACAAATACATAATTATATATAAATAATTTAGGTTCGTGAATCCAAGGCCAACCTTACACTTGTTCAATGATGTTATATGTATTTTTACTACAAAATACAGTATGGTGAGTTTCATTTGCCCTTTTTACTCTTTACGTTTTTGGGCTGAGAATACATGCAAAATGCTTTATGAACTGTTTTACAATATTTATATGTGTGAGTTTCATTTGCCCTTTTTACTCTTTACGTTTTTGGGCTGAGAATACATGCAAAATGCTTTATGAACTGTTTTACAATATTTATATGTGTGAGTTTCATTTGCCCTTTTTACTCTTTACGTTTTTGGGCTGAGAATACATGCAAAATGCTTTATGAACTGTTTTACAATATTTATATATGTGAGTTTCATTTGCCTTTTTACCCTTTATATTTTTGGGACTGAGAATACATGCGCTTTTATAAATATTTGACGAAATAGACACAAGTAATTGAAACTACATTCTATGGTTGAATTATCGAAATCGAATATGCCCCTTTTTATTAAAGTCTGGTAATCTAAGAATTAGGGAACAGACACCCTAATTGACGCGAATCCTAAAGATAGATCTATTGGGCCTAACAAACCCCATCCAAAGTACCGGATACTTTAGTACTTCGAAATTTATATCATGTCCGAAGGAGGATCCCGGAATGATAGGGGATATTCTTATATGCATATTGTTAATGTCGGTTACCAGGTGTTCACCATTTGAATGATTATTTTTGTCTCTATGCATGGGACGTATATTTATGAGAACTGGAAATGAAATTCTTGTGGTCTATTAAAATGATGGAAATAAATGATTATGATAAACTAATGAACTCACCAACCTTTTGGTTGACACTTGAAAGCATGTTTATTCTCAGGTTTGAAAGAGATCTTCCGCTGTGCATTAGCTCATTTTAAAGATATTACTTGGAGTCATTCATGACATATTTCAAAAGACGTTGCATTCGAGTCGTTGAAGTTCATTAAAGATTATTATTAAGTAAATGACAGATTAGGTCATTTATAGTTTGGATATTATGAAATGGTATGCATACATGTCAATTTTCGATGTAAAGAAAGATTGTCTTTTAAAAACGAATGCAATGTTTGTAAAATGTATCATATAGAGGTCAAATACCTCGCAATGTAATCAACTATTGTGAATCGTTTATAATGTATATGAACGGGTCCTTTCAGTGTGGTACGTATGTATATACTTACGTGTTATGCCTTTTCGTTCATGGTTTAACCTTTTCCGTTTTTTAGAATGAAGACGAGAAACGGACACGATAATGATATCGGTGGTACAAGCGAGGACCCCGAATTCACGGCCAAGGTTGAGGCCATCTTGAAGAACTACAAGGAGGACTTCCTTATTAGCGTGAGAAAGGTTTTCAAGGAATCGGTTGACGAGCAAATAACCGATTTAATTAATGAACGAATGAAGGCCACTGTCGATGAGGCTCTTGAAGCTAGAAACATTTATCCTCGTGGTGAAGGAGGTGAAGGAAGGCGAGACTTTTACTACAAAAACTTCAAGGATACTCAACCTCTGGTGTTTAATGGGGTGAGGGATCCATTGAAAAGCACTTGTTGGATTTCCGATATCGAGGGGGCGTTCCGTACCGCGGAGTGTCCTCCCGAGAAGAAGACGAGATATGGGTCTAGCATGCTTCGTGAAGAAGGCAAGTTGTGGTGGGACGATAAAATCAATTTATATGGTGAAGAGCAATGCATGAGCTTGACATGGGAGGAGTTTAAGAAGGAATTCTTCCAAGAATACCGAACTTCTTCCGACCTTGATAGAATCCGGGACGAGTTGCATCATTTGCAACAAGGTTCAATGGACTTGGTTACTCTCAAGTCTACCTTTTTGGCAAAGACTCGTTTTTGCCCAGAATATGTTGATGACGATCACAAGCTAATGAAAGATTTCTAACGTACCTTGAACGACGAGTTCAAGGGTAAGATTAGTCGGGGAATGGCTAAGACTTTTGAAGAACTATTCGAGTTGGCTCGGGGTTTTGAGCCGGAGGTTCCAAGAAAAAGCGATTTCACTTTTTCAAAAAGAAAGTTTGAAGGTTCGAGTCATTCGAATTTTTCAAATAAAAAGAACAAGAACAAAAAGGGTTCCGAAAGTGTCAATAGTGTGAAGAAGGGCGCTACCGGTGGTTTTGGGAACTTTGTCCCTACTTGCTACAATTGTGGGGTACGTGGACATATGGCTCGAGATTTTCCGAAGCCAAATTCAACAAACAAGCTCACTTGTTTTAATTGCAACAAAGAAGGACACTGAAAGTTAGAGTGTCCCGATTTGAACAACGATAATGTTAAAAGGCTAGAGAAGGTGATGGGTACGGCTCGAGGGCGAAACTATTTGATGACTAATGATGAATCCAGGCAATCCAATTTTAGTTGTCTCAGGTACTTTCTTGGTTAATTCCAATCCGGCAAGGATTCTTTTTGATAGCGGTGCAAATTTGTCGTTTGTGTCTCCAAAATTTGTGCCTAAACTTGATAGACCGCTAGCTAAGTTAAGTCGTCCGGTAGAAATCGAAATAGCAGATGGCAAGACAGGGTTAGTGGTTGATGTGTTTAATAATTGTGATGTTGTTTTTGGTGCCGAAAACTTTAAGATTGATCTTATCCCGATGACTTTGGGAGATTTTGATATCGTTGTTGGTATGGATTGGCTCGATCATAATAGAGTCGATATTGCATGCCATGAAAAATCTATTCGTGTGAAAACCCCAAGTGGGGGAGAGCTAATTATTCATGGCGATAAGCGAAGAAGACTTGTGCCGATATGTTCTTTAACGCGGGCACGTCGTTTTCTTGTTATTGGTGGCATGGCTTTTCTTGCCCATGTTGTTGATACTCGTGACGAACCACCACCTATTCGTGAAATTCCGGTTGTTAGTGAATTCAAAGACATTTTTCCGGATGAGTTACCGGGTGTTCCGGCGGAAAGACAAGTTGAATTTCGCATTGAGTTGGTTCCGGGAGCTACTCCCATTGCTAAAACTCCTTATCGTTTAGCGCCGAAGGAAATGCAAGAGTTGTTAAATCAAACCCAAGAGTTGCTTGAGAAGGGTTTTATTCGACCGAGTGCTTCGCCATGGGGCGCTCCGGTTTTATTCGTGAAAAAGAAGGATGGTAGTATGCGGATGTGCATCGATTACCTGGAGTTGAATAAAGTGACGATCAAGAATCGTTATCCATTGCCTCGGATTGACGATTTGTTTGACCAACTTCAAGGTGCGACGTATTTCTCTAAGATCGACCTACGGTCCGGCTATCACCAAATGCGGGTCCGTGAGGAAGATATCGAGAAAACGGATTTTCGGACGCGTTATGGGCATTTTGAGTTCGTGGTAATGCCTTTTGGTCTTACGAATGCACCGGCAGCATTCATGGATCTTATGAACCGGGTGTGCCAACCCATGTTGGACAAGTCGGTGATTGTGTTCATTGACGACATACTAGTCTACTCGAAGAGTATGAACGAACATGAACGTCATTTGTGTGAAGTATTGAGGACGTTACGGAAGGAGAAGTTGTATGCTAAGTTCTCCAAATGTGAATTTTGGCTAAGGGAGGTTCAATTCCTTGGTCACATTGTGAACAAAGACGACATTCAAGTAGATCCGGGGAAGATAGAGACGGTGAAGAGTTGGAGATAAGCGACTACGCCTACGGAAATCCGGAGTTTTCTCGGATTGGCCGGTTATTATCGTCGATTTATCCAAGACTTTTATAAGATCGCTTCTTCGTTGACAAAATTGACGAGGAAGAACGCGCGGTTTATTTGGGAGAACGAGCAAGAAATTGATTTTCAATTGCTAAAAGAGAAGTTGTGTCAAGCTCCGGTGTTAGTGTTGCCGGAAGGAGTGGAAGACATGACGGTTTATTGTGATGCTTCGTTAAATGGACTTGGGTGTGTTCTAATGCAAAGAGGTAAAGTCATAGCTTATGCCTCTCGACAATTAAAGGAACACGAGACGAGATATCCGACTTATGATCTTGAGTTGGCGGCGGTTGTGCATGCGTTGAAAATTTGGCGCCATTACTTGTATGGTGTCAAGTGTACGATTTATTCGGATCATAAGAGTTTGAAACATCTCTTTAATCAACGAGATTTGAATTATCGTCAACGTAGGTGGATGGATGTGGTAAAAGACTATGATTGTGAGATACTTTATCATCCGGGCAATGAGAATGTGGTCGCGGATGCGTTAAGTCGAAAGAGTCATCACCTGGCGTTACGATTGGGATTGTTACGTATGATTATTACTAACGATTTTCTTGAAAAACTCGGTGTGATTTAAATAGAGGCTTACGTTCACAACAAGCATGCGGAGCGAATTGTGGGACAATCGGAGTTCATTACTATGGGCTCGCGGGGTTTGTTGTCTTTTCAAGGAAGAGTGTGGGTGCCTAAGATGGGAGATTATCGACAACTGCTACTTGATGAAGCACATAAGTCAAAGTATTCCATTCATCCGGGCGCAACGAAAATGTATCTTGATTTAAGGAAGCAATATCGTCGGAGACCTTGGCTAAGTTGTTTATCAAGGAAGTCATCTCTCGACACGATGTTCCTATATCGATTGTTTCGGATCGAGATACTCGTTTTACATCTCGATTTTGGGAAAAGTTTCATGAGGATATGGGTACACAATTGAAATTGAGCACGGCGTATCATCCTCAAACGGACGGTCAAACTGAACGTACGAATCAAACGTTGGAGGATATGTTACGGGCATGTATTATCGATTTTGGTGGTAGTTGGGACGAGCACTTACCTTTGGTGGAATTCTCGTGCAATAATAGTTATCATACTAGTATTGGGATGCCACCTTATGAGATGCTTTATGGGCGTAGGTGTCGAACTCCGATTTGTTGGGGTGAAGTGGGACAAAAGGAAATCGGGAGTACCGATTTGGTTTTAGAGACGAATAGTAAGATTGATATGATTCGAGAGCATTTGAAGAAGGCTCAAGATAGGCAAAAGTTGTATGCCGACAAACGTAGACGAACGATCGAATTTCAAGAAGGTGACATGGTGATGCTTAAGGTTTCGCCATGGAAAGGTATTATTCGATTCCGGAAACGAGGAAAGTTAGCTCCTCGGTTTATTGGACCATTTAAGGTTTTAGCTCGTGTTGGTGAATTCGCGTATCATTTGGAATTACCCGAAGAGCTTGCGGGGATCCATAATACATTTTATGTTTCCCATCTCCGTAAGTGTCTTGCGGATGATTCATCTTGGGTGCCATTAGACGAGATCGAGCTAAACAATAAGTTAGAATATATTGAGGAACCGATTGCCATACTTGATGAGAAGGTCAAAAGGTTGAGACATAAAGAGGTTAGGACTTTTAAAGTTCAATGGCGTCGGATTAAGGCTTCCGAGTTTACTTGGGAGCCCGAAGAGTTTGTGTTGGTTTATCTTCCTTCTTGTCATGCGGCTTGGATCGCGAGGACGCGCTCCGATTTAAGTGGGGGAGAGTTGTAACATCCCGTTTTCCCGTACACGTCTAAAGGTACACACTTAATCATTTGTACGTTTGTAACTCGTTAGCTTTTGCGTAAATGTATAGATATATGTGTATTTATATATAGATATATACTTGATAATGTGTGCTTATACAAGTTATACATGGGTTTTGTTAGCATTAAGTCTTGTGAGACTATTGTTGAAGGCTTGGTGAATATAGGAAGCGGGTTTGGAATGTACAAATTAAATAACATCGAAAATTGTTTAAGGTGATCGAGCTGTTCAGATGCAGCCTTAAGCCGCACCGCGACAAAGGGGTCCGCGCCGCGGCATATAAAGCAATTCCAGATCAGAAAGTGGGTTAAAAGGGGTCGTTTTTCCTTCGATACGTCGCGCCGCGGCATCTCTGCAGTTCTGACTCCGATTTCTACTCAATTTAAAAGGGTTTTAGGGGTAATTTGGTCTTTTTGCGTGTAGATCAGATTGGAGCATTAAATCACAACCACTTATCCATTTATTTCATTTCATTTTCTCTTTTCTTTCCAATTTCTCTCCCAAAACACAAAACCCACTTAGATTAATCTTGGGATTTGAAGGTGAAGGTTTGTGAGCCAAACCTAGGAGCAAGAATTAAAGTTGTTCTCCTTGTTGTTAGCTACAAGAGGATAGTCTTGGTAAGTTCTAACTTTATGTTTTAAGTTTAATTGGTTAATGGCTAGGGTTTTGGTTACTAGAGATTTGTATGACCCATTTGAGGGTAAAATGGGTGAATTTGGGTTATGTTGTTGTAATAAAACCCTAATGGCCACAATCTAGAGTTTTAGCCTTGTGATTTGAGTTTGTAAGGGTCAAATGGTGTTGTTAGTCACTAATGCACTTTTAGATTAATGAAAGAAGTGTTAATGGGTAAGTTTGACTTGATTGTGAGTCTAAGTAATATAAAATGGGTCAAAATGTACTAGTTGACCTAATTAGATGAAATGGGTATAGATTACCCTAAGTTTGTGTTAATTGAGGTTAGTAGACTTTAATTCACTAGCCTTAGTAATTAAAGTCGAGTCTTGGCCATTTAAGGGCGGTTTTGGGTGTGGTTGAGTCATTTAATGCGAATTGGGTCATTAAATGCTCAAAGTGTAAGTAATGTGGTAAATGCCATTAGTTGTGTATTGAATGTGTACCTATGTATTAGGTACTTTGCTCGAGGTATACGGAAGCATTTAAATCGCCACCGAAGTGTTAAGGTGAGTGGAATAATTATATATGCATGTATATGATTTATTTGCTTGTGGGGTATGGGTTAAAGTTTGATGTTGACGATACCATACCCTAGAGTATATTATGTTGTGGATGAGGGTTTAAAGTTCGTTGTTGACGATACCTCATACGTATGGACTTAAAGTTCGATGTTGACGATGCCATACGATTATTATAGTGACGTTGATGAGGGTTTAAAGTTCGTTGTTGACGATACCTCATATGTGGGTTTAAAGTTCGGTGTTGACGATACCACATTAATGTAGGCGAATGGGATTTAAGTTCGATGTTGACGATACCATTCGTTGGGCTAGCCTTGAGATATTGAGTACTATGGATGTTGTGAACATCATCGTTATACTTGTGTTTTAGCATATTGTATGGTTGTGTTATATGCTATTGTTATACTAGCCTTGTTATCGTGGTACTTAGCGTTATACATGTGAAAGGTATGCTAATTATGTAACTAGTATGTATGCGGATTTGGTAAGTGTTTGCAAGTAAGTAGGTTATATATATGTATGTATAATTGTTGCACTCACTAAGCCTTGCTTACCCTCTCGTTGTTTACCATTTTATAGGTTCCGGCTTGGACAAGGGTAAGGGCATACGTTTGGACTAGTGGTCTCCCGCTTATGTTGTCGGGGGGGTGCTTTTGGTGTTAGCTTTTTGAAGTTGGCCTAACGTTTTGGGTAGTTTAGCCCCAAACCATGCTCGAGTGTCGTTTGAATTATAAACTATCATTGTAGTGGGTCAAACTTGTATTAAACTTAATTAATGGCCTTCGTGCCTTTTGTAAACATTTAAACTGATGTACGTTTAAATGGAACTGGTGGAATGGTTTACATATTTATTTGGCGCGTAAATGTGTAGTATAAAAAAAAAAATTATCTTATGAAATACGGGTTGGGATGTTTCAGCTAAAAAATCTACCATAACGAACATTAAATGTAACGATACACGGAGTCATGATGAAGTTGGAGAAAAATTGAGAGATGAAAGTATAAAAAATGAGAGAAAAATGGAATGTATATGGCCGTGTTTTATTCAGTTTATATCTGCAATGTATATGTATTTATCTGTATGTGTATATATAATTGCATATCAATGTAAATTGTATATATATTTATGCATTTGAAATGCAACGGTCAAACATATTGTCCAATACATCATCGCCACGTACACCAACACTCCGTGCCAACCTTCAACACGCCACCGTCGAAAACTCACCAGCACGCTGAGCCAGTGACGTGTGACCAGCGTGATGGCTGAAAATGGGTGCAACATGCTGCGTTAAAGAGGGTACAAATGTCACTAAATAGCACTATGCTTTCGGCAACAGTTTATTTTGGTAGTTATAACTTTGAAAAAACTCATTTTTTAAGTGATTTAGTTGTGCATATATAGATATAAAATTGTATAACGTGTTTTGCATGCCAATCATATTCACTACATGCTTGTCACCGTTTCAACTTTTTTGCCATTTTACGTACAAGCATCATGTGACGCTCACCTTTAAAATATGGGCTTGATCTTTTTGCTTTTTCCTACCGAACACTACCACCATGTGTTTTTCCTTAAATAATCTACAATACCCTAAGCTAGTAGTAGGCTTACATTAAAATATTGTATCCTTGTTAGAAAAAAATTCCTTATTCTTCTGTTCAGTTTGAAGAAATGCTTATTTGTACTGTTACTCTGTTAGTATAATTATATCCAAGGAATTTGTAGGTTGATATTCGACACAAGTCTAGTGTCAAGTAGGATTCAAAAACTTTTTTGGACGATGTCACAAAGTTAAAATTTTGAATAAAGAAAAAAAAATGTTGGCAAAACGTTAAACTCTAACATATAAATACATTAAAAGAAATTGATCTGTTGGGGCAGCTCACTCCAAGTGCCACTTCATAGGTCCGCCCTTGGTCATGTGTGTAGCTACACATCCACTATCGAAATTTATGGGTACGGATTTCATTGTATTATTATTTCGTTGAATGCTTTTATCGACTTATTGATATACAACATTTAGCTTTCGAAGTTCCTATAATCACGATACCTGTACACTCATACATTGTACCAACTAGTTCTATGATTGACCTATCAACAGTAATGTTCTAACCCTTTGAAATGTCTAACCTAACACCAAAAGGGCAGATTGGTCTTTTGACATAATTAGTCCAATTTCTTGGTCCCAGAATTTCAATTTACATATTGCTTGTATAATTAACCTTGAGTGCACTTTTCCTTAAGTTATTTACTTTCATTGGGTTTAGTTCCCTTTCACATAAGTTTGGTGATATGTTGTTTTCATAAATCCGGCCCCCCAAAAGCTCTTTCTGTTTAATTCATAATCACATTGCATTTTTGGGTTATAGGTTAAAAAACACGACATTTAGTTGCAGTCTTACTCACCCTCATTCTTTACGTAATATTGTTTTCTTTTGGACATCAGTTTGAGATCACCCAGTGAGACTTAACCATCCACACGTTCATCTCCTGTAGTTGCATTACCCGCCTCCAACTACTGCTATGGAGAAACCCGGACCAATCCGAAGGCATGACCGATTTTTAATTATATTAGAATCCATATATGTGTGTTTTTATTTCTTTTGAAAAGCAATACATTCGTGTTCTTGACTGGTAAATCTTTAATACCTCTAATTTGATCATAATCTGTATGAATAATAGTCAAATTCCAACCTTGATCGATCTTTAATTCCGGTGATTCTCATCTCGATTCCGGTATGACACCCTCAATAAACCCAGATCACCTTAACACAATCAAAATCTCTTCTAACATCTTCGTCATTAATTTCCCACACAACTTCGAATTGAAAGATTTACGTGATATATGCTCTAAACAAGGAAAAGGAAAGGTCACAGACATTTACATTGCTCGTAAATTGACGAAAAAAGGCTGCAGATTCGGTTTTGTCAGGTTCCTTAATGTTGCATCGATTGAGAAATTGGTCTCAAACTTATCTGCTACATGGATAGGTAATTTTCATTTATACGTTGCACCGGCTCGGTTCGACAGATCGGACTCCAAGAACTCACATGCAAATAAAGGTAATCACACCACGAAACCTATTCCAACTCCTCATTATTCTATACCCAATTTGTATACGAATGTGAATGATGCCTCTTATGCCTCAATGCTAGGTGGTACCAGGGTTAAGTCCCAGACACCGATAAACCCTATAAAAATGATTAATATTAAGGAGGATGAACTATTAATTTTGGAAAATTCAGATCTAATCTTGTTTGGTAAAGCTGCTTTACCCTCACAGATCCCTTTTCTTAATCGTATTTGGCATGAGGAAGGTTTTGAATCTTTGATTGTTCAATACATGGGGGGTGCTTGGTTATGGATTGAATTCCCCAATTCTGAATCTCGTGATAATTTCAAATCAAACCTCCTCGTTCGTAACTCTTTGTCTGAATTGTGTCCTTATTCTGATTCTTTTACGATCAAAGAAAGAGCCATTTAGGTTGAGATAGCTGGTTTACCAGCTAAAGGTTGGCATTATGATGCATTTAACAAGGTTGCATTTCACTTTGGGATAGTTGTATTTCAAGATTCCGAGATAGAGGATAAGAAAGGAAACGGAAAGGTATGCATCATTACTACTATACTCGATCCAATTCATGAACGGGTATCTGCTAAGGTTGATAATAAACAATACATCGCAATTGTTAAAGAAATAGAAGATTGGAAACCTTCTATATTGAAAATCATCAATGAATCTAAATTTGATAAGTCAGAAGCTGGCTTTGACAATCTTGACATCCACTCTGACACTTCTACTAACAGCATATTAGAAGATGGAGAGTTTGTCTGCGATTCTTATGGCGATTCTTTTATACCCCAAACTGCTGCTGATTTGAGTACTAATGAGGGTAATAATGCGAAAAATAATGTATCACCCTCTGAATCGCATTGTTCTCCTAGCAAGATTAAATCGCAAGTCCTCGATCCTTCTGGTCACAATGTGGATCATAATGAAACTACACAAGATAATAACGTTCGTAATCAATCTACTAAGGTAGACTCGGATAATTCGGTTGATCAATCACAATTCTCTCACTCTCCTTCGAAACCACCTGGGTTTAACGGTGCTCGGTTTTCCTCCCCAAATTGTTCCTCTAATGCGGCAGTTAATCAACCTCCACTACATGCGAACACCGAATTAGCAGAACGTATTGATAATCTCATTTCGGTCGGGCTTTCATTAGGCTACGACATGAATGGTAGTCAAAAGGATCTAAAGGGTATGCTAGATAGAATGGGTGTTTCCAAGCCTGTTTAGATGCATGTCCTATCCATCAATATAGGTGGAGGAGCGAGCTTCAAGCATAAGCAATCATGGATCCGTAATATCTGTAATGAATTTAAAATCGGTGTTTTAGGTATGCAAGAAACTAAATTAACCAAATTAGATTATTATATTGTTAAGGTATTTTGGGGTAATTACTCGTTTGAAGTAGCTAGTTCTTGTGCTCGGGGTAGATCTGGTGGTCTCCTCACCATTTGGGACCCCTCTTGTTTTCGTAAAAATCGTATTATTTCTTGTGAAAACGTGCTCTTTGTGGATGGTTTTAGAATCAACAGCCTGAATCGTTGCGTTTTGGTAAATGTTTATGCTCCGCAAGATCGTCTTAAAAAGTGTAGACTTTGGTCATTCATCTCTGACTTCATGATCAACAATCCGGGTGACTACATAATTTTTGGCGACTAACGCGGTTAGAACTTCTCAAGAAAGACAAGGTTCTTACTTTTGTAACTTTTTGGCTAATGATTTTAATCATTTCATTTCTACAACGGGGCTGGTAGACTTTCCAATGGGTGGCAGAGCTTTCACTAGATCAAGCAAATGTTGTGATAGCAGGGCCAAATTAGATCGTTTTCTCATCTCTAACGGGTTTATTGACTCCGATCAGGATCTTGTTGGATTAGTTCTTCCTAATCTTTGGTCTGATCACTGTCCGATTGTTCTTTTTAATAAACATTTTGATTACGGTCCTTCGCCTTTCAAGCTTTTCGCTTCATGTTTTAAGATTGAAGGTTTTGAAGACTTGGTTAGACAAGCTTGGATTGATCCATCTATTGTTTCTAAATGCTCCGGTCTAAATCCTTATACTGCATTCAAGAACAAACTGAAGCTTGTGAAACATCTTATTCGTTCTTGGCACAAAAATTATTTAGATTCTTGTAATAGCGAGAAACGAAAGCTTCTGACTTCTTTAGATATCATTGATAATGAGCTTGAACAGGGGGGGTGATCATATTACATTATCTTCTTAAAGGATTAATGTCCTGAAGGATCTTGCTTTTATTGATAAATGTGACGCTATGAATGCTGCTCAAAAATCCAAAAAACTTTGGAACCGATTCGGCGATGAAAACTCGTCTTTTTTTCACTCTTCGATTAATAGAAAAAGGAAGAAAAATGCAATCGCCGGTAATCTATCAAATGGTAATTGGATTTCTTCTCCTTCTATGGTCAAATCCACTTTCCTTAAGTTTTTTAAAGAAAAATTCAAGGCTATTAATACTGTCAAGGTTACAAGAGCGAGTAATCACTTGCATACTCTTCCTTCTGATACGGCAGCAAACCTTGAGACTCCATTCACGGATTCAGTAATTAGGGAGGCGGTTTGGGATTATGGAGACGACAAAGCACCGGGTCCCGATGGTTTCTCGTTCCGTTTTATAAAATTCTTCTGGGATATGGTAAAGGAAGAAGTTTGCGAATTTATTTACAATTTTCACTCCTCGGGTTTCATCCCTAAAGGTTGTAACTCTTCTTTCTTTACATTGATTCCGAAGTCAGATAATCCGCTTTTTATCAAAGACTACAGACCTATTAGTCTTATTGGGATCCAATACAAAATTGTGGCCAAACTTCTCGCTAATCGTCTTGCAAAGATCATGGATCATGTGATCAGCCCGGTTCAGTCCGCTTTTATTAAAGGGCGTCAATCCTTAGATGGTCCTTTGATTATGAGTGAAATCATCGACTGGTGCAAACGGAAAAAGAAAACGTCCATGCTTCTTAAAGTTGATTTCGGGAAGGCGTTCGATTCTATTAGCTGGGATTTCTTAGTAACCATGCTGTCTCATCTAGGGTTTGGTCGTAGATGGATTCATTGGATCAAAGGGTGCCTTAACTCTTCTTATGCCTCTATCCTTGTGAACGGAAGTCCTACTGAAGAATTCAAAATTGGTCGAGGCCTCAGACAAGGGGATCCTTTATCCCTTTTTCTTTTTATTATCTGTATGGAAGGCCTTCATGTCGCAATGCTAGGAGCTATTGATCATACCTTATTCAAAGGTCTTCCCGTGGGTAATGTTGTTTCTTCGGTTCTTATGTCTCACTATTTCTTTGCAGACGACACCCTCTTTATCGGCGAATGGAACGATGATAATATTAGAAATCTGATTGACATCCTGAAATGTTTTTATTTGGTCTCTAGTTTACAAATCAACATCCATAAATCGAATATTATGGGAATCGGGATTCCTTCGGATGAAATCAATCGTGTGGCTACTTTAGTGGGTTGCAAACCAGCATCATTCCCCTTCACTTACCTTGGAATTCCGATGGGTGCAAACATGAAACTTCTGGAAAGTTGGAAGCCTATTATTAACAAGGTCGAAAAGCGTTTATTAAATTGGAGAATTAATCTTCTCTCCTTTAGCGGTCGTCTAACCTTGATTAAATCGGTTCTAGGAGCTCTTGGCACGTATTTTTTCTCTATCTTTAAAGTTTCGAAGAGTATTCTTAAGCTTTTAGAATCCCTTCGTGCTCAATTCTTATGGGGGGATCCAAGGAGGAAAGCAAAATTCATTGGATAAGTTGGGACGTCATCCTTAAAAGCAAAGAAAAAGGTGGGCTTGGGGTCGTTAGCCTTCATTCTCTTAATAATGCGCTTCTATACAAATGGCGGTGGAGATACGTTTCTTCTCAAAACTGGCTTTGGGTCCGCGTTATCAAAGCTATTCATGGTGAGCAATCGGATAGTCTCTCACTTCGTGCAAATCATCTGGCTAAAGGTAATTGGGCCAACATCAACCGTCATCTTCTGGCCATTCATGAAAATTACTCAGCTGTTACTAACTGCCTTCGCATAAAGATTGGTGACGGGAGTAATACTTCTTTTTGGCATGATAATTGGGTCATGGGTACTAATCTTAAGGTACTATATCCTCGTCTTTATGCTCTTGATTCTAACAAGTTTTATTCGATTAAAGATAGAAGATCCCTTGATAATTGGAACTGGTTGTGGAGAAGGCCTATTAGAACTGGATCAGAAGCGCATCAGCTCAATGATTTGATCGCAGCGATTGGCCATGTTTCTTTTACGGATTCTAAAGATAAGTGGGTTTGTGCATTTACGAAAGATGAATCTTTTTCTGTTAGTCAATTCCGCAGCCTCCTGGATCTTGCTGATGCTGAACCGAGACCGACCAGGTGGAGCAATTTCATCCCTCCAAATATCAATTTTTTTATCTGGCGAGCAAGTCTAAACAGGCTCCCGGATAAATGTAACCTTCTGGATAGGGGCGTAATGATGCAAAACCTCCCCTGCTCCTCTTGCTTCTCAAATACCGAAGACATTCAACATATCTTTTTCGAATGCGATATCGCAAAACAGGTTTGGGCTTATATTGCTACTTGGACCGAAGTTTCTCTTCCTTTATGGCTCGATGTTGAGGAAATGCGGAATTGGATTATCACAACGCATCAGAAACATACGGACACCATCATCATTGAAGCTATTTGTTATGCGACTCTCTGGACCTTATGGCGCTTCAGAAACGGCACGATTTTCGACCCTTCTAAGTTCAGAAAGTCTCATATTTTAGATTACATTGTTTTATCTTCCTTCAATTGGCTTTCAGCTCGTTATAAGAAAGCTGATTTAAGTTGGACTTTGTGGGTACAAAACCCACTTTTATCTCTGTAACTTCTCTAGCGACTTGCTAGTTTTTTATAAATTTATATTCTCAGCTGTTAAAAAAAAAATAATAGTCAAACTTGGATGTTTATAGCATAAAAAAGTCTAATAATAATGAGTTTGTCAATGTTTCCCACCTTTAAAACTATGTTTCTAGTTCCTAGTCCAAAGTTCACACTTGTATTTTGAAGTTTCAAGCGTACCTACTTTTCAATGGCTTTATTTAATTTATCCCAAAATAAAAATAAAAAGGTAATGATTTACATAAATATATAATATTTAACAAGTGTAAAATTTATATATAACGAGATTAAATGAGATTCATGTGTTATTGATTGTTTTTTTACTGTGTATGTTATTGATGTATGAATTTAGTCTGGTTTTTTGCTAAGTTTTATGAACATATTTAGCAACACTTGAAACCTCCGGCTGTTTTGGAGTATCTTTTTATTATAAAAAGAACGGACAACTATGATTTTCCCTGTTCAAGCTATTGGAGAACGGTATAAACTTTTACCGCCACTAACTAACGGTTGAATTTAAGACTTCTTATAAAGACATCAAGGCTTCGATCACTGGGTTATTGTGATAATTTATGAGAAGAGCAAATAGGATTAATTATCCAAGTTTAATCGTTTCATCGACACTTTGAATAAAGAGAAGTCATTTCTTCACCCAGAGTGATACACTCCAAAAAGTAGAGAAAGTCCTTCCTCTCTCTCTTCGACGGATAAAAAGATTGCTTCCGAATGGACCTCCGGCTAATAAGTAAGAAAATTTAAAAAATTAAAAATAAAAATATAAAACATAAAACAGAGACGTCATGAAAATAGTAGGATCAAATTTCCATGAATTTTAAATCCTGCACATTTAATTTAAGCTTTAAGTGACAGTTAAATCGTCAATAAATCGACGTTTATTGTTAACTCAATTATTAGGAAAAGAGAAGATGTTGATGGTTATTGGGTATCATATTGGAGACACGTTTTTAATTTTGAATGGAATAGGAGGTTTACGAGTCGGTGAGTCGGCTGGTGGTCCATTTCCTCTCTAATAAGTGGGTTTCAACTTTCTAATTATTCCGTATTAATTACTTGTACTTAATTTAACGATTGTGATAAATTTATAACGTAAATTTGATGGCTCTCATTTCACTTGGGGTTTAGCTTTTCAGTTTATCATGTTTATTTTAGTCGATCACATAGCTTCAATATACATTTTGGTAAGGGAAGCAATAATAAAAATGATTAGAAAAAAAATACTTTTTGAGGATTTTTCGAATCATAGAATGATCTAGACTAGTCATGAGTAGTCCCTATTTCATCGAAGACCAAGTTTGAAAAGAAAACGGACCTGAGGACAAGATGTGTAATTGTTTTCTAGAAGAGGTGAAATACGCAAAAACGAAAAAGAATGACGACTATTTTTATAATCTATCCTTTTTAAAATATAATAACGAGGAATATAGTAGGCCACACGTTGCAGCGAGAAATTATTTGCATAAAATAAAAACAACAACAACAACAAAAACTCAATCTTAAAAAAATGGAGTATGAAAGAGTTACAATGATCATAATATTATTCTTGTAAATATATATAGTCAATTTACATTCTAGCTATGTTCAAATTGTTTATACAAATTGAAACACATATTTTTTCAAAAGATACATGGTCAATTTAAAAGAATTCGGCTCGGATATTGGGCTTGAGTGGATCGGGGCCCGACAGGAAAGTAACTTTTATTACTCATTCGTTTTCTTTTTATTATTGTTTAAAATGAAGATAATTTCGTTAAATGTACGTGGGTTCAGGAAACTTGAAAAAGAAAAATTTAGTTGGGTTAAAAATTAATTCGTTTTCATAATCCGGACATTTTTGCTATTCAAGAATCCAAAAGGAAACGTGTTACTGATTTTATGATTGAGATGTTATGGGGCAATAAGAATTTTAAATATATCTTTAAACCTTCGGCGGGGCTATCGGGAGGGTCAATTTTAAATTGGGACCCTTCTAGATTTTGTGTCTCCGGGGCGGTTGAAAGCGAATTTTTCTTGGGTATACGCAGTCGTTGGGCGGACAAAATGGTTGATTCTATTATATTAAACGTTTATTGACCGCATAATGATCAATTGAAACATAATTTTTGGGAAAGCCTTGAAAATATTATGCAGGTGGATATTGATGATTGGGTTATTTGTGGCGATTTTAAGGAAGTAAGGCGAAGATCGAAAAGAAAAAACTGCGAATTTATTGAAAGTAGAGCTAAGATGTTCAACGATTTCATTGACAAGACAAATCTCATTGAAATTCCAATAGGCGGGATGAAGTTTACTAGAATTAGTGATTACGGTTTGAAATATAGTAAACTTGACAGGTTCTTGGTCTCGGAATCGTGTTATGCATCATGAGACGGAATATCCGCATGTTCTTTAAATAGGGATTACTCAGACCATTTGTAACGACCCGGCAAAATCGTCATTGACGGCGTCGTTAACTTAGGACCCGTTACGTGGTCATAGTCCCTATATGAGACGCGTTTGACCAAAATTATGTCGCATTCATTTGAAACGTGTAAGACTTGCAAAGTTTAGTTACCAAACGGTTCGACAAAGAGTTTAAGTTTACAAAAGTTATAAAGTATAAATGAAATAACTTGCGACATAATATAAGTTGAAAATCACGAATGCAATCAATAGCGTATGCATGTAAATATTAAGTTTGAATTATGTAACGACCCTGGATTTTTCAACGTTTATTTATTAATAATAATTATTATTAATACTTGTGATTAAACGAATGTATGTTATTACATTTACATGTTGTCATGATTGCCCGTACTTGACTTTAATTGCCTGAAACGTCTTTGTGACACACGAAACTTTCGCGAATAATATTTTTAGAATATTTTTTACATTCATGATTAAGTTTTATTAATCATTTTAATTAACAAAGGTTACATGTTAATTACTTGGGCTTTAATTGGATTATTACTTGCTAGTTACTTGAACTTGGGCCTTGATTAATGGTTAATGGACTTTAAGAGCCCACCCTACATCTTATATGGACTTACTAGCCCAACTCTTTCATGTAAGTAATACATGGAACTAAACTAGAAGACTTAACTTAGTAAAGGATCTAATTACTTGTTCAGTCCCATGCATGCACCCATTTTAACCAACTTTAAAGGCTTTAACATACAAGTGACTAGTGTGCAAACTTCTTCCTCCTTATTCCCTCAAAGCCGTCGGCCTAGGGCCTTGAGATGTGTTCAAAATCTTTTTTTTTTTACTACTTGTTCACTAGTGTACTCCTTCACTCTTCACACACACACAAGTTACTTCACATTTTCTCTCATTACTTTCTCTCATTTTTCTCTCTAACACTTGTAAGCATTATGAACATTTCTCTTTTCTTTTCTTGCTTAAAAACCATAAACTAACACCCCTTAATCATCATCATCACTTGTTCTTTGATTATTTTTTTGTTATTTGTTGTTGTTATTACTTACTTACTAGTTGTTATTTATTATTTACTTACTAGTTTCAAGAATCAAACTTACTAGTTCCATTCTTCTTTTATCTTGTAATTTCAAGAACACTCAAGAACTAAACTTACTAGTTTATGTTCTACATATGTTGTTTTAAAGATTGTAAGTTCATGGTGATAAAAATCATACTTGTGAATCATGTTTGTAAACTTAAAAGTTTACATTCTTAAAGATCAAACTTTGGTTTGAATCTTTAAAGTATGAACCACCATGAATTATTTACTTGTTTACTTAGTTTATTACTTCATATTATGCACTTTAAATTTATTTTTGTTGATTAATATTGGTCAAATGTTACTAGTTAACTTTGATCTCATTAATCTTGAACTAAAGTTAACTTTAAAAGTTCAAGAACATAGAAGTGTAACTCTTTAGTTATAACTTCATACACTTGTGTTAGATTTAACTTAATAACTTTAGATCTAGACTTTTGGGTCTTGAATCTTCAAGATCTAACTAAGAACTATGTTCTACATCTTAAGATCTTGTTTAGTTAGTTTACTTTCAAGTTTATAGTTCAATATTACTTTTATATTTCATGTATGTGTTAAATCTAAGACTTTGATGTAACTTTGGTTCATCAAAACACTTGCAACACTTAAGTGAGTTGTGCTTCATGTATTAGACTTATACTTGGGTTATGATGGTCAAACCTTGGTGAAAATGATGCAAACACATCAACGAGTTGTACACTTGAAGCTATATGCATCAAGGATGAGAACCATGATAAGCATCTAGCACCAAGAACCACCGGAACCTACTGACCCTACTGTTCTACTGTTTCTGTGTCTGACCCGTACAACCTGGGCTACTGTAATTATGATTTTCAGATAGCTCTGTTCGAGTAGATAACTTTTCATATAGGACTCGTCTTAATCTGAGTTACGGTTTAGGATTTATGGCCCTCCGATCGTCACTATGTCCATTTAACGTTGTGCTGAAAATTCTGACCTACTCGCACTTAGACCGTCGCCACGGTCAAATGAAGACGAGTTTGCTTCTGGAATTTTTATCACAACTAAAGGACTCATATACAGAGCCATGACCACTGGTCTCACCTTATTTCAGTAGGTATAGAGGCCGTGGTGACTGACCGAACTCAGCCTTTGTTTTAAACTCTTTTCATGAACGAAACTTACTTTACACCTTTTGTTTAATGATAAATGATGATGACCCTTAAGACCTTATTTACATACTTTTAAACCTATTCGGACGATTTACTGACTTAGTACTATTTGACTTAGGTTGAGGACTTTCCGGACCTACGTACTTGCTTATTTCCCGAGTCATACTTTACCGCTACATTATCATTGTGAGTTATAGCATCCCTTTTTACTTTAACTATTTTGGGAACTGAGAATACATGCGCATTTTATGTTTTACATACTAGGCACAAGTACTTAAACTTTATATATGTGTGGGTTATACAATGGCATAAACATTCCCTTTAGCTCGGTAACATTTAGTCATTGGTTTTTGAACCGGTGAACGCGAATCTTAGATATGGATCCATATGGTTTGACATCCCCACTCAGGCTAGTAGCGCTAGCATTTAACGGGTGTTTAATACTTCGTATACATACACACTTGCCAAGTGTACTTTCAGGGGTATAAACGTTAAGTTAGTTACCAAGTGCCCACGGTTAACATATACTTTATCATACTGTTTTGAAACGCTCTTTGTAGCACTGAAATCTCGTGGCCTACCTTACATACTGTTATAGTTAAACTGTAGCTCACTAACCTTTGTGTTGACGTTTTTAAGCATGTTTTTCTCAGGTGCTTAAGGTTATTTACTTCCGCTGTTGTACTAGCCTTGCCGTAGACACCCGCTGCTCTAGTGTTATCATCGCATGAACTGTTTATCTTGCATTCAAACTTTAATACTTTTGAACTATGTTTTGTAACGACCTAAAGGTCACACATATTTATTCATGCTTGCTATTCGTAGAAGCATACTGTTGGTGTAAAACAATTGACGTCGGTTATGACGTCATCTTTTTATCGTGAATGCAACTTCTTTTATTACAGCATATAGTACTTAACCTTGTAATGATCCTGTTGTTGATGATTCGTACACGATGGTTTTGTACGGGGCATCACAAATTCCAAATGTGCTATCACTAGCGTACGCATGTATGCTTGACCCCAAGCAAGGAATCAAAGTGTGTAGAAGCATGTATCAAGTAGCCAAGTATGGACCTGAGAAAACATATAGAAAACTGTCAACGAAAAACGTTGGTGAAATCATAGGTATATTTGTAAACGTATGTTTTTGAACCACAAGATTTTGTATTTCCATATCGTTGATTATCTAAATCGTTTTCATTCCAAAGTTGTTATTCGTTTGTGGAGCACCCAATTATCAAGACTTAACTATTCACGTACCCCGTCATCATAGTGTTAGAACCTACACTATAAACTCGAAAATATATTTCATCCGCTAACGGCAGCGAACCGTCCGAATGAGGGCTCGTTAAGCCCATGTGATCACATACCATAAGTTCACGTTTACACCCTGCAGGTGTAACTAATGATAATTGAATTGAGGCCTTTTTGTTCTAACTTGCACGTGGAATGTTTGTTTTCGTACTTGTGTTCAAAGCATAAAAGTATGATACGTATATGTTTCTCATCCCATAGTTTAAAGAGTAAAAGTTGTTGAAAAGGTGGGACTATGATCTCACCGTGGTTGCATGCCAAAGTACTTGTAATTAAACGTTGTGCAAATGAAAGTTTCTTAGCCTTGACCTAAACAAATAAGTTGTATCAATTACCGGTTACGACACAAGGTCGGTCGAAATGTGTTCAATTAGTCCTATGGCTCGTTACGACTCGATTAATATAGCATGTGAGTCAAATTGTTAAGTTTCATGCAAGATATAAGTATAAACGCATGTTAGAATGATTGCATAAGTGTTTGGTTAAGTTTGACTAAAAGTCAAACTTGGTCAAAGTCAAAGTCAAAGTCAAAGTCAACGGGGTCAGGTCGGGTATCTGACAATTTTTCCGTGATGAGAAATCATATATAAGCATGTTGGCCAAGTTTCATGTTAATCGGAGTTACGAGTAAGCGGGAACGAAATTGTGAAAAACACAAAAAAAATGGGACATAATTATTCTCGCTATAGTGAGATTTTGTGTACACCAGGGCTCGCTATAGCGAGGCCCCTGGTTTCAGGTACTGTTGCTGAATTTTTAAGTGCACGAACCAAGCTTCTTTCAAACACAACTAATGAACCGTAAACATTCAAAACACGTATCTTATATTGTTGGAAAGGTAATTTAACGAGGAATACAACTAAATACATTTCATTAAAACAAAAACATCATTTACAATAACCGAAATCTCGCCGAATGATCATTATTTAACGTTTCAAGCTCAAAAATGCAAATGGTGATTCGGGAATCCAATTTACACATACGATATGCCGTTTCAAAGGTAATTAAACATACATTGCAACTAAAGACTTATCAACAACATCAACAAGCATTCAATGCATCAAAAGTTCGTTTTAAGTCTATCAAACTCAAACCAAAAATCATAAAATCAACAATCATGCTAACGAAGTTTTTCTAAATCAACCTACATACCAAAACGAAGCTAATGATGCTAGTAACACATTTAATACATGAGCTTTAACATTTAAACAACATTTACTCAACCAAAATCAAGGATTAAACTAACACATTTCAAGTGTTCATGCTAGTTACTCAAAACATCAAGAACAAGTAAACAAATCACATATTCATGTTATAAACGAGCCATAGACACTAACTAACACTATTTCAAGTCTATAAAACGAATTTAGAGAAATTTGAGTTTTAGAAAAACCTTACTCCAAGTTATGAAATTGGTATCTATGTGTAGAGGATGATGAGGGTATTCCAAAAGTATAATTTATTGGAGTTGAGGCTTGCTAGATCTTGAGTAGATGATGATTCTTTGATGAAAATGAAAATGATGCAAAAGTGGAAGTAATACTTGAAAGAAAATGGAAAAGAAAAAGAAAATGGAATGAGTGGTGGGGAGGAGGGTTTGACCCTTTGACCTAGTTGCCACTTTGGTCCTCTGGAAACCTTAGTCCCTTGAGTTTGAAAGCAGGTGCGTGAATTAACCAAACGAATTAATTTAAATACGCGAGAGTAAACAGGAGATGTTATAATCGAATAACGGAATATTAAGAACGTTAGTTAACGAAAGATACGAATTTAGATAATGAAAGATATTATCTAAAAAAAAAAGACGGGCGTTAAAATGAATTAACGGAAAAATGTGGGATGTTACATTAGCTACACCTTAAAAGAAATTTCGTCCCGAAATTTAGCTGGAAGTAATAGTTGTTTTTTCTTCATCGAGATCTTGTGTTGCCAATTCTACGAATAAGTGAGGGTACTTCCTTGGGCATTTCAACGAACTTCAAAAATCGGGGTTTTACTTTGTTTTAGCGTTTTGACGGAGTTGTCCACAATTTCGACCGGTTCTTTCACGAAATGAAGTTTGTCATCAATAGTAAGCTCTTCGAAAGGGACGACGACATCGGGTTCGGCAAGGCACTTCTTCAAGTTTGATACATGGAAAGTAGGGTGAACGGAGTTCAATTGAGTCGGGAGATCCAAACGGTAAGCAACGGGTCCAATACGCTCCAAGATTTCAAAAGGACCAAAATATCGCGGATTTAGCGTTCTACGTTTTCCGAAACGGATTACACCTTTTTGAGGTGCGATTTTTAATATTACGCAGTCACCCACTAGGAATTCGAGTGGTTTATGTCTAACATCGGTATAACTCTTTTGGCGACTACGGCCGTCTTGAACCTTTCTTGGATTTGAACGATCTTAACGGTTACTTCATGAATGAGTTCGGGTCCGGCGATTTGCTTGTCACCTACTTCGGCCCAACAAATAAGAGAACGACATTTGCGGCCATAAAAAGCTTCGAAAAGGTGTGACATTAATACTCGTGTGATAGCTATCGTTGTAAGAGAATTCAGCTAAAGGCAAATACTTTTCCCAAGTAAATTTGAAATCGATAACACAAACTCGTATTGTGGTGTCCGAGGTTTGAATCGTACGTCTGTTTTGTTCGTCGGTTTGTGGATGATACGCGGTACTCATGAATAATCTGGTTCCCAAAGCTTCTTGTAATGCACTCGAAAATCTAGAAGTGAAACGAGCATCTCGATCCGAAATAAACGACAATGGCATACCGTGTCGAGATAGAATTTCCTATAATGTATAGTTGTACAAGTCTTTCCCATCTTGTCGATTTCTGAAAAATGTTTGTTAGAACAAGTTTCTTATTGGTTTCTGAAAAATGTTTGTTAGGATTATTCACCCTCGTGGTGAATACTAGTATAATGTGAAGAGTCACTCTCCCCATTGAGAATTTAGAATAAAAGGTTTCCTTATACGGAAGTACGAGTGTGATGCGAGAGAAGTTTCCGCCTCGATGTGAGCATATCAAGCATTTTGTAGTTCGTTGATAAAACTGTGCGAAAACGAGATAGTATACACGTGTAACATATGTTTTGAAGTTAAAAGAATTCATCATTTATTCCGAAGCATCAATATGGTTTGGAAATAATCAAAGGTTTGTCCTTGGTATGGTTGTTATCAATATTCTCGGAGTTTTCGGATGGCAATAAAGAAAAATGAAGTCATGTACATGGCACATGATGGTGATTAGGTTAATCGAGTCCAATCACCATCATGAGTCATTAGAACTTTGGTATGACTTACCATAATATAACTACGTTGATTGAGTGTCGTTATATTATGCTAACTCATACCTCCATTCCCACATCACTCCATAGAATCAAGTTCGTGTAATCGTGAGGATTTAAAATGAACAAAGTGTAACGACATCTCTAACGTGACTCGTATTAAATCGAAAGAATTAGTGCAACTCTGAAGATGCGTTTCCCCGAGAGAAATGTATAACTGGTTGTTCACGTCAATGCGGTTCAAGTCAAACAATAATGTTTTTATGTATGAAAAAGTAACGAATTTGGATAACGAGTAGTACGCAACTGTAGTGATAATTAGTGATGATGATACTCATCTAGAGTAGTGGCGGTAGTAACAAGAAGTGGTAGATAGTGAAGATCACCAGTGTAACATCAGTAGTGGTTAGTGATTGCCATAGTGGTGGAAACTTTACAGCGTATGAATCTTGAACTAGTATAACTAATGAAGTCGTCGTCCTCCTTACGCCTATGAATCTTAAGTTTACGTGTGTTACCAGAAAGTGGTAGAGTACGAGTTCGTATGATGAAAGTATGGTACCATTAAGAAGTTTTCCTAAGAATGATTCAAGTATAAATGCACAAGTAATCAAGTAAGTGCTATCTATAGCAAATGTAAGTCAAAATGCAATGGTTAACTATCCAGTTGTAGTCTAGATTCACTAATGCGTTCTAACGACTCTGTCAGACACACTAATGCATATCCTAGTTCCCTACAACCAATGCTCTGATACCATCTGTAACGACCCGGCAAAATCATCATTGACGGCATCGTTAACTTAGGACCCGTTACGTGGTCATAGTCCCTATATGAGACGCATTTGACCAAAATTATGTCGCATTCATTTGAAACGTGTAACACTTGCAAAGTTTAGTTACCAAACAGTTCGACAAAGAGTTTAAGTTTACAAAAGTTATAAAGTATAAATGAAATAACTTGCGACATAATATAAGTTGAAAATCACGAATGCTATCAATAGCGTATGCATGTAAATATTAAGTTTGAATTCCAAAGGTGCTATCACTAGCGTACGCATGTATGCTTGACCCCAAGCAAGTAATCAAAGTGTGCGGAAGCATGTATCAAGTAGCCAAGTATGGACATGAGAAAATATATAGAAAACTGTCAATGAAAAACGTTGGTGAAATCATAGGTGTATTTGTAAATGTATGTTTTTGAACCCAAGATTTTGTATATCCATATCGTTGATTATCTAAATCGTTTTCATTCCAAAGTTGTTATTCGTTTGTGGAGCACCCAATTATCAAGACTTAACTGTTCACGTACCCCGTCATTATAGTGTTAGAACCTACACTATATACTCAAAAATATATTTCATCCGCTAACGGTAGCGAACCGTCCGAATGAGGGCTTGTCAAGCCCATGTGATCACTTAACATAAGTTCACGTTTACACCCTGCAAGTGTAACTAATGATAATTGAATTGAGGCCTTTTTGTTCTAACTCACACTTGGAATGTTTGTTTTCGTACTTGCGTTCAAAGCATAAAAGTATGATACGTATATGTTTCTCATCCCATAGTTTAAAGAGTAAAAGTTGTTGAAAAGGTGGGACTATGATCTCACTGTGGTTGCATGCCAAAGTACTTGTAATTAAACGTTGTGCATATGAAAGTTGCTTAGCCTTGACCTAAACAAATAAGTTGTATCAATTACCGGTTACGACACAAGGTCGGTCGAAATGTGTTCAATTAGTCCTATGGCTCGTTACGACTCCATTAATATAGCATGTGAGTCAAATTGTTAAGTTTCATGCAAGATATAAGTATAAACGCATGTTAGAAGGATTGCATAAGTGTTTGGTTAAGTTTGACTAAAATCAAACTTGGTCAAAGTCAAAGTCAAAGTCAAAGTCAAACTTTTTCGGAGTTGCGAGTAAGCGGGAACGAAATTGTGAAAAACACAAAAAAAATGGGACAGAATTATTCTCGCTATAGCGAGATTTTGTGCACACCAGGGCTCGCTATAGCGAGGCCCCTGGTTTCAGGTGCTGTTGCTGCATTTTCAAGTGCACGAACCAAGCTTCTTTCAAACACAACTAATGAACCGCAAACATTCAAAATACGTATGTTATATCGTTGGAAAGGTAATTTAACGAGGAATATAACTAAAAACATCATTTACAATAACCTAAATCTCTCTGAATGATCATTATATAATATTTCAAGCTCAAAAATGCAAATGGTGATTCGGGAATCCAATTTACACATACGATATGCCGTTTCGAAGGTAATTAAACATACATTGCAACTAAATACTTATCAACAACATCAACAAGCATTCAATGCATCAAAAGTTCGTCTTAAGTCTATCAAACCCTAACCAAAAATCATAAAATCAACAATCATGCTAACGAAGTTTTTCTAAATCAACCTACATACCAAAACGAAGCTAATGATTCTAGTAACACATTTAATACACGAGCTTTAACATTTAAACAACATTTACTCATCCAAAATCAAGGATTAAACTAACCCATTTCAAGTGTTCATGCTAGTTACTCAAAACATCAAGAACAAACAAACAAATCACATATTCAGGTTATAAACGAGCCATAGACACTAACTAACACTATTTCAAGTCTATAAAATGAATTTAGAGAAATTTGAGTTTTAGAAAAACCTTACTCCAAGTTATGAAATTGGTATCTATGTGTAGAGGATGATGAGGGGATTCCAAAAGTACAATTTGTTTGAGTTGAGGCTTGCTAGATCTTGAGTAGATGATGATTCTTTGATGAAAATGAAAATGATGCAAAAGTGAAAGTAATACTTGAAAGAAAATGGAAAAGAAAAAGAAAATGGAATGAGTGTGGGGAGGAGGGTTTGACCCTTTGACCTAGTTGCAACTTTAGTCCTTTGGCAACCTTAGTCTCTTGAGTTTGAAAGCGGGTGCGTGAATTAACCAAACGAATTAATTTAAATACGCGAGAGTAAACGGGAGATGTTATAATCGAATAACGGAATATTAAGAACATTAGTTAACGAAAGATACGAATTTAGATAATGAAAGATATTATCTAAAAAAAAGACGGGCGTTAAAATGAATTAACGGAAAAATGTGGGATGTTACACCATTGCCCTATTGTTTTGAAGGATACGAATGACGACTTCGGGTCGAAACCTACTAGAATGTTCAATAATTGGTTTGAGGATGAAAAACTTGATGACTTGATAAAATATGCGTGGAAAGTTACCATTCGTAATCCAAGGGTCGATTGTATATTTCGTGATAAGCTAAAGAACGTTAAAATGGTGTTGAAAGAAAAGTGTAATCCTCAATACAATTCTCTAAATGCCGAAATTGACTCACTTCACAAAGAAATTTCTGATTGGGAAAACATCATTGGTACTCGTGATCTTACGGACGCTGAAATTACCTCTTGGTTAGATTCGAAAAAAGTGGTTTCAAAAGGTTAAGGAGAAAGCCGATATATTGAAAAAAAAGCTAGGATCAAATGGGTAACGGACGGGGTTGAAAATAGTAAATTCTTTCATTCATGTATTATAAGAAGGCAAAATAAAAAACAACATAAGGGGTGTCAATTTGAACGGTTTATGGATCGAGAACCCGGATGATATTAAAATGGCGGCCTTTGCATACTTCAAAAATCGTTTTAGTGAAAACATCTCTCGCACCTTCAAAATACATAGTCCTTTGAGCAACCGACTATGTGCTGATGAGGCGTCGAGCCTTGAAATTCCTTTCACACTCTCTGAAATTCATGATGCCATATTAGACTGTGGTGGCGAAAAGGCCTCGCGGGTTTAACATGAAATTTTTTTCAAAATATTGGGACGTTGTCAAAGAAGACCTTCTCGCAGTTTTTACTCATTTTTGGGAGTTTGGTGAGATCTCTAAAGGTTGTAATTCTTCTTTTGTTGCATTAATTCCGAAAAAGAATGACCTTCAAGGCTTTGGTGATTATCGTCCAATCGGTTTAATCGGGAGCCTTTATAAAATTCTATCAAAAGTTTTGACCAAAAGGCTATAAAAGGTTATATCTTCGGTCATCGGTTTCGAACAAAGTGCATATATTAAAAATCGATACATTCTTGATGGTGTGTTAATAGCGAATGAAGTTCTTCATGATATCAAAGTAACCAAAAGAAAAGGGTTCTTATTTTAAGTCGACTTTGAGAAGGCTTTTGATAGCATTAGTTGGGATTTTCTTATGGAAATTATGAAGTTAATGGGTTTCGGTCATAGATGGAGACATTGGATTTTCGCATGTATCTCATCCGCTTCCATCTCGATTTTGGTCAACGGATCTCCAATCAAAGAATTTTCCCTTCGGAAAGGCGTGAGGCAAGGGGATCCCCTTTCGCCTTACCTTTTTATCATGGTTGCTGAAGGTTTGAACCACCTTACTAAATCAGCCGCTTCTCATAACCATTTTTCTGGGATCCCAATCGGGCAGGGGGATTTACGTGTCATGCACTTGCAATATGCGGATGACATTTTATTTTTTGGGGAATGGAATAGACGTAACGTACAAAATCTTACAAAAATTCTTAAATGTTTTGAATCGACATCGGGTTTAAAAATTAACTTTCACAAAAGCTGTGTCTATGGAATTGGGGTCTCAAAAGTAGAAATGGAAAATATGGTGGCCTCACTTGGGTGCGTAGCAGGTACACTCCCTATTACCTACCTTGGGCTTCCTCTCGGGTCGTCAATGAAACTTTCGAAGTCATGGGATCCGGTTAAGAAAAATTTGGCAAAAGGCTGGCGGATTGGAAAGCTAGATCCCTCTCATATAGTGGTAGACTTACATTAATTAAATTGGTATTATCTAGTCTACCTCTTTATTTCTTTTCGCTTTACATATCCCCGTCGTATGTAATTGAAAAACTTGAGGGTTTGAGACGTCGTTTTTTTGGGGCGGGTCCTCTGAGGTCTCAAAAATGGCATGGATTAAATGGGATACTTGTCTTAAACCTCGAGAATTTGGTGGGTTAGACATTGCCCCTCTTGCTTTTAAAAATCGTGCCCTACTTGCAAAATGGTGGTGGCGTTTTAAACATGAAAATGATTCTCTTTGGGTGTCTATTATTAAAAATATTTACGGGGAGGACGGGAGGTTTTAGTACTTCATTTTATATCCCTTCCTTACGAGCTTCTGCTACATGGGCGGGTATCCTTAAGGTGGGTAAAAATATCTCCAATACTAACTCTGCTTTTGCTAACTCTTTCAAAAAAAGATTTTTTGATGGGTCTAAAACACGCTTTTGGGAGGATTTTTGGATTGGGGACACGACTCTTAAGAACAAATTTAATAGACTTTATAGACTTGACACAAATAATGTTGCCACTATTCTTGACTGGGCTCGATGGGTGGGTAGGGATTTTCATGCGACTTGGTGTTGGTCCCGCAATATCGGGGAGATTGGTCAGGGACCTCACCACCCTTACTAATCTTTTATCGAGTTTTATCCCTTGTAGCACAGGTCGAGAAGAATGGTCATGGTCTTGGAGTAACGATGGCTCGTTTTCGGTTCACAAGCTTACGGATATTCTGGTTCAGAGTAGCCCCGACATTGCCGCTGGGAGCTTAAAGTCAATCCATAACAATCTGGTCCCCCTCAAAGTCGAATTATTTATTTGGCGCACTCGACACAAAAGGTTACCTACTAGAGTTGAACTTGACAAGCGAGGTATAGATTTGGGTACTGTTCGTTGTCCGATTTTCTGTAGTGACCCGACCTAATCCACCTGGATGAAATCTTTAACAGATGGTCCCATTGCGAGGTTCTGACCTCTATATGCCATGAACGACTCCATGTAATATCTTTAAAATGAGCAAATGCACAGTGGAAGATTTCTTTAATACCTGAGAATAAACATGTTTTAAAAGTGTCAACCAAAAGGTTGGTGAGTTCATAGGTTTATCATAAACAATAAAATTCATCATTTTTGATAGACCACAAGATTTAAATACACTACACCTATCTCGTGTACAAAACCATTTTTCATAATGCTTGGCAGAGTATGTTCGTATCCTTTTCTCCCCCGTAGGTTGCCTAGCGATTTTTAATAACCGTACACATATCTCGTGTATAAAATATAATACACATAACCTGTGTATAAAAATCATTCTCTCGATACATAACATTCAATTTGATTTCATTGCTCAACATGGTAACCGACCTTAACATATAATGCGCATCAATAATATCCCCAAAAAAGAACATCTCGTCTGTATAATATATAAACTTCGAAGTACTAAACACCACGCCCACTAGCTCTTCCGTCTAGTGAACATTCTGGGTGGGGGTGTTAAACCCGGTAGCTACCTTTAGGATTCGCGTGAATTAGGGCCATACCCGTTTCTAATTCTTAGGTTACTAAGCAATAATAATCAGGGGAAAATATTCACAACAATTAGTGGCAATTACCACGTCCAACTAATTCAATAATAATCCACAGAACTTCTGTCTGCATAATAATTCATTCGAGGAATGTTTTACTTGTGTCTATCTCGTCAAACATTTATAAAAGCATTTCATGTACCCTCAGTTTCAAAATATATTTCAAAAGCATTTAATAAAGCAGTTGTAAAAATAGCGCATGTATTCTCAGTCCCAAAAATGTAAAGAGTAAAAGGGAATCAAATGAACTCACAATACGATATTTTGTAGTAAAAATATGCATACGACGGAACTGAACAATGCAAGGTTGGCCTCGGATTCACGAACCTATACCAGTTATATATATTAAAACACATAATAACAATTAACAAGTTTATATTAATATTATTAATATACTTCATATATTCATAATCTATATGTTATTTAGATAAATAAATTAATAATTAATATTTATATATAACAGATTCCTATTAAAGTATTTTAATTAGGATATAATATATGTTATTATATATAAATGCTTAAAATGTATTAGAATTAATATTTATATATATATGATTTAACTTAAAAATATATTTATATATTATTTGTAACATAATTATATTAACATTTTATTAGAACAAAATAGTACCTAATATTAATATAGATGTAAAAATATATTTTTATATAAATGACTTTTAGTTTGTAAAGATTATAATAATTATGATAATAATGTTAATAATAATACCAATACTTATTTTAATGACAATAATAATAATAATAATAATGATAATAATAATAATAATAATAATAATAATAATAATAATAATAATAATAATAATAATAATAATAATAATAATGGTAATAGTAGAACTACCTCAAAGGAGTAGCCCTTAAAAATAATGCCCAAGTCTGCGTTTGAACCCGCGACGTCCCGCTAACCCTGATAACAACCTAAACCATTCCTCCGTTTTTTTTCTGTTATAAACCCAGATTAAATACTATATAACTCGTTTATCTATCTGTCCTTCTTCTTAATAAATTGACCAGAGTAATAACAACTCTAATCTCATCATAATTATCGTGATTATTATCTACCTCATCATAATCTTAACATCATTTAACATCACCAAGCATCATCATCATCGATTATCATAACCGATTCATCACATCGCCATCATCTTATCATCTAATCATCATTAGAGAATCATTATGATCATCTTAATAATCATACGGTGTTACATAAAATCATAACCTTCTCATTATTACTCTTCTTCACATCTCGCTATCATCATTCGAATAATCATCATCATTTAAGTTTTCATTCCTAGTATCAAGCTCACTTATTGTTATAAAATAAGAATAGACGAGTTGCAACAATCCATCAATTGAATTCGGCCCTTATATGCTTCGGTCCAACAACAGCCCAAACAAGCAGTCCACTAATCTCGTTAACAATACTAATCAAAGAATAAAACTTCTTTTCATGCTCCTAAGTTTCTACAGATTTAAAAACACAGCAACTAGTTGAATTCATTATGAGGTTTCGGTCCTACCAAGCAATAATACATGCAAAAGTCGCCTAGTATTATCACCAAATGCTTTGGCCAAATCAAAAAGGAATACGTGGCCCAAATTAATCAACAAAATCTGTTTCTATACGCATTTAATAATCAAGTGGATTGTTTGTTTGGGACTTTCGGCCAAAAGAGAAATGGCAACCTTTTAATAATGATAACATCACTATCATCTTACCATATTATATAATTGATCATGCCATATCAATAAACCGAAAGGAAACAAAGTTTTTAGGTGGATCTTGGTTTGGTTGTGTTTATGTTTTGGTGTTATTCTTTTCAAAAGAGTAACTGCAGTAGCAGTGATAACAGCAACATAGCAAACGACATAGGTTTCATAGATGGTTTCACGATAGTGGTTAACAAGAGAGAGAGAGAAGAAAAGAGAAGAAAGAAGGTGATGAGTTGTGGAAGAAATCAAAAGTAAAGAATTATGAGTAGGTTCCAATAATTAGGGTGGTGGTTTCGAGTAGTAGTGAAAGAAAAAAAATATACCTAAAGGCTAGGTGGAGGTTGGCGATGTGATGACCCATCCTAATCCATCTGGATGAAGTCTTCAACAGCTGGTCCCATTGCGAGGTTCTGACATCTATATACCATGAACGACTCCATGTAATATGAGCAAATTCACAGCGGAAGATTTCTTTCATACCTGAGAATAAACATGCTTTCAAGTGTCAACCAAAAGGTTGGTGAGTTCATAAGTTTATCATAAAACAATAAAATTCATCATTTTGATAGACCACAAGATTTAAATCCTGCATGGTACAAATGGGCCCGAATCCTATACCCACCTGTAATGTACATGCGATATCTTTTAAATACAGTACACCTTTCTCGTGTACGAAATCATGTTTCATAAATCTTAGTAACCGTACACATATCTCGTGCACAAAAATAACATACACATAACCTGTGTATAAAATCATTCTCTCGATATATAACATTCATATCAATTGGTGGCAATTATCATGTCCACATAATTCAATGGTGGCAATTATCATGTCCACATAATTCAATGGTCGCAATTATCATGTCCACATAATTCAATGGTGGCAATTATCATGTCCACATAATTCAACAATAATCCGCAGAACTTCTGTCTGCATAATAATTCATTCGAGGAATGTTTTACTTGTGTCTATCTCGTCAAACATTTATAAAAGCATTTCACGTATTCACAGTTCAAAATATATTTCAAAAGCATTTAATAAAGCAGTTGTAAAAACGACGCATGTGTTCTCACTTAATGTATTTTGTAGTAAAAATACATATGACTATATTGAACAATGCAGGGTTGGCCTCAGATTCACGAACCTATAACAAGTATATATATTAACACACATACATAATGGTATTCAACCCAGTTTATATATATTAATTACATAATATGTTACTTATTTAATTCAGTATGTATTTATTATTTCAAAAGTTATATATATCTATATATTTTATTTTTATATTAAAATAGTAATTTAGACATACTTATGATATACGTCATAATTACATTTTTATACATGTATCTTTTCTTTGTTAAAATAATAATTTATTAAAATAATAATTATGATTATACTAAAGTAATGATAATAAAATAATGATATTTATAATAATAATAATAATAATAATAATAATAATAATAATAATAATAATAATAATAAGGTAAAGATAATAGTAATAATAACATTAATAATAATAATACTAACTCTATTTTATACCTTAAATTCGTACTGGCTTAGACCAACAAGAGTCCAATTTGATAAGAATCCCTAAGTTCCAAGTTAAAAGCCCAATTCAGTTAACTAACCTAATTTTCTTTAAGTTTATAACCGAGCTTTTTATTCAATCGAATTGATTGCAGATGTTCAGTAGGTGCTCCGGCTTCTATGGTGACTCGATCAAGCGATTAACAGCAGTATTCAAAACGGTTCTTGAGGTTCAAAGGTAATGATTTATGATAGCTTATCAGTTTGAATTAATTAAACTGTTTGAGGTATTGTGGTTAATCAATCGATAGGTTGTTCGATTTGGCTTTATATAAAGTAACAGTTGATGATTAAATGAAAAAAAATTCAACGGAGCACGCCTAATTGTTTTGCTGAAGTGAAGTTGATTGAAATATCAATCAAGGAGTTCAATCGACCAAGAACAGAAGCAGGTAGTTTTTCCTGGGTTTTAGAAATTAAATTCGAAATTTGATGTGTTGCAGATGTTGGAATCAACACAAACTCTTCTGTAATTCATGTATTAAATGCTCGTACAGCAGTTTGATCATTTGAAATTTAATAATTCGATCCAATTTGATCAATGTAGTTTTAGTTGACTTTTTCTTCCTATGCTTTGACTTCAAAATTCGTAATCAAATTGAGGAATTAGAAACTAATATATTGCAGATAGCTTAAGCAGATAATTCCAATCTCGTCTGCATTTTTAGATTTTTGATTATTGGTTTGATATTGAGCTATCGACAAAGGCTTGTTGTGAGCAGAGGAAGAGGAACACGAGTTGTTTTCTCAGTTTTTGTTTTAATACAGCAATTAATTAATGGCAGTTATTTATAGAGTGTAATAACAATGATAATAGAAATCGAATAATTGTGCAGTGGTCATGAGATGATTGATTGTGTTTTGTAGTGATAATGGAGGCCGATGGTATATTTTCAGCAGACAAAGATGAGAAAGAAAATATATCTGATAAAGATATGTAACAAACTCGCGTAATTATTTACCTTTATAGTTTATATTTATTTAATATTAAAAATTAATAAATATATTAATAATAATAATAATTTTAATATTAATAATAACAAAAATAATAATAATAACAAGGATGATAATAATTTTAATCGAAAATGATAAGTTTAATAATATTTAATAATAATGATAATATAATAACTATATCTTTACTTGTTGAAAAAACCATGAGTGTTACAATCGTTTACTAAATGAATTCAAAACTACGTATATATATATATATATATATATATATATATATATATATATATATATATATATATATATATATATATATATATATATATATATATATATTAACCACCAACCCTATGAAAATAACTACCATCAACTATTAAATTGTACTACCTTTTTATGCATAAGTTTACTCTTAATGACAACCCTAAGGGTTGTCATTAGAAAACTTCATATATTTAATATACTCTAATTAGATATTATGATATATCTTAAATAATAATTATAATATCATATTTTATTTTATTTTACATAATAAATTTTAATAATTGAATCATCTAATATTTCAAATTATATGTCAAATTATATAATCAAATAATTAAATATATGTATCTATTTTCTAAGTTATCTATATTCCATAATTTCACTTTCATGATAAATAATATGAAAATTAAATTGTTATCTTAACAAGAGTCACGAGTGAAATATAGTAAAGCATGTATTGGAATTCAAACAAGAATTTCCACTAACTTTTGTCTAACTCACATTAAGTGACACTTTGTTCTCACTTGTAAATTACTTTTACCAATTTCCGAATATCGTTAAAAAGAACAGATTTCTTAAATCATAGTGGACCTCTCAACAGAGACTTATAATCATACAATGTATCTGATAAATCAATCATTTGATATTATCTTCTAATTCCATTGATAAGCATATTGAAACAAATACGCTCATGTATAATATTATACATCTAATACTTTGTTAACGTTTATATATATATGTACACACACACACATATATATATACATATATGTTCATATCCAATTATATAATGGTTCGTGAATCGTTGGAATCTGGTCGAGGTTAAATGAATGTATGAACACAGTTTTAAACTTTTTGAGATTCAACTTAACAAACTTTGCTTATCGTGTCGGAAACATATAAAGATTAAAGTTTAAATTTGGTCGGAAATTTCCGGTTCGTCACAGGCGACGGGTTCAATAGAAGCAGTCCAATTCTTGTGCAGTTTTAATGGAGATGTCATTATGTTTTTATGGTGTTCATGGTGTTTATGGTTGCAGCTCGAAACAAACCGAATAAAAGTTAATAGGGTGGCGGTTGATCTTGAGAGGTAGAAGGGATCGTGGATATATATATATATATATATATATATATATATATATATATATATATATATATATATATATATATATATATATATATATATATATATATATATATATATATCTTGTGTGTACGTTACAAGTGTTCGATTTTTCAAAGCTTATATATCTATGAAAGAAGTTATATCAGAGATGACTCATCAATTGAGATCATGTAGCCCCCTTTCTTTTGTGCTTTATGAATGATACGCATATGTATATGTATGTATGTATATATATATATATAAAATAGATTAGTGTAATTAATGGTTGATATCAAACAAACATATTATTCCTATTTCTAACAGGTTTTAACTTCTTGAATTTGTCGACCATTAATCACAAAATATCAGGAAAAGCTGGCAAGTAATTGATTGGGACTTCTGACACACTGGAGACCAAAACAAAATTTGAATAAAGCTTCGATGTGGATGTGCAGGTGGTTATTAACAGTAGCAGGTAATGTGTAATTAATATAGCTGTTAGCTTTTCTATCATTGTAGTGGTATTACAGAGATTATCAATTGTTTTATAGTCAAATGGAGTGTTGACAAAATAATTCCACCAGACAGAAACAAGAAGAAGAAAAATTAAAAAGTGATTTGGATTGCTAACAGATTGTACGAATGATATAAAATTGATTTTTAGTTTATAATGAGGTTTGTTTGTAGTGAAGATATTAAATCGACAAGGATCTTGAGCAGAAGAAAAGTTCAGGAGGAAGAAAAATAAAGTTGAATATGATTGCTAACAGATTTTTGCTGAATTAGGGATTAGATTCGATTTGTAGACAGGAAACAAAAATCATTATAGTGATCGTGACATGAAACTGATCCCATTACCGAATTTGATTCTGTACTAGTATTAATTTGTATATATTAATCTAAACAAATAATTGTATTATTAATACAAAAATATTGATGTATATATTGTATCTGTATCTGTATATATATATATATATATATATATATATATATATATATATATATATTTGCTTTTATATATATCTGTATTTATATATCTATATGTATATATATGTATTTACTTATCATGATTAATCTTATTGATTAATAAATATAACTACAATAATAATAATAAAAATTTATAATAATATACTAGTAATTATAATAATATTTTTATTAATGAATATGACAATAATAATTATAACATTTATAACAATCATTTTAATAATAATAATAATAATAACACTAATATTATTAATGATAAAAATATTAGTAATAATACTACCACAATTCATATATATCAACTTCATATCTATAGATTATATCTTAATATTAATAACATTAGTATGGATATTAATATTGAAAGTATTGACAATATTTTTATAATAATTATATCTAAACTTGAAATTTTATTTTAATATATTATCATTTATTAATTATATCATATTTACTAATTATATTGAATCTTTAATATTTATTAATTATATATATTACAATGTATATAATATTACTTATGTATAGAATTCATATATATGTATATCTTCATTTTAATAGAAACTTAATTATTCTGTATATTATTTTGCACATTAAATTCTAATGATTCAATTACATTTTATTATTTCCACTACTTACATTTATATATATATATATATACATATATATATATATATATATATATATATATATATATATATATATATATATATATATACAAAGAATTGTTCGTGAATCGTCGGGAGTAGTCAAAGGGTAATTGATTACATGAATATAATTCCACAATTTTTGAGACTCAACATTACAGTCTTTGCTTATCGTGTCGAAATCATATAAAGATTAAGTTTAAATTTGATCAGAAATTTTCGGGTCGTCACAGTACCTACCCGTTAAAGAAGTTTCATCCCGAAATTTGATTGGGATGGTCATGGCTAACAATAAGAATGTTTTCATGACGAATATGAGTTGATAAAATAGGCTTTTATCATCATTGAGTAATATGGATAAAATAATTCGATTATTCGAAGCGTACGAGTGAAGCTGTCACAAAAGATTGAAATGGAGAAATAGAGATTCGTCTTAACTTTTGACGTAGTCACGGTGGATTTCCGAAATTTAAGGAATTTAAAGAAAATCTACGTAATCTAAATAAGGTTTGATTCTTCGGTAATTAAGGGAATTAGGATCCTCTATAATTAAATACGGTAATCTGCCTCGATTGTTATGCCTGATATTTTACTATAAAGGTTTGATTCTCAGTTTTTGTTTTAATACAGCAATTAATTAATGGCAGTTATTTATAGAGTGTAATAACAATGATAATAGAAATCGAATAATTGTGCAGTGGTCATGAGATGATTGATTGTGTTTTGTAGTGATAATGGAGGTCGATGGTATATTTTCAGCAGACAAAGATGAGAAAGAAAATATATATGATAAAGATATGTAACAAACTCGCGTAATTATTTACCTTTATAGCTTATATTTATTTAATATTAATAATTAATAAATATATTAATAATAATAATAATTTTAATATTAATAATAACAAAAATAATAATAATAACAAGGATGATAATAATTTTAATCAAAAATGATAAGTTTAATAATATTTAAAAATAATGATAATATAATAACTATATCTTTACTTGTTGAAATAACCATGAGTGTTACAATCGTTTACTAAATGAATTCGAAACTACATATATATATATATACATATATATATATATACATATATATATATATATATATATATATATATATATATATATATATATATATATATATATATATATATATATATATATATATATATATATATATATATATTAACCACCAACCCCATGAAAATAACTACCATCAACTATCAAATTGTACTACCTCTTTATGCATAAGTTTACTCTTAATGACAACTCTAAGGGTTGTCATTAGAAAACTTCATATATTTAATATACTGTAATTAGATATTATGATATATCTTAAATAATAATTATAATATCATATTTTTATTTTATTTTACATAATAAATTCTAATAAATGAATCATCTAATATTTCAAATTATATAATCATATAATTAAATATATGTATCTATTTTCTAAGTTATCTATATTCCATAATTTCACTTTCATGATAAATAATATGAAAATTAAATTGTTATCTTAACAAAAGTCACGAGTGAAATATAGTAAAGCATGTATTGGAATTCAAACAAGAATTTCCACTAACTTTTGTCTAACTCACATTAAGTGACACTTTGTTCTCACTTGTAAATTACTTTTACCAATTTTCGAATATCGTTAAAAAGAACAGATTTCTTAAATCATAGTGGACCTCTCAACAGAGACTTATAATCATACAATGTATCTGATAAATCAATTATTTGATATTATCTTCTAATTCCATCGATAAGCATATTGAAACAAATACGCTCATGTATAATATTATACATCTAATACTTTGTTAACGTTTATATATATATATGTACACACACACACACACACACACACACACACACACACATATATATATATATATATATATATATATATATATATATATACATACATATATGTTCATATCCAATTATATAATGGTTCGTGAATCGTTGGAATCTGGTCGAGGTTAAATGAATGTATGAACACAGTTTTAAACTTTTTGAGATTCAACTTAACAAACTTTGCTTATCGTGTCGGAAACATATAAAGATTAAAGTTTAAATTTGGTCGGAAATTTCCGAGTCGTTACAGTACCTACCCGTTAAAGAAATTTCGTCCCGAAATTTGAGTGAGGTTGTCATGTCTAACAATAAAAATGTTTTCATGACGAATATGAGTTGATAACTAGAGTTTTATCATTATTGATTAATATAGATAAAACGATTTGATTATTCTATATATATATATATATATATATATATACATACATATATGTTCATATCCAATTATATAATGGTTTGTGAATCGTTGGAATCTGGTCGAGGTTAAATGAATGTATGAACACAGTTTTAAACTTTTTGAGAGTCAACTTAACAAACTTTACTTATCGTGTCGGAAACATATAAAGATTAAAGTTTAAATTTGGTCGGAAATTTCCGGGTCGTCACAGTACCTACCCGTTAAAGAAATTTCGTCCCGAAATTTGAGTGAGGTTGTCATGTCTAACAATAAAAATGTTTTCATGACGAATATGAGTTGATAACTAGAGTTTTATCATTATTGATTAATATAGATAAAACGATTTGATTATTCTAAGAGTATAAGTGAAATTATCATAAAAGGTTGAAATGAAAAAATAGAGATTCGTCTTAACTTTTTGACATTGTCTCGGTTGAATTCCGGAATTCAAGGGATTTAAATAAAATCTTCGAAATCTAAAAGATTTGATTCTTCGGCGAATAAGGAAATTAAGATCTCTATAATTAAGTACGATGATCTGCCTCGATTACTCTGTCTGATATTTCCATTATAAATTAAACTTTTTCCGTTCCATAACTTTTACCACTCCTATACCTAATTCCCAAATTCAAAAGATTGTGAAAATGCTTAATCCATTTCTGATTCTTGTCATTATCCTGACTATCGTAACAATCATTCTCCTTTTCCAACTACCACTGGAGTAATCTGTTTTCTTCTACTTCGCCCTTGGGGTTATAATGTTTTTAATTCTCCCGTGTCTTTATGTTACAATAAACATTGATATACACGGTTTGTAATTTATGTGTTGTTATCGGCCTTATATATTCCCTTATACTTCGAAGTCCTTGCTTCTGTTTTCTATAATCATTGTCATCCCCAGTTAATACTCCCCCCTATTTGCTGCGATTTATACTCCAAATTTTCTATTTCGGAGCTTTGTCCCTTCGTTTCTTCTTCTTGCGATTGGGCATCTCTTGTAACGGTCCAGAATTCGTAGATATAAGTTTCAGAATGAACATTGTTAATATCCTAAGAAAGAAATGGTAATAGCACAATTTGACTTGTCAAATTACCAGAATTCAATAGATAAGATAGAACTATCAGGAAGATATATTCTTGATATGTTTGGAGATTAGGTAGAATGTAAGAGTCGTGTAACATGACACATGATGACGTTATGGTCTGTGAATCATCACGTTTTATCAGAAACTCAGCATGACTTACTGTAATATAATCACGTTGATCAAGTGTCATTATATTATACTAACTCATGCATCAGTTCCCAACATTACTTCAATAACATTCATATTTTAAGCTCGAAAGTTTACAGAATATAGAAACTAACAGTTTCTATATGATGTAACACTGATAGCACGAAGAGATTAATGATTTCAGATAAGAATAGTTATAAAAACATCTTCAGAAATATGGAGGATATTTATAATGAAAGATACGATGATATCTTGGAAATTCTAATATCGAAGGATGGTGAAGAAAATTTGTCCGCAAGAGTTTGGAGTCAGCAGCAAGGTATTCGCTAAAGATTTCATCAGAAACAGAATCATCAGGATTCTTAATGTACAAGTTTAGTCCTTGTGATTTGTTCAGAGACTCCTTCGTAGTTTGCTCAATCAGTTTTTCAGTTTCCAACTTTTTCTGAGCTTTGCCAACATACAATTCTTTATCATCAACTTTTGGCTGTTGAGGTCGTTTACGGTTATCTACAGTTTCTGCTGCTTCATTCAGCTTTTTCAAAGTTCAATGTATTAATTCGTAGGCTGGGTGCTTTTCAAAATTTCAGAATGGAAGATCATAGTTCTAAGAGATAAATGTTATATGGATACATATAACTGTTGATGTGGAAACGTTGCGAGACTCACAATACAGATTTGCTGATTCCCGGTAATTGGTATGACAGTTCTTGTTACAAGATGTGGATGAGTATATAATAAGGTTTTAATGAACAAATATAATGGTTCTTCGGAGAGACTTAAGCCAATGCGTAATGAAGTTGCTGATAAATTTACTGCTAATGTAGTGGAATATAAACGGTTCTTCGATATTGATGATGAAGGGGAAAATGTATATATCAAAGTTTAAAATAAGACTTATTCGAATGAAAGGTCGATATTGACCTGCTGGAGCTGTGTCAAAATTGGCTAATTTGGAAAGGGATTGCAAAGTTATTTTCGGTAATAGTAACGCTAAAGGAATTAGCACAGCTACGCGTTAAACGTTTACTCAGTTTCTGAGAGTTTTTCAGGTGCAATACTATATGCATAAATCTTTCCTTCCGTAGATGAAGTGCGGTTGGTTCATCCTCTCGATTGAGGTGTTTTCAAGAATCATGAAAGGTTTGAACGCGGATTGTAATCGTCAAGATACAAATGAGGTTTAAGATGAAATTAAGTGGCAGACTTGAAGAATTGTTTAGTTTCATATGTTATAATCAATATTTTAATTCATTTTAATTGTCCAATGTTTGTAGTCCTCAGTTGATGGTCCACAATTAGCAGTTCAATAGTTCATATATAGTTTAATATGTAATATTCGAATTAATTAATACGTATCGTGACCCGTGTACATGTCTCAGACTCGATCACAACTCAAAGTATATATATTATTGTAGAATCAACCTCAACCCTGTATAGAGAACTCGATCATTACTGCATATAGAGTGTCTATGGTTATTCCAAATAATATATATATGCATCGATATGATATGTCAAAACCTTGTATACGTGTCCCGATATTTAAAGTGCGTAAAAATAAATAACAGAAATTAAAGGATGATAAATAAAGTGCGTAAAGTAAATAACAGAAATTTAATGACGATAAATAAAATTGAGAGAATGTAAATTGCGATAAATAAAATGTAATCAGTTAGCTAGGAACAATTAGCTAGGAACAGTTAGCGTGGATTCTTAACAAAATTTTCTCATGGTTAATTTGTTTATTTCTAACATATTTTTATTTTTGTCCAATGTTTTCTTCATTATGCCACTTGTTGGATTCTGATAGATCAAAATTCAAATATGAAATTGAATGAAAAGGGTTATTCTGCGGTGAACGGATATGTATATCGGTGGTTGTAAATAGGATAGTAAATGACTGTTGAATTAGATTTGAAAGAATGTACAGTGTACTTATTAATGTGAAATCTAAATATTCCTCGGGCATTACCTACCCGTTAAAATATTTTCACCATTAACAGTTTGTACGAAAGAATTTTTAATTACAATCTTTATGAAAAAATATATATACCTATATATTTTCTTCAGATGAAATCATGGATTTAATGAGCCAATATGATATTAAACTCATTTGATTTACCGTTAGAACAAGAATATATAATCTCTAAAACTTTAGAGATTACATAATCGCTATGTCGAACGAAGATAAATGATGTAGAACGTCATGTAGAACGATGATTATTCTCGAGATACAGAATGAGATGTTGAGGCATGTGATGTTGAAACTTGGGTTGTTGGTGGTACTGGTGTTGATGTTGATAGTACTATTGGTGCTGGTGATGTTGCTGAAGCTGGTAGGTTTTGCACCACGTTTTCCAAATTTATTACTCGAGCGCGGAGTTCGTCTACTTCTTATATTATTCTGAGATGATTGTCGATCGGAACGAGCGGATGAATAAGGTTTAGAATTTTAGATAGAATATAATCGTGGCAAGATATTTAGGAAATGAGGGTGAAAATGGTATTTCGGATTGGTTCGTCGGTAAGTGCTTCAGGTTCTTCATCAAGAGGGCAATTTGGTTGGTGGAAAGGATCGCCTTCTTCCCGTCTCCATCGGTTAAGTCGACTACGAACTCATCAGATGAATTGGGGATGACTGATTGGTTGATTTATTCTGGTTATACTGCTTTCGGAGTTTGAGTGGAAATCCATATCGGAATAGCTGTCGGAATAACTATCGGAATAGCTATCGGAATCTGAGGGACTCGAACTGGTTGAGGGATTCATATTGTAAGATTAAATGAAAGATTTTCAATAATAAATAGATTATAGGATGTAGTTTAGTACCCTGCAATACATAATTTACATATGCATATATAATACCAAATCTCATAAGTTACGGAGGAATCTACGGAAGCTGTCAGGCAAAGGTAACGATAACAGATACGCTAAGATATGAATTTATCTATACACTGTCTATGAAATAGGTGCAGTAAGACGTGTCTAGACTTTAAGGATGATAAGCAATTAATTATAGACACTAAATGATAAGAAAAACTTTTGACATGTGATATTGCTCAAAATAGATATATCATTAGTCGCAATATCAAGTCTTTTTCATTGTTTTTCCATTTGTATTTGTATAGTCTCCTTGTATAATTCATTGTATTGTAGTTAACTTTAGAATCATTGTGTAACTGAAGAAATATGGAAGATATTAAGAAATATGGAAGAAGTATGGAAGATATTTGCAAGAGAAATCGAAAAGTAACTTCCAGCACAATGGGACGCCGTTCAGGGCTTCGGGACGCCGTCCAGCCCTTTTAACCGGGACGCCGTCTAGAGTTTTGGGACGTCGTCCTGAACTTTAAACTGGGACGCCGTCTGGGAAAATGGGACGCCGTCTTGCTCCATGAAACGGGACGCCGTCCATCCTTTTAGGACGCCGTCCCGTAGTAGGTTTCAGCCGACTTTTGTGCTTTTTACCTACTTTCTCCACTTTAAAACCTCATTATTGAAGATCAGTTAAAAGGGGGACGAACCAGGGAGTACAGAAACAGAATTTTCAGAAGCTTAGGTGACGATTCAAGGTGATCCTTGGAGTAATCCAGGATCACCTAATCCATCATTCCAATCCAAATTCAAGAATCATCAGGATCATCATCCAAGATTGCTTCAAGAGGTCGATTCTTTCAGTTCAATGAATTCTATCTTTATTTCCAGTTTGTTATTGTCTTTAAATATGATTGTTAGCTAGCTCTTTTATGCTTGTCTAGATTAATAACCAAGGTGTTGAATGTAATCTTATTGATTGAATGTATTATGCGTGATAGATTAAAGCTTGAATTAAGAACCATGCTTATTGCTGTTAAAAATCATTTGTATCTAGTTAATTGATATGTTGTTGATAAAGAGAACTCTTGTTGATGTATCATATTGATTTACAATCAACTTGTCTTAGATTGATTGTTTGCTAAACCGGACCAAGGGGGTAAACTAGATTAAAACGGTTAAACAAAATAGGAATGAATTGTGTAGAGCGAACGCAAAGACAATTGTTATTCAAGTCTTTGATCTTGTTGATCAACTAGTCACAAACGAAAAGGTCTAAGTAATAGGGAACCCTCGCTTAGTAATTCTAGTTTGAGTACTCGCTAAAGAGAACTCTTGGCGGGTCGATTTAGGCGATTAGCATGCTTATAATAGTTGTTTGATTACAAATACAAGAACCATAGTGAAAAGGGAACCCTTGATCTTGTTATTGTGTTTGCGTGTTTTTCCGAGAGAACTCTTAGTAAACCTATTAGATAACTTACACACATAATTATTCAATCAGGCCTTAATATCAAAACTTACATTCAATATCGAGGGTAAAAAGTCTAGATGAGCATATTCCTTTTATTTGTTATAAAAACTATCTTTCATCTTCATAAACCTAAAATACCAAAAATTATTGTCTTTAAACTTATTCCTTTATTGATTTGCCCATCGTTAAAGGGCAACCCAATATCTTGTACTTGTGTGATTCCTTTTATTTTAGCTTAATCACAATTTAGTTCATACAATCTTAATTTGCACATATAACTGTCCTTGGAACGATACACGGATTTTACCATTATCTATACTACTACACGATCGGGTACACTGCCCGTTAGTGTGTGTAATCTTTAAAACCGGTACTTTCCATACGATAAATTCATATACCACTTTCCGCACATCAAGTTTTTGGCGCCGCTGCCGGGGACAGTTGTGTCAAGATAAGAATTGTTGACTAAGTTGTGATTATTATTTTCTTAGATTTTATCATTTTTTGTAGAATTTTTTGTTATTATTTTTCTTTCAGTGTTTAGTGTCGGTGCTTTTATTCTTTTCTTGTTTTTATCAGTTGCAGGAAAATGGTTGACCATAGGAATATGACAATGGGTGAGAGAATGAGAGTAGAACGGAGGAAACTAATCGAATTATATTTATCTCCTAGTGTTACCAACGAGGGGTACCAAAAGAAAGAAGAAGATGAAGTTGTGGTTAACATTAAAAACATGTCTATGAAAGAAAGGATGATAGCCGAAGGTTTCTGCCCGTGTTTTTATGGGTCTTGGCAATGTTGCACGAATCCGAACGTTAAACATTCGAGTCCCCTACCCACTATGCAACATGCTACCGATCATTATTCACCGTTGATTCTGTTTCCGGAAAATTCAAATGTGACAGAATCCAGTCTAGCTCCACAACTTGTAACTTCACAATCTATTTTGCAAGACGAACTGGTTGTTGAAAAATGTACTCGTTTAGATCCACTTTCTGAGCTTTTGCAGGATTTCCCGGAGTTACATTCTTACTCTTCTAGTTATATAGATGAGATTGTGTTAAAGGAGGAAAACGGTTTGCTACTCGTTCTCATGGCTAATGGTTATGAACCTACAACTGAAGAATTAAAGGAAGTGAAGCTGGAAATTGAGCCCCGCTCAATAGTTGAGATTCACAGCGGGTCCATGCTTATTCCAGAGGATGTCAAGTTGGGGAATACAATATTTAAAGACCCATTTGACCAAGATCCACCAATAAGAATAAAAGTGTTACTGAAAACCGCACTTGGAGGGGAGTCATGTGTTAACCCTCGGGTTAGGTCATCCTTTTTCGGGAAACTGAAAAAGGATTTATCACATATAATATACACCACCCGAGGTGTAAATGATTGGCTCACTATTTTGATTCGTGGAACTTTTTCCACCGACTTCACGTCTCGTCCGATAAAGTGTGGGGGACTTTAACCCCACTAGGCATTAAATTCTGGGGTCGAGTCGAGTGCATAACGCGTTAATAAAAGTGCACGAGGTTTTTCAAGGTTTTAGTGACACAAGCATTAAAATTCAGCAAGGTACCTATCAACTTTGAAATTGTGTGATGAAGATCAAGGACTGAAGGATGCGCCATCGCTCACCTATATCCCACGATCTCCGGTTTTTGAACATAGGTTTTTCGAACTTCCTTTTCACACTATTGTCCTCTCAAATTTAAATTTTACTGATTTTAAGTAATGAGGGCATTACTTAATCTTAAGTGTGGGGGGATGGTATAAATTCTCGCGGGTATTCAACTTGGCTTATTTTCGTAATTTAATGGGAAATTTTAAAATTTTTGAACTAAAAGTCTTAACGAAAGAGCCAAGTGTGGGGGATTTTACCAATCTTTTCGAATTACTATCACCAAATTTTATTAAGAAAAATGTTTAAAGTACTTTTGGCTTGAAAGTAAAAAGAATAATGTCACTAAACCTAAAGGATGTATCTAGTCCATTATTGAAGGAAGTAAAGTCTTCCGAATTCTTGTCTTACTTGATATAGCATACTTCCTAAACTATGTCATTTCATACCAATATCATATCACGATATACGGTACAGTGGGAAGGGTAAGTCTTGAACTTTCAAACCCGAAAATAAACTTGGTAGGGTAAATCCAAGTCGCTATCCAGTGCAAGACCGATTACGGTGTATAAGCTGGAGCAGGATCTGTCCCGCGCGATAGCTTAGTCTTCGCAGTTTTAACCCTTGATATTAAATGTACAAAATTGTCATGAAAGACCGATATTTATATCGCGTCAGGGGGCGCCCGGTTAAGAGTTCCATGATACTACAATCATGGGGGCGGATAGCTTGCTAATCGCCGACCGAGACTTCGGTTTTCAGTTACCCTCAACCGGAATTTGAGGTTAAAACCGGAAAACGTGTCTAGTGTAAAAACTAGCATGACATTTTCAAAATCATAAAACGTTTTCTTAAGATCCATTTTTCCCTAAGGATCCAAAATTTTCAATACTTGCAACGAAGTTCACCTCTCCCGATTAATCCAAATGTGTGCGTGTGTTTCATATATTGTGTGTATAACTCAATGAGTGTGTGTTCCAATTGTGTAACATATAGCGTGAGTTTTGTGTTCCAAAAGAACGTGTGTGTTTCGTGTGATTAGTGTGGACTTGTGTACTATATTGTGTGAGTGTGATTCCAATAAATGTGTGATCCAATAAATGTGTGTGTGTTTCATATTTTTGTTTTGTATTCGAGTGTTTAAAACAAGACTTGCTTGAGGACAAGCAAGAGATAAGTGTGGGGGATTTTGATATTGCTCAAAATAGATATATCATTAGTCGCAATATCAAGTCTTTTTCATTGTTTTTCCATTTGTATTTGTATAGTCTCCTTGTATAATTCATTGTATTGTAGTTAACTTTAGAATCATTGTGTAACTGAAGAAATATGGAAGATATTAAGAAATATGGAAGAAGTATGGAATATATTTGCAAGAGAAATCGAAACAGTAACTTCCAGCACAATGGGACGCCGTTCAGGGCTTCGGGACGCCGTCCAGCCCTTTTAACCGGGATGCCGTCTAGAGTTTTGGGACGTCGTCCTGAACTTTAAACTGGGACGCCGTCTGGGAAAATGGGACGCCGTCTTGCTCCATGAAACGGGACGCCGTCCATCCTTTTAGGACGCCGTCCCGTAGTAGGTTTCAGCCGACTTTTGTGCTTTTTACCTACTTTCTCCACTTTAAAACCTCATTATTGAAGATCAGTTAAAAGGGGGACGAACCAGGGAGTACAGAAACAGAATTTTCAGAAGATTAGGTGACGATTCAAGGTGATCCTTGGAGTAATCCAGGATCACCTAATCCATCATTCCAATCCAAATTCAAGAATCATCAGGATCATCATCCAAGATTGCTTCAAGAGGTCGATTCTTTCAGTTCAATGAATTCTATCTTTATTTCCAGTTTGTTATTGTCTTTAAATATGATTGTTAGCTAGCTCTTTTATGCTTGTCTAGATTAATAACCAAGGTGTTGAATGTAATCTTATTGATTGAATGTATTATGCGTGATAGATTAAAGCTTGAATTAAGAACCATGCTTATTGCTGTTAAAAATCATTTGTATCTAGTTAATTGATATGTTGTTGATAAAGAGAACTCTTGTTGATGTATCATATTGATTTACAATCAACTTGTCTTAGATTGATTGTTTGCTAAACCGGACCAAGGGGGTAAACTAGATTAAAACGGTTAAACAAAATAGGAATGAATTGTGTAGAGCGAACGCAAAGACAATTGTTATTCAAGTCTTTGATCTTGTTGATCAACTAGTCACAAACGAAAAGGTATAAGTAATAGGGAACCCTCGCTTAGTAATTCTAGTTTGAGTACTCGCTAAAGAGAACTCTTGGCGGGTCGATTTAGGCGATTAGCATGCTTATAATAGTTGTTTGATTACAAATACAAGAACCATAGTGAAAAGGGAACCCTTGATCTTGTTATTGTGTTTGCGTGTTTTTCCGAGAGAACTCTTAGTAAACCTATTAGATAACTTACACACATAATTATTCAATCAGGCCTTAATATCAAAACTTACATTCAATATCGAGGGTAAAAAGTCTAGATGAGCATATTCCTTTTATTTGTTATAAAAACTATCTTTCATCTTCATAAACCTAAAATACCAAAAATTATTGTCTTTAAACTTATTCCTTTATTGATTTTCCCATCGTTAAAGGGCAACCCAATATCTTGTACTTGTGTGATTCCTTTTATTTTAGCTTAATCACAATTTAGTTCATACAATCTTAATTTGCACATATAACTGTCCTTGGAACGATACACGGATTTTACCATTATCTATACTACTACACGATCGGGTACACTGCCCGTTAGTGTGTGTAATCTTTAAAACCGGTACTTTCCATACGATAAATTCATATACCACTTTCCGCACATCAACATGCAGACACGGTCGAAGTCCAGACCCACTAATGCATCTAAACAACTATCAGTTAGACACACTAATGCAAGACCTGGTTCCCTAAGACCACCGCTCTGATACCAACTGTGATGACCTGTCCTAATCCATCTGGACGAAGTCTTCAACAGCTGGTCCCATTGTGAGGTTCTGACCTCTATATACCATGAACGACTCCATGTAATATGAGTAAATGCACAGCAGAAGATTTCTTTCATACCTGAGAATAAACATGCTTTCAAGTGTCAACCAAAAGGTCGGTGAGTTCATAAGTTTATCATAAAACAATAAAATTCATCATTTTGATAGACCACAAGATTTAAATCCTGCATGGTACAAATAGGCCCGAATCCTATACCCACCTGTAATGTACATGCGATATCTTTTAAATACAGTACACCTTTCTCGTGTACGAAATCATCTTTCATAAATCTTAGTAACCGTACACATATCTCGTGCACAAAAATAACATACACATAACCTGTGTATAAAATCATTCTCTCGATACATAACATTCATATCAATTGGTGGCAATTATCATGTCCACATAATTCAATGGTGGCAATTATCATGTCCACATAATTCAATGGTGGCAATTATCATGTCCACATAATTCAATGGTGGCAATTATCATGTCCGCATAATTCAACAATAATCTGCAGAACTTCTGTCTGCATAATAATTCATTCGAGGAATGTTTTGCTTGTGTCTATCTCGTCAAACATTTATAAAATCATTTCATGTATTCGTAGTTCAAAATATATTTCAAAAGCATTTAATAAAGCAGTTGTAAAAACGGCGCATGTATTCTCAGTCCCAAAAATATAAAGAGTAAAAGGGAGCAAATGAAACTCACTTAATGTATTTTATAGTAATAATACATATGACTATATTGAACAATGCAGGGTTGGCCTCGAATTCACGAACCTATAACAAGTATATATATTAACACACATACATAATGGTATTCAACCCAGTTTATATATATTAATTACATAATATGTTACTTATTTAATTTAGTATGTATTTATTATTTCAAAAGTTATATATATCTATATATTTTATTTTTATATTAAAATAATAATTTAGACATACTTATGATATACGTCATAATTACATTTTTATACATGTATCTTTTCTTTGTTAAAATAATAATTTATTAAAATAATAATTATGATTATACTAAAGTAATGATAATAAAATAATGATATTTATAATAATAATAATAATAATAATAATAATAATAATAATAATAATAATAATAAGGTAAAGATAATAGTAATAATAACATTAATAATAATAATACTAACTCTATTTTATACCTTAAATTCGTACTGGCTTAGACCAACAAGAGTCCAATTTGATAAGAATCCCTAAGTTCCAAGTTAAAAGCCCAATTCAGTTAACTAACCTAATTTTCTTTAAGTTTATAACCGAGCTTTTTATTCAATCGAATTGATTGCAGATGTTCAGTAGGTGCTCCGGCTTCTATGGTGACTCGATCAAGCGATTAACAGCAGTATTCAAAACGGTTCTTGAGGTTCAAAGGTAATGATTTATGATAGCTTATCAGTTTGAATTAATTAAACTGTTTGAGGTATTGTGGTTAATCAATCGATAGGTTGTTCGATTTGGCTTTATATAAAGTAACAGTTGATGATTAAATGAAAAAAAATTCAACGGAGCACGCCTAATTGTTTTGCTGAAGTGAAGTTGATTGAAATATCAATCAAGGAGTTCAATCGACCAAGAACAGAAGCAGGTAGTTTTTCCTGGGTTTTAGAAATTAAATTCGAAATTTGATGTGTTGCAGATGTTGGAATCAACACAAACTCTTCTGTAATTCATGTATTAAATGCTCGTACAGCAGTTTGATCATTTGAAATTTAATAATTCGATCCAATTTGATCAATGTAGTTTTAGTTGACTTTTTCTTCCTATGCTTTGACTTCAAAATTCGTAATCAAATTGAGGAATTAGAAACTGATATATTGCAGATAGCTTAAGCAGATAATTCCAATCTCGTCTGCATTTTTAGATTTTTGATTATTGGTTTGATATTGAGCTATCGACAAAGGCTTGTTGTGAGCAGAGGAAGAGGAACACGAGTTGTTTTCTCAGTTTTTGTTTTAATACAGCAATTAATTAATGGCAGTTATTTATAGAGTGTAATAACAATGATAATAGAAATCGAATAATTGTGCAGTGGTCATGAGATGATTGATTGTGTTTTGTAGTGATAATGGAGGCCGATGGTATATTTTCAGCAGACAAAGATGAGAAAGAAAATATATCTGATAAAGATATGTAACAAACTCGCGTAATTATTTACCTTTATAGTTTATATTTATTTAATATTAATAATTAATAAATATATTAATAATAATAATAATTTTAATATTAATAATAACAAAAATAATAATAATAACAAGGATGATAATAATTTTAATCGAAAATGATAAGTTTAATAATATTTAATAATAATGATAATATAATAACTATATCTTTACTTGTTGAAAAAACCATGAGTGTTACAATCGTTTACTAAATGAATTCAAAACTACGTATATATATATATATATATATATATATATATATATATATATATATATATATATATATTAACCACCAACCCTATGAAAATAACTACCATCAACTATTAAATTGTACTACCTTTTTATGCATAAGTTTACTCTTAATGACAACCCTAAGGGTTGTCATTAGAAAACTTCATATATTTAATATACTCTAATTAGATATTATGATATATCTTAAATAATAATTATAATATCATATTTTTATTTTATTTTACATAATAAATTTTAATAATTGAATCATCTAATATTTCAAATTATATGTCAAATTATATAATCAAATAATTAAATATATGTATCTATTTTCTAAGTTATCTATATTCCATAATTTCACTTTCATGATAAATAATATGAAAATTAAATTGTTATCTTAACAAGAGTCACGAGTGAAATATAGTAAAGCATGTATTGGAATTCAAACAAGAATTTCCACTAACTTTTGTCTAACTCACATTAAGTGACACTTTGTTCTCACTTGTAAATTACTTTTACCAATTTCCGAATATCGTTAAAAAGAACAGATTTCTTAAATCATAGTGGACCTCTCAACAGAGACTTATAATCATACAATGTATCTTATAAATCAATCATTTGATATTATCTTCTAATTCCATTGATAAGCATATTGAAACAAATACGCTCATGTATAATATTATACATCTAATACTTTGTTAACGTTTATATATATATGTACACACACACACATATATATATACATATATGTTCATATCCAATTATATAATGGTTCGTGAATCGTTGGAATCTGGTCGAGGTTAAATGAATGTATGAACACAGTTTTAAACTTTTTGAGATTCAACTTAACAAACTTTGCTTATCGTGTCGGAAACATATAAAGATTAAAGTTTAAATTTGGTCGGAAATTTCCGGTTCGTCACAGGCGACGGGTTCAATAGAAGCAGTCCAATTCTTGTGCAGTTTTAATGGAGATGTCATTATGTTTTTATGGTGTTCATGGTGTTTATGGTTGCAGCTCGAAACAAACCGAATAAAAGTTAATATGGTGGCGGTTGATCTTGAGAGGTAGAAGGGATCGTGGATATATATATATATATATATATATATATATATATATATATATATATATATATATATATATATATATATATATATATATATATATATATATATATATATATCTTGTGTGTACGTTACAAGTGTTCGATTTTTCAAAGCTTATATATCTATGAATGAAGTTATATCAGAGATGACTCATCAATTGAGATCATGTAGCCCCCTTTCTTTTGTGCTTTATGAATGATACGCATATGTATATGTATGTATGTATATATATATATATATATAAAATAGATTAGTGTAATTAATGGTTGATATCAAACAAACATATTATTCCTATTTCTAACAGGTTTTAACCTCTTGAATTTGTCGACCATTAATCACAAAATATCAGGAAAAGCTGGCAAGTAATTGATTGGGACTTCTGACACACTGGAGACCAAAACAAAATTTGAATAAAGCTTCGATGTGGATGTGCAGGTGGTTATTAACAGTAGCAGGTAATGTGTAATTAATATAGCTGTTAGCTTTTCTATCATTGTAGTGGTATTACAGAGATTATCAATTGTTTTATAGTCAAATGGAGTGTTGACAAAATAATTCCACCAGACAGAAACAAGAAGAAGAAAAATTAAAAAGTGATTTGGATTGCTAACAGATTGTACGAATGATATAGAATTGATTTTTGGTTTATAATGAGGTTTGTTTGTAGTGAAGATATTAAATCGACAAGGATCTTGAGCAGAAGAAAAGTTCAGGAGGAAGAAAAATAAAGTTGAATATGATTGCTAACAGATTTTTGCTGAATTAGGGATTAGATTCGATTTGTAGACAGGAAACAAAAATCATTATAGTGATCGTGACATGAAACTGATCCCATTACCGAATTTGATTCTGTACTAGTATTAATTTGTATATATTAATCTAAACAAATAATTGTATTATTAATACAAAAATATTGATGTATATATTGTATCTGTATCTGTATATATATATATATATATATATATATATATATATATATATATATATATATTTGCTTTTATATATATCTGTATTTATATATCTATATGTATATATATGTATTTACTTATCATGATTAATCTTATTGATTAATAAATATAACTACAATAATAATACTTTTAATAATAATAAAAATTTATAATAATATACTAGTAATTATAATAATATTTTTATTAATGAATATGACAATAATAATTATAACATTTATAACAATCATTTTAATAATAATAATAATAATAACACTAATATTATTAATGATAAAAATATTAGTAATAATACTACCACAATTCATATATATCAACTTCATATCTATAGATTATATCTTAATATTAATAACATTAGTATGGATATTAATATTGAAAGTTTTGACAATATTTTTATAATAATTATATCTAAACTTGAAATTTTATTTTAATATATTATCATTTATTAATTATATCATATTTACTAATTATATTGAATCTTTAATATTTATTAATTATATATATTACAATGTATATAATATTACTTATGTATAGAATTCATATATATGTATATCTTCATTTTAATAGAAACTTAATTATTCTGTATATTATTTTGCACATTAAATTCTAATGATTCAATTACATTTTATTATTTCCACTACTTACATTTATATATATACATATACATATATATATATATATATATATATATATATATATATATATATATATATATATATATATATATACAAAGAATTGTTCGTGAATCGTCGGGAGTAGTCAAAGGGTAATTGATTACATGAATATAATTCCACAATTTTTGATACTCAACATTACAGTCTTTGCTTATCGTGTCGAAATCATATAAAGATTAAGTTTAAATTTGATCAGAAATTTTCGGGTCGTCACAGTACCTACCCGTTAAAGAAGTTTCATCCCGAAATTTGATTGGGATGGTCATGGCTGACAATAAGAATGTTTTCATGACGAATATGAGTTGATAAAATAGGTTTTTATCATCATTGAGTAATATGGATAAAATAATTCGATTATTCGAAGCGTACGAGTGAAGCTGTCACAAAAGATTGAAATGGAGAAATAGAGATTCGTCTTAACTTTTGACGTAGTCACGGTGGATTTCCGAAATTTAAGGAATTTAAAGAAAATCTACGTAATCTAAATAAGGTTTGATTCTTCGGTAATTAAGGGAATTAGGATCCTCTATAATTAAATACGGTAATCTGCCTCGATTGTTATGCCTGATATTTTACTATAAAATTTCCTCTTCCGTTCCATTATTTTCACCACTCCTATCCTTTCTTCCTCAGTTCATACTTCCATGGATTGTGAAATTGCTTAATCCCGTTCTGATCCTTGACCTCATTCTGTCTATCGTAACAATCATCCTTCTATTCCAACTCCCACCGGAGGAATCTGTTTACCTCTACTTTGCTCTTGGGGTTGTTGTATTTATAATTCTCCCGTGTCTTTATATTGCTATACGCATTGATATACACGGTTTGTAATCCTGTGTTATTGTCGTGCTTATATTTTCCCTTATATTCTGAAGCTTCATGCTTTTGTTTTCTTTTTCTGACCTTATGTAAAGAAAGTAATGGTCCAGAATTTGTAGGTATGAAGTTTTGAATGATCATAATAAACGTTATAAGCAGAAAGGAATTGTAATAGAACGATTTGATTTGTTAAATTACCAGAAGTTACGGAAAAGACAGAACCATCAAGAAAATACTTTCTTAATATGTTTAGAAGTTAAGTAGAATGAAAGTTATGTAACATGGTACATGATGAGAGTATGATCTGTGAATCATCACGTTCCATTAGAAATTCAGCATGACTTACTGTAATATAATCACGTTGGCCGGGCGTCATTATATTATATTAACTCATGCTTCAATTCCCAACACTTCTCCAGAATTCATTCATAATTTATACTTAGGATTTTACAGAAGTTTCTAATATAATGTAATACAGATAGCACGAAGAGATATATAATTTTGGACGAGAATATTTATGAAGATATCCTCAGAAATATCGAAGATATTTATGATGATATTTTCAGAATTTCTAAGATCGAAGGTTGATGAAGAAAGATTTTTCACAAGATTTAACATGAGTACGGAGCAAGATATTCTCTAAATATTTCATCGGATACAAAATTATCTAGATTCTTTGAATATAGGGTTTGGTCCTTGTATTTTTCTTTGTATTTTTCCACAGTCTCCTTCATAGTTTTTGCATAATCCGCTTTTCAGTACCCAATTTTCTATTGTGCGTTTCCAACATTCCATCCTTTATTATCAAACTTTTGGCCATTAAGACTATCTACAGTTTTGCTGCTTCATTAGCATTCAAAGTTATCATAACTGAATCATTGGTTATTAATCCGAGGTGTTTCAAGAATTTCGAAGGGTTTGAATGAAGATTGTAATCGTCAAGATACAAAAGATTGTTTAGGATGAAATCAAGTGGCAAACTTGAAGAATTGTTTAACTGTAGAAGATGTAACTTATTAACAATATTTTAAATCAAAATGTGTTATAATTTATGTTTCCTACTCTTTTAATACTTTTTAATTGTTCAAGGTTAATAGTCCAATGTTAGTAGTCCAATAGTCCAAGGTTAGTATAGGTTTAAAGTTTTATGTAGTTAATTAATTGGTTACTAATCAATTTTATTTTGTTTATTATTTTCTTCATTATGCCACTTGTCAAATCTTGACATGGATTCTGATCGGCAGAAACTCGTATACGAAATTGAATTGGAATGAAAATGGTTGTTCTTTGGTGAACGAATATGTATATATGTAGATTTGAGCAGTATTGTTAATGACTGCTGAATTAGAACCGAAGAGTGTACAGTGTAACTTATTAATGTGAAATCTAAATATTCCTCGAGTATTACCTACCCGTTAAAATATTTTCACCATTAAAAGTTTGTACAAAAGAATTTTTAATTACAATCTTTATGAAAATATACTTATATATATATATATTTTCTTCAAATAAAATCATGGAGTTAATGAGTTAATATGATATTAATCTCATTTGTTTTACGGTTAGAACGAGAGTAAATAATCTCTAAAACATTAGAGATTACATAATCGCCATGTAGATCGAAGATAAATGATGTAGAAAAGTATGTGGAACGAAGATTATGCTCGAGGTATAGATTGTGATGTTGGGGCGTATACTGCGGATGTTGTTGTTTGTGATACTGTTGATGCCAGTGACGCTGTTGGTGCTTGCATCGTACTCTCCAAAGTTACTACTCGAGCGCGGAGCTCGTTGATTTCTTCTATTACTCCGGGGTGATTGGCGGTTTGAACAAAGAGATGAATAAGATTTAAAATTATAGATATTATGTAATCGGTGCGAGCTATTCTGGAAATGAGGGTGAAAATGGTATTATGGATTGGTTTGCCGGTAATTGCTTCAAGTTCATCGCCAAGAGGTGAATTCGATTGGTGGAAGGGATTGCCTTCTTCTCATCCCCATTGATTAAGGCGACTACGAACCCATCTCCAATTCATACAGAATTGATGATGACTAATTGGTTGATCCATTCCGGTTACACTGATTTCGAAGCTCGAGTGGAAATCCATATCGGAATAACTGTTAGAATCCGAGGAATTTGAACTAGTTGTGAGTTCCATCTTGTACGGTCAGATAAAGGATTTTTCGATATGAAATGATTTTCGAATATCGTATGATATTCTAATTACATAGAATACCTAATACCTATATATAGTACAAAGTATCCCGTAGATTACAGAGGGAATTAAGGAAACGTGTCAGACAAGGTCTAATGTGATGTGATATGAATTTGTCTGTACACCATCTATGCAATAATTGCAATAAGACATGTCGAGTCTGATAATGATAGGTAGATATTTTTCGACAAAGAATGGTATGCAAACTTTTGATATGCAAACAAGGTTCAATTCTAGACTCATTAATGTATCCTAATAACTACTAGGTCGAAGTCTAGACTCACTAATGCAAGAGCTGGTTCACTAAGACCACCGCTCTGATACCACCTGTAGTAACCCGTCCTAATCCACCTGGACGAAATCTTCAACAGATGGTCCCATTGCGAGGTTCTGACCTCTATATGCCATGAATGACTCCATGTAATATCTTTTAAATGAGCAAATGCACAGCGGAAGATTTCTTTAATACCTGAGAATAAACATGTTTTAAAAGTGTCAACCAAAAGGTTGGTGAGTTCATAGGTTTATCATAAACAATAAAATTCATCATTTTGATAGACCACAAGATTTAAATACAGTACACCTATCTCGTGTACAAAATCATTTTTCATAATGCTTGGCAGAGTAGGTTCGTATCATTTTCTCCCCCATAGGTTGCCTCGCAATTTTTAATAACCGTACACATATCTCGTGTACAAAATATAATACACATAACCTGTGTATAAAAATCATTCTCTCGATACATAACATTCAATTTGATTTCATTGCTCAACATGGTAACCGACCTTAACATATAATGCGCATCAATAATATCCCCAAAATAGAACATCTCATCTGTATAATATATAAACTTCGAAGTACTAAACACCACGCCCACTAGCTCTTCCGTCTAGTGAACATTCTGG